>NC_138994.1:29373194-30573194 GCF_964341445.2 Mesoplodon mirus
ATCTGTTCTACACACGGGGCATCTGTGTCTACACAATCAGAGAATTACCTTCTGTGGGGACAGGCCTCCGTGGCACACTAAAGCACAATCACAGAATCGAAGGCTACTTGGTGAGATCAGAATTAGAAAAGGAATCAGCTGAATCCAGAACTTAATGGGAAGGCCTGAGGTAACTGGATCCATCCATCTCCTCAACAGGCAGCCTGGCTAGTGGGCCTGACTCCTCAGTTATGCTGCCTAAGGTGCCATCTCTACTCTTGGGCAATGTGAGGATGGGCACTGCCCATGTTGGTCTCTCCTCACCTTTTCTATGCTTTCACTAGTGACCAACCCTCCTGCAGATAGACACATTTCTCTTTAGAAGTTAGTACATCATGTCAGGTTTGATTCAAGTGTGATAGGCCAGGAAGCCATTGGTCCTTACACATCTCTGCTCAGCTCCATGATGTGCTAACCTTGGTGGTTCTCTCTTGGGGGGCTGCCTTTCAAAAAACTGCTTACCACTTTTGTGAGTTCTGAGGGGAGGGGGGACTACTTTGCTATGGCCCCTAAGAAATGGTGACAAACCTCACAGGACTAGGATCAGGAGGGCTGGAGTATTCAGGGAAGGCTTTACAGAGAAAGATATCTGAACTTGAGTTGGCTTTTCAGAGATTCATAGGAGTTCCACAGGCAAAGCAAAATAAAGGAATTTTCGATGGACAAAGGCACAGACAAAAGTAGGAATGGCTATGGTGTAACTAGCGTATAGTGAGGAGCTGCTTTGGCTGGAATGGAGGGCTGCCATCACAGGAGAAAAGATAACTAAAGTAATGTGGAGTGGTAGGGTAGAATCAAGACTGTCAGCCTATTAAAATCACTCTTTTAATGTTAGCAACTGCCTGCTGGGAAAAGTAATCAACCACTATGTAACTGAACAAAAGGTAAACAGGCTAGCTCCAGGAATAGGCTACTATAAATATTTGAGGGTAGCCTGCTGCAAGAGTTTACTTGCAGTGTTTTAATGGAACCTATCTACACAATTCCTAATACACCGGAGAAGAAAGCTGCTAAGTAAACCTGAGGAATTGACGAGATCACACTTTTGTCTTTTAGGCATGCCCTTTTAGCCCTCCCAGGGTGACTGATAGCTCCTTGAGTATGGAGATCCTATATCTCTCATCACTTCAGCCAAGAAGGAAAGAAATCAACAGTAGAATGAGAGTGACTGGTGAGTACATCAAATCAGCATACTTTGTTGGGTTGAAGAAAATTTACTATCATGTCAACTCTGGCCTTCTTATAAACTTCACGTGTCAAAATAGTCCAATAGCTTGTTATCAGGGATCCAATTCCATAGGGATCTCCTGGGAGTGAAGTTCCTTTTAAAAATCCTGTGGGGACTTCCCTGGTGGTGCAATGGTTAAGGATCCGCCTGCCAGCACAGGGCACACAGGTTCGATCCCTGGTCTGGGGAGGTCCCACATGCTGCGGAGAAACTAAGTCAGTGTGCCACAACTCCTGAGCCCGTGCATCTACAGCCCGTACTCCACAACAAGAGACGCCACCTCAGTAAGAAGCCCACGCACCGCAATGAAGACCCAACGCAGCCAAAAAAAAAAAAAAAAAAAAAAAAAAACAAAACACAAAAAAAACATCCTGGGAATATACTTTTCATTAAAAGAACAAAGTGTATGTCAGTCCTCATGGCTAAAGGGAAGAATCAAGTAGTAGCAGGAGGAAAGGTGGATTTGATTCTCAGTTTCTGGGTTCTGAATCTGAATTAATTATTGTCCTTACCTCAATGAGACAGAGAATTCTAACACAAATCGTCACTACTACAGGTACAGATACTGCCAAGATGAGTTTGTTGTTATAGTCATAACCTGGAACTTCTTTTGTGAGCTAAAAAAATATATAACAATTTTTAAAAACAAGGAGATAGAAGGGATGAAAACTTACGATTCTTAATCCTATTCTAAAGGATAGCTAACTCTTCTTAAACTACTATGAAACCCAATCCTTCCAGGCGAGTAGCTTCTATAAGAACAAGTCAAATTGAATGTTATTAGTCTTATCATTAGCATTTTCTTCTACAATTTATCTACAATTTATTTATCTTGTGTTATGTCCTTTTCGCGTCTACCCTAGGAATAGTGACACACTCTCTCAATGAGCAAAGTTGGAGATCACTGTCTTAGCCCGTTTCATGGCTGAAGATAAGATACTGACTAGGAGCCCGTGGTATTCCCGCTTGGGCACGTTAATGGCATGTCCTAAACTGAGTAAAAGTCCAAGTCCCATGTGTCAGGGGTTATCCTCACCTCACTTGTCTCCTGCTCTTTCTGCTCACTCTGGGCTTCTGTGCTCTCACTGATATAGTTGTCAGCTTTCCACTGGTCCATATCCCATTCCGCTTTGGACACATTTACTTCTTGCTGCTTGCTGAGAAGCTTCATCAGGAGGCCTGTTCTAGAGATGGGGTTGGCACAGGCCAGCTGCACGTGGGTGTCCGAGCAGTCTATTTTCAAAGTCTGGATAACATGAGAAATGAGCCTTTGCACGTCAGTGTTGGGGATGAGGGACCAGAGCTGCTGGTTTAGCTGAGTTTCAACTTGATCACCCGGGGATGCGAGCCCTGGGAAAGTGAAGCCTGTGGGCTTAGAGGATAATTCAGTGACCATGTTGTGGTGCTCCCATTGTGTTTTGTTGCTGTGTTGAACAGCTGGCATACTGTTGTCTGCAGCAACAGTAGAATGTGCAGTGGAGACGTTCCTATGGCTAGTGTTTCCAGGGCCGGTTCCTCCTGGCAGAGTAGCGTTTCCTGTAGAAATAATTGCTTCAGAAACATTTTGTGCAGTATTGTTTTCTGAAGTAGTGTTTTCTGCAGAAGGGTCTGAAAGAGAAAATAATTCTGGAAAAGGATTTTCCTGAGAAGTCACTTCTCCTGAAGACAAAACAGCCTCTCGTGGAGGGGAATTTATGAGACTCCTCACGACAGAGAACGGAGGGCTTGCAAGCATCATTCTATCAAGTGAACTTTTCTTTCTGAACTTTCGACTCCCTTTTTTTTTTTTTTTTTTTTTGCGGTACACAGGCCTCTCACCGTTGTGGCCTCTCCCGTCGCGGAGCACAGGCTCCAGACGCGCAGGCTCAGCGGCCATGGCTCATGGGCCCAGCCGCTCCACGGCATGTGGGATCTTCCCGGACCAGGACACGAACCCGTGTCTCCTGCATCGGCAGGCAGACTCCCAACCACTGTGCCACCAGGGAAGCCCCTCGACTCCTTTTAACTTTGGGTTTTCTGTGGACCCGATGAGACCTAATTTTATGGAAGATGTATTTGTTTTCCAGAATGTGAGATTAATTCGAAGTCCTTAATATTTCTAACTCTTGCCTTTGCATCTTCGAAAACATGAATAGCGTTGGATAAGTCTTTTGATTGGCTTTTAACCTCAGATGGGGATTTTGGCGGGATGGAGGCACAAGGCCTGCCCTTGAAGTACGGTTTCAGGGAAGAGGAGCCTGCGGCCTTGTGTTCCTTTAGGAATGAAGACTCTGCATTGGAGGACTTTCCCACCAGCTTCCTGGGCCTCTGCACCACGAGAAGCTGTTTCAGCTTTCTAGGGGATGGCCTCCTGAGCTTTCGTTCTTTGGCAGTGCTCGCCACAGATGGCTGGGCATTCTGTTCCCTCCTGACGCTCTCATCTCCCACTGCTTTGAGGTGCATTTTCTGTATGCCCCTTGAGGACCTTGTTCACTCTCAGCAGCTTTTCCTCTGTACTCTCAATCTTTGCTAGGCTGTCTTTCTGTGGTTGGGCAGTTTCTAATTTCTTTTGAAAGATGTAGCGTGTAAACATGGCACTTAAAAGGTTGGAACGCATACACGTGGCAGGTTTTTCTTCCTTTTTAACCTCATCAATTTTTTCTTGAGTTTCTGCATCTAACAAATTTTCCACAAAATGGAGTTCCCTCAATTTGTTTTTATTAGTTGAATTGTTGGGTACAGGTTTAACAGAAAGGCTCCTTGTATTGTTTTTCAAAAGGCCCAGCGGCATATGTCCATCTCGTTTATTTGAAAAAAGAAGTTGAATGAATGGTAATAATGTTGATTCCACATCTCCTAGATTTCCCTCTGAGATATAAGGCAGTATGTAATTTAGTGTACTGATAATATCACTTTTAGTATGAAAGTCCAGCTGCTCATTCATGAAGCCTGACAAGCTGACAGCACTGTTATGTGAGGACATCCTCTCTGACTCAATAGTCAGCTCGGTGCTGTTGTTCTTCTGCTGGGCTTGTAACACCTGCATCAACGATCCTCCTGCATTCTCTATAGATGTTTCTTCACCTGTCAAAAGAGAAGGGACTGTTTTTCATCACTGAAGACTGATGGGACAGCCTTTTGTCAGTCCACAGCCAAAGAAATGAGGAATCAGTCAAAGTTTGAGTGCCACTTAGGAGAAAAAGAAACCCACACTTAAGCCTATGACTGGCAACAACAAAATGTGAAAAAGGTCTCTCTTGAAAAAGGGGCTATCTACTCAGAAAATTCTGTAGCGTGAAACATAGGAACTATATTCAGGATTACTCCACTGGTTCCCAGGGGCCAGTACTCAAGAAAAGCCAAGGCTGGAAGACAAATATTCCCCTAATCAGCTGGACTCTCTGCAGACCTACTGTGACTCCTCACATTCATATACCCCATCCTGTCCTGCCTCAGAGGCACAGGAGTGTGAGGCTTCCTCTCTCCACCTCTTCAGTGTGCTTGTGTTCTTGCTGCTATCACAGATCTCCACGACAACCACCGCCGCTAACAGGTCGTCATCTGGACATGTCCTTCTCCAACTACCCACTGAGTCCTTTGTTTAGTCCCTGCTTCTATATATCCCAGTCCCCATAACAGAAGGCTCTATACAGAAAAAAAACACTATGTCCGCCCTGGCTCTTTGCTAAAATTTGGGCAGGGATCTCGGGTATAAGTTAAGAGATTTGCCAGATTGTATGCCCATGTGGAATGTTCAACAAATCAATGGAATAATACTTGAGGCCCTAAAATGTAGACGGGAAAAAGCAACTTCTGTCGGATGGCTACTTTGCTTTCAATTCATTTTACTTCTAATATTTCCAGCTCTACTTGGGGAACCATCCAAATCTTCTGACTGTGTGAAGGTAATGTGTACCATTGTGTAGCTGGGCTTGTCTTCCAAAAGGATTGAAAGTATTTTTGGTGAGGGTCAAAGGAGGAGGGAAGGGTCATGAGAAAGGAGGAGCAGAGGCTAGCTGAGAGCCCCAAACTGGGGACAGGAGATCGGGGCCCTAGGGTCATAGCACTTAACACCTCTGATCTTGTTTTTCCTCACCGGTAAAAGGAGAGTAAAAATGCCTTTTCTGCCCACTTCTGGGGGAGAAGGGAGTAATATAATTAGTAAAAAAAAATGTTTGGGGGAGTTCCCAGGTGGTCTAGTGGTTAGGACCCGGCACTTTCCCTGCTGTGGCCCGGGTTCAATCCCTCGTGGGGGAACTAAGATCCCACCAGCTTTGTGGCCAAAGGAAAAAAAAAAAAACTGTGTTGAAAAATCAGCCATTTTGTCTTTATATAAGTGGCAAAGTGTTATTATTTATGATGTGCTCTAGATCACTGAAAGAGACCTGTATTCAAGCTACCTGGGCATGAAAGCACATTTTGGAAGTCATCAAGTTAGTGCCCATAAATCTAATATATAGAAAAATAGTTGAAAGCCCCTGAGTGTTTTGTGGATAGAAAAACTTGCGATTCAGAGCAAGTTCAGAGCTGGACAGTCAAAGAAATAACTAGCTCTCCCATGCATTAGAAGGGCTTGGTAGCAGCTTCTGCTTATGGAACCAGAAACTCTCAGGCTCCAGATAGGACCTAAAACAGCATCACTTGTACTCTTTATAAAATTGCAGAAACAAACAAAATAAACAAAACTATATTTACACCTGTCTTATAAGACAAAGGGTACTTGAGACCTAATGTATATAAAATCAGTTTACAAACTGTGATGTACTATGTGAATAAGTTCTCATTTGCACAGAGGGCAGCATAGGATATGTGGCCATTAATGTGAATTCCCTTCCCCCTTCCATTCCTTTCTCTGGTTCCTTTACATATGCAGATCAGTTACATTATGAAGCTAATAATGTAACTGAGCTATTCTTAGCTTAATAATGTAACCAAGAATCTGATTTTTAGCAAGGGGGTAATTCTTAGAAATTTAGGGAGCTGGAACTCTGAATGAATGTATTAAAATAATGTAATTACATCATTAGTTTTAAAATGTATCATCCTTGATTAAAAATAAAAAATTAAATTAAAAATTAAAAATGTATTATCCCGCAATTGAGACTCACCACAACGTGTGACGTCCCTCAGGCGTTCACTGTCACAACGCAGCTTGACTGTCTCACAGACGACCTCAATAGTATTTTTAAATTGGCAGAGGCAGCAGGCCCTCCGGCTGGGTAAGATCCTATAAATGGAAACACAGGTCATTAAATTCGTGGTAAAAGAGTTACCTGAGTAGGTAGAAGAGGTAGGCCAAGGCCACCACAGACCAGTGCAAAAAGGAGTTCTTGGGGCATATGGACTATAGAACTGGATAGGGGCCGGTTGGCCAATTGCTGCCCTTGACTGTTGGAAATAAATATCGAGGAGGAGAGAGGTGCCCAACAGAAGGATTAGGATGGCAGTAGGTATGATATGCCTAGAAAAAAGGGAATAGGGATTAGAATTGGGTGACATTGAACTGCAGTTTAATTCAGAAGTATCTCCTTCCGACCCGAAAGCCTCACTTTGGGTTGAGAGTACACAGGAAGAAGGCAGACTTCTAAGAAGAGTATGAATAAGACCGCACATTCTGGAGTCACTTTCTCAGTTCCTATTTGTGAGGAGTAATATATTAGAAATTATTCTAGTAATAAAAAAGCATCATGTGGCTAAACAATAACAGAGATCGCATTGACCAAATCTGGACAAAAGGAACATTCCAAAGAATAACATTATCATTATAATAAGGTATAACACAGTTAATTGAAAAAAAAGCACATGAGTTCATAATGATACTCCAAATGAAAAGTGGGGGAGCTCTTCTTTATGGAATAATGTCAGCTAATAAATGCAAAAGGAAGGATAGAATTAGGAAAGTGTTATTTTGCAACTATCAATGTAATAACCGATTCAGACAAGGATTATCATTGATGCACAGTTGGGTGAAGAGTTGTTTGAAAGTAGGATCTTCACTGATCCCAAGGATCACCCCACATATTATTTATCAATTACCAAGGGGAAAAATAACTTTACAATGGAGAGATATGGAATAGACCACCTTAATCAAGTGATCAAACTTAGCACTGGGCCACCTCAAGGGATGAAGTATGAAGAATACATCACCTATATAGTATTCTTCCCCAAAATGTTTACTTTGAATCTAATGAGGAAACAGACAAATACAGATTGTGGGGCAATTTACAAGACAACTGGCTTAGACTCTTCAAAAAAGCCAATGTCATAAAAGACCAAAAAAAGATAGTAGGGAAAAATTCTAGGTTAACCGAAACACAGACATGACATGCAATGCCTCATCTTTAATTGGATCCTGTATCAAAACAAAACAGACTTAAAGAATGTTATTGGCTTCTGGCCAAGATGAAGTACAAGGGCCAACTTAACCTCCCAGCTGAAACAAGGAAAAAATCAGATGGAACCTATGAAACAACAGTCTTCAAGAAACGGAACCTCAGGCAATACATTTCAGTGATTCCCGAGGAGATGGGAAATAAATGAAGTGATCCCTATAATTGCCCTTACTTCTCTGAGAGAGTATCCACGTCATGGTACAGGGAAGAGAAGTCCAGACAGAGACTAGTGGGCTCCCTGACAGACGAAATGGAGAGAAGAGTCTGGGAAAACCAAGGTAACTAGAGTTCACAAAGCAGAGTATCAGAGAGAAAAGAAGTGCACAGACAAAGAACTCTGGAGATATGCAGAGGGAGCTCTTGAGAATTCAACAAAGTATGGGTCAGTACATTTGTGTGAGGAATAACTTGATGCCAGGAAAAGAACCACATGAAAGGATTAATAAGAAGAACAACTGGATATCACACAGGGTTGTAGGAATAGTACCTGTTCCTACAAGTCAGACTGGAAAACCTCATGATACGCAGAAAGGACTTGTCTCAGTAGTTGCAAATGATGAGCTCCAGACTAAAGGCTACTTGGACTCCTACCCAACGAACCTTAAAAGCTAGACCTAAAAGAATAAAAGTGTTTTGAGTAACCTAATTTCACCCAAAACAAAGCCCAGGCATTTTACAGGAATAAAAATATACATAACACACAATAAACTAAAACTCACAATATCTGGGATCATATGAAAAATTGCATGCAAGCATGCAAAGAAGTAGGAAAATATGACCCATACTGAGGAGAAAAGGCAATCAATCAACAATAACCCATAATCGATACAGATGTTAGAATGGGCAGGAAAGAACTTTTAAAAAGTTATTATACATGAAGAAAAGTTATTATAACTGTATTTCATATGTTAAAACACCCAGACTAAACCCTGAAAATGTTAAGTACAGGCATGCAAAATGTAAAACAGACCTAAATTGAGCTTCTAGAGATTAAAAACAATGTCTAAATGAAAAAGATATTGCAGGAGGTTAAAGGCTAATTAGACACGGCAGAAGGTCAGTGAACATTAAGGCATAGCAACAGAAACTATCCAAAATGAAACAAAAGGAGTAACAAAACAACAACAAAATGAATAGAGCCTCAGTGACTTGTGCAACAACTTCAAGTGGCCTAATACATGTGTACTTAGAGTCCATGAAGGAGAGGAGAAATATAAAAATTTGAAGAAATAATAGCCAAAGATTTTCCAACTTGGTAAACACTATAAACCCACAAAGTCAAGAAGATCAATGAACTTTAAGCAGAAGAAACATGGACAGAACTACACCAAGGCACAGAAAATAATCGAATTGCTCTAAACCAGCAATAAAGAGAAGAATTTAAAAGGAGCCAGAGGAAAAAATTATACACTACGTACAGAGGAACAAAGATAACAATGACAGCAGAATTCTTGCTTGAAAAATCATAAACGAGAACTCAGTGGAATAACATCTTTAAAGTAGTGAATTGAATTCTATCAAGCTAGAATTTTATACCCACATCTGTCAAAACAAAAGCAAAATAAAGACTATCTCAGACATACAGAAGCTGAAAGAATTCATTGCTAGTAGACTTTCACAATAAGAAATGTTAAAAGAAGTATTTTTAAGCAGAAGGAAAATGACACCAGATTGGAATATGGATCTACATAAAAGATTAAGAATACTGGATACATACAACAATGAAAACCCAATTCAACCAAAAATAAATAAACAAATTAAGAAAAGAAGGGAAAAATCATATAATCACTGCAATGGATGCAGGAAAAGAATGAAAACATCTAACATACATTCCTGATTAAAGAAAAAAAAAACAGCCCTCAGTAGACTAGGAATGGAAGGAGACTTCCTCAACTTGATAAATGACTTCTACAAAAAACCTAACATCATACTTAATGGTGAAGGACAAAGTACTTTCTCACCAGGATCAGGAACAAGGCAAGGATATCTGCTCTCATTGCTTCTATTTGACCTTGCACTGAAGGTTCTAGCCAGTGCAATAGGGCAACAAAAAGAAAAGAGATATTCAGAATGCAAAGGAAGAAGTAAAACTATCTTTATTTGCAGATAACATGATTATGTAGAAAACCTGATAGAAGCTACGAAAATGCTACTGGAACTAATAAATGAGTTTATCAAGTTTGCAGGGTACAAGATCCACATACAAAAAGATGAATTTGTCTCAACAAACAATCAGAGATCAAAGTTTTAAAATGCTACTTATAAAAGAATCAAACATATAAAATACTTAGAATAAGTCTGACAAAAGACTTGCACCCTGAAAACTGTAAAATATTGCCGGGGGAAATTAAGAAAGACCTAAATAAATGGAGAGATATAAAGTATCCATGGATCAGAAGATTCAATATTGTTGAGACATCAATTCTCCCCAAATCGATTTATACATCAAAACCCCAGTAGGCTTTTCTATAGACATTGACAAGCTAATTCTAAAATTCATATGGAAATAAAATTTAGAATCACTAAAACAACTTTGAGAAAGAACAAAGTTGAAGAACTAACAGTAACTGATTTCAAGGATTATGAAGCTACACCTTCAAGACATTGTGATAGTAGTGTAAAGAGAGACAAAAAGACCAAAGGAACAGAATACAAAGTTCTGAAGTAGAGAGAGGGGGAGAACTGACTGTCAGGTTCAAAGGCATTTCAGTGGAGAAATGATAGTCTTTTCAACAAATGATGCTGGAACAACTGAATATCCAGGTGCAAAAAGGAAAAAAAAAGGAACTTCCATCTAAACCATATACAGAAATGAACTCAAATTGGTTCAAAGATCTAAATGTAAAACATAAAACTATAAAACATCTAGAACAAAACAGGTGAAAAATTTTATGACCTTGAGTTCGGCAAGATTTCTTAGATACAACACCAAAAGCATAATGCATAAAAGAAAAAAACAGATAAATTAGACACCATCGAAATTCAGAATTTCTGCCCTGCAAAAGACACTCCTGAGAGAACGAAAAGATGAGTCACAGAATGGGAGAAAATACCTAGCAACTTACCTATTGGATAAAGGACTAATTTCCAGAATATATAAAGAACTCTCAGAACTCCAGAAAAATATAAATAAAAGATTCAAAGATATACAGATGGAAAATAAGCATATGAAAAGATGTTTGACATGATTAATCATTAGGGATGCTACAGTGAGATACAACTACACACCTATTAAACTATCTAAAATTAAAAATACTGAGCATAGCAAATGTTGGCCACAACGTGAAGAAAATGCAGCTCGCATACACTGCTGGTAGAGATGTAAAATGATCAAACCACTATGGAAAATAGGTATTTTTAAAAAACTTAAACATACACTTACCAATGATGCAGCCATTCTACAGGCAGGCATTTACCCAGGAGAAATGGAAGTAAACATCCATACAAGACTTGTACACAAATAGTCATAGCAACTTTATCTGTAATAGACAAAGACTCAAACAACTCAAATGTCCATCAATGGTCAATACATAAATGGTGGTACATCCATATAAAGGAATGCTATTCAGCAATAAACAGAAATGAATTACTGATATATACAACAATATGGATGAAGATTAAAATAATTATGCTGAGTTAGAAGCCAGTTAGAAAAAAGTATACACTGTATGATTCCATTTATATAAAATTCTAGAAAATGCAAACAGAAAGCAGATCAATGGTTGCATGGCGATTGGGAAGTGCAAGGAACGATGGGAAGGATTACAAAGAGACATTAAGAAACTTTCTGAGGTGATGGACATTTTGATTTTCGTGATGTCTTCATGGTGTGTATGTATGTGAGTGTGTGAACACAGATTACTGCATGTCAATTGTACCTCAAAAAGCTGTTAAAAGAAATGATATTATATAAGAGAGACAATGGGGGAAATTTGAATAGCAACACTTTATTAGGTAATATTATTGTGTAAGAATTTAATGTCTTCAATATTGTGTATTAACAGTATTGTCGTTAAACAGGGAAATAATTTTTAATATCCAGAGAGGAGGGCATGTAGCTGACAAGAGAGGGATCGCAATTGTGGCTGATGCTGTGGGACGCTGAGGAAGATGAGGCTAGAGCAGTGACCAATGCGTGACGGCACGGTGAAGACAGTCATTTGTCAGGTGACCTGACAAAGACGGTTGGAACAGACTGCTAAATGCAGGGCCGTTTCCGCATACTAATCTCACGCAATCCCCTCAACTAGCCTTGTGGTAACAGAATGTTTCTATTAGCTTGCCATATGGGAGGGGGGATGGCACAGTTTAAGGTGCAGTACGTTGTGTAATAAACTGTCACAATAGGGTCCTACAGAAATAGTTTTTTAAACTGCAAAAAAATAAAACTTGACCCTTCCCTCACAACGTATATGAAAATTAACTCAAAATGAATCATAGACCTAAATGGAGCTATACAACGTCTGGAAGAATACGTAGGAGAAAATCTTTGTGATTTGGGGTTAGACAGTGGGGTCTCAGAGAAAGATTTCTTAGATTAAGACACAAAAAAGCAAAAACCATCTAAGAAAAATTGCTAAGGGACTTCCGTGGTGGTTAAGACTCCAAGTTCCCAATGCTGGGGGCCCGGGTTCGATCCCTGGTCAGGGAACTAGGTCCCACATGCATGCCTCAACTATGAGTTCGCATGCCAGATCTAAGAAGCCCATGAGCCGCAACTAAGGGGCCCATCTGCCGCAACTAAGACCCAGCACAACCAAATAAATAAATTAAATAAATATGAAAAATTAAGAAAAATTGCTAAATTAGAGTTCATCAAAAATTTAACACTTCTAGTTTTCAGAGACACTTTAATATAATGAAGATAAGTCACAATCTGGGAGAAGATATTTACTAAACACATACCTGAGAGCAAGGACTATTTCCATTGCTTTTTATATAAAGCACTGTTAAATCTCAATGCAAATATCCAATTAAAAAATGGATTTGAACAGACACTTCATTTAAAAGGATATTTGCACATGAATAGACACTCAACATCATCAGCTATTACAGAAATGCAAAATGTGGCAAAAACCACGAGATTCAACTACACACCTACTAGAAAGGCTAAATTTTTTTAAAAACAAATATAAGGATCAGGTGAAGAGGTAGAGCATCTGCAACTCTCATAGACTGCTTGTGGGAAAGCAACATGGCACAGGCACTTTAGAAAACAGTTCAGCAGTTTCTTAAAAAGTTCAATAGGCACTTAGCATATGATGAAGCAATCCCACCCTGAGGTATTTTACCCCAAAGAAATGAAAACATATGCTCACACAAGACATATGTTCACACACACATGTGAGTGTTTTCAGAGGCTTTGTTCATAATAGCCAAAAAACAAGAAGAAACTCAAATGTGCATCAAACGATGACTGCGTATCCACACAACTAGAATACTGCTCAGCGCTCAAAAGGAATGAGCTACTGACAGGTGCAACAAAACAGATGAATCTCCAAAGAGACTGGCTAAGTGAAAGAAGCCAAAAACAAAAAGCTACATACCACATGATTTCATTTATCAAATATTCTGGAAAAGGCGACATTATACGGACAAAAATCAGATTGGTGGTTGCCAGGGGCTGGTAGTGACAGGAGGATGGATTGACTACAGAGGGACATGGGGGGTCTCTTGGGAGTGCAGAAGTTTTCTTGACCTCAAATGTGGTGGTGGCTACAGAACTATACGTTTGTCAAAACACATCACACTGTATATTTAAAAAGAGTGAAGTTTGTTAAATGAAAATTATACATAAATAAACCTGACTTAAGAAGATAATCAAACAAACCTAAAAATACAATTGAGTGAAAATCAATGTAAGAAAAATCAACTTACAGTGTTTCCAATTCAAGGGTCATCATGAGGATGCTTTCAATTGCTGTAAGTGACACTTGTGCTGTTCCCATGTCTCTGAAGGAGAAGCCCAAACATGCATGATATAAAACCCAAAGACAAAATTTCTAAACTGAAAAAGATACGTAACATGGGATTACTTCCACTTTGGCTTCTTACTTGCCATAGATGATAATTCCAAAGAGCTCTTTTGGAAGAAATTTAAATTTGCATCATCAAATTAATGACCTTGGTGCTGAACAGTACAATCATTTTCTATTAGCCTCACTTCTCATTTTCAATTGCATCTACCTCTTTTGATCACTCTTTTTTAAAAAAATAATGTACCCCTTATTCCTTTTTGCTTTCTTGGATAAATACTATTCCTATATGCATCTTCATGTTCCATACCTATATGTGTTCTTCAACACTGTTCTCATCCTCTGCTGGCTCTCTTACCCATATATATTCTTTCTTAATCCTTTTCTTTGCCAATAACTCTTATTTTCAATAACCCAGTTAAAATCTAAATTATGACTGTTTAGCCAAAGTACTCAATTTTTGACGAAAGTCAAAAGGAGCAGAAATTATCTCATGAGCCATGAAACTGTTACAATACTTACAAATAGTTTAATGCTGGCACTGTAAAAAGACAAGAATCTTCCACTGTTGGCAAAGGATTACGATTGAGAATTCTGAAAAATGGAATGGAATTAAAATTATCTGCATTTTCAATTACTTCCATGAAAGTTTATAGTCATTTTTTTTGCGTATGGAACTTGAAGGTTAAAAAAAATCATTTTCTGTCTTTACCTATAAATCTCCCTTAGAATCTGTAAAACACTCTTTCACTGGGAACTACCCAGGTCTCTAGATGATAAAGTGGAGAAGAGAAACAAACAAACAAACAATAAAATAGAAAAAAAGTGGCTAGCAAAGAAAAAATATGCCAAAGTACTTTTCACGTTAAAAACCCTCGAAGTGACTATGCTGGTAGGAAGCCCTTGCTCTGTAAAAAAGTACTATTTCTAGTGTCCTCCATAATTCAAGGTGTTTTTCTTTCATCTCTACAAAGTTTGAAAAATTTCATGATTTAAACTACCCAGCTAAAGACAAAAATAAGGCTAATTCCTTGGTTCTGGAGCCAAAGAAGAGAGAAATCCAAGAGGAACTGGTGAAAGCCATACTCCCATCACATAGTCCCGTGTGTATTCTGGTGCCATAGCCTTTGTTACTGTGTATGTAATCAACTGTTTACTTGTCACTCTCCTAGACTGTCAGCAACTTGAGAGCAGGGACCACACTTTATTGTCATTATTATTCCTCTGCCTGACATAGTGCCTAATAGTTACTAGGCACTTAATAAATGTTTGCTGAATAAATAAATAACATTTTGTTTATATATCAATAAAATAAACAAATTAATTTTGAGGAACAAAATTTTACTCCAAAATGTTGGAATAGATTTTCTTCATAGTTCTTTCTTTCTTTCTTTCTTTTCCCCTTAGTTCTTTAAAACAAATAAGGGGGAAAAAAAAACAAAAAGAAACAGGAAGAAAGAAGAGAATATCTGACTTTAGGTTAACTCTACTCAAGAATTATTAGTGTACTTTTGCAGAATATTATAAAGATAATTATCAAAACTAATATCTTTTGGGTTGCCATGCATATGTGATCAGCATTTAACATTTCATCCTCACAGTAACCTTATGTGATATATATATTACACAATTGTACAAATGAGGAAACTGAGGCACAGAGAAGTTACATAACTTGTCTTAAGTCATCAAGCTCGTAAGAAGCAGAGCTGGAGTTGGTACTCAGTTCTGACTCTAAAGCCTGTGTTTAACCTGAATGAAAAAAAAGGGTTTTTTTTTTTTTTGAAACATCTGTTACTTTAACCTTAATTTTGACAGCACTAAATATAGAAATACCTTTTCAAACTTCATCTACCCATCTGGGAAAGCCTCTATGAGAACTATATTTTCTCTTTTTATTTATTTATTTATTTCTCTTTTTATTTATTTTTTCCTTAATCATCTCTCGTGATAAATATTTAATTAGCCTATGGCCATTGAGACTTTATAGATTTTTTTTTAATTGCAGGAAAATCAGTAAAAATGATGGAGGAAGGACATCTGAAAATTCATCCCCGCATGGAAGCAACAATAACAGCAACAACAAAACTGGCAAAAATGGTCAGAATCAACGTCTTCTGAACTCTGGGAATTTAACCAACACGCTGGCAGCAAATGGGGGAGCAATTTATTCAAGGAAAACAAATTAATTTCTGTAAGAACAACGAGATCTGTGTTGCTTTAACTTGCCCTTGACCCTTGGTCTCCATGCCAGTGGTAGCCTTGAAAAACAGCCCACATCCCTGGTACCAGAACGAGCAGCATGGACTGGGAGGTCCTTCAAAGCCTCATCCCCAAAGAACTGTCATTGTTGTACATGTCTGGTGGTCCCCTGGAAGACCTCACTTGAAAGGCTTGCCTTTGACCTGACTGAGGGCTGTCTAGTGAGAAAAGCCTCTGCTCAGGTGGCATTTCTGGAAAACATTTTCAAGCAAATATTTTAACATGGCGGTGGCATGAGGCAATGGATAACAGTTTGGGGCAAAAAACAACCCAACCGCAAAGCTTTAAAAGAAAAGCTGAGGAATGAGATGTCCACAGACACTTTGCAATATTCCAGTGTATTCCTGGGAAACTGGAAGGCCACAAGACATATTCCTGGGCATCTAGGAGAATAACTGTTAGCATTAATAAATGACTTCAGCAAGGTTGTAGGATATAAGATCAATATTATTTCTACACACCAGCAATGAGTAATCAAAAAATGGAATTTAGAAAACAATTCCATGTGGAACAGCATCAAAACAAATATAATACTTAGGGGAAAATTTTACCAAGTAAGTGCAAGATTCACACTGAAAAGTACAAAACTGTTGAAAGAAACTGAAGAAGATCTAAATAAATATAAAGACATGCTGGATTCATGGACTGGAAGATAATCTTATTAAAATTTCACTACTTCCCAAATCGACCTATGGTTCCATTGCAATTCCTATCAAAATCCCAGCTGACTTCTTTCCAGAAATTGCCAAGCTCTTTCTAAAATTCCTATGGCAATTCAAGGAAACAGAATAACCAAAACAATGTCGGTAAAGAACAAAGTGGGAGGACTCACACATCCTGGTTTCAAAACTCAGTTCAAAGCTACTGCAATCACAGTGTGGTACTGGAATAAGAACAGACATGTAAATCAATGGAACAGAATTGACAATATAGAAATAAACCCTCATATTTATGGTCTATTGATTTTCAACAAGGGTGCCAAAACAATTCTATGTGGAAAGAACAGTCTTTTCAAGTGATGCTGGGACAACTGTACATCCACACACAAAATAATGAAGCTTCACA
Source organism: Mesoplodon mirus (assembly GCF_964341445.2). Lineage (NCBI taxonomy): Eukaryota > Metazoa > Chordata > Mammalia > Artiodactyla > Ziphiidae > Mesoplodon > Mesoplodon mirus. The sequence continues at coordinate 29,390,132 of NC_138994.1, forward strand.
CCGTATATGAAAATTAACTCCAAATGGATCAAATATCCAAATGTCAGAGCTAAGGCTATAAAACTCTTAGAAGAAAACACAGGAGTAAATCTTTATGACCTTGCTTTAGACAACAGTTTCTTAGATATGATACCAGAAGCACAAACAACCAAAGGAAAAATAGATGAATTGGATTTTATAAAAACTAAAAAGTTTGTGCTTCAAAGGACACTATCAAGAAAGTGAATAAACATATAGAATGGGAGAAAATACTACAGGTGGGAAGAATAAGATGCAGTGGGGAGAAGAAAAGTATAGTAGTTGCTAGGTGTGACAATCTCAAAATTTTGAACTATTACAAATAAAACAGCCACCCTGAACCACCCCAAAGGGCAGACCCAAGTTATTTTTGCTTTTAGTGTTTATGCCTTTCTAAATCTGAGAAGTTGCCAGGATTCTAGTACATAGCAAAAAGTGAGGACAACACCCTCAAGTGTGTAAGCTTTTGTGTGTACATAGCTATGTAAAGGAAACCAATGCTAGCTGACTGGGGGAGCATTAGGGCGGCTCTGTGACCGCAGCTCAATTTGCCTTCATAGTGTGGCCACACCTCCCGCACTGATATTCTCAACAATGGGGTAAATAATTCAATAGGGATAAGGCTTTGATTTTCCTCTTATTCTCTCTTCGTGCTTATGTTCTTGGTACAATATTGATGTACCACGGACAAGCCAGCATGTGAATGTGCTCTGTCTGGTTAAGTTATATAGCCTTTCCACATTGTAGAGTCCTTCAGTTTCTAAAATCATGGAGCTTGTATTGTTAGATCCGATGAAGTGACTAAAAGAATTTTTAAAAATAAGCCATCAGTCTGGACGTGCATAGGTGAATGAAGGAGAAACACTTTACAGTCAGAGAAAAAAAGCATACTTAACATTTAGGATTATCAACCACTGCCGGTTTTCCATAGTATATTTCATTCCTGATTTTATCTGAAAGAGATATGATTACTACCACCATTGAAAAAGTGGTACTTTATTAATAAGCTCTTGGCTCATCTTTGAGGTAGATTTCGGATTTAAAATAGACTACCACACTGCTAACTACTTCACCTGATATTTCTCAATAACATAGAGGCTTCATTCAAGAAACCTACTGACTTATAATTACCTGACACCCGGTGATGAATCAAGGATTTGTGCGGCCTGAACCTCATCTACTTTGGGAAATCCTATCTAATAAAAACATGCAAAGTTATAAATAGAAAAATCGCTAGGACCCCTCTCAAGACCTTGGAAGGGACCTATGCAAGTGAGGAGCCCTGAAGCCTAAGGTTCATTGAATTCATGATAAATCCACCTCAGCTGGGGCCCTTTTCCAAACTTATTTAATGCAAGCAACTTATAAACACCCCAGTAATATGTCATTATAGGTAGTAAAATGATTTAACTCAAGGGTGGCATCTTCCCTTGGTGGCTTGCCTTTGGTAAGAGATGCAATAAAGTTTATATCTCACCATGGCAAATGTATCCTGAAGCAAATTAGCTTTGTCTATTAGAAAGACTTAGTCCAAAACAAAGACTTACTATACTGTGACAATCTTTTGAAAGTAACTGTGAATGAGTTTTCGGAGTACAGTACTAATTTATTTACAACACCAGGTAGTTCTGATTCTTTCACTACCTTTTTCTGTCATTTAAGAGGAGCACAAATTCCAAAGGAACAAGTTGGTGCCTCTTTCATTACAAATCTTTTCTAACCTACCACCCATTTGCTACTTCATCACCCCCCCCCTCACCTTGTTACCCTGCTGCATAGATGCTAGAATGGCTCTCATGTATGTTTTCCCATCGACATCCATATTTCTCCTTCCAGTATGAAAGCTTCTTGGGGACAAAGTCCCTGCCCTATGCGTCTTTGTATCCCCAGCACTTAGTACAGTGTTCACAGACAGTGGGCATGGCACTCAGTGAATGTTTTGGAATGAATTCATTAATTTTTAAACTGTGATTTATTTATTTATTTCCACAATGTATTTTCCTGTGTTGCCTACATTAACTATAGTGAAACTCTGATTCTTATAAGGAACTCTTGGTGTTCTAGGATGTTTAGGAAAGTGGTGAGTTTAAGACGTTGTACTGACGCTACTAAAACCTCCTGGTGAAGGGACCTCACGAGCCTGCTCTCCGGTGTGCTAACAAAAGAAAAACCGACCCTTGGTGCTCTCTCCCCAAGGTAGGCGTCAGCAAACTAACAAGGGAAAGGAAGGAGGCCGCTAAAGATAGGCATCTGCAGGAATTGTTAATCCAGCTCCAGACACAGCCTCAACACCTTCATTAACCCAAAATGTGGGAACTGTGTGAAACTGGATTTCTGAACCATAAGACAGGTAAGAGAGTCTTTTCCAAAGCCAGGTGTAGAAGAGCTCTTTACCTTGAGTCTAAAATCGCCTTCGGGCCATTGAACGTACCCACTATCATTTCCTTGTGCCATGAGAAATCAGAGAAGTTTTGAGCTGAAGGGGTGTAAAACCCACACTTCTTATTGAAGAGTAGTCAGCAAAGAAAACATATTGAATTAGGCCGCAGCAAAGTCTTTTCTTTATATTTTTCACACTACAGCTGAACACAAACAACGTCTTTTTCCATACCTCAAAGGTTCCTATTGGCCACAGATAATTCACTTCAGCAATATATGCTTTTTTGAAAAATAATGTTCTGGGTGGCTGGGGAGAGCCCTGTGGTGGGTGTTCAGGAATTCTTTCTGCTTTACCATTTAAAAGAGCTAATGATGGTTGGGGAAGCACCCACACCCACTGAACCACACCCTGCTAAACTTAGTTCTCTGCAGCTCTGTGTTGCATACATTTTAAGCAGTTAGGAACTTTGCACATGAAAAGGAATCAAAGCGAAATTCAAAAGTGGAAGTGCCTGGACCATTCGCATATTGGAGAGGCATCCATGGAGTGGGATTCCATGACAATGCTAATCTGAGTGTTTCTGTTCGGTGCCTTTAATTGACCATGCCAAAGATCAGTACTATGGAAAGCAGAGCCTTTCATATATATGAGTTAAACAAGTCTCTTGGCCTCTTTGTACCTTAGTTTCCTCATTTGAAAAAAAAAATAAATGGCTCTCAAGACATACTTTCCAGAATTCATACTGGGCTTACTTACACCCAGCTAACCAATAACTGCATGATTGTTTTTACACACAGTTGTTTACATGTATTCATCTTCTATTTCACTTACAACTTGTGTAAAAACTGCATTCCATGCCAGGCCTGAAACGTTCCAAAGCTCAGTTCTGGGAGTAAATTGCAACCAAGATTTCTACAAAAAAAGACACAAGCAAAAGAATTAGAAAAACAGATATTCTTTCAGAACATTTATCCTTTGGCAATAATTCTAATTTATATATGATGAAACATAACATCACTACTCCCTCCATACACTAAAGAAATCTCACTGTGGGAGATATTATGATTTATACTTTCATGATTATATATGTGGTGCAGTAGATACAAAATACTAAATGCTCATTAAATACTTGTGTTAAGTCATCTTTATTTCTCTAGCTAGGCAGCACTATTGACACTTTGGGCTGGATAATTCTTTGCTGTGGGAGGCTCTCCTGTACACTGTTGGATGTTTAGTAGCATCTCTGGTCTCTGTCCACTAGATGCCAGTAGCATATACAGTTCTGACAAGCAAAACTGTCGCCAGACACTACCAAATGTCACCTGTGTGCAAAATCACCCTGGTTGAGAACCACTGCTCTTGATACTGGGTGATGTTGGATGCTCAGCATGATCCTGCTCTGTGCTGGAACTGTCACCTCGGGATACAATGGAGACTGAGCTACAACTTCCTTAAGGAGCTCTGGAGGCTGAGATGGGGTCTTCTGCTGGACTGGAGAAGGTTCAACCTCTTTAGTGACCTGTGGACTTATGGGAAGTGCCAGAGCCAGAGATTTAACAGTGCCATTGTACAAGTGTGACTGCTGAGCTTCATTTACCCCATGATGAACACATGGTCAAACTACAACCTCCTTAAGTGTCTCCAAGGGCCGGGCGCGGGCCTCCTGAGGACTTGAAGTTTCTAGTTCCTCAGGGGCCTCTGAAGGCTGAGATGGAGCCTCCTGCGGAAGTGGAGGTGGTTCTACCTCTTCAGTGGGCTCTGCATGCTGAGCCTGGGCCTCTGCCTGGGGTGAAAAAGATTCAACGTCCTCAGGGGTCTGTGGATGCTGAGCAAGGGCCTCTTGATGAGGTAAAGATTCAGCCTCCTCAGTGAGCTCTGGATGACGAGTTTGGGCCTCCTGCTGGGATGCAGAAATATCTCATCCTCATCAGAAGACTCCCTGTCGTGTAGCTTTTGGGCCATGTTTTCCTTGCGTGTGGCGCTGAGAGGCCTATACATATCCCTAAGCCAAAGTGGCCGCCTTCTCCCGAAAAAGCCCTCCTAGAACACAGAAAGGGAAATATTAATTCTGCATCTCCCCTGCTTTCTCTGGCCACAGTACTTTATCCTCCTCACATCTACCTGACTCTCACTTTCCCCTGAGCTTCTCTTACGCAGCAGAAATCAAAAAAAAGCCCCTTGGAGGAAAACACACACAGTTAGTGTTGCATGTCACTTTTCATCGCTCTCACAATGTGTTATCTCTGCTTTCATTAGGACTAAATGGGTACCTCAGTCCATAATCACAATGAGCAAAACCACCACAGACCCGGGATCATGAAAATCATTGCATGCATGCTGGCCTTCCAGAAGTTCTCTGTGTCTGTCCAAAATGGACCCCAAGTGTCTCTGGAGAGACATTTGTATGTGGCTTAGCATGGAGTATAGGCAGGATTTTCAGCCCCGTTCACCTTTCTTTGCCCTTGGCCAACTGCCCTCGTGCAGTGAAAACACTGCACAACGGCACTGGGCAGAAACTTGTTACTCCCTTAGACGCGCTTCACACCAGTCCGCTTCGGACTTAGTCGCACATGCAGCATTTGCTGGGGGTGTGGGTGTGGGGAGAAGGCGATTTTATTTTCCTGGCTGCTCTATCCTATAAGTTGAATCACACCAAGTAAACACCTGAACCCAACGAGCAAAGTCATCTATAGCTCTCTGACTTTCACTCTGCAGGCTGTCACTCAGGTGTCAGTGAATTGTGGAATCCGTTTAAAGGCCACGACCAGCAGGGAAGCACAAAATACTCTTTTCGAATACAAATAGAAGAGAAAAAAATCAGAGTGCACAATAAGTTTGTTTCAGAAACTACTTATGTCCATATAGTATGTGTCTACTCGACTGTGACATAAAACGTAGCTCACAGCCCAAGCACAGTGTGTGATCAGTGGAGAAGTCCTCAGTGGAAAGGGACCATCTTCTTCTCGGTAATCACTAGCAGTATGACCATGGGGCAAGATAGTTTCCCTTTCTCTTTCTCCAGTTCCTTATTACAAAAGGAAGAGACAAACTAGTGTCTAAAGTTTCTCCCGGTTAAAATTCTATGAGGTTTGGATAAAGGGAATAGAGAGTAGGGGCCTGAAAAACAGTAGGATGAGAAGGGAAGTTTTCTTGCCACTTTCCAGGAGGGACTCATATGTTCTACCTTTCGTCAGCTTTGAGTGAGGCCAGCCCCTAAATCCCCAACCATGTGGCCCTCCCTACCCCCGAGCCTCCTAGAAGGCCTCTGGCCTGGCCTGATGCCTGGGAGCCAGGCATCAGCCCAGCAGGAACAGGTACAACCAAAACCTCTCCCCGTCCACCCTCTTTCCTTAAAGGACTAGTGAGAGCAGATGAATGTGTGCCAGTCCTGTTCTAACTCAGCTTGGGCTGGGGAGCTAATTCTGCTGATAAATAAACTAGGGTAAACCATTAGGGTGATTAAGCGTTCTTCCTGCCTTTGGTGAGAAAACTGAAATAGATGAGTTCTAAGTTCTCCTCTAGTTGTAAAATTCTGCTTTCAAAGACCAATATTTACCTTCTGCTTCTTTTTCTATCTTCCTCTTTTGCAATTCTATGAGAAGAAATCTGTTTTGAAAGAAAACAGGATCATGATTATCCATTACAACTATTTCCAAATCCTTATTCATTCCTTTTTACTTTAAATCTGATCTATCCAGTAAGATGATAACTCTTTCAAGGAAAGGAATTCTACCCTGTTTAAGAATCCTTTGACTCTTCCACAGTACCTAACTTAGGGTCTTGCATGCAGCTGGCGATATATTTTATTGACTGTTTTAGATAACGTTCAACAGATAATTCCTAATAAAAACTCTTAGAAGTAGGAAAAGAAAATAAAAGTATCTGGCAAAAACCTAAGCATTGTTTTAAAGTCAGGAACAAGAGTAGGATGCCCAATCATTACTGCTACTATTGAGCATTGTGGAGGAGGTCTTAATCAGTACGATGAGAAAAACGAAGTATTGGAAAGAAGAGACAAACATATCTGCATATGAAACAAGGGACCCAAAAAGACCAAAAGAATCAACTGAAATTTTATTGGAAGTAACATGAGTAAGATGGCTCCATACAAAATCAAGAGATCAACATATTAGCCTCAATAGCTTTCCCATATAACACAACTAACTAACTAAAAAACAGAAGAAACATCCCATTTACTATATCAATAAAAATGCATAAAGCACCTAGGAATAAATTTAGCCACAAATTTGTAAGACCTATGTGATGAAAATATTAAACCTTTTTTGAAGCACATTAAGAAGTACTTACATGGCATGAGATACCATCCTCCTAGAATGTTGTAAAGAGGTCAATTCTCTTCAAATGAAACTAAAAATTCAATGCAATCCATTTTATAACCAAAATAATTTTTAAATAAACCTGGCCAGCTGACATTTGGTAGAGAATATATGTGAGAATAGTTATGAGATGTATGCCAAAGAAGGTCAAAGAGTAGGACCTTGCCCTACCAGATATAAAATATGTTATAGAGCAACTGGAATTAAGCAGTGTGATATCAGTACTGGTACAGGACAAGATAACTGGATCACAGAACAGCATCCAGATGAAGATAGCATAGTAGACCAGGGAAGAAAGAATAAACCATTCAGTGAAAGATTTGAAAAGAATCAGATCTTCATGTAGGGGGAAAAAGTTAGATCCCCTACCTCAACCACACGAACAAACAAATACAACAAATTCTGGACAGATTATAAAAGTACTTGAAGAAAATCTTAGAGGTGATTTTTACGTCACGAGGTGACAAAGGCCTGGCTAACAAAACCCACCCCACATGAGCCATGAGGAGACGACAGGCAGATATGGTGGCAGACTGTCAACACACCTCCTACTCTTCACAGCCCTCGCCCCCTTTTCCCCTGGACTGTTTGTCTTCTTCTTGTTGACTTACAAAACTCTTGGGAGTTCCCTGGTGGTCCACTGGTTAGGGCGTGGCTCTTTCACTGCTGTGGCCCGAGGTTCAATCCCTTGTCAAGGGACTAAGATCCTGCAAGCTGCACAGCATGGCCAAACCCCACCACTTCGAAACAAACAAACAAAAACTCTTTATGGTAAAGAAATACTGGCTTTCATTGAATTTCAGTGTTTCGAATATTTCCAGTGTTTTTGTCTCTAAGGAGACAAGACAAAAGAGTGGAGGAGGGAGCACCAGCTTTGCAGTCGGGTGAAACTGCCTTCTGCTTTCGGTTTGGCCGCTGGGGCCTTACACTGATCTCCTTCATCTATGAGGGAGGGATAGTAATATCATCCTCACAGGACTGTGGGCTTTAAATCAGACAATATATGGAAAACTCTTCATCTTACGCTTGGCATGAATCAGTGCTAAGCTGGTGTCACAGACAAGATGGTGGAATATATCAAAGGCTCTGCTTGTGGCATCAGGCTCTGAAGGCTCTTTCCCACCAGAAGATTATAGAAATATTGCTTTTATTTTCTTCTAATACCTTTATGTGGTCTTTTTTCACATTTATGGATATATGTTTATTTAACATGAAACATGGGGATCTGCTATTTACCCCCCAAATAGTTAGGCAGCTATTCTATCACCATTTATTCATTTTCTTCCCCTGATTGCAATATTAAAACATGACATTTCAAAAGTCTTAAGAACACAGGGGTCTATTGCTGGACTCTATCCTACTTCAAATAAATATTCGGTTGCATTATTCCTCACTGTGGAATTGACATAACGCCTCATCTCTCTTCCGTTGAACACCAGTATTGTCTACCATAGGAAGAACACTGCATGGTCCCTGTCCTCCAAAAGCTTATCGTATATGTGGGGAGAGGAAATAAAGGTTAGGACTCCTCGCTTTCACTGCCGAGGGTACAGGTCCAATCCCTGCTTGGGGAACTAAGATCACACAGGCCCAAACAAAACAAAACAAAACAAAACAAATGCAAGAAGTTAAAAACAATAAAAAAGGGGACTTTACAGAAATTCTAAACATGCCAAAGGCCATATGCCACCTGAGATGTAGAGGGTACAGTCTGGGCAATGGCCAATGACTAGCAAGCTAGTCCCCAGCCTCCTAGGCTCAGAAATCATACTCTTCCTCACCAAGAGAGAACTCACGTCTTCCTGTTGTGGCAGTCTCACTTTAGCAATATCACAGGATTGATCAAACATCAGAATGCCAAATTATTACTTGACAATGAGAAATACATCTGTTCTACACACGGGGCATCTGTGTCTACACAATCAGAGAATTACCTTCTGTGGGGACAGGCCTCCGTGGCACACTAAAGCACAATCACAGAATCGAAGGCTATTTGGTGAGATCAGAATTAGAAAAGGAATCAGCTGAATCCAGAACTTAATGGGAAGGCCTGAGGTAACTGGATCCATCCATCTCCTCAACAGGCAGCCTGGCTAGTGGGCCTGACTCCTCAGTTATGCTGCCTAAGGTGCCATCTCTACTCTTGGGCAATGTGAGGATGGGCACTGCCCATGTTGGTCTCTCCTCACCTTTTCTATGCTTTCACTAGTGACCAACCCTCCTGCAGATAGACACATTTCTCTTTAGAAGTTAGTACATCATGTCAGGTTTGATTCAAGTGTGATAGGCCAGGAAGCCATTGGTCCTTACACATCTCTGCTCAGCTCCATGATGTGCTAACCTTGGTGGTTCTCTCTTGGGGGGCTGCCTTTCAAAAAACTGCTTACCACTTTTGTGAGTTCTGAGGGGAGGGGGGACTACTTTGCTATGGCCCCTAAGAAATGGTGACAAACCTCACAGGACTAGGATCAGGAGGGCTGGAGTATTCAGGGAAGGCTTTACAGAGAAAGATATCTGAACTTGAGTTGGCTTTTCAGAGATTCATAGGAGTTCCACAGGCAAAGCAAAATAAAGGAATTTTCGATGGACAAAGGCACAGACAAAAGTAGGAATGGCTATGGTGTAACTAGCGTATAGTGAGGAGCTGCTTTGGCTGGAATGGAGGGCTGCCATCACAGGAGAAAAGATAACTAAAGTAATGTGGAGTGGTAGGGTAGAATCAAGACTGTCAGCCTATTAAAATCACTCTTTTAATGTTAGCAACTGCCTGCTGGGAAAAGTAATCAACCACTATGTAACTGAACAAAAGGTAAACAGGCTAGCTCCAGGAATAGGCTACTATAAATATTTGAGGGTAGCCTGCTGCAAGAGTTTACTTGCAGTGTTTTAATGGAACCTATCTACACAATTCCTAATACACCGGAGAAGAAAGCTGCTAAGTAAACCTGAGGAATTGACGAGATCACACTTTTGTCTTTTAGGCATGCCCTTTTAGCCCTCCCAGGGTGACTGATAGCTCCTTGAGTATGGAGATCCTATATCTCTCATCACTTCAGCCAAGAAGGAAAGAAATCAACAGTAGAATGAGAGTGACTGGTGAGTACATCAAATCAGCATACTTTGTTGGGTTGAAGAAAATTTACTATCATGTCAACTCTGGCCTTCTTATAAACTTCACGTGTCAAAATAGTCCAATAGCTTGTTATCAGGGATCCAATTCCATAGGGATCTCCTGGGAGTGAAGTTCCTTTTAAAAATCCTGTGGGGACTTCCCTGGTGGTGCAATGGTTAAGGATCCGCCTGCCAGCACAGGGCACACAGGTTCGATCCCTGGTCTGGGGAGGTCCCACATGCTGCGGAGCAACTAAGTCAGTGTGCCACAACTCCTGAGCCCGTGCATCTACAGCCCGTACTCCACAACAAGAGACGCCACCTCAGTAAGAAGCCCACGCACCGCAATGAAGACCCAACGCAGCCAAAAAAAAAAAAAAAAAAAAAAAAACCAAAACACAAAAAAAACATCCTGGGAATATACTTTTCATTAAAAGAACAAAGTGTATGTCAGTCCTCATGGCTAAAGGGAAGAATCAAGTAGTAGCAGGAGGAAAGGTGGATTTGATTCTCAGTTTCTGGGTTCTGAATCTGAATTAATTATTGTCCTTACCTCAATGAGACAGAGAATTCTAACACAAATCGTCACTACTACAGGTACAGATACTGCCAAGATGAGTTTGTTGTTATAGTCATAACCTGGAACTTCTTTTGTGAGCTAAAAAAATATATAACAATTTTTAAAAACAAGGAGATAGAAGGGATGAAAACTTACGATTCTTAATCCTATTCTAAACGATAGCTAACTCTTCTTAAACTACTATGAAACCCAATCCTTCCAGGCGAGTAGCTTCTATAAGAACAAGTCAAATTGAATGTTATTAGTCTTATCATTAGCATTTTCTTCTACAATTTATCTACAATTTATTTATCTTGTGTTATGTCCTTTTCGCGTCTACCCTAGGAATAGTGACACACTCTCTCAATGAGCAAAGTTGGAGATCACTGTCTTAGCCCGTTTCATGGCTGAAGATAAGATACTGACTAGGAGCCCGTGGTATTCCCGCTTGGGCACGTTAATGGCATGTCCTAAACTGAGTAAAAGTCCAAGTCCCATGTGTCAGGGGTTATCCTCACCTCACTTGACTCCTGCTCTTTCTGCTCACTCTGGGCTTCTGTGCTCTCACTGATATAGTTGTCAGCTTTCCACTGGTCCATATCCCATTCCGCTTTGGACACATTTACTTCTTGCTGCTTGCTGAGAAGCTTCATCAGGAGGCCTGTTCTAGAGATGGGGTTGGCACAGGCCAGCTGCACGTGGGTGTCCGAGCAGTCTATTTTCAAAGTCTGGATAACATGAGAAATGAGCCTTTGCACGTCAGTGTTGGGGATGAGGGACCAGAGCTGCTGGTTTAGCTGAGTTTCAACTTGATCACCCGGGGATGCGAGCCCTGGGAAAGTGAAGCCTGTGGGCTTAGAGGATAATTCAGTGACCATGTTGTGGTGCTCCCATTGTGTTTTGTTGCTGTGTTGAACAGCTGGCATACTGTTGTCTGCAGCAACAGTAGAATGTGCAGTGGAGACGTTCCTATGGCTAGTGTTTCCAGGGCCGGTTCCTCCTGGCAGAGTAGCGTTTCCTGTAGAAATAATTGCTTCAGAAACATTTTGTGCAGTATTGTTTTCTGAAGTAGTGTTTTCTGCAGAAGGGTCTGAAAGAGAAAATAATTCTGGAAAAGGATTTTCCTGAGAAGTCACTTCTCCTGAAGACAAAACAGCCTCTCGTGGAGGGGAATTTATGAGACTCCTCACGACAGAGAACGGAGGGCTTGCAAGCATCATTCTATCAAGTGAACTTTTCTTTCTGAACTTTCGACTCCCTTTTTTTTTTTTTTTTTTTTGCGGTACACAGGCCTCTCACCGTTGTGGCCTCTCCCGTCGCGGAGCACAGGCTCCAGACGCGCAGGCTCAGCGGCCATGGCTCATGGGCCCAGCCGCTCCACGGCATGTGGGATCTTCCCGGACCAGGACACGAACCCGTGTCTCCTGCATCGGCAGGCAGACTCCCAACCACTGTGCCACCAGGGAAGCCCCTCGACTCCTTTTAACTTTGGGTTTTCTGTGGACCCGATGAGACCTAATTTTATGGAAGATGTATTTTTTTTCCAGAATGTGAGATTAATTCGAAGTCCTTAATATTTCTAACTCTTGCCTTTGCATCTTCGAAAACATGAATAGCGTTGGATAAGTCTTTTGATTGGCTTTTAACCTCAGATGGGGATTTTGGCGGGATGGAGGCACAAGGCCTGCCCTTGAAGTACGGTTTCAGGGAAGAGGAGCCTGCGGCCTTGTGTTCCTTTAGGAATGAAGACTCTGCATTGGAGGACTTTCCCACCAGCTTCCTGGGCCTCTGCACCACGAGAAGCTGTTTCAGCTTTCTAGGGGATGGCCTCCTGAGCTTTCGTTCTTTGGCAGTGCTCGCCACAGATGGCTGGGCATTCTGTTCCCTCCTGACGCTCTCATCTCCCACTGCTTTGAGGTGCATTTTCTGTATGCCCCTTGAGGACCTTGTTCACTCTCAGCAGCTTTTCCTCTGTACTCTCAATCTTTGCTAGGCTGTCTTTCTGTGGTTGGGCAGTTTCTAATTTCTTTTGAAAGATGTAGCGTGTAAACATGGCACTTAAAAGGTTGGAACGCATACACGTGGCAGGTTTTTCTTCCTTTTTAACCTCATCAATTTTTTCTTGAGTTTCTGCATCTAACAAATTTTCCACAAAATGGAGTTCCCTCAATTTGTTTTTATTAGTTGAATTGTTGGGTACAGGTTTAACAGAAAGGCTCCTTGTATTGTTTTTCAAAAGGCCCAGCGGCATATGTCCATCTCGTTTATTTGAAAAAAGAAGTTGAATGAATGGTAATAATGTTGATTCCACATCTCCTAGATTTCCCTCTGAGATATAAGGCAGTATGTAATTTAGTGTACTGATAATATCACTTTTAGTATGAAAGTCCAGCTGCTCATTCATGAAGCCTGACAAGCTGACAGCACTGTTATGTGAGGACATCCTCTCTGACTCAATAGTCAGCTCGGTGCTGTTGTTCTTCTGCTGGGCTTGTAACACCTGCATCAACGATCCTCCTGCATTCTCTATAGATGTTTCTTCATCTGTCAAAAGAGAAGGGACTGTTTTTCATCACTGAAGACTGATGGGACAGCCTTTTGTCAGTCCACAGCCAAAGAAATGAGGAATCAGTCAAAGTTTGAGTGCCACTTAGGAGAAAAAGAAACCCACACTTAAGCCTATGACTGGCAACAACAAAATGTGAAAAAGGTCTCTCTTGAAAAAGGGGCTATCTACTCAGAAACTTCTGTAGCGTGAAACATAGGAACTATATTCAGGATTACTCCACTGGTTCCCAGGGGCCAGTACTCAAGAAAAGCCAAGGCTGGAAGACAAATATTCCCCTAATCAGCTGGACTCTCTGCAGACCTACTGTGACTCCTCACATTCATATACCCCATCCTGTCCTGCCTCAAAGGCACAGGAGTGTGAGGCTTCCTCTCTCCACCTCTTCAGTGTGCTTGTGTTCTTGCTGCTATCACAGATCTCCACGACAACAACCGCCGCTAACAGGTCGTCATCTGGACATGTCCTTCTCCAACTACCCACTGAGTCCTTTGTTTAGTCCCTGCTTCTATATATCCCAGTCCCCATAACAGAAGGCTCTATACAGAAAAAAACACTATGTCCGCCCTGGCTCTTTGCTAAAATTTGGGCAGGGATCTCGGGTATAAGTTAAGAGATTTGCCAGATTGTATGCCCATGTGGAATGTTCAACAAATCAATGGAATAATACTTGAGGCCCTAAAATGTAGACGGGAAAAAGCAACTTCTGTCGGATGGCTACTTTGCTTTCAATTCATTTTACTTCTAATATTTCCAGCTCTACTTGGGGAACCATCCAAATCTTCTGACTGTGTGAAGGTAATGTGTACCATTGTGTAGCTGGGCTTGTCTTCCAAAAGGATTGAAAGTATTTTTGGTGAGGGTCAAAGGAGGAGGGAAGGGTCATGAGAAAGGAGGAGCAGAGGCTAGCTGAGAGCCCCAAACTGGGGACAGGAGATCGGGGCACTAGGTTCATAGCACTTAACACCTCTGATCTTGTTTTTCCTCACCGGTAAAAGGAGAGTAAAAATGCCTTTTCTGCCCACTTCTGGGGGAGAAGGGAGTAATATAATTAGTAAAAAAAAATGTTTGGGGGAGTTCCCAGGTGGTCTAGTGGTTAGGACCCGGCACTTTCCCTGCTGTGGCCCGGGTTCAATCCCACGTGGGAGAACTACGATCCCACCAGCTTTGTGGCCAAAGGAAAAAAAAAAAAAAAACTGTGTTGAAAAATCAGCCATTTTGTCTTTATATAAGTGGCAAAGTGTTATTATTTATGATGTGCTCTAGATCACTGAAAGAGACCTGTATTCAAGCTACCTGGGCATGAAAGCACATTTTGGAAGTCATCAAGTTAGTGCCCATAAATCTAATATATAGAAAAATAGTTGAAAGCCCCTGAGTGTTTTGTGGATAGAAAAACTTGCGATTCAGAGCAAGTTCAGAGCTGGACAGTCAAAGAAATAACTAGCTCTCCCATGCATTAGAAGGGCTTGGTAGCAGCTTCTGCTTATGGAACCAGAAACTCTCAGGCTCCAGATAGGACATAAAACAGCATCACTTGTACTCTTCATAAAATTGCAGAAACAAACAAAATAAAAAAAACTATATTTACACCTGTCTTATAAGACAAAGGGTACTTGAGACCTAATGTATATAAAATCAGTTTACAAACTGTGATGTACTATGTGAATAAGTTCTCATTTGCACAGAGGGTAGCATAGGATATGTGGCCATTAATGTGAATTCCCTTCCCCCTTCCATTCCTTTCTCTGGTTCCTTTACATATGCAGATCAGTTACATTATGAAGCTAATAATGTAACTGAGCTATTCTTAGCTTAATAATGTAACCAAGAATCTGATTTTTAGCAAGGGGGTAATTCTTAGAAATTTAGGGAGCTGGAACTCTGAATGAATGTATTAAAATAATGTAATTACATCATTAGTTTTAAAATGTATCATCCTTGATTAAAAATAAAAAATTAAGTTAAAAATTAAAAATGTATTATCCCGCAATTGAGACTCACCACAACGTGTGACGTCCCTCAGGCGTTCACTGTCACAACGCAGCTTGACTGTCTCACAGACAACCTCAATAGTATTTTTAAATTGGCAGAGGCAGCAGGCCCTCCGGCTGGGTAAGATCCTATAAATGGAAACACAGGTCATTAAATTCGTGGTAAAAGAGTTACCTGAGTAGGTAGAAGAGGTAGGCCAAGGCCACCACAGACCAGTGCAAAAAGGAGTTCTTGGGGCATATGGACTATAGAACTGGATAGGGGCCGGTTGGCCAATTGCTGCCCTTGACTGTTGGAAATAAATATCGAGGAGGAGAGAGGTGCCCAACAGAAGGATTAGGATGGCAGTAGGTATGATATGCCTAGAAAAAAGGGAATAGGGATTAGAATTGGGTGACATTGAACTGCAGTTTAATTCAGAAGTATCTCCTTCCAACCCGAAAGCCTCACTTTGGGTTGAGAGTACACCCGAAGAAGGCAGACTTCTAAGAAGAGTATGAATAAGACCGCACATTCTGGAGTCACTTTCTCAGTTCCTATTTGTGAGGAGTAATATATTAGAAATTATTCTAGTAATAAAAAAGCATCATGTGGCTAAACAATAACAGAGATCGCATTGACCAAATCTGGACAAAAGGAACATTCCAAAGAATAACATTATCATTATAATAAGGTATAACACAGTTAATTGAAAAAAAAGCACATGAGTTCATAATGATACTCCAAATGAAAAGTGGGGGAGCTCTTCTTTATAGAATAATGTCAGCTAATAAATGCAAAAGGAAGGATAGAATTAGGAAAGTGTTATTTTGCAACTATCAATGTAATAACCGATTCAGACAAGGATTATCATTGATGCACAGTTGGGTGAAGAGTTGTTTGAAAGTAGGATCTTCACTGATCCCAAGGATCACCCCACATATTATTTATCAATTACCAAGGGGAAAAATAACTTTACAATGGAGAGATATGGAATAGACCACCTTAATCAAGTGATCAAACTTAGCACTGGGCCACCTCAAGGGATGAAGTATGAAGAATACATCACCTATATAGTATTCTTCCCCAAAATGTTTACTTTGAATCTAATGAGGAAACAGACAAATACAGATTGTGGGGCAATTTACAAGACAACTGGCTTAGACTCTTCAAAAAAGCCAATGTCATAAAAGACCAAAAAAAGATAGTAGGGAAAAATTCTAGGTTAACCGAAACACAGACATGACATGCAATGCCTCATCTTTAATTGGATCCTGTATCAAAACAAAACAGACTTAAAGAATGTTATTGGCTTCTGGCCAAGATGAAGTACAAGGGCCAACTTAACCTCCCAGCTGAAACAAGGAAAAAATCAGATGGAACCTATGAAACAACAGTCTTCAAGAAACGGAACCTCAGGCAATACATTTCAGTGATTCCCGAGGAGATGGGAAATAAATGAAGTGATCCCTATAATTGCCCTTACTTCTCTGAGAGAGTATCCACGTCATGGTACAGGGAAGAGAAGTCCAGACAGAGACTAGTGGGCTCCCTGACAGACGAAATGGAGAGAAGAGTCTGGGAAAACCAAGGTAACTAGAGTTCACAAAGCAGAGTATCAGAGAGAAAAGAAGTGCACAGACAAAGAACTCTGGAGATATGCAGAGGGAGCTCTTGAGAATTCAACAAAGTATGGGTCAGTACATTTGTGTGAGGAATAACTTGATGCCAGGAAAAGAACCACATGAAAGGATTAATAAGAAGAACAACTGGATATCACACAGGGTTGTAGGAATAGTACCTGTTCCTACAAGTCAGACTGGAAAACCTCATGATACGCAGAAAGGACTTGTCTCAGTAGTTGCAAATGATGAGCTCCAGACTAAAGGCTACTTGGACTCCTACCCAACGAACCTTAAAAGCTAGACCTAAAAGAATAAAAGTGTTTTGAGTAACCTAATTTCACCCAAAACAAAGCCCAGGCATTTTACAGGAATAAAAATATACATAACACACAATAAACTAAAACTCACAATATCTGGGATCATATGAAAAATTGCATGCAAGCATGCAAAGAAGTAGGAAAATATGACCCATACTGAGGAGAAAAGGCAATCAATCAACAATAACCCATAATCGATACAGATGTTAGAATGGGCAGGAAAGAACTTTTAAAAAGTTATTATACATGAAGAAAAGTTATTATAACTGTATTTCATATGTTAAAACACCCAGACTAAACCCTGAAAATGTTAAGTACAGGCATGCAAAATGTAAAACAGACCTAAATTGAGCTTCTAGAGATTAAAAACAATGTCTAAATGAAAAAGATATTGCAGGAGGTTAAAGGCTAATTAGACACGGCAGAAGGTCAGTGAACATTAAGGCATAGCAACAGAAACTATCCAAAATGAAACAAAAGGAGTAACAAAACAACAACAAAATGAATAGAGCCTCAGTGACTTGTGCAACAACTTCAAGTGGCCTAATACATGTGTACTTAGAGTCCATGAAGGAGAGGAGAAATATAAAAATTTGAAGAAATAATAGCCAAAGATTTTCCAACTTGGTAAACACTATAAACCCACAAAGTCAAGAAGATCAATGAACTTTAAGCAGAAGAAACATGGACAGAACTACACCAAGGCACAGAAAATAATCGAATTGCTCTAAACCAGCAATAAAGAGAAGAATTTAAAAGGAGCCAGAGGAAAAAATTATACACTACGTACAGAGGAACAAAGATAACAATGACAGCAGAATTCTTGCTTGAAAAATCATAAACGAGAACTCAGTGGAATAACATCTTTAAAGTAGTGAATTGAATTCTATCAAGCTAGAATTTTATACCCACATCTGTCAAAACAAAAGCAAAATAAAGACTATCTCAGACATACAGAAGCTGAAAGAATTCATTGCTAGTAGACTTTCACAATAAGAAATGTTAAAAGAAGTATTTTTAAGCAGAAGGAAAATGACACCAGATTGGAATATGGATCTACATAAAAGATTAAGAATACTGGATACATACAACAATGAAAACCCAATTCAACCAAAAATAAATAAACAAATTAAGAAAAGAAGGGAAAAATCATATAATCACTGCAATGGATGCAGGAAAAGAATGAAAACATCTAACATACATTCCTGATTAAAGAAAAAAAAAACAGCCCTCAGTAGACTAGGAATGGAAGGAGACTTCCTCAACTTGATAAATGACTTCTACAAAAAACCTAACATCATACTTAATGGTGAAGGACAAAGTACTTTCTCACCAGGATCAGGAACAAGGCAAGGATATCTGCTCTCATTGCTTCTATTTGACATTGCACTGAAGGTTCTAGCCAGTGCAATAGGGCAACAAAAAGAAAAGAGATATTCAGAATGCAAAGGAAGAAGTAAAACTATCTTTATTTGCAGATAACATGATTATGTAGAAAACCTGATAGAAGCTACGAAAATGCTACTGGAACTAATAAATGAGTTTATCAAGTTTGCAGGGTACAAGATACACATACAAAAAGATGAATTTGTCTCAACAAACAATCAGAGATCAAAGTTTTAAAATGCTACTTATAAAAGAATCAAACATATAAAATACTTAGAATAAGTCTGACAAAAGACTTGCACACTGAAAACTGTAAAATATTGCCGGGGGAAATTAAGAAAGACCTCAATAAATGGAGAGATATAAAGTATTCATGGATCAGAAGATTCAATATTGTTGAGACATCAATTCTCCCCAAATCGATGTATACATCAAAACCCCAGTAGGCTTTTCTATAGACATTGACAAGCTAATTCTAAAATTCATATGGAAATAAAATTTAGAATCACTAAAACAACTTTGAGAAAGAACAAAGTTGAAGAACTAACAGTAACTGATTTCAAGGATTAAGAAGCTACACCTTCAAGACATTGTGATAGTAGTGTAAAGAGAGACAAAAAGACCAAAGGAACAGAATACAAAGTTCTGAAGTAGAGAGAGGGGGAGAACTGACTGTCAGGTTCAAAGGCATTTCAGTGGAGAAATGATAGTCTTTTCAACAAATGATGCTGGAACAACTGAATATCCAGGTGCAAAAAGGAAAAAAAAAAGGAACTTCCATCTAAACCATATACAGAAGTGAACTCAAATTGGTTCAAAGATCTAAATGTAAAACATAAAACTATAAAATGTCTAGAACAAAACAGGTGAAAAATTTTATGACCTTGAGTTCGGCAAGATTTCTTAGATACAACACCAAAAGCATAATGCATAAAAGAAAAAAACAGATAAATTAGACACCATCGAAATTAAGAATTTCTGCCCTGCAAAAGACACTCCTGAGAGAACGAAAAGATGAGTCACAGAATGGGAGAAAATACCTAGCAACTTACCTATTGGATAAAGGACTAATTTCCAGAATATATAAAGAACTCTCAGAACTCCAGAAAAATATAAATAAAAGATTCAAAGATATACAGATGGAAAATAAGCATATGAAAAGATGTTTGACATGATTAATCATTAGAGATGCTACAGTGAGATACAACTACACACCTATTAAACTATCTAAAATTAAAAATACTGAGCATAGCAAATGTTGGCCACAACGTGAAGAAAATGCAGCTCTCATACACTGCTGGTAGAGATGTAAAATGATCAAACCACTATGGAAAATAGGTATTTTTTAAAAACTTAAACATACACTTACCAATGATGCAGCCATTCTACAGGCAGGCATTTACCCAGGAGAAATGGAAGTAAACATCCATACAAGACTTGTACACAAATATTCATAGCAACTTTATCTGTAATAGACAAAGACTCAAACAACTCAAATGTCCATCAATGGTCAATACATAAATGGTGGTACATCCATATAAAGGAATGCTATTCAGCAATAAACAGAAATGAATTACTGATATATACAACAATATGGATGAAGATTAAAATAATTATGCTGAGTTAGAAGCCAGTTAAAAAAAGTATACACTGTATGATTCCATTTATATAAAATTCTAGAAAATGCAAACAGAAAGCAGATCAATGGTTGCATGGCGATTGGGAAGTGCAAGGAACGATGGGAAGGAAGAATTACAAAGAGACATTAAGAAACTTTCTGAGGTGATGGACATTTTGATTTTCGTGATGTCTTCATGGTGTGTATGTATGTGAGTGTGTGAACACAGATTACTGCATGTCAATTGTACCTCAAAAAGCTGTTAAAAGAAATGATATTATATAAGAGAGACAATGGGGGAAATTTGAATAGCAACACTTTATTAGGTAATATTATTGTGTAAGAATTTAATTTCTTCAATACTGTGTATTAACAGTATTGTCGTTAAACAGGGAAATAATTTTTAATATCCAGAGAGGAGGGCATGTAGCTGACAAGAGAGGGATCGCAATTGTGGCAGATGCTGTGGGACGCTGAGGAAGATGAGGCTAGAGCGGTGACCAATGCGTGACGGCACGGTGAAGGGAGTCATTTGTCAGGTGACCTGACAAAGACGGTTGGAACAGACTGCTAAATGCAGGGCCGTTTCTACATACTAATCTCATGCAATCCCCTCAACTAGCCTTGGCGTAACAGAAAGTTTCTATTAGCTTACCATATGGGAGGGGGGATGGCACAATTTAAGGTGCAGTACGTTGTGTAATAAACTGTCACAATAGGGTCCTACAGAAATAGTTTTTTAAACCGCAAAAAAATAAAACTTGACCCTTCCCTCACAACATATATGAAAATTAACTCAAAATGAATCATAGACCTAAATGGAGCTATACAACATCTGGAAGAAAATGTAGGAGAAAATCTTTGTGATTTGGGGTTAGACAGTGGGGTCTCAGAGAAAGATTTCTTAGATTAAGACACAAAAAAGCAGAAACCATCTAACAAAAATTGCTAAGGGACTTCCCTGGTGGTTGAGACTTCGAGTTCCCAATTCTGGGGGCCCGGGTTCGACCCCTGGTCAGGGAACTAGGTCCCACATGCATGCCTCAACTATGAGTTCGCATGCCAGATCTAAGAAGCCCATGAGCCGCAACTAAGGGGCCCATCTGCCGCAACTAAGACCCAGCACAACCAAATAAATAAATTAAATAAATATGAAAAATTAAGAAAAATTGCTAAATTAGAGTTCATCAAAAAAAATTTAACACTTCTAGTTTTCAGAGACACTTTAATATAATGAAGATAAGTCACAATCTGGGAGAAGATATTTACTAAACACATATCTGAGAGCAAGGACTATTTCCATTGCTTTTTATATAAAGCACTCTTAAATCTCCAATTCAAAATGGATTTGAAGAGACACTTCATTTAAAAAGATATTTGCACATGAATAGACACTCAACATCATCAGCTATTACAGAAATGCAAAATGTGGCAAAAACCACGAGATTCAACTACACACCTACTAGAAAGGCTAAAATGTTTTTAAAAAACAAATATAAGGATCAGGTGAAGAGGTAGAGCATCTGCAACTCTCATAGACTGCTTGTGGGAAAGCAACATGGCACAGGCACTTTAGAAAACAGTTCAGCAGTTTCTTAAAAAGTTCAATAGGCACCTAGCATATGATGAAGCAATCCCACCCTGAGGTATTTTACCCCAAATAAATGAAAACATATGCTCACACAAGACATATGTTCACACACACATGTGAGTGTTTTCAGAGGCTTTGTTCATAATAGCCAAAAAACAAGAAGAAACTCAAATGTTCATCAAACGATGAATGCGTATCCACACAACTAGAATACTGCTCAGCGCTCAAAAGGAATGAGCTACTGACGGGTGCAACAAAACAGATGAATCTCCAAAGAGACTGGCTAAGTGAAAGAAGCCAAAAACAAAAAGCTACATAACACATGATTTCACTTATCAAATATTCTGGAAAAGGCAACATTATACGGACAAAAATCAGATTGGTGGTTGCCAGGGGCTGGTAGTGACAGGAGGATGGATTGACTACAGAGGGACAGGAGGGGTCTTTTGGGAGTGCAGAAGTTTTCTTTACCTCAAATGTGGTGGTGGCGGCTACAAAACTATACGTTTGTCAAAACACATCACACTGTATATTTAAAAAGAGTGAATTTTGTTAAATGAAAATTATACATAAATAAACCTGACTTAAGAAGATAATCAAACAAACCTAAAAATACAATTGAGTGAAAATCAATGTAAGAAAAATCAACTTACAGTGTTTCCAATTCAAGGGTCATCATGAGGATGCTTTCAATTGCTGTAAGTGACACTTGTGCTGTTCCCATGTCTCTGAAGGAGAAGCCCAAACATGCATGATATAAAACCCAAAGACAAAATTTCTAAACTGAAAAAGATACTTAACATGTGATTACTTCAACTTTGGCTTCTTACTTGCCATAGATGATAATTCTAATGAGCTCTTTTGGAAGAAATTTAAATTTGCATCATCAAATTAATGACCTTGGTGCTGAACAGTACAATCATTTTCTATTATCCTCACTTCTCATTTTCAATTGCATCTACCTCTTTTGATCACTCTTTTTAAAAAAAATAATGTACCCCTTATTCCTTTTTGCTTTCTTGGATAAATACTATTCCTATATGCATCTTCATGTTCCATATCTATATGTGTTCTTCAACAGTCTTCTCATCCTCTGCTGGCTCTCTTACCCATATATATTCTTTCTTAATCCTTTTCTTTGCCAATAACTCTTATTTTCAATAACCCAGTTAAAATCTAAATTATGACTGTTTAGCCAAAGTACTCAATTTTTGACGAAAGTCAAAAGGAGCAGAAATTATCTCATGAGCCATGAAACTGTTACAATACTTACAAAGAGTTTAATGCTGGCACTTTAAAAAGACAAGAACCTTCAACTGTTGGCAAAGGATTACGATTGAGAATTCTGAAAAATGGAATGGAATTAAAATTATCTGCATTTTCAATTACTTCCATGAAAGTTTATATTCATTTTTTTTGGTATGGAACTTGAAGGTTAAAAAAATCATTTTCTGTCTTTACCTATAAATCACCCTTAGAATCTGTAAAACACTCTTTCACTGGGAGCTACCCAGGTCTCTAGATGATAAAGTGGAGAAGAGAAACAAACAAACAATAAAATAGAAAAAACGTGGCTAGCAAAGAAAAAATATGTCAAAGTACTTTTCACGTTAAAAACCCTCGAAGTGACTATGCTGGTAGGAAGCCCTTGCTCTGTAAAAAAGTACTATTTCTAGTGTCCTCCATAATTCAAGGGGTTTTTCCTTCATCTCTACAAAGTTTGAAAAACTTCATGATTTAAACTACTCAGCTAAAGGCAAAAATAAGGCTAATTCCTTGGTTCTGGAGCCAAAGAAGAGAGAAATCCAAGAGGAACTGGTGAAAGCCATACTCCCATCACATAGTCCCGTGTGTATTCTTGTGCCATAGCCTTTGTTACTGTGTAATCAACTGTTTACTTGTCACTCTCCTAGATTGTCAGCAACTTGAGAGCAGGGACCACACTTTATTGTCATTATTATTCCTGTGCCTGACATAGTGCCTAATAGTTACTAGGCATTTAATAACTGTTTGCTGAATAAATAAATAACATTTTGTTTATATATCAATAAAATAAACAAATTAATTTTGAGGAACAAAATTTTATTCCAAAATGTTGGAATAGATTTTCTTCATAGTTCTTTCTTTCTTTCTTTTTTTTCCCCTTAGTTCTTTAAAACAAATAAGGGGGAAAAAAAAACAGAAAAGAAACAGGAAGAAAGAAGAGAATATCTGACTTTAGGTTAGCTCTACTCAAGAATTATTAGTGTACTTTTGCAGAATATTATAAAGATAATTATCAAAACTAATATCTTTTGGGTTGCCATGCATATGTGATCAGCATTTAACATTTCATCCTCACAGTAACCTTATGTGATATATATATTACACAATTGTACAAATGAGGAAACTGAGGCACAGAGAAGTTACATAACTTGTCTTAAGTCATCAAGCTCGTAAGAAGCAGAGCTGGAGTTGGTACTCAGTTCTGACTCTAAAGCCTGTGTTTAACCTGAATGAAAAAAAAGGGTTTTTTTTTTTTTTGAAACATCTGTTACTTTAACCTTAATTTTGACAGCACTAAATACAGAAATACCTTTTCAAACTTCATCTACCCATCTGGGAAAGCCTCTATGAGAACTATATTTTCTCTTTTTATTTATTTATTTATTTCTCTTTTTATTTATTTTTTCCTTAATCATCTCTCGTGATAAATATTTAATTAGCCTATGGCCATTGAGACTTTATAGATTTTTTTTAAAAATTGCAGGAAAATCAGTAAAAATGATGGAGGAAGGACATCTGAAAATTCATCCCCGCATGGAAGCAACAATAACAACAACAACAAAACTGGCAAAAATGGTCAGAATCAACGTCTTCTGAACTCTGGGAATTTAACCAACACGCTGGCAGCAAATGGGGGAGCAAGTTATTCAAGGAAAACAAATTAATTTCTGTAAGAACAACGAGATCTGTGTTGCTTGAACTTGCCCTCGACCTTTGGTCTCCATGCCAGTGGTAGCCTTGAAAAACAGCCCACATCCCTGGTACCAGAACGAGCAGCATGGACTGGGAGGTCCTTCAAAGCCTCATCCCCAAAGAACTGTCATTGTTGTACATGTCTGGTGGTCCCCTGGAAGACCTCACTTGAAAGGCTTGCCTTTGACCTGACTGAGGGCTGTCTAGTGAGAAAAGCCTCTGCTCAGGTGGCATTTCTGGAAAACATTTTCAAGCAAATATTTTAACATGGCGGTGGCATGAGGCAATGGATAACAGTTTGGGGCAAAAAACAACCCAACCGCAAAGCTTTAAAAGAAAAGCTGAGGAATGAGATGTCCACAGACACTTTGCAATATTCCAATGTATTCCTGGGAAACTGGAAGACCACAAGACATATTCCTGGGCATCTAGGAAAATAACTGTTAGCATTAATAAATGAGTTCAGCAAGGTTGTAGGATATAAGATCAATATTATTTCTCCACACCAGCAATGAGTAATCAAAAAATGGAATTTAGAAAACAATTCCATGTGGAACAGCATCAAAACAAATATAATACTTAGGGGAAAATTTTACCAAGTAAGTGCAAGATTCACACTGAAAAGTACAAAACTGTTGAAAGAAATTGAAGAAGATCTAAATAAATATAAAGACATGCTGGATTCATGGACTGGAAGATAATCTTATTAAAATTTCACTACTTCCCAAATCGACCTATGGTTCCATTGCAATTCCTATCAAAATCCCAGCTGACTTCTTTCCAGAAATTGCCAAGCTCTTTCTAAAATTCCTATGGCAATTCAAGGAAACAGAATAACCAAAACAATGTTGGTAAAGAACAAAGTGGGAGGACTCACACATCCTGGTTTCAAAACTCAGTTCAAAGCTACTGCAATCACAGTGTGGTACTGGAATAAGAACAGACATGTAAATCAATGGAACAGAATTGACAATATAGAAATAAACCCTCATATTTATGGTCTATTGATTTTCAACAAGGGTGCCAAAACAATTCAATGTGGAAAGAACAGTCTTTTCAAATGATGCTGGGACAACTGTACATCCACACACAAAATAATGAAGCTTCACACCGTATATGAAAATTAACTCCAAATGGATCAAATATCCAAATGTCAGAGCTAAGGCTATAAAACTCTTAGAAGAAAACACAGGAGTAAATCTTTATGACCTTGCTTTAGACAACAGTTTCTTAGATATGATACCAGAAGCACAAACAACCAAAGGAAAAATAGATGAATTGGATTTTATAAAAACTAAAAAGTTTGTGCTTCAAAGGACACTATCAAGAAAGTGAATAAACATATAGAATGGGAGAAAATACTACAGGTGGGAAGAATAAGATGCAGTGGGGAGAAGAAAAGTATAGTAGTTGCTAGGTGTGGCAATCTCAAAATTTTGAACTATTACAAATAAAACAGCCACCCTGAATCACCCCAAAGGGCAGACCCAAGTTATTTTTGCTTTTAGTGTTTATGCCTTTCTAAATCTGAGAAGCTGCCAGGATTCTAGTACATAGCAAAAAGTGAGGACAACACCCTCAAGTGTGTAAGCTTTTGTGTGTACATAGCTATGTAAAGGAAACCAATGCTAGCTGACTGGGGGAGCATTAGGGCGGCTCTGTGACCGCAGCTCAATTTGCCTTCATAGTGTGGACACACCTCCCGCACTGATATTCTCAACAATGGGGTAAATAATTCAATAGGGATAAGGCTTTGATTTTCCTCTTATTCTCTCTTCGTGCTTATGTTCTTGGTACAATATTGATGTACCACGGACAAGCCAGCATGTGAATGTGCTCTGTCTGGTTAAGTTATATAGCCTTTCTACATTGTAGAGTCCTTCAGTTTCTAAAATCATGGAGCTTGTATTGTTAGATCCAATGAAGTGACTAAAAGAATTTTTAAAAATAAGCCATCAGTCTGGACGTGCATAGGTGAATGAAGGAGAAACACTTTACAGTCAGAGAAAAAAAGCATACTTAACATTTAGGATTATCAACCACTGCCGGTTTTCCATAGTATATTTCATTCCTGATTTTATCTGAAAGAGATATGATTACTACCACCATTGAAAAAGTGGTACTTTATAAATTAATAAGCTCTTGGCTCATCTTTGAGGTAGATTTCGGATTTAAAATAGACTACCACACTGCTAACTACTTCACCTGATATTTCTCAATAACATAGAGGCTTCATTCAAGAAACCTACTGACTTATAATTACCTGACACCCGGTGATGAATCAAGGTTTTGTGGGGCCTGAACCTCATCTACTTTGGGAAATCCTATCTAATAAAAATATGCAAAGTTATAAATAGAAAAATCGCTAGGACCCCTCTCAAACCTTGGAAGGGTCCTATGCAAGTGAGGAGCCCTGAAGCCTAAGGTTCATTGAATTCATGATAAATCCACCTCAGCTGGGGCCCTTTTCCAAACTTATTTAATGCAAGCAACTTATAAACACCCCAGTAATATGTCATTATAGGTAGTAAAATGATTTAACTCGAGGGTGGCATCTTCCCTTGGTGGCTTGCCTTTGGTAAGAGGTGCAATAAAGTTTATATCTCACCATGGCAAATGTATCCTGAAGCAAATTAGCTTTGTCTATTAGAAAGACTTAGTCCAAAACAAAGACTTACTATACTGTGACAATCTTTTGAAAGTAACTGTGAATGAGTTTTCGGAGTACAGTACTAATTTATTTACAACACCAGGTAGTTCTGATTCTTTCACTACCTTTTTCTGTCATTTAAGAGGAGCACAAATTCCAAAGGAACAAGTTGGTGCCTCTTCCATTACAAATCTTTTCTAACCTACCACCCATTTGCTACTTCATCACCCCCCTCCCTCACCTTGTTACCCTGCTGCATAGATGCTAGAATGGCTCTCATGTATGTTTTCCCATCGACATCCATATTTCTCCTTCCAGTATGAAAGCTTCTTGGGGACAAAGTCCCTGCCCTATGCGTCTTTGTATCCCCAGCACTTAGTACAGTGTTCACAGACAGTGGGCATGGCACTCAGTGAATGTTTTGGAATGAATTCATTAATTTTTAAACTGTGATTTATTTATTTATTTCCACAATGTATTTTCCTGTGTTGCCTACATTAACTATGGTGAAACTCTGATTCTTATAAGGAACTCTTGGTGTTCTAGGATGTTTAGGAAAGTGGTGAGTTTAAGACGTTGTACTGACGCTACTAAAACCTCCTGGTGAAGGGACCTCACGAGCCTGCTCTCCGGTGTGCTAACAAAAGAAAAACCGACCCTTGGTGCTCTCTCCCCAAGGTAGGCGTCAGCAAACTAACAAGGGAAAGGAAGGAGGCCGCTAAAGATAGGCATCTGCAGGAATTGTTAATCCAGCTCCAGACACAGCCTCAACACCTTCATTAACCCAAAATGTGGGAACTGTGTGAAACTGGATTTCTGAACCATAAGACAGGTAAGAGAGTCTTTTCCAAAGCCAGGTGTAGAAGAGCTCTTTACCTTGAGTCTAAAATCGCCTTCGGGCCATTGAACGTACCCACTATCATTTCCTTGTGCCATGAGAAATCAGAGAAGTTTTGAGCTGAAGGGGTGTAAAACCCACACTTCTTATTGAAGAGTAGTCAGCAAAGAAAACATATTGAATTAGGCCGCAGCAAAGTCTTTTCTTTATATTTTTCACACTACAGCTGAACACAAACAACGTCTTTTTCCATACCTCAAAGGTTCCTATTGGCCACAGATAATTCACTTCAGCAATATATGCTTTTTTGAAAAATAATGTTCTGGGTGGCTGGGGAGAGCCCTGTGGTGGGTGTTCAGGAATTCTTTCTGCTTTACCATTTAAAAGAGCTAATGATGGTTGGGGAAGCACCCACACCCACTGAACCACACCCTGCTAAACTTAGTTCTCTGCAGCTCTGTGTTGCATACATTTTAAGCAGTTAGGAACTTTGCACATGAAAAGGAATCAAAGTGAAATTCAAAAGTGGAAGTGCCTGGACCATTCGCATATTGGAGAGGCATCCGTGGGATTCCATGACAATGCTAATCTGAGTGTTTTGGTTCGGGGCCTTTAATTGACCATGCCAAAGATCAGTACTATGGAAAGTAGAGCCTTTCATATATATGAGTTAAACAAGTCTCTTGGCCTCTTTGTACCTTAGTTTCCTCATTTGAAAAAAAAATAAATGGCTCTCAAGACATACTTTCCAGAATTCATACTGGGCTTACTTACACCCAGCTAACCAATAACTGCATGACTGTTATTACACACAGTTGTTTACATGTATTCATCTTCTATTTCACTTACAACTTGTGTAAAAACTGCATTCCATGCCAGGCCTGAAACGTTCCAAAGCTCAGTTCTGGGAGTAAATTGCAACCAAGATTTCTACAAAAAAAGACACAAGCAAAAGAATTAGAAAAACAGATATTCTTTCAGAACATTTATCCTTTGGCAATAATTCTAATTTATATATGATGAAACATAACATCACTACTCCCTCCATACACTAAAGAAATCTCACTGTGGGAGATATTATGATTTATACTTTCATGATTATATATGTGGTGCAGTAGATACAAAATACTAAATGCTCATTAAATACTTGTGTTAAGTCATCTTTATTTCTCTAGCTAGGCAGCACTATTGACACTTCGGGCTGGATAATTCTTTACTGTGGGAGGCTCTCCTGTACACTGTTGGATGTTTAGTAGCATCTCTGGTCTCTGTCCACTAGATGCCAGTAGCATATACAGTTCTGACAAGCAAAACTGTCGCCAGACACTACCAAATGTCACCTGTGTGCAAAATCACCCTGGTTGAGAACCACTGCTCTTGATACTGGGTGATGTTGGATGCTCAGCATGATCCTGCTCTGTGCTGGAACTGTCACCTCAGGATACAATGGAGACTGAGCTACAACTTCCTTAAGGAGCTCTGGAGGCTGAGATGGGGTCTTCTGCTGGACTGGAGAAGGTTCAACCTCTTTAGTGACCTGTGGATTTATGGGAAGGGCCAGAGCCAGAGATTTAACAGTGACATTGTACAAGTGTGACTGCTGAGCTTCATTTACCCCATGATGAACACATGGTCAAACTACAACCTCCTTAAGTGTCTCCAAGGGCCGGGCGAGGGCCTCCTGAGGACTTGAAGTTTCTAGTTCCTCAGGGGCCTCTGAAGGCTGAGATGGAGCCTCCTGCGGAAGTGGAGGTGGTTCTACCTCTTCAGTGGGCTCTGCATGCTGAGCCTGGGCCTCTGCCTGGGGTGAAAAAGATTCAACGTCCTCAGGGGTCTGTGGATGCTGAGCAGGGGCCTCTTGATGAGGTAAAGACTCAGCCTCCTCAGTGAGCTCTGGATGACGAGTTTGCGCCCCCTGCTGGGATGCAGACATTTCAGCTTCCTCATGGGGCTCTGGAAGTTCATCTGGGCTTCCCAGAAAATCCCTAGGTATGCTCTCCTCAGGATAAAAGGCCTCCATACTTGGATGTAAATAATCACCCTGCAACTGTTGTTCTAGACACTGAGTGTTTTTTTTCAAATTGGCCTATAGTTCCAACAACAACTTTGGCAAGCCGTCGATGCTGAACTAGATCTTTCTTCAGGTTTGGGGGTGAAACAATAAAGCTCATTGTTTTTGAGCTCTTACTACCTAGAGGTGGAACAAGTATTTCAAATGATTGGTGACCTTCAGCCTGATCTAGACCTATGTGTTTAGTCTTACTTTTGTGTCGAGGAGGCAGAACCAAGGGCTGATTCTGATCCCACTCTAGCACTGGAACCGCCTCTGGGAGCTTTTGATGTTGGATTTGTTCGTTATTCAGATACTGATGTGGAACAGTAAACTGATCTGGCCCTATAGGCAGCTCTACAACGGAATCCGTGTCCGGGTATGGAGCCTCAGTCTCACTCAACTCCTGATGAGGCAGGGCCAACATCTGGACTGGAGACGAGGACGTCAAGTAATTAAAGCCCCCGGCTTCTTCCAGGGGTGTAAGGGCAAGGGGCAATTTGGGAGGGCTGTCTGAGGTGTATGAAGACCAAGTCTCGGTCAGGCGCGGGGGTTAGGGGGTCACCTGGACGCGGCTCAGGGCCCACTCCGGAGGCTGAACTGCCTGGACTAGAAGCCACAGTCATTGCCATGTGAGGAGGAGCCGTGGGGTGCAGCAGCAACACAGAGGCACAGCCAGGACATAACATGTGGCGGCTCCCAGGCACAGCGACCCAGGCCAGCGAGAAGCCAGAGCCACATCCTCCTTCAGAGCCGAACTGAACCGTTATGCCAGCGCTGCAACACAGGGCTCACGGTTAGCAACCGTTAGCAACCACGTGTCCCTCCCTCACCTAACGTCCCACCCGTTATTTATGACATCTGTATTTACTCCACCTTTATTAGGCTCCCGCGGAGATCCAATGCACGCCACCAGAGTGAGCCTTTTTCCCAGTGTCCCCAGGGCACAAGCCACCCTTCCCCTTGCAAAGGAGACAATTACCTCCTGCTGGGCCCCCTTCCCAACCCCGCCCTGCCCTCCCAGGCCCCAAACAATGAGGCGGGATTTGGGCTGCAGACCCCAGTGGCCCCAAACTCCAGCAGCCCAGGGGTGGAGGGGGGTTGGGAAGGATGCAGAGCTTCCCGAGGAAACCACAGGATGTGGCATTCTGGGAAATTCAAAAGTGCTAGTCCAGTTCTGGCATCTGAACTCTTCCTCCTCGAAGCTGAAGTCTGAGAGACATTCTTCCTCCCTTTGGCTACAGGGCTGACAAGTAGCTGACCTGCAAAATGAGCACCAGTCAGGGTGGCGGGAGGGGAACACACCTTACAATTATTCTAAAATGTTGCCATTTCCTCCAAACTCTCAGTATTCACGTCTCATTATTAATTCACCACTCTGTCATCAGAGGTTACCACTGAATCAGTGATGACTCCAGAACTTCTGTAGGAGGGGTTTGGGGCAAGTGAGCAATTCATTCTGGGAAAGAGTGTCTAAAACCAAGCGAATGGCCCTTTATATTAGCATGGGAAAACTTCCCCCATCCCACCTTGTCTCAACAGAACCATTAATCTAGAAAAAACTACTGTGTCACTTTTCAGAGGTCTACCCTGTGTGCAGACATGGAGAAGACACTTAGAATGTTAAAGTCAGCATGTGAAGTAGTTTTCTCCAAATACTCTAACTAGCACCCAGTTTACTTTCTTCACAGTCCTTTTCATAATCTATTTAATTTTAGTCCTTTTTAATTGTCTGGTACACCTGTAACACCTAAACTCCAAGAGAGAAGGAGCTTCATCTTATTTCCAGTGCCTGGCACATAATGGTTTCTCAATGGAACTGATTCCAAGATTGGCCTCATTTAGGAATGGATCTGTTGTTACAATCAGTTTTCCGAAATCTTTACTATCAATACGGAGTCCTTTCCTCTCACATTTCACAGGAAGCTAGACTTCTTAATGTCCAAACATGGATACGTTTGAAGTTTCCTTGACTGATTTCAATTGAATTAAAATAATTATTTTGTACAGGAAAAACTTTCAAAATTTCTACATTTTTCAGAACATAACCACCTTTTCTTTCTCTACTTTCTTCCCTTCAAAACAAACTTTGCAACGTTGGGGTGAGTTAAATCATCAGAAAACTAGCCCCAAAATAAGCTCTCAATGACATGAAACACATTTTTTGCTCCTTTTTAATAAAAATCCTATATACAGTACATTAATGTTTTCTTTTAGAAATTACGTTGACAACTTAATCCCTAATTCGAGGCATCCATATAATTGGTTTACAGAAAGGTGCTTCGGCAAAATATTTAACACAAGATATATATGAGATGCTGAGATCTGGGTAATATACCTTACTTGAAAGGCATGAATAGTTTTAAAACACTGTAGCATAATCACACTTAAGGCCATAGTTACTTTGTTCCCAAATCCCTGCAATTCTATTTGAGGGGAGTTCTAAAGGGCCTGTGTCTTCTCCTGTGTCCACAACTGTAGACGTACACTGATGGCCCTCAATCCTGCTCTCCAAACTTCAAATAACGGGCCAGAGACAAGGCTCGGGACTTGGGAAAGTCCTAGAAATTCCCTGCCTCAAAAGCAGTTTCAGAGTTTCACATTTTCCTAAGGAAGACAGAGCTGAGTAGACATGCCAAAGTCTTCCAAATCCTGCTGCTTGTTTTGAATTATGGCTACACTGGCTGTGTACCCCTTGAGTTTGTATCTCCACATACACATACTTGAATTAAATCCTGTAGTTCCTCTTTGGTTCTACCATCTGTGACCTCTTCACAGAGTCTATATGCCACGGCTGTTTTACCAATTTCTGAGATAAAGTTAACAAGGATCAATGCAGAAGTTTTCTTGCTCTAAAACTTCCTGTATACAATGGTAGCACCCAATAATTAGACATTCTTTTGATTTCTAAAAGCAGAAAATAAGAGCATTTTCCTAGAAGTTCCCTCATCTGACACTCCAGTTTTTATCATAATTAGTTGTGAAAAAATATATAAGAAGTATCAACTTTGGTTCAAAAACCTTTATGATCTTAGAAATAAGAACTAAGGAATAATGACATAGAAATTAAAAGCTGTGGAAACAAAAATGTTCAATCACAATACAATGAAATAGGAAGGCATTAGGTGGGGGTCAAAATGAGTTCAAACCTGGAGAGGTACCACTGGACTATAATAGATACTTCATATTAGAAGCAAGGCAAGTGCCTACTCCTTGGGACTAAACTTCTACCAGATACAATGAACAAAGCTTTGGAGACAGACACAGAGAGAGACAGCATTTGAACACTCTACTGGCAGAAACTAGCCCATGTACCTTTTGGACAATACAGCTTTCCTCAAGGCAAGCTAGAGCCACCAGGCTTTTTGGTCTAAGGAGTTTGGAGTACATATAAGGAATACCTTGGCATATTAGGGACAAACAACCCAGACATTTAGTTTCGTTCTTAAAGGTTGTTACCCAGAGTTGACAGCTGATGGAGATTCTGCCTGATGACCAGGGAAGTCAAACTTCACTGGAAGGACTGCCCAGGCTGGAAGGCCAAGACCAATCCAGGGTCAACTCTTACAAGCAAATAAGGTCTCTGACAACTTTGCTCGGATTTTCTCTAAGCCTGCAGGGCTGTGAAGCAGGGGAGCAATTCTGTTCCGGGAATCTACTCATCATAAAGTTTCCTTTGGGCACAGCCTGTGACATTCTCACTGCTGTATAACTCGATAGGGAACACAATCAACACTATTCAATAGCATGACCACTTTCAAGGCTCACAAAGACGTAGCCAATTATTATATAAGAATCATATTCACCCAATATATCAGAAATGAAAACTGAAATTAAACTGATTTCAAAAACATCATCTGATAAACTCTTCAACAAGAAAAAAACGATAATAATAATAGTCAATATATTTTCTCTGCTTACTATGTTTCAGGCATAGTTCTAAGCTTTTTACATTCATCATCTCATTTACTCTTACAATAGCCTCCATTAGGTGATAAGCTGTATTACTAGTCCTATTTGCAGATAAAGAAATTGCAGCTTAGAGATATTAAATACCTTCCAATGCCTCTGGCTAGAAAAACCTAAAATTGCAACAACAACGACAACAACAAAATCTAAGAGACGAAGTTAGGACTCAAACGCAGGTGCCCAAGGCTTATCATCACTGCACTATTCTGGAAGATAAGCAAGCAATTGGGGAAGAACGGGATCAAACGCTTTCTGTAGGAACTGTGGCAAGTCACTCTACATCTAAACACTGGGGACAATAATATTTGCTGTCATTTTTCTCATAAATGCCACAAAGAACAAATTTAAGACTGCTGCTGTGAAAGCACCTGGTGAATGAAAGAATATGTAATGTTTTCGCTAACCATTATTTTCATCCAATTAACTTTTCAAGTAACTTTACTTGCTCACTGAAACTGAAGTACTTCAAGGACAATCAAAAAGGTCTTACCTAAAGCCACAATCAGCAGTTTCTGGAATGCATCTGTCATAGCCTTCTGAATAGCAAGCTTCTGGGTTACCTTCCTTTCCATAAGGAATGATAATGACCCTAAATCCAACCAAAACAGATGAATTTAAAATGCCTGTCTGAATAACTGATTTCTAGGTTATGTGTGTAAAACTAAAAATGCATCTGTGATTCTTAGATCATTATCTTAGTGATTAAGGGCAGGCACAACACTGGGGTACGGGTGAATGTCTCTGTTGTAGGTATACCCTGGCATGGCACATTTTGACTGCTCAGATCTATTCTGGAGGTTCCTAAAACACTCGATGGGAAATGGAAACCAAGAACGTGCACAAGTCTCATACTACTCACAGATTTCAAATGGACAAGCTGAGGCTGCACTGCTACAGACCCTGCTCTCCTGTGCGTAAAGGGCTGGATTCATACAGTGACATAGATTTGGCGGTAGTGCAGATGATCTGGCCTCTCCTCAACCATCACCCACTCAGGTGGATGGTGGAGCCTCCTCCACTCCATTCGCTAACAGCTCTGCCTCTGAGTTAAAACCCTAAGCCCAAGTGCCATGGATTCTAGGAAAAAACTCAGTACCAATCGGAATCCCCTTTCTAGGGATCTACATTAACTTTTTCTGCTCAGGCCCTTCTATAGGAGGCAAAGGACTGAATATTTACACAAGAGTTTATTTCAATCTTTAGACAATGATTTTCTTGGGATAACTGAAGGCCAGAAGACATCTGTATTTGAAGGAATATTTTAGCACATAACAAATTATTAACAACAACCACAACAAAAACTAACTAATTTTCCTTCCTCCTAAGCTTCTTGGCAGGCGGTCAGTTCTCAAATTCTAAAGTTTAAGGTGCTGTCAGGTATTGCCTAAGATAAAAACCTATATTGTCAGGCAGAAAAAATCTGCCCAGGGCTTTAGTGGCTTAGAAAAGCGATGATGTGTCTGAAAAGGTGAGTTTCAGAAAGAAAGGAAAAAAGAGAAATCCCACTCCCTCACCTCCCCACACACAAACATACTGGAAAACAGACCTTCCTCCAACTTATGCAAAGGTTCCTCAGCCATGACAACTCCGGGACTCCTGCACTCATGGGAGGGCAACACCACCTCTAAAGCACAGAAGAACTTCAGGCTTTGCTTCTGAATTCGTGTCACAATAGCTTCATTTCCCCTTTCTTCAAGGTTAGAAAGATCCTGAAGCTGTTAGGATTATGAATTAAAGGCTAGACTTCAAAATATCCTGTTGTTAGAAATAAAAACGAAACTCCAGCAATCCCAGGTAATAGTTTAGGTATGCAATAGCTTCAAAATCAAGTTGGGACTTGCAAATGAATGACTAGATATGGACAACTATTTTTTATCATATACCATACAAATACTGGCGAAAATTATGGACACCGCCATCCAAGTCATTGAGATTATCACTAATTCTAGGTGGCAGGCCAATGCTCACATACTTCCATGTGGAAGGCTCTCACATCTCCTCCCCATAGCCCTGTTCTATTCTTCTCTCTAAAGTCTAGGAGTTCAATGTTGAAAGGAGTCTGGTGAGTCAAAGAAAATCTACAGACTTCACCTTGATGATCCTTTTTGACCACCCATTGAAACCAAAGTAGTGATTTGCCAATTCTTGGCATCTGGAGCTGTTTAGGGCCAGCGTATTATGTTGAACCGCCTTATGTCTGGTGCCAAGACGAACCTAAAGACATAAAAGTCCTAAAAATATCACAATCCTACATAGAGACTTGTTTTGGATATACCTGAGATTTATCAATACCAATTTCCTAGAGTGGTTGTGAAGATTAAGTAGGACATTTTAAGCAATGAGCTCACAGTCAGCCCTAAATAAATGTTATTTATTATTTTTAAGTCAGTACTTTTCTGCATCATTTCCAGGGCCCCTGATTAACCGGAAGGTTCCCTGACCTCTGGTGGTGAAAGTGATGATGAAAACAACCAAGGAAGCCCAGCAGAAGCCTATCATGGGGCTGGGGGTAAGCAAAGGAAGTGAACTGTTTTACTCGTCTCATCCTGTAGCTCCTGCTTGACAATATGACCTGAAGAGGAGGTAAGATGGACCTGCCACTGAATCAGGACCTTAATCTGTAGCACCCCCTCCCCAAGTTACTAACCCCTGTTAGAAGAGGGAATACCTATACCTCTATAAATGTAAATAAAGCAACCAAAAGAAGTAGGGGTTCATCTGCATGAACAAGCTTCTTGGAGAGTGCAAATATTGCCAGTCTTAACTCTCTAAATAACTTACATATTACTGTGGATTTTTTACATCACTAGTTCTTTCTTAAATATCTATTTCCACTTTGAACAGGGTGTAGTATATAAATATAGTCATAAAAATTCAAATAATACAAAGAAAGTCAAAGCATTGTTAATTCTTTATTGATTGGTTTGTGCATCTTCCTCTGTCACTAGTTTATGAGCTCCTTAAGTGCTTGAAGGAACCATATATTATTCTTTCCTTGTTACCAGAAGCAAGCATAGATCTTGGCATATAATAGAGGAGTGATGGTCTGTTGACTGAGTGAATGAACGAGTACATAAGAAAATGAAGTTACTTTCTCCAACTGAAGCTGCCTGCTGGGAAGGAGAAATGAAGACTAATTTTTAAATGTTGAGTGTCGCATGAGAGGCTAGGCCCTGTACGGTGGGCCATAATGGAGCTGTCCTGGACAATTAGGAAGCTTCAGAAGGGCTCTGAGCCCCTGGTAGTAGAGACAGTTGACATCTGGGATAACCTTGCCACAGTTCTTGCTGGCAAACATTTCCCTTCGTGCTACTGAGAAAAACTCAGATACATTAGGCCTTTCCTTCATTTTATTTTAAGATGTTATTCACTTTTCTGTGTTTATAAAAATACAGGGGGAAAAAGATAAGAATTATGTATACATGCCAATGAATAAAGGAACACATAATTGGAACTTCCCTGCTGGTGCAGTGGTTCAGACTCTGTGCTCCCAATGCAGGGAGCCCGGGTTCGATCCCTGGTCAGGGAACTAGGTCTCACATGCATGCTGCAACTAAGAGTTCACATGCCACAGTTCAGGAACCTGCGAGCCGCAACTAAAGGAGCCTGCCTGCTGCAACTGGGGAGCCCTTGAGCCGCAACTAAGGAGCCAACCTGCTGCAACTAAGACCCGGTGCAACCAAATAAATAAATAATTAAAATTTACAAAGAACACATAATTAAAGGAGGTAACAATATCGGGGGTGTGGGTAGTAAACTAAGGCTCGGCATTAACAAAAGAAATATAGGGCTTCCCTGGTGGCACAGTGTTTGAGAGTCCGCCTGCCGATGAAGGGGACACGGGTTTGTGTCCCGGTTCAGGGAGATCCCACATGCCGCAGAGTGGCTGGGCCCATGAGCCATGGCTGCTGTGCCTGCGCGTCCGGAGTCTGTGCTGCGCAACGGGAGAGGCCACAACAGTGAGAGGCCCGCGTACCGCCAAAAAAAAAAAAAACCAGAAGGTGCAAAACTGTTTCCTATCCAGGCTCCTATCTTCCGTCTTACAATACTGTAACTGACACTTCAGAGAATCAAAGTCCACACCGTGTAGGATTTTTCCCACCAGTACAAAACACTGGCTCAAGGGCAAGTTCGAACTGGCTATTAATTCAGTTCAGCAAACATTTCCTGAGGCCAGGCCCTGTGTTAGCAGCACTAAACGCAAAGAGGAAGCATGCCATCACTGCTTTCAAGAAACTCAGACTCTAGCAAGACAGGCAAAGCACAAATGAAAAATAGCAAGAAATACCTTCCATCTGCCGAAAGGCATGAGCTGCCCTCAAAAGAAGAACACAAGTTCACTGTGCAGAGATGATAGGGAGAGCACAGGGGAGTTTATCAGAGAGAATGCACAAGAAGTCACCAAGACAAGAAAAAGCACATGATACACTCCAGGTGTGTCAGAGAAAGAGGGAAAGGAGCTAAGAATGCCCTCCAGTGCCACAGGAAGTGAGGGCTTTATTCCATAGCAATGGAGCATGATGGGAGGTGTTTAAATAAAGGAGGAACCTATCGGGCAGTGCAGTGGTTGGGACTCCGCGCTTCCTCCACGGCGGAAAGGGGCGGGGAGAGGGTTTGATCCCTAGTCGGGGAACTAAGATCCCGCAGGCGGCATGGTGTGGTCAAAAAAAAAAAAAAAAAAAAAAAAAGAAGGAACCTATCATGTAGAAGTCCTGTGAACAACTGGTGATAAGCAGGCATTGCCATTAAGAACAGACCACTAAGCAGTCCAAGTAATAGAGATTGAGAATTCAAGCGCAGCCTCTCCTGAGCTATACCACTCATAATGCAGGGAGCAGCAATCCTGGGCAAAGAAGACCTAAGATCCTCTGACCTGACAGTCACAACATTGCTCCGGCGGACCACGCTTGCAGACCTCCCACCACCATCTCTGTTGGTTCCGAGACTGCTCTTCTTGCCTCTTCCCACCCTCGCTCACTCTCCCCACTTTCTACCTCACCAAACGGCCCCAAGGTACAGGTCTCCTCCATCCTTCCAAAGCTCAATTTATGCCACTTCGCTTTTACGAAAGACCCACGTTAGCGCCTGTTTTCCCAACCAAAAGAAATCCAAAGAGGTATCTATTTTCACAAAAAAGGGGGGAAAATGAGAACAGTGCCCGGCACGTGTTGTGCAGCAGCCCGTACAGAGGCAATTCGCACTGTGCGCTGCAAAAGCGGGTGCAAGGGGCACCACCCAGCTCCTTCCTGGGAACCACACTCAGCACCTCAGCATCAAGCCACCATAGCTTTGAACTGTCACTGAGCTTCTGTACTTTAGCTCAATTTATTCTGTGCATCCGTTAGCAAGATGTGTCCTATGGTCACTGCTTCTTCGCTTTACGCCACTTCGGCTTATGAAAGGTTTCATGGGAACGCTCTGCTTTCAGTCATTGGGGGAAACCCATACTTATTGTCCTCCCGCCTCCCTCCAGCCTACGCATCCACTCTCGGCCTGGCCTTTCCAGCTTTGAGAAGACAACCTGGCTCCGCCCTCTACCGCCTATATACTGCAGTGAAAGATGAGGGGAGAAGCTGACAGGCAGACAAAAGGCAGCAGCAGTGAGTGAGGCCTGACGACAGACAACGGAAGAGTTCCAGGCCCCTTCAACTTTTGAGATGTTTGGTATAATAAACAATGTAGAAACACCTAAGGGATGGGATGAGAAAGAGCTCAAAATGGACTTCAGTATTTGTTAGCATTTGTTAAATATGGGTGGTACATACACGGGGTACAATGTAAGATTCTCCACTTTTCTCAGTATGAAATTTTTAATTAAAAATATACCAAAACACGGTTTTAAAAATTACAGGATATTTAAAATGTTTATACATTTGACAAGTTAATACAACACAAAAAATGAATTCTAATTGTGTAATTCACAAGGTAATCCAACAAATATTTAGAGTATTGTATCCTCAGGCATTACATGGCCTCCCTTTAAACTTCCTCAGCTCTCCCTCAGTGGGCTATAATTCCCAGTTTACTTTAAGGGAACTTCAATATTTAAGTTATGGTTGGTGTTTATGTCCCTTATACAAACATGCATTCATTTGGGGAAATCAATTATCAAACAAACATCAAAAGTAATCATTTCTACATTACTAATGTGACTTTGCCCGTTAGAGATCAGAATGGCATTACAAGATCATCAGTCACTTATTCTATAGGCCAGAGTTGATGCTATTGACATTTTGGGCTGAACAATTCTTTGTTGCGGAAGGCTGTCCTGTGCTTCATAAATGTTTCAGCAGCATCCTGGCCTCTGACCACTAGGTGCCAGGAGCACGTCTCCTGACTTACGGCAACTAAAGATGTCTGTCTCCAGACATCAGCAAATGTCCCCTGGGGGGCAAAATCATTCCTGGTTGACACCTACTGATCTAAACAAGCATAGAGTGTTTGCTTGCCAAATAACAGCAACAGAAGATGGATAAATCCATGGATTCCAAAGGTCCTAGAATTAGCAAATCTTCTCTATAAAACTCCTAGCCCACATCTAGAAAATATTACAAAAAGAAGCAAAATGAAAAGAAAAACTAACAACACATGAGCTAAAATCTTTACTAGGGACAGAACACAGCATAGTGATCCAAAGCACAGGCTTGGAGCCAGAGGACTTACATTCAGAACTCACCAGCTGTCACTCACCAACTGTGTCACTCACCAGCTGTGTGACCTGGAGCAAATGACTTAGCCTCAAGTATCTCAACTTGCTCACCTCTAAAATGGCAAGGAGACAACTAATACCTACCTCCTATGGTTATTTATTTTCACTTAAGAATTAAGCGAAATAATACGTGTAAAGTGCTTAAAAGAATGCCTGGCATACAGTGAGTGCTCAGTAAGTGTTAGCTATTGTTATTTCACTAAAATTCCATATTTTCAATTTATACAAAGTGGAAATCACTTTACAGATTTCAACATACAACACTCTATTTTTAGAAAATAAAATATCATGCTATGTAACTACTTTATCTACTTGACAGAGGAATTATTTTCACCCATTTTCACCATCTCGGTAAAATAATAATGGTTATGATTATGCAATCATAAGAGTGATTATGCTCTCCAATAGCCATTGGAGAAACAAGTGTACTTGTACATCACTGACAAACACAAGCTAACCCCTAAAACTGGCTCTGAGGGGAGATCACAAAGCCTACCATCAACATTAATCACCAAACATATCAGCCAGGGATATCTCAATAAAAGTAACACAGAAGTAGAGATTAGGGACAGAATTACTAACTCCGGGAGCTATGGGGGGAACTGACTTAATTTCAAGCGTTAATGTCTCTGATATGTAGGCTCAGGTGCCCACCTCAGCACTGGATATGAAGATGCCTACCACAATTAATCAGGTCCCAACAGTTCATTTCTAACTGCGGTCTCCCTGAACCTCACTGCGGGTACTTCTGTAGCGTAGCTCTCCATACAAGGCAGGTCTCTGGTAACTGCCTTCTCTGGTTCTTCAGAAAACAGCATGACCTGGCTACACATACTCCTGAAGAAGTTCAAGCGTCTTCTTGAAAAACATAAAATAGAAACTGCCAGCCGAAGTCAAAGTGAGACAATGTCTCAAGCCACACTAAAATGGACTATAAAAAATACAGAGATCTAGGGCTTCCCTGGTGGCGCAGTGGTTGAGAGTCCGCCTGCCGATGTAGGGGACACGGATTCGTGCCCCGGTCCGGGAAGATCCCACAAGCCGCGGAGCGGCTGGGCCCGTGAGCGATGGCTGCTGGGCCTGCGCGTCCGGAGCCTGTGCTCCGCAACGGGAGAGGCCACAACAGTGAGAGGCCCGCGTATCACAAAAAAAAAAAAAAAAAAAAAAAAAAATACAGAGATCTAGAAACTACCTCTAAACGACGCCAGCACCAGACACACCTCACCATGTAGCCAACACTCTTGGCCGGGATACACGGATACTCCCGTGTCTACAGCATGCAACCCTGCCATGTAGCGGACAGACACTGACCAAGCTGGGTCTTGTACAGCCTCTGCCACGGGGACAGAAAGGCCCGGAGAAGGGCGCTGAGTCGCTTAAACCCACCAGTGTGGGAAGAAGCACCACGTCCACCCATTGAGAAGGCCACCCCTATTTGCCTTGACTCTTTCTCTTCCTGTTAAAAATTATCCGACTTTCACCAAAAGAATACACAACACTAACTTTCTGCAAACTCCTGCCCCCGTGGGGAACGGCATTCCTGGAGACAAAAAAGCTGGAATCAGTAACCAAGGTTCTAATTCAAATCCGGTCTAATTCAAATCCATTAACCCCTGTGATCCGTTGCCGATCTACAAAAAGAGCCTAACAGCACATTAGTCGTTTGACCAGCCAGCGTCCAGCCCTTTTTCTGGTAATAAAAGCCCACAAAGTCCCTCAGAGTAGGTACCTCTCCCCGCCTCTCAGTCAGCGTGGCTCCAGTGGGCTCGACTCCGCCAAAGAGCCACGGGTGACACGTGACCAGAACTGGCCAATCCCAGTCTCACAGCCTCAAACAGCGATTGGCTCCAGGTCAGACATGTGACCCCATAAGAGCCAATGAGACATCATGAGACTTTTGCTGAGGCTTCTGGGAAAGAGACAGGCGCTCTTTCCGGCTGAATCTAAACGCTGACAGGCTACAGGCGGTGAATATGCTACAGCCAAGTTTC
This sequence comes from Mesoplodon mirus, assembly GCF_964341445.2. NCBI lineage: Eukaryota > Metazoa > Chordata > Mammalia > Artiodactyla > Ziphiidae > Mesoplodon > Mesoplodon mirus. The sequence goes on from NC_138994.1 coordinate 29,432,779, forward strand.
TAACATACAGTTCCGACAACTGAAGTCCATACAGGAAAAGGCAGAGTTGACTCGTGGGGAGAACCTGAGTCCTGATGACTTTACTTGAGCCCTGAATCCAGCTAGCTGTGCCTGACTTTGCAGTTAGGTGAGCCTAACTCAAATTTCTTTCCAGCTTAAGCCAATTTAGGTTGATATTTCAGGCAGCTGAAGCGAACTGATGTATATGTGTATATCTGATTAGTACCTCACAGGATGTGAAAAATGGAATGAACTGATAGCTGGCTTGTAAAACAGTGTATATATATACATGATTATTAAAAACACTGGTCACAGGTATTGATTAATAATAACAAGTGCCAAGAGAAAAAAGTGGGCATGGGAGAGAAATGACTTAGTGTGATATGTGGTTATTCTGACTCTTGAAAATATTCCAAAACATTTGTTTAAACAATTTTATCATAAAGCTATTTCAGCAATAAGAATAAGAATAATAACAAGAGCCATTTGCTGAATGCTTCCTGCGGGCCAGAGGCCGTTGAAATGACTATATTATGTAATCTGCTTGAGTCCTCATAATGACCTTACAAGGTGGATGTTATTATTATCATTCCCACTAACAGATAAGGAAACTGAAGCACAGACAAGTTAAGTTACTCACCCACAGTTACACTGTAAATAAAAGGCAGGATTCAAATGCAGACATTCTGATGCAGCTCGTGCTTTTAGCCATGACACTGAATCTGAACCTACACTCAGAGTTCTAATGCTGTTCCAGTGAAGCAGAAACTCAAACTCAGGCACTCCCCAAAGCATCAAATGGGAATGTAATATACCACTATTTTAACCCTGGAAGAGTCTTAAGGACTAATTCCTACATAGTTCTGCATTACGAAAGTATACATATTTAACCACATTAGTGATCATCATTTTTTTAAAAAGTGTGAAAACCCTCACAAACCTCAACCAATTGCATCCTTTGGTTAAACAAAAGTCCTAGATGTTCCCAAGACTAAGAGGTATATTAATTAGTACTACCTTTCCAGAAAATAACATTTGCACCTTCCACAAAGTCAACTTTATGAGGACATTCCCATCACTAAGTTACTTTTCACCACTTTTATAGAACAGAAACTTATTTTAAAATCTACCCATCTTAGTATAATATAAAAAAGAAAAAAATTTATGACTGGACTTTCTCAAAATTAAACCTTTTTCCTCTTTGGAAGACACTATTATGTTAGAAGGATACGAAGCCAAGCTAAAGACTGAGAAAAAACCAACGGCAAATCACATACCTGAAAAAGGATTTGTATCCAAATATATAAAGAATTCTCAAAACTCAACAGTAAGAAAACAACCCAATTAAAAGCTAGGCAAAAGATTTCAATGGCACTCCACCAAGAGGATCTAATGATGGCAAATACGCACATGAAAAGATGTCCAATGGCATTAGTCATCAGAGAAATGCAAATTAAAACCATGATAAGATACTACCACATACCTATTAGAATGGCTAAATTAAAATCACTGATAGTGTCAGTGATGTGGAATAGGTGGAATTCTCGTACATTGCTAGTGGGAGAGTATAAAATGGTACAGACACTCTGGAAAAAGGGTTGACAGTTTCTTATAAAGTTAAAAATATACTCACTATACCATCCAGCAATCCCCTCTCCCCAGAGACAGCTACCCTAGAGATAGAGAAATGAAAACTATGTTTGCACAAAAGTCTGTACACAAATGTTTACAGCAGCTCTATTCCTAAATGTTAAAAATTGGAAACAACGCAAATGTCCTTTAATGAGTGACAATGGAAAACTACTCAGTAATAAAAAGGAATAAACTTTCAATACATGCAATAACTTAGATGAATCTCAAAGACAGAGTAAAAGAACCCAGTCTCAAAAGCTTACATGTATGATTCCATGTATAGGACATTCTCAAAAAGACAAAACTATAGGGATGGAGAAAAGGTCAGAGGTTGCAGAGGTTATAGGATGGGGACAGTTAACTATAAAAGGATAGCATCAGGGAATTCTGGGGGGTGATAATATTATTCTGTATTCTGATTGTAGTGATGGTTGCACAAACTACACGTGTTAAATTAACAGGATAAAAGAAAAAAGTTACTTTTACTGTATGATAATTTTAAGAATAAAATTTTAAAATTATGTTTAAATATGAATCTCAATGTCACAATGGACACGGTTTTTAAAAACTGGAAAGAAATAAAGAAGGATAAGTTTGTTAATAAAAGGTAAACCTGGGCTTCCCTGGTGGCGCAGTGGTTGAGAGTCTGCCTGCCGATGGGGGGGACACGGGTTCGAGACCTGGAATGGGAGGATCCCACATGCCACGGGGCAACTGGGCCCGTGAGCCACAACTACTGAGCATGCGCATCTAGAGCCTGTGCTCCGCAACAAGAGGGGCCACGGCAGTGAGAGGCCCACGCACCATGATGAGGAGTGGCCCCCGCTCGCCACAACTAGAGAAGGCCCTTGCACAGAAACGAAGACCCAACACAGACAAAAATAAATAAAAAATAAATAAAAATAAATACATTTAAAAGGAGAACCTATACATTTCCCTTTCTGCAAATGTAGGTTTTCGAGGCAAGAGTAGAGCCTCAGAAAGAATGTCTGCAAACAGAACAATCACTAGTTCAACTAAGTACAAAATGTAGGATACTTATGAAGAATCCCATCACAGCTAGATAATTGGTCCAGGACCAAAAGTAAATACTGGAAGAAAAATGAAATCAACAGTGTTCCACAGAGGTGGTAGGCAGACTGGCCTGGACTAAGACACGTTCAGTAATAGATAATAAGGGTGCTGATTTGTAAGCATCATTCTCGTCCCACTGTGGACTTCCTTCTGCGACAGTATAAGGATACCACCAGATCATCTTGAAATCAAGTCATGAAATGTACTTTTATGTTTTTAAAAATCAATTCTTGTCCTTAAATTAACTTTTCTTATTAGTTTAGTCATGGTCCTCTATTACTTCTAAAACATTAAATCTTATTTGATTAGAGACAGACTTCAAAAAATAAAAATAAACTGTGATCAAATAGCAGGAACAAAGAGTAGTAACTAAAATTTCTTCAATCTAAACTGAAGATGATTTCTGTATCTCTGTCTTTTACATTTGTCTCCATTAAGGGAAAAAAATGATGTACCTCATAATTAACTTGGCTGGAATGAATCAGACTGCATTTGCAAAGGTTTCAGAAGACCAATGAGCTGTGCTAAACAGTACCACTATCCACCTGAGCAGAAATTACTATCCATAAGTTTCTTTACATAACTAACGAAACAAAAATTTAAACAAAAGAAGAACTACTAGAAAAATATTAGAGATTCATTTTTTAAGTCAATAATTTGCCTCACACATTATTATTTTCCCTGTGGAAACCCAATTATTACCCTGAAAACAAGACCACGTTAGAAAGTAAATGCATTGTGACAAAAGAAAGAAAAGGCAGATTGATACGTTATTAAAATAACTCACACGCCATACCCTGAGGAGTAAGGAAGCCATGGCAGAGCAGGCCCCCTTCTCCTCAATGGACAGCACAGCTGTGGGGAAGACACTGCAGCTAGCACAAGCGTGTCACACTTCCTCAGGGAGGAAGCAAGTTACACACCACTCTAGAGAGGGCGCCCATAAACTCACGGCCACGCTCATTACCCAACGTCCAGGCCACCCACAGGCTGACTGCAACCCAACTTTCCCACCATTCCCACACAGGCCCCAGGAACCGTCAGGCCTCTGAGGCTCTGCCAATGCCCTTCCCTCTACCCAAATATCCTTTCCCTCCTCTCTCCGGACCTCAATCCTGCCCAGCTCTAAATGAACACTTCAAGGCCTATTTCCCTAAGAATGCCTCTCTCAAAACCAAAATTACTTCCTAGACAATGATCTGCCTCTTACTCATCCATTATCTTGGATTAAATACATCATGTAAGATGCCTTATCTGACCAACACAACTATTTTATAAATAGGAGTCATGTTTTATATCATCTATGACATGACATGACAACCAATCAGCTCACTAAAACCATTCAATAAATACTCTAATTGAAGTTCCCAAAGAGTTGACCTAAAATAACCTAAATGCTAAGCAGTTCAAGAACTGTCCTGAACCAAATTCACTTCTCATTTGAATGCCAATGTCATAGACAGGGATGTTGTATTGTCTTTAAATGTACTTGCCTTTATCCAAAACTAGAATCTCTGATGAATCTATGGGACACACATGTAAAATATTCTGCAAAGGAAAAAAGCTTTATTTAGTGTACTGTGCTTAATATTCAGCCAGACTTGCATTTTTCTCTAAAACTTATACAATTACTGAGTATGCAAGAAGCATTAGAAGAGAGACTAAGTCTATTGAGAAGAAAACTGGAAGCGAAGGTCAGCAATCATTTTCTACTTTGAATCATCTCTTTCATAAAGAGGTAAATTCTCCTAAATTCCAGAATGAATGGAATTCAATACAGCAAAGTAAAATGCTTTAAATACATAAAATAAATATCTTGATGGACCTTCCACCATCTGTTTTAGTAACTTAAATTATAAAAAAGAACCCTAACTTTAAGAAAAGTTATATCAAGAGCTAAAATTGAGATTGTTTTTCCATCTATTACTTTGATTTTCCTGACCCATTTTTGAGAACTGTCAGCATTCTGGATCAATAATTCCAAATTATTTCTTGAAGAGAGTGAGATTCCTCCCAAGTCATTTACTATGCTTACTAATCAATAAAGATATGAAAAAACAAAAAATCCATATTTATGAGGCAAGCAAATTATATTAAAAGACTGACTTTGAGAAAAGGTTGCTGCTTGCCAAGAAAATTTTATTATTATAAAATATTTTCTGTCATTTGTATTTCTTCATTTTCCCTTCCAGATTATCTGTGTAGCCTTGTAAACACATCATAATCCAAAGCAGTGGAGCTTTACCAATAAAATGTAAATCAACACAAGAGAGCCAACTGCATAATTAAAACAAAAGTGTACCGGGCTTCCCTGGTGGCGCAGTGGTTGAGAGTCTGCCTGCCGATGCAGGGGACACGGGTTCGTGCCCCAGTCCGGGAAGATCCCACATGCCGTGGAGCGGCTGGGCCCGTGAGCCATGGCCATTGAGCCTGCGCGTCCGGCGCCTGTGCTCCACAACAGGAGAGGCGACAACAGTGAGAGGCCCGCGTACCGCAAAAAAATAAAAAATGGGCTTCCCTGGTGGCGCAGTGGTTGAGAGTCCGCCTGCCGATGCAGGGGACACGGGTTTGTGTCCCGGTTCAGGAAGATACCACATGCCGCAGAGTGGCTGGGCCCATGAGCCATGGCTGCTGTGCCTGCGCGTCCGGAGTCTGTGCTGCGCAACGGGAGAGGCCACAACAGTGAGAGGCCCGCGTACCGCAAAAAAAAAAAAAAAAACAAAAAAAACCAGAAGGTGCAAAACTGTTTCCTATCCCAGACTCCTATCTTCCGTCTTACAATACTGTAACTGACACTTCAGAGAATCAAAGTCCACACCGTGTAGGATTTTTCCCACCAGTACAAAACACTGGCTCAAGGGCAAGTTCGAACTGGCTATTAATTCAGTTCAGCAAACATTTCCTGAGGCCAGGCCCTGTGTTAGCAGCACTAAACGCAAAGAGGAAGCATGCCATCACTGCTTTCAAAAAACTCAGACTCTAGCAAGACAGGCAAAGCACAAATGAAAAATAGCAAGAAATACCTTCCATCTGCCGAAAGGCATGAGCTGCCCTCAAAAGAAGAACACAAGTTCACTGTGCAGAGATGATAGGGAGAGCACAGGGGAGTTTATCAGAGAGAATGCACAAGAAGTCACCAAGACAAGAAAAAGCACATGATACACTCCAGGTGTGTCAGAGAAAGAGGGAAAGGAGCTAAGAATGCCCTCCAGTGCCACAGGAAGTGAGGGCTTTATTCCATAGCAATGGAGCATGATGGGAGGTGTTTAAATAAAGGAGGAACCTATCGGGCAGTGCAGTGGTTGGGACTCCGCGCTTCCTCCATGGCGGAAAGGGGCGGGGAGAGGGTTTGATCCCTAGTCGGGGAACTAAGATCCCGCAGGCGGCATGGTGTGGTCAAAAAAAAAAAAAAAAAAAAAAAAAAAAGAAGGAACCTATCATGTAGAAGTCCTGTGAACAACTGGTGATAAGCAGGCATTGCCATTAAGAACAGACCACTAAGCAGTCCAAGTAATAGAGATTGAGAATTCAAGCGCAGCCTCTCCTGAGCTATACCACTCATAATGCAGGGAGCAGCAATCCTGGGCAAAGAAGACCTAAGATCCTCTGACCTGACAGTCACAACATTGCTCCGGCGGACCACGCTTGCAGACCTCCCACCACCATCTCTGTTGGTTCCGAGACTGCTCTTCTTGCCTCTTCCCACCCTCGCTCACTCTCCCCACTTTCTACCTCACCAAACGGCCCCAAGGTACAGGTCTCCTCCATCCTTCCAAACCTCAATTTATGCCACTTCGCTTTTACGAAAGACCCACGTTAGCGCCTGTTTTCCCAACCAAAAGAAATCCAAAGAGGTATCTATTTTCACAAAAAAGGGGGGAAAATGAGAACAGTGCCCGGCACGTGTTGTGCAGCAGCCCGTACAGAGGCAATTCGCACTGTGCGCTGCAAAAGCGGGTGCAAGGGGCACCACCCAGCTCCTTCCTGGGAACCACACTCAGCACCTCAGCATCAAGCCACCATAGCTTTGAACTGTCACTGAGCTTCCGTACTTTAGCTCAATTTATTTTGTGCATCCGTTAGCAAGATGTGTCCTATGGTCACTGCTTCTTCGCTTTACGCCACTTCGGCTTATGAAAGGTTTCATGGGAACGCTCTGCTTTCAGTCATTGGGGGAAACCCATACTTATTGTCCTCCCGCCTCCCTCCAGCCTACGCATCCACTCTCGGCCTGGCCTTTCCAGCTTTGAAAAGACAACCTGGCTCCGCCCTCTACCGCCTATATACTGCAGTGAAAGATGAGGGGAGAAGCTGACAGGCAGACAAAAGGCAGCAGCAGTGAGTGAGGCCTGACGACAGACAACGGAAGAGTTCCAGGCCCCTTCAACTTTTGAGACGTTTGGTATAATAAAAAATGTAGAAACACCTAAGGGATGGGATGAGAAAGAGCTCAAAATGGACTTCAGTATTTGTTAGCATTTGTTAAATATGGGTGGTACATACACGGGGTACAATGTAAGATTCTCCACTTTTCTCAGTATGAAATTTTTAATTAAAAAAATACCAAAACACGGTTTTAAAAATTACAGGATATTTAAAATGTTTATACATTTGACAAGTTAATACAACACAAAAAATGAAATCTAATTGTGTAATTCACAAGGTAATCCAACAAATATTTAGAGTATTGTATCCTCAGGCATTACATGGCCTCCCTTTAAACTTCCTCAGCTCTCCCTCAGTGGGCTATAATTCCCAGTTTACTTTAAGGGAACTTCAATATTTAAGTTATGGTTGGTGTTTATGTCCCTTATACAAACATGCATTCATTTGGGGGAATCAATTATCAAACAAACATCAAAAGTAATCATTTCTACATTACTAATGTGACTTTGCCCGTTAGAGATCAGAATGGCATTACAAGGTCATCAGTCACTTATTCTATAGGCCAGAGTTGATGCTATTGACATTTTGGGCTGAACAATTCTTTGTTGCGGAAGGCTGTCCTGTGCTTCATAAATGTTTCAGCAGCATCCTGGCCTCTGACCACTAGGTGCCAGGAGCACGTCTCCTGACTTACGGCAACTAAAGATGTCTGTCTCCAGACATCAGCAAATGTCCCCTGGGGGGCAAAATCATTCCTGGTTGACACCTACTGATCTAAACAAGCATAGCGTGTTTGCTTGCCAAATAACAGCAACAGAAGATGGATAAATCCATGGATTCCAAAGGTCCTAGAATTAGCAAATCTTCTCTATAAAACTCCTAGCCCACATCTAGAAAATATTACAAAAAGAAGCAAAATGAAAAGAAAAACTAACAACACATGAGCTAAAATCTTTACCAGGGACAGAACACAGCATAGTGATCCAAAGCACAGGCTTGGAGCCAGAGGACTTACATTCAGAACTCACCAGCTGTCACTCACCAACTGTGTCACTCACCAGCTGTGTGACCTGGAGCAAATGACTTAGCCTCAAGTATCTCAACTTGCTCACCTCTAAAATGGCAAGGAGACAACTAATACCTACCTCCTATGGTTATTTATTTTCACTTAAGAATTAAGCGAAATAATACGTGTAAAGTGCTTAAAAGAATGCCTGGCATACAGTGAGTGCTCAGTAAGTGTTAGCTATTGTTATTTCACTAAAATTCCATATTTTCAATTTATACAAAGTGGAAATCACTTTACAGATTTCAACATACAACACTCTATTTTTAGAAAATAAAATATCATGCTATGTAACTACTTTATCTACTTGACAGAGGAATTATTTTCACCCATTTTCACCATCTCGGTAAAATAATAATGGTTATGATTATGCAATCATAAGAATGATTATGCTCTCCAATAGCCATTGGAGAAACAAGTGTACTTGTACATCACTGACAAACACAAGCTAACCCCTAAAACTGGCTCTGAGGGGAGATCACAAAGCCTACCATCAACATTAATCACCAAACATATTAGCCAGGGATATCTCAATAAAAGTAACACAGAAGTAGAGATTAGGGACAGAATTACTAACTCCGGGAGCTATGGGGGGAAGTGACTTAATTTCAAGCGTTAATGTCTCTGATATGTAGGCTCAGGTGCCCACCTCAGCACTGGATATGAAGATGCCTACCACAATTAATCAGGTCCCAACAGTTCATTTCTAACTGCAGTCTCCCTGAACCTCACTGCGGGTACTTCTGTAGCGTAGCTCTCCATACAAGGCAGGTCTCCGGTAACTGCCTTCTCTGGTTCTTCAGAAAACAGCATGACCTGGCTACACATACTCCTGAAGAAGTTCAAGCGTCTTCTGGAAAAACATAAAATAGAAACTGCCAGCCGAAGTCAAAGTGAGACAATGTCTCAAGCCACACTAAAATGGACTATAAAAAATACAGAGATCTAGAAACTACCTCTAAACGACGCCAGCACCAGACACACCTCACCATGTAGCCAACACTCTTGGCCGGGATACACGGATACACCCGTGTCTACAGCATGCAACCCTGCCATGTAGCGGACAGACACTGACCAAGCTGGGTCTTGTACAGCCTCTGCCACGGGGACAGAAAGGCCCGGAGAAGGGCGCTGAGTCGCTTAAACCCACCAGTGTGGGAAGAAGCACCACGTCCACCCATTGAGAAGGCCACCCCTATTTGCCTTGACTCTTTCTCTTCCTGTTAAAAATTATCCGACTTTCACCAAAAGAATACACAACACTAACTTTCTGCAAACTCCTGCCCCTGTGGGGAAAGGCATTCCTGGAGACAAAAAAGCTGGAATCAGTAACCAAGGTTCTAATTCAAATCCGGTCTAATTCAAATCCATTAACCCCTGTGATCCGTTGCCGATCTACAAAAAGAGCCTAACAGCACATTAGTCGTTTGACCAGCCAGCGTCCAGCCCTTTTTCTGGTAATAAAAGCCCACAAAGTCCCTCAGAGTAGGTACCTCTCCCCGCCTCTCAGTCAGCGTGGCTCTGGTGGGCTCGACTCCGCCAAAGAGCCACGGGTGACACGTGACCAGAACTGGCCAATCCCAGTCTCACAGCCTCAAACAGCGATTGGCTCCAGGTCAGATATGTGACCCCATAAGAGCCAATGAGACATCACGAGACATTTGCTGAGGCTTCTGGGAAAGAGACAGGCGCTCTTTCCGGCTGAATCTAAACGCTGACAGGCTACAGGGGGTGAATATGCTACAGCCAAGTTTCTAACATACAGTTCCGACAACTGAAGTCCATACAGGAAAAGGCAGAGTTGACTCGTGGGGAGAACCTGAGTCCTGATGACTTTACTTGAGCCCTGAATCCAGCTAGCTGTGCCTGACTTTGCAGTTAGGTGAGCCTAACTCAAATTTCTTTCCAGCTTAAGCCAATTTAGGTTGATATTTCAGGCAGCTGAAGCGAACTGATGTATATGTGTATATCTGATTAGTACCTCACAGGATGTGAAAAATGGAATGAACTGATAGCTGGCTTGTAAAACAGTGTATATATATACATGATTATTAAAAACACTGGTCACAGGTATTGATTAATAATAACAAGTGCCAAGAGAAAAAAGTGGGCATGGGAGAGAAATGACTTAGTGTGATATGTGGTTATTCTGACTCTTGAAAATATTCCAAAACATTTGTTTAAACAATTTTATCATAAAGCTATTTCAGCAATAAGAATAAGAATAATAACAAGAGCCATTTGCTGAATGCTTCCTGCGGGCCAGAGGCCGTTGAAATGACTATATTATGTAATCTGCTTGAGTCCTCATAATGACCTTACAAGGTGGATGTTATTATTATCATTCCCACTAACAGATAAGGAAACTGAAGCACAGACAAGTTAAGTTACTCACCCACAGTTACACTGTAAATAAAAGGCAGGATTCAAATGCAGACATTCTGATGCAGCTCGTGCTTTTAGCCATGCCACTGAATCTGAACCTACACTCAGAGTTCTAATGCTGTTCCAGTGAAGCAGAAACTCAAACTCAGGCACTCCCCAAAGCATCAAATGGGAATGTAATATACCACTATTTTAACCCTGGAAGAGTCTTAAGGACTAATTCCTACATAGTTCTGCATTATGAAAGTATACATATTTAACCACATTAGTGATCATCATTTTTTTAAAAAGTGTGAAAACCCTCACAAACCTCAACCAATTGCATTCTTTGGTTAAACAAAAGTCCTAGATGTTCCCAAGACTAAGAGGTATATTAATTAGTACTACCTTTCCAGAAAATAACATTTGCACCTTCCACAAAGTCAACTTTATGAGGACATTCCCATCACTAAGTTACTTTTCACCACTTTTATAGAACAGAAACTTATTTTAAAATCTACCCATCTTAGTATAATATAAAAAAGAAAAAAATTTATGACTGGACTTTCTCAAAATTAAACCTTTTTCCTCTTTGGAAGACACTATTATGTTAGAAGGATACGAAGCCAAGCTAAAGACTGAGAAAAAACCAACGGCAAATCACATACCTGAAAAAGGATTTGTATCCAAATATATAAAGAATTCTCAAAACTCAACAGTAAGAAAACAACCCAATTAAAAGCTAGGCAAAAGATTTCAATGGCACTCCACCAAGAGGATCTAATGATGGCAAATACGCACATGAAAAGATGTCCAATGGCATTAGTCATCAGAGAAATGCAAATTAAAACCATGATAAGATACTACCACATACCTATTAGAATGGCTAAATTAAAATCACTGATAGTGTCAGTGATGTGGAATAGGTGGAATTCTCGTACATTGCTAGTGGGAGAGTATAAAATGGTACAGACACTCTGGAAAAAGGGTTGACAGTTTCTTATAAAGTTAAAAATATACTCACTATACCATCCAGCAATCCCCTCTCCCCAGAGACAGCTACCCTAGAGATAGAGAAATGAAAACTATGTTTGCACAAAAGTCTGTACACAAATGTTTACAGCAGCTCTATTCCTAAATGTTAAAAATTGGAAACAACGCAAATGTCCTTTAATGAGTGACAATGGAAAACTACTCAGTAATAAAAAGGAATAAACTTTCAATACATGCAATAACTTAGATGAATCTCAAAGACAGAGTAAAAGAACCCAGTCTCAAAAGCTTACATGTATGATTCCATGTATAGGACATTCTCAAAAAGACAAAACTATAGGGATGGAGAAAAGGTCAGAGGTTGCAGAGGTTATAGGATGGGGACAGTTAACTATAAAAGGATAGCATCAGGGAATTCTGGGGGGTGATAATATTATTCTGTATTCTGATTGTAGTGATGGTTGCACAAACTACACGTGTTAAATTAACAGGATAAAAGAAAAAAGTTACTTTTACTGTATGATAATTTTAAGAATAAAATTTTAAAATTATGTTTAAATATGAATCTCAATGTCACAATGGACACGGTTTTTAAAAACTGGAAAGAAATAAAGAAGGATAAGTTTGTTAATAAAAGGTAAACCTGGGCTTCCCTGGTGGCGCAGTGGTTGAGAGTCTGCCTGCCGATGGGGGGGACACGGGTTCGAGACCTGGAATGGGAGGATCCCACATGCCACGGGGCAACTGGGCCCGTGAGCCACAACTACTGAGCATGCGCATCTAGAGCCTGTGCTCCGCAACAAGAGGGGCCACGGCAGTGAGAGGCCCACGCACCATGATGAGGAGTGGCCCCTGCTCGCCACAACTAGAGAAGGCCCTTGCACAGAAACGAAGACCCAACACAGACAAAAATAAATAAAAAATAAATACAAATAAATACATTTAAAAGGAGAACCTATACATTTCCCTTTCTGCAAATGTAGGTTTTCGAGGCAAGAGTAGAGCCTCAGAAAGAATGTCTGCAAACAGAACAATCACTAGTTCACTAAGTACAAAATGTAGGATACTTTTGAAGAATCCCATCACAGCTAGATAATTGGTCCAGGACCAAAAGTAAATACTGGAAGAAAAATGAAATCAACAGTGTTCCACAGAGGTGGTAGGCAGACTGGCCTGGACTAAGACATGTTCAGTAATAGATAATAAGGGTGCTGATTTGTAAGCATCATTCTCGTCCCACTGTGGACTTCCTTCTGCGACAGTATAAGGATACCACCAGATCATCTTGAAATCAAGTCATGAAATGTACTTTTATGTTTTTAAAAATCCATTCTTGTCCTTAAATTAACTTTTCTTATTAGTTTAGTCATGGTCCTCTATTACTTCTAAAACATTAAATCTTATTTGATTAGAGACAGACTTCAAAAAATAAAAATAAACTGTGATCAAATAGCAGGAACAAAGAGTAGTAACTAAAATTTCTTCAATCTAAACTGAAGATGATTTCTGTATCTCTGTCTTTTACATTTGTCTCCATTAAGGGAAAAAAATGATGTACCTCATAATTAACTTGGCTGGAATGAATCAGACTGCATTTGCAAAGGTTTCAGAAGACCAATGAGCTGTGCTAAACAGTACCACTATCCACCTGAGCAGAAATTACTATCCATAAGTTTCTTTACATAACTAACGAAACAAAAATTTAAACAAAAGAAGAACTACTAGAAAAATATTAGAGATTCATTTTTTAAGTCAATAATTTGCCTCACACATTATTATTTTCCCTGTGGAAACCCAATTATTACCCTGAAAACAAGACCACGTTAGAAAGTAAATGCATTGTGACAAAAGAAAGAAAAGGCAGATTGATACGTTATTAAAATAACTCACACGCCATACCCTGAGGAGTAAGGAAGCCATGGCAGAGCAGGCCCCCTTCTCCTCAATGGACAGCACAGCTGTGGGGAAGACACTGCAGCTAGCACAAGCGTGTCACACTTCCTCAGGGAGGAAGCAAGTTACACACCACTCTAGAGAGGGCGCCCATAAACTCACGGCCACGCTCATTACCCAACGTCCAGGCCACCCACAGGCTGACTGCAACCCAACTTTCCCACCATTCCCACACAGGCCCCAGGAACCGTCAGGCCTCTGAGGCTCTGCCAATGCCCTTCCCTCTACCCAAATATCCTTTCCCTCCTCTCTCCGGACCTCAATCCTGCCCAGCTCTAAATGAACACTTCAAGGCCTATTTCCCTAAGAATGCCTCTCTCAAAACCAAAATTACTTCCTAGACAATGATCTGCCTCTTACTCATCCATTATCTTGGATTAAATACACCATGTAAGATGCCTTATCTGACCAACACAACTATTTTATAAATAGGAGTCATGTTTTATATCATCTATGACATGACATGACAACCAATCAGCTCACTAAAACCATTCAATAAATACTCTAATTGAATTTCCCAAAGAGTTGACCTAAAATAACCTAAATGCTAAGCAGTTCAAGAACTGTCCTGAACCAAATTCACTTCTCATTTGAATGCCAATGTCATAGACAGGGATGTTGTATTGTCTTTAAATGTACTTGCCTTTATCCAAAACTAGAATCTCTGATGAATCTATGGGACACACATGTAAAATATTCTGCAAAGGAAAAAAGCTTTATTTAGTGTACTGTGCTTAATATTCAGCCAGACTTGCATTTTTCTCTAAAACTTATACAATTACTGAGTATGCAAGAAGCATTAGAAGAGAGACTAAGTCTATTGAGAAGAAAACTGGAAGCGAAGGTCAGCAATCATTTTCTACTTTGAATCATCTCTTTCATAAAGAGGTAAATTCTCCTAAATTCCAGAATGAATGGAATTCAATACAGCAAAGTAAAATGCTTTAAATACATAAAATAAATATCTTGATGGACCTTCCACCATCTGTTTTAGTAACTTAAATTATAAAAAAGAACCCTAACTTTAAGAAAAGTTATATCAAGAGCTAAAATTGAGATTGTTTTTCCATCTATTACTTTGATTTTCCTGACCCATTTTTGAGAAATGTCAGCATTCTGGATCAATAATTCCAAATTATTTCTTGAAGAGAGTGAGATTCCTCCCAAGTCATTTACTATGCTTACTAATCAATAAAGATATGAAAAAACAAAAAATCCATATTTATGAGGCAAGCAAATTATATTAAAAGACTGACTTTGAGAAAAGGTTGCTGCTTGCCAAGAAAATTTTATTATTATAAAATATTTTCTGTCATTTGTATTTCTTCATTTTCCCTTCCAGATTATCTGTGTAGCCTTGTAAACACATCATAATCCAAAGCAGTGGAGCTTTACCAATAAAATGTACATCAACGCAAGAGAGCCAACTGCATAATTAAAACAAAAGTGTACCGGGCTTCCCTGGTGGCGCAGTGGTTGAGAGTCCACCTGCCGATGCAGGGGACACGGGTTCGTGCCCCAGTCCGGGAGGATCCCACATGCCGTGGAGCGGCTGGGCCCGTGAGCCATGGCCGTTGAGCCTGCGCGTCCGGCGCCTGTGCTCCACAACAGGAGAGGCGACAACAGTGAGAGGCCCGCGTACCGCAAAAAAATAAAAAACTGGGCTTCCCTGGTGGCGCAGTGGTTGAGAGTCCGCCTGCCGATGCAGGGGACACGGGTTTGTGTCCCGGTTCAGGAAGATACCACATGCCGCAGAGTGGCTGGGCCCATGAGCCATGGCTGCTGTGCCTGCGCGTCCGGAGTCTGTGCTGCGCAACGGGAGAGGCCACAACAGTGAGAGGCCCGCGTACCGCAAAAAAAAAAAAAAAAAAAAAAACCAGAAGGTGCAAAACTGTTTCCTATCCCAGGCTCCTATCTTCCGTCTTACAATACTGTAACTGACACTTCAGAGAATCAAAGTCCACACCGTGTAGGATTTTTCCCACCAGTACAAAACACTGGCTCAAGGGCAAGTTCGAACTGGCTATTAATTCAGTTCAGCAAACATTTCCTGAGGCCAGGCCCTGTGTTAGCAGCACTAAACGCAAAGAGGAAGCATGCCATCACTGCTTTCAAGAAACTCAGATTCTAGCAAGACAGGCAAAGCACAAATGAAAAATAGCAAGAAATACCTTCCATCTGCCGAAAGGCATGAGCTGCCCTCAAAAGAAGAACACAAGTTCACTGTGCAGAGATGATAGGGAGAGCACAGGGGAGTTTATCAGAGAGAATGCACAAGAAGTCACCAAGACAAGAAAAAGCACATGATACACTCCAGGTGTGTCAGAGAAAGAGGGAAAGGAGCTAAGAATGCCCTCCAATGCCACAGGAAGTGAGGGCTTTATTCCATAGCAATGGAGCATGATGGGAGGTGTTTAAGTAAAGAAGGAACCTATCGGGCAGTGCAGTGGTTGGGACTCCGCGCTTCCTCCACGGTGGAAAGGGGTGGGGAGAGGGTTTGATCCCTGGTCGGGGAACTAAGATCCCGCAGGCGGCATGGTGTGGTCAAAAAAAAAAAAAAAAATAAAGAAGGAACCTATCATGTAGAAGTCCTGTGAACAACTGGTGATAAGCAGGCATTGCCATTAAGAACAGACCACTAAGCAGTCCAAGTAATAGAGATTGAGAATTCAAGCGCAGCCTCTCCTGAGCTATACCACTCATAATGCAGGGAGCAGCAATCCTGGGCAAAGAAGACCTAAGATCCTCTGACCTGACAGTCACAACATTGCTCCGGCGGACCACGCTTGCAGACCTCCCACCACCATCTCTGTTGGTTCCGAGACTGCTCTTCTTGCCTCTTCCCACCCTCGCTCACTCTCCCCACTTTCTACCTCACCAAACGGCCCCAAGGTACAGGTCTCCTCCATCCTTCCAAAGCTCAATTTATGCCACTTCGCTTTTACGAAAGACCCACGTTAGCGCCTGTTTTCCCAACCAAAAGAAATCCAAAGAGGTATCTATTTTCACAAAAAAGGGGGGAAAATGAGAACAGTGCCCGGCACGTGTTGTGCAGCAGCCCGTACAGAGGCAATTCGCACTGTGCGCTGCAAAAGCGGGTGCAAGGGGCACCACCCAGCTCCTTCCTGGGAACCACACTCAGCACCTCAGCATCAAGCCACCATAGCTTTGAACTGTCACTGAGCTTCCGTACTTTAGCTCAATTTATTCTGTGCATCCGTTAGCAAGATGTGTCCTATGGTCACTGCTTCTTCGCTTTACGCCACTTCGGCTTATGAAAGGTTTCATGGGAACGCTCTGCTTTCAGTCATTGGGGGAAACCCATACTTATTGTCCTCCCGCCTCCCTCCAGCCTACGCATCCACTCTCGGCCTGGCCTTTCCA
This sequence comes from Mesoplodon mirus, assembly GCF_964341445.2. Classification (NCBI taxonomy): domain Eukaryota; kingdom Metazoa; phylum Chordata; class Mammalia; order Artiodactyla; family Ziphiidae; genus Mesoplodon; species Mesoplodon mirus. Next base: position 29,449,631 of record NC_138994.1, read on the forward strand.
GCTTTGAAAAGACAACCTGGCTCCGCCCTCTACCGCCTATATACTGCAGTGAAAGATGAGGGGAGAAGCTGACAGGCAGACAAAAGGCAGCAGCAGTGAGTGAGGCCTGACGACAGACAACGGAAGAGTTCCAGGCCCCTTCAACTTTTGAGATGTTTGGTATAATAAACAATGTAGAAACACCTAAGGGATGGGATGAGAAAGAGCTCAAAATGGACTTCAGTATTTGTTAGCATTTGTTAAATATGGGTGGTACATACACGGGGTACAATGTAAGATTCTCCACTTTTCTCAGTATGAAATTTTTAATTAAAAATATACCAAAACACGGTTTTAAAAATTACAGGATATTTAAAATGTTTATACATTTGACAAGTTAATACAACACAAAAAATGAATTCTAATTGTGTAATTCACAAGGTAATCCAACAAATATTTAGAGTATTGTATCCTCAGGCATTACATGGCCTCCCTTTAAACTTCCTCAGCTCTCCCTCAGTGGGCTATAATTCCCAGTTTACTTTAAGGGAACTTCAATATTTAAGTTATGGTTGGTGTTTATGTCCCTTATACAAACATGCATTCATTTGGGGAAATCAATTATCAAACAAACATCAAAAGTAATCATTTCTACATTACTAATGTGACTTTGCCCGTTAGAGATCAGAATGGCATTACAAGATCATCAGTCACTTATTCTATAGGCCAGAGTTGATGCTATTGACATTTTGGGCTGAACAATTCTTTGTTGCGGAAGGCTGTCCTGTGCTTCATAAATGTTTCAGCAGCATCCTGGCCTCTGACCACTAGGTGCCAGGAGCACGTCTCCTGACTTACGGCAACTAAAGATGTCTGTCTCCAGACATCAGCAAATGTCCCCTGGGGGGCAAAATCATTCCTGGTTGACACCTACTGATCTAAACAAGCATAGAGTGTTTGCTTGCCAAATAACAGCAACAGAAGATGGATAAATCCATGGATTCCAAAGGTCCTAGAATTAGCAAATCTTCTCTATAAAACTCCTAGCCCACATCTAGAAAATATTACAAAAAGAAGCAAAATGAAAAGAAAAACTAACAACACATGAGCTAAAATCTTTACTAGGGACAGAACACAGCATAGTGATCCAAAGCACAGGCTTGGAGCCAGAGGACTTACATTCAGAACTCACCAGCTGTCACTCACCAACTGTGTCACTCACCAGCTGTGTGACCTGGAGCAAATGACTTAGCCTCAAGTATCTCAACTTGCTCACCTCTAAAATGGCAAGGAGACAACTAATACCTACCTCCTATGGTTATTTATTTTCACTTAAGAATTAAGCGAAATAATACGTGTAAAGTGCTTAAAAGAATGCCTGGCATACAGTGAGTGCTCAGTAAGTGTTAGCTATTGTTATTTCACTAAAATTCCATATTTTCAATTTATACAAAGTGGAAATCACTTTACAGATTTCAACATACAACACTCTATTTTTAGAAAATAAAATATCATGCTATGTAACTACTTTATCTACTTGACAGAGGAATTATTTTCACCCATTTTCACCATCTCGGTAAAATAATAATGGTTATGATTATGCAATCATAAGAGTGATTATGCTCTCCAATAGCCATTGGAGAAACAAGTGTACTTGTACATCACTGACAAACACAAGCTAACCCCTAAAACTGGCTCTGAGGGGAGATCACAAAGCCTACCATCAACATTAATCACCAAACATATCAGCCAGGGATATCTCAATAAAAGTAACACAGAAGTAGAGATTAGGGACAGAATTACTAACTCCGGGAGCTATGGGGGGAACTGACTTAATTTCAAGCGTTAATGTCTCTGATATGTAGGCTCAGGTGCCCACCTCAGCACTGGATATGAAGATGCCTACCACAATTAATCAGGTCCCAACAGTTCATTTCTAACTGCGGTCTCCCTGAACCTCACTGCGGGTACTTCTGTAGCGTAGCTCTCCATACAAGGCAGGTCTCTGGTAACTGCCTTCTCTGGTTCTTCAGAAAACAGCATGACCTGGCTACACATACTCCTGAAGAAGTTCAAGCGTCTTCTTGAAAAACATAAAATAGAAACTGCCAGCCGAAGTCAAAGTGAGACAATGTCTCAAGCCACACTAAAATGGACTATAAAAAATACAGAGATCTAGGGCTTCCCTGGTGGCGCAGTGGTTGAGAGTCCGCCTGCCGATGTAGGGGACACGGATTCGTGCCCCGGTCCGGGAAGATCCCACAAGCCGCGGAGCGGCTGGGCCCGTGAGCGATGGCTGCTGGGCCTGCGCGTCCGGAGCCTGTGCTCCGCAACGGGAGAGGCCACAACAGTGAGAGGCCCGCGTATCACAAAAAAAAAAAAAAAAAAAAAAAAATACAGAGATCTAGAAACTACCTCTAAACGACGCCAGCACCAGACACACCTCACCATGTAGCCAACACTCTTGGCCGGGATACACGGATACACCCGTGTCTACAGCATGCAACCCTGCCATGTAGTGGACAGACACTGACCAAGCTGGGTCTTGTACAGCCTCTGCCACGGGGACAGAAAGGCCCGGAGAAGGGCGCTGAGTCGCTTAAACCCACCAGTGTGGGAAGAAGCACCACGTCCACCCATTGAGAAGGCCACCCCTATTTGCCTTGACTCTTTCTCTTCCTGTTAAACATTATCCGACTTTCACCAAAAGAATACACAACACTAACTTTCTGCAAACTCCTGCCCCCGTGGGGAACGGCATTCCTGGAGACAAAAAAGCTGGAATCAGTAACCAAGGTTCTAATTCAAATCCGGTCTAATTCAAATCCATTAACCCCTGTGATCCGTTGCCGATCTACAAAAAGAGCCTAACAGCACATTAGTCGTTTGACCAGCCAGCGTCCAGCCCTTTTTCTGGTAATAAAAGCCCACAAAGTCCCTCAGAGTAGGTACCTCTCCCCGCCTCTCAGTCAGCGTGGCTCCGGTGGGCTCGACTCCGCCAAAGAGCCACGGGTGACACGTGACCAGAACTGGCCAATCCCAGTCTCACAGCCTCAAACAGCGATTGGCTCCAGGTCAGACATGTGACCCCATAAGAGCCAATGAGACATCATGAGACGTTTGCTGAGGCTTCTGGGAAAGAGACAGGCGCTCTTTCCGGCTGAATCTAAACGCTGACAGGCTACAGGGGGTGAATATGCTACAGCCAAGTTTCTAACATACAGTTCCGACAACTGAAGTCCATACAGGAAAAGGCAGAGTTGACTCGTGGGGAGAACCTGAGTCCTGATGACTTTACTTGAGCCCTGAATCCAGCTAGCTGTGCCTGACTTTGCAGTTAGGTGAGCCTAACTCAAATTTCTTTCCAGCTTAAGCCAATTTAGGTTGATATTTCAGGCAGCTGAAGCGAACTGATGTATATGTGTATATCTGATTAGTACCTCACAGGATGTGAAAAATGGAATGAACTGATAGCTGGCTTGTAAAACAGTGTATATATATACATGATTATTAAAAACACTGGTCACAGGTATTGATTAATAATAACAAGTGCCAAGAGAAAAAAGTGGGCATGGGAGAGAAATGACTTAGTGTGATATGTGGTTATTCTGACTCTTGAAAATATTCCAAAACATTTGTTTAAACAATTTTATCATAAAGCTATTTCAGCAATAAGAATAAGAATAATAACAAGAGCCATTTGCTGAATGCTTCCTGCGGGCCAGAGGCCGTTGAAATGACTATATTATGTAATCTGCTTGAGTCCTCATAATGACCTTACAAGGTGGATGTTATTATTATCATTCCCACTAACAGATAAGGAAACTGAAGCACAGACAAGTTAAGTTACTCACCCACAGTTACACTGTAAATAAAAGGCAGGATTCAAATGCAGACATTCTGATGCAGCTCGTGCTTTTAGCCATGCCACTGAATCTGAACCTACACTCAGAGTTCTAATGCTGTTCCAGTGAAGCAGAAACTCAAACTCAGGCACTCCCCAAAGCATCAAATGGGAATGTACTATACCACTATTTTAACCCTGGAAGAGTCTTAAGGACTAATTCCTACATAGTTCTGCATTATGAAAGTATACATATTTAACCACATTAGTGATTATCATTTTTTTAAAAAGTGTGAAAACCCTCACAAACCTCAAACAATTGCATCCTTTGGTTAAACAAAAGTCCTAGATGTTCCCAAGACTAAGAGGTATATTAATTAGTACTACCTTTCCAGAAAATAACATTTGCACCTTCCACAAAGTCAACTTTATGAGGACATTCCCATCACTAAGTTACTTTTCACCACTTTTATAGAACAGAAACTTATTTTAAAATCTACCCATCTTAGAATAATATAAAAAAGAAAACAATTTATGAACTGGACTTTCTCAAAATTAAACCTTTTTCCTCTTTGAAAGACACTATTATGTTAGAAGGATACGAAGCCAAGCTAAAGACTGAGAAAAAACCAACGGCAAATCACATACCTGAAAAAGGATTTGTATCCAAATATATAAAGAATTCTCAAAACTCAACAGTAAGAAAACAACCCAATTAAAAGCTAGGCAAAAGATTTCAATGGCACTCCACCAAGAGGATCTAATGATGGCAAATACGCACATGAAAAGATGTCCAATGGCATTAGTCATCAGAGAAATGCAAATTAAAACCATGATAAGATACTACCACATACCTATTAGAATGGCTAAATTAAAATCACTGATAGTGTCAGTGATGTGGAATAGGTGGAATTCTCGTACATTGCTAGTGGGAGAGTATAAAATGGTACAGACACTCTGGAAAAAGGGTTGACAGTTTCTTATAAAGTTAAAAATATACTCACTATACCATCCAGCAATCCCCTCTCCCCAGAGACAGCTACCCTAGAGATAGAGAAATGAAAACTATGTTTGCACAAAAGTCTGTACACAAATGTTTACAGCAGCTCTATTCCTAAATGTTAAAAATTGGAAACAACGCAAATGTCCTTTAATGAGTGACAATGGAAAACTACTCAGTAATAAAAAGGAATAAACTTTCAATACATGCAATAACTTAGATGAATCTCAAAGACAGAGTAAAAGAACCCAGTCTCAAAAGCTTACATGTATGATTCCATGTATAGGACATTCTCAAAAAGACAAAACTATAGGGATGGAGAAAAGGTCAGTGGTTGCAGAGGTTATAGGATGGGGACAGTTAACTATAAAAGGATAGCATCAGGGAATTCTGGGGGGTGATAATATTATTCTGTATTCTGATTGTAGTGATGGTTGCACAAACTACACGTGTTAAATTAACAGGATAAAAGAAAAAAGTTAGTTTTACTGTATGATAATTTTAAGAATAAAATTTTAAAATTATGTTTAAATATGAATCTCAATGTCACAATGGACACGGTTTTTAAAAACTGGAAAGAAATAAAGAAGGATAAGTTTGTTAATAAAAGGTAAACCTGGGCTTCCCTGGTGGCGCAGTGGTTGAGAGTCTGCCTGCCGATGGGGGGGACACGGGTTCGAGACCTGGAATGGGAGGATCCCACATGCCACGGGGCAACTGGGCCCGTGAGCCACAACTACTGAGCATGCGCATCTAGAGCCTGTGCTCCGCAACAAGAGGGGCCACGGCAGTGAGAGGCCCACGCACCATGATGAGGAGTGGCCCCCGCTCGCCACAACTAGAGAAGGCCCTTGCACAGAAACGAAGACCCAACACAGACAAAAATAAATAAAAAATAAATAAAAATAAATACATTTAAAAGGAGAACCTATACATTTCCCTTTCTGCAAATGTAGGTTTTCGAGGCAAGAGTAGAGCCTCAGAAAGAATGTCTGCAAACAGAACAATCACTAGTTCACTAAGTACAAAATGTAGGATACTTTTGAAGAATCCCATCACAGCTGGATAATTGGTCCAGGACCAAAAGTAAATACTGGAAGAAAAATGAAATCAACAGTGTTCCACAGAGGTGGTAGGCAGACTGGCCTGGACTAAGACATGTTCAGTAATAGATAATAAGGGTGCTGATTTGTAAGCATCATTCTCGTCCCACTGTGGACTTCCTTCTGCGACAGTATAAGGATACCACCAGATCATCTTGAAATCAAGTCATGAAATGTACTTTTATGTTTTTAAAAATCCATTCTTGTCCTTAAATTAACTTTTCTTATTAGTTTAGTCATGGTCCTCTATTACTTCTAAAACATTAAATCTTATTTGATTAGAGACAGACTTCAAAAAATAAAAATAAACTGTGATCAAATAGCAGGAACAAAGAGTAGTAACTAAAATTTCTTCAATCTAAACTGAAGATGATTTCTGTATCTCTGTCTTTTACATTTGTCTCCATTAAGGGAAAAAAATGATGTACCTCATAATTAACTTGGCTGGAATGAATCAGACTGCATTTGCAAAGGTTTCAGAAGACCAATGAGCTGTGCTAAACAGTACCACTATCCACCTGAGCAGAAATTACTATCCATAAGTTTCTTTACATAACTAACGAAACAAAAATTTAAACAAAAGAAGAACTACTAGAAAAATATTAGAGATTCATTTTTTAAGTCAATAATTTGCCTCACACATTATTATTTTCCCTGTGGAAACCCAATTATTACCCTGAAAACAAGACCACGTTAGAAAGTAAATGCATTGTGACAAAAGAAAGAAAAGGCAGATTGATACGTTATTAAAATAACTCACACGCCATACCCTGAGGAGTAAGGAAGCCATGGCAGAGCAGGCCCCCTTCTCCTCAATGGACAGCACAGCTGTGGGGAAGACACTGCAGCTAGCACAAGCGTGTCACACTTCCTCAGGGAGGAAGCAAGTTACACACCACTCTAGAGAGGGCGCCCATAAACTCACGGCCACGCTCATTACCCAACGTCCAGGCCACCCACAGGCTGACTGCAACCCAACTTTCCCACCATTCCCACACAGGCCCCAGGAACCGTCAGGCCTCTGAGGCTCTGCCAATGCCCTTCCCTCTACCCAAATATCCTTTCCCTCCTCTCTCCGGACCTCAATCCTGCCCAGCTCTAAATGAACACTTCAAGGCCTATTTCCCTAAGAATGCCTCTCTCAAAACCAAAATTACTTCCTAGACAATGATCTGCCTCTTACTCATCCATTATCTTGGATTAAATACATCATGTAAGATGCCTTATCTGACCAACACAACTATTTTATAAATAGGAGTCATGTTTTATATCATCTATGACATGACATGACAACCAATCAGCTCACTAAAACCATTCAATAAATACTCTAATTGAATTTCCCAAAGAGTTGACCTAAAATAACCTAAATGCTAAGCAGTTCAAGAACTGTCCTGAACCAAATTCACTTCTCATTTGAATGCCAATGTCATAGACAGGGATGTTGTATTGTCTTTAAATGTACTTGCCTTTATCCAAAACTAGAATCTCTGATGAATCTATGGGACACACATGTAAAATATTCTGCAAAGGAAAAAAGCTTTATTTAGTGTACTGTGCTTAATATTCAGCCAGACTTGCATTTTTCTCTAAAACTTATACAATTACTGAGTATGCAAGAAGCATTAGAAGAGAGACTAAGTCTATTGAGAAGAAAACTGGAAGCGAAGGTCAGCAATCATTTTCTACTTTGAATCATCTCTTTCATAAAGAGGTAAATTCTCCTAAATTCCAGAATGAATGGAATTCAATACAGCAAAGTAAAATGCTTTAAATACATAAAATAAATATCTTGATGGACCTTCCACCATCTGTTTTAGTAACTTAAATTATAAAAAAGAACCCTAACTTTAAGAAAAGTTATATCAAGAGCTAAAATTGAGATTGTTTTTCCATCTATTACTTTGATTTTCCTGACCCATTTTTGAGAACTGTCAGCATTCTGGATCAATAATTCCAAATTATTTCTTGAAGAGAGTGAGATTCCTCCCAAGTCATTTACTATGCTTACTAATCAATAAAGATATGAAAAAACAAAAAATCCATATTTATGAGGCAAGCAAATTATATTAAAAGACTGACTTTGAGAAAAGGTTGCTGCTTGCCAAGAAAATTTTATTATTATAAAATATTTTCTGTCATTTGTATTTCTTCATTTTCCCTTCCAGATTATCTGTGTAGCCTTGTAAACACATCATAATCCAAAGCAGTGGAGCTTTACCAATAAAATGTAAATCAACGCAAGAGAGCCAACTGCATAATTAAAACAAAAGTGTACCGGGCTTCCCTGGTGGCGCAGTGGTTGAGAGTCTGCCTGCCGACGCAGGGGACACGGGTTCGTGCCCCAGTCCGGGAAGATCCCACATGCCGTGGAGCGGCTGGGCCCGTGAGCCATGGCCATTGAGCCTGCGCGTCCGGCGCCTGTGCTCCACAACAGGAGAGGCGACAACAGTGAGAGGCCCGCGTACCGCAAAAAAAAAAAAAAAAAAAAAAAAAAAAAAAAAAAAAAAACCAGAAGGTGCAAAACTGTTTCCTATCCCAGGCTCCTATCTTCCGTCTTACAATACTGTAACTGACACTTCAGAGAATCAAAGTCCACACCGTGTAGGATTTTTCCCACCAGTACAAAACACTGGCTCAAGGGCAAGTTCGAACTGGCTATTAATTCAGTTCAGCAAACATTTCCTGAGGCCAGGCCCTGTGTTAGCAGCACTAAACGCAAAGAGGAAGCATGCCATCACTGCTTTCAAGAAACTCAGACTCTAGCAAGACAGGCAAAGCACAAATGAAAAATAGCAAGAAATACCCTCCATCTGCCGAAAGGCATGAGCTGCCCTCAAAAGAAGAACACAAGTTCACTGTGCAGAGATGATAGGGAGAGCACAGGGGAGTTTACCAGAGAGAATGCACAAGAAGTCACCAAGACAAGAAAAAGCACATGATACACTCCAGGTGTGTCAGAGAAAGAGGGAAAGGAGCTAAGAATGCCCTCCAGTGCCACAGGAAGTGAGGGCTTTATTCCATAGCAATGGAGCATGATGGGAGGTGTTTAAGTAAAGGAGGAACCTATCGGGCAGTGCAGTGGTTGGGACTCCGCGCTTCCTCCATGGCGGAAAGGGGCGGGGAGAGGGTTTGATCCCTGGTCGGGGAACTAAGATCCCGCAGGCGGCATGGTGTGGTCAAAAAAAAAGGAACCTATCATGTAGAAGTCCTGTGAACAACTGGTGATAAGCAGGCATTGCCATTAATAACAGACCACTAAGCAGTCCAAGTAATAGAGATTGAGAATTCAAGCGCAGCCGCTCCTGAGCTATACCACTCATAATGCAGGGAGCAGCAATCCTGGGCAAAGAAGACCTAAGATCCTCTGACCTGACAGTCACAACATTGCTCCGGCGGACCACGCTTGCAGACCTCCCACCACCATCTCTGTTGGTTCCGAGACTGCTCTTCTTGCCTCTTCCCACCCTCGCTCACTCTCCCCACTTTCTACCTCACCAAACGGCCCCAAGGTACAGGTCTCCTCCATCCTTCCAAAGCTCAATTTATGCCACTTCGCTTTTAAGAAAGACCCACGTTAGCGCCTGTTTTCCCAACCAAAAGAAATCCAAAGAGGTATCTATTTTCACAAAAAAGGGGGGAAAATGAGAACAGTGCCCGGCACGTGTTGTGCAGCAGCCCGTACAGAGGCAATTCGCACTGTGCGCTGCAAAAGCGGGTGCAAGGGGCACCACCCAGCTCCTTCCTGGGAACCACACTCAGCACCTCAGCATCAAGCCACCATAGCTTTGAACTGTCACTGAGCTTCCGTACTTTAGCTCAATTTATTCTGTGCATCCGTTAGCAAGATGTGTCCTATGGTCACTGCTTCTTCGCTTTACGCCACTTCGGCTTATGAAAGGTTTCATGGGAACGCTCCGCTTTCAGTCATTGGGGGAAACCCATACTTATTGTCCTCCCGCCTCCCTCCAGCCTACGCATCCACTCTCGGCCTGGCCTTTCCAGCTTTGAAAAGACAACCTGGCTCCGCCCTCTACCGCCTATATACTGCAGTGAAAGATGAGGGGAGAAGCTGACAGGCAGACAAAAGGCAGCAGCAGTGAGTGAGGCCTGACGACAGACAACGGAAGAGTTCCAGGCCCCTTCAACTTTTGAGACGTTTGGTATAATAAAAAATGTAGAAACACCTAAGGGATGGGATGAGAAAGAGCTCAAAATGGACTTCAGTATTTGTTAGCATTTGTTAAATATGGGTGGTACATACACGGGGTACAATGTAAGACTCTCCACTTTTCTCAGTATGAAATTTTTAATTAAAAAAATACCAAAACACGGTTTTAAAAATTACAGGATATTTAAAATGTTTATACATTTGACAAGTTAATACAACACAAAAAATGAAATCTAATTGTGTAATTCACAAGGTAATCCAACAAATATTTAGAGTATTGTATCCTCAGGCATTACATGGCCTCCCTTTAAACTTCCTCAGCTCTCCCTCAGTGGGCTATAATTCCCAGTTTACTTTAAGGGAACTTCAATATTTAAGTTATGGTTGCTGTTTATGTCCCTTATACAAACATGCATTCATTTGGGGGAATCAATTATCAAACAAACATCAAAAGTAATCATTTCTACATTACTAATGTGACTTTGCCCGTTAGAGATCAGAATGGCATTACAAGGTCATCAGTCACTTATTCTATAGGCCAGAGTTGATGCTATTGACATTTTGGGCTGAACAATTCTTTGTTGCGGAAGGCTGTCCTGTGCTTCATAAATGTTTCAGCAGCATCCTGGCCTCTGACCACTAGGTGCCAGGAGCACGTCTCCTGACTTACGGCAACTAAAGATGTCTGTCTCCAGACATCAGCAAATGTCCCCTGGGGGGCAAAATCATTCCTGGTTGACACCTACTGATATAAACAAGCATAGCGTGTTTGCTTGCCAAATAACAGCAACAGAAGATGGATAAATCCATGGATTCCAAAGGTCCTAGAATTAGCAAATCTTCTCTATAAAACTCCTAGCCCACATCTAGAAAATATTACAAAAAGAAGCAAAATGAAAAGAAAAACTAACAACACATGAGCTAAAATCTTTACCAGGGACAGAACACAGCATAGTGATCCAAAGCACAGACTTGGAGCCAGAGGACTTACATTCAGAACTCACCAGCTGTCACTCACCAACTGTGTCACTCACCAGCTGTGTGACCTGGAGCAAATGACTTAGCCTCAAGTATCTCAACTTGCTCACCTCTAAAATGGCAAGGAGACAACTAATACCTACCTCCTATGGTTATTTATTTTCACTTAAGAATTAAGCGAAATAATACGTGTAAAGTGCTTAAAAGAATGCCTGGCATACAGTGAGTGCTCAGTAAGTGTTAGCTATTGTTATTTCACTAAAATTCCATATTTTCAATTTATACAAAGTGGAAATCACTTTACAGATTTCAACATACAACACTCTATTTTTAGAAAATAAAATATCATGCTATGTAACTACTTTATCTACTTGACAGAGGAATTATTTTCACCCATTTTCACCATCTCGGTAAAATAATAATGGTTATGATTATGCAATCATAAGAATGATTATGCTCTCCAATAGCCATTGGAGAAACAAGTGTACTTGTACATCACTGACAAACACAAGCTAACCCCTAAAACTGGCTCTGAGGGGAGATCACAAAGCCTACCATCAACATTAATCACCAAACATATTAGCCAGGGATATCTCAATAAAAGTAACACAGAAGTAGAGATTAGGGACAGAATTACTAACTCCGGGAGCTATGGGGGGAAGTGACTTAATTTCAAGCGTTAATGTCTCTGATATGTAGGCTCAGGTGCCCACCTCAGCACTGGATATGAAGATGCCTACCACAATTAATCAGGTCCCAACAGTTCATTTCTAACTGCAGTCTCCCTGAACCTCACTGCGGGTACTTCTGTAGCGTAGCTCTCCATACAAGGCAGGTCTCCGGTAACTGCCTTCTCTGGTTCTTCAGAAAACAGCATGACCTGGCTACACATACTCCTGAAGAAGTTCAAGCGTCTTCTGGAAAAACATAAAATAGAAACTGCCAGCCGAAGTCAAAGTGAGACAATGTCTCAAGCCACACTAAAATGGACTATAAAAAATACAGAGATCTAGAAACTACCTCTAAACGACGCCAGCACCAGACACACCTCACCATGTAGCCAACACTCTTGGCCGGGATACACGGATACACCCGTGTCTACAGCATGCAACCCTGCCATGTAGCGGACAGACACTGACCAAGCTGGGTCTTGTACAGCCTCTGCCACGGGGACAGAAAGGCCCGGAGAAGGGCGCTGAGTCGCTTAAACCCACCAGTGTGGGAAGAAGCACCACGTCCACCCATTGAGAAGGCCACCCCTATTTGCCTTGACTCTTTCTCTTCCTGTTAAAAATTATCCGACTTTCACCAAAAGAATACACAACACTAACTTTCTGCAAACTCCTGCCCCTGTGGGGAAAGGCATTCCTGGAGACAAAAAAGCTGGAATCAGTAACCAAGGTTCTAATTCAAATCCGGTCTAATTCAAATCCATTAACCCCTGTGATCCGTTGCCGATCTACAAAAAGAGCCTAACAGCACATTAGTCGTTTGACCAGCCAGCGTCCAGCCCTTTTTCTGGTAATAAAAGCCCACAAATTCCCTCAGAGTAGGTACCTCTCCCCGCCTCTCAGTCAGCGTGGCTCCGGTGGGCTCGACTCCGCCAAAGAGCCACGGGTGACACGTGACCAGAACTGGCCAATCCCAGTCTCACAGCCTCAAACAGCGATTGGCTCCAGGTCAGACATGTGACCCCATAAGAGCCAATGAGACATCATGAGACTTTTGCTGAGGCTTCTGGGAAAGAGACAGGCGCTCTTTCCGGCTGAATCTAAACGCTGACAGGCTACAGGGGGTGAATATGCTACAGCCAAGTTTCTAACATACAGTTCCGACAACTGAAGTCCATACAGGAAAAGGCAGAGTTGACTCGTGGGGAGAACCTGAGTCCTGATGACTTTACTTGAGCCCTGAATCCAGCTAGCTGTGCCTGACTTTGCAGTTAGGTGAGCCTAACTCAAATTTCTTTCCAGCTTAAGCCAATTTAGGTTGATATTTCAGGCAGCTGAAGCGAACTGATGTATATGTGTATATCTGATTAGTACCTCACAGGATGTGAAAAATGGAATGAACTGATAGCTGGCTTGTAAAACAGTGTATATATACATGATTATTAAAAACACTGGTCACAGGTATTGATTAATAATAACAAGTGCAAAGAGAAAAAAGTGGGCATGGGAGAGAAATGACTTAGTGTGATATGTGGTTATCCTGACTCTTGAAAATATTCCAAAACATTTGTTTAAACAATTTTATCATAAAGCTATTTCAGCAATAAGAATAAGAATAATAACAAGAGCCATTTGCTGAATGCTTCCTGCGGGCCAGAGGCCGTTGGAATGACTATATTATGTAATCTGCTTGAGTCCTCATAATGACCTTACAAGGTGGATGTTATTATTATCATTCCCACTAACAGACAAGGAAACTGAAGCACAGACAAGTTAAGTTACTCACCCACAGTTACACTGTAAATAAAAGGCAGGATTCAAATGCAGACATTCTGATGCAGCTCGTGCTTTTAGCCATGACACTGAATCTGAACCTACACTCAAAGTTCTAATGCTGTTCCAGTGAAGCAGAAACTCAAACTCAGGCACTCCCCAAAGCATCAAATGGGAATGTAATATACCACTATTTTAACCCTGGAAGAGTCTTAAGGACTAATTCCTACATAGTTCTGCATTATGAAAGTATACATATTTAACCACATTAGTGATCATCATTTTTTTAAAAAGTGTGAAAACCCTCACAAACCTCAACCAATTGCATTCTTTGGTTAAACAAAAGTCCTAGATGTTCCCAAGACTAAGAGGTATATTAATTAGTACTACCTTTCCAGAAAATAACATTTGCACCTTCCACAAAGTCAACTTTATGAGGACATTCCCATCACTAAGTTACTTTTCACCACTTTTATAGAACAGAAACTTATTTTAAAATCTACCCATCTTAGTATAATATAAAAAAGAAAAAAATTTATGACTGGACTTTCTCAAAATTAAACCTTTTTCCTCTTTGGAAGACACTATTATGTTAGAAGGATACGAAGCCAAGCTAAAGACTGAGAAAAAACCAACGGCAAATCACATACCTGAAAAAGGATTTGTATCCAAATATATAAAGAATTCTCAAAACTCAACAGTAAGAAAACAACCCAATTAAAAGCTAGGCAAAAGATTTCAATGGCACTCCACCAAGAGGATCTAATGATGGCAAATAAGCACATGAAAAGATGTCCAATGGCATTAGTCATCAGAGAAATGCAAATTAAAACCATGATAAGATACTACCACATACCTATTAGAATGGCTAAATTAAAATCACTGATAGTGTCAGTGATGTGGAATAGGTGGAATTCTCGTACATTGCTAGTGGGAGAGTATAAAATGGTACAGACACTCTGGAAAAAGGGTTGACAGTTTCTTATAAAGTTAAAAATATACTCACTATACCATCCAGCAATCCCCTCTCCCCAGAGACAGCTACCCTAGAGATAGAGAAATGAAAACTATGTTTGCACAAAAGTCTGTACACAAATGTTTACAGCAGCTCTATTCCTAAATGTTAAAAATTGGAAACAACGCAAATGTCCTTTAATGAGTGACAATGGAAAACTACTCAGTAATAAAAAGGAATAAACTTTCAATACATGCAATAACTTAGATGAATCTCAAAGACAGAGTAAAAGAACCCAGTCTCAAAAGCTTACATGTATGATTCCATGTATAGGACATTCTCAAAAAGACAAAACTATAGGGATGGAGAAAAGGTCAGAGGTTGCAGAGGTTATAGGATGGGGACAGTTAACTATAAAAGGATAGCATCAGGGAATTCTGGGGGGTGATAATATTATTCTGTATTCTGATTGTAGTGATGGTTGCACAAACTACACGTGTTAAATTAACAGGATAAAAGAAAAAAGTTACTTTTACTGTATGATAATTTTAAGAATAAAATTTTAAAATTATGTTTAAATATGAATCTCAATGTCACAATGGACACGGTTTTTAAAAACTGGAAAGAAATAAAGAAGGATAAGTTTGTTAATAAAAGGTAAACCTGGGCTTCCCTGGTGGCGCAGTGGTTGACAGTCTGCCTGCCGATGGGGGGGACACGGGTTCGAGACCTGGAATGGGAGGATCCCACATGCCACGGGGCAACTGGGCCCGTGAGCCACAACTACTGAGCATGCGCATCTAGAGCCTGTGCTCCGCAACAAGAGGGGCCACGGCAGTGAGAGGCCCACGCACCATGATGAGGAGTGGCCCCTGCTCGCCACAACTAGAGAAGGCCCTTGCACAGAAACGAAGACCCAACACAGACAAAAATAAATAAAAAATAAATAAAAATAAATACATTTAAAAGGAGAACCTATACATTTCCCTTTCTGCAAATGTAGGTTTTCGAGGCAAGAGTAGAGCCTCAGAAAGAATGTCTGCAAACAGAACAATCACTAGTTCACTAAGTACAAAATGTAGGATACTTTTGAAGAATCCCATCACAGCTGGATAATTGGTCCAGGACCAAAAGTAAATACTGGAAGAAAAATGAAATCAACAGTGTTCCACAGAGGTGGTAGGCAGACTGGCCTGGACTAAGACATGTTCAGTAATAGATAATAAGGGTGCTGATTTGTAAGCATCATTCTCGTCCCACTGTGGACTTCCTTCTGCGACAGTATAAGGATACCACCAGATCATCTTGAAATCAAGTCATGAAATGTACTTTTATGTTTTTAAAAATCCATTCTTGTCCTTAAATTAACTTTTCTTATTAGTTTAGTCATGGTCCTCTATTACTTCTAAAACATTAAATCTTATTTGATTAGAGACAGACTTCAAAAAATAAAAATAAACTGTGATCAAATAGCAGGAACAAAGAGTAGTAACTAAAATTTCTTCAATCTAAACTGAAGATGATTTCTGTATCTCTGTCTTTTACATTTGTCTCCATTAAGGGAAAAAAATGATGTACCTCATAATTAACTTGGCTGGAATGAATCAGACTGCATTTGCAAAGGTTTCAGAAGACCAATGAGCTGTGCTAAACAGTACCACTATCCACCTGAGCAGAAATTACTATCCATAAGTTTCTTTACATAACTAACGAAACAAAAATTTAAACAAAAGAAGAACTACTAGAAAAATATTAGAGATTCATTTTTTAAGTCAATAATTTGCCTCACACATTATTATTTTCCCTGTGGAAACCCAATTATTACCCTGAAAACAAGACCACGTTAGAAAGTAAATGCATTGTGACAAAAGAAAGAAAAGGCAGATTGATACGTTATTAAAATAACTCACACGCCATACCCTGAGGAGTAAGGAAGCCATGGCAGAGCAGGCCCCCTTCTCCTCAATGGACAGCACAGCTGTGGGGAAGACACTGCAGCTAGCACAAGCGTGTCACACTTCCTCAGGGAGGAAGCAAGTTACACACCACTCTAGAGAGGGCGCCCATAAACTCACGGCCACGCTCATTACCCAACGTCCAGGCCACCCACAGGCTGACTGCAACCCAACTTTCCCACCATTCCCACACAGGCCCCAGGAACCGTCAGGCCTCTGAGGCTCTGCCAATGCCCTTCCCTCTACCCAAATATCCTTTCCCTCCTCTCTCCGGACCTCAATCCTGCCCAGCTCTAAATGAACACTTCAAGGCCTATTTCCCTAAGAATGCCTCTCTCAAAACCAAAATTACTTCCTAGACAATGATCTGCCTCTTACTCATCCATTATCTTGGATTAAATACATCATGTAAGATGCCTTATCTGACCAACACAACTATTTTATAAATAGGAGTCATGTTTTATATCATCTATGACATGACATGACAACCAATCAGCTCACTAAAACCATTCAATAAATACTCTAATTGAAGTTCCCAAAGAGTTGACCTAAAATAACCTAAATGCTAAGCAGTTCAAGAACTGTCCTGAACCAAATTCACTTCTCATTTGAATGCCAATGTCATAGACAGGGATGTTGTATTGTCTTTAAATGTACTTGCCTTTATCCAAAACTAGAATCTCTGATGAATCTATGGGACACACATGTAAAATATTCTGCAAAGGAAAAAAGCTTTATTTAGTGTACTGTGCTTAATATTCAGCCAGACTTGCATTTTTCTCTAAAACTTATACAATTACTGAGTATGCAAGAAGCATTAGAAGAGAGACTAAGTCTATTGAGAAGAAAACTGGAAGCGAAGGTCAGCAATCATTTTCTACTTTGAATCATCTCTTTCATAAAGAGGTAAATTCTCCTAAATTCCAGAATGAATGGAATTCAATACAGCAAAGTAAAATGCTTTAAATACATAAAATAAATATCTTGATGGACCTTCCACCATCTGTTTTAGTAACTTAAATTATAAAAAAGAACCCTAACTTTAAGAAAAGTTATATCAAGAGCTAAAATTGAGATTGTTTTTCCATCTATTACTTTGATTTTCCTGACCCATTTTTGAGAACTGTCAGCATTCTGGATCAATAATTCCAAATTATTTCTTGAAGAGAGTGAGATTCCTCCCAAGTCATTTACTATGCTTACTAATCAATAAAGATATGAAAAAACAAAAAATCCATATTTATGAGGCAAGCAAATTATATTAAAAGACTGACTTTGAGAAAAGGTTGCTGCTTGCCAAGAAAATTTTATTATTATAAAATATTTTCTGTCATTTGTATTTCTTCATTTTCCCTTCCAGATTATCTGTGTAGCCTTGTAAACACATCATAATCCAAAGCAGTGGAGCTTTACCAATAAAATGTAAATCAACGCAAGAGAGCCAACTGCATAATTAAAACAAAAGTGTACCGGGCTTCCCTGGTGGCGCAGTGGTTGAGAGTCTGCCTGCCGACGCAGGGGACACGGGTTCGTGCCCCAGTCCGGGAAGATCCCACATGCCGTGGAGCGGCTGGGCCCGTGAGCCATGGCCATTGAGCCTGCGCGTCCGGCGCCTGTGCTCCACAACAGGAGAGGCGACAACAGTGAGAGGCCCGCGTACCGCAAAAAAAAAAAAAAAAAAAAAAAAAAAAAAAAAAAAAAAACCAGAAGGTGGAAAACTGTTTCCTATCCCAGGCTCCTATCTTCCGTCTTACAATACTGTAACTG
The DNA here is from genome assembly GCF_964341445.2 of Mesoplodon mirus. Taxonomy (NCBI): domain Eukaryota; kingdom Metazoa; phylum Chordata; class Mammalia; order Artiodactyla; family Ziphiidae; genus Mesoplodon; species Mesoplodon mirus. The sequence continues at coordinate 29,467,824 of NC_138994.1, forward strand.
ACACTTCAGAGAATCAAAGTCCACACCGTGTAGGATTTTTCCCACCAGTACAAAACACTGGCTCAAGGGCAAGTTCGAACTGGCTATTAATTCAGTTCAGCAAACATTTCCTGAGGCCAGGCCCTGTGTTAGCAGCACTAAACGCAAAGAGGAAGCATGCCATCACTGCTTTCAAGAAACTCAGACTCTAGCAAGACAGGCAAAGCACAAATGAAAAATAGCAAGAAATACCCTCCATCTGCCGAAAGGCATGAGCTGCCCTCAAAAGAAGAACACAAGTTCACTGTGCAGAGATGATAGGGAGAGCACAGGGGAGTTTACCAGAGAGAATGCACAAGAAGTCACCAAGACAAGAAAAAGCACATGATACACTCCAGGTGTGTCAGAGAAAGAGGGAAAGGAGCTAAGAATGCCCTCCAATGCCACAGGAAGTGAGGGCTTTATTCCATAGCAATGGAGCATGATGGGAGGTGTTTAAGTAAAGGAGGAACCTATCGGGCAGTGCAGTGGTTGGGACTCCGCGCTTCCTCCATGGCGGAAAGGGGCGGGGAGAGGGTTTGATCCCTGGTCGGGGAACTAAGATCCCGCAGGCGGCATGGTGTGGTCAAAAAAAAAGGAACCTATCATGTAGAAGTCCTGTGAACAACTGGTGATAAGCAGGCATTGCCATTAATAACAGACCACTAAGCAGTCCAAGTAATAGAGATTGAGAATTCAAGCGCAGCCGCTCCTGAGCTATACCACTCATAATGCAGGGAGCAGCAATCCTGGGCAAAGAAGACCTAAGATCCTCTGACCTGACAGTCACAACATTGCTCCGGCGGACCACGCTTGCAGACCTCCCACCACCATCTCTGTTGGTTCCGAGACTGCTCTTCTTGCCTCTTCCCACCCTCGCTCACTCTCCCCACTTTCTACCTCACCAAACGGCCCCAAGGTACAGGTCTCCTCCATCCTTCCAAAGCTCAATTTATGCCACTTCGCTTTTAAGAAAGACCCACGTTAGCGCCTGTTTTCCCAACCAAAAGAAATCCAAAGAGGTATCTATTTTCACAAAAAAGGGGGGAAAATGAGAACAGTGCCCGGCACGTGTTGTGCAGCAGCCCGTACAGAGGCAATTCGCACTGTGCGCTGCAAAAGCGGGTGCAAGGGGCACCACCCAGCTCCTTCCTGGGAACCACACTCAGCACCTCAGCATCAAGCCACCATAGCTTTGAACTGTCACTGAGCTTCTGTACTTTAGCTCAATTTATTCTGTGCATCCGTTAGCAAGATGTGTCCTATGGTCACTGCTTCTTCGCTTTACGCCACTTCGGCTTATGAAAGGTTTCATGGGAACGCTCCGCTTTCAGTCATTGGGGGAAACCCATACTTATTGTCCTCCCGCCTCCCTCCAGCCTACGCATCCACTCTCGGCCTGGCCTTTCCAGCTTTGAAAAGACAACCTGGCTCCGCCCTCTACCGCCTATATACTGCAGTGAAAGATGAGGGGAGAAGCTGACAGGCAGACAAAAGGCAGCAGCAGTGAGTGAGGCCTGACGACAGACAACGGAAGAGTTCCAGGCCCCTTCAACTTTTGAGACGTTTGGTATAATAAAAAATGTAGAAACACCTAAGGGATGGGATGAGAAAGAGCTCAAAATGGACTTCAGTATTTGTTAGCATTTGTTAAATATGGGTGGTACATACACGGGGTACAATGTAAGATTCTCCACTTTTCTCAGTATGAAATTTTTAATTAAAAAAATACCAAAACACGGTTTTAAAAATTACAGGATATTTAAAATGTTTATACATTTGACAAGTTAATACAACACAAAAAATGAAATCTAATTGTGTAATTCACAAGGTAATCCAACAAATATTTAGAGTATTGTATCCTCAGGCATTACATGGCCTCCCTTTAAACTTCCTCAGCTCTCCCTCAGTGGGCTATAATTCCCAGTTTACTTTAAGGGAACTTCAATATTTAAGTTATGGTTGCTGTTTATGTCCCTTATACAAACATGCATTCATTTGGGGGAATCAATTATCAAACAAACATCAAAAGTAATCATTTCTACATTACTAATGTGACTTTGCCCGTTAGAGATCAGAATGGCATTACAAGGTCATCAGTCACTTATTCTATAGGCCAGAGTTGATGCTATTGACATTTTGGGCTGAACAATTCTTTGTTGCGGAAGGCTGTCCTGTGCTTCATAAATGTTTCAGCAGCATCCTGGCCTCTGACCACTAGGTGCCAGGAGCACGTCTCCTGACTTACGGCAACTAAAGATGTCTGTCTCCAGACATCAGCAAATGTCCCCTGGGGGGCAAAATCATTCCTGGTTGACACCTACTGATATAAACAAGCATAGCGTGTTTGCTTGCCAAATAACAGCAACAGAAGATGGATAAATCCATGGATTCCAAAGGTCCTAGAATTAGCAAATCTTCTCTATAAAACTCCTAGCCCACATCTAGAAAATATTACAAAAAGAAGCAAAATGAAAAGAAAAACTAACAACACATGAGCTAAAATCTTTACCAGGGACAGAACACAGCATAGTGATCCAAAGCACAGACTTGGAGCCAGAGGACTTACATTCAGAACTCACCAGCTGTCACTCACCAACTGTGTCACTCACCAGCTGTGTGACCTGGAGCAAATGACTTAGCCTCAAGTATCTCAACTTGCTCACCTCTAAAATGGCAAGGAGACAACTAATACCTACCTCCTATGGTTATTTATTTTCACTTAAGAATTAAGCGAAATAATACGTGTAAAGTGCTTAAAAGAATGCCTGGCATACAGTGAGTGCTCAGTAAGTGTTAGCTATTGTTATTTCACTAAAATTCCATATTTTCAATTTATACAAAGTGGAAATCACTTTACAGATTTCAACATACAACACTCTATTTTTAGAAAATAAAATATCATGCTATGTAACTACTTTATCTACTTGACAGAGGAATTATTTTCACCCATTTTCACCATCTCGGTAAAATAATAATGGTTATGATTATGCAATCATAAGAATGATTATGCTCTCCAATAGCCATTGGAGAAACAAGTGTACTTGTACATCACTGACAAACACAAGCTAACCCCTAAAACTGGCTCTGAGGGGAGATCACAAAGCCTACCATCAACATTAATCACCAAACATATTAGCCAGGGATATCTCAATAAAAGTAACACAGAAGTAGAGATTAGGGACAGAATTACTAACTCCGGGAGCTATGGGGGGAAGTGACTTAATTTCAAGCGTTAATGTCTCTGATATGTAGGCTCAGGTGCCCACCTCAGCACTGGATATGAAGATGCCTACCACAATTAATCAGGTCCCAACAGTTCATTTCTAACTGCAGTCTCCCTGAACCTCACTGCGGGTACTTCTGTAGCGTAGCTCTCCATACAAGGCAGGTCTCCGGTAACTGCCTTCTCTGGTTCTTCAGAAAACAGCATGACCTGGCTACACATACTCCTGAAGAAGTTCAAGCGTCTTCTGGAAAAACATAAAATAGAAACTGCCAGCCGAAGTCAAAGTGAGACAATGTCTCAAGCCACACTAAAATGGACTATAAAAAATACAGAGATCTAGAAACTACCTCTAAACGACGCCAGCACCAGACACACCTCACCATGTAGCCAACACTCTTGGCCGGGATACACGGATACACCCGTGTCTACAGCATGCAACCCTGCCATGTAGCGGACAGACACTGACCAAGCTGGGTCTTGTACAGCCTCTGCCACGGGGACAGAAAGGCCCGGAGAAGGGCGCTGAGTCGCTTAAACCCACCAGTGTGGGAAGAAGCACCACGTCCACCCATTGAGAAGGCCACCCCTATTTGCCTTGACTCTTTCTCTTCCTGTTAAAAATTATCCGACTTTCACCAAAAGAATACACAACACTAACTTTCTGCAAACTCCTGCCCCTGTGGGGAAAGGCATTCCTGGAGACAAAAAAGCTGGAATCAGTAACCAAGGTTCTAATTCAAATCCGGTCTAATTCAAATCCATTAACCCCTGTGATCCGTTGCCGATCTACAAAAAGAGCCTAACAGCACATTAGTCGTTTGACCAGCCAGCGTCCAGCCCTTTTTCTGGTAATAAAAGCCCACAAATTCCCTCAGAGTAGGTACCTCTCCCCGCCTCTCAGTCAGCGTGGCTCCGGTGGGCTCGACTCCGCCAAAGAGCCACGGGTGACACGTGACCAGAACTGGCCAATCCCAGTCTCACAGCCTCAAACAGCGATTGGCTCCAGGTCAGACATGTGACCCCATAAGAGCCAATGAGACATCATGAGACTTTTGCTGAGGCTTCTGGGAAAGAGACAGGCGCTCTTTCCGGCTGAATCTAAACGCTGACAGGCTACAGGGGGTGAATATGCTACAGCCAAGTTTCTAACATACAGTTCCGACAACTGAAGTCCATACAGGAAAAGGCAGAGTTGACTCGTGGGGAGAACCTGAGTCCTGATGACTTTACTTGAGCCCTGAATCCAGCTAGCTGTGCCTGACTTTGCAGTTAGGTGAGCCTAACTCAAATTTCTTTCCAGCTTAAGCCAATTTAGGTTGATATTTCAGGCAGCTGAAGCGAACTGATGTATATGTGTATATCTGATTAGTACCTCACAGGATGTGAAAAATGGAATGAACTGATAGCTGGCTTGTAAAACAGTGTATATATACATGATTATTAAAAACACTGGTCACAGGTATTGATTAATAATAACAAGTGCAAAGAGAAAAAAGTGGGCATGGGAGAGAAATGACTTAGTGTGATATGTGGTTATCCTGACTCTTGAAAATATTCCAAAACATTTGTTTAAACAATTTTATCATAAAGCTATTTCAGCAATAAGAATAAGAATAATAACAAGAGCCATTTGCTGAATGCTTCCTGCGGGCCAGAGGCCGTTGGAATGACTATATTATGTAATCTGCTTGAGTCCTCATAATGACCTTACAAGGTGGATGTTATTATTATCATTCCCACTAACAGACAAGGAAACTGAAGCACAGACAAGTTAAGTTACTCACCCACAGTTACACTGTAAATAAAAGGCAGGATTCAAATGCAGACATTCTGATGCAGCTCGTGCTTTTAGCCATGACACTGAATCTGAACCTACACTCAGAGTTCTAATGCTGTTCCAGTGAAGCAGAAACTCAAACTCAGGCACTCCCCAAAGCATCAAATGGGAATGTAATATACCACTATTTTAACCCTGGAAGAGTCTTAAGGACTAATTCCTACATAGTTCTGCATTATGAAAGTATACATATTTAACCACATTAGTGATCATCATTTTTTTAAAAAGTGTGAAAACCCTCACAAACCTCAACCAATTGCATTCTTTGGTTAAACAAAAGTCCTAGATGTTCCCAAGACTAAGAGGTATATTAATTAGTACTACCTTTCCAGAAAATAACATTTGCACCTTCCACAAAGTCAACTTTATGAGGACATTCCCATCACTAAGTTACTTTTCACCACTTTTATAGAACAGAAACTTATTTTAAAATCTACCCATCTTAGTATAATATAAAAAAGAAAAAAATTTATGACTGGACTTTCTCAAAATTAAACCTTTTTCCTCTTTGGAAGACACTATTATGTTAGAAGGATACGAAGCCAAGCTAAAGACTGAGAAAAAACCAACGGCAAATCACATACCTGAAAAAGGATTTGTATCCAAATATATAAAGAATTCTCAAAACTCAACAGTAAGAAAACAACCCAATTAAAAGCTAGGCAAAAGATTTCAATGGCACTCCACCAAGAGGATCTAATGATGGCAAATACGCACATGAAAAGATGTCCAATGGCATTAGTCATCAGAGAAATGCAAATTAAAACCATGATAAGATACTACCACATACCTATTAGAATGGCTAAATTAAAATCACTGATAGTGTCAGTGATGTGGAATAGGTGGAATTCTCGTACATTGCTAGTGGGAGAGTATAAAATGGTACAGACACTCTGGAAAAAGGGTTGACAGTTTCTTATAAAGTTAAAAATATACTCACTATACCATCCAGCAATCCCCTCTCCCCAGAGACAGCTACCCTAGAGATAGAGAAATGAAAACTATGTTTGCACAAAAGTCTGTACACAAATGTTTACAGCAGCTCTATTCCTAAATGTTAAAAATTGGAAACAACGCAAATGTCCTTTAATGAGTGACAATGGAAAACTACTCAGTAATAAAAAGGAATAAACTTTCAATACATGCAATAACTTAGATGAATCTCAAAGACAGAGTAAAAGAACCCAGTCTCAAAAGCTTACATGTATGATTCCATGTATAGGACATTCTCAAAAAGACAAAACTATAGGGATGGAGAAAAGGTCAGAGGTTGCAGAGGTTATAGGATGGGGACAGTTAACTATAAAAGGATAGCATCAGGGAATTCTGGGGGGTGATAATATTATTCTGTATTCTGATTGTAGTGATGGTTGCACAAACTACACGTGTTAAATTAACAGGATAAAAGAAAAAAGTTACTTTTACTGTATGATAATTTTAAGAATAAAATTTTAAAATTATGTTTAAATATGAATCTCAATGTCACAATGGACACGGTTTTTAAAAACTGGAAAGAAATAAAGAAGGATAAGTTTGTTAATAAAAGGTAAACCTGGGCTTCCCTGGTGGCGCAGTGGTTGACAGTCTGCCTGCCGATGGGGGGGACACGGGTTCGAGACCTGGAATGGGAGGATCCCACATGCCACGGGGCAACTGGGCCCGTGAGCCACAACTACTGAGCATGCGCATCTAGAGCCTGTGCTCCGCAACAAGAGGGGCCACGGCAGTGAGAGGCCCACGCACCATGATGAGGAGTGGCCCCTGCTCGCCACAACTAGAGAAGGCCCTTGCACAGAAACGAAGACCCAACACAGACAAAAATAAATAAAAAATAAATACAAATAAATACATTTAAAAGGAGAACCTATACATTTCCCTTTCTGCAAATGTAGGTTTTCGAGGCAAGAGTAGAGCCTCAGAAAGAATGTCTGCAAACAGAACAATCACTAGTTCACTAAGTACAAAATGTAGGATACTTTTGAAGAATCCCATCACAGCTGGATAATTGGTCCAGGACCAAAAGTAAATACTGGAAGAAAAATGAAATCAACAGTGTTCCACAGAGGTGGTAGGCAGACTGGCCTGGACTAAGACATGTTCAGTAATAGATAATAAGGGTGCTGATTTGTAAGCATCATTCTCGTCCCACTGTGGACTTCCTTCTGCGACAGTATAAGGATACCACCAGATCATCTTGAAATCAAGTCATGAAATGTACTTTTATGTTTTTAAAAATCCATTCTTGTCCTTAAATTAACTTTTCTTATTAGTTTAGTCATGGTCCTCTATTACTTCTAAAACATTAAATCTTATTTGATTAGAGACAGACTTCAAAAAATAAAAATAAACTGTGATCAAATAGCAGGAACAAAGAGTAGTAACTAAAATTTCTTCAATCTAAACTGAAGATGATTTCTGTATCTCTGTCTTTTACATTTGTCTCCATTAAGGGAAAAAAATGATGTACCTCATAATTAACTTGGCTGGAATGAATCAGACTGCATTTGCAAAGGTTTCAGAAGACCAATGAGCTGTGCTAAACAGTACCACTATCCACCTGAGCAGAAATTACTATCCATAAGTTTCTTTACATAACTAACGAAACAAAAATTTAAACAAAAGAAGAACTACTAGAAAAATATTAGAGATTCATTTTTTAAGTCAATAATTTGCCTCACACATTATTATTTTCCCTGTGGAAACCCAATTATTACCCTGAAAACAAGACCACGTTAGAAAGTAAATGCATTGTGACAAAAGAAAGAAAAGGCAGATTGATACGTTATTAAAATAACTCACACGCCATACCCTGAGGAGTAAGGAAGCCATGGCAGAGCAGGCCCCCTTCTCCTCAATGGACAGCACAGCTGTGGGGAAGACACTGCAGCTAGCACAAGCGTGTCACACTTCCTCAGGGAGGAAGCAAGTTACACACCACTCTAGAGAGGGCGCCCATAAACTCACGGCCACGCTCATTACCCAACGTCCAGGCCACCCACAGGCTGACTGCAACCCAACTTTCCCACCATTCCCACACAGGCCCCAGGAACCGTCAGGCCTCTGAGGCTCTGCCAATGCCCTTCCCTCTACCCAAATATCCTTTCCCTCCTCTCTCCGGACCTCAATCCTGCCCAGCTCTAAATGAACACTTCAAGGCCTATTTCCCTAAGAATGCCTCTCTCAAAACCAAAATTACTTCCTAGACAATGATCTGCCTCTTACTCATCCATTATCTTGGATTAAATACATCATGTAAGATGCCTTATCTGACCAACACAACTATTTTATAAATAGGAGTCATGTTTTATATCATCTATGACATGACATGACAACCAATCAGCTCACTAAAACCATTCAATAAATACTCTAATTGAAGTTCCCAAAGAGTTGACCTAAAATAACCTAAATGCTAAGCAGTTCAAGAACTGTCCTGAACCAAATTCACTTCTCATTTGAATGCCAATGTCATAGACAGGGATGTTGTATTGTCTTTAAATGTACTTGCCTTTATCCAAAACTAGAATCTCTGATGAATCTATGGGACACACATGTAAAATATTCTGCAAAGGAAAAAAGCTTTATTTAGTGTACTGTGCTTAATATTCAGCCAGACTTGCATTTTTCTCTAAAACTTATACAATTACTGAGTATGCAAGAAGCATTAGAAGAGAGACTAAGTCTATTGAGAAGAAAACTGGAAGCGAAGGTCAGCAATCATTTTCTACTTTGAATCATCTCTTTCATAAAGAGGTAAATTCTCCTAAATTCCAGAATGAATGGAATTCAATACAGCAAAGTAAAATGCTTTAAATACATAAAATAAATATCTTGATGGACCTTCCACCATCTGTTTTAGTAACTTAAATTATAAAAAAGAACCCTAACTTTAAGAAAAGTTATATCAAGAGCTAAAATTGAGATTGTTTTTCCATCTATTACTTTGATTTTCCTGACCCATTTTTGAGAACTGTCAGCATTCTGGATCAATAATTCCAAATTATTTCTTGAAGAGAGTGAGATTCCTCCCAAGTCATTTACTATGCTTACTAATCAATAAAGATATGAAAAAACAAAAAATCCATATTTATGAGGCAAGCAAATTATATTAAAAGACTGACTTTGAGAAAAGGTTGCTGCTTGCCAAGAAAATTTTATTATTATAAAATATTTTCTGTCATTTGTATTTCTTCATTTTCCCTTCCAGATTATCTGTGTAGCCTTGTAAACACATCATAATCCAAAGCAGTGGAGCTTTACCAATAAAATGTAAATCAACGCAAGAGAGCCAACTGCATAATTAAAACAAAAGTGTACCGGGCTTCCCTGGTGGCGCAGTGGTTGAGAGTCTGCCTGCCGACGCAGGGGACACGGGTTCGTGCCCCAGTCCGGGAAGATCCCACATGCCGTGGAGCGGCTGGGCCCGTGAGCCATGGCCATTGAGCCTGCGCGTCCGGCGCCTGTGCTCCACAACAGGAGAGGCGACAACAGTGAGAGGCCCGCGTACCGCAAAAAAAAAAAACAAAAAAAAACAAAACAAAAAAAAAAAAAACCAGAAGGTGCAAAACTGTTTCCTATCCCAGGCTCCTATCTTCCGTCTTACAATACTGTAACTGACACTTCAGAGAATCAAAGTCCACACCGTGTAGGATTTTTCCCACCAGTACAAAACACTGGCTCAAGGGCAAGTTCGAACTGGCTATTAATTCAGTTCAGCAAACATTTCCTGAGGCCAGGCCCTGTGTTAGCAGCACTAAACGCAAAGAGGAAGCATGCCATCACTGCTTTCAAGAAACTCAGACTCTAGCAAGACAGGCAAAGCACAAATGAAAAATAGCAAGAAATACCTTCCATCTGCCGAAAGGCATGAGCTGCCCTCAAAAGAAGAACACAAGTTCACTGTGCAGAGATGATAGGGAGAGCACAGGGGAGTTTACCAGAGAGAATGCACAAGAAGTCACCAAGACAAGAAAAAGCACATGATACACTCCAGGTGTGTCAGAGAAAGAGGGAAAGGAGCTAAGAATGCCCTCCAATGCCACAGGAAGTGAGGGCTTTATTCCATAGCAATGGAGCATGATGGGAGGTGTTTAAGTAAAGGAGGAACCTATCGGGCAGTGCAGTGGTTGGGACTCCGCGCTTCCTCCATGGCGGAAAGGGGCGGGGAGAGGGTTTGATCCCTGGTCGGGGAACTAAGATCCCGCAGGCGGCATGGTGTGGTCAAAAAAAAAGGAACCTATCATGTAGAAGTCCTGTGAACAACTGGTGATAAGCAGGCATTGCCATTAAGAACAGACCACTAAGCAGTCCAAGTAATAGAGATTGAGAATTCAAGCGCAGCCTCTCCTGAGCTATACCACTCATAATGCAGGGAGCAGCAATCCTGGGCAAAGAAGACCTAAGATCCTCTGACCTGACAGTCACAACATTGCTCCGGCGGACCACGCTTGCAGACCTCCCACCACCATCTCTGTTGGTTCCGAGACTGCTCTTCTTGCCTCTTCCCACCCTCGCTCACTCTCCCCACTTTCTACCTCACCAAACGGCCCCAAGGTACAGGTCTCCTCCATCCTTCCAAAGCTCAATTTATGCCACTTCGCTTTTAAGAAAGACCCACGTTAGCGCCTGTTTTCCCAACCAAAAGAAATCCAAAGAGGTATCTATTTTCACAAAAAAGGGGGGAAAATGAGAACAGTGCCCGGCACGTGTTGTGCAGCAGCCCGTACAGAGGCAATTCGCACTGTGCGCTGCAAAAGCGGGTGCAAGGGGCACCACCCAGCTCCTTCCTGGGAACCACACTCAGCACCTCAGCATCAAGCCACCATAGCTTTGAACTGTCACTGAGCTTCTGTACTTTAGCTCAATTTATTTTGTGCATCCGTTAGCAAGATGTGTCCTATGGTCACTGCTTCTTCGCTTTACGCCACTTCGGCTTATGAAAGGTTTCATGGGAACGCTCCGCTTTCAGTCATTGGGGGAAACCCATACTTATTGTCCTCCCGCCTCCCTCCAGCCTACGCATCCACTCTCGGCCTGGCCTTTCCAGCTTTGAAAAGACAACCTGGCTCCGCCCTCCACCGCCTATATACTGCAGTGAAAGATGAGGGGAGAAGCTGACAGGCAGACAAAAGGCAGCAGCAGTGAGTGAGGCCTGACGACAGACAACGGAAGAGTTCCAGGCCCCTTCAACTTTTGAGACGTTTGGTATAATAAAAAATGTAGAAACACCTAAGGGATGGGATGAGAAAGAGCTCAAAATGGACTTCAGTATTTGTTAGCATTTGTTAAATATGGGTGGTACATACACGGGGTACAATGTAAGATTCTCCACTTTTCTCAGTATGAAATTTTTAATTAAAAAAATACCAAAACACGGTTTTAAAAATTACAGGATATTTAAAATGTTTATACATTTGACAAGTTAATACAACACAAAAAATGAAATCTAATTGTGTAATTCACAAGGTAATCCAACAAATATTTAGAGTATTGTATCCTCAGGCATTACATGGCCTCCCTTTAAACTTCCTCAGCTCTCCCTCAGTGGGCTATAATTCCCAGTTTACTTTAAGGGAACTTCAATATTTAAGTTATGGTTGCTGTTTATGTCCCTTATACAAACATGCATTCATTTGGGGGAATCAATTATCAAACAAACATCAAAAGTAATCATTTCTACATTACTAATGTGACTTTGCCCGTTAGAGATCAGAATGGCATTACAAGGTCATCAGTCACTTATTCTATAGGCCAGAGTTGATGCTATTGACATTTTGGGCTGAACAATTCTTTGTTGCGGAAGGCTGTCCTGTGCTTCATAAATGTTTCAGCAGCATCCTGGCCTCTGACCACTAGGTGCCAGGAGCACGTCTCCTGACTTACGGCAACTAAAGATGTCTGTCTCCAGACATCAGCAAATGTCCCCTGGGGGGCAAAATCATTCCTGGTTGACACCTACTGATATAAACAAGCATAGCGTGTTTGCTTGCCAAATAACAGCAACAGAAGATGGATAAATCCATGGATTCCAAAGGTCCTAGAATTAGCAAATCTTCTCTATAAAACTCCTAGCCCACATCTAGAAAATATTACAAAAAGAAGCAAAATGAAAAGAAAAACTAACAACACATGAGCTAAAATCTTTACCAGGGACAGAACACAGCATAGTGATCCAAAGCACAGACTTGGAGCCAGAGGACTTACATTCAGAACTCACCAGCTGTCACTCACCAACTGTGTCACTCACCAGCTGTGTGACCTGGAGCAAATGACTTAGCCTCAAGTATCTCAACTTGCTCACCTCTAAAATGGCAAGGAGACAACTAATACCTACCTCCTATGGTTATTTATTTTCACTTAAGAATTAAGCGAAATAATACGTGTAAAGTGCTTAAAAGAATGCCTGGCATACAGTGAGTGCTCAGTAAGTGTTAGCTATTGTTATTTCACTAAAATTCCATATTTTCAATTTATACAAAGTGGAAATCACTTTACAGATTTCAACATACAACACTCTATTTTTAGAAAATAAAATATCATGCTATGTAACTACTTTATCTACTTGACAGAGGAATTATTTTCACCCATTTTCACCATCTCGGTAAAATAATAATGGTTATGATTATGCAATCATAAGAATGATTATGCTCTCCAATAGCCATTGGAGAAACAAGTGTACTTGTACATCACTGACAAACACAAGCTAACCCCTAAAACTGGCTCTGAGGGGAGATCACAAAGCCTACCATCAACATTAATCACCAAACATATTAGCCAGGGATATCTCAATAAAAGTAACACAGAAGTAGAGATTAGGGACAGAATTACTAACTCCGGGAGCTATGGGGGGAAGTGACTTAATTTCAAGCGTTAATGTCTCTGATATGTAGGCTCAGGTGCCCACCTCAGCACTGGATATGAAGATGCCTACCACAATTAATCAGGTCCCAACAGTTCATTTCTAACTGCAGTCTCCCTGAACCTCACTGCGGGTACTTCTGTAGCGTAGCTCTCCATACAAGGCAGGTCTCCGGTAACTGCCTTCTCTGGTTCTTCAGAAAACAGCATGACCTGGCTACACATACTCCTGAAGAAGTTCAAGCGTCTTCTGGAAAAACATAAAATAGAAACTGCCAGCCGAAGTCAAAGTGAGACAATGTCTCAAGCCACACTAAAATGGACTATAAAAAATACAGAGATCTAGAAACTACCTCTAAACGACGCCAGCACCAGACACACCTCACCATGTAGCCAACACTCTTGGCCGGGATACACGGATACACCCGTGTCTACAGCATGCAACCCTGCCATGTAGCGGACAGACACTGACCAAGCTGGGTCTTGTACAGCCTCTGCCACGGGGACAGAAAGGCCCGGAGAAGGGCGCTGAGTCGCTTAAACCCACCAGTGTGGGAAGAAGCACCACGTCCACCCATTGAGAAGGCCACCCCTATTTGCCTTGACTCTTTCTCTTCCTGTTAAAAATTATCCGACTTTCACCAAAAGAATACACAACACTAACTTTCTGCAAACTCCTGCCCCTGTGGGGAAAGGCATTCCTGGAGACAAAAAAGCTGGAATCAGTAACCAAGGTTCTAATTCAAATCCGGTCTAATTCAAATCCATTAACCCCTGTGATCCGTTGCCGATCTACAAAAAGAGCCTAACAGCACATTAGTCGTTTGACCAGCCAGCGTCCAGCCCTTTTTCTGGTAATAAAAGCCCACAAATTCCCTCAGAGTAGGTACCTCTCCCCGCCTCTCAGTCAGCGTGGCTCCGGTGGGCTCGACTCCGCCAAAGAGCCACGGGTGACACGTGACCAGAACTGGCCAATCCCAGTCTCACAGCCTCAAACAGCGATTGGCTCCAGGTCAGACATGTGACCCCATAAGAGCCAATGAGACATCATGAGACTTTTGCTGAGGCTTCTGGGAAAGAGACAGGCGCTCTTTCCGGCTGAATCTAAACGCTGACAGGCTACAGGGGGTGAATATGCTACAGCCAAGTTTCTAACATACAGTTCCGACAACTGAAGTCCATACAGGAAAAGGCAGAGTTGACTCGTGGGGAGAACCTGAGTCCTGATGACTTTACTTGAGCCCTGAATCCAGCTAGCTGTGCCTGACTTTGCAGTTAGGTGAGCCTAACTCAAATTTCTTTCCAGCTTAAGCCAATTTAGGTTGATATTTCAGGCAGCTGAAGCGAACTGATGTATATGTGTATATCTGATTAGTACCTCACAGGATGTGAAAAATGGAATGAACTGATAGCTGGCTTGTAAAACAGTGTATATATACATGATTATTAAAAACACTGGTCACAGGTATTGATTAATAATAACAAGTGCAAAGAGAAAAAAGTGGGCATGGGAGAGAAATGACTTAGTGTGATATGTGGTTATCCTGACTCTTGAAAATATTCCAAAACATTTGTTTAAACAATTTTATCATAAAGCTATTTCAGCAATAAGAATAAGAATAATAACAAGAGCCATTTGCTGAATGCTTCCTGCGGGCCAGAGGCCGTTGGAATGACTATATTATGTAATCTGCTTGAGTCCTCATAATGACCTTACAAGGTGGATGTTATTATTATCATTCCCACTAACAGACAAGGAAACTGAAGCACAGACAAGTTAAGTTACTCACCCACAGTTACACTGTAAATAAAAGGCAGGATTCAAATGCAGACATTCTGATGCAGCTCGTGCTTTTAGCCATGACACTGAATCTGAACCTACACTCAAAGTTCTAATGCTGTTCCAGTGAAGCAGAAACTCAAACTCAGGCACTCCCCAAAGCATCAAATGGGAATGTAATATACCACTATTTTAACCCTGGAAGAGTCTTAAGGACTAATTCCTACATAGTTCTGCATTATGAAAGTATACATATTTAACCACATTAGTGATCATCATTTTTTTAAAAAGTGTGAAAACCCTCACAAACCTCAACCAATTGCATTCTTTGGTTAAACAAAAGTCCTAGATGTTCCCAAGACTAAGAGGTATATTAATTAGTACTACCTTTCCAGAAAATAACATTTGCACCTTCCACAAAGTCAACTTTATGAGGACATTCCCATCACTAAGTTACTTTTCACCACTTTTATAGAACAGAAACTTATTTTAAAATCTACCCATCTTAGTATAATATAAAAAAGAAAAAAATTTATGACTGGACTTTCTCAAAATTAAACCTTTTTCCTCTTTGGAAGACACTATTATGTTAGAAGGATACGAAGCCAAGCTAAAGACTGAGAAAAAACCAACGGCAAATCACATACCTGAAAAAGGATTTGTATCCAAATATATAAAGAATTCTCAAAACTCAACAGTAAGAAAACAACCCAATTAAAAGCTAGGCAAAAGATTTCAATGGCACTCCACCAAGAGGATCTAATGATGGCAAATAAGCACATGAAAAGATGTCCAATGGCATTAGTCATCAGAGAAATGCAAATTAAAACCATGATAAGATACTACCACATACCTATTAGAATGGCTAAATTAAAATCACTGATAGTGTCAGTGATGTGGAATAGGTGGAATTCTCGTACATTGCTAGTGGGAGAGTATAAAATGGTACAGACACTCTGGAAAAAGGGTTGACAGTTTCTTATAAAGTTAAAAATATACTCACTATACCATCCAGCAATCCCCTCTCCCCAGAGACAGCTACCCTAGAGATAGAGAAATGAAAACTATGTTTGCACAAAAGTCTGTACACAAATGTTTACAGCAGCTCTATTCCTAAATGTTAAAAATTGGAAACAACGCAAATGTCCTTTAATGAGTGACAATGGAAAACTACTCAGTAATAAAAAGGAATAAACTTTCAATACATGCAATAACTTAGATGAATCTCAAAGACAGAGTAAAAGAACCCAGTCTCAAAAGCTTACATGTATGATTCCATGTATAGGACATTCTCAAAAAGACAAAACTATAGGGATGGAGAAAAGGTCAGAGGTTGCAGAGGTTATAGGATGGGGACAGTTAACTATAAAAGGATAGCATCAGGGAATTCTGGGGGGTGATAATATTATTCTGTATTCTGATTGTAGTGATGGTTGCACAAACTACACGTGTTAAATTAACAGGATAAAAGAAAAAAGTTACTTTTACTGTATGATAATTTTAAGAATAAAATTTTAAAATTATGTTTAAATATGAATCTCAATGTCACAATGGACACGGTTTTTAAAAACTGGAAAGAAATAAAGAAGGATAAGTTTGTTAATAAAAGGTAAACCTGGGCTTCCCTGGTGGCGCAGTGGTTGAGAGTCTGCCTGCCGATGGGGGGGACACGGGTTCGAGACCTGGAATGGGAGGATCCCACATGCCACGGGGCAACTGGGCCCGTGAGCCACAACTACTGAGCATGCGCATCTAGAGCCTGTGCTCCGCAACAAGAGGGGCCACGGCAGTGAGAGGCCCACGCACCATGATGAGGAGTGGCCCCTGCTCGCCACAACTAGAGAAGGCCCTTGCACAGAAACGAAGACCCAACACAGACAAAAATAAATAAAAAATAAATACAAATAAATACATTTAAAAGGAGAACCTATACATTTCCCTTTCTGCAAATGTAGGTTTTCGAGGCAAGAGTAGAGCCTCAGAAAGAATGTCTGCAAACAGAACAATCACTAGTTCACTAAGTACAAAATGTAGGATACTTTTGAAGAATCCCATCACAGCTGGATAATTGGTCCAGGACCAAAAGTAAATACTGGAAGAAAAATGAAATCAACAGTGTTCCACAGAGGTGGTAGGCAGACTGGCCTGGACTAAGACATGTTCAGTAATAGATAATAAGGGTGCTGATTTGTAAGCATCATTCTCGTCCCACTGTGGACTTCCTTCTGCGACAGTATAAGGATACCACCAGATCATCTTGAAATCAAGTCATGAAATGTACTTTTATGTTTTTAAAAATCCATTCTTGTCCTTAAATTAACTTTTCTTATTAGTTTAGTCATGGTCCTCTATTACTTCTAAAACATTAAATCTTATTTGATTAGAGACAGACTTCAAAAAATAAAAATAAACTGTGATCAAATAGCAGGAACAAAGAGTAGTAACTAAAATTTCTTCAATCTAAACTGAAGATGATTTCTGTATCTCTGTCTTTTACATTTGTCTCCATTAAGGGAAAAAAATGATGTACCTCATAATTAACTTGGCTGGAATGAATCAGACTGCATTTGCAAAGGTTTCAGAAGACCAATGAGCTGTGCTAAACAGTACCACTATCCACCTGAGCAGAAATTACTATCCATAAGTTTCTTTACATAACTAACGAAACAAAAATTTAAACAAAAGAAGAACTACTAGAAAAATATTAGAGATTCATTTTTTAAGTCAATAATTTGCCTCACACATTATTATTTTCCCTGTGGAAACCCAATTATTACCCTGAAAACAAGACCACGTTAGAAAGTAAATGCATTGTGACAAAAGAAAGAAAAGGCAGATTGATACGTTATTAAAATAACTCACACGCCATACCCTGAGGAGTAAGGAAGCCATGGCAGAGCAGGCCCCCTTCTCCTCAATGGACAGCACAGCTGTGGGGAAGACACTGCAGCTAGCACAAGCGTGTCACACTTCCTCAGGGAGGAAGCAAGTTACACACCACTCTAGAGAGGGCGCCCATAAACTCACGGCCACGCTCATTACCCAACGTCCAGGCCACCCACAGGCTGACTGCAACCCAACTTTCCCACCATTCCCACACAGGCCCCAGGAACCGTCAGGCCTCTGAGGCTCTGCCAATGCCCTTCCCTCTACCCAAATATCCTTTCCCTCCTCTCTCCGGACCTCAATCCTGCCCAGCTCTAAATGAACACTTCAAGGCCTATTTCCCTAAGAATGCCTCTCTCAAAACCAAAATTACTTCCTAGACAATGATCTGCCTCTTACTCATCCATTATCTTGGATTAAATACATCATGTAAGATGCCTTATCTGACCAACACAACTATTTTATAAATAGGAGTCATGTTTTATATCATCTATGACATGACATGACAACCAATCAGCTCACTAAAACCATTCAATAAATACTCTAATTGAAGTTCCCAAAGAGTTGACCTAAAATAACCTAAATGCTAAGCAGTTCAAGAACTGTCCTGAACCAAATTCACTTCTCATTTGAATGCCAATGTCATAGACAGGGATGTTGTATTGTCTTTAAATGTACTTGCCTTTATCCAAAACTAGAATCTCTGATGAATCTATGGGACACACATGTAAAATATTCTGCAAAGGAAAAAAGCTTTATTTAGTGTACTGTGCTTAATATTCAGCCAGACTTGCATTTTTCTCTAAAACTTATACAATTACTGAGTATGCAACAAGCATTAGAAGAGAGACTAAGTCTATTGAGAAGAAAACTGGAAGCGAAGGTCAGCAATCATTTTCTACTTTGAATCATCTCTTTCATAAAGAGGTAAATTCTCCTAAATTCCAGAATGAATGGAATTCAATACAGCAAAGTAAAATGCTTTAAATACATAAAATAAATATCTTGATGGACCTTCCACCATCTGTTTTAGTAACTTAAATTATAAAAAAGAACCCTAACTTTAAGAAAAGTTATATCAAGAGCTAAAATTGAGATTGTTTTTCCATCTATTACTTTGATTTTCCTGACCCATTTTTGAGAACTGTCAGCATTCTGGATCAATAATTCCAAATTATTTCTTGAAGAGAGTGAGATTCCTCCCAAGTCATTTACTATGCTTACTAATCAATAAAGATATGAAAAAACAAAAAATCCATATTTATGAGGCAAGCAAATTATATTAAAAGACTGACTTTGAGAAAAGGTTGCTGCTTGCCAAGAAAATTTTATTATTATAAAATATTTTCTGTCATTTGTATTTCTTCATTTTCCCTTCCAGATTATCTGTGTAGCCTTGTAAACACATCATAATCCAAAGCAGTGGAGCTTTACCAATAAAATGTAAATCAACGCAAGAGAGCCAACTGCATAATTAAAACAAAAGTGTACCGGGCTTCCCTGGTGGCGCAGTGGTTGAGAGTCTGCCTGCCGACGCAGGGGACACGGGTTCGTGCCCCAGTCCGGGAAGATCCCACATGCCGTGGAGCGGCTGGGCCCGTGAGCCATGGCCATTGAGCCTGCGCGTCCGGCGCCTGTGCTCCACAACAGGAGAGGCGACAACAGTGAGAGGCCCGCGTACCGCAAAAAAAAAAAAAAAAAAAAAAAAAAAAAAAAAAAAAAACCAGAAGGTGCAAAACTGTTTCCTATCCCAGGCTCCTATCTTCCGTCTTACAATACTGTAACTGACACTTCAGAGAATCAAAGTCCACACCGTGTAGGATTTTTCCCACCAGTACAAAACACTGGCTCAAGGGCAAGTTCGAACTGGCTATTAATTCAGTTCAGCAAACATTTCCTGAGGCCAGGCCCTGTGTTAGCAGCACTAAACGCAAAGAGGAAGCATGCCATCACTGCTTTCAAGAAACTCAGACTCTAGCAAGACAGGCAAAGCACAAATGAAAAATAGCAAGAAATACCTTCCATCTGCCGAAAGGCATGAGCTGCCCTCAAAAGAAGAACACAAGTTCACTGTGCAGAGATGATAGGGAGAGCACAGGGGAGTTTACCAGAGAGAATGCACAAGAAGTCACCAAGACAAGAAAAAGCACATGATACACTCCAGGTGTGTCAGAGAAAGAGGGAAAGGAGCTAAGAATGCCCTCCAATGCCACAGGAAGTGAGGGCTTTATTCCATAGCAATGGAGCATGATGGGAGGTGTTTAAGTAAAGGAGGAACCTATCGGGCAGTGCAGTGGTTGGGACTCCGCGCTTCCTCCATGGCGGAAAGGGGCGGGGAGAGGGTTTGATCCCTGGTCGGGGAACTAAGATCCCGCAGGCGGCATGGTGTGGTCAAAAAAAAAGGAACCTATCATGTAGAAGTCCTGTGAACAACTGGTGATAAGCAGGCATTGCCATTAAGAACAGACCACTAAGCAGTCCAAGTAATAGAGATTGAGAATTCAAGCGCAGCCTCTCCTGAGCTATACCACTCATAATGCAGGGAGCAGCAATCCTGGGCAAAGAAGACCTAAGATCCTCTGACCTGACAGTCACAACATTGCTCCGGCGGACCACGCTTGCAGACCTCCCACCACCATCTCTGTTGGTTCCGAGACTGCTCTTCTTGCCTCTTCCCACCCTCGCTCACTCTCCCCACTTTCTACCTCACCAAACGGCCCCAAGGTACAGGTCTCCTCCATCCTTCCAAAGCTCAATTTATGCCACTTCGCTTTTAAGAAAGACCCACGTTAGCGCCTGTTTTCCCAACCAAAAGAAATCCAAAGAGGTATCTATTTTCACAAAAAAGGGGGGAAAATGAGAACAGTGCCCGGCACGTGTTGTGCAGCAGCCCGTACAGAGGCAATTCGCACTGTGCGCTGCAAAAGCGGGTGCAAGGGGCACCACCCAGCTCCTTCCTGGGAACCACACTCAGCACCTCAGCATCAAGCCACCATAGCTTTGAACTGTCACTGAGCTTCTGTACTTTAGCTCAATTTATTTTGTGCATCCGTTAGCAAGATGTGTCCTATGGTCACTGCTTCTTCGCTTTACGCCACTTCGGCTTATGAAAGGTTTCATGGGAACGCTCCGCTTTCAGTCATTGGGGGAAACCCATACTTATTGTCCTCCCGCCTCCCTCCAGCCTACGCATCCACTCTCGGCCTGGCCTTTCCAGCTTTGAAAAGACAACCTGGCTCCGCCCTCCACCGCCTATATACTGCAGTGAAAGATGAGGGGAGAAGCTGACAGGCAGACAAAAGGCAGCAGCAGTGAGTGAGGCCTGACGACAGACAACGGAAGAGTTCCAGGCCCCTTCAACTTTTGAGACGTTTGGTATAATAAAAAATGTAGAAACACCTAAGGGATGGGATGAGAAAGAGCTCAAAATGGACTTCAGTATTTGTTAGCATTTGTTAAATATGGGTGGTACATACACGGGGTACAATGTAAGATTCTCCACTTTTCTCAGTATGAAATTTTTAATTAAAAAAATACCAAAACACGGTTTTAAAAATTACAGGATATTTAAAATGTTTATACATTTGACAAGTTAATACAACACAAAAAATGAAATCTAATTGTGTAATTCACAAGGTAATCCAACAAATATTTAGAGTATTGTATCCTCAGGCATTACATGGCCTCCCTTTAAACTTCCTCAGCTCTCCCTCAGTGGGCTATAATTCCCAGTTTACTTTAAGGGAACTTCAATATTTAAGTTATGGTTGCTGTTTATGTCCCTTATACAAACATGCATTCATTTGGGGGAATCAATTATCAAACAAACATCAAAAGTAATCATTTCTACATTACTAATGTGACTTTGCCCGTTAGAGATCAGAATGGCATTACAAGGTCATCAGTCACTTATTCTATAGGCCAGAGTTGATGCTATTGACATTTTGGGCTGAACAATTCTTTGTTGCGGAAGGCTGTCCTGTGCTTCATAAATGTTTCAGCAGCATCCTGGCCTCTGACCACTAGGTGCCAGGAGCACGTCTCCTGACTTACGGCAACTAAAGATGTCTGTCTCCAGACATCAGCAAATGTCCCCTGGGGGGCAAAATCATTCCTGGTTGACACCTACTGATATAAACAAGCATAGCGTGTTTGCTTGCCAAATAACAGCAACAGAAGATGGATAAATCCATGGATTCCAAAGGTCCTAGAATTAGCAAATCTTCTCTATAAAACTCCTAGCCCACATCTAGAAAATATTACAAAAAGAAGCAAAATGAAAAGAAAAACTAACAACACATGAGCTAAAATCTTTACCAGGGACAGAACACAGCATAGTGATCCAAAGCACAGACTTGGAGCCAGAGGACTTACATTCAGAACTCACCAGCTGTCACTCACCAACTGTGTCACTCACCAGCTGTGTGACCTGGAGCAAATGACTTAGCCTCAAGTATCTCAACTTGCTCACCTCTAAAATGGCAAGGAGACAACTAATACCTACCTCCTATGGTTATTTATTTTCACTTAAGAATTAAGCGAAATAATACGTGTAAAGTGCTTAAAAGAATGCCTGGCATACAGTGAGTGCTCAGTAAGTGTTAGCTATTGTTATTTCACTAAAATTCCATATTTTCAATTTATACAAAGTGGAAATCACTTTACAGATTTCAACATACAACACTCTATTTTTAGAAAATAAAATATCATGCTATGTAACTACTTTATCTACTTGACAGAGGAATTATTTTCACCCATTTTCACCATCTCGGTAAAATAATAATGGTTATGATTATGCAATCATAAGAATGATTATGCTCTCCAATAGCCATTGGAGAAACAAGTGTACTTGTACATCACTGACAAACACAAGCTAACCCCTAAAACTGGCTCTGAGGGGAGATCACAAAGCCTACCATCAACATTAATCACCAAACATATTAGCCAGGGATATCTCAATAAAAGTAACACAGAAGTAGAGATTAGGGACAGAATTACTAACTCCGGGAGCTATGGGGGGAAGTGACTTAATTTCAAGCGTTAATGTCTCTGATATGTAGGCTCAGGTGCCCACCTCAGCACTGGATATGAAGATGCCTACCACAATTAATCAGGTCCCAACAGTTCATTTCTAACTGCAGTCTCCCTGAACCTCACTGCGGGTACTTCTGTAGCGTAGCTCTCCATACAAGGCAGGTCTCCGGTAACTGCCTTCTCTGGTTCTTCAGAAAACAGCATGACCTGGCTACACATACTCCTGAAGAAGTTCAAGCGTCTTCTGGAAAAACATAAAATAGAAACTGCCAGCCGAAGTCAAAGTGAGACAATGTCTCAAGCCACACTAAAATGGACTATAAAAAATACAGAGATCTAGAAACTACCTCTAAACGACGCCAGCACCAGACACACCTCACCATGTAGCCAACACTCTTGGCCGGGATACACGGATACACCCGTGTCTACAGCATGCAACCCTGCCATGTAGCGGACAGACACTGACCAAGCTGGGTCTTGTACAGCCTCTGCCACGGGGACAGAAAGGCCCGGAGAAGGGCGCTGAGTCGCTTAAACCCACCAGTGTGGGAAGAAGCACCACGTCCACCCATTGAGAAGGCCACCCCTATTTGCCTTGACTCTTTCTCTTCCTGTTAAAAATTATCCGACTTTCACCAAAAGAATACACAACACTAACTTTCTGCAAACTCCTGCCCCTGTGGGGAAAGGCATTCCTGGAGACAAAAAAGCTGGAATCAGTAACCAAGGTTCTAATTCAAATCCGGTCTAATTCAAATCCATTAACCCCTGTGATCCGTTGCCGATCTACAAAAAGAGCCTAACAGCACATTAGTCGTTTGACCAGCCAGCGTCCAGCCCTTTTTCTGGTAATAAAAGCCCACAAATTCCCTCAGAGTAGGTACCTCTCCCCGCCTCTCAGTCAGCGTGGCTCCGGTGGGCTCGACTCCGCCAAAGAGCCACGGGTGACACGTGACCAGAACTGGCCAATCCCAGTCTCACAGCCTCAAACAGCGATTGGCTCCAGGTCAGACATGTGACCCCATAAGAGCCAATGAGACATCATGAGACTTTTGCTGAGGCTTCTGGGAAAGAGACAGGCGCTCTTTCCGGCTGAATCTAAACGCTGACAGGCTACAGGGGGTGAATATGCTACAGCCAAGTTTCTAACATACAGTTCCGACAACTGAAGTCCATACAGGAAAAGGCAGAGTTGACTCGTGGGGAGAACCTGAGTCCTGATGACTTTACTTGAGCCCTGAATCCAGCTAGCTGTGCCTGACTTTGCAGTTAGGTGAGCCTAACTCAAATTTCTTTCCAGCTTAAGCCAATTTAGGTTGATATTTCAGGCAGCTGAAGCGAACTGATGTATATGTGTATATCTGATTAGTACCTCACAGGATGTGAAAAATGGAATGAACTGATAGCTGGCTTGTAAAACAGTGTATATATACATGATTATTAAAAACACTGGTCACAGGTATTGATTAATAATAACAAGTGCAAAGAGAAAAAAGTGGGCATGGGAGAGAAATGACTTAGTGTGATATGTGGTTATCCTGACTCTTGAAAATATTCCAAAACATTTGTTTAAACAATTTTATCATAAAGCTATTTCAGCAATAAGAATAAGAATAATAACAAGAGCCATTTGCTGAATGCTTCCTGCGGGCCAGAGGCCGTTGGAATGACTATATTATGTAATCTGCTTGAGTCCTCATAATGACCTTACAAGGTGGATGTTATTATTATCATTCCCACTAACAGACAAGGAAACTGAAGCACAGACAAGTTAAGTTACTCACCCACAGTTACACTGTAAATAAAAGGCAGGATTCAAATGCAGACATTCTGATGCAGCTCGTGCTTTTAGCCATGACACTGAATCTGAACCTACACTCAAAGTTCTAATGCTGTTCCAGTGAAGCAGAAACTCAAACTCAGGCACTCCCCAAAGCATCAAATGGGAATGTAATATACCACTATTTTAACCCTGGAAGAGTCTTAAGGACTAATTCCTACATAGTTCTGCATTATGAAAGTATACATATTTAACCACATTAGTGATCATCATTTTTTTAAAAAGTGTGAAAACCCTCACAAACCTCAACCAATTGCATTCTTTGGTTAAACAAAAGTCCTAGATGTTCCCAAGACTAAGAGGTATATTAATTAGTACTACCTTTCCAGAAAATAACATTTGCACCTTCCACAAAGTCAACTTTATGAGGACATTCCCATCACTAAGTTACTTTTCACCACTTTTATAGAACAGAAACTTATTTTAAAATCTACCCATCTTAGTATAATATAAAAAAGAAAAAAATTTATGACTGGACTTTCTCAAAATTAAACCTTTTTCCTCTTTGGAAGACACTATTATGTTAGAAGGATACGAAGCCAAGCTAAAGACTGAGAAAAAACCAACGGCAAATCACATACCTGAAAAAGGATTTGTATCCAAATATATAAAGAATTCTCAAAACTCAACAGTAAGAAAACAACCCAATTAAAAGCTAGGCAAAAGATTTCAATGGCACTCCACCAAGAGGATCTAATGATGGCAAATAAGCACATGAAAAGATGTCCAATGGCATTAGTCATCAGAGAAATGCAAATTAAAACCATGATAAGATACTACCACATACCTATTAGAATGGCTAAATTAAAATCACTGATAGTGTCAGTGATGTGGAATAGGTGGAATTCTCGTACATTGCTAGTGGGAGAGTATAAAATGGTACAGACACTCTGGAAAAAGGGTTGACAGTTTCTTATAAAGTTAAAAATATACTCACTATACCATCCAGCAATCCCCTCTCCCCAGAGACAGCTACCCTAGAGATAGAGAAATGAAAACTATGTTTGCACAAAAGTCTGTACACAAATGTTTACAGCAGCTCTATTCCTAAATGTTAAAAATTGGAAACAACGCAAATGTCCTTTAATGAGTGACAATGGAAAACTACTCAGTAATAAAAAGGAATAAACTTTCAATACATGCAATAACTTAGATGAATCTCAAAGACAGAGTAAAAGAACCCAGTCTCAAAAGCTTACATGTATGATTCCATGTATAGGACATTCTCAAAAAGACAAAACTATAGGGATGGAGAAAAGGTCAGAGGTTGCAGAGGTTATAGGATGGGGACAGTTAACTATAAAAGGATAGCATCAGGGAATTCTGGGGGGTGATAATATTATTCTGTATTCTGATTGTAGTGATGGTTGCACAAACTACACGTGTTAAATTAACAGGATAAAAGAAAAAAGTTACTTTTACTGTATGATAATTTTAAGAATAAAATTTTAAAATTATGTTTAAATATGAATCTCAATGTCACAATGGACACGGTTTTTAAAAACTGGAAAGAAATAAAGAAGGATAAGTTTGTTAATAAAAGGTAAACCTGGGCTTCCCTGGTGGCGCAGTGGTTGACAGTCTGCCTGCCGATGGGGGGGACACGGGTTCGAGACCTGGAATGGGAGGATCCCACATGCCACGGGGCAACTGGGCCCGTGAGCCACAACTACTGAGCATGCGCATCTAGAGCCTGTGCTCCGCAACAAGAGGGGCCACGGCAGTGAGAGGCCCACGCACCATGATGAGGAGTGGCCCCCGCTCGCCACAACTAGAGAAGGCCCTTGCACAGAAACGAAGACCCAACACAGACAAAAATAAATAAAAAATAAATACAAATAAATACATTTAAAAGGAGAACCTATACATTTCCCTTTCTGCAAATGTAGGTTTTCGAGGCAAGAGTAGAGCCTCAGAAAGAATGTCTGCAAACAGAACAATCACTAGTTCACTAAGTACAAAATGTAGGATACTTTTGAAGAATCCCATCACAGCTGGATAATTGGTCCAGGACCAAAAGTAAATACTGGAAGAAAAATGAAATCAACAGTGTTCCACAGAGGTGGTAGGCAGACTGGCCTGGACTAAGACATGTTCAGTAATAGATAATAAGGGTGCTGATTTGTAAGCATCATTCTCGTCCCACTGTGGACTTCCTTCTGCGACAGTATAAGGATACCACCAGATCATCTTGAAATCAAGTCATGAAATGTACTTTTATGTTTTTAAAAATCCATTCTTGTCCTTAAATTAACTTTTCTTATTAGTTTAGTCATGGTCCTCTATTACTTCTAAAACATTAAATCTTATTTGATTAGAGACAGACTTCAAAAAATAAAAATAAACTGTGATCAAATAGCAGGAACAAAGAGTAGTAACTAAAATTTCTTCAATCTAAACTGAAGATGATTTCTGTATCTCTGTCTTTTACATTTGTCTCCATTAAGGGAAAAAAATGATGTACCTCATAATTAACTTGGCTGGAATGAATCAGACTGCATTTGCAAAGGTTTCAGAAGACCAATGAGCTGTGCTAAACAGTACCACTATCCACCTGAGCAGAAATTACTATCCATAAGTTTCTTTACATAACTAACGAAACAAAAATTTAAACAAAAGAAGAACTACTAGAAAAATATTAGAGATTCATTTTTTAAGTCAATAATTTGCCTCACACATTATTATTTTCCCTGTGGAAACCCAATTATTACCCTGAAAACAAGACCACGTTAGAAAGTAAATGCATTGTGACAAAAGAAAGAAAAGGCAGATTGATACGTTATTAAAATAACTCACACGCCATACCCTGAGGAGTAAGGAAGCCATGGCAGAGCAGGCCCCCTTCTCCTCAATGGACAGCACAGCTGTGGGGAAGACACTGCAGCTAGCACAAGCGTGTCACACTTCCTCAGGGAGGAAGCAAGTTACACACCACTCTAGAGAGGGCGCCCATAAACTCACGGCCACGCTCATTACCCAACGTCCAGGCCACCCACAGGCTGACTGCAACCCAACTTTCCCACCATTCCCACACAGGCCCCAGGAACCGTCAGGCCTCTGAGGCTCTGCCAATGCCCTTCCCTCTACCCAAATATCCTTTCCCTCCTCTCTCCGGACCTCAATCCTGCCCAGCTCTAAATGAACACTTCAAGGCCTATTTCCCTAAGAATGCCTCTCTCAAAACCAAAATTACTTCCTAGACAATGATCTGCCTCTTACTCATCCATTATCTTGGATTAAATACATCATGTAAGATGCCTTATCTGACCAACACAACTATTTTATAAATAGGAGTCATGTTTTATATCATCTATGACATGACATGACAACCAATCAGCTCACTAAAACCATTCAATAAATACTCTAATTGAAGTTCCCAAAGAGTTGACCTAAAATAACCTAAATGCTAAGCAGTTCAAGAACTGTCCTGAACCAAATTCACTTCTCATTTGAATGCCAATGTCATAGACAGGGATGTTGTATTGTCTTTAAATGTACTTGCCTTTATCCAAAACTAGAATCTCTGATGAATCTATGGGACACACATGTAAAATATTCTGCAAAGGAAAAAAGCTTTATTTAGTGTACTGTGCTTAATATTCAGCCAGACTTGCATTTTTCTCTAAAACTTATACAATTACTGAGTATGCAAGAAGCATTAGAAGAGAGACTAAGTCTATTGAGAAGAAAACTGGAAGCGAAGGTCAGCAATCATTTTCTACTTTGAATCATCTCTTTCATAAAGAGGTAAATTCTCCTAAATTCCAGAATGAATGGAATTCAATACAGCAAAGTAAAATGCTTTAAATACATAAAATAAATATCTTGATGGACCTTCCACCATCTGTTTTAGTAACTTAAATTATAAAAAAGAACCCTAACTTTAAGAAAAGTTATATCAAGAGCTAAAATTGAGATTGTTTTTCCATCTATTACTTTGATTTTCCTGACCCATTTTTGAGAACTGTCAGCATTCTGGATCAATAATTCCAAATTATTTCTTGAAGAGAGTGAGATTCCTCCCAAGTCATTTACTATGCTTACTAATCAATAAAGATATGAAAAAACAAAAAATCCATATTTATGAGGCAAGCAAATTATATTAAAAGACTGACTTTGAGAAAAGGTTGCTGCTTGCCAAGAAAATTTTATTATTATAAAATATTTTCTGTCATTTGTATTTCTTCATTTTCCCTTCCAGATTATCTGTGTAGCCTTGTAAACACATCATAATCCAAAGCAGTGGAGCTTTACCAATAAAATGTAAATCAACGCAAGAGAGCCAACTGCATAATTAAAACAAAAGTGTACCGGGCTTCCCTGGTGGCGCAGTGGTTGAGAGTCTGCCTGCCGATGCAGGGGACACGGGTTCGTGCCCCAGTCCGGGAAGATCCCACATGCCGTGGAGCGGCTGGGCCCGTGAGCCATGGCCATTGAGCCTGCGCGTCCGGCGCCTGTGCTCCACAACAGGAGAGGCCACAACAGTGAGAGGCCCGCGTACCGCAAAAAAATAAAAAATGGGCTTCCCTGGTGGCGCAGTGGTTGAGAGTCCGCCTGCCGATGCAGGGGACACGGGTTTGTGTCCCGGTTCAGGAAGATACCACATGCCGCAGAGTGGCTGGGCCCATGAGCCATGGCTGCTGTGCCTGCGCGTCCGGAGTCTGTGCTGCGCAACGGGAGAGGCCACAACAGTGAGAGGCCCGCGTACCGCAAAAAAAAAAAAAAACAAAAAAAACCAGAAGGTGCAAAACTGTTTCCTATCCCAGACTCCTATCTTCCGTCTTACAATACTGTAACTGACACTTCAGAGAATCAAAGTCCACACCGTGTAGGATTTTTCCCACCAGTACAAAACACTGGCTCAAGGGCAAGTTCGAACTGGCTATTAATTCAGTTCAGCAAACATTTCCTGAGGCCAGGCCCTGTGTTAGCAGCACTAAACGCAAAGAGGAAGCATGCCATCACTGCTTTCAAAAAACTCAGACTCTAGCAAGACAGGCAAAGCACAAATGAAAAATAGCAAGAAATACCTTCCATCTGCCGAAAGGCATGAGCTGCCCTCAAAAGAAGAACACAAGTTCACTGTGCAGAGATGATAGGGAGAGCACAGGGGAGTTTATCAGAGAGAATGCACAAGAAGTCACCAAGACAAGAAAAAGCACATGATACACTCCAGGTGTGTCAGAGAAAGAGGGAAAGGAGCTAAGAATGCCCTCCAGTGCCACAGGAAGTGAGGGCTTTATTCCATAGCAATGGAGCATGATGGGAGGTGTTTAAATAAAGGAGGAACCTATCGGGCAGTGCAGTGGTTGGGACTCCGCGCTTCCTCCACGGCGGAAAGGGGCGGGGAGAGGGTTTGATCCCTAGTCGGGGAACTAAGATCCCGCAGGCGGCATGGTGTGGTCAAAAAAAAAAAAAAAAAAAAAAAAAAAGAAGGAACCTATCATGTAGAAGTCCTGTGAACAACTGGTGATAAGCAGGCATTGCCATTAAGAACAGACCACTAAGCAGTCCAAGTAATAGAGATTGAGAATTCAAGCGCAGCCTCTCCTGAGCTATACCACTCATAATGCAGGGAGCAGCAATCCTGGGCAAAGAAGACCTAAGATCCTCTGACCTGACAGTCACAACATTGCTCCGGCGGACCACGCTTGCAGACCTCCCACCACCATCTCTGTTGGTTCCGAGACTGCTCTTCTTGCCTCTTCCCACCCTCGCTCACTCTCCCCACTTTCTACCTCACCAAACGGCCCCAAGGTACAGGTCTCCTCCATCCTTCCAAAGCTCAATTTATGCCACTTCGCTTTTAAGAAAGACCCACGTTAGCGCCTGTTTTCCCAACCAAAAGAAATCCAAAGAGGTATCTATTTTCACAAAAAAGGGGGGAAAATGAGAACAGTGCCCGGCACGTGTTGTGCAGCAGCCCGTACAGAGGCAATTCGCACTGTGCGCTGCAAAAGCGGGTGCAAGGGGCACCACCCAGCTCCTTCCTGGGAACCACACTCAGCACCTCAGCATCAAGCCACCATAGCTTTGAACTGTCACTGAGCTTCCGTACTTTAGCTCAATTTATTCTGTGCATCCGTTAGCAAGATGTGTCCTATGGTCACTGCTTCTTCGCTTTACGCCACTTCGGCTTATGAAAGGCTTCATGGGAACGCTCTGCTTTCAGTCATTGGGGGAAACCCATACTTATTGTCCTCCCGCCTCCCTCCAGCCTACGCATCCACTCTCGGCCTGGCCTTTCCAGCTTTGAAAAGACAACCTGGCTCCGCCCTCTACCGCCTATATACTGCAGTGAAAGATGAGGGGAGAAGCTGACAGGCAGACAAAAGGCAGCAGCAGTGAGTGAGGCCTGACGACAGACAACGGAAGAGTTCCAGGCCCCTTCAACTTTTGAGATGTTTGGTATAATAAACAATGTAGAAACACCTAAGGGATGGGATGAGAAAGAGCTCAAAATGGACTTCAGTATTTGTTAGCATTTGTTAAATATGGGTGGTACATACACGGGGTACAATGTAAGATTCTCCACTTTTCTCAGTATGAAATTTTTAATTAAAAATATACCAAAACACGGTTTTAAAAATTACAGGATATTTAAAATGTTTATACATTTGACAAGTTAATACAACACAAAAAATGAATTCTAATTGTGTAATTCACAAGGTAATCCAACAAATATTTAGAGTATTGTATCCTCAGGCATTACATGGCCTCCCTTTAAACTTCCTCAGCTCTCCCTCAGTGGGCTATAATTCCCAGTTTACTTTAAGGGAACTTCAATATTTAAGTTATGGTTGGTGTTTATGTCCCTTATACAAACATGCATTCATTTGGGGAAATCAATTATCAAACAAACATCAAAAGTAATCATTTCTACATTACTAATGTGACTTTGCCCGTTAGAGATCAGAATGGCATTACAAGATCATCAGTCACTTATTCTATAGGCCAGAGTTGATGCTATTGACATTTTGGGCTGAACAATTCTTTGTTGCGGAAGGCTGTCCTGTGCTTCATAAATGTTTCAGCAGCATCCTGGCCTCTGACCACTAGGTGCCAGGAGCACGTCTCCTGACTTACGGCAACTAAAGATGTCTGTCTCCAGACATCAGCAAATGTCCCCTGGGGGGCAAAATCATTCCTGGTTGACACCTACTGATCTAAACAAGCATAGCGTGTTTGCTTGCCAAATAACAGCAACAGAAGATGGATAAATCCATGGATTCCAAAGGTCCTAGAATTAGCAAATCTTCTCTATAAAACTCCTAGCCCACATCTAGAAAATATTACAAAAAGAAGCAAAATGAAAAGAAAAACTAACAACACATGAGCTAAAATCTTTACTAGGGACAGAACACAGCATAGTGATCCAAAGCACAGGCTTGGAGCCAGAGGACTTACATTCAGAACTCACCAGCTGTCACTCACCAACTGTGTCACTCACCAGCTGTGTGACCTGGAGCAAATGACTTAGCCTCAAGTATCTCAACTTGCTCACCTCTAAAATGGCAAGGAGACAACTAATACCTACCTCCTATGGTTATTTATTTTCACTTAAGAATTAAGCGAAATAATACGTGTAAAGTGCTTAAAAGAATGCCTGGCATACAGTGAGTGCTCAGTAAGTGTTAGCTATTGTTATTTCACTAAAATTCCATATTTTCAATTTATACAAAGTGGAAATCACTTTACAGATTTCAACATACAACACTCTATTTTTAGAAAATAAAATATCATGCTATGTAACTACTTTATCTACTTGACAGAGGAATTATTTTCACCCATTTTCACCATCTCGGTAAAATAATAATGGTTATGATTATGCAATCATAAGAGTGATTATGCTCTCCAATAGCCATTGGAGAAACAAGTGTACTTGTACATCACTGACAAACACAAGCTAACCCCTAAAACTGGCTCTGAGGGGAGATCACAAAGCCTACCATCAACATTAATCACCAAACATATCAGCCAGGGATATCTCAATAAAAGTAACACAGAAGTAGAGATTAGGGACAGAATTACTAACTCCGGGAGCTATGGGGGGAACTGACTTAATTTCAAGCGTTAATGTCTCTGATATGTAGGCTCAGGTGCCCACCTCAGCACTGGATATGAAGATGCCTACCACAATTAATCAGGTCCCAACAGTTCATTTCTAACTGCGGTCTCCCTGAACCTCACTGCGGGTACTTCTGTAGCGTAGCTCTCCATACAAGGCAGGTCTCTGGTAACTGCCTTCTCTGGTTCTTCAGAAAACAGCATGACCTGGCTACACATACTCCTGAAGAAGTTCAAGCGTCTTCTGGAAAAACATAAAATAGAAACTGCCAGCCGAAGTCAAAGTGAGACAATGTCTCAAGCCACACTAAAATGGACTATAAAAAATACAGAGATCTAGGGCTTCCCTGGTGGCGCAGTGGTTGAGAGTCCGCCTGCCGATGTAGGGGACACGGATTCGTGCCCCGGTCCGGGAAGATCCCACAAGCCGCGGAGCGGCTGGGCCCGTGAGCGATGGCTGCTGGGCCTGCGCGTCCGGAGCCTGTGCTCCGCAACGGGAGAGGCCACAACAGTGAGAGGCCCGCGTATCACAAAAAAAAAAAAAAAAAAAAAAAAAAAATACAGAGATCTAGAAACTACCTCTAAACGACGCCAGCACCAGACACACCTCACCATGTAGCCAACACTCTTGGCCGGGATACACGGATACTCCCGTGTCTACAGCATGCAACCCTGCCATGTAGCGGACAGACACTGACCAAGCTGGGTCTTGTACAGCCTCTGCCACGGGGACAGAAAGGCCCGGAGAAGGGCGCTGAGTCGCTTAAACCCACCAGTGTGGGAAGAAGCACCACGTCCACCCATTGAGAAGGCCACCCCTATTTGCCTTGACTCTTTCTCTTCCTGTTAAAAATTATCCGACTTTCACCAAAAGAATACACAACACTAACTTTCTGCAAACTCCTGCCCCCGTGGGGAACGGCATTCCTGGAGACAAAAAAGCTGGAATCAGTAACCAAGGTTCTAATTCAAATCCGGTCTAATTCAAATCCATTAACCCCTGTGATCCGTTGCCGATCTACAAAAAGAGCCTAACAGCACATTAGTCGTTTGACCAGCCAGCGTCCAGCCCTTTTTCTGGTAATAAAAGCCCACAAAGTCCCTCAGAGTAGGTACCTCTCCCCGCCTCTCAGTCAGCGTGGCTCCAGTGGGCTCGACTCCGCCAAAGAGCCACGGGTGACACGTGACCAGAACTGGCCAATCCCAGTCTCACAGCCTCAAACAGCGATTGGCTCCAGGTCAGACATGTGACCCCATAAGAGCCAATGAGACATCATGAGACTTTTGCTGAGGCTTCTGGGAAAGAGACAGGCGCTCTTTCCGGCTGAATCTAAACGCTGACAGGCTACAGGCGGTGAATATGCTACAGCCAAGTTTCTAACATACAGTTCCGACAACTGAAGTCCATACAGGAAAAGGCAGAGTTGACTCGTGGGGAGAACCTGAGTCCTGATGACTTTACTTGAGCCCTGAATCCAGCTAGCTGTGCCTGACTTTGCAGTTAGGTGAGCCTAACTCAAATTTCTTTCCAGCTTAAGCCAATTTAGGTTGATATTTCAGGCAGCTGAAGCGAACTGATGTATATGTGTATATCTGATTAGTACCTCACAGGATGTGAAAAATGGAATGAACTGATAGCTGGCTTGTAAAACAGTGTATATATATACATGATTATTAAAAACACTGGTCACAGGTATTGATTAATAATAACAAGTGCAAAGAGAAAAAAGTGGGCATGGGAGAGAAATGACTTAGTGTGATATGTGGTTATTCTGACTCTTGAAAATATTCCAAAACATTTGTTTAAACAATTTTATCATAAAGCTATTTCAGCAATAATAATAAGAATAATAACAAGAGCCATTTGCTGAATGCTTCCTGCGGGCCAGAGGCCGTTGGAATGACTATATTATGTAATCTGCTTGAGTCCTCATAATGACCTTACAAGGTGGATGTTATTATTATCATTCCCACTAACAGATAAGGAAACTGAAGCACAGACAAGTTAAGTTACTCACCCACAGTTACACTGTAAATAAAAGGCAGGATTCAAATGCAGACATTCTGATGCAGCTCGTGCTTTTAGCCATGACACTGAATCTGAACCTACACTCAGAGTTCTAATGCTGTTCCAGTGAAGCAGAAACTCAAACTCAGGCACTCCCCAAAGCATCAAATGGGAATGTAATATACCACTATTTTAACCCTGGAAGAGTCTTAAGGACTAATTCCTACATAGTTCTGCATTACGAAAGTATACATATTTAACCACATTAGTGATCATCATTTTTTTAAAAAGTGTGAAAACCCTCACAAACCTCAACCAATTGCATCCTTTGTTTAAACAAAAGTCCTAGATGTTCCCAAGACTAAGAGGTATATTAATTAGTACTACCTTTCCAGAAAATAACATTTGCACCTTCCACAAAGTCAACTTTATGAGGACATTCCCATCACTAAGTTACTTTTCACCACTTTTATAGAACAGAAACTTATTTTAAAATCTACCCATCTTAGTATAATATAAAAAAGAAAACAATTTATGAACTGGACTTTCTCAAAATTAAACCTTTTTCCTCTTTGAAAGACACTATTATGTTAGAAGGATACGAAGCCAAGCTAAAGACTGAGAAAAAACCAACGGCAAATCACATACCTGAAAAAGGATTTGTATCCAAATATATAAAGAATTCTCAAAACTCAACAGTAAGAAAACAACCCAATTAAAAGCTAGGCAAAAGATTTCAATGGCACTCCACCAAGAGGATCTAATGATGGCAAATACGCACATGAAAAGATGTCCAATGGCATTAGTCATCAGAGAAATGCAAATTAAAACCATGATAAGATACTACCACATACCTATTAGAATGGCTAAATTAAAATCACTGATAGTGTCAGTGATGTGGAATAGGTGGAATTCTCGTACATTGCTAGTGGGAGAGTATAAAATGGTACAGACACTCTGGAAAAAGGGTTGACAGTTTCTTATAAAGTTAAAAATATACTCACTATACCATCCAGCAATCCCCTCTCCCCAGAGACAGCTACCCTAGAGATAGAGAAATGAAAACTATGTTTGCACAAAAGTCTGTACACAAATGTTTACAGCAGCTCTATTCCTAAATGTTAAAAATTGGAAACAACGCAAATGTCCTTTAATGAGTGACAATGGAAAACTACTGAGTAATAAAAAGGAATAAACTTTCAATACATGCAATAACTTAGATGAATCTCAAAGACAGAGTAAAAGAACCCAGTCTCAAAAGCTTACATGTATGATTCCATGTATAGGACATTCTCAAAAAGACAAAACTATAGGGATGGAGAAAAGGTCAGTGGTTGCAGAGGTTATAGGATGGGGACAGTTAACTATAAAAGGATAGCATCAGGGAATTCTGGGGGGTGATAATATTATTCTGTATTCTGATTGTAGTGATGGTTGCACAAACTACACGTGTTAAATTAACAGGATAAAAGAAAAAAGTTAGTTTTACTGTATGATAATTTTAAGAATAAAATTTTAAAATTATGTTTAAATATGAATCTCAATGTCACAATGGACACGGTTTTTAAAAACTGGAAAGAAATAAAGAAGGATAAGTTTGTTAATAAAAGGTAAACCTGGGCTTCCCTGGTGGCGCAGTGGTTGAGAGTCTGCCTGCCGATGGGGGGGACACGGGTTCGAGACCTGGAATGGGAGGATCCCACATGCCACGGGGCAACTGGGCACGTGAGCCACAACTACTGAGCATGCGCATCTAGAGCCTGTGCTCCGCAACAAGAGGGGCCACGGCAGTGAGAGGCCCACGCACCATGATGAGGAGTGGCCCCCGCTCGCCACAACTAGAGAAGGCCCTTGCACAGAAACGAAGACCCAACACAGACAAAAATAAATAAAAAATAAATAAAAATAAATACATTTAAAAGGAGAACCTATACATTTCCCTTTCTGCAAATGTAGGTTTTCGAGGCAAGAGTAGAGCCTCAGAAAGAATGTCTGCAAACAGAACAATCACTAGTTCACTAAGTACAAAATGTAGGATACTTTTGAAGAATCCCATCACAGCTAGATAATTGGTCCAGGACCAAAAGTAAATACTGGAAGAAAAATGAAATCAACAGTGTTCCACAGAGGTGGTAGGCAGACTGGCCTGGACTAAGACATGTTCAGTAATAGATAATAAGGGTGCTGATTTGTAAGCATCATTCTCGTCCCACTGTGGACTTCCTTCTGCGACAGTATAAGGATACCACCAGATCATCTTGAAATCAAGTCATGAAATGTACTTTTATGTTTTTAAAAATCCATTCTTGTCCTTAAATTAACTTTTCTTATTAGTTTAGTCATGGTCCTCTATTACTTCTAAAACATTAAATCTTATTTGATTAGAGACAGACTTCAAAAAATAAAAATAAACTGTGATCAAATAGCAGGAACAAAGAGTAGTAACTAAAATTTCTTCAATCTAAACTGAAGATGATTTCTGTATCTCTGTCTTTTACATTTGTCTCCATTAAGGGAAAAAAATGATGTACCTCATAATTAACTTGGCTGGAATGAATCAGACTGCATTTGCAAAGGTTTCAGAAGACCAATGAGCTGTGCTAAACAGTACCACTATCCACCTGAGCAGAAATTACTATCCATAAGTTTCTTTACATAACTAACGAAACAAAAATTTAAACAAAAGAAGAACTACTAGAAAAATATTAGAGATTCATTTTTTAAGTCAATAATTTGCCTCACACATTATTATTTTCCCTGTGGAAACCCAATTATTACCCTGAAAACAAGACCACGTTAGAAAGTAAATGCATTGTGACAAAAGAAAGAAAAGGCAGATTGATACGTTATTAAAATAACTCACACGCCATACCCTGAGGAGTAAGGAAGCCATGGCAGAGCAGGCCCCCTTCTCCTCAATGGACAGCACAGCTGTGGGGAAGACACTGCAGCTAGCACAAGCGTGTCACACTTCCTCAGGGAGGAAGCAAGTTACACACCACTCTAGAGAGGGCGCCCATAAACTCACGGCCACGCTCATTACCCAACGTCCAGGCCACCCACAGGCTGACTGCAACCCAACTTTCCCACCATTCCCACACAGGCCCCAGGAACCGTCAGGCCTCTGAGGCTCTGCCAATGCCCTTCCCTCTACCCAAATATCCTTTCCCTCCTCTCTCCGGACCTCAATCCTGCCCAGCTCTAAATGAACACTTCAAGGCCTATTTCCCTAAGAATGCCTCTCTCAAAACCAAAATTACTTCCTAGACAATGATCTGCCTCTTACTCATCCATTATCTTGGATTAAATACATCATGTAAGATGCCTTATCTGACCAACACAACTATTTTATAAATAGGAGTCATGTTTTATATCATCTATGACATGACATGACAACCAATCAGCTCACTAAAACCATTCAATAAATACTCTAATTGAAGTTCCCAAAGAGTTGACCTAAAATAACCTAAATGCTAAGCAGTTCAAGAACTGTCCTGAACCAAATTCACTTCTCATTTGAATGCCAATGTCATAGATAGGGATGTTGTATTGTCTTTAAATGTACTTGCCTTTATCCAAAACTAGAATCTCTGATGAATCTATGGGACACACATGTAAAATATTCTGCAAAGGAAAAAAGCTTTATTTAGTGTACTGTGCTTAATATTCAGCCAGACTTGAATTTTTCTCTAAAACTTATACAATTACTGAGTATGCAAGAAGCATTAGAAGAGAGACTAAGTCTATTGAGAAGAAAACTGGAAGCGAAGGTCAGCAATCATTTTCTACTTTGAATCATCTCTTTCATAAAGAGGTAAATTCTCCTAAATTCCAGAATGAATGGAATTCAATACAGCAAAGTAAAATGCTTTAAATACATAAAATAAATATCTTGATGGACCTTCCACCATCTGTTTTAGTAACTTAAATTATAAAAAAGAACCCTAACTTTAAGAAAAGTTATATCAAGAGCTAAAATTGAGATTGTTTTTCCATCTATTACTTTGATTTTCCTGACCCATTTTTGAGAACTGTCAGCATTCTGGATCAATAATTCCAAATTATTTCTTGAAGAGAGTGAGATTCCTCCCAAGTCATTTACTATGCTTACTAATCAATAAAGATATGAAAAAACAAAAAATCCATATTTATGAGGCAAGCAAATTATATTAAAAGACTGACTTTGAGAAAAGGTTGCTGCTTGCCAAGAAAATTTTATTATTATAAAATATTTTCTGTCATTTGTATTTCTTCATTTTCCCTTCCAGATTATCTGTGTAGCCTTGTAAACACATCATAATCCAAAGCAGTGGAGCTTTATAAATAAAATGTAAATCAACGCAAGAGAGCCAACTGCATAATTAAAACAAAAGTGTACCGGGCTTCCCTGGTGGCGCAGTGGTTGAGAGTCCGCCTGCCGATGCAGGGGACACGGGTTCGTGGCCCAGTCCGGGAGGATCCCACATGCCGTGGAGCGGCTGGGCCCGTGAGCCATGGCCGTTGAGCCTGCGCGTCCGGCGCCTGTGCTCCACAACAGGAGAGGCCACAACAGTGAGAGGCCCGCGTACCGCAAAAAAATAAAAAATGGGCATCCCTGGTGGCGCAGTGGTTGAGAGTCCGCCTGCCGATGCAGGGGACACGGGTTCGTGCCCCGGTTCGGGAAGATCCCACATGCCGCGGAGCGGCCAGGCTTGTGAGCCGTGGCCACTGAACCTGCGCGTCCGGAGCCTGTGCTCCGCAATAGGAGAGGCCACAACAGTGAGAGGCCGCGTACTGAAAAAAAAAAAAAAAGCATACCACCATCATCCCAACCAGATTACAAAATAGCAAGCAGATTATAAAATAATAGTCTACAAGCATGCTTTTTAAAATATATATCTATATGCTCTGCATATCTTATATAAAAATCCAAGAGAGAGATGAAACAAAATATTAAAAGTAAACATCTCCTTCCCCAAAACCCTAACTCCATTCCAGTCATGAGGAGAACATCACACAAACCCAAGTTGAGGGACAGTCTATGAAATACATGAACCAGGACTCTTCAAAATTGTCATTAAAAAAAGGAACGTCTGGGACTTTCCTGGTGGTGCAGTCGTTAAGAATCCATCTCCCAATGCAGGGGACACGGGTTCCAGCCCTGGTCCGAGAAGATCCCACATACCGCAGAGCAACTAAGCCCGTACGTCACAACTACTGAGCCTGCGCTCTAGAGCCTGCGAGCCACAACTACTGAGGCCACACGCCGCAACTACTGAAGCCCACGCACTCTAGGGCCTGTGTGCCGCAACTACTGAGCCTGGGTGCTGCAATTACTGAAGCCTGCGCACTTAGAGCCCGTGCTCCGCAACAAGAGAAGCCACCACAATGAGAATTCCGCGCACCACAATAAAGAGTAGCCCCCACTTGCCACAACTAGAGAAAGCCCGCACGCAGCAACAAAGACCCAACACAGCCAAAAATAAACAATAATAAAAATAAATAAATAAAGGCATCATCACATAAAAACAAATGAGGAAATAATTTTTTTATAAAAGAAGAACTGGTGGGGCAGTGGTAAAGAATCCGCCTGCCAGTGCAGGGGACACGGGTTTGAGCCCTGGTCCGGGAAGATCCCACATGCTGCAGAGCAAGTAAGCCCGTGCGCCACAACTGCTGAAGCCCACACGCCTAGAGCCCGTGCTCCACAACAAGGGAAGCCAACACAGTGAGAAGCGCGTGCACCGCAATGAAGAGTAGCCCCTGCTCGCCGCAACTAGAGAAAGCCCACACACAGCAACGAAGACCCAACGCAGCCAAAAATAAATACATTAAATAAATTAATTTAAAAAAAAGAAACTAAAGAGTCAAAAACAAACTAAAGAAATAAAATATATTTTGGGAAGAAATAGGAAAAATTATACATGGACTTGATATCTGATAGTATAACTATTAGTATTACTGAATTATCTTCTTAGGTGTGATAATGGTATTATGTTTATGAAGAAATATGTCCTCATTCTTAGGAGACACATGATGAAGTATGAATGAAATGCCATGTAAGATGTCTGCCACTTACTTTCAGCTGGCTCAGGAAAAAAAAATTCTATCTATTTGACAGAGAAAGGGAGACAAGGCAAATTATGACATAACGCTAACAATTGGGTATTGATTATACTATTCTTACAACTTTGCTGTAGGCGTAAAGATTTTCATAATATAAATTAAACTAACAGTTTTCTTTTTTTTTTTTTTTCTTTTTGCGGTATGCGGGCCTCTCACTGTTGTGGCCTCCCCCGTTGCGGAGCACAGGCTCCGGATGCGCAGGCCCAGCGGCCATGGCTCACGGGCCCAGCCGCTCCGCGGCATATGGGATCCTCCCAGACCGGGGCACGAACCCGTATCCCCTGCATCGGCAGGCGGACTCTCAACCACTGCGCCACCAGGGAGGCCCTAACAGTTTTCTTTAACTTAAAAATGATTCAAAACCCAAACTAATCCAGAAGTTATAATCTTCTCGTAAATATAAAATATATTTTATTTTATGCTGCTTAACTCATCTCCTCCAAATTAAAAAAAAAATTGAAAAGGGGTGACTTATTTTCCATAGTAAGGAATTATAGCTAACATCCAGGAGTAATATTTAGGTTTCCTTCAAATTGATATTGAATAGTCTTTTTAATCATCTGAGCAGTTTATACTGATCTTGGGCTCATTAATTGCTAACTTACCTAGTTTTTTTAAATAAAAATGTTTATTTGAATACAATTACCTTATCCCTTAAAGAAGCTGGAAAGAAGATTAAATAACCCAGAAGACACAGTTGGAAACTGTAAAGAAGTATAAGAAAGAGAGTCACTGGCAGAAGAGAAGAGCAGATCTCTGGCAAAGCTGCATTCCATGTACCCTGCCTGGGTCAGACATAGTTCATCTTGAGCCGAAGATCCAGTAGAGACCCATCTGCCCAAAATGCCTTTCTCCAACTGAGAAAGAAGTGAAAATGCTAAGACATATGAGAACATTTGTTGCTGTCTACAGCTAATTGAACCAGAAA
This sequence comes from Mesoplodon mirus, assembly GCF_964341445.2. NCBI lineage: Eukaryota > Metazoa > Chordata > Mammalia > Artiodactyla > Ziphiidae > Mesoplodon > Mesoplodon mirus. Next base: position 29,509,410 of record NC_138994.1, read on the forward strand.
TCTTTAATACCATTTCCAGTCCTGAAATTCTATTATTCTACATAAAACACCTTTAAAAACAAGTATATATTATCATTTCACACCCATTAGGATGGCTACTATCCAAAAAATAGAAAATAACTGTTTGTGAGGATGTGGAGAAATTGGAACCCTTTTACATTTCTGGTGGACATCAAACGGTGCTACTGCTATGGAATACAATATGGGGATTCCTCAAAAAATTAAACACAGAATTACCATATGATCTAACAATTCTTCTGGGTATTTCCTGAAAGAACTGAAAGTAGGGACCTGAACAGATATGTATACACCCAAGTTCACAGCAACATTATTCACAACAGCCAAAACGTGGAAGCAACCTGAGTGTCTATCAAAAACTGGACGGATTTAAAAAAATGTGGTATTTACATACAATGGCATAGTATTTAGCCTTAAAAAGGAAGAAAATGCTGCCACGTGCTACAATATGGATGAACCTTGAAGACAGGCTAAGTGAAATTAGCCAGTCACAAAAAGACAAATATTGTATCAGTGCACTTACATGAGGTACCTATGGTATGAATGGACCCTATTCAAATTCTGAGAAACAGAAAGTAGAATGATGTTTGCCAGGTGCTTGAGGGAGAGGGGGATGGAGGGTTAGTGTTTAATGAGTACAGACTTCAATTTGGGAAGATGAAGTTCTGGAGATGGATGGTGGTGATGGTTGTACAACAATGTGAATGCACTTAATGACACTGAATTGTATGCTAAAATGATTAAAATGGTAAATTTTATGTTATGTATATTTTAACAATATTCAAAAAAAACCCCACAGGTATGCAAGCCATAATACCCTCCTAACCCTCCTTAAAAGGAGTGAGGCCCATGTCCTAATCCTGATGCAAACTTAAGGAATGCTCACTGCCCATTTCCCCATCTTCCCTGCCCAGGAAGAAGAACCACGAGCTGGCAAGGCAGAGCCAGAGCCAGAGGCGGGAAATTGGTCCTGACGTTAGTCCCGCTGAAGAAACTCAGAAGAGCCACAACAGAGGGTAAGGCCCAAGAAGACGGACAGAGGCAGGCTAGGGAAGAGAAGGCAAAAGCAGAAGGAAGGAAATCCCTGAGAACATGGGCAGCTGATGACACTGGGAAGGGACACCACAGCTGTGAGGAAAAGGAGGATCAGACAACAGGGGAAATCAGAGAAGGGAACTGCCCCAAGGTAAGGAAAGAGAGGAGTAGGAGAAAAAAGAAGAATTGTAAGCAAGAAGGAGATTCATTCAAGAAGAGACTCTTCCCAAGTACCAGCAGGAAAATGACTTCGTTCCACTGAGGTGGCCATTTGTATCTAAAGAATCCAAGAAAGTTGCTGAAGCCTATAAAAACTTAGGAAGAAACATTCTTTTCTGTGTAAGAATACTAATATACCCCCATCCACAGAGAACTGTGTACTGCCATTTTTTTCATTTGGTTTTGTCTTTTTTTCTCCCTCAAGAAGAGAACACTTACTTGTTTAGGAATAATTTCAATCAGGGCCTACCTTTTGTATTTGTACCAAACACTAGTACGCCATGAATGAGCTAAAGCGTTTTAATGGCACAGGGGTAAGAGTACAGGCTTGAAGCCAGCTCTGCCTGAATCTGAATCCTGGCATTGTGACCTGAGGCAATCTGCTTAAAAATCTGCTTTGATTTCCAAATCTGCAAAATGGGAATAATAACAGGGCTACACTTCAAGGCATTACTGCAAGAATTAAATAGGGTAAAATATGAAAGCACTTAGAACAGTGTCTGGCCCACACTAATCACTATGAAGGTAGTAGCTTCCTATTATACTCCAGACCTAGAACATGAGTTCCAGGAGAGCTGAGATTTTGTCTGTTTTGTTCCCTGTTGAAGCCTCAGGTACCTCACATCATTCTTTGTTGAATAATAAAAATGTATTGAATGCCAGCAACACAGAAGCCCAAAGGAATAGCACTACCTTTCTGTTATTACCAACAACTAAAATCTGCATAACACTTCAGGCTCCCAGTTCACAGAGGGTTTTCTACACCTTATCTCAGGTGATTCTGTGACGCTGCCATTATTACCTCCGTCTCACAGACAAACGAAGGCTCAGAAGACGTAAGTGACTTGCCCAGGAATTCTGGCAATTAATGCTACTTCTGTTCACTCTAGACCCCCACCCAGAAAGCTCAGAACATACGCTACTGAACTGTTCAATTCTCCTTAGCTACAGATACCCAGAGTTCAAGTTCACCAAAACACTTTATCCGATTTGCTTCAATAGAATTGATGGAGAGGGAGGAAACAGAGGAAACAACATCACTAACTATTAAAGTTGAACAATGGGTACAGTGGGATTGATTATACCCTTTCCACTTCTATACATCTGAAATTTTCCATAATAAAAAAATGTAATTAAAAAATAAACTCTTCACTCCCAACATAAGCTCTGCCACTTCCAACTTCCTATTGAGCACACCTGGGTGCGAGGAAAACACCACAGCAGAGAAGTTTCTCAGTCTGAGGCACTGAAGAGAGTGCTGCACTGGGAATCAGGAAGCTTCAGTCTTCACTCTGCTTTATCTAACTGTGAGACCTCACTGGTCCCTCTAGCTCCTCTGGGCCCTGAACTTCCTCATCTGTTCCTTCCAGGGTTAAGATTCTGATTTCACCTTTCTACTAGTTCCTTAAACTCAACACACAAAACCAAAATCATCTTTTCTCTATTCTAAACCCCTAAGACCTGCTCTTCCTCCTGACCTCTGTATTCCTGCTGTCCCATTCTGCCAGCCATCCAACCACAAATACCTCAGCATCATCTCTGACTTAAGACACAGAACTGACTGTTCCTTCCCCTCCTACCTAATCAGTCACCACATCTCTCTGTTCAACCTCCAAAGTACCTCTTGACTCCACCACCTCCTTTCATTCCCAAGCACACTAACTCAGGCACTCATCATCCCTCACCTGGAGTAGTGCCATGAACTCGACTGAAAACCCTGTCTCTAGTTTCTCCTCACTCACAATCCATCATATGCATTCTCCAAAACCCAGTCATGACCTCTCAACAGCCTCACTGTCCACTATGTTCTTTCATGTAACCCAGGGTCCGGGTAATTTGGATACTCAGTTTCCGGACATCCACCTCATTTCCAACACCACCCCTCAGCCTTTGCTCAAGCTACCCTTCCCTCCAGAATGCCCTCTTCTTGCCCTGGCGCCTCAATTTCACAGTGGTGCAATTTAAATGCCACCTCCTCAGTTGAAGTGTTCCCTTACATCCCCAAGGGGGCAGTATCACTCCGTCCACTGAACCCCTAAGCACCTTGTCTGAACCCCTCTTACAGCACCCTTCAAATTCCTATTAGTCCTTTCTTGTTTTGGTGCCCCTACTCTCTCTACTAGATGATTCGCTCCTTGTCAGAGGAAATGATGCTTTATTCGTCTTTGTATCCTTCAGAACAGAGCTTCTCAAAGACTGTGCCGTGGCACTGTGGTATGCCCTGAATGAGCTAAAGAGGTTCTAGTCAGTCATCCCCTCAGCCCTCCACAAAGAGACTTCAGCAGCCAAAGTCCCACAAGTCAAGCCTCAAGCAGCCTCAAGCAGCCTCCTCCTTCAGCCAAGTATACGCCACGATGACTTGAGAAGCACTAAGAGGATGCAACACGTGGTACACAATGGATGCGCACTAAACATGTGCTGAGCTGAACCTTGGAATAACTCACCCGTTCCCCTTCAACCACTATGTTCTCAAGAAAACTTACCATCCAGACTAGACTCTCTCTGAACATTCTCCCCGAACAGGTTCTGATCATCTTTTTAATAATCACCTGTTTATTAGCTGGTTATACTTGCCTTACCATCCAAAGCCCACATCGATAGTTTACTGATTAAAATAGCAAAGGATATGAACAAACAATTCACCATGAAGAGACTCAAAGAGAAAAATTCAACATTATAGAACAAAGAAGTACAAATGCCACTTTACACTATTAAATAAGCAAAAACTTTTACGGAAAAAATGTATTTATATCCAGTTATGGCGAAACAGGTACATCTGTATATCTCTTAGTAGTACAAACTGGTATAACATTCTTGAAAAACAGGATGGCGATATATATATCAAAAGCCATAAAAACATTCATACCATTTAACACAATAATGCATTCAAAAATTTATCCTAGAGATATAATGAGCCAGAAGAAAAGGACAATAATATCTACAATAATGTACATTAAAGTATTAACTGAAAACGAGCCAGCAACATAAATAACTAACATAAAAAGAGTTAAGTAAATTATTGACGGCATGACTTGATGAAATATTTTGCAGCCTCTCAAAGTGTAATCATGTCAATTAAAATTGTGACAACTATAACATGGAAATGTTTCATAATCTAATAAGTAGGAAAAATTCAAATTATATACATTATAATTAAAAAGGAGTACAATAATCTATGTGTGTGTGTATGTATATATAGATAGATATAGAGAGATATATATCCCTCTATATATATTTTTAACAGAATGCCAAAAATAAAATCAACTGTTTTAGGGGTAGTAACCCAAATATTTAACAATTTACTTAATAACAATTCTTAAATTATTTTATAATTTAAGAGAGAAAGTTCTACCATACTGAGCAAACTTAGGGGTCCCAGGATGCAAACTCGATATAGTCTCAGGAAGAGGTCCACACCTCTCTTTTATTGCTCACTTTGGCCTTAACTGAGAACGCTCATGTACTTCTTATCACAATGACCTATGACAACCCAGACCCCAGCTTTCCAAGGACCAAGAAACCAGCTCAGCTAGCCTTCTGATCATCCCCATGAACCTGTGGGGGATGAATCGTGCAAACTACCCTAACTCAAGAAACAAAGAACCCCTACAACAATGTTTTACTTTAGCAATCAATAAGTAGCCAAGCCTAAGTTTAATTATAAACCCTAAAAGTATATAGCATTGTCTCATTAAAGTCTCTGGGACTAGCATTAAAAATACATCAAAAAATAATTTTAGCACTGATGCCCCACAAGGACAATATTAGAACAGTCTTCTAATTGTTTTTCTGTAGTATTACCATTTTCTTAGTTTAATACTGAATGGCCAAGATACTATAATGGACCAAGAAGATTAATTACTGTGAAATAATAAATACTCAAGACTAAAATGTCATTCTTAGGGCATTTCAGCAATAAACAAATAATTTGAAGGACTAATACAACCATTAGGGAAAAAGTTTAACCTTCTGTTTCCATTGGTATGTTCCTGGTATCCAGATCCTCAGAAATGCAGATATATAGTCATTCATGACAATACACACATAGTAGATAACAGGAAAAACAGACAATTTAACACTTAACCCGTTCATCAGAGCACTGGGCGGTCAACACTCAAGAATGTTGACACAAAAACTGAAGGACCTCTGAAGAGCCAATCATATGCAGATAGGTTGAATCCCTGTGCAGTTACTCATGCAAAACAGAAGTGGAAGATTAACCTACCCTCACTTCTCTTCAAACAAACTGACAAAGCATCAGGCAGTCTGTTTGGAGTAGGTTCACCATCATCCAGTCGGCCCCAGAAGTAGCCAATTGAGTCAGGTCACCGCTGCTGCACCAGGGCCCTACTTCCTCCACCTTGTCCCAGCTCATCTTGCTGACCAGACACCCTCCTCTAGATTAAGTCCCTTTGGTCTTTTCCTCAGGCATTACCAAGTCCTTGCTTTGTAAATAAGGCTCTCCCAGACCTTACTCACCTGCAGTTCACTGCACTGGGTATCACCCAAAGAGCCCATCAGAGCTCTTTATAATTTCTGAAAGAGAGAGAAGGAACCTTTGAATACATACTAGAAAACACCACTGCTGATGTATCAGTTCTGAAGCATTTGTATCCAGTGGTCACAGCATATGGTCCTTTGGTCCACAGTACTTCAGTAAAATGTAGCATAACCAGCCAGGACCAAGAGTCCAGAGATAAAAGTTTGGTTTAATGTTACTACTAATCAGCTGTATGACCTTGGGAAAGTCACTTGACTTCTCCAGGCCTCAATTTCCTCATCTGGAAAATAAGACAGACTAGATAGAAGCAGCAGAGCATACTGCAGTGGAAAGAGAACGCCCTTTCCAAGGCACAGCGCCAGCACCACCACTTACTGGTCTTGCGACGTTATGTTCGTTAATTCACATTTAACCTAAATCTCCTCTGCAAAGCAGAAATAACAGCTATCTTGGAGTTGTTCTGAAAACTAAAGGAAACATAATGAGTTATAAAAAGCCTAGAGTAAGTATACTGTGCATCTCATCATAAAATTCCACAGATGATAATTACCAACATTACTCCCAGCCCTAAGGTTACGTGAATTCAATTTCCAAACATTTATTTCCTTACAAGATCAACAAATCAAAACTTTACCAACCTGACAATGCAATTAACTGTTTGAGTGTTTCACTAACAATTCAATTACAGTTATCTTAAACTAATGGAAGTTTAAGATGATCAATATTAATTAACATCACAGGAAATAAGGGTGGAATACCTGCCTAACATCTAAACGGGTTCCGTGGCCATGCCTTCCATGACTTCTCCCTCTGCTTTCACTACTGCCCGCGCACCGAGTCAAGAGAGGTCTTCCAAACACCAAGTAACACCAACTGCTTTCTACGGTCAGATTAGGGGGACATGGCTAACGATGGAGGAAGGAGAGCAGAGGCTTTTTATCTTTTTTCCTATATACACTTAGCACTGCTTGGATTTGTTGACCATAGCATGCATCAGTTTTACATAAAAATAAATAAGTTTTTAAACTATATTAGTTACACATATTGCCTACTGAAAGGAAGCTCGCCTCACAGGATTATTTTCACCACTAGGAGAATATCGACAGAAGAAAGCAAAAAGGCAAATTCAGATGTTCCGAGAACACCTAAAATATGGCACAGAAATAACAAAAATCACAAACATTCACACGTCACAATGGTTTACTCAAAAAAATGTGCCTGCATTCTTTGAAGAACCTAATGATGAATCAGGGTTTCTGGGGGTCAAAACAAGTTGAACACACAAATTCTGGCTTTAGGGGCTTCTCTGGTGGCGCAGTGGTTGAGAGTCCGCCTGCTGATGCAGGGGACACGGGTTCGTACCCCGGTCCGGGAAGATCCCACATGCCGCGGAGCGGCTGGGCCCGTGAGCCATGGCCGCTGAGCCTGCGCGTCCGGAGCCTGTGCTCCACAACGGGAGAGGCCACAGCAGTGAGAGGCCTGCCTACCGCAAAAAAAACAAAACAAAAAAAACAAATTCTGGCTTTACCAGACAACTTCCTGCCCTTGGAGAAACTGACCCAGTACAATTTACACCAGTAAACAAGTTGGTATGACTCTTTAGTAGTATGCTGAAAAACGTTCAATTTGCTTTAGACAATTGGTAGCTTTTAAAATAAAGATAGATACATATATAAATATATATGTACACACATATATATACATATAAATTAAAAATCTTCATGTTATATCTACTATTTATTTTTGAAAGAGGAATATTAACCTTATTAAATTCAGGATAGCTCAAAAGTATAATCTCAGCCACCGGTGAAGTGACAGACCACTAAGTTTTATGTGGCTCCTAGCCAGTGCTACCGAAGTCATCCTGACTACACCCAGCAATTTAAATGAACTACAAGCTGCTGCGGCCACACTCTCCACACATATCATACTTCTCTCCTGGAAAACAATTCAAACTATTATTTAGAAATCAAATTATATTTGCATGTATACTTATCTAAGTTTATGGAAATAAACAGCCATAACACTTTGTTTATAATTTTTAAGTAGCTCCTCCCCATCTCTTGTTTATCGACAAGTTGATAAACTTGGCCCCAAATCTACTATGCATTTAAAACTGTTAAGCATTTAAAACAACAGGCAAAGGGCCTTACTTCTTGTGCTGGGCCTGTATTTAGAATCTTAAATAGAGTCTGACAGATAATTATAGACTAATTTGCATTTAATATCAATACCATGCCTACTTCTTAAACAGAGGACAAAAGTGCATGTGTAAGATCTGGTCTACTTAGTTGTAGGTCCCTCTGCAATATTCTTAGCCTTTCATGAATATGCTCTATAGTTTTAAACTACACAAGGTCCTTTGCAAGTAGAAATGATTTCCCCTGTTATTTTGGCATCACTCCCTGCTCCAGTAAAACACTGGACTGTCCATAAATGTATACAGACTTTAAAACAATGTAGATTGAATACTTATGGTATTAGAAACTTCTTGCTAACAACTGCAAAAATCAAGCACACCAGCTGATAGAGAGGCACTTACTGACTCCCCAAAACTCCCGCCTTACCTAAAAATAGTGTCCCAGCTTCCCAGCCAAAAGGACAGACTAAAAAAGCGATGTGTTCAAAGACACAGACCCTCGCTTCACCACGAACTTCAGTACTATGGCATTTCCCATTTTAGAATGCTTCGTGTGACAACCTGTTCGGTGGCCAACCACCAACTTCACTTTGAAGTGAATACTAACACTTCACATGGTAATATGTATTCAAAGTAATATGTATTAAAAAAGGTCCAGAGGCCCGCAGACCGGTCCCCTCCTCCCCCGTACTGGTTCCCTTTAAAACCGCCCCCCCCACGCCATGTTTAAAAACGTGGCTTTGGGTCTTTCCCGTCGCTCCTGCCCCGGCCTCCCTTCCCCCCACCCTTCGCCTCCACGCCGGTTCCCTGTACCCCGCCGCCCTCCTGTCCTGGCAGACAACCCCGCGTCTGCATTTAATCAGCCCGAGGTTTCCCTGCTGCTGGCAGCAAAGAGCCGCTCATTGGTTTATTTATGCGTCTGTTATTGCTCTAGATCTTCGGTGCCCGGAGGCGGGCTTCTGCTTCCCGCCCCCAGGCAGACGGGGGTCGCCCTCGGGGCCCCGGAGCCCGGCAGCCCTGCAGGCCAAGCGGCGCTCTGACTGCAGCATCCGCGTATGGAAAGATACCTCTGTCCTGCCAAACCGTTCCGGGGCGGACACTGTGTCCCCGAGCCTACCGGCATCGCAGCGCGTAAGGGAGGGGGAGGGGGAGTAGTAAGCGAAAAGCAACTTTTACCTCTGTTGACTCTCCCTTCCGCTGTCTCCTCCCCTCGGCCGGTAATGCGATCTGCGACCCTCTAGATGGGGACCCCACCCCTCCCCTAGAAATGTGGTTTTGGGCTCTGCCGAATCCACCCTTTTACAGTCCCGGCTGCTTGTGAACTGGGACTTCCCGAGGCAGGTAACTCGGGGGCGCAGATGGCGAGCTCTGGCCGGGGAGCAGAGGCGCGCCAGGGCTCGAGGGAGGGGCCGGGGCCGGAAGGAGGGTGCGCCCGCCGCAGTCCACCTGCCGGGTCCCAGCCGGGCGGCGAGCGCCGGCGGCCGGGCGGCGAGCGCCGGCGGCCGGGCGAGCGGAGAACTGCGGGCAGCACTCCGGCCCAAGGCTGGTTGGGGGACGCTCAGGTCGCCTGGCTGCGACGGGGCGCGCTGGAAGTAGGGGCGCCGAGATGCCAGCCGGAGAACCAGGCGAGCGTCCCCGCAGCCCACGCCCGCCGCCTGGGCCTCTGCTCCTGCCCGAGGGCTCGCTGCAGGGGAGCTGAGCGCTCTCGCGATACTCGCCGCCCGCTTTCGGTTGCGCGGGCGAGTAGAGCTTCGGCCCGCGCCCTCGCGCGGTGGTCCCCTTGCCCCGGGGCCCGTTGGTCAGTCCGCCGCACTCTCACCTCCCATTGCCACTGGTCTCTGCTTTGCAGACTTTGGGGGCCTACTCTGGTTGCTTTTTTGTTTTCCCCAAGCAAATTTTGACCAAGAGGTGTCCAAGGGAAAATTCCTCCAGGACACCAAGACTTGCGAAATTGTATTCGGTATAAAATGCTGTTGAAAGGCTCTGAAATTAGAAGAATGCACAGGCATTAAAGCCCTCCTTCGGTGCACGGGGAGGGCCTGGGGCCTTCAGGTCCACCCAAAGGTTTTACGCTCCACCAGCCCCTAGGCGAAGCCTCTCTCGAGGAACCTGGACGGTTGCTGACAGAAGCCCTGCCCCCGGGGAGCTAAAAACTCCACCAGGCAATTGTCCCGGCCAAGTGAGAAGAGTGGGGTGTAGACTCCTTAAGGGATTGGCCCGGGGTCAGCGGTGAGGGAGGGAGCGAGGTGGTGAGTCACTGCAGGCCGGCTGAGAACGCGGCGTGTCGGGAGGGCCCTCGCCTGAGTCACCGCTTCTCTGAGCTCCGAGTGAGTTGGGAAACTGGAGCCCGGAGCCAAGTTCTTGGACAATCCAGGCCCCGCCGCCACGCGGGGCCGTGGGCTGGGGGCGGGGAGGCAGCGCTGCTCGCGACCCTCTGCCGCTGCCCGCTGGAAAATGAGCCGCCCCGCCCGTCTGGAGAAGGCTCCGAAGTCTCCCCTTTACGCGGTAGCCAGTTACTGTTTCCAGTCCCCCTTCTGCACCTAGTCAGCCTCTCCTATGCACTGACTTACTGGTTGCTTTGTGTTTACCCGGCACCTTAATATGTGTGGTCTGAGTTTCCTGTAATTCAGCTTTCAGTAAGCTGAGGGCAAGGACTGTACCTCGCTCATGTTTCTTTAGGAGGTGCTTTTCTTGGCCTTGCATAGGCCTGGACCCAGAGAAGAGCTTGATATATGTATGACTGCCTGACCCACCCGTTCGTTCAAGACAACGTGCATCCTGGCCCATCCTAGTGCAAGATGCCACCTGTGGCCTCAGCTCGAAAACCCTCCTAAATCCTTTCGCTGCCTCCACTCTGCCCCCTACTGTCTGCTCTCCATCTGACCAACCCAGTGAGGTCTGTGAAATGTTGTCACGTGAGTCCTCTGCTTAAACCCACGGGAGGTGTCCTCGTCACACTTAGAATAAAACCGAATTCCTAACCATAGCCTCCAAGGTCCCATGTGAGGGGGCTCCTCACCATGATCAGCACACTGGCCTTCAACATTCCCCTGCAGCACTGCAAGCCTCCCTCCAGCCAGATCCTTGACCCCCAGATCTGATGGCCATCATCCTTTTAGCGCTCAGGTCTCAGCTCGGATGTCCCCTCCTGGAAGAGAATTTTCATGATCCCCTGCACCAAAGCAGGGCATTCTCTATTCTTTTACCCTGGATTAGGAATGTTCTTGTTTGTCTATTTGTTGCTTGTTTATTATCTGCCCCAGCCCCCTTATGGAGTATAAGCTCCAGAAGGGCACAGGCCTTGTCTAGCTTGTTCACTCAGGGCCTGGCACATATATAGGCATTCAGCAAAGATTTGTTGAATGAATGACCAAACCTTTATGAGAGCGAGGGGTGGTGGTGAAAGAGTGCAGAAGCATGGAATGAGCAGCTGACGGCCCTGCCCATCATCAGACCACTGGGATTGTACACAGCTAGAGGCAGGCAGGTAGGAGTGGAGTTGGGGGGAAACAGACCCCTTGGTCACCATTAATGGTGCTCCATTCTGATTCTGATCTGATGAACCACAGCCCCAAATAATTCCCCACTCACGCCCGCTTCCTTCCCTCACTTTTTTTCTCCCCATCCCCAGCAATGGCCACATCTTATTCTGTCCAGACCTAAGGCTCAGTCCTTGGGTCTCTCTTTTTCAACTACACTGCCTGCCCTTCTCTTTCGGTCTCAAGGCTTTGAGTAGCGTCTTTACCCTGAGAAAGGACTCTAAACCTGTAGCTCAAGCCCAGGGCTTTCTCCTGAGCTTCAGACCCTAGTCCAGCAGCTTCTTAGCGTCTCCACATGAAACTCTCATGGACGTCGCAAGCTCAACATGTCTAGAGGTGAGTTCTTGAGTTCCCCCCACAAACGTGCTCCACCATGGTCTTCCCTAGCTCCATCTCTTAATTGCTCAGGCCACAGTCACTCCTGTCTTTCTCTCAAACTCCATCTTCAATCCATCTACAAATCCTGCTTTGCCTTCAAATTGTATCTAGCAATCTACATCTCTCATCACCTCCATTGTTGCCACTCTGGTCCCATGCACTTTTATCTCCTTCCCTTTGCCCCCATTCAGTGTATTCCCAACGTAGCCACCACACTGGTCTCGATAAAGTGCAGATCAAATCCCAGCTCTCCTCTGCTCACACCCATCTGATTCTTCTCGTCTCATTCAGAGGATAAATCTAGAGTCCCACACGATTTGCCTCTGATTTGTTTGAGCTCATCTCCTGCCTCTCTCCGCTGGCTCTGTTTCAGCCATAATGGGCTCCTTTTTGAGTGTTTCCTCTTCCAGTCACACCGTCTCCCCTATATTCACATGGCTCACGCCTCTGCTTCCTTCAAGCTTTGCTCAGCCCAGTGAGTCCGTCTCTCACCAGTCTATTTAAATTTTCAATACTCCCCCCCCTCCCAGACACTCTATTTCTTTCCTGCATTTTTCCCATAGCATTTATCACCTCCGAAAGTAATAAATAATTTGTTATTCAGTTTCTTGTCTGTATCTTTCCATGTGAAGAATCAGTTTGCTGATCACCAAAGACTTGTGTTTGTTACTGGGAACTACATTTCCCAGCCATGCCCTTGCCTTTGGGGCCATGTGACTAGTTCTTGCCAATAGACGTGAAGCAGAAGTGTGACTCTGAATGAGCAGGGCAGATCTGCATGACCAAAAATACATGCAAGGACTCTCAGCTGAGCAGACAACAGACCTTTATTATGTTAACCTGCTGAGAAGTTGTGATCTGTTTGTTACAGCATTTAGCACCTCAATCACTGTACCTTGGGTACAGTGGCCCACTAGAACAGAAGTTCAGTGAGGGCAAGGGCTTGTGTAGGTTTTGTTCATTTGTTTCTCCTCAGTGCCCAGAACAGAGCTTGGCATATAGTGGGTACCTAATAAATGTTTGTTGAGTGAATGAATTAGTTTCCTTTTTCCACGACCAGTCATGAAAATAAGTGAATGGTTGGCAAGGAAAGGACAATGTGAAAGGAATTTTTTGTTTGTTTGCTTGTTAAGCAGGTAGTAACTCTGGATTTCTACAGAAGCGCTGGCTACAGGTCTTGGTAAAACTAAATGGAGCTTCCTTTAATTCTGTTCTCCCCGCTTCATCTTTCTCTTTTCTTTTTCCCGCTTTTCTGCCTTCTCCATCTCTATCCCTCTAGGTCCTCCTTCTCTCTCCCTTTCTTCTTCCACTCCTTTTTCTTCCATGGATTTTCTTCTCTTTTTATTCCCACTTAATCTAAAAAAAAAATTCACTGCCTGTTAATGTGAGCTACTGCGAGTACTCAGCCAGGATATCTACTCCAGGTTACTTAAAATATAGACGTGGGAAATAACATGGGTTAAAAAATAAAGAAATATTAAATCCATGGACTCCTACTCTCCTTCTACCTTTAAGGCCCACTTCATTTCTTCTTGAAATACAGAAAAGAAGTGATGGTGGTCCAGATAATTCAGACTAACCCCCCCCCCCCACTAAGGACTACTAAAACAAAATAGACAATGTATTCCTCAAAACATCTGCTTGGAAACATCTGGTAGGTTAATAAGAGTGAAAACTATCAGGGGTAGACAGAACAGGGAGGTGATTCTAAGATTTGGGGTCCTTGTGCCCTAAGGTCCTTTGCTTTTGACAGCAACTTAAGTCCAGAGTAAGTATCACCTCGCACACATTTAGACAACTGTTATCAAAACCAAAACAAAAAACAGAAAATAACAAGCGTTGGCAAAGATGTAGTGAAATTAAAATACTTGTCCATTGCTGGTAGGAATGTAAAATGGTGTGACCACTATGGAAAACATTATGGCAGTTTCTCAAAAAATTAAACAATGACCATATAACCCAGCACTTCCACTTCTGGGTATATAACCAAAAGAATTGAAAGCAAGGACTCAAACAGATATTAAACACTCATGTTCATAGCAGCATTATTCACAATCACAAAAAGGTGGGAGGAACCCAAGCGTCCATCAACAGATGAATAGTTTTTTTTTTATTGTGGTATATACACACCATGGAATATTACTCAGCCTTCAAAAGGGAGGAAATGCTACACATGCTACAACATGGATGAACCTTGACAACATTGTGCTATGTGGAATAAACCAGCAGCAAGAAACAAATCACTGTCTGATTGTATTTGTATGAGGGCATCTAGAGTAGACAAATTCTTCGAGAGTAGGAAGGGTGATTGCCAAGCAGGGGGTAGGAAGGAAGGATGGGGAATTGTTAACTGGATACACATATAGCGTCTTCAGTGTGGTAAGATGAAAAGACCTCTGGAGATTAATTGCAGAACAATGTAAATGTACTTTACTGTACACTTTAAAATGACTAAAATGGTAAACTTCATGTTAACAGAGTTTTTACCACAATTTTTAAAAAGTTTAATGGTTAAGACAGTAAATTGTGCATTGTACCACAATTTTTGAAAGAAGAACAAAAATTTAAAAAGACAAACCATGCAAAAACTACCAAAAGAAGGTAGGCATTATGGCAAAAAAGCATGACTGGAAGTAAAGAGGGATGCTTCATAATGATGGAATGCTTCATTCACCAAGAAGACATAACAGTTCTGAATTTGTGTGTGCCTAATACACATAGCCTCAAAATATAGAAAGCAAACCCATGGACAGAATTGCAAGAAGGTAGAGACAAATCTACAAATATAGTGGCAGATGCATATATCAGTAACTCTTAAAATGAGCAGATGGAGAGCTAGTAAGAAAGAGATCTGAACAACTGGATAAGCAGACCTTACCTAATAGATGTATAGAGAATACTGCACCCACAACTGCAGATCACAAATTCTTCTCCAGTCTACATGGAATGTTTATGAAAATGCTGGGCCATATAACAAGTCTCAACAAATTCAAATGCTCTAAATCATACAGAGTACATTCTCAGACAGTGATGCAATTAAGATAGAAAACAAGAAAAAAACTAAGAAAATATCTACATATTTGAAAATTCTTTCTTTCTTTCTTTCTTTCTTTCTTTTTTTTTTTGCGGTATGCGGGCCTCTCACTGTTGGGGCCTCTCCCGTTGCGGAACACAGGCTCCGGACGCGCAGGCTCAGCGGCCATGACTCACGGGCCCAGCCGCTCCGCTGCATGTGGGATCTTCCCGGACCGGGGCACGAACCCCTGCCCCCTGCATCGGCAGGCGGACGTTCAACCACTGCGCCATCAGGGAAGCCCAAGAGGTGGTTATTATGTAGTCATTAAGAACAATGAGTTTGGGAATTCCCTGGCGGTCCAGTGGTTAGAAGTGTGGCGCTTTCACTGCTGAGGCCCGGGTTCAGCCCCTGTTTGGGGAACTAAGATCCCGCAAGCTGCTCGCAGCGGGCCAAAAAAAAACAACGAGGCAATGAGGTCAATCCGTAAGTACAGACATGGAAAGATGAGTACAGTACATTAGGGAAAAAAACAACATGCAGATCAATATGAGTAATATCCCAATTAGGTTAAATATCAAAATAAAGCAAAACAGAAAACCTGAATGTGTTTATATATGTATAGGAAAATCTGGAAGGCTGCAAACTGATTGTTAATAATGGAGTTACCTTTCATAGTGTTGGATTATCACTTTTTTTTTTTCTCATGGTACGCGGGCCTCTCACTGTTGTGGCCTCTCCCGTTGCGGAGCACAGGCTCCAGATGCGCAGGCTCAGCGGCCATGGCTCACGGGCGCAGCCGCTCCGTGGCACGTGGGATCTTCCCAGACCTGGGCACGAACCCGTGTCCCCTACATTGGCTACATTGGCAGGCAGACTCTCAACCAGTGCGCCACCAGGGAAGCCCAGATTATCACTTTTTAAATTACGTACTTCTTTGTATTTTTTTTGGTCAAAGACATGTATTACTTATATAATTTTTAAATTTTGTTTATTTATTTAATTTATTTTTTGCTCTGTTGTGTCTTCGCTGCTGGGCGCGGGCTTTCTCTAGTTGCAGCAAGCGGGAGCTACTCTTCGTTGCGGTGCGTGAACTTCTCATTGAGGTGGCTTCTCTTGTTGCGGAGCACGGGCTCTAGGCACATAGGCTTCAGTCGTTGTGGCACGTGGGCTCAGTAGTTGTGGTGCACGGGCTTAGTTGCTCCGCGGCATGCGGGATCTTCCCGGTCAAGAGCTCGAACACGTGTCCCCTGCATTGGCAGGTGGATTCTTAACCATTGCGCCACCAGGGAAGTCCGTATAATTTTTTTAAATAGGTAAAAACATGAATAACAAAAGCAGCACTGTAGCATTAGAATTGACTTGAACAGTTAGAGGTGCTTAAATACAACTTTGTTACTTTCCTTTTATTTTTGTGACCTTAAGCTTAAAGTATGTTATTGAAATGCCATGTAGATGAAGATTTTTCAAATATATGAAAATGTAATAGGATTTCCATAGCCAGTTTTTCCATATTTTAATTTTTCTTTTTATTTCCTTTTCTTTTTATTTCTTTTTAAATTTTTTTCCCATATTTTAATTTTGTATGAAGTTATTTTTAAGTACAATTCCATTTTCTACAATAATCAAGGATATAACTCCATTGGTCCAAAAGTAAATAGGTGAAGATTAGTATTTTCCACTTTTAGGCAGGATATCTAATTTATTTTACTGTGACCTCAATTTTTAAAAAAATACCAAAAGAAGGGAAGATTGATTAGAGATCTTGCAATAACAACTCCCAATTAGGGCTTCCCTGGTGGTGCAGTGGTTGAGAGTCTGCCTGCCGATGCAGGGGACGCGGGTTCATGCCCCAGTCCAGGAAGATCCCACACGCCGCAGATCGGTAGGCCCGTGAGCCATGGCCGCTGAGCCTGCGCGTCCAGAGCCTGTGCTCCACAACGGGAGAGGCCACAACAGTGAGAGGCCCTTGTACCGGAAAAAAAAACAAAAAACCATCTTGGGAATTTCCCGGTGCTCCAGTGGTTAGGACTCCATGCTCCCACTGCTGCAGGCCTGGGTTCAATCCCTGGTAAGGGAATTAAGATCCCACAAGCCACACGGTGCAGCCAAAAAATTAAAAATTAAAAAAAAAAGTTAAAAAAAAATATCCATCTTGCTGGAATATTTTCAGAATTCAAATAATGACAACTATTGTGATTTGATTTCCATTTTAGAAAGTTAGCTCTTTAAATCAGCTCACAGTGTAGAGTGAATCAGAAAGGGAGGAGATTAAGGAGACCAGTTAAGAGGTCATAGTTTTAGTTAAGAATGAAAACTACCTGAACTAGGATAGCAGCATTAAAAAATAAGGATGGTGCAGATTCAAAAGTTGTGGGCAGTGTGAGTTGAGGGAAGGGGAGAAGTTAAGGCAGAGGACACGGAGGAGCAGTCCCTGGTGGCAGCTACCACTTAAATGGGATCCTCTGCACGGGTTTTGTCTGCAGGTTGGTTTGTGCCCAGGCCCCAGTGTAACCAGACCGGTTGGTCACAAGTACCCCAGTATCTACTGCCTTGGAGCCTGTATTCATCTGCCCAGGCTGCCGTAACAAAATACCACAGGCTGGGTGGCTTAAACAACACATACTCACTTCTCACAGTTCTGGAGGCTGAGAACTCCAAGATCAAGGTGCCGGCAGACTGGGTTGCTGGTGAAGGCCCTCTTCCTGGCTTGCAATGACTGCCTTCTTACTGTGTCCTCACATGACAGAAAGAGACTGGGAGTTCCCTGGTTGCCTAGTGGTTAGGATTCCCGGCTTTCACTACCGTGGCCCGGGTTCAGTCCCTGGTTGGGGAACTGAGATCCTGCAAGCCTCACGGTGTGGCCAAAAAGAAACAAAAGAGAGAGAGACTGATATCTCTCTCTCTGTTCTTATAAAGCCACTAATTCCATCTGGAGGGGCCCACCCTTATGACCTTATCTAACCCTAATTATCTCTCAAAAGCCCCATCTCCAAATATAGTCACATTGGAAGTTGGGCTTCAAGGTATGAATGGGGGAGGGGGACATGAGTCCATAGCACAATGTAAAGTCCATGGAAGGAATGGGCCTCTTTACCGAGTGTGTGTGTGTGTGTGTGTGTATTAGACTGGATTTTTTGCCTTTTGTCTGCTATCTTCTTTCCTTCTTCCTTCCTTTATAACTGTAGTACAACTGTTTTTGTTTTGGGCATTCAGTTTGGCAATATTTAGTAAATTTTCAGCTGTGGCCCAGCTATTTCACTTCTCTGAGTGTCCATGTAAAGGAAAAACATACTCCTGTGTGTTTCCTCTGCTCTCAGTATTCTACTACAATGCTGATTCACATTTTTAAAATTAATTAATTAATTAATTAATTTTTATTTATTTTATTTTTGGCTGCATTGGGTCTTTGTTAGCTATGCGCCGGCTTTCTCTAGTTGTGGTGAGCAGGGGTTACTCTTCATTGTGGTGCACAGACTTCTCCTTGCAGTGGCTTCTCTTGCTGTGGAGCATGGGCTCTAGGTGCGCAGGCCTCAGTAATTGAGGCACGCGAGCACAGTAGTTGTGGTGCACTGGCTTAGTTGCTCCATGGCATGTGGGATCCTCCCAGACCCGGACTCAAACCTGTGTCCCCTACAGTGGCAGGCAGTTTTTTATTATTTATTATTTTTATTTATTTATTTATTTATTTATTTATTTATTTTTGGCTGCATTGGGTCTTTGTTGCTGCATGCGGCTCTCTCTAGTTGTGGTGAGCAGGGGCTACTCTTCATTGCAGTGTGCAGGCTTCTCACTGCAGTCGCTTCTCTTCTTGCAGAGCACGGGCTCCAGGAATGCGTGCTTCAGTAGTTGTGGCACACGGGCTCTGTAGTTGCGGCTTACGGGCTCTAGAGCACAGGCTCAGTAGTTGTGGCACGCTGGCTTAGTTGCTCCACGGCATGTGGGGTCTTCCCAGACCAGGTTTCAAACTCATGTCCCCTGCATCGGCAGGCAGATTCTTAACCACTGGGCCACCAGGGAAGTCCCTCCTGATTCACTTTTGACACTAGATGTGTGTGGGTTTTCCACACATCAGGCAGGAATTGTTAAATAAATTATAGCGTATCTATACTATGAACTGGTATTCAGGCAAAACTAAAGTAGAGCTGTATCCACTGAGGTGCAAATATATCTAGGACCACATCGTTTACCAAAAAAAAAAAGCAAGTTCCTATATATAATGTAGAGTCTGGATTCATTTCTTTATTTTATTTTTTTAATCTTTATTTATTTATTTGGTTGCACTGGGTCTTAGTTTCTGCCAGCAGGCTCCTTAGTTATGGCTCACTGGCTCCTTAGTTGTGGCATGTGAACTTTTAGTTGTGGCTGTAGAAAGAGAATCAGTAGGCTTTTGCATCTGCCCTCGGGTGCACCGAGGTTGTGAGCCCAGGTGACTGATGGGGGTGCCGGGCGTGGGCTGAAGGACAGGCGGTGTTTGTATTAGATCCATCAAGCTGGAACTAACCCTCCATCCAAGAGGAGAAACCCAGCAGGTACCGGGGCCTCCGCTGGTTCTGTGTTCTCTCCCTTCAGAAGAAGAGCTATTTGTCCGCGTACCACAAAAAAAAAAAAAAAAAAAAAAAAGGAGAGCTGTTAGTAATCCTGGGGAAACCTGGGGTGTTCCCGTGTCACAGCTACTGGGTGACCAGTGTCACCTGAGCTGCGGTCTTTGTGTGGCTCCAGCAGCTGCTGGGCCTCGGGCAGGATGTGCTTGCATCACTCCCCGGGAGACAGCCACTCCGGGTCAGGGGTGCACAGAAGTGATGAGAGGAGAGACCAGCCCTCCCTCTGCATGTCGCCTCCTGCCGCCCTTCCCAGATCCCCTTTCCTCCTCCTCGCACGGGTGCCCTGCCCTGACTCCTCCCCTCTAACATATTTGACTGGCGCTTACTTCTTTCCCACCCAGGAATGTGGCATCACCCCAGAAAGTGAGAACCTGACCTTGTCACCGAAAGGAGCTATTGACCAGTCGTCCTGCACGGGGACGCCTCTCTCCTCCACAATTTCCTCCCCAGAAGGTACATGATGGTGGGTGGGAACAACTGCAGGTCCTTCCCCGTCAGCCGAGTCCATAGTGCTTCTAATATTTCCTCCCGGATGGACTAGGGAGCAGCACTTTAATACCTAAGCGGCAGACAAAATAGGCCCCAGCTTGAGAGGAAGTGAGACTCGCTCCCTTGCAATGAGAGGGCGGTCTAGTGGCTGAGCTGGGGGAGAAGCAGGTATCTCACTCCCAGTCCTGCTGTCATAAGTGTTTCTTTAACATTATGACAGGGAAAAGCAAATCCCTCATCCCTGAGGTTGAGTTTGGAGTTCTAAAATATAAAGCAGCCAAACCTTGGAAAACCTTCCATCTAAACCCTATTTGGTGAGGGCAAGGCCAGGCCGCTGGTGTCCTCACTGCCCGGGTGCAGCGAGAGAGCTCTGCGACTCTACTCTAAATGAATCTATTTGGGCATGGAGAAAGGCGCAAAAATACCTCCAAAGCCTTCCGATTTGGCCTGACCGTGCCCCCTCCATCATGATCTTGCAGATCCCATGGCAGGGGGCCTGGTCTTGTTTCCATCAACAGGCAGTTTAAGGCAGACACGGCCTCTGTGATAAGGTCTTGGAAAGAGAGCCTGAGCCCTTGAAAAGGGAACCTGTAGCCCCTCAGAGGAGAGTGGTTAGTTAGGATCAGAGAGGAATTTCAAAGCCTGCATTTTATAGACTAGCTCTGTGACCCAGTGAGCCCTGGGCTACCACCAGTTGCCTTGTGCTCCCTAGATTTGGATCCCAAAGGAACGATCAGGGGTCGAGGGTGACTCTTCTCCCTGGAGCCCTAAGTCTATAAATTCAATTAGGGCCATCAACGTGCCCCTTATTCCTTCTCATGACACTAAACTGAATCCGGGATGAGTTCTCAGGAGGAGCCCACCTGTCAGTCACACTCTGGGCACTGATGTCTCTCTGCTCCGTGCTCACCAAGGGCTTCAACAACCATGGCTCTAAAGCCACATCTTGCCCGGTGGACTAGGTCGAAATTGCCCCTCCTGGGTTCACAGCAGAGACTGCCTTCAGGTTGCGTGGTTTGTAATCTCTTAAACATGCCCTGGACATACTTAAGCTTCAGGACAGCCACGTCCCGTCATGGGTCCAGTGCTTTACTCTCTTGGCGACGTGGTTACAGGTGCTGGAGGGACACAAACTCCTGTGGTTGCCACTCTCCATCAGCTTGCAAAAGACCCAGGTCCTCACCCCTCTGGCCCCATGCAGGCTTGTGGTGGAGGAAGCCGTAATCCCCAGAGACGCCTCCCACGGCCTTCCCAGGGCCTCTCCGGTCCCTTCCCACTTAGCGTTAACCCAGCCAGGCCTGGGCCAGAGTGGCTGAGGTCCAGGGTACACTTCACTTCCTGCCTTCCTACTCTTTACCTGGCTTCTGTCTGTCCATTTGTTTCTCATGTCTTTTTGCCAAATGTACGTCTGTCTGTCCGGTTTGTTTATTTTGAAACTCATTTAGGTTATCCAGACTTCGTGTGAAAGTTCATGTTCACCCACACCCAACCCCAAGCTTGCTGGGCGCGTGCACATCCGGGGGGCCCTCGCTGAGGCTTCCGTTCCTAACTGGCAAGAGCCTGTATTTAATATGCTGAAATTTTCCAGGAAAAAAAAATATTTGTGAGACTAGATTAATCCCTGTTCCACAAAAGCGGGGATGCTTCTGTGGCAAAGGTTACAGGCAGGATTTGTTTTGGTCACTAGTTGGGGAAGATGCCATCTCTGCCCTCATTCCGCCCTGAGTCTGTGGCAGCTGTGCCGGCCAGCCGCTCACTGGGCTTCAAGAGAGGAATCTAGGCTCCTGCCTCCCCGCAGTGGCTCCCCACCAACCCCCGTGTTTGGCAGAGAGAGCTCCTGGGAATTGTTTCAGCCACAAATGCTGGTGGAAACTGACCCCAGGTCTTGTGCTTCCTCCTCTCCCTAACTCCTTCGGGCCAACCTGCTGGTGGATGTTTATTACACTCTGGGATTGCGGCAGGGGAGCGAGACCTGGAAGGAAAACAATGCCTGGGCTTCTTTATGGTGATCTCGAGAGCCAGCCATTCTCAGATTAAACTGGCTTCACCGTTCAGGCCAGACATGAAACCGAATGACAGTGGCGGCTGCCAGGAGAGGGAGTTGAGGGTCGCATCGTAGCCTCACCCCGAGGTCTCAAGGGCTCTTACGGGAGAAGGAAAGTGCATCTGCTCTCTTGGTGAAATGTTTCTCGGGTTCTGCTGTTAGCGTCACACTGGTAGTAAAGAGCTGGGGAACTCTCTGGAAGCATCTGTCGGGTTAATGTCAGGTTAATGACAGGAGCATCCACTGTGGTAGTTCCCGTGGAATCAACAGACCTCACCATGCTCAGCTGTAAGTTCAAAGTTCCATCCTATGACTGAGGTGCCTCAGGCTGGCTTGGCCATCAGGACAGCTTCTCAGGCACTTGGTCTCCCTCTCCACGCTGTTTCCCTCCCCACACGGATGCCACTCCCCTCACGGAGCGCCCACAAGGAGGGAGCCCGGGGAGCATCCCATGGTCCACCCTCCCCAGGCCCACAGGTGCTCTGCCAGGAGCCCCAGTTCACGGCAAGGATGGCTCAGGTCCCCATCCTCGCTGCTCTCATCACCCTTGTGGGAGTGATGTTGAGAAAGCACCTGTGTCATTCCAGCACCTCTTCCGCTAAGAAGCCTGTGGGTCTTCTTTGGCCCCGAGACCAAGGTGGGGGGTGCGATGGTATGTTCTGAGATTGTTCTGCAAGGATCACAAAGGGATGAAATCTGAGTTGACCATTGTAGGTGGTGAGCCGATTAGAATCACGAGGCTGTGCTAGGTAGACGGGCCTCCAAGGAATCTGATGGAGTATCACACAGGCGGCAGGATAGTGGCCAGGGGATCAGTGACAATTCTGTGAAAAGGCTCTGGGGAGTGCGATGGGAAAAAGCAAAGATAATTTGAATTTATTAGTGGAAATACAAATGTTTTTGTTTTGTTTTGTTTTGTTTTTTGTGGTACGTGGGCCTCTCACTGTTGTGGCCTCTCCCGTTGCAGAGCACAGGCTGCGGACGCACTGGCTCAGCGGCCATGGCTCATGGGCCAAGCTGCTCCGTGGCATGTGGGATCTTCCCGGACCGGGGCACGAACCCATGTCCCCTGCATCGGCAGGCGGACTCTCAACAAAGGGTAAGCTGTGAAAAAGCGAAAGAGAGGCATGGACATATATACACTACCAAACGTAAGGTAGATAGATAGTGGGAAGCAGCTGCAAAGCACAGGGAGATCAGCTCGGTGCTTTGTGACCACCTGGAGGGGTGGGATGGGGAGGGTGGGAGGGAGGGAGATGCATGAGGGAAGGGATGTGGGAACAGATGTATATGTATGACTGATTCACTTTGTTATAAAGCAGAAACTAATAAAAAAATAAAAATAAAATAAAAATAAAAATAAATACTTGGGAAGAAAAAAAAAAACTTTGCCTCAAGACAAGCTGGACATGGAGGAGTGAGAGAGGGCAAGGGGTAGAGGGAAAGACATGTTTCTGGGTGGGAACTGGTGTACCATCCCCTGGGCACAGCTCCTGCCCAGAGGCCTGATAAGGAGCCCTCACCTCCACCCACCCCCTTCAACCAGAGAACTTCCAACTGCAGCTCCTCAATAACTGAAGAGCAGGAAAGCTGGTGACTGGAGGGAGGCTGGGGGAGGGGAGGAGGAAGGACCACAGTCCACCGTTAGTCCGTCACTTAAAGGCTGGTGAAATTAATGGGGCAAATGACCCCAGTCAAAGAATTTGGCAAGTCCACGGCTTTCCTGGGTTTCACCCAGCGGCTCTGTTTCCTCGGCTATCTGGAAAGGAGGGAGAGCACTTCCGAAGAAGCCTCTGGAATGTCAGCTTCTGGGAATCTTGCAGAGGACGGGGCGGGGAAGGAGCGCTTACCGGGAAACACTGGATTACCCTAGCCGCCTTGGGGTGCCTGCGACCGGGGCTGCGGTTTCTGCGGACCTGAGCGGCAGGTGGCATCGGAGAGTCAGACCTGCTTGCGGGCACCAAGACGACACTCGGTCGGGAGACCGGGACAGGCCGCAGAAACGTGAGGAAGTGCCACTCGCAGCCCAGAGGAGAGGAGAGGAAAGGAAAGCCCCAAGTATGCACCCAGCCCTGGCCCCCGCGCCACGGGCTGCGTCCCAGGAGCCGTCGCCACCTCTGAGCAGCCCAGATGGGAAGGGGGTGGGGCAGAGGACGGTTCCCGCGGCGAACTGCTCGCCAAGGGCCCCGGGGCCTCTGCGGGAGCGCCGAGCCGCGCGCCTCTCCGAGCCCTGCGCGGGACCCTCGGGCGGGAATGCGCGGAGCCGGGACGCGGTGGCGGGTAGGGGGCTGGGTCGCGCGCGGGAGAGGGCGGCAGGAGGGAGCTGGAAGAGAGTTACCGCGTGAGAGAGCGGTTAAGAGCCCGCGGTCTGTGTGGAGATGCCCTGGCCAATGGCAGAAGCGGAAGCTGTTTATATGGGCGGGGCGTCGCCACGGCAGCAGGGGACGCCTTGCGAGCGGCTACTGAGTGCCGGTCCCCGGCCGCTGGCTTTCAGAGAGGCGCCGTTGGGCGTGAGTGGCGACGAGGATTGCTGGCTGGGCCCTGGAGCTGGGAGCAGAGAGCCGCGGTGAGGGTGGGCGGTGGGAGGAATTTCTTTGAGAAGCTTCCTTTGGCCCGGGCTGCGCTCTGAGCCAGGTAAGGGACGGGGAGGGCTGCCGGCCGTGGGAAGGGAGGGCGTCAGTACCAGCCCGCTCTCCCATCCGTCCCCGACGGAAGTGGAGGGCCCGGGGACTGACATCAGAGGCGTTTGGGGGACACTCACTTCCCACCCCCTTATAACTCTCTGTATTGTTTCCTTCCTTCCCCTTGAGCCCCATCCTAATATCCCTTTTCAAAGATCAGACGACCTCCCCCGCCCCCCGACCCGTCGTACTGCCCTCCTGGACTCTCTCGCCCCATTTCCATTGGTTGTGGACGGAGAGAGGGGGGTTAATTCCCCGCTTTGAGGGAGAAAGGGGTGGCCTCGCATGCCCCTACACTATTCCCTCGTTGGGCTAATTAAGTCTCCTCTAAAAGATCCAAGAGGAAAAGAGCGAGGCGAACCCCGTGTGGGTCGGACCCCCGGGCACACCTTCTGTTTCCCAGACCTCGGCAGTAAAAGATCCTCCCCGGCTGCAGGAAGGATTTTAGTAAGAGCCTCCCCCCTCGCCCACACTCTCCCCTCGGGGGTGGGGAAAGAGGGCTCAGTTCCCGCTCTGGTCCCCGCAGGCACCACATTCCGTTTGGAGGAGGCTACCCCCGGATCGCGGGATGGAAGCCCGCTTCCGGGAGGCTGCGTAACTGAAGCCGCGGGAGTCAGCGGGCCGGAGAGCTCGGCGGCCACCCTCGGCTCGGCTCGTGGATGTTGACAGCCCCCTCGGAGAGTCCCCGCAGATATGGCGGAGAGCTGGCTACGCGTCTCGGGAGCAGGGGCAGCGGAGGAGGCCGGACCGGAAGGCGGCCTGGAGGAGTCCAACGCCCTGAATGACAGCCTGACCAGCCTGCAGTGGCTGCAGGAATTCTCCATTCTCAACGCCGAGCTCCCCGCCCTGCCTTCGGGGGACACCGACCCCCACGGCTCCCACGAGCTGGCAGACTCGGCCGAGCCGGGGTCTCCCCTGGCGGCGGACCCCGCCTGCCTGGGGCAGCCGCACACACCCGGCAAGCCCACGTCCTCCTGCACGCCGCGGAGCGCCCCCTCGGGGCTGCAGGCCTCGCCTCCCTACGACGTGGACTACGCCACCAACCCGCACATGAAGCCGCCCTACTCGTATGCCACGCTCATCTGCATGGCCATGCAGGCCAGCAAGGCCACCAAGACCACCCTGTCGGCCATCTACAAGTGGATCACGGACAACTTCTGTTACTTCCGCCACGCTGATCCCACCTGGCAGGTAGGGAGGCACTCCCTCCCTCCCTCCCCATGCCTGCGAGGACTGGACTCACATCCCAGATCCGCAGGCCAAGTAGGCGCGGTATGGCCAGGGCCCCGAGAGAGGAAGGCCGTCCAGGAAGGACCTCAAGGGAGCCCAGTGCTTGGACTGCTGCCCCTTTGACTTCAGAGGTGGAGGAGGGAGGATGTTCAGAGGGCTGCAGGGGTGCCGACATAGAGGTTCAAGTGGAAAGAACTTGTCACTCGTCTGGCAGGCTCAGCCCAAAGACCAGGGCTGAACTATGCGTGGACACAGCCCCCCAGGGTAGGTTGATGGACTGAGGGACACATTTTTGTCCCAAGTCCTGCAATTCCTCGACACTACCCTCCTCAAGGTCAGTTTGTCAGGGCCTGACTGGAGGCAGAGCATCGTTCCTGCCAGGCTCTGCATCCCGCCTGCTTTCAGGTGGCTGGAGGGGCTGTGGGAGGGGAGAGGGGCGTGCTGCGGGGTGTGAAGGCCATCTGTGTCCCAGTGGAAGGGCTACGGGGCCTTCCGAAAGCTGCTGTGCCAGCCCCCACCCCAAGCCCTCCCTAGTTTCCTGCCTACACTCCTCCCCCTCTTCTCATCAACCTCCCTGGGGGGACAATTACCTCAGCCACGTGCTTTCCACAGGGGCTCTTTCCTCCCACACTGGCTTCATGTTCCAAGTCTCCGGAACCTGGCACAGAGCAGCCAAGGGGCCCAGACCACCATGTAAACCTCCCAGTCTTGCCAGGGGGCACTACTCACCTGCCGGCCCCACCCACCAGGCCCCAGACCCCTGTGCCCCAGCGTGGTTTGGACTGTGCACCCAGGCCTGAACAAGGCAGGATGGTGATTCAGGCTGGGCACACACTGCCCTGAGCCTCTTCGACCATCAGGATCAGGGGCTACTTGGGGACAGAGACCCTGAGGATGCACAGATCCTTCCCTGTGGCACAGGTCACAGGATCAGAGTTCCTGTGATCACAGCTATTCCACATTTGCTTGGGCCCTGACCCTGGGGCAGGTACCATTTGTAACCTTGGTGAGAAAGCAGAGACCCTCCACCACCCCCCACCCTACCCCAAGCCTGAGAGGCCCCAGGAATGAGCGCTATGCTCTTGGCTGGGTAATAATCAACTGAGGCCTCAGAGCCTGGGGTGGGAGGAGGGGGACTTGGTGGGTGAGGGCCCAGGCCAGCAGCCGGCTCTAGAAACAAGGAAAGTCATCAGATCCTCCCACACTTCATCCCCCCCCCACACACACACACCCTCACACCCACTCACTCATTTCACATACAGAGAAGGCCAGCCAGGCCCGGGCAGAGGGAGATGGCCGTCCAGGACCTGGGGGAGCCAAGGCCTTTGGCCAGAGGCCGCAAGCGGCATGGTAAGGGAGGGAGGGCAGGACAGGCTGGCACTGAGAGCCAACCTGCGGCTCAGGGCTCGGATGACCGAGCAGGCAGATATCCTGGCCAAAGGGAACAAAAGCCCCCGACAGCACTCCCAGCTCCTGGTGCCCCGTGGCTGGTGTCCCAGAGCCTCCCGCTCGGAGCAGCGCCTCTGTCTCCCCTGCCCCCATCGGAGAGAAGGTGGTGGTGGGACTGGCAGTGGCGCTAGGAGCCCCCCATCACTGACCCCACCCACTCTCCCAGCTGTCTTCCTTCTCTCCTACCTCCCTGTGTCCAGAACTCCATCCGCCACAACCTGTCCCTGAAGAAGGGCTTCATCAAGATGCCTCGGGAGAAGGACGAGCCAGGCAAGGGGGGCTTCTGGCGCATCGACCCCCAGTACGCCGAGCGGCTGCTGAGTGGGGCCTTGAAGAAGCGGCGGCTGCCCCCAGTCCACATCCACCCAGCCTTTGCCCGCCAGGCCGCGCCAGAGCCCAGCGCCGCCCCATGGGCCGGGCCACTGACCGTGAGCACCGAGGCCCAGCAGCTGCTGCGGGAGTTCGAGGAGGCCACTGGGGAGGCGGGCTGGGGTGCAGGCGAGGGCAGGCTGGGGCGCAAGCGTCAACAGCCGCTGCCCAAGCAGGAGGCCAAGGTCCCGCGGCCCTCCAGCCCCCTGCTGCTGACCCAGGAGGAGCAGGGTGAGCTGGAACCCCTCAAGGGCAACTTTGACTGGGAGGCCATCTTGGACGCTGGCACGCTGGACGGGGAGCTGGGCACGCTGGAGATCTCGGAGCTGATCCCGCCGCTGAGCCCTGCCTCACACGGGGACGTGGACCTCACCATCCATGGCCACCACATCGACTGCCCTGTTACCTGGGGGCCTCCAGCGGAGCAGGCTACCGACAGCCTGGACTTTGATGAGACCTTCCTGGCCACATCCTTCCTGGAGCACCCCTGGGACGAGAGCACCCATAGCTCCCTGCCCCACGAGCCCCTCTTTGAGGCCGGGGATGCCACACTGGCCTCTGACCTGCATGACTGGGCCAGCCTGGGCGCCTTCTTGTAAGAAGCCAGGCCCTGCCCCACCTCCAGACAGCACCGATGTCTGGGCCCAGACTGCCCCCCTCCCCGCCAGTGCAGGCCCATGGACACCCTACCGCCCAGGCAGGGGCTGGGCCAGGTCACCCCACCAGGCCACACGGCCCCCAGCCCAGGCCATCCTCAGATTCTAGTCCAGCAGGCTGAGAATTGGGGCCCAGGACCCAAATTGCTGCCTCCGCTCCCCAGC
Organism: Mesoplodon mirus; assembly: GCF_964341445.2. Classification (NCBI taxonomy): domain Eukaryota; kingdom Metazoa; phylum Chordata; class Mammalia; order Artiodactyla; family Ziphiidae; genus Mesoplodon; species Mesoplodon mirus. The sequence goes on from NC_138994.1 coordinate 29,537,940, forward strand.
CCCCCATACACACAGTGTTTCATTGATCCACTTCTTCCCTGCCCCAGAGACACGCTAAGGGCCCTCTGCACTATGAGAGCTGCGGCTTGGAGGGGCCCTGGCCAAGCTGGAAACATCAGTACAGGGCCCGCCCCAGAACACCTTAGCTTCCAAGCTTCTCTCTCTCCTGCTCTCCTCCCCAGGTCTCTATCCAGAGCAAGTTCCCAGGTACAACCAATGCTGATTAGGTGACTGCAAATGAACACCCAAGAGGCCTCTCCCGGCAGTCTGTGAGGAGGAGCTAGGCGGAGGGGGGAAGAGAGAGGAGACAGAAAGGAGGCCGGGGTGCCGGGTGGAGCCAGGAGATTTTCTAAGGCCTCTGGGATCTTCTGGCTTCATCCCTAGAGGTGGGGCAGAGGGTATGTGTCCCTAATCTTTGAGCCCAACTTGAGGCTGAGAGCAGCGGGGAGATGGGGATCTGGGGGTTAGGGGCTGGGGCAGCCAAGCTGCAGAGGGAAAGGGGACAGACAGACTAATGTAGTGAGTGTAGCTAGAGCTGAGGCTTAACTGGGAGGGACGCAGTGCTTGCTAGAACCACTGGGACCAGGAATGGGGGGATGGCCCCGTGCCCTTGCTTGCACTCCTGCAGGGGAGTGTCTTGCTCCACCATAAACGCCCTGGGCTGCATCCCACATCCACTCTCCTAACCCATCGGGCAATTTAACCTTTTTCATAGAAAGTGATTTACAATAAAAACATTTTTAAAACTAAAGTTTTAAAAAGTCTCAAAATGGACCTGCTTGCAACTTTCTCTGGGGAAAAGCATGGGCCAGTTTTGGGGAGGCCACGGCCCAAGGGGGAATGGCTGGGAGGAAGATGGGGGGCACCAAAGGCCTGCAGAGTGTCCCCTGATGCACTCCTCAGGATCTCTGGGTGCCCAGAGAGAAAGGGGCTGAGAGGCGGCCCTCGGGGGTCCCCTGCAGCCAGGGCCTCGGCACCTCTCTATGTGCAATGGGGAGACTGTACCCACAGCCCCGAGGAGCAGGCGGCAAAGGAGGCACAGCCCCCTCCCTGGCCCTGGGGACTCACTCACAAAGGCCGTTCTTGCCCAGGGCTCGGCTCACGTTCCCCACCTCGCCCAAGTTGAGGGCCTGCCCAGACTCACCTGCGGTCCTCGCCTGGGCCTGTCTCCAGCTCCTCCCTCCCTTGGTCCCTTCCTGAAGGGACAGGGTGTGAGGTCAGAGGGCCCCAGCCCCTGGGGCCCCACTTGCCACCCTGGGGTTCATTCACCCCACCCAGGGCCTTCCCTCCAATGCAGGTTGGGGCTGAGGGAGGCCATCAGGGCAGACGGAAGACGGGGTGCCTAGACCCTACAGCTCCAGCCTGTGAGGAATCAACGTACCAGAGTTCTGATGGGGAAACTGAGGCACAGCAAATATGTGACACTCAGCAGGCACCTTTCCACCCCCTCACCCCAGCTTTGCCTGGAACCCATCTCTCCCCCGAGCCTGCACCTGGCCCCGCCAGCACTCCCTTGTGGTGCACAGCCCCTTCCCCCAGCACTCACGTGCATGTGCGCACAGACACACACACACACACACACAAACGGGCACTGTCCTACACAATCCTGCCCAGCCTCCACGGGCCCCTTTCTCCTGAGGCCCCTTTCTTTCCTTGCACTGGAGGCTGGCTCCAGGACAACCTGGCATTCCCCCGCCAACTTGCTGCTTTCCCTTGCTAATTACTCAAAATATTTTCGAAGGGTGCGCACACTGCAGGGCCAGGCGGGTTGGGGCCTTACAGAGCTCAGGAGGCAGCCCATCCCCTTCCCACCGCTTGCTGAGGAGGCTGCCCCAACCTCCCTCTGAGACTCCCTTCACCCCCTAAGCAACGACTCCCTCCCTCTCCCCACCACCCTCCGGCCTTCCTCCCCACGCTCCCCAGCACTGGGGGAACATGGGGGCTCCAGCCTCTCCACTGGTCCCCAGGCTCAGCCTCCAGCCCCCACCAAAAGGGGTACATCCTGGATTGACAGGTGGGGCCGGTCACTGTCCCCCCTCCTCACCCTCTGCCTGGGCCCATGCTGGGGGAAGAGGGGCAAGGTCAGGGGCTGGCAGAACTGCCTGCCAGGTAAGAAAAGGCTGAAGAAGCTTCTGGCTGCCAGGAAGAATCCCCAGGAGCTCCTGAAAATCCCTATGCTTGGGACTAGCGTCTCTGGGGCTGGGACCCAAACACTGGCACTTTTAAGGGTCCATGGATGCTGCCAACGAGCAGCCAAAGCTAAGAGGGGGCTCCGAAGCGGCCAGAACACAGGGCTTCACACACCCTTTCAGCAGGCAGCGTTTGGGGGTTGGCGGTGGAGGAGGCGGGAAGCGTGAGTGGATCCTGTCCCTCCTATTCATCCCTGCCCCGGCCCTTGGCTGGGTGGCTTTTTGAAAAAACGTTCAGTGACTCCGTATTTATTTAGAGATTCGCTGTAATCCCAGTCAATATATATTTTGCGCCCTTAACAGTAAGTTGCAGACAGGCTGCCCCATTAGCACTAGATACTTTAGTGTGTGTTTCCTTAGAACAAGGACACACCTCCATAATCCCAGTACCACCATCACAATCAGGAAATGAACACTGACCTGGTAATCCCATGTAACCGCAGACCCCCTTCACGTCTTGCAGATCACCCCAGGAATGCTCCTCTCCATTCCAACATCCCAATCCAGGACCCCATGTTGCACTGAGTTGTCCTTTCTCTTTTGCCCTGTGTGGCTTTGAGCCCATGACTCAAGCTCTCTGGGCAGGTTTCGCATTTCCTTTGATCTCCACTTTTGAGGTGAGAAGCCCTTCAGCCACTTCACCCTCAGGTGTGGTACAGTCCCTTCCCAAAGCAAGAAGCTAGCTTTCTGTCTCCTCACTTTCCACCTCTTCCCTATCCTCCCTCCCCCATGTATCACCAGCCAGGAAAGGGATGAGGGGCAATGTTCAGGAACTCAGGCTTCGGAGACCTTCCCCGTCTGCCCTTGGGACAGGCCACTCTCAGCTCCAGTGATGGGAAGGCCCCCGGGATGGGATTCCATGCTGGCCTGAAGCAAATGCGCCAGGCCTCATGAAGAGTTGAGCTGAGGGCAGGAAACACTCTTCTCCCCGCCTCTGCCCCCCTCAACATACTGGGGACCCAGACTTGAAGAAGGAAGGTCATGTCCATGGTGTCCTCCCAGATCAGCACCGACACCGTCTCTTCCATGTCCGGCTCCTACATCGCCCCTGGCACGGAAGAGGACGGGGAGGCTCTCCCCTGCCCCCGGGCCGCCAGCAGGACCCCCTCAGAAGAAGGAGACGTAAGAGAGGAGCATGGGATCGCCCTCGCCGCTCTGCTCTGCTCTGTACTCGAGCCCCAAGGAGCTCAGTCCAGGGCCTGCCAGGGAGATCGGCAAAGCCCCCCAGTGCTCGGGAGGGGAGCCCTGGAAAACACGGTACCGGGTTGTTGAATCACAGACTCCCTCAGATGTGATCTTCCGTGTGGCACCACTTCTGTCCTGAGGACTTGGTTTGGGTTTGCTGCCAGGCGAGCTGGGTAGGAGAGCCGGTGGCATCTGCACCTTGACTTTTGTTGCTCCTTTGCAGGTGACGCCAGCGGCGTCTCCAGACTGCAACTTTGCGGGCCTCGTCGCCACCGCTGAAGAGCAGGATGCAGAGGTAAGAGCAAGGTGGACGCTGGTGCCCCTCCCCGGTCAGAGGGACTGCCGGCGCTGGCACAGGGTGCAAATAGAATGGGGGCTCTTCTGGAAGAAGCCTTCCAAGGTGGTGCACTTGGATCTGTTAGAGGCAGGGTGCAGAGCAGAGGGACTGTCCGGTTAGCAGAGGGCGCTGGTCTCAGCGTAATAGGCGTGGGGTGAGTTCCAGAGGGAAGTCTTCCAGGCCAGACCCTTGAGAGGGTGTTTGTCCTCCAATTCACTTAGTATTTACCTGGCACAGGCATCTCACATCTTCCTGGCACTGGGGGACACAAAGACCGAGTGACATGGCTTTTGCCTGCCCACACCCCCAATCCACCCATCCCACCCATCCCGGAGCTCCATCTGATGGAGGAATCAGAGTTATAACTCAGCGTGAGCAGTGCTCTGACGGAGGTGTGCCTGAAGTATATGGAATGCCCAGCTCCCAGTGGGGACTCTACAACTTTCTCTTGAGCCAGATGTTCTCAAAGGAGTATCTGGATGGGATTGGGGATCCTAAAGGGTTCCTGAAAGTTTTATGATCTCACGGTTTGCTTTTTCATTTGACAACTTTGATTTCCACCTGAGAGAAACAGTGTGAGCTAAACTATAACCAAGGCTAATCCTGACAGTCCCAGGGTCCCTCTGTAAGGTGCCTCAGACCTGGTCCCTCTGGAACGTGCCTCAGACCTGGTCCCTACGGGCCGATCCTGCCTCGCCAAGCAAAATCTGCCTCTGCTGGGCCTCCCAGCCATCTCACACAGACAGGAAATGTATGGATACCATGAGGGTGATTAGTTCTGTCTTCTGACAATCAGTAGACTCATTTCACTGCTTTATGGACTCACAGTGCCTTCCTTCTGTCCTAGGGAAATGAGGTTCTAGAAGAAGAGGACGGATCACCCACACAAGAAGATGGTAAAAGACCTGGTCTTTTGCTCCCTTTTATTATATTTCTCTCCCGGGTATTCTCTGAAGGGTAGAGAAAGGGGCACTGGTGTGACTTGGTGGCACTGCTCAAGGGTGTGGCTTTGGGGAAAGGTTGTCTTCTTGATGGAATATCAAAGCAAGCAGGGTATCTGAGGACCTCAGCAGCCTTCCTGGCTCTTTCTGGGCCTCTGAGCCAAGGCTGCAGAAGATACATGGAGTTCTCCATCTACGTTGAGTAGATCCTGAAGCTTCTTGGGCAACTGCCATCCCCTTCCTTCCTGCTTCAGCTTCTCAGCCGAGTCTCACAGAACTGCTCTAGCAGCCCCAAAGTTCAGCTGCAGCAGGAGAACAGCTTCCTCCCCTTGGGGGAACCGACTGTTAGGCAGTAGGTTTTCCTGCTTTAGTGAAGAAAACGGCTGATGTTACAGTAGCAGAAGGATCACAGCCCTGGCGGCACAGCAAAGGTGAGGTGAAGAGACGTTAGCAGCTCAGCGTACACTAGTGTTTGTAGGCTATTGGAACGATTCTCTTTACCATCATTCAGGCCTCAAGTAGATATTTTTTTTAATTGGAAGAGTTGGTTTACAATGTTGTGTTAGTTTCTGCTGTACAGCAATGTGAATCAACTATACATATACATATATCCACTCTTTTTTTAGATTCTTTGCCCATATAGGCCATTACAGGCTACTGAGTAGAGTCCCCTGTGCTCTACAGCAGGTCCTTATTAGTTATCTATTTTATATATAGTAGTGTGTATATGTCAATCCCAATCTCCCAATTTATCCCTCCCCTCCCTTGCCCCCCGCCATAACCATAAGTTTGTTTTCTACACCTGTGACTCTATTTCTGTTTTGTAAATAAGGTCAATCATATCTTCAGTCGGAAGAATTTGGTTTCTAGTAAGCCGAGAAGCGAAGGAACGACCTACATATAGAGCAAGGAAGTGGCGGGGGGGGGGAGGGTAGGCGAGCTGGGAATCCCACCTGGGATTGTAGGACCAGGCGTCCCAGGAACCGGTGTCTCTTCCGTCTGCTCCTCTGAGGTGCCTCCACAGAAGGGCAACCTCCAGAGCAAACCTGGATCCCAGCCTGGATGCAGATGTCATGCTAGGCGCTTCTGCTTTGGCCATGGCAGTTGCTTGGGGGGTTGTGTGGTGTGCAGGGGGTGCGCATGTGCACATGACCACTCTCTCCTGGCCAAGTAGTGCCGGAGGAGGGGTGGTCGCCCAGGCTGTGCCTCTGCCGCACGCGCACGCCAACCAAGCCGGGGTTGGGCGCTACCTCTCCTCGGTTGATGTCTTCAGGGCGCAAGGCTCTGAGTTCTCCATTGTGATTGTCGTCCCCAGTAGAATATTTGCTTCTAAAAGGCACAGGGCAGTACGTGGTTTCCGCCTGACATTCCATATGTGGTTTCCACCTGACATGCTGTACACAGTAGATGTATGTTTCTTCCTCTCCCTTTCACCAAGGAAAAAAAACCGGGTGGGGGGCTTGAAAAAATAACATCTAAAATTGTCCCCTTCCCATCTTACACGACTGTAGGTTTCTGGTCAGCCCCTTAAAACATCTTCAGAATAGAAAATTAAGTCTCAAAGAAAATAAATCATAATTTTGCAAGCAATGCGATTCTTTGATTTGAGGTGCAAAATTACGGGACCAAAGAGCTTTAATTGCCATTTTATGTATTAGTCATTTCGCAGAGCCTTGTGGTCATAAACACACCCCACGTGCACCGACAGACACAGGCCGGAGCCCGGGGTCACTTCCCCCGTGGCTCTCCTAGCTCTTCCAGCCTGGCTTAGCTCTGCTCTGGGCCCGGGTGTGCGTGTCCGAATCCCACAGACATCCCCAGGGTCTGATTTCCCTGGAACGAAGGCTGGAAAGGGGCCAGTTAAGGAAACAGAGCAGAACAGAGCGAGAACACAAACGTACCCACGCAGTTTCCTTTATTGTCCTCTCTCCCCACTTAATTATTGTCTTTTTTTTAACATTTGATTTGATGTTTTTTGTCTCCATCCTTAAGATTTTTATTTTAAGGACAGCAAAGCAGAGAAAAACACAGCCAGGTCCTCTCTAACTGCCTTAACTCCGTTACAGGCCAGAGGACATTCGCATTTCTAGGTATGGAGTGTGACAATAACAATGACTTTGACATCGCCAGCATGAAAGCACTGGACAATAAGCTGTGCTCTGCGGTCTGCTTAGCCGGTGAGTGGCAGTCTGCTGAACATGAACTTGGTGGGAGACGCTCCCCTGCTCGCACCCCTGCTCTCACCCTGGGACACCCATCTCCTGCCCTGCAGTTCCTGCAAGAAGGCATGGGCTTTGCTAAGGTGCTGGGAGCCAGTTGCTGAAAGGAAGTGAGGCAGCCTTGGGAGAGTCCTTGGGCAAAGAGCGACTCTGCTCTAAGCGAATCTATTTGGGCATGGAGAAAGGCACAAAAATACCTCCAAAGCCTTCCGATTTGGCTTGACCGTGCCCCCTCCATCATGATCTTGCAGATCCCATGGCAGGGGGCCTGGTCTTGTTTCCATCAACAGGCAGTTTAAGGCAGACACGGCGTCTGTGATAAGGTCTTGGAAAGAGAGCCTGAGCCCTTGAAAAGGGAACCTGTAGCCACTCAGAGGAGAGTGTTTAGTTAGGATCAGAGAGGAATTTCAAAGCCAGCATTTTATAGACTAGCTCTGTGACCCAGTGAGCCCTGGGCTACCACCAGTTGCCTTGTGCTCCCTAGATTTGGATCCCAAAGGAACGATCAGGGGTCGAGGGTGACTCTTCTCCCTGGAGCCCTAAGTCTATAAATTCAATCAGGGCCATCAACGTGCCCCTTATTCCTTCTCATGACACTAAACTGAATCCGGGATGAGTTCTCAGGAGGAGCCCACCTGTCAGTCACACTCTGGGCACTGATGTCTCTCTGCTCCATGCTCACCAAGGGCTTCACCAACCATGGCTCTAAAGCCACGTCTTGCCTGGTGGACTAGGTCGAAATTGCCCCTCCTTGGTTCACAGCAGAGACTGCCTTCATGTTGCGTGGTCTGTAATCTCTTAAACATGCCCTGGACATGTTTAAGCTTCAGGACAGCCAGGTCCCGTCATGGGTCCATTGCTTTACTCTCTTGGCAACGTGGTTACAGGTGCTGGAGGGACACAAACTCCTGTGGTTGCCACTCTCCATCAGCTTGCAGAAGACCCATGTACTCACCCCTCTGGCCCCATGCAGGCTTGTGGTGGAGGAAGCCGAAATCCCCAGAGACGCCTCCCACAGCCTTCCCAGGGGCTCTCCGGTCCCTTCCCACTTAGCGTTGACCCAGCCAGGCTTGGGCCAGAGTGGCTGAGGTCCAGGGTACACTTCACTTCCTGCCTTCCCACTCTTTACCTGGCTTCTGTCTGTCCATTTGTTTCTCATGTCTTTTTGCCAAATGTACGTCTGTCTGTCCAGTTTGTTTATTTTGAAACTCATTTAGGTTACCCAGACTTCGTGTGAAAGTTCATGTTCACCCACACCCAACCCCAAGCTTGCTGGGCGCACGCACATCCGAGGGGCCCTCGCTGAGGCTTCCGTTCCTAACTGGCAAGAGCCTGTATTTAATATGCTGAAATTTTCCAGGAAAAATAAATATCTGTGAGACTAGATTAATCCCTGTTCCACAAAAGCGGGGATGCTTCGGTGGCAAAGGTTACAGGCAGGATTCGTTTTGGTCACTAGTTGGGGAAGATGCCATCTCTGCCCTCACTCCGCCCTGAGTCTGTGGCAGCTGTGCCGGCCAGCCGCTCACTGGGCTTCAAGAGAGGAATCTAGGCTCCTGCCTCCCCGCAGTGGCTCCCCACCAACCCCCGTGTTTGGCAGAGAGAGCTCCTGGGAATTGTTTTAGCCGCCCATGCTGGTGGAAACTGACCCCAGGCCTTGTGCTTCCTCCTCTCCCTAACTCCTTCGGGCCAACCTGCTGGTGGATGTTTATTCCACTCTGGGATTGCGGCAGGAGAGCGAGGCCTGGAAGGAAAACAATGCCTGGGCTTCTTTACGGTGATCTCGGGAGCCAGCCATTCTCAGATTAAACTGGCTTCACCGTTCAGGCCAGACCTGAAACCGAATGACAGTGGCGCCTGCCGGGAGAGGGAGTTGAGGGTCGCATCGTAGCCTCACCCTGAGGTCTCAAGGGCTCTTACGAGAGAAGGAAAGTGCATCTGCTCTCTTGGTAAAATGTTTCTCGGGTTCTGCCGTTAGCGTCACACTGGTAGTAAAGAGCTGGGGAACTCTCTGGAAGAATCTGTCAGGTTAATGTCAGGTTAATGACAGGAGCATCCACTGTGGTAGGTCCCATGGAGTCAACAGATCTCACCACGCTCAGCTGTAAGTTCAAAGTTCCTTCCTATGACTGAGGTGCCTCAGGCTGGCTTGGCCATCAGGACAGCTTCTCAGGCACTTGGTCTCCCTCTCCACACTGTTTCCCTTCCCACACGGATGCCACTCGCCTCACGGAGCGCCCACAAGGAGGGAGCCCGGGGAGCACCCCATGGTCCACCCTCCCCAGGCCCACAGGTGCTCTGCCAGGAGCCCCAGCTCGCGGCAAGGATGGCTCAGGTCCCCATCCTCGCTGCTCTCATCACCCTTGTGGGAGTGATGTTGAGAAAGCACCTGTGTCATTCCAGCACCTCTTCCGCTAAGAAGCCTCTGGGTCTTCTTTGGCCCCGAGACCAAGGTGGGGGGGCGATGGTATGTTCTGAGATTGTTCTGCAAGGTTCTCAAAGGGAGGAAATCTGAGTTGACCATTGTAGGTGATGAGCTGACTATAACCGCGAGGCCATGCTAGGTAGACGGGGCCCCAAGGAACCTGATGGAGTATCACACAGGCGTCAGGATAGTGGCCAGGGGACCAGTGGCAATTCTGTGAAAAGGCTCTGGGTGGTGTGATGGGAAAAAGCAAAGATAATTTGAGTTTATTAGTGGAAATACAAATGTTTTTGTTTTGTTTTGTTTTGTTTTTTGTGGTACACGTGCCTCCCACTGTTGTGGCCTCTCCCGTTGCGGAGCACAGGCTCTGGACGCGCAGGCTCAGCGGCCATGGCTCACGGGCCCAGCCGCTCCGTGGCATTTGGGATTTTCCCGGACCAGGGCACAAACCCTTGTCCTCTGCATCGGCAGGGAGACTCTCAACCACTGCGCCATCAGGGAAGCCCGATACAGATGTTTTTAAATGATGGCATTGGACAGGAGTGGGCATACCGATGAAATCTAAAAGTACTTATGGAGGGAATTCCCTGGCAGTCCAGAGGTTAGGACTCAGCACTTTCACTTCAGTGGCCTGGTTCAATCCCTGGTCGGAGAACTAAAATCCTCCAAGCCACTGCACAGCCAAAAACAAAACAAAGAAAAGTACTTATGGAGACCTGAAATAACCCAAGACTAAGACGCCACTAGGAAGGCTTATGCTTCGCAGATACTAAGGAAAAATCGGAATTAACTTTCTCTTTTCTTGGAGAGAAACTCTACAAGATGGTGGAACTGTTACAGATCTTAAATTTAATTAGTGGCTGGGTAGAGGCAGGAAAGAGGTGTGTGGAATCCCCCTAGATGTGCTCCCCAAATCTGCCTCTAGAAGTGTCTTCACTCCCCCGTTTCTGAGCCTGAGGAGGGAATTAAGTGGGAACCACCTTTCTCTACCTCCCGGGAAGGATTTTGAATCTCCAGGCTCCCTTTTCTGGCTGAGGGCTGGACAGAATGGTAGCACTCGCTCAGGAAGTCCTCCTGCGCCTTCCAGGCTTACCTTCCGCATCCAGGATGCACGGAGCAGCAGGGTTTCGCCGAGGGTCTGGCAGAAGCCTTTTTAGAGGAAAGAGCACCACCGACTGTACCAAGAAGCTGGGGAGATCAGAGACTTCAGGTCTGAGTCTTCAGGCTGTTTCAGAAGGAGCCAGTTTTCAGCCCTGGCTCAGAATCTGGACCGGTGGTGTTTGTAGCAAGGACTCAAGAATTCAGAGCCAGGCAGCCTGGCAGCCAGTGGTGGTGGCGGCGAGGCTGCGGCAGTGTTTTGATTTGACTTTGTGTGTGTGTGTGTGTGTGTGTGTGTGTGTGTGTCTTCTCTCCTGTTTACCATTTGCTTTTGGTCGTTCCTACCAAACAGCCACAGTTCCGGAGTCCTGCCCATTAAACACAGAGGAATAAGTATGAGATCTACCAAATTATATAAAATGAAGGAACAACTTATTTCATCTGGGGGTTCCTAACTTAAAAGCGCAATCTTGCCTGCTCTGCATCCTGTCACCCTTAGAGGGGAAAAGCACTGTGGACCCATGTGCCGGACTCCGGTACCCCCAGGGAGTACAGATCCCCGCATTCCATCTGGCTGTGAGAGATACCTAAACATTTCCTGTCCCACTCACTCCCCTTCCCCTGGGGTCCACCTCCACAAGACTATTATTAGAGCCTTAGGGCGGATTAGCACACCAGGACATTTATGGGTATACACAATTTATACCCGCTGAATCCTAGTGTTTCTGCCATTAAAGGGTTTCGTGTCTTGGGCTGGCCTAAACTGAAGCTGACGCCAGACATTTGTGAGTGGCCTCCCTCAAATGTGACGCAGTGAGCCTCACGCCCACCCTCCAGGGTCAGCCGGCTCCGTCCACGAACTGAGCCCTCTGAAGGGCATGGCTCTCGGCTCTGCCCTGGAGGAGATCACCGTGTGCTGGAGGATCCAGCAATTTCCACACAGCATGAGAAATGGGGTGGTGGTACGGGCCAGTGGGGGAGCACTTCGGAGCACGCTGGACCCCATCTGGCTTCAGGGGGGGCCTTCTGGGGGCAGGTGCTGGAAGAGGCAGCTCAGCAGTCCTCGGCCAGAGAATGGAAGGCTTTCCCCCAACTCAGGGGGTTAGGGCTTCATCCTCTCCCTTCAGAAGGGGCATCTCGCTGCACTGGGGGGACTGAATCAGATGGAGTCATTCTGTGGGCTGGGAGGACGACTTGGGGGAGATGAGTGTAGCCTGAACAAGGCCTGGGGGGCGGCTGGTTTTCGCGCACATTCTGTGAGTCAGGCGCCCTGCTCACCACTCTTCCATGTCACCTCGCTTAGTCTCACGGCATCCCTGGGGTGTAAGTACTTGTCTCCCATCTGATGGATGGGAAAACCAGGGCTCCAAGTACAGTGACCTGCCCAAGGTCACACAGTCAGTACGTTACAAGCTGGGGCTGTATCCCGGTTTTCTGACTACAGATTTAGACCTTACTAGAGCTTGAACAAGCAGGAGGTCAGGATGGATTGGATACAGAGCATGAAGGAGAGAGAAGCACCAAGAGTGGGTTTCCAGCATGGGCAGCGGGTGCTTCTCGTGCAGGAACTGCAGGACAAGGGGGGAAGATGATGAGTTTCGTGGATGGTACCCGGGGGACCCCAAAGCTCTGGAGCTAATGTCTCCTGGGGTTGGTGGCACCAGCTGATAGCAACTCTCGGTGGGCTGTTCGGGTGCAGAAGGAGAGGAACAGCTGTCACTCTGTTCTCTGCCATGCCATTTGGTCCCTGGCACCCTGCTGGGCAGCCAGTCCCTTCCTGCCCCACCCTGGCCCCCACAGCAAACACTAACTCTGAGCCCAAATTAACACACTCTTCTCCCTCCCCTTCACCTCCTCCTGCTCTCGTGAAAGTCTCAGCCAGACTCAGTTTCTTTTCCTGGTCCGCTGTAACACTTAGGCAAACTTCAAGACCAAATAAAGATACAAAGGTGGATCCTACGGCAAGCTCACAAAACAAGGACCATCCTGCATGTCCCTCCATCAGTGGGCCACAGTGGCCATGACTGTCCCTCGCCCAGTGGACGCCACTGCTCCCAAGTTTCACGTGCTGTGGTTTGCACCCTGTGGGAGTTCCAGCTAATGCGCATCTTGCCAGCTTTCGTGCCAAACTCCCGGACTGTCCTGCCAGAGACACCATCTGCACCAAACCAAAGGTCCGGTAACCTTCCTTTCCTCTTCTCAGGTGCCTGGCAGGCTGACGACAACGTGGTCAGTCGTCGGAACACGCAGCGCAGACGCCCATCTTCTGGCAGCCTGGAGGACCCCGAGAACAGGCTCTGCGTGTGGGATCCTTTGGCCATCTGAGAGCCTTAGCCCCTGTACCAGGGCTCTCCTCCCGTTCTCACATCCCATCCTGGCCTCATGGCACCACTGACCTCCTGGGCATCCTCAGCCAGGCACACGGAGACTTTTTAGACCCACGTGAAAGCTGGATGCTGAGGGCACCTGACCCTTCTCCCAGACTCATCTTCTTCCGCAACCGTGATCCTTCCCCTCTCAGAAGGGACTGGAAACCTCTTTTCTCCTTGTGGGATAAAGCCACTCGAACTGCAGCTCACGAGACCCTTTGCAGAGAGTCTCTGGAATGTTTCCACTGTATCTTGATCTTCAGGTGGAGCTGTGGTCTACAGACTGGTTATTTCTTTTGTATCTTTTTTTTTTTTTCTCCTTAGGAGGTAGACCAAGAAGACTCAAGAGTTTGGGTGACTTCATTACAAACACCCATCTGGCATTTTCTAGTCTCTGGGACATCATAACCAATCTGAGACCTGCAGATTGGGGTGGCGTTGGGGGATGACTCCTGTGAGAAGGGAAAGCCATATTGCACTGTAAGTGGGGTTTCCCTCAAAATGCATTAGGAGCTCCTCTCTCAAGGACAAGAAGCAGTGGCAACCACCAGAAGGTTGGTTGGGAAAACAGTTCTTGCTTCTGGTAGCAGAGGCTATGCCTCGTGTGTCTGCTTAGGAAGGAGGCCTTGAATCTGAGAACCCCTCAGTTACATGATGACCTACCGGGGAGTTCTTTATGATCAGGTGCACTCAGGAAGGCCTGGGGCTCCATCCTAAGGTGACACTGCAAAGGCATTTTTGACCCCCTCGATGTACCAGGCACTTGTTAGGGACTGTCGTATATTATCACGTTTCATCACTACCGCCCTGTCAGGTGGCATTCTTACCCCTGCTGCCCCCGTCTCCACCCCGCTTTTCTGAAAGAGTTGAAGAAAGAAGCTGAGAGAGGGGTGGACCGGTGGTTCTCATTTGGTGCCCAGGAACCCCAAAGGAGGTTGGGGGAAGGGCTGAACTGGGGTCAGTGGTGGTCTGGGAGGCTCCCCATCCCACCGGTTTTCCTCCCCTGTCCTCCAGATCAGCTGAGCCTGATGGGGGGAGCCGGAGGTACTGCCTTCCATAGGCTCATCAGAGATTTAGAGATATTGTTCAAATCACATGTCCACCCCACCCCAGTCCAGTGTAGGCATATAAATAACAGTCTGAAACAGCAAGACCGTAAGCTGTTGGCTGTTCGTCTCTCAACACTAGTGTTATCAATGGATTCCTCATAGCTCTCTGATAGATGCATTGTCTGCTGGCTTTTGGAAGAGGTGGTTAGTTAGTGGAGCATGAGATTGAGAAGCAAAGTGGGATCCAACAGTTTGTGAGGCTGAGATGTGACAGAGCCCTAGGCTATGCCCACCATGATGGCCTGAATTAGTAGTTGGAATTGTTGCCCTAGAGGAACTTTTCATGGTCCTTCCCAAGGCCTCAAAGAGAGCCCAGTGCCGGGGGATCTTTTGCACCTCCTGTGTGGCTGCCTTGTGCCGTCAGGTGCGTGGTGACCCTCACTGCCTGGTGGTTGTGGTTCACATCCTGCCCTGGGGGTGGGCAGGCGGAGGCCTGTGGTCCTGACAGACACTACATGAGCCAAGCCAAATCTCAGCTTCTGCCTTGAGTTCCGGTGTCCACCCGCTCTGAAATCCTGCAGTGGGCTCTGCTGTTTCAGACCCCTGTTAATGTCCTTTCTTTCCCCGAAACATTCTTACAGACCCTTTCATATTGATGATTCCAGCAATAACCACACTTCCTGATTTCCTTGAAATCTGAGCCCCAGAAGCACTAGGGAAGGGGACTCTCCCTGAGCCTGGGGTGGTGGCATACAGATCCACCTCCTCTCCCGGCAGGTAGTATTCAGAGTGTGGTGTTACCTGAGATGAAGGAGATGTAGGTAAACAGTCGCCACAGTGGCCAGGAACCCTAAGAGGAAGCCATTGTCTTCACCCTTTCTGGAGGGTCTGTCTTCTCCCAGGAAGAGGCTCAGAGAGATTCCTCAAGGCCTTGGTTCCATAACCAAGACATACCCGGGTGAGAAGTGGCCCTTCACTCCTGTTTCTCAGACAGTTCCTGCTCTCTCCCCCATCCCCGCACCTCTTTGCCCTCATTTAGCTCTTTGGCGAGCAGAAATATCCCATCCAAAAGGGCTGGGATCAGGGAACAGGGCACAGAGCCTGGTCGGGGAACAGGACAGCCGCCCCAGTCATCATCTGGAGATGGTCATGTTGTTAGCAGTTGACCCACAGAGAATATGACGGGGCCTGGTTTCTCACACAAGGACACAGACTAACCGGAGGCCTGGGGCTCCTTCCTGCCACACTCAAGTCGGAGCTCACCTATGAGCTCACTTCCGGGTGGTGTGGTGATCCCAGCCTTCTCACAGAGCCCTTTTTCCTTCTCCTCCCCAGTCCCATCCTACCAGAGGCCATGCCAACGCTGGGGCGTCTCCTGGGCACGGATCCACACACGTTAAGCCATCTCACCTGGGGAGGGTTTTTGTCCTGTTCACCTGACCTTGGCATGCTGCTTGCTCACTGTGCTTTAGGATCTGCACACCTAGTGTGTGTAAGTATGTGTGTACTGTTGTGCCATCTGTGTACCCCTCACTCCCTGGAGTACACTCATGGGCACACTACAGTGGGGACGTCAAGGATGCAATATTTATGGACTGCTGCATGATTCTTAAAAATGAATAAAACTGTTCACGAGGGAAGAAGAGGTGTTAACTGCGCAGTTGGCTTATTTGTGAAAGTTGCTGTCCGACTTTCTCCAGCACGCTTTTAATACTTTGACTCAATAACAACTCACACTGCAGAAATATAGAAGATCATGAGAGATTACTACAAGAAACTCTATGCCAAGAAAATGGACAACCTGGAAGAAATGGACAAATTCTTAGAAATGCACAACCTGCCAAGACTGAATCAGGAAGAAATAGAAAATATGAATAGACCAATCACAAGCACTGAAATGGAAACTGTGATTAAAAATCTTCCAACAAACAGAAGCCCAGGACCAGATGGCTTCACAGGCGAATTCTATCAGACATTTAGAGAAGAGCTAACACCTATCCTTCTCAAACTCTTCCAAAATATAGCAGAGGGAGAAGCACTCCCAAACTCATTCTACGAGGCCACCATCACCTTGATACCAAAACCAGGCAAGGATGTCACAAAGAAAGAAAACTACAGGCCAATATCACTGATGAACATAGATGCAAAAATCCTCAACCAAATACTAGCAAACAGAATCCAACAGCACATTAAAAGGATCATACACCATGCTCAAGTGGGGTTTATGCCAGGAATGCAAGGATTCTTCAATATACGCAAATCAATCAATGTGATACACCATGTTAACAAATTGAAGGAGAAAAACCATATGATCATATCAATAGATGCAGAGAAAGCTTTCGACAAAATTCAACACCCATTTATGATAAAAACCCTGCAGAAAGTAGGCATAGAGGGAACTTTCCTCAAGATAATAAAGGCCATAAATGACAATCCCACAGCCAACATTGTCCTCAATGGTGAAAAACTGAAACCATTTCCACTAAGATCAGGAACAAGACAAGGTGGCCCACTCTCACCACTCTTATTCAACTTAGTTTTGGAAGTTTTAGAAACAGCAATCAGAGAAGAAAAGGAAATAAAAGGAATCCAAATTGGAAAAGAAGAAGTAAAGCTGTCACTGTTTGCAGATGACATGATACTATACATAGAGAATCCTAAAGATGCTACCAGAAAACTACTAGAGCTAATCAATGAATTTGGAAAAGTAGCAGGATACAAAATTAATGCACAGAAATCTCTGGCATTCCTGTACACTAATGATGAAGAATCTGAAAGTGAAATCAAGAAAACACCCCCATTTACCATTGCAACAAAAGGAATAAAATACCTAGGAATAAACCTACCTAAGGAGACAAAAGACCTGTATGCAGAAAATTATAAGACACTGATGAAAGAAATTAAAGATGATACAAATAGATGGGGAGATATACCATGCTCCTGGATTGGAAGAATCGATATTGTGAAAATGACTCTACTACCCAAAGCAATCTACAGGTTCAATGCAATCCCTATCAAACTACCACTGGCATTTTTCACAGAACTAGAACAAAAAAATTCAAACTTTGTTTGGAAAAACAAAAGACTCCGAATAGCCAAAGCAATCTTGAGAACGAAAAACGGAGCTGGAGGAATCAGGCTCCCTGACTTCAGACTACACTACAAAGCTATAGTAAGCAAGACAGTGTTTTACTGGCACAAAAACAGAAAGATAGATCAATGGAACAGGATAGAAAGCCCAGAGATAAACCCACACCCATATGGTCAACTTATCTTTGATCAAGGAGGCAGGAATGTACAGTGGAGAAAGGACAGCCTCTTCAATAAGTGGTGCTGGGAAAACTGGACAGGGACATGTAAAAGTATGAGATTAGATCATTCCCTGACACCATACACAAAAATAAGCTCAAAATGGATTAAAGACCTAAATGTAAGGCCAGAAGCTATCAAACTCTTAGAGGAAAACATAGGCAGAACACTCTATGACATAAATCACAGCAAGATCCTTTTGGACCCACCTCCTAGAGAAATGGAAATAAAAACAAAGATAAACAAATGGGACCTAATGAAACTGCAAAGCTTTTGCACAGCAAAGGAAACCATAAACAAGACCAAAAGACAACCCTCAGAATGGGAGAAAATATTTGCAAATGAAGCAACTGACAAAGGATTAATCTCCAAAATTTAAAAACAGCTCATGCAGCTCAATAGCAAAAAAACAAACAACCCAATCCAAAAATGGGCAGAAGACTTAAATAGGCATTTCTCCAAAGAAGATATACAGACTGCCAACAAACACATGAAAGAATGCTCAGCATCATTAATCATTAGAGAAATGCAAATCAAAACTACAATGAGATATCATCTCACACCAGTCAGAATGGCCATCATCAAGAAATCTAGAAACAATAAATGCTGGAGAGGGTGTGGAGAAAAGGGAACACTCTTGCACTGCTGGTGGGAATGTGAATTGGTACAGCCACTATGGAGAACAGTATGGAGGTTCCTTAAAAGACTAAAACTCGAACTACCATATGACCCAGCAATCCCACTACTAGGCATATACCCTGAGAAAACCATAATTCAAAAAGAGGCATGTACCAAAATGTTCATTGCAGCTCTATTCACAATAGCCCGGAGATGGAAGCAACCTAAGTGTCCATCATCGGATGAATGGATAAAGATGTGGCACATATATACAATGGAATATTACTCAGCCATAAAAAGAAACAAAACTGAGCTATTTGTAATGAGGTGGATAGACCTAGAGTCTGTCATACACCGTGAAGTAAGTCAGAAAGAGAAAGACAAATACCGTATGCTAACACATATATATGGAATTTTAAAAAATGTCATGAATAACCTAGGGGTAAAACAGGAATAAAGACACAGACCTACTTGAGAATGGACTTGAGGATATGGGGAGGGGGAAGGGTAAGTTGTGACAAAGCGAAAGAGAGGCATGGACATATATACACTACCAAACGTAAGGTAGATAGTGGGAAGCAGCCGCAGAGCACAGGGAGATCAGCTCGGTGCTTTGTGACCGCCTGGAGGGGTGGGATGGGGAGGGTGGGAGGGAGGGAGATGCCTGAGGGAAGGGATGTGGGAACAGATGTATATGTATGACTGATTCACTTTGTTATAAAGCAGAAACTAATAAAAAAATAAAATAAAAATTAAAATAAAACAATAAATACTTGGGAAGAAAAAAAAAACTTTGACTCAAGACAAGCTGGACATGGAGGAGTGAGAGAGGGCAAGGGGTAGAGGAAAAGACATGTTTCTGGGTGGGAGCTGGTGTACCATCCCCCGGGCACAGCTCCTGCCCAGAGACCTGATAAGGAGCCCTCACCTCCACTCACCCCCTTCAACCAGAGAACTTCCAACTGCAGCTCCTCAATAACTGAAGAGCAGGAAAGCTGGTGACGGGAGGGAGGCTGGGGGAGGGGAGGAGGAAGGACCACAGTCCACCGTTAGTCCGTCACTTAAAGGCTGGTGAAATGAATGGGGCAAATGACCCCAGTCAAAGAATTTGGCAAGTCCACGGCTTTCCTGGCTTTCACCCAACGGCTCTGTTTCCTCGGCTATCTGGAAAGGAGGGAGAGCACTTCCGAAGAAGCCTCTGGAATGTCAGCTTCTGGGAATCTTGCTGAGGACGGGGCGGGGAGGGGGCGCTTACCGGGAAACACTGGATTACCCTAGCCGCCTTGGGGTGCCTGCGACCGGGGCTGCGGTTTCTGCGGACCTGAGCGGCAGGTGGCATCGGAGAGTCAGACCTGCTTGCGGGCACCAAGACGACACTCGGTCGGGAGACCGGGACAGGCCGCAGAAACGTGAGGAAGTGCCACTCGCAGCCCAGAGGAGAGGAAAGGAAAGCCCCAAGCATGCACCCAGCCCTGGCCCCCGCGCCACGGGCTGCGTCCCAGGAGCCGTCGCCACCTCTGAGCAGCCCAGATGGGAAGGGGGTGGGGCGGAGGACGGTTCCCGCGGCGAACTGCTCGCCGAGGGCCCCGGGGCCTCTGCGGGAGCGCCGAGCCGCGCGCCTCTCCGAGCCCTGCGCGGGGCCCTCGGGCGGGAATGCGCGGAGCCGGGACGCGGTGGCGGGTAGGGGGCTGGGTCGCGCGCGGGAGAGGGCGGCAGGAGGGAGCTGGAAGAGAGTTACCGCGTGAGAGAGCCGTTAAGAGCCCGCGGTCTCTTTGGAGATGCCCTGGCCAATGGCAGAAGCGGAAGCTGTTTATATGGGCGGGGCGTCGCCACGGCAGCAGGAGACGCCTTGCGAGCGGCTACTGAGTGCCGGTCCCCAGCCGCTGGCTTTCAGAGAGGCGCCGGCGGGCGTGAGTGGCGACGAGGATTGCTGGCTGGGCCCTGGAGCTGGGAGCAGAGAGCCGCGGTGAGGGTGGGCGGTGGGAGGAATTTCTTTGAGAAGCTTCCTTTGGCCCGGGCTGCGCTCTGAGCCAGGTAAGGGACGGGGAGGGCTGCCGGCCGTGGGAAGGGAGGGCGTCAGTACCAGCCCGCTCTCCCATCCGTCCCCGACGGAAGTGGAGGGCCCGGGGACTGACATCAGAGGCGTTTGGGGGACACTCACTTCCCACCCCCTTATAACTCTCTGTATTGTTTCCTTCCTTCCCCTTGAGCCCCATCCTAATATCCCTTTTCAAAGATCAGACGACCTCCCCCGCCCCCCGACCCGTCGTACTGCCCTCCTGGACTCTCTCGCCCCATTTCCATTGGTTGTGGACGGAGAGAGGGGGTTTAATTCCCCGCTTTGAGGGAGAAAGGGGTGGCCTCGCATGCCCCTACACTATTCCCTCGTTGGGCTAATTAAGTCTCCTCTAAAAGATCCAAGAGGAAAAGAGCGAGGCGAACCCCGTGTGGGTCGGACCCCCGGGCACACCTTCTGTTTCCCAGACCTCGGCAGTAAAAGATCCTCCCCGGCTGCAGGAAGGATTTTAGTAAGAGCCTCCCCCCTCGCCCACACTCTCCCCTCGGGGGTGGGGAAAGAGGGCTCAGTTCCCGCTCTGGTCCCCGCAGGCACCACATTCCGTTTGGAGGAGGCTACCCCCGGATCGCGGGATGGAAGCCCGCTTCCGGGAGGCTGCGTAACTGAAGCCGCGGGAGTCAGCGGGCCGGAGAGCTCGGCGGCCACCCTCGGCTCGGCTCGTGGATGTTGACAGCCCCCTCGGAGAGTCCCCGCAGATATGGCGGAGAGCTGGCTACGCGTCTCGGGAGCAGGGGCAGCGGAGGAGGCCGGACCGGAAGGCGGCCTGGAGGAGTCCAACGCCCTGAATGACAGCCTGACCAGCCTGCAGTGGCTGCAGGAATTCTCCATTCTCAACGCCGAGCTCCCCGCCCTGCCTTCGGGGGACACCGACCCCCACGGCTCCCACGAGCTGGCAGGCTCGGCCGAGCCGGGGTCTCCCCTGGCGGCGGACCCCGCCTGCCTGGGGCAGCCGCACACACCCGGCAAGCCCACGTCCTCCTGCACGCCGCGGAGCGCCCCCTCGGGGCTGCAGGCCTCGCCTCCCGACGACGTGGACTACGCCACCAACCCGCACGTGAAGCCGCCCTACTCGTATGCCACGCTCATCTGCATGGCCATGCAGGCCAGCAAGGCCACCAAGATCACCCTGTCGGCCATCTACAAGTGGATCACGGACAACTTCTGTTACTTCCGCCACGCTGATCCCACCTGGCAGGTAGGGAGGCACTCCCTCCCTCCCTCCCCATGCCCTCGCGGACTGGACTCACATCCCAGATCCGCAGGCCAAGTAGGCGCGGTACGGCCAGGGCCCCGAGAGAGGAAGGCCGTCCAGGAAGGACCTCAAGGGAGCCCAGTGCTTGGACTGCTGCCCCTTTGACTTCAGAGACGGAGGAGGGAGGATGTTCAGAGGGCTGCAGGGGTGCCGACATAGAGGTTCAAGGGGAAAGAACTTGTCACTCGTCCGGCAGGCTCAGCCCAAAGACCAGGGCTGAACTATGCGTGGACACAGCCCCCCAGGGTAGGTTGATGGACTGAGGGACACATTTTTGTCCCAAGTCCTGCAATTCCTCGACACTACCCTCCTCAAGGTCAGTTTGTCAGGGCCTGACTGGAGGCAGAGCATCGTTCCTGCCAGACTCTGCATCCCGCCTGCTTTCAGTTGGCTGGAGGGGCTCTGGGAGGGGAGAGGGGCGTGCTGCGGGGTGTGAAGGCCATCGGTGTCCCAGTGGAAGGGCTACGGGGCCTTCCGAAAGCTGCTGTGCCAGCCCCCACCCCAAGCCCTCCCTAGTTTCCTGCCTACACTCCTCCCCCTCTTCTCATCAACCTCCCTGGGGGGACAATTACCTCAGCCACGTGCTTTCCACAGGGGCTCTTTCCTCCCACACTGGCTTCATGTTCCAAGTCTCCGGAACCTGGCACAGAGCAGCCAAGGGGCCCAGACCACCATGTAAACCTCCCAGTCTTGCCAGGGGGCACTACTCACCTGCCGGCCCCACCCACCAGGCCCCAGACCCCTGTGCCCCAGCGTGGTTTGGACTGTGCACCCAGGCCTGAACAAGGCAGGATGGTGATTCAGGCTGGGCACACGCTGCCCTGAGCCTCTTCGACCATCAGGATCAGGGGCTACTTGGGGACAGAGACCCTGAGGATGCACAGATCCTTCCCTGTGGCACAGGTCACAGGATCAGAGTTCCTGTAATCACAGCTATTCCACGATTGCTTGGGCCCTGACCCTGGGGCAGGTACCATTTGTAACCTTGGTGAGAAAGCAGAGACCCTCCACCACCCCCCACCCTACCCCAAGCCTGAGAGGCCCCAGGAATGAGCGCTATGCTCTTGGCTGGGTAATAATCAACTGAGGCCTCAGAGCCTGGGGTGGGAGGAGGGGGACATGGTGGGTGAGGGCCCAGGCCAGCAGCCGGCTCTAGAAACAAGGAAAGTCATCAGATCCTCCCACACTTCATCCCCCCCCACACACACCCTCACACCCACTCACTCATTTCACAAACAGAGAAGGCCAGCCAGGCCCAGGCAGAGGGAGATGGCCGTCCAGGACCTGGGGGAGCCAAGGCCTTTGACCAGAGGCCGCAAGCGGCGGGGTAAGGGAGGGAGGGCAGGACAGGCTGGCACTGAGAGCCACCCTGCGGCTCAGGGCTCGGATGACTGAGCAGGCAGATATCCTGGCCAAAGGGAACAAAAGCCCCCGACAGCACTCCCAGCTCCTGGTGCCCCGTGGCTGGTGTCCCAGAGCCTCCCGCTCGGAGCAGCGCCTCTGTCTCCCCTGCCCCCATCGGAGAGAAGGTGGTGGTGGGACTGGCAGTGGCGCTAGGAGCCCCCCATCACTGACCCCACCCACTCTCCCAGCTGTCTTCCTTCTCTCCTACCTCCCTGTGTCCAGAACTCCATCCGCCACAACCTGTCCCTGAAGAAGGGCTTCATCAAGATGCCTCGGGAGAAGGACGAGCCAGGCAAGGGGGGCTTCTGGCGCATCGACCCCCAGTACGCCGAGCGGCTGCTGAGTGGGGCCTTGAAGAAGCAGCGGCTGCCCCCAGTCCACATCCACCCGGCCTTTGCCCGCCAGGCCGCGCCAGAGCCCAGCGCCGCCCCATGGGCCAGGCCACTGACCGTGAGCACCGAGGCCCAGCAGCTGCTGCGGGAGTTCGAGGAGGCCACTGGGGAGGCGGGCTGGGGTGCAGGCGAGGGCAGGCTGGGGCGCAAGCGTCAACAGCCGCTGCCCAAGCAGGAGGCCAAGGTCCCGCGGCCCTCCAGCCCCCTGCTGCTGACCCAGGAGGAGCAGGGTGAGCTGGAACCCCTCAAGGGCAACTTTGACTGGGAGGCCATCTTGGACGCTGGCACGCTGGACGGGGAGCTGGGCACGCTGGAGATCTCGGAGCTGATCCCGCCGCTGAGCCCTGCCTCACACGGGGACGTGGACCTCACCATCCATGGCCACCACATCGACTGCCCTGTTACCTGGGGGCCTCCAGCGGAGCAGGCTACCGACAGCCTGGACTTTGATGAGACCTTCCTGGCCACATCCTTCCTGGAGCACCCCTGGGACGAGAGCACCCGTAGCTCCCTGCCCCCCGAGCCCCTCTTTGAGGCCGGGGATGCCACACTGGCCTCTGACCTGCATGACTGGGCCAGCCTGGGCGCCTTCTTGTAAGAAGCCAGGCCCTCCCCACCTCCAGACAGCACCGAAGTCTGGGCCCAGACTGCCCCCCTCCCCGCCAGTGCAGGCCCATGGACACCCTACCGCCCAGGCAGGGGCTGGGCCAGCTCACCCCACCAGGCCACACGGCCCCCAGCCCAGGCCATCCTCAGATTCTAGTCCAGCAGGCTGAGAATTGGGGCCCAGGACCCAAATTGCTGCCTCCGCTCCCCAGCCCCCCATACACACAGTGTTTCATTGATCCACTTCTTCCCTGCCCCAGAGACACGCTAAGGGCCCTGCACTATGAGAGCTGCGGCTTGGAGGGGCCCTGGCCAAGCTGGAAACATCAGTACAGGGCCCGCCCCAGAACACCTTAGCTTCCAAGCTTCTCTCTCTCCTGCTCTCCTCCCCAGGTCTCTATCCAGAGCAAGTTCCCAGGTTCAACCAATGCTGATTAGGTGACTGCAAATGAACACCCAAGAGGCCTCTCCCGGCAGTCTGTGAGGAGGAGCTAGGCGGAGGGGGGAAGAGAGAGGAGACAGAAAGGAGGCCGGGGTGCCGGGTGGAGCCAGGAGATTTTCTAAGGCCTCTGGGATCTTCTGGCTTCATCCCTAGAGGTGGGGCAGAGGGTATGTGTCCCTAATCTTTGAGCCCAACTTGAGGCTGAGAGCAGCGGGGAGATGGGGATCTGGGGGTTAGGGGCTGGGGCAGCCAAGCTGCGGAGGGAAAGGGGACAGACAGACTAATGTAGTGAGTGTAGCTAGAGCTGAGGCTTAACTGGGAGGGACGCAGTGCTTGCTAGAACCACTGGGACCAGGAATGGGGGGATGGCCCCGTGCCCTTGCTTGCACTCCTGCAGGGGAGTGTCTTGCTCCACCATAAACGCCCTGGGCTGCATCCCACATCCCCTCTCCTAACCCATCGGGTAATTTAACCTTTTTCATAGAAAGTGATTTACAATAAAAACATTTTTAAAAGTAAAGTTTTAAAAAGTCTCAAAATGGACCTGCTTGCAACTTTCTCTGGGGAAAAGCATGGGCCAGTTTTGGGGAGGCCACGGCCCAAGGGGGAATGGCTGGGAGGAAGATGGGGGGCACCAAAGGCCTGCAGAGTGTCCCCTGATGCACTCCTCAGGATCTCTGGGTGCCCAGAGAGAAAGGGGCTGAGAGGCGGCCCTCGGGGGTCCCCTGCAGCCAGGGCCTCGGCACCTCTCTATGTGCAATGGGGAGACTGTACCCACAGCCCCGAGGAGCAGGCGGCAAAGGAGGCACAGCCCCCTCCCTGGCCCTGGGGACTCACTCACAAAGGCCGTTCTTGCCCAGGGCTCGGCTCACGTTCCCCACCTCGCCCAAGTTGAGGGCCTGCCCAGACTCACCTGCGGTCCTCGCCTGGGCCTGTCTCCAGCTCCTCCCTCCCTTGGTCCCTTCCTGAAGGGACAGGGTGTGAGGTCAGAGGGCCCCAGCCCCTGGGGCCCCACTTGCCACCCTGGGGTTCATTCACCCCGCCCAGGGCCTTCCCTCCAATGCAGGTTGGGGCTGAGGGAGGCCATCAGGGCAGACGGAAGACGGGGTGCCTAGACCCTACAGCTCCAGCCTGTGAGGAATCAACGTACCAGAGTTCTGATGGGGAAACTGAGGCACAGCAAATATGTGACACTCAGCAGGCACCTTTCCACCCCCTCACCCCAGCTTTGCCTGGAACCCATCTCTCCCCCGAGCCTGCACCTGGCCCCGCCAGCACGCCCTTGTGGTGCACAGCCCCTTCCCCCAGCACTCACGTGCACGTGCGCACAGACACACACACACACACACAAACGGGCACTGTCCTACACAATCCTGCCCAGCCTCCACGGGCCCCTTTCTCCTGAAGCCCCTTTCTTTCCTTGCACTGGAGGCTGGCTCCAGGACAACCTGGCATTCCCCCGCCAACTTGCTGCTTTCCCTTGCTAATTACTCAAAATATTTCCGAAGGGTGCGCACACTGCAGGGCCAGGCGGGTTGGGGCCTTACAGAGCTCAGGAGGCAGCCCATCCCCTTCCCACCGCTTGCTGAGGAGGCTGCCCCAACCTCCCTCTGAGACTCCCTTCACCCCCTAAGCAACGACTCCCTCCCTCTCCCCACCACCCTCCGGCCTTCCTGCCCACGCTCCCCAGCACTGGGGGAACATGGGGGCTCCAGCCTCTCCACTGGTCCCCAGGCTCAGCCTCCAGCCCCTGACTAAAGGGGTACACCCTGGATTGACAGGTGGGGCCGGTCACTGTCCCTCCTCCTCACCCTCTGCCTGGGCCCATGCTGGGGGAAGAGGGGCAAGGTCAGGGGCTGGCAGAACTGCCTGCCAGGTAAGAAAAGGCTGAAGAAGCTTCTGGCTGCCAGGAAGAATCCCCAGGAGCTCCTGAAAATCCCTATGCTTGGGACTAGCGTCTCTGGGGCTGGGACCCAAACACTGGCACTTTTAAGGGTCCATGGATGCTGCCAACGAGCAGCCAAAGCTAAGAGGGGGCTCCGAAGCGGCCACAACACAGGGCTTCACACACCCTTTCAGCAGGCAGCGTTTGGGGGTTGGCGGTGGAGGGGGCGGGAAGCGTGAGTGGATCCTGTCCCTCCTATTCATCCCTGCCCCGGCCCTTGGCTGGGTGGCTTTTTGAAAAAACGTTCAGTGACTCCGTATTTATTTAGAGATTCGATGTAATCCCAGTCAATATATATTTTGCGCCCTTAACAGTAAGTTGCAGACAGGCTGCCCCATTAGCACTAGATACTTTAGTGTGTGTTTCCTTAGAACAAGGACACGCCTCCATAATCCCAGTACCACCATCACAATCAGGAAATGAACACTGACCTGGTAATCCCATGTAACCGCAGACCCCCTTCACGTCTTGCAGATCACCCCAGTAATGCTCCTCTCCATTCCAACATCCCAATCCAGGACCCCATGTTGCACTGAGTTGTCCTTTCTCTTTTGCCCTGTGTGGCTTTGAGCCCATGACTCAAGCTCTCTGGGCAGGTTTCGCATTTCCTTTGATCTCCACTTTTGAGGTGAGAAGCCCTTCAGCCACTTCACCCTCAGGTGTGGTACAGTCCCTTCCCGAAGCAAGAAGCCAGCTTGCTGTCTCCTCACTTTCCACCTCTTCCCTATCCTCCCTCCCCCATGTATCGCCAGCCAGGAAAGGGATGAGGGGCAATGTTCAGGAACTCAGTGTTTGGGGACCCTCGCCGTCTGCCCACGGGACAGGCCACCCCCAGCTCCAGTGACGGGAAGGCCCCCGGGATGGGATTCCATGCTGGCCTGAAGCAAATGCGCCAGGCCTCCTGAAGAGCTGAGCTGAGGGCAGGAAACACTCTTCTCCCCGCCTCTGCCCCCCTCAACATACTAGGGACCCAGACTTGAAGAAGGAAGGTCATGTCCATGGTGTCCTCCCAGATCAGCACCGACACCGTCTCCTCCATGTCCGGCTCCTACATCGCCCCTGGCACGGAAGAGGACGGGGAGGCTCTCCCCTGCCCCCGGGCCGCCAGCAGGACCCCCTCAGAAGAAGGAGACGTAAGAGAGGAGCATGGGATCGCCCTCGCCGCTCTGCTCTGCTCTGTACTCGAGTCCCAAGGAGCTCAGTCCAGGGCCTGCCAGGGAGATCGGCAAAGCCCCCCAGTGCTCGGGAGGGGAGCCCTGGAAAACACGGTACCGGGTTGTTGAATCACAGACTCCCTCAGATGTGATCTTCCATGTGGCACCACTTCTGTCCTGAGGACTTGGTTTGGGTTTGCTGCCAGGCGAGCTGAGTAGGAGAGCCGGTGGCATCTGCACCTTGACTTTTGTTGCTCCTTTGCAGGTGACGCCAGCGGCGTCTCCAGACTGCAACTTTGCGGGCCTCGTCGCCACCGCTGAAGAGGAGGATGCAGAGGTAAGAGCAAGGTGGACGCTGGTGCCCCTCCCCGGTCAGAGGGACTGCCGGCGCTGGCACAGGATGCAAATAGGATGGGGGCTCTTCTGGAAGAAGCCTTCCAAGGTGGTGCACTTGGATCTGTTAGAGGCAGGGTGCAGAGCAGAGGGACTGTCCGGTTAGCAGAGGGCGCTGGTCTCAGCGTAATAGGCGTGGGGTGAGTTCCAGAGGGAAGTCTTCCAGGCCAGACCCTTGAGAGGGTGTTTGTCCTCCAATTCACTTAGTATTTACCTGGCACAGGCATCTCACATCTTCCTGGCACTGGGGGACACAAAGACCGAGTGACATGGCTTTTGCCTGCCCACACCCCCAATCCACCCATCCCACCCATCCCGGAGCTCCATCTGATGGAGGAATCAGAGTTATAACTCAGCGTGAGCAGTGCTCTGACGGAGGTGTGCCTGAAGTATATGGAATGCCCAGCTCCCAGTGGGGACTCTACAACTTTCTCTTGAGCCAGATGTTCTCAAAGGAGTATCTGGATGGGATCGGGGATCCTAAAGGGTTCCTGAAAGTTTTATGATCTCACGGTTTGCTTTTTCATTTGACAACTTTGATTTCCACCTGAGAGAAACAGTGTGAGCTAAACTATAACCAAGGCTATTCCTGACAGTCCCAGGGTCCCTCTGTAAGGTGCCTCAGACCTGGTCCCTCTGGAACGTGCCTCAGACCTGGTCCCTACGGGCCGATCCTGCCTCGCCAAGCAAAATCTGCCTCTGCTGGGCCTCCCAGCCATCTCACACAGACAGGAAATGTATGGATACCAGGAGGGTGATTAGTTCTGTCTTCTGACAATCAGTAGACTCATTTCACTGCTTTATGGACTCACAGTGCCTTCCTTCTGTCCTAGGGAAATGAGGTTCTAGAAGAAGAGGACGGATCACCCACACAAGAAGATGGTAAAAGACCTGGTCTTTTGCTCCCTTTTATTATATTTCTCTCCCGGGTATTCTCTGAAGGGTAGAGAAAGGGGCACTGGTGTGACTTGGTGGCACTGCTCAAGGGTGTGGCTTTGGGGAAAGGTTGTCTTCTTGATGGAATATCAAAGCAAGCAGGGTATCTGAGGACCTCAGCAGCCTTCCTGGCTCTTTCTGGGCCTCTGAGCCAAGGCTGCAGAAGATACATGGAGTTCTCCATCTACGTTGAGTAGATCCTGAAGCTTCTTGGGCAACTGCCATCCCCTTCCTTCCTGCTTCAGCTTCTCAGCCGAGTCTCACAGAACTGCTCTAGCAGCCCCAAAGTTCAGCTGCAGCAGGAGAACAGCTTCCTCCCCTTGGGGGAACCGACTGTTAGGCAGTAGGTTTTCCTGCTTTAGTGAAGAAAACGGCTGATGTTACAGTAGCAGAAGGATCACAGCCCTGGCGGCACAGCAAAGGTGAGGTGAAGAGACGTTAGCAGCTCAGCGTACACTAGTGTTTGTAGGCTATTGGAACGATTCTCTTTACCATCATTCAGGCCTCAAGTAGATATATTTTTTTAAATTGGAAGAGTTGGTTTACAATGTTGTGTTAGTTTCTGCTGTACAGCAACGTGAATCAATTATACATATACATATATCCACTCTTTTTTTAGATTCTTTGCCCATATAGGCCATTACAGGGTACTGAGTAGAGTCCCCTGTGCTCTACAGCAGGTCCTTATTAGTTATCTATTTTATATATAGTAGTGTGTATATGTCAATCCCAATCTCCCAATGTATCCCTCCCCTCCCTTGCCCCCCGCCATAACCATAAGTTTGTTTTCTACACCTGTGACTCTATTTCTGTTTTGTAAATAAGGTCAATCATATCTTCAGTCAGAAGAATTTGGTTTCTAGTAAGCCGAGAAGCGAAGGAACGACCTGCATATAGAGCAAGGAAGTGGCGGGGTGGGGGTGGGGGTTAGGCGAGCTGGGAATCCCACCTGGGATTGTAGGACCAGGCATCCAAGGGACCGGTGTCTCTTCAGTCTGCTCCTCTGAGGTGCCTCCACAGAAGGGCAACCTCTAGAGCAAACCTGGATCCCAGCCTGGATGCAGATGTCATGCTAGTCGCTTCTGCTTTGGCCATGGCAGTTGCTTGGGGGGTGGTGTGGTGTGCAGGGGGTGCGCATGTGCACATGACCACTCTCTCCTGGTTATTGTTTCAGCCACGCATGTGGGTGGAAACTAACCCCAGGCCTTGTGCTTCCTCCTCTCCCTCACTCCTTCGGGCCAACCTGCTGGTGGATGTTTATTCCACTCTGGGATTGCGGCAGGGGATTGAGACCTGGAAGGAAAACAATGCCTGGGCTTCTTTATGGTGATCTCGAGAGCCAGCCATTCTCAGATTAAACTGGCTTCACCGTTCAGGCCAGACATGAAACCGAATGACAGAGGCGACTGCCAGGAGAGGGAGTTGAGGGTCGCATCGTAGCCTCAACCCGAGGTCTCAAGGGCTCTTACGGGAGAAGGAAAGTGGATCTGCTCTCTTGGTAAAATGTTTCTCGGGTTCTGCTGTTAGCGTCACACTGGTAGTAAAGAGCTGGGGAACTCTCTGGAAGCATCTGTCGGGTTAATGTCAGGTTAATGACAGGAGCATCCACTGTGGTAGTTCCCGTGGAATCAACAGACCTCACCACGCTCAGCTGTAAGTTCAAAGTTCCATCCTATGACTGAGGTGCCTCAGGCTGGCTTGGCCATCAGGACAGCTTCTCAGGCACTTGGTCTCCCTCTCCACGCTGTTTCCCTCCCCAAATGGATGCCACTCCCCTCACGGAGCTCCCACAAAGAGGGAGCCCGGGGAGCATACCATGGTCCACCCTCCCCAGGCCCACAGGTGCTCTGCCAGGAGCCCCAGTTCGCGGCAAGGATGGCTCAGGTCCCCATCCTCGCTGCTCTCATCAACCTTGTGGGAGTGATGTTGAGAAAGCACCTGTGTCATTCCAGCACCTCTTCCGCTAAGAAGCCTCTGGGTCTTCTTTGGCCCCGAGACCAAGGTGGGGGGTGGGCGATGGTATGTTCTGAGATTGTTCTGCAAGGTTCTCAAAGGGAGGAAATCTGAGTTGACCATTGTAGGTGGTGAGCCGATTAGAAGCGCGAGGCCATGCTCGGTAGACGGGGCCCCAAGGAACCTGATGGAGTATCACACAGGCGTCAGGATAGTGGCCAGGGGACCAGTGACAATTCTGTGAAAAGGCTCTGGGGAGTGTGATGGGAAAAAGCAAAGATAATTTGAGTTTATTAGTGGAAATACAAATGTTTTTGTTTTGTTTTGTTTTGTTTTTTGTGGTACGCGTGCCTCTCACTGTTGTGGCCTCTCCCATTGCGGAGCACAGGCTCCGGACGCGCAGGCTCAGCGGCCATGTCTCACGGGACCAGCCGCTCCGTGGCATCTGGGATTTTCCCGGACCGGGGCACGAACCCGTGTCCCCTGCATCGGCAGGCAGTCTCTCAACCACTGCGCCACCAGGGAAGCCCGATACAGATGTTTTTAAATGATGGCATTGGACAGGAGTGGGCATACCGATGAAATCTAAAAGTACTTATGGAGGGAATTCCCTGGCAGTCCAGTGGTTAGGACTCAGCACTTTCACTTCAGTGGCCTGCTTCAATCCCTGGTCACAGAACTAAGATCTTCCAAGCCACTGCGCAGCCAAAAAAAGAAAAGTACTTATGGAGACCTGAAATAACCCAAGACTAAGACGCCACTAGGAAGGGTTATGCTTCGCAGATACTAAGGAAAAATCGGAATTAACTTTCTCTTTTCTTGGAGAGAAACTCTACAAGATGGTGGAACTGTTACAGATCTTAAATTTAATTAGTGGCTGGGTAGAGGCAGGAAAGAGGTGTGTGGAATCCCCCTAGATGTGCTCCCCAAATCTGCCTCTAGAGGTGTCTTCACTCCCCCGTTTCTGAGCCTGAGGAGGGAATTAAGTGGGAACCACCTTTCTCTACCTCCCGGGAAGGATTTTGAATCTCCAGGCTCCCTTTTCTGGCTGAGGGCTGGACAGAATGGTAGCACTCGCTCAGGAAGTCCTCCTGCGCCTTCCAGGCTTACCTTCCGCATCCAGGATGCACGGAGCAGCAGGGTTTCGCCGAGGGTCTGGCAGAAGCCTTTTTAGAGGAAAGAGCACCACCGACTGTACCAAGAAGCTGGGGAGATCAGAGACTTCAGGTCTGAGTCTTCAGGCTGTTTCAGAAGGAGCCAGTTTTCAGCCCTGGCTCAGAATCTGGACCGGTGGTGTTTGTAGCAAGGACTCAAGAATTCAGAGCCAGGCAGCCTGGCAGCCAGTGGTGGTGGCGGCAAGGCTGCGGCAGTGTTTTGATTTCACTTTGTGTGTGTGTGTGTGCGTGCGTGTGCGTGCGTGTGTGTGTGTGTGTGTGTGTGTGTGTCTTCTCTCCTGTTTACCATTTGCTTTAGGTCTTTCGTACCAAACAGCCGCAGTTCCGGAGTCCTGCCCATTAAACACAGAGGAATAATTATGAGATCTACCAAATTATATAAAATGAAGGAACAAATTATTTCATCTGTGGGTTCCTAACTGAAAAGGGCAATCTTGCCTGTTCTTCATCCTGTCACCCTTAGAGCGGTAAAACACTGTGGACCCATGTGCCGGACTCCGGTACCCCCAGGGAGTACAGATCCCCGCATTCCGTCTGGCTGTGAGAGATACCTAAACATTTCCTGTCCCACTCACTCCCCTTCCCCTGGGGTCCACCTCCACAAGACTATTATTAGAGCCTTAGGGCGGATTAGCACACCAGGACATTTATGGGTATACACAATTTATACCCGCTGAATCCTAGTGTTTCTGCCATTAAAGGGTTTCGTGTCTTGGGCTGGCCTAACCTGAAGCTGACCCCAGACATTTGTGAGTGGCCTCCCTCAAATGTGACGCAGTGAGCCTCACGCCCACCCTCCAGGGTCAGCCGGCTCCGTCCACGAACTGAGCCCTCTGAAGGGCATGGCTCTCGGCTCTGCCCTGGAGGAGATCACCGTGTGCTGGAGGATCCAGCAATTTCCACACAGCATGAGAAACGGGGTGGTGGTACGGGCCAGTGGGGGAGCACTTCGGAGCACGCTGGACCCCATCTGGCTTCAGGGGGCGCCTTCTGGGGGCAGGTGCTGGAAGAGGCAGCTCAGCAGTCCTCGGCCAGAGAATGGAAGGCTTTCCCCCAACTCAGGGGGTTAGGGCTTCATCCTCTCCCTTCAGAAGGGGCATCTCGCTGCACTGGGGGGACTGAATCAGATGGAGTCATTCTGTGGGCTGGGAGGACGACTTGGGGGAGATGAGTGTAGCCTGAACAAGGCCTGGGGGGCGGCTGGTTTTCGCGCACATTCTGTGAGTCAGGCGCCCTGCTCACCACTCTTCCATGTCACCTCGCTTAGTCTCACGGCATCCCTGGGGTGTAAGTACTTGTCTCCCATCTGATGGATGGGAAAACCAGGGCTCCAAGTACAGTGACCTGCCCAAGGTCACACAGTCAGTACGTTACAAGCTGGGGCTGTATCCCGGTTTTCTGACTACAGATTTAGACCTTACTAGAGCTTGAACAAGCAGGAGGTCAGGATGGATTGGATACAGAGCATGAAGGAGAGAGAAGCACCAAGAGTGGGTTTCCAGCATGGGCAGCGGGTGCTTCTCGTGCAGGAACTGCAGGACAAGGGGGGAAGATGATGAGTTTCGTGGATGGTACCCGGGGGACCCCAAAGCTCTGGAGCTAATGTCTCCTGGGGTTGGTGGCACCAGCTGATAGCAACTCTCGGTGGGCTGTTCGGGTGCAGAAGGAGAGGAACAGCTGTCACTCTGTTCTCTGCCATGCCATTTGATCCCTGGCACCCTGCTGGGCAGCCAGTCCCTTCCTGCCCCACCCTGGCCCCCACAGCAAACACTAACTCTGAGCCCAAATTAACACACTCTTCTCCCTCCCCTTCACCTCCTCCTGCTCTCGTGAAAGTCTCAGCCAGACTCAGTTTCTTTTCCTGGTCCGCTGTAACACTTAGGCAAACTTCAAGACCAAATAAAGATACAAAGGTGGATCCTACGGCAAGCTCACAAAACAAGGACCATCCTGCATGTCCCTCCATCAGTGGGCCACAGTGGCCATGACTGTCCCTCGCCCAGTGGACGCCACTGCTCCCAAGTTTCACGTGCTGTGGTTTGCACCCTGTGGGAGTTCCAGCTAATGCGCATCTTGCCAGCTTTCGTGCCAAACTCCCGGACTGTCCTGCCAGAGACACCATCTGCACCAAACCAAAGGTCCGGTAACCTTCCTTTCCTCTTCTCAGGTGCCTGGCAGGCTGACGACAACGTGGTCAGTCGTCGGAACACGCAGCGCAGACGCCCATCTTCTGGCAGCCTGGAGGACCCCGAGAACAGGCTCTGCGTGTGGGATCCTTTGGCCATCTGAGAGCCTTAGCCCCTGTACCAGGGCTCTCCTCCCGTTCTCACATCCCATCCTGGCCTCATGGCACCACTGACCTCCTGGGCATCCTCAGCAAGACACACGGAGACTTTTTAGACCCACGTGAAAGCTGGATGCTGAGGGCACCTGACCCTTCTCCCAGACTCATCTTCTTCCGCAACCGTGATCCTTCCCCTCTCAGAAGGGACTGGAAACCTCTTTTCTCCTTGTGGGATAAAGCCACTCGAACTGCAGCTCATGAGACCCTTTGCAGAGAGTCTCTGGAATGTTTCCACTGTATCTTGATCTTCAGGTGGAGCTGTGGTCTACAGACTGGTTATTTCTTGTGCATCTTTTTTTTTTTTTTTCTCCTTAGGAGTTAGACCAAGAAGACTCAAGAGTTTGGGTGACTTCATTACAAACACCCATCTAGCATTTTCTAGTCTCTGGGACATCATAACCAATCTGAAACCTGCAGTTTGGGGTGGCGTTGGGGGATGACTCCTGTGAGAAGGGAAAGCCATATTGCACTGTAAGTGGGGTTTCCCTCAAAATGCATTAGGAGCTCCTCTCTCAAGGACAAGAAGCAGTGGCAACCACCAGAAGGTTGGTTGGGAAAACAGTTCTTGCTTCTGGTAGCAGAGGCTATGCCTCGTGTGTCTGCTTAGGAAGGAGGCCTTGAATCTGAGAACCCCTCAGTTACATGATGACCTACCGGGGAGTTCTTTATGATCAGGTGCACTCAGGAAGGCCTGGGGCTCCATCCTAAGGTGACACTGCAAAGGCATTTTTGACCCCCTCGATGTACCAGGCACTTGTTAGGGACTGTCGTATATTATCACGTTTCATCACTACCGCCCTGTCAGGTGGCATTCTTACCCCTGCTGCCCCCGTCTCCACCCCGCTTTTCTGAAAGAGTTGAAGAAAGAAGCTGAGAGAGGGGTGGACCGGTGGTTCTCATTTGGTGCCCAGGAACCCCAAAGGAGGTTGGGGGAAGGGCTGAGCTGGGGTCAGTGGTGGTCTGGGAGGCTCCCCACCCCACCGGTTTTCCTCCCCTGTCCTCCAGATCAGCTGAGCCTGATGGGGGGAGCCGGAGGTACTGCCTTCCATAGGCTCATCAGAGATTTAGAGATATTGTTCAAATCACATGTGCACCCCACCTCACTCTGGTGTAGGGCATATAAATAACAGCCTGAAACAGCAAGACCGTAAGCTGTTGGCTGTTCGTCCCTCAACACTAGTGTTATTAATGGATTCCTCATAGCTCTCTGATAGATGCATTGTCTGCTGGCTTTTGGAAGAGGTGGTTATTTAGTGGAGCATGAGATTGAGAAGCAAAGTGGGATCCAACAGTTTGTGAGGCTGAGATATGACAGAGCCCTAGGCTATGCCCACCATGATGGCCTGAATTAGTAGTTGGAATTGTTGCCCTAGAAGAGCTTTTCAGGGTCCTTCCCAAGGCCTCAAGGAGAGCCCAGTGCTGGGGAATGTTTTGCACCTCCTGTGTGGCTGCTTTGCGCCACCAGGTGCCTGGTGACCCTCACTGCCTGGTAGTTGTGGTTCACAGCCTGCCCTGGGGGTGGGCAGGGGGAGGCCTGTGGTCTTGACAGACACTACATGAGCCAAGCCTGAATCTCAGCTTCTGCCTTGAGTTCCCGTGTCCACCCGCTCTGAAATCCTGCAGTG
Organism: Mesoplodon mirus; assembly: GCF_964341445.2. Classification (NCBI taxonomy): domain Eukaryota; kingdom Metazoa; phylum Chordata; class Mammalia; order Artiodactyla; family Ziphiidae; genus Mesoplodon; species Mesoplodon mirus. The sequence continues at coordinate 29,573,377 of NC_138994.1, forward strand.
GGCTCTGCTGTTTCAGGCCCCATTTAATGTCCTTCCTTTCCCCGAAACATTCTTACAGCCCCTTTCATATTGAAGATTCGAGCAATAACCACACTTCCTGATCTCCTTGAAGTCTGAGTCCCAGAAGCACTAGAGAAGGGGGCGCTCCCTTAGCCTGGGGTGGTGGCATACAGATCCACCTCGTCTCCCGGCAGGTAGTATTCAGAGTGTGGTGTTACCTGAGATGAAGGAGATGCAGGTAAACAGTTGCCACAGTGGCCAGGAACCGTAAGAGGAAGCCATTGCCTTCACCCTTTCTGGAGGGTCTGTCTTCTCCCAGGAAGAGGCTCAGAGAGATTCCTCAAGGCCTTGGTTCCATAACCAAGACATACCCGGGTGAGAAGTGGCCCTTCACTCCTGTTTCTCAGACAGTTCCTGCTCTCTCCCCCATCCCCTCACCTCTTTGCCCTCATTTAGCTCTTTGGCGAGCAGAAATATCCCATCCAAAAGGGCTGGGATCAGGGAACAGGGCACAGAGCCTGGTCGGGGAACAGGACAGCCGCCCCAGTCATCATCTGGAGATGGTCATGTTGTTAGCAGTTGACCCACAGAGAATATGACGGGGCCTGGTTTCTCACACAAGGACACAGACTAACCGGAGGCCTGGGGCTCCTTCCTGCCACACTCAGGTCGGAGCTCACCTATGAGCTCACTTCCGGGTGGTGTGGTGATCCCAGCCTTCTCACAGAGCCCTTTTTCCTTCTCCTCCCCAGTCCCATCCCACCAGAGGCCATGCCCACGCTGGGGCATCTCCTGGGCACGGATCCACACACGTTAAGCCATCTCACCTGGGGAGAGTTTGTGTCCTGTTCACCTGACCTTGGCATGCTGCTTGCTCACTGTGCTTTAGGATCTGCACACCTAGTGTGTGTAAGTATGTGTGTACTGTTGTGCCATCTGTGTACCCCTCACTCCCTGGAGTACACTCATGGGCACACTACAGTGGGGACGTCAAGGATGCAATATTTATGGACTGCTGCATGATTCTTAAAAATGAATAAAACTGTTCACAAGGGAGGGAGAGCTATTAATTGCGCAGTTGGCTTATTTGTGAAAGTTGCTGTCCGACTTTCTCCAGCACGCTTTTAATACTTTGACTCAATAACAACTCACACTGCAGAAATATAGAAGATCATGAGAGATTACTACAAGAAACTCTATGCCAAGAAAATGGACAACCTGGAAGAAATGGACAAATTCTTAGAAATGCACAACCTGCCAAGACTGAATCAGGAAGAAATAGAAAATATGAATAGACCAATCACAAGCACTGAAATGGAAACTGTGATTAAAAATCTTCCAACAAACAGAAGCCCAGGACCAGATGGCTTCACAGGCGAATTCTATCAGACATTTAGAGAAGAGCTAACACATATCCTTCTCAAACTCTTCCAAAATATAGCAGAGGGAGAAGCACTCCCAAACTCATTCTACGAGGCCACCATCACCTTGATACCAAAACCAGGCAAGGATGTCACAAAGAAAGAAAACTACAGGCCAATATCACTGATGAACATAGATGCAAAAATCCTCAACAAAATACTAGCAAACAGAATCCAACAGCACATTAAAAGGATCATACACCATGCTCAAGTGGGGTTTATGCCAGGAATGCAAGGATTCTTCAATATACGCAAATCAATCAATGTGATACACCATATTAACAAATTGAAGGAGAAAAACCATGTGATCATCTCAATAGATGCAGAGAAAGCTTTCGACAAAATTCAACACCCATTTATGATAAAAACCCTGCAGAAAGTAGGCATAGAGGGAACTTTCCTCAAAATAATAAAGGCCATAAATGACAAACCCACAGCCAACATTGTCCTCAATGGTGAAAAACTGAAACCATTTCCACTAAGATCAGGAACAAGACAAGGTGGCCCACTCTCACCACTCTTATTCAACTTAGTTTTGGAAGTTTTAGAAACAGCAATCAGAGAAGAAAAGGAAATAAAAGGAATCCAAATTGGAAAAGAAGAAGTAAAGCTGTCACTGTTTGCAGATGACATGATACTATACATAGAGAATCCTAAAGATGCTACCAGAAAACTACTAGAGCTAATCAATGAATTTGGAAAAGTAGCAGGATACAAAATTAATGCACAGAAATCTCTGGCATTCCTGTACACTAATGATGAAGAATCTGAAAGTGAAATCAAGAAAACACCCCCATTTACCATTGCAACAAAAAGAATAAAATACCTAGGAATAAACCTACCTAAGGAGACAAAAGACCTGTATGCAGAAAATTATAAGACACTGATGAAAGAAATTAAAGATGATACAAATAGATGGAGAGATATACCATGCTCCTGGATTGGAAGAATCGATATTGTGAAAATGACTCTACTACCCAAAGCAATCTACAGGTTCAATGCAATCCCTATCAAACTACCACTGGCATTTTTCACAGAACTAGAACAAAAAAATTCAAACTTTGTTTGGAAAAACAAAAGACTCCGAATAGCCAAAGCAATCTTGAGAACGAAAAACGGAGCTGGAGGAATCAGGCTCCCTGACTTCAGACTACACTACAAAGCTATAGTAAGCAAGACAGTGTTTTACTGGCACAAAAACAGAAAGATAGATCAATGGAACAGGATAGAAAGCCCAGAGATAAACCCACACCCATATGGTCAACTTATCTTTGATCAAGGAGGCAGGAATGTACAGTGGAGAAAGGACAGCCTCTTCAATAAGTGGTGCTGGGAAAACTGGACAGGGACATGTAAAAGTATGAGATTAGATCATTCCCTGACACCATACACAAAAATAAGCTCAAAATGGATTAAAGACCTAAATGTAAGGCCAGAAGCTATCAAACTCTTAGAGGAAAACATAGGCAGAACACTCTATGACATAAATCACAGCAAGATCCTTTTGGACCCACCTCCTAGAGAAATGGAAATAAAAACAAAGATAAACAAATGGGACCTAATGAAACTTCAAAGCTTTTGCACAGCAAAGGAAACCATAAACAAGACCAAAAGACAACCCTCAGAATGGGAGAAAATATTTGCAAATGAAGCAACTGACAAAGGATTAATCTCCAAAATTTAAAAACAGCTCATGCAGCTCAATAGCAAAAAAACAAACAACCCAATCCAAAAATGGGCAGAAGACTTAAATAGGCATTTCTCCAAAGAAGATATACAGACTGCCAACAAACACATGAAAGAATGCTCAGCATCATTAATCATTAGAGAAATGCAAATCAAAACTACAATGAGATATCATCTCACACCAGTCAGAATGGCCATCATCAAGAAATCTAGAAACAATAAATGCTGGAGAGGGTGTGGAGAAAAGGGAACACTCTTGCACTGCTGGTGGGAATGTGAATTGGTACAGCCACTATGGAGAACAGTATGGAGGTTCCTTAAAAGACTAAAACTCGAACTACCATATGACCCAGCAATCCCACTACTAGGCATATACCCTGAGAAAACCATAATTCAAAAAGAGGCATGTACCAAAATGTTCATTGCAGCTCTATTCACAATAGCCCGGAGATGGAAGCAACCTAAGTGTCCATCATCGGATGAATGGATAAAGAAGATGTGGCACATATATACAATGGAATATTACTCAGCCATAAAAAGAAACGAAACTGAGCTATTTGTAATGAGGTGGATAGACCTAGAGTCTGTCATACACCGTGAAGTAAGTCAGAAAGAGAAAGACAAATACCGTATGCTAACACATATATATGGAATTTTAAAAAATGTCATGAATAACCTAGGGGTAAAACAGGAATAAAGACACAGACCTACTTGAGAATGGACTTGAGGATATGGGGAGGGGGAAGGGTAAGTTGTGACAAAGCGAAAGAGAGGCATGGACATATATACACTACCAAACGTAAGGTAGATAGATAGTGGGAAGCAGCCGCAGAGCACAGGGAGATCAGCTCGGTGCTTTGTGACCGCCTGGAGGGGTGGGATGGGGAGGGTGGGAGGGAGGGAGATGCCTGAGGGAAGGGATGTGGGAACAGATGTATATGTATGACTGATTCACTTTGTTATAAAGCAGAAACTAATAAAAAAATAAAAATAAAATAAAAATAAAAACAATAAATACTTGGGAAGAAAAAAAAAAAAACTTTGACTCAAGACAAGCTGGACATGGAGGAGTGAGAGAGGGCAAGGGGTAGAGGGAAAGACATGTTTCTGGGTGGGAGCTGGTGTACCATCCCCCGGGCACAGCTCCTGCCCAGAGGCCTGATAAGGAGCCCTCACCTCCACCCACCCCCTTCAACCAGAGAACTTCCAACTGCAGCTCCTCAGTAATTGAAGAGCAGGAAAGCTGGTGACTGGAGGGAGGCTGGGGGAGGGGAGGAGGAAGGACCACAGTCCACCGTTAGTCCGTCACTTAAAGGCTGGTGAAATTAATGGGGCAAATGACCCCAGTCAAAGAATTTGGCAAGTCCACGGCTTTCCTGGGTTTCACCCAGCGGCTCTGTTTCCTCGGCTATCTGGAAAGGAGGGAGAGCACTTCCGAAGAAGCCTCTGGAATGTCAGCTTCTGGGAATCTTGCTGAGGACGGGGCGGGGAGGGAGCGCTTACCGGGAAACACTGGATTACCCTAGCCGCCTTGGGGTGCCTGCGACCGGGGCTGCGGTTTCTGCGGACCTGAGTGGCAGGTGGCATCGGAGAGTCAGACCTGCTTGCGGGCACCAAGACGACACTCGGTCGGGAGACCGGGACAGGCCGCAGAAACGTGAGGAAGGGCCACTCGCAGCCCAGAGGAGAGGAAATGAAAGCCCCAAGCATGCACCCAGCTCTGGCCGCCGCGCCACGGGCTGTGTCCCAGGAGCCGTCGCCACCTCTGAGCAGCCCAGATGGGAAGGGGGTGGGGCGGAGGACGGTTCCCGCGGCGAACTGCTCGCCAAGGGCCCCGGGGCCTCTGCGGGAGCGCCGAGCCGCGCGCCTCTCCGAGCCCTGCGCGGGGCCCTCGGGCGGGAATGCGCGGAGCCGGGACGCGGTGGCGGGTAGGGGGCTGGGTCGCGCGCGGGAGAGGGCGGCAGGAGGGAGTTGGAAGAGAGTTACCGCGTGAGAGAGCCGTTAAGAGCCCGCGGTCTCTTTGGAGATGCCCTGGCCAATGGCAGAAGCGGAAGCTGTTTATATGGGCGGGGCGTCGCCACGGCAGCAGGAGACGCCTTGCGAGCGGCTACTGAGTGCCGGTCCCCAGCCGCTGGCTTTCAGAGAGGCGCCGTCGGGCGTGAGTGGCGACGAGGATTGCTGGCTGGGCCCTGGAGCTGGGAGCAGAGAGCCGCGGTGAGGGTGGGCGGTGGGAGGAATTTCTTTGAGAAGCTTCCTTTGGCCCGGACTGCGCTCTGAGCCAGGTAAGGGACGGGGAGGGCTGCAGGCCGTGGGAAGGGAGGGCGTCAGTACCAGCCCGCTCTCCCATCCGTCCCCGACGGAAGTGGTGGGCCCGGGGACTGACATCAGAGGCGTTTGGGGGACACTCACTTCCCGCCCCCTTATAACTCTCTGTATTGTTTCCTTCCTTCCCCTTGAGCCCCATCCTAATATCCCTTTTCAAAGATCAGACGACCTCCCCCGCCCCCCGACCCGTCGTACTGCCCTCCTGGACTCTCTCGCCCCATTTCCATTGGTTGTGGACGGAGAGAGGGGGGTTAATTCCCCGCTTTGAGGGAGAAAGGGGTGGCCTCGCATGCCCCTACACTATTCCCTCGTTGGGCTAATTAAGTCTCCTCTAAAAGATCCAAGAGTAAAAGAGCGAGGCGAACCCCGTGTGTGTCGGACTCCCGGGCACACCTTCTGTTTCCCAGACGTCGGCAGTAAAAGATCCTCCCCAGCTGCAGGAAGGATTTTAGTAAGAGCCTCCCCCCTCGCCCACACTCTCCCCTCGGGGGTGGGGAAAGAGGGCTCAGTTCCCGCTCTGGTCCCCACAGGCACCACATTCCGTTTGGAGGAGGCTACCCCCGGATCGCGGGATGGAAGCCCGCTTCCGGGAGGCTGCGTAACTGAAGCCGCGGGAGTCAGCGGGCCGGAGAGCTCGGCGGCCACCCTCGGCTCGGCTCGTGGATGTTGACAGCCCCCTCGGAGAGTCGCCGCAGATATGGCGGAGAGCTGGCTACACGTCTCGGGAGCAGGGGCAGCGGAGGAGGCCGGACCGGAAGGCGGCCTGGAGGAGTCCAACGCCCTGAATGACAGCCTGACCAGCCTGCAGTGGCTGCAGGAATTCTCCATTCTCAACGCCGAGCTCCCCGCCCTGCCTTCGGGGGACACCGACCCCCACGGCTCCCACGAGCTGGCAGGCTCGGCCGAGCCGGGGTCTCCCCTGGCGGCGGACCCCGCCTGCCTGGGGCAGCCGCACACACCCGGCAAGCCCACGTCCTCCTGCACGCCGCGGAGCGCCCCCTCGGGGCTGCAGGCCTCGCCTCCCGACGACGTGGACTACGCCACCAACCCGCACGTGAAGCCGCCCTACTCGTATGCCACGCTCATCTGCATGGCCATGCAGGCCAGCAAGGCCACCAAGATCACCCTGTCGGCCATCTACAAGTGGATCACGGACAACTTCTGTTACTTCCGCCACGCTGATCCCACCTGGCAGGTAGGGAGGCACTCCCTCCCTCCCTCCCCATGCCCTCGCGGACTGGACTCACATCCCAGATCCGCAGGCCAAGTAGGCGCGGTACGGCCAGGGCCCCGAGAGAGGAAGGCCGTCCAGGAAGGACCTCAAGGGAGCCCAGTGCTTGGACTGCTGCCCCTTTGACTTCAGAGATGGAGGAGGGAGGATGTTCAGAGGGCTGCAGGGGTGCCGACATAGAGGTTCAAGTGGAAAGAACTTGTGACTCGTCCGGCAGGCTCAGCCCAAAGACCAGGGCTGAACTATGCGTGGACACAGCCCCCCAGGGTAGGTTGATGGACTGAGGGACACATTTTTGTCCCAAGTCCTGGAATTCCTTGACACTACCCTCCTCAAGGTCAGTTTGTCAGGGCCTGACTGGAGGCAGAGCATCGTTCCTGCCAGGCTCTGCATCCCGCCTGCTTTCAGTTGGCTGCAGGGGCTCTGGGAGGGGAGAGGGGCGTGCTGCGGGGTGTGAAGGCCATCTGTGTCCCAGTGGAAGGGCTACGGGGCCTTCCGAAAGCTGCTGTGCCAGCCCCCACCCCAAGCCCTCCCTAGTTTCCTGCCTACACTCCTCCCCCTCTTCTCATCAACCTCCCTGGGGGGACAATTACCTCAGCCACGTGCTTTCCACAGGGGCTCTTTCCTCCCACACTGGCTTCATGTTCCAAGTCTCCGGAACCTGGCACAGAGCAGCCAAGGGGCCCAGACCACCATGTAAACCTCCCAGTCTTGCCAGGGGGCACTACTCACCTGCCAGCCCCACCCACCAGGCCCCAGACCCCTGTGCCCCAGCGTGGTTTGGACTGTGCACCCAGGCGTGAACAAGGCAGGATGGTGATTCAGGCTGGGCCCTCAAGGCCCTGAGCCTCTTCGACCATCAGGATCAGGGGCTACGTGGGGACAGAGACCCTGAGGATGCACAGATCCTTCCCTGTGGCACAGGTCACAGGATCAGAGTTCCTGTGATCACAGCTAGTCCACGATTGCTTGGGCCCTGACCCTGGGGCAGGTACCATTTGTAACCTTGGTGAGAAAGCAGAGACCCTCCACTACCCCCCACCCTACCCCAAGCCTGAGAGGCCCCAGGAATGAGCGCTATGCTCTTGGCTGGGTAATAATCAACTGAGGCCTCAGAGCCTGGGGTGGGAGGAGGGGGACATGGTGGGTGAGGGCCCAGGCCAGCAGTCGGCTCTAGAAGCAAGGAAAGTCATCACATCCTCCTACACTTCATCCCCCCCCCCACAGACACACACCCTCACACCCACTCACTCATTTCACAAACAGAGAAGGCCAGCCAGGCCCAGGCAGAGGGAGATGGCCGTCTAGGACCTGGGGGAGCCAAGGCCTTTGACCAGAGGCCACAAGCAGCGGGGTAAGGGAGGGAGGGCAGGACAGGCTGGCACTGAGAGCCACCCTTCGGCTCAGGGCTCGGATGACTGAGCAGGCAGATATCCTGGCCAAAGGGAACAAAAGCCCCCGACAGCACTCCCAGCTCCTGGTGCCCCGTGGCTGGTGTCCCAGAGCCTCCCGCTCGGAGCAGCGCCTCTGTCTCCCCTGCCCCCATCGGAGAGAAGGTGGTGGTGGGACTGGCAGTGGCGCTAGGAGCCCCCCATCACTGACCCCACCCACTCTCCCAGCTGTCTTCCTTCTCTCCTACCTCCCTGTGTCCAGAACTCCATCCGCCACAACCTGTCCCTGAAGAAGGGCTTCATCAAGATGCCTCGGGAGAAGGACGAGCCAGGCAAGGGGGGCTTCTGGTGCATCGACCCCCAGTACGCCGAGCGGCTGCTGAGTGGGGCCTTGAAGAAGCGGCGGCTGCCCCCAGTCCACATCCACCCGGCCTTTGCCCGCCAGGCCGCGCCAGAGCCCAGCGCCGCCCCATGGGCCGGGCCACTGACCGTGAGCACCGAGGCCCAGCAGCTGCTGCGGGAGTTCGAGGAGGCCACTGGGGAAGCGGGCTGGGGTGCTGGCGAGGGCAGGCTGGGGCGTAAGCGTCAACAGCCGCTGCCCAAGCAGGAGGCCAAGGTCCCGCGGCCCTCCAGCCCCCTGCTGCTGACCCAGGAGGAGCAGGGTGAGCTGGAACCCCTCAAGGGCAACTTTGACTGGGAGGCCATCTTGGACGCTGGCACGCTGGACGGGGAGCTGGGCACGCTGGAGACCTCGGAGCTGATCCCGCCGCTGAGCCCTGCCTCACACGGGGACGTGGACCTCACCATCCATGGCCACCACATCGACTGCCCTGTTACCTGGGGGCCTCCAGCGGAGCAGGCTACCGACAGCCTGGACTTTGATGAGACCTTCCTGGCCACATCCTTCCTGGAGCACCCCTGGGACGAGAGCACCCGTAGCTCCCTGCCCCCCGAGCCCCTCTTTGAGGCCGGGGATGCCACACTGGCCTCTGACCTGCATGACTGGGCCAGCCTGGGCGCCTTCTTGTAAGAAGCCAGGCCCTGCCCCACCTCCAGACAGCACCGAAGTCTGGGCCCAGACTGCCCCCCTCCCCGCCAGTGCAGGCCCATGGACACCCTACCGCCCAGGCAGGGGCTGGGCCAGCTCACCCCACCAGGCCACACGGCCCCCAGCCCAGGCCATCCTCAGATTCTAGTCCAGCAGGCTGAGAATTGGGGCCCAGGACCCAAATTGCTGCCTCCGCTCCCCAGCCCCCCATACACACAGTGTTTCACTGATCCACTTCTTCCCTGCCCCAGAGACACGCTAAGGGCCCTGCACTATGAGAGCTGCGGCTTGGAGGGGCCCTGGCCAAGCTGGAAACATCAGTACAGGGTCCGCCCCAGAACACCTTAGCTTCCAAGCTTCTCTCTCTCCTGCTCTCCTCCCCAGGTCTCTATCCAGAGCAAGTTCCCAGGTACAACCAATGCTGATTAGGTGACTGCAAATGAACACCCAAGAGGCCTCTCCTGGCAGTCTGTGAGGAGGAGCTAGGCGGAGGGGGGAAGAGAGAGGAGACAGAAAGGAGGCCGGGGTGCCGGGTGGAGCCAGGAGATTTTCTAAGGCCTCTGGGATCTTCTGGCTTCATCCCTAGAGGTGGGGCAGAGGGTATGTGTCCCTAATCTTTGAGCCCAACTTGAGGCTGAGAGCAGCGGGGAGATGGGGATCTGGGGGTTAGGGGCTGGGGCAGCCAAGCTGCGGAGGGAAAGGGGACAGACAGACTAATGTAGTGAGTGTAGCTAGAGCTGAGGCTTAACTGGGAGGGACGCAGTGCTTGCTAGAACCACTGGGACCAGGAATGGGGGGATGGCCCCGTGCCCTTGCTTGCACTCCTGCAGGGGAGTGTCTTGCTCCACCATAAACGCCCTGGGCTGCATCCCACATCCACTCTCCTAACCCATCGGGCAATTTAACCTTTTTCATAGAAAGTGATTTACAATAAAAACATTTTTAAAAGTAAAGTTTTAAAAAGTCTCAAAATGGACCTGCTTGCAACTTTCTCTGGGGAAAAGCATGGGCCAGTTTTGGGGAGGCCACGGCCCAAGGGGGAATGGCTGGGAGGAAGATGGGGGGCACCAAAGGCCTGCAGAGTGTCCCCTGATGCACTCCTCAGGATCTCTGGGTGCCCAGAGAGAAAGGGGCTGAGAGGCGGCCCTCGGGGGTCCCCTGCAGCCAGGGCCTCGGCACCTCTCTATGTGCAATGGGGAGACTGTACCCACAGCCCCGAGGAGCAGGCGGCAAAGGAGGCACAGCCCCCTCCCTGGCCCTGGGGACTCACTCACAAAGGCCGTTCTTGCCCAGGGCTCGGCTCACGTTCCCCACCTCGCCCAAGTTGAGGGCCTGCCCAGACTCACCTGCGGTCCTCGCCTGGGCCTGTCTCCAGCTCCTCCCTCCCTTGGTCCCTTCCTGAAGGGACAGGGTGTGAGGTCAGAGGGCCCCAGCCCCTGGGGCCCCACTTGCCACCCTGGGGTTCATTCACCCCGCCCAGGGCCTTCCCTCCAATGCAGGTTGGGGCTGAGGGAGGCCATCAGGGCAGACGGAAGACGGGGTGCCTAGACCCTACAGCTCCAGCCTGTGAGGAATCAACGTACCAGAGTTCTGATGGGGAAACTGAGGCACAGCAAATATGTGACACTCAGCAGGCACCTTTCCACCCCCTCACCCCAGCTTTGCCTGGAACCCATCTCTCCCCCGAGCCTGCACCTGGCCCCGCCAGCACGCCCTTGTGGTGCACAGCCCCTTCCCCCAGCACTCACGTGCACGTGCGCACAGACACACACACACAAACACACAAACGGGCACTGTCCTACACAATCCTGCCCAGCCTCCACGGGCCCCTTTCTCCTGAGGCCCCTTTCTTTCCTTGCACTGGAGGCTGGCTCCAGGACAACCTGGCATTCCCCCGCCAACTTGCTGCTTTCCCTTGCTAATTACTCAAAATATTTCCGAAGGGTGCGCACACTGCAGGGCCAGGCGGGTTGGGGCCTTACAGAGCTCAGGAGGCAGCCCATCCCCTTCCCACCGCTTGCTGAGGAGGCTGCCCCAACCTCCCTCTGAGACTCCCTTCACCCCCTAAGCAACGACTCCCTCCCTCTCCCCACCACCCTCCGGCCTTCCTCCCCACGCTCCCCAGCACTGGGGGAACATGGGGGCTCCAGCCTCTCCACTGGTCCCCAGGCTCAGCCTCCAGCCCCCGACAAAAGGGGTACACCCTGGATTGACAGGTGGGGCCGGTCACTGTCCCTCCTCCTCACCCTCTGCCTGGGCCCATGCTGGGGGAAGAGGGGCAAGGTCAGGGGCTGGCAGAACTGCCTGCCAGGTAAGAAAAGGCTGAAGAAGCTTCTGGCTGCCAGGAAGAATCCCCAGGAGCTCCTGAAAATCCCTATGCTTGGGACTAGCGTCTCTGGGGCTGGGACCCAAACACTGGCACTTTTAAGGGTCCATGGATGCTGCCAACGAGCAGCCAAAGGTAAGAGGGGGCTCCGAAGCAGCCACAACACAGGGCTTCACACACCCTTTCAGCAGGCAGCGTTTGGGGGTTGGCGGTGGAGGGGGCGGGAAGCGTGAGTGGATCCTGTCCCTCCTATTCATCCCTGCCCCGGCCCTTGGCTGGGTGGCTTTTTGAAAAAACGTTCAGTGACTCCGTATTTATTTAGAGATTCGATGTAATCCCAGTCAATATATATTTTGCGCCCTTAACAGTAAGTTGCAGACAGGCTGCCCCATTAGCACTAGATACTTTAGTGTGTGTTTCCTTAGAACAAGGACACGCCTCCATAATCCCAGTACCACCATCACAATCAGGAAATGAACACTGACCTGGTAATCCCATGTAACCGCAGACCCCCTTCACGTCTTGCAGATCACCCCAGTAATGCTCCTCTCCATTCCAACATCCCAATCCAGGACCCCATGTTGCACTGAGTTGTCCTTTCTCTTTTGCCCTGTGTGGCTTTGAGCCCATGACTCAAGCTCTCTGGGCAGGTTTCGCATTTCCTTTGATCTCCACTTTTGAGGTGAGAAGCCCTTCAGCCACTTCACCCTCAGGTGTGGTACAGTCCCTTCCCGAAGCAAGAAGCCAGCTTGCTGTCTCCTCACTTTCCACCTCTTCCCTATCCTCCCTCCCCCATGTATCGCCAGCCAGGAAAGGGATGAGGGGCAATGTTCAGGAACTCAGTGTTTGGGGACCCTCGCCGTCTGCCCACGGGACAGGCCACCCCCAGCTCCAGTGACGGGAAGGCCCCCGGGATGGGATTCCATGCTGGCCTGAAGCAAATGCGCCAGGCCTCCTGAAGAGCTGAGCTGAGGGCAGGAAACACTCTTCTCCCCGCCTCTGCCCCCCTCAACATACTAGGGACCCAGACTTGAAGAAGGAAGGTCATGTCCATGGTGTCCTCCCAGATCAGCACCGACACCGTCTCCTCCATGTCCGGCTCCTACATCGCCCCTGGCACGGAAGAGGACGGGGAGGCTCTCCCCTGCCCCCGGGCCGCCAGCAGGACCCCCTCAGAAGAAGGAGACGTAAGAGAGGAGCATGGGATCGCCCTCGCCGCTCTGCTCTGCTCTGTACTCGAGTCCCAAGGAGCTCAGTCCAGGGCCTGCCAGGGAGATCGGCAAAGCCCCCCAGTGCTCGGGAGGGGAGCCCTGGAAAACACGGTACCGGGTTGTTGAATCACAGACTCCCTCAGATGTGATCTTCCATGTGGCACCACTTCTGTCCTGAGGACTTGGTTTGGGTTTGCTGCCAGGCGAGCTGAGTAGGAGAGCCGGTGGCATCTGCACCTTGACTTTTGTTGCTCCTTTGCAGGTGATGCCAGCGGCGTCTCCAGACTGCAACTTTGCGGGCCTCGTCGCCACCGCTGAAGAGGAGGATGCAGAGGTAAGAGCAAGGTGGACGCTGGTGCCCCTCCCCGGTCAGAGGGACTGCCGGCGCTGGCACAGGATGCAAATAGGATGGGGGCTCTTCTGGAAGAAGCCTTCCAAGGTGGTGCACTTGGATCTGTTAGAGGCAGGGTGCAGAGCAGAGGGACTGTCCGGTTAGCAGAGGGCGCTGGTCTCAGCGTAATAGGCGTGGGGTGAGTTCCAGAGGGAAGTCTTCCAGGCCAGACCCTTGAGAGGGTGTTTGTCCTCCAATTCACTTAGTATTTACCTGGCACAGGCATCTCACATCTTCCTGGCACTGGGGGACACAAAGACCGAGTGACATGGCTTTTGCCTGCCCACACCCCCAATCCACCCATCCCACCCATCCCGGAGCTCCATCTGATGGAGGAATCAGAGTTATAACTCAGCGTGAGAAGTGCTCTGACGGAGGTGTGCCTGAAGTATATGGAATGCCCAGCTCCCAGTGGGGACTCTACAACTTTCTCTTGAGCCAGATGTTCTCAAAGGAGTATCTGGATGGGATCGGGGATCCTAAAGGGTTCCTGAAAGTTTTATGATCTCACGGTTTGCTTTTTCATTTGACAACTTTGATTTCCACCTGAGAGAAACAGTGTGAGCTAAACTATAACCAAGGCTATTCCTGACAGTCCCAGGGTCCCTCTGTAAGGTGCCTCAGACCTGGTCCCTCTGGAACGTGCCTCAGACCTGGTCCCTACGGGCCGATCCTGCCTCGCCAAGCAAAATCTGCCTCTGCTGGGCCTCCCAGCCATCTCACACAGACAGGAAATGTATGGATACCAGGAGGGTGATTAGTTCTGTCTTCTGACAATCAGTAGACTCATTTCACTGCTTTATGGACTCACAGTGCCTTCCTTCTGTCCTAGGGAAATGAGGTTCTAGAAGAAGAGGACGGATCACCCACACAAGAAGATGGTAAAAGACCTGGTCTTTTGCTCCCTTTTATTATATTTCTCTCCCGGGTATTCTCTGAAGGGTAGAGAAAGGGGCACTGGTGTGACTTGGTGGCACTGCTCAAGGGTGTGGCTTTGGGGAAAGGTTGTCTTCTTGATGGAATATCAAAGCAAGCAGGGTATCTGAGGACCTCAGCAGCCTTCCTGGCTCTTTCTGGGCCTCTGAGCCAAGGCTGCAGAAGATACATGGAGTTCTCCATCTACGTTGAGTAGATCCTGAAGCTTCTTGGGCAACTGCCATCCCCTTCCTTCCTGCTTCAGCTTCTCAGCCGAGTCTCACAGAACTGCTCTAGCAGCCCCAAAGTTCAGCTGCAGCAGGAGAACAGCTTCCTCCCCTTGGGGGAACCGACTGTTAGGCAGTAGGTTTTCCTGCTTTAGTGAAGAAAACGGCTGATGTTACAGTAGCAGAAGGATCACAGCCCTGGCGGCACAGCAAAGGTGAGGTGAAGAGACGTTAGCAGCTCAGCGTACACTAGTGTTTGTAGGCTATTGGAACGATTCTCTTTACCATCATTCAGGCCTCAAGTAGATATTTTTTTTAATTGGAAGAGTTGGTTTACAATGTTGTGTTAGTTTCTGCTGTACAGCAACGTGAATCAACTATACATATACATATATCCACTCTTTTTTTAGATTCTTTGCCCATATAGGCCATTACAGGCTACTGAGTAGAGTCCCCTGTGCTCTACAGCAGGTCCTTATTAGTTATCTATTTTATATATAGTAGTGTGTATATGTCAATCCCAATCTCCCAATTTATCCCTCCCCTCCCTTGCCCCCCGCCATAACCATAAGTTTGTTTTCTACACCTGTGACTCTATTTCTGTTTTGTAAATAAGGTCAATCATATCTTCAGTCGGAAGAATTTGGTTTCTAGTAAGCCGAGAAGCGAAGGAACGACCTACATATAGAGCAAGGAAGTGGCGGGGTGGGGGAGGGTAGGCGAGCTGGGAATCCCACCTGGGATTGTAGGACCAGGCGTCCCAGGAACCGGTGTCTCTTCCGTCTGCTCCTCTGAGGTGCCTCCACAGAAGGGCAACCTCCAGAGCAAACCTGGATCCCAGCCTGGATGCAGATGTCATGCTAGTCGCTTCTGCTTTGGCCATGGCAGTTGCTTGGGGGGTTGTGTGGTGTGCAGGGGGTGCGCATGTGCACATGACCACTCTCTCCTGGCCAAGTAGTGCCGGAGGAGGGGTGGTCGCCCAGGCTGTGCCTCTGCCGCACGCGCACGCCAACCAAGCCTGGGTTGGGCGCTACCTCTCCTCGGTTGATGTCTTCAGGGCGCAAGGCTCTGAGTTCTCCATTGTGATTGTCGTCCCCAGTAGAATATTTGCTTCTAAAAGGCACAGGGCAGTACGTGGTTTCCGCCTGACATTCCATATGTGGTTTCCACCTGACATGCTGTACACAGTAGATGTATGTTTCTTCCTCTCCCTTTCACCAAGGAAAAAAAAACCGGGTGGGGGCTTGAAAAAATAACATCTAAAATTGTCCCCTTCCCATCTTACACGACTGTAGGTTTCTGGTCAGCCCCTTAAAACATCTTCAGAATAGAAAATTAAGTCTCAAAGAAAATAAATCATAATTTTGCAAGCAATGCGATTCTTTGATTTGAGGTGCAAAATTACGGGACCAAAGAGCTTTAATTGCCATTTTATGTATTAGTCATTTCGCAGAGCCTTGTGGTCATAAACACACCTCACGTGCACCGACAGACACAGGCCTGAGCCCGGGGTCACTTCCCCCGTGGCTCTCCTAGCTCTTCCAGCCTGGCTTAGGCTCTGCTCTGGGCCCGGGTCTGCGTGACCGAATCCCACAGACCTCCCCAGGGTCTGATTTCCCTGGAACGAAGGCTGGAAAGGGGCCAGTTAAGGAAACAGAGCAGAACAGAGCGAGAACACAAACGTACCCACGCAGTTTCCTTTATTGTCCTCTCTCCCCACTTAATTATTGTCTTTTTTTTAACATATGATTTGATGTTTTTTGTCTCCATCCTTAAGATTTTTATTTTAAGGACAGCAAAGCAGAGAAAAACACAGCCAGGTCCTCTCTAACTGCCTTAACTCCGTTAGAGGCCAGAGGACATTCGCATTTCTAGGTATGGAGTGTGACAATAACAATGACTTTGACATCGCCAGCATGAAAGCACTGGACAATAAGCTGTGCTCTGCGGTCTGCTTAGCCGGTGAGTGGCAGTCTGCTGAACATGAACTTGGTGGGAGACGCTCCCCTGCTCGCACCCCTGCTCTCACCCTGGGACACCCATCTCCTGCCCTGCAGTTCCTGCAAGAAGGCATGGGCTTTGCTAAGGTGCTGGGAGCCAGTTGCTGAAAGGAAGTGAGGCAGCCTTGGGAGAGTCCTTGGGCAAAGAGCGACTCTGCTCTAAGCGAATCTATTTGGGCATGGAGAAAGGCACAAAAATACCTCCAAAGCCATCTGATTTGGCCTGACCGTGCCCCCTCCATCATGATCTTGCAGATCCCATGGCAGGGGGCCTGGTCTTGTTTCCATCAACAGGCAGTTTAAGGCAGACACGGCGTCTGTGATAAGGTCTTGGAAAGAGAGCCTGAGCCCTTGAAAAGGGAACCTGTAGCCACTCAGAGGAGAGTGTTTAGTTAGGATCAGAGAGGAATTTCAAAGCCAGCATTTTATAGACTAGCTCTGTGACCCAGTGAGCCCTGGGCTACCACCAGTTGCCTTGTGCTCCCTAGATTTGGATCCCAAAGGAACGATCAGGGGTCGAGGGTGACTCTTCTCCCTGGAGCCCTAAGTCTATAAATTCAATCAGGGCCATCAACGTGCCCCTTATTCCTTCTCATGACACTAAACTGAATCCGGGATGAGTTCTCAGGAGGAGCCCACCTGTCAGTCACACTCTGGGCACTGATGTCTCTCTGCTCCATGCTCACCAAGGGCTTCACCAACCATGGCTCTAAAGCCACGTCTTGCCTGGTGGACTAGGTCGAAATTGCCCCTCCTTGGTTCACAGCAGAGACTGCCTTCATGTTGCGTGGTCTGTAATCTCTTAAACATGCCCTGGACATGTTTAAGCTTCAGGACAGCCAGGTCCCGTCATGGGTCCATTGCTTTACTCTCTTGGCAACGTGGTTACAGGTGCTGGAGGGACACAAACTCCTGTGGTTGCCACTCTCCATCAGCTTACAGAAGACCCATGTACTCACCCCTCTGGCCCCATGCAGGCTTGTGGTGGAGGAAGCCGTAATCCCCAGAGACGCCTCCCACAGCCTTCCCAGGGGCTCTCCGGTCCCTTCCCACTTAGCGTTGACCCAGCCAGGCTTGGGCCAGAGTGGCTGAGGTCCAGGGTACACTTCACTTCCTGCCTTCCCACTCTTTACCTGGCTTCTGTCTGTCCATTTGTTTCTCATGTCTTTTTGCCAAATGTACGTCTGTCTGTCCAGTTTGTTTATTTTGAAACTCATTTAGGTTACCCAGACTTCGTGCGAAAGTTCATGTTCACCCACACCCAACCCCAAGCTTGCTGGGCGCACGCACATCCGAGGGGCCCTCGCTGAGGCTTCCGTTCCTAACTGGCAAGAGCCTGTATTTAATATGCTGAAATTTTCCAGGAAAAATAAATATTTGTGAGACTAGATTAATCCCTGTTCCACAAAAGCGGGGATGCTTCGGTGGCAAAGGTTACAGGCAGGATTTGTTTTGGTCACTAGTTGGGGAAGATGCCATCTCTGCCCTCATTCCGCCCTGAGTCTGTGGCAGCTGTGCCGGCCAGCCGCTCACTGGGCTTCAAGAGAGGAATCTAGGCTCCTGCCTCCCCGCAGTGGCTCCCCACCAACCCCCGTGTTTGGCAGAGAGAGCTCCTGGGAATTGTTTTAGCCGCCCATGCTGGTGGAAACTGACCCCAGGCCTTGTGCTTCCTCCTCTCCCTAACTCCTTCGGGCCAACCTGCTGGTGGATGTTTATTCCACTCTGGGATTGCGGCAGGAGAGCGAGGCCTGGAAGGAAAACAATGCCTGGGCTTCTTTACGGTGATCTCGGGAGCCAGCCATTCTCAGATTAAACTGGCTTCACCGTTCAGGCCAGACCTGAAACCGAATGACAGTGGCGCCTGCCGGGAGAGGGAGTTGAGGGTCGCATCGTAGCCTCACCCTGAGGTCTCAAGGGCTCTTACGAGAGAAGGAAAGTGCATCTGCTCTCTTGGTAAAATGTTTCTCGGGTTCTGCTGTTAGCGTCACACTGGTAGTAAAGAGCTGGGGAACTCTCTGGAAGAATCTGTCAGGTTAATGTCAGGTTAATGACAGGAGCATCCACTGTGGTAGGTCCCATGGAATCAACAGACCTCACCACGCTCAGCTGTAAGTTCAAAGTTCCTTCCTATGACTGAGGTGCCTCAGGCTGGCTTGGCCATCAGGACAGCTTCTCAGGCACTTGGTCTCCCTCTCCACACTGTTTCCCTCCCCACACGGATGCCACTCGCCTCACGGAGCGCCCACAAGGAGGGAGCCCGGGGAGCACCCCATGGTCCACCCTCCCCAGGCCCACAGGTGCTCTGCCAGGAGCCCCAGCTCGCGGCAAGGATGGCTCAGGTCCCCATCCTCGCTGCTCTCATCACCCTTGTGGGAGTGATGTTGAGAAAGCACCTGTGTCATTCCAGCACCTCTTCCGCTAAGAAGCCTCTGGGTCTTCTTTGGCCCCGAGACCAAGGTGGGGGGGCGATGGTATGTTCTGAGATTGTTCTGCAAGGTTCTCAAAGGGAGGAAATCTGAGTTGACCACTGTAGGTGATGAGCTGACTATAACCGCGAGGCCATGCTAGGTAGACGGGGCCCCAAGGAACCTGATGGAGTATCACACAGGCGTCAGGATAGTGGCCAGGGGACCAGTGGCAATTCTGTGAAAAGGCTCTGGGTGGTGTGATGGGAAAAAGCAAAGATAATTTGAGTTTATTAGTGGAAATACAAATGTTTTTGTTTTGTTTTGTTTTGTTTTTTGTGGTACGCGTGCCTCCCACTGTTGTGGCCTCTCCCGTTGCGGAGCACAGGCTCCGGACGCGCAGGCTCAGCGGCCATGGCTCACGGGCCCAGCCGCTCCGTGGCATTTGGGATTTTCCCGGACCAGGGCACAAACCCTTGTCCTCTGCATCGGCAGGGAGACTCTCAACCACTGCGCCATCAGGGAAGCCCGATACAGATGTTTTTAAATGATGGCATTGGACAGGAGTGGGCATACCGATGAAATCTAAAAGTACTTATGGAGGGAATTCCCTGGCAGTCCAGAGGTTAGGACTCAGCACTTTCACTTCAGTGGCCTGGTTCAATCCCTGGTCGGAGAACTAAAATCCTCCAAGCCACTGCACAGCCAAAAACAAAACAAAGAAAAGTACTTATGGAGACCTGAAATAACCCAAGACTAAGACGCCACTAGGAAGGCTTATGCTTCGCAGATACTAAGGAAAAATCGGAATTAACTTTCTCTTTTCTTGGAGAGAAACTCTACAAGATGGTGGAACTGTTACAGATCTTAAATTTAATTAGTGGCTGGGTAGAGGCAGGAAAGAGGTGTGTGGAATCCCCCTAGATGTGCTCCCCAAATCTGCCTCTAGAGGTGTCTTCACTCCCCCGTTTCTGAGCCTGAGGAGGGAATTAAGTGGGAACCACCTTTCTCTACCTCCCGGGAAGGATTTTGAATCTCCAGGCTCCCTTTTCTGGCTGAGGGCTGGACAGAATGGTAGCACTCGCTCAGGAAGTCCTCCTGCGCCTTCCAGGCTTACCTTCCGCATCCAGGATGCACGGAGCAGCAGGGTTTCGCCGAGGGTCTGGCAGAAGCCTTTTTAGAGGAAAGAGCACCACCGACTGTACCAAGAAGCTGGGGAGATCAGAGACTTCAGGTCTGAGTCTTCAGGCTGTTTCAGAAGGAGCCAGTTTTCAGCCCTGGCTCAGAATCTGGACCGGTGGTGTTTGTAGCAAGGACTCAAGAATTCAGAGCCAGGCAGCCTGGCAGCCAGTGGTGGTGGCGGCGAGGCTGCGGCAGTGTTTTGATTTGACTTTGTGTGTGTGTGTGTGTGTGTGTGTGTGTGTGTGTGTCTTCTCTCCTGTTTACCATTTGCTTTTGGTCGTTCCTACCAAACAGCCACAGTTCCGGAGTCCTGCCCATTAAACACAGAGGAATAAGTATGAGATCTACCAAATTATATAAAATGAAGGAACAACTTATTTCATCTGGGGGTTCCTAACTTAAAAGCGCAATCTTGCCTGCTCTGCATCCTGTCACCCTTAGAGGGGAAAAGCACTGTGGACCCATGTGCCGGACTCCGGTACCCCCAGGGAGTACAGATCCCCGCATTCCATCTGGCTGTGAGAGATACCTAAACATTTCCTGTCCCACTCACTCCCCTTCCCCTGGGGTCCACCTCCACAAGACTATTATTAGAGCCTTAGGGCGGATTAGCACACCAGGACATTTATGGGTATACACAATTTATACCCGCTGAATCCTAGTGTTTCTGCCATTAAAGGGTTTCGTGTCTTGGGCTGGCCTAAACTGAAGCTGACGCCAGACATTTGTGAGTGGCCTCCCTCAAATGTGACACAGTGAGCCTCACGCCCACCCTCCAGGGTCAGCCGGCTCCGTCCACGAACTGAGCCCTCTGAAGGGCATGGCTCTCGGCTCTGCCCTGGAGGAGATCACCGTGTGCTGGAGGATCCAGCAATTTCCACACAGCATGAGAAATGGGGTGGTGGTACGGGCCAGTGGGGGAGCACTTCGGAGCACGCTGGACCCCATCTGGCTTCAGGGGGGGCCTTCTGGGGGCAGGTGCTGGAAGAGGCAGCTCAGCAGTCCTCGGCCAGAGAATGGAAGGCTTTCCCCCAACTCAGGGGGTTAGGGCTTCATCCTCTCCCTTCAGAAGGGGCATCTCGCTGCACTGGGGGGACTGAATCAGATGGAGTCATTCTGTGGGCTGGGAGGACGACTTGGGGGAGATGAGTGTAGCCTGAACAAGGCCTGGGGGGCGGATGGTTTTCGCGCACATTCTGTGAGTCAGGCGCCCTGCTCACCACTCTTCCATGTCACCTCGCTTAGTCTCACGGCATCCCTGGGGTGTAAGTACTTGTCTCCCATCTGATGGATGGGAAAACCAGGGCTCCAAGTACAGTGACCTGCCCAAGGTCACACAGTCAGTACGTTACAAGCTGGGGCTGTATCCCGGTTTTCTGACTACAGATTTAGACCTTACTAGAGCTTGAACAAGCAGGAGGTCAGGATGGATTGGATACAGAGCATGAAGGAGAGAGAAGCACCAAGAGTGGGTTTCCAGCATGGGCAGCGGGTGCTTCTCGTGCAGGAACTGCAGGACAAGGGGGGAAGATGATGAGTTTCGTGGATGGTACCCGGGGGACCCCAAAGCTCTGGAGCTAATGTCTCCTGGGGTTGGTGGCACCAGCTGATAGCAACTCTCGGTGGGCTGTTCGGGTGCAGAAGGAGAGGAACAGCTGTCACTCTGTTCTCTGCCATGCCATTTGGTCCCTGGCACCCTGCTGGGCAGCCAGTCCCTTCCTGCCCCACCCTGGCCCCCACAGCAAACACTAACTCTGAGCCCAAATTAACACACTCTTCTCCCTCCCCTTCACCTCCTCCTGCTCTCGTGAAAGTCTCAGCCAGACTCAGTTTCTTTTCCTGGTCCGCTGTAACACTTAGGCAAACTTCAAGACCAAATAAAGATACAAAGGTGGATCCTACGGCAAGCTCACAAAACAAGGACCATCCTGCATGTCCCTCCATCAGTGGGCCACAGTGGCCATGACTGTCCCTCGCCCAGTGGACGCCACTGCTCCCAAGTTTCACGTGCTGTGGTTTGCACCCTGTGGGAGTTCCAGCTAATGCGCATCTTGCCAGCTTTCGTGCCAAACTCCCGGACTGTCCTGCCAGAGACACCATCTGCACCAAACCAAAGGTCCGGTAACCTTCCTTTCCTCTTCTCAGGTGCCTGGCAGGCTGACGACAACGTGGTCAGTCGTCGGAACACGCAGCGCAGACGCCCATCTTCTGGCAGCCTGGAGGACCCCGAGAACAGGCTCTGCGTGTGGGATCCTTTGGCCATCTGAGAGCCTTAGCCCCTGTACCAGGGCTCTCCTCCCGTTCTCACATCCCATCCTGGCCTCATGGCACCACTGACCTCCTGGGCATCCTCAGCAAGGCACACGGAGACTTTTTAGACCCACGTGAAAGCTGGATGCTGAGGGCACCTGACCCTTCTCCCAGACTCATCTTCTTCCGCAACCGTGATCCTTCCCCTCTCAGAAGGGACTGGAAACCTCTTTTCTCCTTGTGGGCTAAAGCCACACGAACTGCAGCTCATGAGACCCTTTGCAGAGAGTCTCTGGAATGTTTCCACTGTATCTTGATCTTCAGGTGGAGCTGTGGTCTACAGACTGGTTATTTCTTTTGTATCTTTTGTTTTTTTTTTTTCTCCTTAGGAGGTAGACCAAGAAGACTCAAGAGTTTGGGTGACTTCATTACAAACACCCATCTGGCATTTTCTAGTCTCTGGGACATCATAACCAATCTGAGACCTGCAGATTGGGGTGGCGTTGGGGGATGACTCCTGTGAGAAGGGAAAGCCATATTGCACTGTAAGTGGGGTTTCCCTCAAAATGCATTAGGAGCTCCTCTCTCAAGGACAAGAAGCAGTGGCAACCACCAGAAGGTTGGTTGGGAAAACAGTTCTTGCTTCTGGTAGCAGAGGCTATGCCTCGTGTGTCTGCTTAGGAAGGAGGCCTTGAATCTGAGAACCCCTCAGTTACATGATGACCTACCGGGGAGTTCTTTATGATCAGGTGCACTCAGGAAGGCCTGGGGCTCCATCCTAAGGTGACACTGCAAAGGCATTTTTGACCCCCTCTATGTACCAGGCACTTGTTAGGGACTGTCGTATATTATCACGTTTCATCACTACCGCCCTGTCAGGTGGCATTCTTACCCCTGCTGCCCCCGTCTCCACCCCGCTTTTCTGAAAGAGTTGAAGAAAGAAGCTGAGAGAGGGGTGGACCGGTGGTTCTCATTTGGTGCCCAGGAACCCCAAAGGAGGTTGGGGGAAGGGCTGAGCTGGGGTCAGTGGTGGTCTGGGAGGCTCCCCATCCCACCGGTTTTCCTCCCCTGTCCTCCAGATCAGCTGAGCCTGATGGGGGGAGCCGGAGGTACTGCCTTCCATAGGCTCATCAGAGATTTAGAGATATTGTTCAAATCACATGTCCACCCCACCCCAGTCCAGTGTAGGCATATAAATAACAGTCTGAAACAGCAAGACCGTAAGCTGTTGGCTGTTCGTCTCTCAACACTAGTGTTATCAATGGATTCCTCATAGCTCTCTGATAGATACATTGTCTGCTGGCTTTTGGAAGAGGTGGTTAGTTAGTGGAGCATGAGATTGAGAAGCAAAGTGGGATCCAACAGTTTGTGAGGCTGAGATGTGACAGAGCCCTAGGCTATGCCCACCATGATGGCCTGAATTAGTAGTTGGAATTGTTGCCCTAGAGGAACTTTTCATGGTCCTTCCCAAGGCCTCAAAGAGAGCCCAGTGCCGGGGGATCTTTTGCACCTCCTGTGTGGCTGCCTTGTGCCGTCAGGTGCGTGGTGACCCTCACTGCCTGGTGGTTGTGGTTCACATCCTGCCCTGGGGGTGGGCAGGCGGAGGCCTGTGGTCCTGACAGACACTACATGAGCCAAGCCAAATCTCAGCTTCTGCCTTGAGTTCCGGTGTCCACCCGCTCTGAAATCCTGCAGTGGGCTCTGCTGTTTCAGACCCCTGTTAATGTCCTTTCTTTCCCCGAAACATTCTTACAGACCCTTTCATATTGATGATTCCAGCAATAACCACACTTCCTGATTTCCTTGAAATCTGAGCCCCAGAAGCACTAGGGAAGGGGACTCTCCCTGAGCCTGGGGTGGTGGCATACAGATCCACCTCCTCTCCCGGCAGGTAGTATTCAGAGTGTGGTGTTACCTGAGATGAAGGAGATGTAGGTAAACAGTCGCCACAGTGGCCAGGAACCCTAAGAGGAAGCCATTGTCTTCACCCTTTCTGGAGGGTCTGTCTTCTCCCAGGAAGAGGCTCAGAGAGATTCCTCAAGGCCTTGGTTCCATAACCAAGACATACCCGGGTGAGAAGTGGCCCTTCACTCCTGTTTCTCAGACAGTTCCTGCTCTCTCCCCCATCCCCGCACCTCTTTGCCCTCATTTAGCTCTTTGGCGAGCAGAAATATCCCATCCAAAAGGGCTGGGATCAGGGAACAGGGCACAGAGCCTGGTCGGGGAACAGGACAGCCGCCCCAGTCATCATCTGGAGATGGTCATGTTGTTAGCAGTTGACCCACAGAGAATATGACGGGGCCTGGTTTCTCACACAAGGACACAGACTAACCGGAGGCCTGGGGTTCCTTCCTGCCACACTCAAGTCGGAGCTCACCTATGAGCTCACTTCCGGGTGGTGTGGTGATCCCAGCCTTCTCACAGAGCCCTTTTTCCTTCTCCTCCCCAGTCCCATCCTACCAGAGGCCATGCCAACGCTGGGGCGTCTCCTGGGCACGGATCCACACACGTTAAGCCATCTCACCTGGGGAGGGTTTTTGTCCTGTTCACCTGACCTTGGCATGCTGCTTGCTCACTGTGCTTTAGGATCTGCACACCTAGTGTGTGTAAGTATGTGTGTACTGTTGTGCCATCTGTGTACCCCTCACTCCCTGGAGTACACTCATGGGCACACTACAGTGGGGACGTCAAGGATGCAATATTTATGGACTGCTGCATGATTCTTAAAAATGAATAAAACTGTTCACGAGGGAAGAAGAGGTGTTAACTGCGCAGTTGGCTTATTTGTGAAAGTTGCTGTCCGACTTTCTCCAGCACGCTTTTAATACTTTGACTCAATAACAACTCACACTGCAGAAATATAGAAGATCATGAGAGATTACTACAAGAAACTCTATGCCAAGAAAATGGACAACCTGGAAGAAATGGACAAATTCTTAGGAATGCACAACCTGCCAAGACTGAATCAGGAAGAAATAGAAAATATGAATAGACCAATCACAAGCACTGAAATGGAAACTGTGATTAAAAATCTTCCAACAAACAGAAGCCCAGGACCAGATGGCTTCACAGGCGAATTCTATCAGACATTTAGAGAAGAGCTAACACCTATCCTTCTCAAACTCTTCCAAAATATAGCAGAGGGAGGAGCACTCCCAAACTCATTCTACGAGGCCACCATCACCTTGATACCAAAGCCAGGCAAGGATGTCACAAAGAAAGAAAACTACAGGCCAATATCACTGATGAACATAGATGCAAAAATCCTCAACAAAATACTAGCAAACAGAATCCAACAGCACATTAAAAGGATCATACACCATGCTCAAGTGGGGTTTATGCCAGGAATGCAAGGATTCTTCAATATACGCAAATCAATCAATGTGATACACCATGTTAACAAATTGAAGGAGAAAAACCATATGATCATCTCAATAGATGCAGAGAAAGCTTTCGACAAAATTCAACACCCATTTATGATAAAAACCCTGCAGAAAGTAGGCATAGAGGGAACTTTCCTCAAGATAATAAAGGCCATAAATGACAAACCCACAGCCAACATTGTCCTCAATGGTGAAAAACTGAAACCATTTCCACTAAGATCAGGAACAAGACAAGGTGGCCCACTCTCACCACTCTTATTCAACTTAGTTTTGGAAGTTTTAGAAACAGCAATCAGAGAAGAAAAGGAAATAAAAGGAATCCAAATTGGAAAAGAAGAAGTAAAGCTGTCACTGTTTGCAGATGACATGATACTATACATAGAGAATCCTAAAGATGCTACCAGAAAACTACTAGAGCTAATCAATGAATTTGGAAAAGTAGCAGGATACAAAATTAATGCACAGAAATCTCTGGCATTCCTGTACACTAATGATGAAGAATCTGAAAGTGAAATCAAGAAAACACCCCCATTTACCATTGCAACAAAAAGAATAAAATACCTAGGAATAAACCTACCTAAGGAGACAAAAGACCTGTATGCAGAAAATTATAAGACACTGATGAAAGAAATTAAAGATGATACAAATAGATGGGGAGATATACCATGCTCCTGGATTGGAAGAATCGATATTGTGAAAATGACTCTACTACCCAAAGCAATCTACAGGTTCAATGCAATCCCTATCAAACTACCACTGGCATTTTTCACAGAACTAGAACAAAAAAATTCAAACTTTGTTTGGAAAAACAAAAGACTCCGAATAGCCAAAGCAATCTTGAGAACGAAAAACGGAGCTGGAGGAATCAGGCTCCCTGACTTCAGACTACACTACAAAGCTATAGTAAGCAAGACAGTGTTTTACTGGCACAAAAACAGAAAGATAGATCAATGGAACAGGATAGAAAGCCCAGAGATAAACCCACACCCATATGGTCAACTTATCTTTGATCAAGGAGGCAGGAATGTACAGTGGAGAAAGGACAGCCTCTTCAATAAGTGGTGCTGGGAAAACTGGACAGGGACATGTAAAAGTATGAGATTAGATCATTCCCTGACACCATACACAAAAATAAGCTCAAAATGGATTAAAGACCTAAATGTAAGGCCAGAAACTATCAAACTCTTAGAGGAAAACATAGGCAGAACACTCTGTGACATAAATCACAGCAAGATCCTTTTGGACCCACCTCCTAGAGAAATGGAAATAAAAACAAAGATAAACAAATGGGACCTAATGAAACTGCAAAGCTTTTGCACAGCAAAGGAAACCATAAACAAGACCAAAAGACAACCCTCAGAATGGGAGAAAATATTTGCAAATGAAGCAACTGACAAAGGATTAATCTCCAAAATTTAAAAACAGCTCATGCAGCTCAATAGCAAAAAAACAAACAACCCAATCCAAAAATGGGCAGAAGACTTAAATAGGCATTTCTCCAAAGAAGATATACAGACTGCCAACAAACACATGAAAGAATGCTCAGCATCATTAATCATTAGAGAAATGCAAATCAAAACTACAATGAGATATCATCTCACACCAGTCAGAATGGCCATCATCAAGAAATCTAGAAACAATAAATGCTGGAGAGGGTGTGGAGAAAAGGGAACACTCTTGCACTGCTGGTGGGAATGTGAATTGGTACAGCCACTATGGAGAACAGTATGGAGGTTCCTTAAAAGACTAAAACTCGAACTACCATATGACCCAGCAATCCCACTACTAGGCATATACCCTGAGAAAACCATAATTCAAAAAGAGGCATGTACCAAAATGTTCATTGCAGCTCTATTCACAATAGCCCGGAGATGGAAGCAACCTAAGTGTCCATCATCGGATGAATGGATAAAGATGTGGCACATATATACAATGGAATATTACTCAGCCATAAAAAGAAACAAAACTGAGCTATTTGTAATGAGGTGGATAGACCTAGAGTCTGTCATACACCGTGAAGTAAGTCAGAAAGAGAAAGACAAATACCGTATGCTAACACATATATATGGAATTTTAAAAAATGTCATGAATAACCTAGGGGTAAAACAGGAATAAAGACACAGACCTACTTGAGAATGGACTTGAGGATATGGGGAGGGGGAAGGGTAAGTTGTGACAAAGCGAAAGAGAGGCATGGACATATATACACTACCAAACGTAAGGTAGATAGTGGGAAGCAGCCGCAGAGCACAGGGAGATCAGCTCGGTGCTTTGTGACCGCCTGGAGGGGTGGGATGGGGAGGGTGGGAGGGAGGGAGATGCCTGAGGGAAGGGATGTGGGAACAGATGTATATGTATGACTGATTCACTTTGTTATAAAGCAGAAACTAATAAAAAAATAAAATAAAAATTAAAATAAAACAATAAATACTTGGGAAGAAAAAAAAAACTTTGACTCAAGACAAGCTGGACATGGAGGAGTGAGAGAGGGCAAGGGGTAGAGGAAAAGACATGTTTCTGGGTGGGAGCTGGTGTACCATCCCCCGGGCACAGCTCCTGCCCAGAGGCCTGATAAGGAGCCCTCACCTCCACCCACCCCCTTCAACCAGAGAACTTCCAACTGCAGCTCCTCAATAACTGAAGAGCAGGAAAGCTGGTGACGGGAGGGAGGCTGGGGGAGGGGAGGAGGAAGGACCACAGTCCACCGTTAGTCCGTCACTTAAAGGCTGGTGAAATGAATGGGGCAAATGACCCCAGTCAAAGAATTTGGCAAGTCCACGGCTTTCCTGGGTTTCACCCAACGGCTCTGTTTCCTCGGCTATCTGGAAAGAAGGGAGAGCACTTCCGAAGAAGCCTCTGGAATGTCAGCTTCTGGGAATCTTGCTGAGGACGGGGCGGGGAGGGAGCGCTTACCGGGAAACACTGGATTACCCTAGCCGCCTTGGGGTGCCTGCGACCGGGGCTGCGGTTTCTGCGGACCTGAGCGGCAGGTGGCATCGGAGAGTCAGACCTGCTTGCGGGCACCAAGACGACACTCGGTCGGGAGACCGGGACAGGCCGCAGAAACGTGAGGAAGTGCCACTCGCAGCCCAGAGGAGAGGAAAGGAAAGCCCCAAGCATGCACCCAGCCCTGGCCCCCGCGCCACGGGCTGCGTCCCAGGAGCCGTCGCCACCTCTGAGCAGCCCAGATGGGAAGGGGGTGGGGCGGAGGACGGTTCCCGCGGCGAACTGCTCGCCGAGGGCCCCGGGGCCTCTGCGGGAGCGCCAAGCCGCGCGCCTCTCCGAGCCCTGCGCGGGGCCGTCGGGCGGGAATGCGCGGAGCCGGGACGCGGTGGCGGGTAGGGGGCTGGGTCGCGCGCGGGAGAGGGCGGCAGGAGGGAGCTGGAAGAGAGTTACCGCGTGAGAGAGCCGTTAAGAGCCCGCGGTCTCTTTGGAGATGCCCTGGCCAATGGCAGAAGCGGAAGCTGTTTATATGGGCGGGGCGTCGCCACGGCAGCAGGAGACGCCTTGCGAGCGGCTACTGAGTGCCGGTCCCCAGCCGCTGGCTTTCAGAGAGGCGCCGGCGGGCGTGAGTGGCGACGAGGATTGCTGGCTGGGCCCTGGAGCTGGGAGCAGAGAGCCGCGGTGAGGGTGGGCGGTGGGAGGAATTTCTTTGAGAAGCTTCCTTTGGCCCGGGCTGCGCTCTGAGCCAGGTAAGGGACGGGGAGGGCTGCCGGCCGTGGGAAGGGAGGGCGTCAGTACCAGCCCGCTCTCCCATCCGTCCCCGACGGAAGTGGAGGGCCCGGGGACTGACATCAGAGGCGTTTGGGGGACACTCACTTCCCACCCCCTTATAACTCTCTGTATTGTTTCCTTCCTTCCCCTTGAGCCCCATCCTAATATCCCTTTTCAAAGATCAGACGACCTCCCCCGCCCCCCGACCCGTCGTACTGCCCTCCTGGACTCTCTCGCCCCATTTCCATTGGTTGTGGACGGAGAGAGGGGGGTTAATTCCCCGCTTTGAGGGAGAAAGGGGTGGCCTCGCATGCCCCTACACTATTCCCTCGTTGGGCTAATTAAGTCTCCTCTAAAAGATCCAAGAGGAAAAGAGCGAGGCGAACCCCGTGTGGGTCGGACCCCCGGGCACACCTTCTGTTTCCCAGACCTCGGCAGTAAAAGATCCTCCCCGGCTGCAGGAAGGATTTTAGTAAGAGCCTCCCCCCTCGCCCACACTCTCCCCTCGGGGGTGGGGAAAGAGGGCTCAGTTCCCGCTCTGGTCCCCGCAGGCACCACATTCCGTTTGGAGGAGGCTACCCCCGGATCGCGGGATGGAAGCCCGCTTCCGGGAGGCTGCGTAACTGAAGCCGCGGGAGTCAGCGGGCCGGAGAGCTCGGCGGCCACCCTCGGCTCGGCTCGTGGATGTTGACAGCCCCCTCGGAGAGTCCCCGCAGATATGGCGGAGAGCTGGCTACGCGTCTCGGGAGCAGGGGCAGCGGAGGAGGCCGGACCGGAAGGCGGCCTGGAGGAGTCCAACGCCCTGAATGACAGCCTGACCAGCCTGCAGTGGCTGCAGGAATTCTCCATTCTCAACGCCGAGCTCCCCGCCCTGCCTTCGGGGGACACCGACCCCCACGGCTCCCACGAGCTGGCAGGCTCGGCCGAGCCGGGGTCTCCCCTGGCGGCGGACCCCGCCTGCCTGGGGCAGCCGCACACACCCGGCAAGCCCACGTCCTCCTGCACGCCGCGGAGCGCCCCCTCGGGGCTGCAGGCCTCGCCTCCCGACGACGTGGACTACGCCACCAACCCGCACGTGAAGCCGCCCTACTCGTATGCCACGCTCATCTGCATGGCCATGCAGGCCAGCAAGGCCACCAAGATCACCCTGTCGGCCATCTACAAGTGGATCACGGACAACTTCTGTTACTTCCGCCACGCTGATCCCACCTGGCAGGTAGGGAGGCACTCCCTCCCTCCCTCCCCATGCCCGCGCGGACTGGACTCACATCCCAGATCCGCAGGCCAAGTAGGCGCGGTACGGCCAGGGCCCCGAGAGAGGAAGGCCGTCCAGGAAGGACCTCAAGGGAGCCCAGTGCTTGGACTGCTGCCCCTTTGACTTCAGAGATGGAGGAGGGAGGATGTTCAGAGGGCTGCAGGGGTGCCGACATAGAGGTTCAAGTGGAAAGAACTTGTGACTCGTCCGGCAGGCTCAGCCCAAAGACCAGGGCTGAACTATGCGTGGACACAGCCCCCCAGGGTAGGTTGATGGACTGAGGGACACATTTTTGTCCCAAGTCCTGGAATTCCTTGACACTACCCTCCTCAAGGTCAGTTTGTCAGGGCCTGACTGGAGGCAGAGCATCGTTCCTGCCAGGCTCTGCATCCCGCCTGCTTTCAGTTGGCTGCAGGGGCTCTGGGAGGGGAGAGGGGCGTGCTGCGGGGTGTGAAGGCCATCTGTGTCCCAGTGGAAGGGCTACGGGGCCTTCCGAAAGCTGCTGTGCCAGCCCCCACCCCAAGCCCTCCCTAGTTTCCTGCCTACACTCCTCCCCCTCTTCTCATCAACCTCCCTGGGGGGACAATTACCTCAGCCACGTGCTTTCCACAGGGGCTCTTTCCTCCCACACTGGCTTCATGTTCCAAGTCTCCGGAACCTGGCACAGAGCAGCCAAGGGGCCCAGACCACCATGTAAACCTCCCAGTCTTGCCAGGGGGCACTACTCACCTGCCAGCCCCACCCACCAGGCCCCAGACCCCTGTGCCCCAGCGTGGTTTGGACTGTGCACCCAGGCGTGAACAAGGCAGGATGGTGATTCAGGCTGGGCCCTCAAGGCCCTGAGCCTCTTCGACCATCAGGATCAGGGGCTACGTGGGGACAGAGACCCTGAGGATGCACAGATCCTTCCCTGTGGCACAGGTCACAGGATCAGAGTTCCTGTGATCACAGCTAGTCCACGATTGCTTGGGCCCTGACCCTGGGGCAGGTACCATTTGTAACCTTGGTGAGAAAGCAGAGACCCTCCACTACCCCCCACCCTACCCCAAGCCTGAGAGGCCCCAGGAATGAGCGCTATGCTCTTGGCTGGGTAATAATCAACTGAGGCCTCAGAGCCTGGGGTGGGAGGAGGGGGACATGGTGGGTGAGGGCCCAGGCCAGCAGCCGGCTCTAGAAACAAGGAAAGTCATCAGATCCTCCCACACTTCATCCCCCCCCCACACACACACACCCTCACACCCACTCACTCATTTCACAAACAGAGAAGGCCAGCCAGGCCCAGGCAGAGGGAGATGGCCGTCCAGGACCTGGGGGAGCCAAGGCCTTTGACCAGAGGCCGCAAGCAGCGGGGTAAGGGAGGGAGGGCAGGACAGGCTGGCACTGAGAGCCACCCTGCGGCTCAGGGCTCGGATGACTGAGCAGGCAGATATCCTGGCCAAAGGGAACAAAAGCCCCCGACAGCACTCCCAGCTCCTGGTGCCCCGTGGCTGGTGTCCCAGAGCCTCCCGCTCGGAGCAGCGCCTCTGTCTCCCCTGCCCCCATCGGAGAGAAGGTGGTGGTGGGACTGGCAGTGGCGCTAGGAGCCCCCCATCACTGACCCCACCCACTCTCCCAGCTGTCTTCCTTCTCTCCTACCTCCCTGTGTCCAGAACTCCATCCGCCACAACCTGTCCCTGAAGAAGGGCTTCATCAAGATGCCTCGGGAGAAGGACGAGCCAGGCAAGGGGGGCTTCTGGTGCATCGACCCCCAGTACGCCGAGCGGCTGCTGAGTGGGGCCTTGAAGAAGCGGCGGCTGCCCCCAGTCCACATCCACCCGGCCTTTGCCCGCCAGGCCGCGCCAGAGCCCAGCGCCGCCCCATGGGCCGGGCCACTGACCGTGAGCACCGAGGCCCAGCAGCTGCTGCGGGAGTTCGAGGAGGCCACTGGGGAAGCGGGCTGGGGTGCTGGCGAGGGCAGGCTGGGGCGTAAGCGTCAACAGCCGCTGCCCAAGCAGGAGGCCAAGGTCCCGCGGCCCTCCAGCCCCCTGCTGCTGACCCAGGAGGAGCAGGGTGAGCTGGAACCCCTCAAGGGCAACTTTGACTGGGAGGCCATCTTGGACGCTGGCACGCTGGACGGGGAGCTGGGCACGCTGGAGACCTCGGAGCTGATCCCGCCGCTGAGCCCTGCCTCACACGGGGACGTGGACCTCACCATCCATGGCCACCACATCGACTGCCCTGTTACCTGGGGGCCTCCAGCGGAGCAGGCTACCGACAGCCTGGACTTTGATGAGACCTTCCTGGCCACATCCTTCCTGGAGCACCCCTGGGACGAGAGCACCCGTAGCTCCCTGCCCCCCGAGCCCCTCTTTGAGGCCGGGGATGCCACACTGGCCTCTGACCTGCATGACTGGGCCAGCCTGGGCGCCTTCTTGTAAGAAGCCAGGCCCTGCCCCACCTCCAGACAGCACCGAAGTCTGGGCCCAGACTGCCCCCCTCCCCGCCAGTGCAGGCCCATGGACACCCTACCGCCCAGGCAGGGGCTGGGCCAGCTCACCCCACCAGGCCACACGGCCCCCAGCCCAGGCCATCCTCAGATTCTAGTCCAGCAGGCTGAGAATTGGGGCCCAGGACCCAAATTGCTGCCTCCGCTCCCCAGCCCCCCATACACACAGTGTTTCACTGATCCACTTCTTCCCTGCCCCAGAGACACGCTAAGGGCCCTGCACTATGAGAGCTGCGGCTTGGAGGGGCCCTGGCCAAGCTGGAAACATCAGTACAGGGTCCGCCCCAGAACACCTTAGCTTCCAAGCTTCTCTCTCTCCTGCTCTCCTCCCCAGGTCTCTATCCAGAGCAAGTTCCCAGGTACAACCAATGCTGATTAGGTGACTGCAAATGAACACCCAAGAGGCCTCTCCTGGCAGTCTGTGAGGAGGAGCTAGGCGGAGGGGGGAAGAGAGAGGAGACAGAAAGGAGGCCGGGGTGCCGGGTGGAGCCAGGAGATTTTCTAAGGCCTCTGGGATCTTCTGGCTTCATCCCTAGAGGTGGGGCAGAGGGTATGTGTCCCTAATCTTTGAGCCCAACTTGAGGCTGAGAGCAGCGGGGAGATGGGGATCTGGGGGTTAGGGGCTGGGGCAGCCAAGCTGCGGAGGGAAAGGGGACAGACAGACTAATGTAGTGAGTGTAGCTAGAGCTGAGGCTTAACTGGGAGGGACGCAGTGCTTGCTAGAACCACTGGGACCAGGAATGGGGGGATGGCCCCGTGCCCTTGCTTGCACTCCTGCAGGGGAGTGTCTTGCTCCACCATAAACGCCCTGGGCTGCATCCCACATCCACTCTCCTAACCCATCGGGCAATTTAACCTTTTTCATAGAAAGTGATTTACAATAAAAACATTTTTAAAAGTAAAGTTTTAAAAAGTCTCAAAATGGACCTGCTTGCAACTTTCTCTGGGGAAAAGCATGGGCCAGTTTTGGGGAGGCCACGGCCCAAGGGGGAATGGCTGGGAGGAAGATGGGGGGCACCAAAGGCCTGCAGAGTGTCCCCTGATGCACTCCTCAGGATCTCTGGGTGCCCAGAGAGAAAGGGGCTGAGAGGCGGCCCTCGGGGGTCCCCTGCAGCCAGGGCCTCGGCACCTCTCTATGTGCAATGGGGAGACTGTACCCACAGCCCCGAGGAGCAGGCGGCAAAGGAGGCACAGCCCCCTCCCTGGCCCTGGGGACTCACTCACAAAGGCCGTTCTTGCCCAGGGCTCGGCTCACGTTCCCCACCTCGCCCAAGTTGAGGGCCTGCCCAGACTCACCTGCGGTCCTCGCCTGGGCCTGTCTCCAGCTCCTCCCTCCCTTGGTCCCTTCCTGAAGGGACAGGGTGTGAGGTCAGAGGGCCCCAGCCCCTGGGGCCCCACTTGCCACCCTGGGGTTCATTCACCCCGCCCAGGGCCTTCCCTCCAATGCAGGTTGGGGCTGAGGGAGGCCATCAGGGCAGACGGAAGACGGGGTGCCTAGACCCTACAGCTCCAGCCTGTGAGGAATCAACGTACCAGAGTTCTGATGGGGAAACTGAGGCACAGCAAATATGTGACACTCAGCAGGCACCTTTCCACCCCCTCACCCCAGCTTTGCCTGGAACCCATCTCTCCCCCGAGCCTGCACCTGGCCCCGCCAGCACGCCCTTGTGGTGCACAGCCCCTTCCCCCAGCACTCACGTGCACGTGCGCACAGACACACACACACAAACACACAAACGGGCACTGTCCTACACAATCCTGCCCAGCCTCCACGGGCCCCTTTCTCCTGAGGCCCCTTTCTTTCCTTGCACTGGAGGCTGGCTCCAGGACAACCTGGCATTCCCCCGCCAACTTGCTGCTTTCCCTTGCTAATTACTCAAAATATTTCCGAAGGGTGCGCACACTGCAGGGCCAGGCGGGTTGGGGCCTTACAGAGCTCAGGAGGCAGCCCATCCCCTTCCCACCGCTTGCTGAGGAGGCTGCCCCAACCTCCCTCTGAGACTCCCTTCACCCCCTAAGCAACGACTCCCTCCCTCTCCCCACCACCCTCCGGCCTTCCTCCCCACGCTCCCCAGCACTGGGGGAACATGGGGGCTCCAGCCTCTCCACTGGTCCCCAGGCTCAGCCTCCAGCCCCCGACAAAAGGGGTACACCCTGGATTGACAGGTGGGGCCGGTCACTGTCCCTCCTCCTCACCCTCTGCCTGGGCCCATGCTGGGGGAAGAGGGGCAAGGTCAGGGGCTGGCAGAACTGCCTGCCAGGTAAGAAAAGGCTGAAGAAGCTTCTGGCTGCCAGGAAGAATCCCCAGGAGCTCCTGAAAATCCCTATGCTTGGGACTAGCGTCTCTGGGGCTGGGACCCAAACACTGGCACTTTTAAGGGTCCATGGATGCTGCCAACGAGCAGCCAAAGCTAAGAGGGGGCTCCGAAGCGGCCACAACACAGGGCTTCACACACCCTTTCAGCAGGCAGCGTTTGGGGGTTGGCGGTGGAGGGGGCGGGAAGCGTGAGTGGATCCTGTCCCTCCTATTCATCCCTGCCCCGGCCCTTGGCTGGGTGGCTTTTTGAAAAAACGTTCAGTGACTCCGTATTTATTTAGAGATTCGATGTAATCCCAGTCAATATATATTTTGCGCCCTTAACAGTAAGTTGCAGACAGGCTGCCCCATTAGCACTAGATACTTTAGTGTGTGTTTCCTTAGAACAAGGACACGCCTCCATAATCCCAGTACCACCATCACAATCAGGAAATGAACACTGACCTGGTAATCCCATGTAACCGCAGACCCCCTTCACGTCTTGCAGATCACCCCAGTAATGCTCCTCTCCATTCCAACATCCCAATCCAGGACCCCATGTTGCACTGAGTTGTCCTTTCTCTTTTGCCCTGTGTGGCTTTGAGCCCATGACTCAAGCTCTCTGGGCAGGTTTCGCATTTCCTTTGATCTCCACTTTTGAGGTGAGAAGCCCTTCAGCCACTTCACCCTCAGGTGTGGTACAGTCCCTTCCCGAAGCAAGAAGCCAGCTTGCTGTCTCCTCACTTTCCACCTCTTCCCTATCCTCCCTCCCCCATGTATCGCCAGCCAGGAAAGGGATGAGGGGCAATGTTCAGGAACTCAGTGTTTGGGGACCCTCGCCGTCTGCCCACGGGACAGGCCACCCCCAGCTCCAGTGACGGGAAGGCCCCCGGGATGGGATTCCATGCTGGCCTGAAGCAAATGCGCCAGGCCTCCTGAAGAGCTGAGCTGAGGGCAGGAAACACTCTTCTCCCCGCCTCTGCCCCCCTCAACATACTAGGGACCCAGACTTGAAGAAGGAAGGTCATGTCCATGGTGTCCTCCCAGATCAGCACCGACACCGTCTCCTCCATGTCCGGCTCCTACATCGCCCCTGGCACGGAAGAGGACGGGGAGGCTCTCCCCTGCCCCCGGGCCGCCAGCAGGACCCCCTCAGAAGAAGGAGACGTAAGAGAGGAGCATGGGATCGCCCTCGCCGCTCTGCTCTGCTCTGTACTCGAGTCCCAAGGAGCTCAGTCCAGGGCCTGCCAGGGAGATCGGCAAAGCCCCCCAGTGCTCGGGAGGGGAGCCCTGGAAAACACGGTACCGGGTTGTTGAATCACAGACTCCCTCAGATGTGATCTTCCATGTGGCACCACTTCTGTCCTGAGGACTTGGTTTGGGTTTGCTGCCAGGCGAGCTGAGTAGGAGAGCCGGTGGCATCTGCACCTTGACTTTTGTTGCTCCTTTGCAGGTGATGCCAGCGGCGTCTCCAGACTGCAACTTTGCGGGCCTCGTCGCCACCGCTGAAGAGGAGGATGCAGAGGTAAGAGCAAGGTGGACGCTGGTGCCCCTCCCCGGTCAGAGGGACTGCCGGCGCTGGCACAGGATGCAAATAGGATGGGGGCTCTTCTGGAAGAAGCCTTCCAAGGTGGTGCACTTGGATCTGTTAGAGGCAGGGTGCAGAGCAGAGGGACTGTCCGGTTAGCAGAGGGCGCTGGTCTCAGCGTAATAGGCGTGGGGTGAGTTCCAGAGGGAAGTCTTCCAGGCCAGACCCTTGAGAGGGTGTTTGTCCTCCAATTCACTTAGTATTTACCTGGCACAGGCATCTCACATCTTCCTGGCACTGGGGGACACAAAGACCGAGTGACATGGCTTTTGCCTGCCCACACCCCCAATCCACCCATCCCACCCATCCCGGAGCTCCATCTGATGGAGGAATCAGAGTTATAACTCAGCGTGAGAAGTGCTCTGACGGAGGTGTGCCTGAAGTATATGGAATGCCCAGCTCCCAGTGGGGACTCTACAACTTTCTCTTGAGCCAGATGTTCTCAAAGGAGTATCTGGATGGGATCGGGGATCCTAAAGGGTTCCTGAAAGTTTTATGATCTCACGGTTTGCTTTTTCATTTGACAACTTTGATTTCCACCTGAGAGAAACAGTGTGAGCTAAACTATAACCAAGGCTATTCCTGACAGTCCCAGGGTCCCTCTGTAAGGTGCCTCAGACCTGGTCCCTCTGGAACGTGCCTCAGACCTGGTCCCTACGGGCCGATCCTGCCTCGCCAAGCAAAATCTGCCTCTGCTGGGCCTCCCAGCCATCTCACACAGACAGGAAATGTATGGATACCAGGAGGGTGATTAGTTCTGTCTTCTGACAATCAGTAGACTCATTTCACTGCTTTATGGACTCACAGTGCCTTCCTTCTGTCCTAGGGAAATGAGGTTCTAGAAGAAGAGGACGGATCACCCACACAAGAAGATGGTAAAAGACCTGGTCTTTTGCTCCCTTTTATTATATTTCTCTCCCGGGTATTCTCTGAAGGGTAGAGAAAGGGGCACTGGTGTGACTTGGTGGCACTGCTCAAGGGTGTGGCTTTGGGGAAAGGTTGTCTTCTTGATGGAATATCAAAGCAAGCAGGGTATCTGAGGACCTCAGCAGCCTTCCTGGCTCTTTCTGGGCCTCTGAGCCAAGGCTGCAGAAGATACATGGAGTTCTCCATCTACGTTGAGTAGATCCTGAAGCTTCTTGGGCAACTGCCATCCCCTTCCTTCCTGCTTCAGCTTCTCAGCCGAGTCTCACAGAACTGCTCTAGCAGCCCCAAAGTTCAGCTGCAGCAGGAGAACAGCTTCCTCCCCTTGGGGGAACCGACTGTTAGGCAGTAGGTTTTCCTGCTTTAGTGAAGAAAACGGCTGATGTTACAGTAGCAGAAGGATCACAGCCCTGGCGGCACAGCAAAGGTGAGGTGAAGAGACGTTAGCAGCTCAGCGTACACTAGTGTTTGTAGGCTATTGGAACGATTCTCTTTACCATCATTCAGGCCTCAAGTAGATATTTTTTTTAATTGGAAGAGTTGGTTTACAATGTTGTGTTAGTTTCTGCTGTACAGCAACGTGAATCAACTATACATATACATATATCCACTCTTTTTTTAGATTCTTTGCCCATATAGGCCATTACAGGCTACTGAGTAGAGTCCCCTGTGCTCTACAGCAGGTCCTTATTAGTTATCTATTTTATATATAGTAGTGTGTATATGTCAATCCCAATCTCCCAATTTATCCCTCCCCTCCCTTGCCCCCCGCCATAACCATAAGTTTGTTTTCTACACCTGTGACTCTATTTCTGTTTTGTAAATAAGGTCAATCATATCTTCAGTCGGAAGAATTTGGTTTCTAGTAAGCCGAGAAGCGAAGGAACGACCTACATATAGAGCAAGGAAGTGGCGGGGTGGGGGAGGGTAGGCGAGCTGGGAATCCCACCTGGGATTGTAGGACCAGGCGTCCCAGGAACCGGTGTCTCTTCCGTCTGCTCCTCTGAGGTGCCTCCACAGAAGGGCAACCTCCAGAGCAAACCTGGATCCCAGCCTGGATGCAGATGTCATGCTAGTCGCTTCTGCTTTGGCCATGGCAGTTGCTTGGGGGGTTGTGTGGTGTGCAGGGGGTGCGCATGTGCACATGACCACTCTCTCCTGGCCAAGTAGTGCCGGAGGAGGGGTGGTCGCCCAGGCTGTGCCTCTGCCGCACGCGCACGCCAACCAAGCCTGGGTTGGGCGCTACCTCTCCTCGGTTGATGTCTTCAGGGCGCAAGGCTCTGAGTTCTCCATTGTGATTGTCGTCCCCAGTAGAATATTTGCTTCTAAAAGGCACAGGGCAGTACGTGGTTTCCGCCTGACATTCCATATGTGGTTTCCACCTGACATGCTGTACACAGTAGATGTATGTTTCTTCCTCTCCCTTTCACCAAGGAAAAAAAAACCGGGTGGGGGCTTGAAAAAATAACATCTAAAATTGTCCCCTTCCCATCTTACACGACTGTAGGTTTCTGGTCAGCCCCTTAAAACATCTTCAGAATAGAAAATTAAGTCTCAAAGAAAATAAATCATAATTTTGCAAGCAATGCGATTCTTTGATTTGAGGTGCAAAATTACGGGACCAAAGAGCTTTAATTGCCATTTTATGTATTAGTCATTTCGCAGAGCCTTGTGGTCATAAACACACCTCACGTGCACCGACAGACACAGGCCTGAGCCCGGGGTCACTTCCCCCGTGGCTCTCCTAGCTCTTCCAGCCTGGCTTAGGCTCTGCTCTGGGCCCGGGTCTGCGTGACCGAATCCCACAGACCTCCCCAGGGTCTGATTTCCCTGGAACGAAGGCTGGAAAGGGGCCAGTTAAGGAAACAGAGCAGAACAGAGCGAGAACACAAACGTACCCACGCAGTTTCCTTTATTGTCCTCTCTCCCCACTTAATTATTGTCTTTTTTTTAACATATGATTTGATGTTTTTTGTCTCCATCCTTAAGATTTTTATTTTAAGGACAGCAAAGCAGAGAAAAACACAGCCAGGTCCTCTGTAACTGCCTTAACTCCGTTAGAGGCCAGAGGACATTCGCATTTCTAGGTATGGAGTGTGACAATAACAATGACTTTGACATCGCCAGCATGAAAGCACTGGACAATAAGCTGTGCTCTGCGGTCTGCTTAGCCGGTGAGTGGCAGTCTGCTGAACATGAACTTGGTGGGAGACGCTCCCCTGCTCGCACCCCTGCTCTCACCCTGGGACACCCATCTCCTGCCCTGCAGTTCCTGCAAGAAGGCATGGGCTTTGCTAAGGTGCTGGGAGCCAGTTGCTGAAAGGAAGTGAGGCAGCCTTGGGAGAGTCCTTGGGCAAAGAGCGACTCTGCTCTAAGCGAATCTATTTGGGCATGGAGAAAGGCACAAAAATACCTCCAAAGCCATCTGATTTGGCCTGACCGTGCCCCCTCCATCATGATCTTGCAGATCCCATGGCAGGGGGCCTGGTCTTGTTTCCATCAACAGGCAGTTTAAGGCAGACACGGCGTCTGTGATAAGGTCTTGGAAAGAGAGCCTGAGCCCTTGAAAAGGGAACCTGTAGCCACTCAGAGGAGAGTGTTTAGTTAGGATCAGAGAGGAATTTCAAAGCCAGCATTTTATAGACTAGCTCTGTGACCCAGTGAGCCCTGGGCTACCACCAGTTGCCTTGTGCTCCCTAGATTTGGATCCCAAAGGAACGATCAGGGGTCGAGGGTGACTCTTCTCCCTGGAGCCCTAAGTCTATAAAATCAATCAGGGCCATCAACGTGCCCCTTATTCCTTCTCATGACACTAAACTGAATCCGGGATGAGTTCTCAGGAGGAGCCCACCTGTCAGTCACACTCTGGGCACTGATGTCTCTCTGCTCCATGCTCACCAAGGGCTTCACCAACCATGGCTCTAAAGCCACGTCTTGCCTGGTGGACTAGGTCGAAATTGCCCCTCCTTGGTTCACAGCAGAGACTGCCTTCATGTTGCGTGGTCTGTAATCTCTTAAACATGCCCTGGACATGTTTAAGCTTCAGGACAGCCAGGTCCCGTCATGGGTCCATTGCTTTACTCTCTTGGCAACGTGGTTACAGGTGCTGGAGGGACACAAACTCCTGTGGTTGCCACTCTCCATCAGCTTACAGAAGACCCATGTACTCACCCCTCTGGCCCCATGCAGGCTTGTGGTGGAGGAAGCCGTAATCCCCAGAGACGCCTCCCACAGCCTTCCCAGGGGCTCTCCGGTCCCTTCCCACTTAGCGTTGACCCAGCCAGGCTTGGGCCAGAGTGGCTGAGGTCCAGGGTACACTTCACTTCCTGCCTTCCCACTCTTTACCTGGCTTCTGTCTGTCCATTTGTTTCTCATGTCTTTTTGCCAAATGTACGTCTGTCTGTCCAGTTTGTTTATTTTGAAACTCATTTAGGTTACCCAGACTTCGTGCGAAAGTTCATGTTCACCCACACCCAACCCCAAGCTTGCTGGGCGCACGCACATCCGAGGGGCCCTCGCTGAGGCTTCCGTTCCTAACTGGCAAGAGCCTGTATTTAATATGCTGAAATTTTCCAGGAAAAATAAATATTTGTGAGACTAGATTAATCCCTGTTCCACAAAAGCGGGGATGCTTCGGTGGCAAAGGTTACAGGCAGGATTTGTTTTGGTCACTAGTTGGGGAAGATGCCATCTCTGCCCTCATTCCGCCCTGAGTCTGTGGCAGCTGTGCCGGCCAGCCGCTCACTGGGCTTCAAGAGAGGAATCTAGGCTCCTGCCTCCCCGCAGTGGCTCCCCACCAACCCCCGTGTTTGGCAGAGAGAGCTCCTGGGAATTGTTTTAGCCGCCCATGCTGGTGGAAACTGACCCCAGGCCTTGTGCTTCCTCCTCTCCCTAACTCCTTCGGGCCAACCTGCTGGTGGATGTTTATTCCACTCTGGGATTGCGGCAGGAGAGCGAGGCCTGGAAGGAAAACAATGCCTGGGCTTCTTTACGGTGATCTCGGGAGCCAGCCATTCTCAGATTAAACTGGCTTCACCGTTCAGGCCAG
This sequence comes from Mesoplodon mirus, assembly GCF_964341445.2. NCBI lineage: Eukaryota > Metazoa > Chordata > Mammalia > Artiodactyla > Ziphiidae > Mesoplodon > Mesoplodon mirus. The sequence continues at coordinate 29,615,079 of NC_138994.1, forward strand.
ACCTGAAACCGAATGACAGTGGCGCCTGCCGGGAGAGGGAGTTGAGGGTCGCATCGTAGCCTCACCCTGAGGTCTCAAGGGCTCTTACGAGAGAAGGAAAGTGCATCTGCTCTCTTGGTAAAATGTTTCTCGGGTTCTGCTGTTAGCGTCACACTGGTAGTAAAGAGCTGGGGAACTCTCTGGAAGAATCTGTCAGGTTAATGTCAGGTTAATGACAGGAGCATCCACTGTGGTAGGTCCCATGGAATCAAGAGACCTCACCACGCTCAGCTGTAAGTTCAAAGTTCCTTCCTATGACTGAGGTGCCTCAGGCTGGCTTGGCCATCAGGACAGCTTCTCAGGCACTTGGTCTCCCTCTCCACACTGTTTCCCTCCCCACACGGATGCCACTCGCCTCACGGAGCGCCCACAAGGAGGGAGCCCGGGGAGCACCCCATGGTCCACCCTCCCCAGGCCCACAGGTGCTCTGCCAGGAGCCCCAGCTCGCGGCAAGGATGGCTCAGGTCCCCATCCTCGCTGCTCTCATCACCCTTGTGGGAGTGATGTTGAGAAAGCACCTGTGTCATTCCAGCACCTCTTCCGCTAAGAAGCCTCTGGGTCTTCTTTGGCCCCGAGACCAAGGTGGGGGGGCGATGGTATGTTCTGAGATTGTTCTGCAAGGTTCTCAAAGGGAGGAAATCTGAGTTGACCACTGTAGGTGATGAGCTGACTATAACCGCGAGGCCATGCTAGGTAGACGGGGCCCCAAGGAACCTGATGGAGTATCACACAGGCGTCAGGATAGTGGCCAGGGGACCAGTGGCAATTCTGTGAAAAGGCTCTGGGTGGTGTGATGGGAAAAAGCAAAGATAATTTGAGTTTATTAGTGGAAATACAAATGTTTTTGTTTTGTTTTGTTTTGTTTTTTGTGGTACGCGTGCCTCCCACTGTTGTGGCCTCTCCCGTTGCGGAGCACAGGCTCCGGACGCGCAGGCTCAGCGGCCATGGCTCACGGGCCCAGCCGCTCCGTGGCATTTGGGATTTTCCCGGACCAGGGCACAAACCCTTGTCCTCTGCATCGGCAGGGAGACTCTCAACCACTGCGCCATCAGGGAAGCCCGATACAGATGTTTTTAAATGATGGCATTGGACAGGAGTGGGCATACCGATGAAATCTAAAAGTACTTATGGAGGGAATTCCCTGGCAGTCCAGAGGTTAGGACTCAGCACTTTCACTTCAGTGGCCTGGTTCAATCCCTGGTCGGAGAACTAAAATCCTCCAAGCCACTGCACAGCCAAAAACAAAACAAAGAAAAGTACTTATGGAGACCTGAAATAACCCAAGACTAAGACGCCACTAGGAAGGCTTATGCTTCGCAGATACTAAGGAAAAATCGGAATTAACTTTCTCTTTTCTTGGAGAGAAACTCTACAAGATGGTGGAACTGTTACAGATCTTAAATTTAATTAGTGGCTGGGTAGAGGCAGGAAAGAGGTGTGTGGAATCCCCCTAGATGTGCTCCCCAAATCTGCCTCTAGAGGTGTCTTCACTCCCCCGTTTCTGAGCCTGAGGAGGGAATTAAGTGGGAACCACCTTTCTCTACCTCCCGGGAAGGATTTTGAATCTCCAGGCTCCCTTTTCTGGCTGAGGGCTGGACAGAATGGTAGCACTCGCTCAGGAAGTCCTCCTGCGCCTTCCAGGCTTACCTTCCGCATCCAGGATGCACGGAGCAGCAGGGTTTCACCGAGGGTCTGGCAGAAGCCTTTTTAGAGGAAAGAGCACCACCGACTGTACCAAGAAGCTGGGGAGATCAGAGACTTCAGGTCTGAGTCTTCAGGCTGTTTCAGAAGGAGCCAGTTTTCAGCCCTGGCTCAGAATCTGGACCGGTGGTGTTTGTAGCAAGGACTCAAGAATTCAGAGCCAGGCAGCCTGGCAGCCAGTGGTGGTGGCGGCGAGGCTGCGGCAGTGTTTTGATTTGACTTTGTGTGTGTGTGTGTGTGTGTGTGTGTGTGTGTGTCTTCTCTCCTGTTTACCATTTGCTTTTGGTCGTTCCTACCAAACAGCCACAGTTCCGGAGTCCTGCCCATTAAACACAGAGGAATAAGTATGAGATCTACCAAATTATATAAAATGAAGGAACAACTTATTTCATCTGGGGGTTCCTAACTTAAAAGCGCAATCTTGCCTGCTCTGCATCCTGTCACCCTTAGAGGGGAAAAGCACTGTGGACCCATGTGCCGGACTCCGGTACCCCCAGGGAGTACAGATCCCCGCATTCCATCTGGCTGTGAGAGATACCTAAACATTTCCTGTCCCACTCACTCCCCTTCCCCTGGGGTCCACCTCCACAAGACTATTATTAGAGCCTTAGGGCGGATTAGCACACCAGGACATTTATGGGTATACACAATTTATACCCGCTGAATCCTAGTGTTTCTGCCATTAAAGGGTTTCGTGTCTTGGGCTGGCCTAAACTGAAGCTGACGCCAGACATTTGTGAGTGGCCTCCCTCAAATGTGACACAGTGAGCCTCACGCCCACCCTCCAGGGTCAGCCGGCTCCGTCCACGAACTGAGCCCTCTGAAGGGCATGGCTCTCGGCTCTGCCCTGGAGGAGATCACCGTGTGCTGGAGGATCCAGCAATTTCCACACAGCATGAGAAATGGGGTGGTGGTACGGGCCAGTGGGGGAGCACTTCGGAGCACGCTGGACCCCATCTGGCTTCAGGGGGGGCCTTCTGGGGGCAGGTGCTGGAAGAGGCAGCTCAGCAGTCCTCGGCCAGAGAATGGAAGGCTTTCCCCCAACTCAGGGGGTTAGGGCTTCATCCTCTCCCTTCAGAAGGGGCATCTCGCTGCACTGGGGGGACTGAATCAGATGGAGTCATTCTGTGGGCTGGGAGGACGACTTGGGGGAGATGAGTGTAGCCTGAACAAGGCCTGGGGGGCGGATGGTTTTCGCGCACATTCTGTGAGTCAGGCGCCCTGCTCACCACTCTTCCATGTCACCTCGCTTAGTCTCACGGCATCCCTGGGGTGTAAGTACTTGTCTCCCATCTGATGGATGGGAAAACCAGGGCTCCAAGTACAGTGACCTGCCCAAGGTCACACAGTCAGTACGTTACAAGCTGGGGCTGTATCCCGGTTTTCTGACTACAGATTTAGACCTTACTAGAGCTTGAACAAGCAGGAGGTCAGGATGGATTGGATACAGAGCATGAAGGAGAGAGAAGCACCAAGAGTGGGTTTCCAGCATGGGCAGCGGGTGCTTCTCGTGCAGGAACTGCAGGACAAGGGGGGAAGATGATGAGTTTCGTGGATGGTACCCGGGGGACCCCAAAGCTCTGGAGCTAATGTCTCCTGGGGTTGGTGGCACCAGCTGATAGCAACTCTCGGTGGGCTGTTCGGGTGCAGAAGGAGAGGAACAGCTGTCACTCTGTTCTCTGCCATGCCATTTGGTCCCTGGCACCCTGCTGGGCAGCCAGTCCCTTCCTGCCCCACCCTGGCCCCCACAGCAAACACTAACTCTGAGCCCAAATTAACACACTCTTCTCCCTCCCCTTCACCTCCTCCTGCTCTCGTGAAAGTCTCAGCCAGACTCAGTTTCTTTTCCTGGTCCGCTGTAACACTTAGGCAAACTTCAAGACCAAATAAAGATACAAAGGTGGATCCTACGGCAAGCTCACAAAACAAGGACCATCCTGCATGTCCCTCCATCAGTGGGCCACAGTGGCCATGACTGTCCCTCGCCCAGTGGACGCCACTGCTCCCAAGTTTCACGTGCTGTGGTTTGCACCCTGTGGGAGTTCCAGCTAATGCGCATCTTGCCAGCTTTCGTGCCAAACTCCCGGACTGTCCTGCCAGAGACACCATCTGCACCAAACCAAAGGTCCGGTAACCTTCCTTTCCTCTTCTCAGGTGCCTGGCAGGCTGACGACAACGTGGTCAGTCGTCGGAACACGCAGCGCAGACGCCCATCTTCTGGCAGCCTGGAGGACCCCGAGAACAGGCTCTGCGTGTGGGATCCTTTGGCCATCTGAGAGCCTTAGCCCCTGTACCAGGGCTCTCCTCCCGTTCTCACATCCCATCCTGGCCTCATGGCACCACTGACCTCCTGGGCATCCTCAGCAAGGCACACGGAGACTTTTTAGACCCACGTGAAAGCTGGATGCTGAGGGCACCTGACCCTTCTCCCAGACTCATCTTCTTCCGCAACCGTGATCCTTCCCCTCTCAGAAGGGACTGGAAACCTCTTTTCTCCTTGTGGGCTAAAGCCACACGAACTGCAGCTCATGAGACCCTTTGCAGAGAGTCTCTGGAATGTTTCCACTGTATCTTGATCTTCAGGTGGAGCTGTGGTCTACAGACTGGTTATTTCTTTTGTATCTTTTGTTTTTTTTTTTTCTCCTTAGGAGGTAGACCAAGAAGACTCAAGAGTTTGGGTGACTTCATTACAAACACCCATCTGGCATTTTCTAGTCTCTGGGACATCATAACCAATCTGAGACCTGCAGATTGGGGTGGCGTTGGGGGATGACTCCTGTGAGAAGGGAAAGCCATATTGCACTGTAAGTGGGGTTTCCCTCAAAATGCATTAGGAGCTCCTCTCTCAAGGACAAGAAGCAGTGGCAACCACCAGAAGGTTGGTTGGGAAAACAGTTCTTGCTTCTGGTAGCAGAGGCTATGCCTCGTGTGTCTGCTTAGGAAGGAGGCCTTGAATCTGAGAACCCCTCAGTTACATGATGACCTACCGGGGAGTTCTTTATGATCAGGTGCACTCAGGAAGGCCTGGGGCTCCATCCTAAGGTGACACTGCAAAGGCATTTTTGACCCCCTCTATGTACCAGGCACTTGTTAGGGACTGTCGTATATTATCACGTTTCATCACTACCGCCCTGTCAGGTGGCATTCTTACCCCTGCTGCCCCCGTCTCCACCCCGCTTTTCTGAAAGAGTTGAAGAAAGAAGCTGAGAGAGGGGTGGACCGGTGGTTCTCATTTGGTGCCCAGGAACCCCAAAGGAGGTTGGGGGAAGGGCTGAGCTGGGGTCAGTGGTGGTCTGGGAGGCTCCCCATCCCACCGGTTTTCCTCCCCTGTCCTCCAGATCAGCTGAGCCTGATGGGGGGAGCCGGAGGTACTGCCTTCCATAGGCTCATCAGAGATTTAGAGATATTGTTCAAATCACATGTCCACCCCACCCCAGTCCAGTGTAGGCATATAAATAACAGTCTGAAACAGCAAGACCGTAAGCTGTTGGCTGTTCGTCTCTCAACACTAGTGTTATCAATGGATTCCTCATAGCTCTCTGATAGATACATTGTCTGCTGGCTTTTGGAAGAGGTGGTTAGTTAGTGGAGCATGAGATTGAGAAGCAAAGTGGGATCCAACAGTTTGTGAGGCTGAGATGTGACAGAGCCCTAGGCTATGCCCACCATGATGGCCTGAATTAGTAGTTGGAATTGTTGCCCTAGAGGAACTTTTCATGGTCCTTCCCAAGGCCTCAAAGAGAGCCCAGTGCCGGGGGATCTTTTGCACCTCCTGTGTGGCTGCCTTGTGCCGTCAGGTGCGTGGTGACCCTCACTGCCTGGTGGTTGTGGTTCACATCCTGCCCTGGGGGTGGGCAGGCGGAGGCCTGTGGTCCTGACAGACACTACATGAGCCAAGCCAAATCTCAGCTTCTGCCTTGAGTTCCGGTGTCCACCCGCTCTGAAATCCTGCAGTGGGCTCTGCTGTTTCAGACCCCTGTTAATGTCCTTTCTTTCCCCGAAACATTCTTACAGACCCTTTCATATTGATGATTCCAGCAATAACCACACTTCCTGATTTCCTTGAAATCTGAGCCCCAGAAGCACTAGGGAAGGGGACTCTCCCTGAGCCTGGGGTGGTGGCATACAGATCCACCTCCTCTCCCGGCAGGTAGTATTCAGAGTGTGGTGTTACCTGAGATGAAGGAGATGTAGGTAAACAGTCGCCACAGTGGCCAGGAACCCTAAGAGGAAGCCATTGTCTTCACCCTTTCTGGAGGGTCTGTCTTCTCCCAGGAAGAGGCTCAGAGAGATTCCTCAAGGCCTTGGTTCCATAACCAAGACATACCCGGGTGAGAAGTGGCCCTTCACTCCTGTTTCTCAGACAGTTCCTGCTCTCTCCCCCATCCCCGCACCTCTTTGCCCTCATTTAGCTCTTTGGCGAGCAGAAATATCCCATCCAAAAGGGCTGGGATCAGGGAACAGGGCACAGAGCCTGGTCGGGGAACAGGACAGCCGCCCCAGTCATCATCTGGAGATGGTCATGTTGTTAGCAGTTGACCCACAGAGAATATGACGGGGCCTGGTTTCTCACACAAGGACACAGACTAACCGGAGGCCTGGGGTTCCTTCCTGCCACACTCAAGTCGGAGCTCACCTATGAGCTCACTTCCGGGTGGTGTGGTGATCCCAGCCTTCTCACAGAGCCCTTTTTCCTTCTCCTCCCCAGTCCCATCCTACCAGAGGCCATGCCAACGCTGGGGCGTCTCCTGGGCACGGATCCACACACGTTAAGCCATCTCACCTGGGGAGGGTTTTTGTCCTGTTCACCTGACCTTGGCATGCTGCTTGCTCACTGTGCTTTAGGATCTGCACACCTAGTGTGTGTAAGTATGTGTGTACTGTTGTGCCATCTGTGTACCCCTCACTCCCTGGAGTACACTCATGGGCACACTACAGTGGGGACGTCAAGGATGCAATATTTATGGACTGCTGCATGATTCTTAAAAATGAATAAAACTGTTCACGAGGGAAGAAGAGGTGTTAACTGCGCAGTTGGCTTATTTGTGAAAGTTGCTGTCCGACTTTCTCCAGCACGCTTTTAATACTTTGACTCAATAACAACTCACACTGCAGAAATATAGAAGATCATGAGAGATTACTACAAGAAACTCTATGCCAAGAAAATGGACAACCTGGAAGAAATGGACAAATTCTTAGGAATGCACAACCTGCCAAGACTGAATCAGGAAGAAATAGAAAATATGAATAGACCAATCACAAGCACTGAAATGGAAACTGTGATTAAAAATCTTCCAACAAACAGAAGCCCAGGACCAGATGGCTTCACAGGCGAATTCTATCAGACATTTAGAGAAGAGCTAACACCTATCCTTCTCAAACTCTTCCAAAATATAGCAGAGGGAGGAGCACTCCCAAACTCATTCTACGAGGCCACCATCACCTTGATACCAAAGCCAGGCAAGGATGTCACAAAGAAAGAAAACTACAGGCCAATATCACTGATGAACATAGATGCAAAAATCCTCAACAAAATACTAGCAAACAGAATCCAACAGCACATTAAAAGGATCATACACCATGCTCAAGTGGGGTTTATGCCAGGAATGCAAGGATTCTTCAATATACGCAAATCAATCAATGTGATACACCATGTTAACAAATTGAAGGAGAAAAACCATATGATCATCTCAATAGATGCAGAGAAAGCTTTCGACAAAATTCAACACCCATTTATGATAAAAACCCTGCAGAAAGTAGGCATAGAGGGAACTTTCCTCAAGATAATAAAGGCCATAAATGACAAACCCACAGCCAACATTGTCCTCAATGGTGAAAAACTGAAACCATTTCCACTAAGATCAGGAACAAGACAAGGTGGCCCACTCTCACCACTCTTATTCAACTTAGTTTTGGAAGTTTTAGAAACAGCAATCAGAGAAGAAAAGGAAATAAAAGGAATCCAAATTGGAAAAGAAGAAGTAAAGCTGTCACTGTTTGCAGATGACATGATACTATACATAGAGAATCCTAAAGATGCTACCAGAAAACTACTAGAGCTAATCAATGAATTTGGAAAAGTAGCAGGATACAAAATTAATGCACAGAAATCTCTGGCATTCCTGTACACTAATGATGAAGAATCTGAAAGTGAAATCAAGAAAACACCCCCATTTACCATTGCAACAAAAAGAATAAAATACCTAGGAATAAACCTACCTAAGGAGACAAAAGACCTGTATGCAGAAAATTATAAGACACTGATGAAAGAAATTAAAGATGATACAAATAGATGGGGAGATATACCATGCTCCTGGATTGGAAGAATCGATATTGTGAAAATGACTCTACTACCCAAAGCAATCTACAGGTTCAATGCAATCCCTATCAAACTACCACTGGCATTTTTCACAGAACTAGAACAAAAAAATTCAAACTTTGTTTGGAAAAACAAAAGACTCCGAATAGCCAAAGCAATCTTGAGAACGAAAAACGGAGCTGGAGGAATCAGGCTCCCTGACTTCAGACTACACTACAAAGCTATAGTAAGCAAGACAGTGTTTTACTGGCACAAAAACAGAAAGATAGATCAATGGAACAGGATAGAAAGCCCAGAGATAAACCCACACCCATATGGTCAACTTATCTTTGATCAAGGAGGCAGGAATGTACAGTGGAGAAAGGACAGCCTCTTCAATAAGTGGTGCTGGGAAAACTGGACAGGGACATGTAAAAGTATGAGATTAGATCATTCCCTGACACCATACACAAAAATAAGCTCAAAATGGATTAAAGACCTAAATGTAAGGCCAGAAACTATCAAACTCTTAGAGGAAAACATAGGCAGAACACTCTGTGACATAAATCACAGCAAGATCCTTTTGGACCCACCTCCTAGAGAAATGGAAATAAAAACAAAGATAAACAAATGGGACCTAATGAAACTGCAAAGCTTTTGCACAGCAAAGGAAACCATAAACAAGACCAAAAGACAACCCTCAGAATGGGAGAAAATATTTGCAAATGAAGCAACTGACAAAGGATTAATCTCCAAAATTTAAAAACAGCTCATGCAGCTCAATAGCAAAAAAACAAACAACCCAATCCAAAAATGGGCAGAAGACTTAAATAGGCATTTCTCCAAAGAAGATATACAGACTGCCAACAAACACATGAAAGAATGCTCAGCATCATTAATCATTAGAGAAATGCAAATCAAAACTACAATGAGATATCATCTCACACCAGTCAGAATGGCCATCATCAAGAAATCTAGAAACAATAAATGCTGGAGAGGGTGTGGAGAAAAGGGAACACTCTTGCACTGCTGGTGGGAATGTGAATTGGTACAGCCACTATGGAGAACAGTATGGAGGTTCCTTAAAAGACTAAAACTCGAACTACCATATGACCCAGCAATCCCACTACTAGGCATATACCCTGAGAAAACCATAATTCAAAAAGAGGCATGTACCAAAATGTTCATTGCAGCTCTATTCACAATAGCCCGGAGATGGAAGCAACCTAAGTGTCCATCATCGGATGAATGGATAAAGATGTGGCACATATATACAATGGAATATTACTCAGCCATAAAAAGAAACAAAACTGAGCTATTTGTAATGAGGTGGATAGACCTAGAGTCTGTCATACACCGTGAAGTAAGTCAGAAAGAGAAAGACAAATACCGTATGCTAACACATATATATGGAATTTTAAAAAATGTCATGAATAACCTAGGGGTAAAACAGGAATAAAGACACAGACCTACTTGAGAATGGACTTGAGGATATGGGGAGGGGGAAGGGTAAGTTGTGACAAAGCGAAAGAGAGGCATGGACATATATACACTACCAAACGTAAGGTAGATAGTGGGAAGCAGCCGCAGAGCACAGGGAGATCAGCTCGGTGCTTTGTGACCGCCTGGAGGGGTGGGATGGGGAGGGTGGGAGGGAGGGAGATGCCTGAGGGAAGGGATGTGGGAACAGATGTATATGTATGACTGATTCACTTTGTTATAAAGCAGAAACTAATAAAAAAATAAAATAAAAATTAAAATAAAACAATAAATACTTGGGAAGAAAAAAAAAACTTTGACTCAAGACAAGCTGGACATGGAGGAGTGAGAGAGGGCAAGGGGTAGAGGAAAAGACATGTTTCTGGGTGGGAGCTGGTGTACCATCCCCCGGGCACAGCTCCTGCCCAGAGGCCTGATAAGGAGCCCTCACCTCCACCCACCCCCTTCAACCAGAGAACTTCCAACTGCAGCTCCTCAATAACTGAAGAGCAGGAAAGCTGGTGACGGGAGGGAGGCTGGGGGAGGGGAGGAGGAAGGACCACAGTCCACCGTTAGTCCGTCACTTAAAGGCTGGTGAAATGAATGGGGCAAATGACCCCAGTCAAAGAATTTGGCAAGTCCACGGCTTTCCTGGGTTTCACCCAACGGCTCTGTTTCCTCGGCTATCTGGAAAGAAGGGAGAGCACTTCCGAAGAAGCCTCTGGAATGTCAGCTTCTGGGAATCTTGCTGAGGACGGGGCGGGGAGGGAGCGCTTACCGGGAAACACTGGATTACCCTAGCCGCCTTGGGGTGCCTGCGACCGGGGCTGCGGTTTCTGCGGACCTGAGCGGCAGGTGGCATCGGAGAGTCAGACCTGCTTGCGGGCACCAAGACGACACTCGGTCGGGAGACCGGGACAGGCCGCAGAAACGTGAGGAAGTGCCACTCGCAGCCCAGAGGAGAGGAAAGGAAAGCCCCAAGCATGCACCCAGCCCTGGCCCCCGCGCCACGGGCTGCGTCCCAGGAGCCGTCGCCACCTCTGAGCAGCCCAGATGGGAAGGGGGTGGGGCGGAGGACGGTTCCCGCGGCGAACTGCTCGCCGAGGGCCCCGGGGCCTCTGCGGGAGCGCCAAGCCGCGCGCCTCTCCGAGCCCTGCGCGGGGCCGTCGGGCGGGAATGCGCGGAGCCGGGACGCGGTGGCGGGTAGGGGGCTGGGTCGCGCGCGGGAGAGGGCGGCAGGAGGGAGCTGGAAGAGAGTTACCGCGTGAGAGAGCCGTTAAGAGCCCGCGGTCTCTTTGGAGATGCCCTGGCCAATGGCAGAAGCGGAAGCTGTTTATATGGGCGGGGCGTCGCCACGGCAGCAGGAGACGCCTTGCGAGCGGCTACTGAGTGCCGGTCCCCAGCCGCTGGCTTTCAGAGAGGCGCCGGCGGGCGTGAGTGGCGACGAGGATTGCTGGCTGGGCCCTGGAGCTGGGAGCAGAGAGCCGCGGTGAGGGTGGGCGGTGGGAGGAATTTCTTTGAGAAGCTTCCTTTGGCCCGGGCTGCGCTCTGAGCCAGGTAAGGGACGGGGAGGGCTGCCGGCCGTGGGAAGGGAGGGCGTCAGTACCAGCCCGCTCTCCCATCCGTCCCCGACGGAAGTGGAGGGCCCGGGGACTGACATCAGAGGCGTTTGGGGGACACTCACTTCCCACCCCCTTATAACTCTCTGTATTGTTTCCTTCCTTCCCCTTGAGCCCCATCCTAATATCCCTTTTCAAAGATCAGACGACCTCCCCCGCCCCCCGACCCGTCGTACTGCCCTCCTGGACTCTCTCGCCCCATTTCCATTGGTTGTGGACGGAGAGAGGGGGGTTAATTCCCCGCTTTGAGGGAGAAAGGGGTGGCCTCGCATGCCCCTACACTATTCCCTCGTTGGGCTAATTAAGTCTCCTCTAAAAGATCCAAGAGGAAAAGAGCGAGGCGAACCCCGTGTGGGTCGGACCCCCGGGCACACCTTCTGTTTCCCAGACCTCGGCAGTAAAAGATCCTCCCCGGCTGCAGGAAGGATTTTAGTAAGAGCCTCCCCCCTCGCCCACACTCTCCCCTCGGGGGTGGGGAAAGAGGGCTCAGTTCCCGCTCTGGTCCCCGCAGGCACCACATTCCGTTTGGAGGAGGCTACCCCCGGATCGCGGGATGGAAGCCCGCTTCCGGGAGGCTGCGTAACTGAAGCCGCGGGAGTCAGCGGGCCGGAGAGCTCGGCGGCCACCCTCGGCTCGGCTCGTGGATGTTGACAGCCCCCTCGGAGAGTCCCCGCAGATATGGCGGAGAGCTGGCTACGCGTCTCGGGAGCAGGGGCAGCGGAGGAGGCCGGACCGGAAGGCGGCCTGGAGGAGTCCAACGCCCTGAATGACAGCCTGACCAGCCTGCAGTGGCTGCAGGAATTCTCCATTCTCAACGCCGAGCTCCCCGCCCTGCCTTCGGGGGACACCGACCCCCACGGCTCCCACGAGCTGGCAGGCTCGGCCGAGCCGGGGTCTCCCCTGGCGGCGGACCCCGCCTGCCTGGGGCAGCCGCACACACCCGGCAAGCCCACGTCCTCCTGCACGCCGCGGAGCGCCCCCTCGGGGCTGCAGGCCTCGCCTCCCGACGACGTGGACTACGCCACCAACCCGCACGTGAAGCCGCCCTACTCGTATGCCACGCTCATCTGCATGGCCATGCAGGCCAGCAAGGCCACCAAGATCACCCTGTCGGCCATCTACAAGTGGATCACGGACAACTTCTGTTACTTCCGCCACGCTGATCCCACCTGGCAGGTAGGGAGGCACTCCCTCCCTCCCTCCCCATGCCCTCGCGGACTGGACTCACATCCCAGATCCGCAGGCCAAGTAGGCGCGGTACGGCCAGGGCCCCGAGAGAGGAAGGCCGTCCAGGAAGGACCTCAAGGGAGCCCAGTGCTTGGACTGCTGCCCCTTTGACTTCAGAGACGGAGGAGGGAGGATGTTCAGAGGGCTGCAGGGGTGCCGACATAGAGGTTCAAGGGGAAAGAACTTGTCACTCGTCCGGCAGGCTCAGCCCAAAGACCAGGGCTGAACTATGCGTGGACACAGCCCCCCAGGGTAGGTTGATGGACTGAGGGACACATTTTTGTCCCAAGTCCTGCAATTCCTCGACACTACCCTCCTCAAGGTCAGTTTGTCAGGGCCTGACTGGAGGCAGAGCATCGTTCCTGCCAGACTCTGCATCCCGCCTGCTTTCAGTTGGCTGGAGGGGCTCTGGGAGGGGAGAGGGGCGTGCTGCGGGGTGTGAAGGCCATCGGTGTCCCAGTGGAAGGGCTACGGGGCCTTCCGAAAGCTGCTGTGCCAGCCCCCACCCCAAGCCCTCCCTAGTTTCCTGCCTACACTCCTCCCCCTCTTCTCATCAACCTCCCTGGGGGGACAATTACCTCAGCCACGTGCTTTCCACAGGGGCTCTTTCCTCCCACACTGGCTTCATGTTCCAAGTCTCCGGAACCTGGCACAGAGCAGCCAAGGGGCCCAGACCACCATGTAAACCTCCCAGTCTTGCCAGGGGGCACTACTCACCTGCCGGCCCCACCCACCAGGCCCCAGACCCCTGTGCCCCAGCGTGGTTTGGACTGTGCACCCAGGCCTGAACAAGGCAGGATGGTGATTCAGGCTGGGCACACGCTGCCCTGAGCCTCTTCGACCATCAGGATCAGGGGCTACTTGGGGACAGAGACCCTGAGGATGCACAGATCCTTCCCTGTGGCACAGGTCACAGGATCAGAGTTCCTGTAATCACAGCTATTCCACGATTGCTTGGGCCCTGACCCTGGGGCAGGTACCATTTGTAACCTTGGTGAGAAAGCAGAGACCCTCCACCACCCCCCACCCTACCCCAAGCCTGAGAGGCCCCAGGAATGAGCGCTATGCTCTTGGCTGGGTAATAATCAACTGAGGCCTCAGAGCCTGGGGTGGGAGGAGGGGGACATGGTGGGTGAGGGCCCAGGCCAGCAGCCGGCTCTAGAAACAAGGAAAGTCATCAGATCCTCCCACACTTCATCCCCCCCCACACACACCCTCACACCCACTCACTCATTTCACAAACAGAGAAGGCCAGCCAGGCCCAGGCAGAGGGAGATGGCCGTCCAGGACCTGGGGGAGCCAAGGCCTTTGACCAGAGGCCGCAAGCAGCGGGGTAAGGGAGGGAGGGCAGGACAGGCTGGCACTGAGAGCCACCCTGCGGCTCAGGGCTCCGATGACTGAGCAGGCAGATATCCTGGCCAAAGGGAACAAAAGCCCCCGACAGCACTCCCAGCTCCTGGTGCCCCGTGGCTGGTGTCCCAGAGCCTCCCGCTCGGAGCAGCGCCTCTGTCTCCCCTGCCCCCATCGGAGAGAAGGTGGTGGTGGGACTGGCAGTGGCGCTAGGAGCCCCCCATCACTGACCCCACCCACTCTCCCAGCTGTCTTCCTTCTCTCCTACCTCCCTGTGTCCAGAACTCCATCCGCCACAACCTGTCCCTGAAGAAGGGCTTCATCAAGATGCCTCGGGAGAAGGACGAGCCAGGCAAGGGGGGCTTCTGGCGCATCGACCCCCAGTACGCTGAGCGGCTGCTGAGTGGGGCCTTGAAGAAGCAGCGGCTGCCCCCAGTCCACATCCACCCGGCCTTTGCCCGCCAGGCCGCGCCAGAGCCCAGCGCCGCCCCATGGGCCAGGCCACTGACCGTGAGCACCGAGGCCCAGCAGCTGCTGCGGGAGTTCGAGGAGGCCACTGGGGAGGCGGGCTGGGGTGCAGGCGAGGGCAGGCTGGGGCGCAAGCGTCAACAGCCGCTGCCCAAGCAGGAGGCCAAGGTCCCGCGGCCCTCCAGCCCCCTGCTGCTGACCCAGGAGGAGCAGGGTGAGCTGCAACCCCTCAAGGGCAACTTTGACTGGGAGGCCATCTTGGACGCTGGCACGCTGGACGGGGAGCTGGGCACGCTGGAGATCTCGGAGCTGATCCCGCCGCTGAGCCCTGCCTCACACGGGGACGTGGACCTCACCATCCATGGCCACCACATCGACTGCCCTGTTACCTGGGGGCCTCCAGCGGAGCAGGCTACCGACAGCCTGGACTTTGATGAGACCTTCCTGGCCACATCCTTCCTGGAGCACCCCTGGGACGAGAGCACCCGTAGCTCCCTGCCCCCCAAGCCCCTCTTTGAGGCCGGGGATGCCACACTGGCCTCTGACCTGCATGACTGGGCCAGCCTGGGCGCCTTCTTGTAAGAAGCCAGGCCCTGCCCCACCTCCAGACAGCACCGAAGTCTGGGCCCAGACTGCCCCCCTCCCCGCCAGTGCAGGCCCATGGACACCCTACCGCCCAGGCAGGGGCTGGGCCAGCTCACCCCACCAGGCCACACGGCCCCCAGCCCAGGCCATCCTCAGATTCTAGTCCAGCAGGCTGAGAATTGGGGCCCAGGACCCAAATTGCTGCCTCCGCTCCCCAGCCCCCCATACACACAGTGTTTCATTGATCCACTTCTTCCCTGCCCCAGAGACACGCTAAGGGCCCTGCACTATGAGAGCTGCGGCTTGGAGGGGCCCTGGCCAAGCTGGAAACATCAGTACAGGGCCCGCCCCAGAACACCTTAGCTTCCAAGCTTCTCTCTCTCCTGCTCTCCTCCCCAGGTCTCTATCCAGAGCAAGTTCCCAGGTACAACCAATGCTGATTAGGTGACTGCAAATGAACACCCAAGAGGCCTCTCCTGGCAGTCTGTGAGGAGGAGCTAGGCGGAGGGGGGAAGAGAGAGGAGACAGAAAGGAGGCCGGGGTGCCGGGTGGAGCCAGGAGATTTTCTAAGGCCTCTGGGATCTTCTGGCTTCATCCCTAGAGGTGGGGCAGAGGGTATGTGTCCCTAATCTTTGAGCCCAACTTGAGGCTGAGAGCAGCGGGGAGATGGGGATCTGGGGGTTAGGGGCTGGGGCAGCCAAGCTGCGGAGGGAAAGGGGACAGACAGACTAATGTAGTGAGTGTAGCTAGAGCTGAGGCTTAACTGGGAGGGACGCAGTGCTTGCTAGAACCACTGGGACCAGGAATGGGGGGATGGCCCCGTGCCCTTGCTTGCACTCCTGCAGGGGAGTGTCTTGCTCCACCATAAACGCCCTGGGCTGCATCCCACATCCACTCTCCTAACCCATCGGGCAATTTAACCTTTTTCATAGAAAGTGATTTACAATAAAAACATTTTTAAAAGTAAAGTTTTAAAAAGTCTCAAAATGGACCTGCTTGCAACTTTCTCTGGGGAAAAGCATGGGCCAGTTTTGGGGAGGCCACGGCCCAAGGGGGAATGGCTGGGAGGAAGATGGGGGGCACCAAAGGCCTGCAGAGTGTCCCCTGATGCACTCCTCAGGATCTCTGGGTGCCCAGAGAGAAAGGGGCTGAGAGGCGGCCCTCGGGGGTCCCCTGCAGCCAGGGCCTCGGCACCTCTCTATGTGCAATGGGGAGACTGTACCCACAGCCCCGAGGAGCAGGCGGCAAAGGAGGCACAGCCCCCTCCCTGGCCCTGGGGACTCACTCACAAAGGCCGTTCTTGCCCAGGGCTCGGCTCACGTTCCCCACCTCGCCCAAGTTGAGGGCCTGCCCAGACTCACCTGCGGTCCTCGCCTGGGCCTGTCTCCAGCTCCTCCCTCCCTTGGTCCCTTCCTGAAGGGACAGGGTGTGAGGTCAGAGGGCCCCAGCCCCTGGGGCCCCACTTGCCACCCTGGGGTTCATTCACCCCGCCCAGGGCCTTCCCTCCAATGCAGGTTGGGGCTGAGGGAGGCCATCAGGGCAGACGGAAGACGGGGTGCCTAGACCCTACAGCTCCAGCCTGTGAGGAATCAACGTACCAGAGTTCTGATGGGGAAACTGAGGCACAGCAAATATGTGACACTCAGCAGGCACCTTTCCACCCCCTCACCCCAGCTTTGCCTGGAACCCATCTCTCCCCCGAGCCTGCACCTGGCCCCGCCAGCACGCCCTTGTGGTGCACAGCCCCTTCCCCCAGCACTCACGTGCACGTGCGCACAGACACACACACACACACACAAACGGGCACTGTCCTACACAATCCTGCCCAGCCTCCACGGGCCCCTTTCTCCTGAAGCCCCTTTCTTTCCTTGCACTGGAGGCTGGCTCCAGGACAACCTGGCATTCCCCCGCCAACTTGCTGCTTTCCCTTGCTAATTACTCAAAATATTTCCGAAGGGTGCGCACACTGCAGGGCCAGGCGGGTTGGGGCCTTACAGAGCTCAGGAGGCAGCCCATCCCCTTCCCACCGCTTGCTGAGGAGGCTGCCCCAACCTCCCTCTGAGACTCCCTTCACCCCCTAAGCAACGACTCCCTCCCTCTCCCCACCACCCTCCGGCCTTCCTCCCCACGCTCCCCAGCACTGGGGGAACATGGGGGCTCCAGCCTCTCCACTGGTCCCCAGGCTCAGCCTCCAGCCCCTGACTAAAGGGATACACCCTGGATTGACAGGTGGGGCCGGTCACTGTCCCTCCTCCTCACCCTCTGCCTGGGCCCATGCTGGGGGAAGAGGGGCAAGGTCAGGGGCTGGCAGAACTGCCTGCCAGGTAAGAAAAGGCTGAAGAAGCTTCTGGCTGCCAGGAAGAATCCCCAGGAGCTCCTGAAAATCCCTATGCTTGGGACTAGCGTCTCTGGGGCTGGGACCCAAACACTGGCACTTTTAAGGGTCCATGGATGCTGCCAACGAGCAGCCAAAGCTAAGAGGGGGCTCCGAAGCGGCCAGAACACAGGGCTTCACACACCCTTTCAGCAGGCAGCGTTTGGGGGTTGGCGGTGGAGGAGGCGGGAAGCGTGAGTGGATCCTGTCCCTCCTATTCATCCCTGCCCCGGCCCTTGGCTGGGTGGCTTTTTGAAAAAACGTTCAGTGACTCCGTATTTATTTAGAGATTCGCTGTAATCCCAGTCAATATATATTTTGCGCCCTTAACAGTAAGTTGCAGACAGGCTGCCCCATTAGCACTAGATACTTTAGTGTGTGTTTCCTTAGAACAAGGACACACCTCCATAATCCCAGTACCACCATCACAATCAGGAAATGAACACTGACCTGGTAATCCCATGTAACCGCAGACCCCCTTCACGTCTTGCAGATCACCCCAGGAATGCTCCTCTCCATTCCAACATCCCAATCCAGGACCCCATGTTGCACTGAGTTGTCCTTTCTCTTTTGCCCTGTGTGGCTTTGAGCCCATGACTCAAGCTCTCTGGGCAGGTTTCGCATTTCCTTTGATCTCCACTTTTGAGGTGAGAAGCCCTTCAGCCACTTCACCCTCAGGTGTGGTACAGTCCCTTCCCAAAGCAAGAAGCTAGCTTTCTGTCTCCTCACTTTCCACCTCTTCCCTATCCTCCCTCCCCCATGTATCGCCAGCCAGGAAAGGGATGAGGGGCAATGTTCAGGAACTCAGTGTTTGGGGACCCTCGCCGTCTGCCCACGGGACAGGCCACCCCCAGCTCCAGTGACGGGAAGGCCCCCGGGATGGGATTCCATGCTGGCCTGAAGCAAATGTGCCAGGCCTCCTGAAGAGCTGAGCTGAGGGCAGGAAACACTCTTCTCCCCGCCTCTGCCCCCCTCAACATACTGGGGACCCAGACTTGAAGAAGGAAGGTCATGTCCATGGTGTCCTCCCAGGTCAGCACCGACACCGTCTCCTCCATGTCCGGCTCCTACATCGCCCCTGGCACGGAAGAGGACGGGGAGGCTCTCCCCTGGCCCCGGGCCGCCAGCAGGACCCCCTCAGAAGAAGGAGACGTAAGAGAGGAGCATGGGATCGCCCTCGCCGCTCTGCTCTGCTCTGTACTCGAGTCCCAAGGAGCTCAGTCCAGGGCCTGCCAGGGAGATCGGCAAAGCCCCCCAGTGCTCGGGAGGGGAGCCCTGGAAAACACGGTACCGGGTTGTTGAATCAAAGACTCCCTCAGATGTGATCTTCCATGTGGCACCACTTCTGTCCTGAGGACTTGGTTTGCGCTTGCTGCCAGGCGAGCTGGGTAGGAGAGCCGGTGGCATCTGCACCTTGACTTTTGTTGCTCCTTTGCAGGTGACGCCAGCGGCGTCTCCAGACTGCAACTTTGCGGGCCTCGTCGCCACCGCTGAAGAGCAGGATGCAGAGGTAAGAGCAAGGTGGACGCTGGTGCCCCTCCCCGGTCAGAGGGACTGCCGGCGCTGGCACAGGATGCAAATAGGATGGGGGCTCTTCTGGAAGAAGCCTTCCAAGGTGGTGCACTTGGATCTGTTAGAGGCAGGGTGCAGAGCAGAGGGACTGTCCGGTTAGCAGAGGGCGCTGGTCTCAGCGTAATAGGCGTGGGGTGAGTTCCAGAGGGAAGTCTTCCAGGCCAGACCCTTGAGAGGGTGTTTGTCCTCCAATTCACTTAGTATTTACCTGGCACAGGCATCTCACATCTTCCTGGCACTGGGGGACACAAAGACCGAGTGACATGGCTTTTGCCTGCCCACACCCCCAATCCACCCATCCCACCCATCCCGGAGCTCCATCTGATGGAGGAATCAGAGTTATAACTCAGCGTGAGCAGTGCTCTGACGGAGGTGTGCCTGAAGTATATGGAATGCCCAGCTCCCAGTGGGGACTCTACAACTTTCTCTTGAGCCAGATGTTCTCAAAGGAGTATCTGGATGGGATTGGGGATCCTAAAGGGTTCCTGAAAGTTTTATGATCTCACGGTTTGCTTTTTCATTTGACAACTTTGATTTCCACCTGAGAGAAACAGTGTGAGCTAAACTATAACCAAGGCTATTCCTGACAGTCCCAGGGTCCCTCTGTAAGGTGCCTCAGACCTGGTCCCTCTGGAACGTGCCTCAGACCTGGTCCCTACGGGCCGATCCTGCCTCGCCAAGCAAAATCTGCCTCTGCTGGGCCTCCCAGCCATCTCACACGGACAGGAAATGTATGGATACCATGAGGGTGGTTAGTTCTGTCTTCTGACAATCAGTAGACTCATTTCACTGCTTTATGGACTCACAGTGCCTTCCTTCTGTCCTAGGGAAATGAGGTTCTAGAAGAAGAGGACGGATCACCCACACAAGAAGATGGTAAAAGACCTGGTCTTTTGCTCCCTTTTATTATATTTCTCTCCCGGGTATTCTCTGAAGGGTAGAGAAAGGGGCACTGGTGTGACTTGGTGGCACTGCTCAAGGGTGTGGCTTTGGGGAAAGGTTGTCTTCTTGATGGAATATCAAAGCAAGCAGGGTATCTGAGGACCTCAGCAGCCTTCCTGGCTCTTTCTGGGCCTCTGAGCCAAGGCTGCAGAAGATACATGGAGTTCTCCATCTACGTTGAGTAGATCCTGAAGCTTCTTGGGCAACTGCCATCCCCTTCCTTCCTGCTTCAGCTTCTCAGCCGAGTCTCACAGAACTGCTCTAGCAGCCCCAAAGTTCAGCTGCAGCAGGAGAACAGCTTCCTCCCCTTGGGGGAACCGACTGTTAGGCAGTAGGTTTTCCTGCTTTAGTGAAGAAAACGGCTGATGTTACAGTAGCAGAAGGATCACAGCCCTGGCGGCACAGCAAAGGTGAGGTGAAGAGACGTTAGCAGCTCAGCGTACACTAGTGTTTGTAGGCTATTGGAACGAGTCTCTTTACCATCATTCAGGCCTCAAGTAGATATATTTTTTTAAATTGGAAGAGTTGGTTTACAATGTTGTGTTAGTTTCTGCTGTACAGCAACGTGAATCAACTATACATATACATATATCCACTCTGTTTTTAGATTCTTTGCCCATATAGGCCATTACAGGGTACTGAGTAGAGTCCCCTGTGCTCTACAGCAGGTCCTTATTAGTTATCTATTTTATATATAGTAGTGTGTATATGTCAATCCCAATCTCCCAATTTATCCCTCCCCTCCCTTGCCCCCCGCCATAACCATAAGTTTGTTTTCTACACCTGTGACTCTATTTCTGTTTTGTAAATAAGGTCAATCATATCTTCAGTCGGAAGAATTTGGTTTCTAGTAAGCCGAGAAGCGAAGGAACGACCTACATATAGAGCAAGGAAGTGGCGGGGGGGGGAGGGTAGGCGAGCTGGGAATCCCACCTGGGATTGTAGGACCAGGCGTCCCAGGAACCGGTGTCTCTTCCGTCTGCTCCTCTGAGGTGCCTCCACCGAAGGGCAACCTCCAGAGCAAACCTGGATCCCAGCCTGGATGCAGATGTCATGCTAGTCGCTTCTGCTTTGGCCATGGCAGTTGCTTGGGGGGTTGTGTGGTGTGCAGGGGGTGCGCATGTGCACATGACCACTCTCTCCTGGCTAAGTAGTGCCGGAGGAGGGGTGGTCGCCCAGGCTGTGCCTCTGCCGCACGTGCACGCCAACCAAGCCGGGGTTGGGCGCTACCTCTCCTCGGTTGATGTCTTCAGGGCGCAAGGCTCTGAGTTCTCCATTGTGATTGTCGTCCCCAGTAGAATATTTGCTTCTAAAAGGCACAGGGCAGTACGTGGTTTCCGCCTGACATTCCATATGTGGTTTCCACCTGACATGCTGTACACAGTAGATGTATGTTTCTTCCTCTCCCTTTCACCAAGGAAAAAAAAACCGGGTGGGGGCTTGAAAAAATAACATCTAAAATTGTCCCCTTCCCATCTTACACGACTGTAGGTTTCTGGTCAGCCCCTTAAAACATCTTCAGAATAGAAAATTAAGTCTCAAAGAAAATAAATCATAATTTTGCAAGCAATGCGATTCTTTGATTTGAGGTGCAAAATTACGGGACCAAAGAGCTTTAATTGCCATTTTATGTATTAGTCATTTCGCAGAGCCTTGTGGTCATAAACACACCTCACGTGCACCGACAGACACAGGCCTGAGCCCGGGGTCACTTCCCCCGTGGCTCTCCTAGCTCTTCCAGCCTGGCTTAGGCTCTGCTCTGGGCCCGGGTCTGCGTGTCCGAATCCCACAGACCTCCCCAGGGTCTGATTTCCCTGGAACGAAGGCTGGAAAGGGGCCAGTTAAGGAAACAGAGCAGAACAGAGCGAGAACACAAACGTACCCACGCAGTTTCCTTTATTGTCCTCTCTCCCCACTTAATTATTGTCTTTTTTTTAACATATGATTTGATGTTTTTTGTCTCCATCCTTAAGATTTTTATTTTAAGGACAGCAAAGCAGAGAAAAACACAGCCAGGTCCTCTCTAACTGCCTTAACTCCGTTACAGGCCAGAGGACATTCGCATTTCTAGGTATGGAGTGTGACAATAACAATGACTTTGACATCGCCAGCATGAAAGCACTGGACAATAAGCTGTGCTCTGCGGTCTGCTTAGCCGGTGAGTGGCAGTCTGCTGAACATGAACTTGGTGGGAGACGCTCCCCTGCTCGCACCCCTGCTCTCACCCTGGGACACCCATCTCCTGCCCTGCAGTTCCTGCAAGAAGGCATGGGCTTTGCTAAGGTGCTGGGAGCCAGTTGCTGAAAGGAAGTGAGGCAGCCTTGGGAGAGTCCTTGGGCAAAGAGCGACTCTGCTCTAAGCGAATCTATTTGGGCATGGAGAAAGGCACAAAAATACCTCCAAAGCCTTCCGATTTGACCTGACCGTGCCCACTCCATCATGATCTTGCAGATCCCATGGCAGGGGGCCTGGTCTTGTTTCCATCAACAGGCAGTTTAAGGCAGACACGGCCTCTGTGATAAGGTCTTGGAAAGAGAGCCTGAGCCCTTGAAAAGGGAACCTGTAGCCACTCAGAGGAGAGTGTTTAGTTAGGATCAGAGAGGAATTTCAAAGCCAGCATTTTATAGACTAGCTCTGTGACCCAGTGAGCCCTGGGCTACCACCAGTTGCCTTGTGCTCCCTAGATTTGGATCCCAAAGGAACAATCAGGGGTCGAGGGTAACTCTTCTCCCTGGAGCCCTAACTCTATAAATTCAATCAGGGCCATCAACGTGCCCCTTATTCCTTCTCATGACACTAAACTGAATCCAGGATGAGTTCTCAGGAGGAGCCCACCTGTCAGTCACACTCTGGGCACTGATGTCTCTCTGCTCCATGCTCACCAAGGGCTTCACCAACCATGGCTCTAAAGCCACGTCTTGCCTGGTGGACTAGGTCGAAATTGCCCCTCCTTGGTTCACAGCAGAGACTGCCTTCATGTTGCGTGGTCTGTAATCTCTTAAACATGCCCTGGACATGTTTAAGCTTCAGGACAGCCAGGTCCCGTCATGGCTCCATTGCTTTACTCTCTTTGCAACGTGGTTACAGGTGCTGGAGGGACACAAACTCCTGTGGTTGCCACTCTCCATCAGCTTGCAGAAGACCCATGTACTCACCCCTCTGGCCCCATGCAGGCTTGTGGTGGAGGAAGCCGTAATCCCCAGAGACGCCTCCCACAGCCTTCCCAGGGGCTCTCCGGTCCCTTCCCACTTAGCGTTGACCCAGCCAGGCTTGGGCCAGAGTGGCTGAGGTCCAGGGTACACTTCACTTCCTGCCTTCCCACTCTTTACCTGGCTTCTGTCTGTCCATTTGTTTCTCATGTCTTTTTGCCAAATGTACGTCTGTCTGTCCAGTTTGTTTATTTTGAAACTCATTTAGGTTACCCAGACTTCGTGTGAAAGTTCATGTTCACCCACACCCAACCCCAAGCTTGCTGGGCGCACGCACATCCGAGGGGCCCTCGCTGAGGCTTCCGTTCCTAACTGGCAAGAGCCTGTATTTAATATGCTGAAATTTTCCAGGAAAAATAAATATTTGTGAGACTAGATTAATCCCTGTTCCACAAAAGCGGGGATGCTTGGGTGGCAAAGGTTACAGGCAGGATTTGTTTTGGTCACTAGTTGGGGAAGATGCCATCTCTGCCCTCATTCCGCCCTGAGTCTGTGGCAGCTGTGCCGGCCAGCCGCTCACTGGGCTTCAAGAGAGGAATCTAGGCTCCTGCCTCCCCGCAGTGGCTCCCCACTAACCCCCGTGTTTGGCAGAGAGAGCTCCTGGGAATTGTTTTAGCCGCCCATGCTGGTGGAAACTGACCCCAGGCCTTGTGCTTCCTCCTCTCCCTAACTCCTTCGGGCCAACCTGCTGGTGGATGTTTATTCCACTCTGGGATTGCGGCAGGAGAGCGAGGCCTGGAAGGAAAACAATGCCTGGGCTTCTTTACGGTGATCTCGGGAGCCAGCCATTCTCAGATTAAACTGGCTTCACCGTTCAGGCCAGACATGAAACCGAATGACAGTGGCGCCTGCCGGGAGAGGGAGTTGAGGGTCGCATCGTAGCCTCACCCTGAGGTCTCAAGGGCTCTTACGAGAGAAGGAAAGTGCATCTGCTCTCTTGGTAAAATGTTTCTCGGGTTCTGCCGTTAGCGTCACACTGGTAGTAAAGAGCTGGGGAACTCTCTGGAAGAATCTGTCAGGTTAATGTCAGGTTAATGACAGGAGCATCCACTGTGGTAGGTCCCATGGAATCAACAGACCTCACCACGCTCAGCTGTAAGTTCAAAGTTCCTTCCTATGACTGAGGTGCCTCAGGCTGGCTTGGCCATCAGGACAGCTTCTCAGGCACTTGGTCTCCCTCTCCACACTGTTTCCCTCCCCACACGGATGCCACTCGCCTCACGGAGCGCCCACAAGGAGGGAGCCCGGGGAGCACCCCATGGTCCACCCTCCCCAGGCCCACAGGTGCTCTGCCAGGAGCCCCAGCTCGCGGCAAGGATGGCTCAGGTCCCCATCCTCGCTGCTCTCATCACCCTTGTGGGAGTGATGTTGAGAAAGCACCTGTGTCATTCCAGCACCTCTTCCGCTAAGAAGCCTCTGGGTCTTCTTTGGCCCCGAGACCAAGGTGGGGGGGCGATGGTATGTTCTGAGATTGTTCTGCAAGGTTCTCAAAGGGAGGAAATCTGAGTTGACCATTGTAGGTGATGAGCTGACTATAATCGCGAGGCCATGCTAGGTAGACGGGGCCCCAAGGAACCTGATGGAGTATCACACAGGCGTCAGGATAGTGGCCAGGGGACCAGTGGCAATTCTGTGAAAAGGCTCTGGGTGGTGTGATGGGAAAAAGCAAAGATAATTTGAGTTTATTAGTGGAAATACAAATGTTTTTGTTTTGTTTTGTTTTGTTTTTTGTGGTACACGTGCCTCCCACTGTTGTGGCCTCTCCCGTTGCGGAGCACAGGCTCCGGACGCGCAGGCTCAGCGGCCATGGCTCACGGGCCCAGCCACTCCGTGGCATTTGGGATTTTCCCGGACCAGGGCACAAACCCTTGTCCTCTGCATCGGCAGGGAGACTCTCAACCACTGCGCCATCAGGGAAGCCCGATACAGATGTTTTTAAATGATGGCATTGGACAGGAGTGGGCATACCGATGAAATCTAAAAGTACTTATGGAGGGAATTCCCTGGCAGTCTAGAGGTTAGGACTCAGCACTTTCACTTCAGTGGCCTGGTTCAATCCCTGGTCGGAGAACTAAAATCCTCCAAGCCACTGCACAGCCAAAAACAAAACAAAGAAAAGTACTTATGGAGACCTGAAATAACCCAAGACTAAGACGCCACTAGGAAGGCTTATGCTTCGCAGATACTAAGGAAAAATCGGAATTAACTTTCTCTTTTCTTGGAGAGAAACTCTACAAGATGGTGGAACTGTTACAGATCTTAAATTTAATTAGTGGCTGGGTAGAGGCAGGAAAGAGGTGTGTGGAATCCCCCTAGATGTGCTCCCCAAATCTGCCTCTAGAGGTGTCTTCACTCCCCCGTTTCTGAGCCTGAGGAGGGAATTAAGTGGGAACCACCTTTCTCTACCTCCCGGGAAGGATTTTGAATCTCCAGGCTCCCTTTTCTGGCTGAGGGCTGGACAGAATGGTAGCACTCGCTCAGGAAGTCCTCCTGCACCTTCCAGGCTTACCTTCTGCATCCAGGATGCACGGAGCAGCAGGGTTTCGCCGAGGGTCTGGCAGAAGCCTTTTTAGAGGAAAGAGCACCACCGACTGTACCAAGAAGCTGGGGAGATCAGAGACTTCAGGTCTGAGTCTTCAGGCTGTTTCAGAAGGAGCCAGTTTTCAGCCCTGGCTCAGAATCTGGACCGGTGGTGTTTGTAGCAAGGACTCAAGAATTCAGAGCCAGGCAGCCTGGCAGCCAGTGGTGGTGGCGGCGAGGCTGCGGCAGTGTTTTGATTTGACTTTGTGTGTGTGTGTGTGTGTGTGTGTGTGTGTGTGTGTGTGTGTCTTCTCTCCTGTTTACCATTTGCTTTTGGTCGTTCCTACCAAACAGCCACAGTTCCGGAGTCCTGCCCATTAAACACAGAGGAATAAGTATGAGATCTACCAAATTATATAAAATGAAGGAACAACTTATTTCATCTGGGGGTTCCTAACTTAAAAGCGCAATCTTGCCTGCTCTGCATCCTGTCACCCTTAGAGGGGAAAAGCACTGTGGACCCATGTGCCGGACTCCGGTACCCCCAGGGAGTACAGATCCCCGCATTCCATCTGGCTGTGAGAGATACCTAAACATTTCCTGTCCCACTCACTCCCCTTCCCCTGGGGTCCACCTCCACAAGACTATTATTAGAGCCTTAGGGCGGATTAGCACACCAGGACATTTATGGGTATACACAATTTATACCCGCTGAATCCTAGTGTTTCTGCCATTAAAGGGTTTCGTGTCTTGGGCTGGCCTAAACTGAAGCTGACGCCAGACATTTGTGAGTGGCCTCCCTCAAATGTGACACAGTGAGCCTCACGCCCACCCTCCAGGGTCAGCCGGCTCCGTCCACGAACTGAGCCCTCTGAAGGGCATGGCTCTCGGCTCTGCCCTGGAGGAGATCACCGTGTGCTGGAGGATCCAGCAATTTCCACACAGCATGAGAAATGGGGTGGTGGTACGGGCCAGTGGGGGAGCACTTCGGAGCACGCTGGACCCCATCTGGCTTCAGGGGGGGCCTTCTGGGGGCAGGTGCTGGAAGAGGCAGCTCAGCAGTCCTCGGCCAGAGAATGGAAGGCTTTCCCCCAACTCAGGGGGTTAGGGCTTCATCCTCTCCCTTCAGAAGGGGCATCTCGCTGCACTGGGGGGACTGAATCAGATGGAGTCATTCTGTGGGCTGGGAGGACGACTTGGGGGAGATGAGTGTAGCCTGAACAAGGCCTGGGGGGCGGATGGTTTTCGCGCACATTCTGTGAGTCAGGCGCCCTGCTCACCACTCTTCCATGTCACCTCGCTTAGTCTCATGGCATCCCTGGGGTGTAAGTACTTGTCTCCCATCTGATGGATGGGAAAACCAGGGCTCCAACTACAGTGACCTGCCCAAGGTCACACAGTCAGTACGTTACAAGCTGGGGCTGTATCCTGGTTTTCTGACTACAGATTTAGACCTTACTAGAGCTTGAACAAGCAGGAGGTCAGGATGGATTGGATACAGAGCATGAAGGAGAGAGAAGCACCAAGAGTGGGTTTCCAGCATGGGCAGCGGGTGCTTCTCGTGCAGGAACTGCAGGACAAGGGGGGAAGATGATGAGTTTCGTGGATGGTACCCGGGGGACCCCAAAGCTCTGGAGCTAATGTCTCCTGGGGTTGGTGGCACCAGCTGATAGCAACTCTCGGTGGGCTGTTCGGGTGCAGAAGGAGAGGAACAGCTGTCACTCTGTTCTCTGCCATGCCATTTGGTCCCTGGCACCCTGCTGGGCAGCCAGTCCCTTCCTGCCCCACCCTGGCCCCCACAGCAAACACTAACTCTGAGCCCAAATTAACACACTCTTCTCCCTCCCCTTCACCTCCTCCTGCTCTCGTGAAAGTCTCAGCCAGACTCAGTTTCTTTTCCTGGTCCGCTGTAACACTTAGGCAAACTTCAAGACCAAATAAAGATACAAAGGTGGATCCTACGGCAAGCTCACAAAACAAGGACCATCCTGCATGTCCCTCCATCAGTGGGCCACAGTGGCCATGACTGTCCCTCGCCCAGTGGACGCCACTGCTCCCAAGTTTCACGTGCTGTGGTTTGCACCCTGTGGGAGTTCCAGCTAATGCGCATCTTGCCAGCTTTCGTGCCAAACTCCCGGACTGTCCTGCCAGAGACACCATCTGCACCAAACCAAAGGTCCGGTAACCTTCCTTTCCTCTTCTCAGGTGCCTGGCAGGCTGACGACAACGTGGTCAGTCGTCGGAACACGCAGCGCAGACGCCCATCTTCTGGCAGCCTGGAGGACCCCGAGAACAGGCTCTGCGTGTGGGATCCTTTGGCCATCTGAGAGCCTTAGCCCCTGTACCAGGGCTCTCCTCCCGTTCTCACATCCCATCCTGGCCTCATGGCACCACTGACCTCCTGGGCATCCTCAGCCAGACACACGGAGACTTTTTAGACCCACGTGAAAGCTGGATGCTGAGGGCACCTGACCCTTCTCCCAGACTCATCTTCTTCCGCAACCGTGATCCTTCCCCTCTCAGAAGGGACTGGAAACCTCTTTTCTCCTTGTGGGCTAAAGCCACTCGAACTGCAGCTCATGAGACCCTTTGCAGAGAGTCTCTGGAATGTTTCCACTGTATCTTGATCTTCAGGTGGAGCTGTGCTCTACAGACTGGTTATTTCTTGTGCATCTTTTTTTTTTTTTTCTCCTTAGGAGGTAGACCAAGAAGACTCAAGAGTTTGGGTGACTTCATTACAAACACCCATCTGGCATTTTCTAGTCTCTGGGACATCATAACCAATCTGAGACCTGCAGATTGGGGTGGCGTTGGGGGATGACTCCTGTGAGAAGGGAAAGCCATATTGCACTGTAAGTGGGGTTTCCCTCAAAATGCATTAGGAGCTCCTCTCTCAAGGACAAGAAGCAGTGGCAACCACCAGAAGGTTGGTTGGGAAAACAGTTCTTGCTTCTGGTAGCAGAGGCTATGCCTCGTGTGTCTGCTTAGGAAGGAGGCCTTGAATCTGAGAACCCCTCAGTTACATGATGACCTACCGGGGAGTTCTTTATGATCAGGTGCACTCAGGAAGGCCTGGGGCTCCATCCTAAGGTGACACTGCAAAGGCATTTTTGACCCCCTCTATGTACCAGGCACTTGTTAGGGACTGTCGTATATTATCACGTTTCATCACTACCGCCCTGTCAGGTGGCATTCTTACCCCTGCTGCCCCCGTCTCCACCCCGCTTTTCTGAAAGAGTTGAAGAAAGAAGCTGAGAGAGGGGTGGACCGGTGGTTCTCATTTGGTGCCCAGGAACCCCAAAGGAGGTTGGGGGAAGGGCTGAGCTGGGGTCAGTGGTGGTCTGGGAGGCTCCCCATCCCACCGGTTTTCCTCCCCTGTCCTCCAGATCAGCTGAGCCTGATGGGGGGAGCCGGAGGTACTGCCTTCCATAGGCTCATCAGAGATTTAGAGATATTGTTCAAATCACATGTCCACCCCACCCCAGTCCAGTGTAGGCATATAAATAACAGTCTGAAACAGCAAGACCGTAAGCTGTTGGCTGTTCGTCTCTCAACACTAGTGTTATCAATGGATTCCTCATAGCTCTCTGATAGATGCATTGTCTGCTGGCTTTTGGAAGAGGTGGTTAGTTAGTGGAGCATGAGATTGAGAAGCAAAGTGGGATCCAACAGTTTGTGAGGCTGAGATGTGACAGAGCCCTAGGCTATGCCCACCATGATGGCCTGAATTAGTAGTTGGAATTGTTGCCCTAGAGGAACTTTTCATGGTCCTTCCCAAGGCCTCAAAGAGAGCCCAGTGCCGGGGGATCTTTTGCACCTCCTGTGTGGCTGCCTTGTGCCGTCAGGTGCGTGGTGACCCTCACTGCCTGGTGGTTGTGGTTCACATCCTGCCCTGGGGGTGGGCAGGCGGAGGCCTGTGGTCCTGACAGACACTACATGAGCCAAGCCAAATCTCAGCTTCTGCCTTGAGTTCCGGTGTCCACCCGCTCTGAAATCCTGCAGTGGGCTCTGCTGTTTCAGACCCCTGTTAATGTCCTTTCTTTCCCCGAAACATTCTTACAGACCCTTTCATATTGATGATTCCAGCAATAACCACACTTCCTGATTTCCTTGAAATCTGAGCCCCAGAAGCACTAGGGAAGGGGACTCTCCCTGAGCCTGGGGTGGTGGCATACAGATCCACCTCCTCTCCCGGCAGGTAGTATTCAGAGTGTGGTGTTACCTGAGATGAAGGAGATGTAGGTAAACAGTCGCCACAGTGGCCAGGAACCCTAAGAGGAAGCCATTGTCTTCACCCTTTCTGGAGGGTCTGTCTTCTCCCAGGAAGAGGCTCAGAGAGATTCCTCAAGGCCTTGGTTCCATAACCAAGACATACCCGGGTGAGAAGTGGCCCTTCACTCCTGTTTCTCAGACAGTTCCTGCTCTCTCCCCCATCCCCGCACCTCTTTGCCCTCATTTAGCTCTTTGGCGAGCAGAAATATCCCATCCAAAAGGGCTGGGATCAGGGAACAGGGCACAGAGCCTGGTCGGGGAACAGGACAGCCGCCCCAGTCATCATCTGGAGATGGTCATGTTGTTAGCAGTTGACCCACAGAGAATATGACGGGGCCTGGTTTCTCACACAAGGACACAGACTAACCGGAGGCCTGGGGCTCCTTCCTGCCACACTCAAGTCGGAGCTCACCTATGAGCTCACTTCCGGGTGGTGTGGTGATCCCAGCCTTCTCACAGAGCCCTTTTTCCTTCTCCTCCCCAATCCCATCCTACCAGAGGCCATGCCAACGCTGGGGCGTCTCCTGGGCACGGATCCACACACGTTAAGCCATCTCACCTGGGGAGGGTTTTTGTCCTGTTCACCTGACCTTGGCATGCTGCTTGCTCACTGTGCTTTAGGATCTGCACACCTAGTGTGTGTAAGTATGTGTGTACTGTTGTGCCATCTGTGTACCCCTCACTCCCTGGAGTACACTCATGGGCACACTACAGTGGGGACGTCAAGGATGCAATATTTATGGACTGCTGCATGATTCTTAAAAATGAATAAAACTGTTCACGAGGGAAGAAGAGGTGTTAACTGCGCAGTTGGCTTATTTGTGAAAGTTGCTGTCCGACTTTCTCCAGCACGCTTTTAATACTTTGACTCAATAACAACTCACACTGCAGAAATATAGAAGATCATGAGAGATTACTACAAGAAACTCTATGCCAAGAAAATGGACAACCTGGAAGAAATGGACAAATTCTTAGGAATGCACAACCTGCCAAGACTGAATCAGGAAGAAATAGAAAATATGAATAGACCAATCACAAGCACTGAAATGGAAACTGTGATTAAAAATCTTCCAACAAACAGAAGCCCAGGACCAGATGGCTTCACAGGCGAATTCTATCAGACATTTAGAGAAGAGCTAACACCTATCCTTCTCAAACTCTTCCAAAATATAGCAGAGGGAGGAGCACTCCCAAACTCATTCTACGAGGCCACCATCACCTTGATACCAAAGCCAGGCAAGGATGTCACAAAGAAAGAAAACTACAGGCCAATATCACTGATGAACATAGATGCAAAAATCCTCAACAAAATACTAGCAAACAGAATCCAACAGCACATTAAAAGGATCATACACCATGCTCAAGTGGGGTTTATGCCAGGAATGCAAGGATTCTTCAATATACGCAAATCAATCAATGTGATACACCATGTTAACAAATTGAAGGAGAAAAACCATATGATCATCTCAATAGATGCAGAGAAAGCTTTCGACAAAATTCAACACCCATTTATGATAAAAACCCTGCAGAAAGTAGGCATAGAGGGAACTTTCCTCAAGATAATAAAGGCCATAAATGACAAACCCACAGCCAACATTGTCCTCAATGGTGAAAAACTGAAACCATTTCCACTAAGATCAGGAACAAGACAAGGTGGCCCACTCTCACCACTCTTATTCAACTTAGTTTTGGAAGTTTTAGAAACAGCAATCAGAGAAGAAAAGGAAATAAAAGGAATCCAAATTGGAAAAGAAGAAGTAAAGCTGTCACTGTTTGCAGATGACATGATACTATACATAGAGAATCCTAAAGATGCTACCAGAAAACTACTAGAGCTAATCAATGAATTTGGAAAAGTAGCAGGATACAAAATTAATGCACAGAAATCTCTGGCATTCCTGTACACTAATGATGAAGAATCTGAAAGTGAAATCAAGAAAACACCCCCATTTACCATTGCAACAAAAAGAATAAAATACCTAGGAATAAACCTACCTAAGGAGACAAAAGACCTGTATGCAGAAAATTATAAGACACTGATGAAAGAAATTAAAGATGATACAAATAGATGGGGAGATATACCATGCTCCTGGATTGGAAGAATCGATATTGTGAAAATGACTCTACTACCCAAAGCAATCTACAGGTTCAATGCAATCCCTATCAAACTACCACTGGCATTTTTCACAGAACTAGAACAAAAAAATTCAAACTTTGTTTGGAAAAACAAAAGACTCCGAATAGCCAAAGCAATCTTGAGAACGAAAAACGGAGCTGGAGGAATCAGGCTCCCTGACTTCAGACTACACTACAAAGCTATAGTAAGCAAGACAGTGTTTTACTGGCACAAAAACAGAAAGATAGATCAATGGAACAGGATAGAAAGCCCAGAGATAAACCCACACCCATATGGTCAACTTATCTTTGATCAAGGAGGCAGGAATGTACAGTGGAGAAAGGACAGCCTCTTCAATAAGTGGTGCTGGGAAAACTGGACAGGGACATGTTAAAGTATGAGATTAGATCATTCCCTGACACCATACACAAAAATAAGCTCAAAATGGATTAAAGACCTAAATGTAAGGCCAGAAACTATCAAACTCTTAGAGGAAAACATAGGCAGAACACTCTGTGACATAAATCACAGCAAGATCCTTTTGGACCCACCTCCTAGAGAAATGGAAATAAAAACAAAGATAAACAAATGGGACCTAATGAAACTTCAAAGCTTTTGCACAGCAAAGGAAACCATAAACAAGACCAAAAGACAACCCTCAGAATGGGAGAAAATATTTGCAAATGAAGCAACTGACAAAGGATTAATCTCCAAAATTTAAAAACAGCTCATGCAGCTCAATAGCAAAAAAACAAACAACCCAATCCAAAAATGGGCAGAAGACTTAAATAGGCATTTCTCCAAAGAAGATATACAGACTGCCAACAAACACATGAAAGAATGCTCAGCATCATTAATCATTAGAGAAATGCAAATCAAAACTACAATGAGATATCATCTCACACCAGTCAGAATGGCCATCATCAAGAAATCTAGAAACAATAAATGCTGGAGAGGGTGTGGAGAAAAGGGAACACTCTTGCACTGCTGGTGGGAATGTGAATTGGTACAGCCACTATGGAGAACAGTATGGAGGTTCCTTAAAAGACTAAAACTCGAACTACCATATGACCCAGCAATCCCACTACTAGGCATATACCCTGAGAAAACCATAATTCAAAAAGAGGCATGTACCAAAATGTTCATTGCAGCTCTATTCACAATAGCCCGGAGATGGAAGCAACCTAAGTGTCCATCATCGGATGAATGGATAAAGAAGATGTGGCACATATATACAATGGAATATTACTCAGCCATAAAAAGAAACGAAACTGAGCTATTTGTAATGAGGTGGATAGACCTAGAGTCTGTCATACACCGTGAAGTAAGTCAGAAAGAGAAAGACAAATACCGTATGCTAACACATATATATGGAATTTAAAAAAATGTCATGAATAACCTAGGGGTAAAACAGGAATAAAGACACAGACCTACTTGAGAATGGACTTGAGGATATGGGGAGGGGGAAGGGTAAGTTGTGACAAAGCGAAAGAGAGGCATGGACATATATACACTACCAAACGTAAGGTAGATAGTGGGAAGCAGCCGCAGAGCACAGGGAGATCAGCTCGGTGCTTTGTGACCGCCTGGAGGGGTGGGATGGGGAGGGTGGGAGGGAGGGAGATGCCTGAGGGAAGGGATGTGGGAACAGATGTATATGTATGACTGATTCACTTTGTTATAAAGCAGAAACTAATAAAAAAATAAAATAAAAATTAAAATAAAACAATAAATACTTGGGAAGAAAAAAAAAACTTTGACTCAAGACAAGCTGGACATGGAGGAGTGAGAGAGGGCAAGGGGTAGAGGAAAAGACATGTTTCTGGGTGGGAGCTGGTGTACCATCCCCCGGGCACAGCTCCTGCCCAGAGGCCTGATAAGGAGCCCTCACCTCCACCCACCCCCTTCAACCAGAGAACTTCCAACTGCAGCTCCTCAATAACTGAAGAGCAGGAAAGCTGGTGACTGGAGGGAGGCTGGGGGAGGGGAGGAGGAAGGACCACAGTCCACCGTTAGTCCGTCACTTAAAGGCTGGTGAAATGAATGGGGCAAATGACCCCAGTCAAAGAATTTGGCAAGTCCACGGCTTTCCTGGCTTTCACCCAATGGCTCTGTTTCCTCGGCTATCTGGAAAGGAGGGAGAGCACTTCCGAAGAAGCCTCTGGAATGTCAGCTTCTGGGAATCTTGCTGAGGACGGGGCGGGGAGGGGGCGCTTACCGGGAAACACTGGATTACCCTAGCCGCCTTGGGGTGCCTGCGACCGGGGCTGCGGTTTCTGCGGACCTGAGCGGCAGGTGGCATCGGAGAGTCAGACCTGCTTGCGGGCACCAAGACGACACTCGGTCGGGAGACCGGGACAGGCCGCAGAAACGTGAGGAAGTGCCACTCGCAGCCCAGAGGAGAGGAAAGGAAAGCCCCAAGCATGCACCCAGCCCTGGCCCCCGCGCCACGGGCTGCGTCCCAGGAGCCGTCGCCACCTCTGAGCAGCCCAGATGGGAAGGGGGTGGGGCGGAGGACGGTTCCCGCGGCGAACTGCTCGCCGAGGGCCCCGGGGCCTCTGCGGGAGCGCCAAGCCGCGCGCCTCTCCGAGCCCTGCGCGGGGCCGTCGGGCGGGAATGCGCGGAGCCGGGACGCGGTGGCGGGTAGGGGGCTGGGTCGCGCGCGGGAGAGGGCGGCAGGAGGGAGCTGGAAGAGAGTTACCGCGTGAGAGAGCCGTTAAGAGCCCGCGGTCTCTTTGGAGATGCCCTGGCCAATGGCAGAAGCGGAAGCTGTTTATATGGGCGGGGCGTCGCCACGGCAGCAGGAGACGCCTTGCGAGCGGCTACTGAGTGCCGGTCCCCAGCCGCTGGCTTTCAGAGAGGCGCCGGCGGGCGTGAGTGGCGACGAGGATTGCTGGCTGGGCCCTGGAGCTGGGAGCAGAGAGCCGCGGTGAGGGTGGGCGGTGGGAGGAATTTCTTTGAGAAGCTTCCTTTGGCCCGGGCTGCGCTCTGAGCCAGGTAAGGGACGGGGAGGGCTGCCGGCCGTGGGAAGGGAGGGCGTCAGTACCAGCCCGCTCTCCCATCCGTCCCCGACGGAAGTGGAGGGCCCGGGGACTGACATCAGAGGCGTTTGGGGGACACTCACTTCCCACCCCCTTATAACTCTCTGTATTGTTTCCTTCCTTCCCCTTGAGCCCCATCCTAATATCCCTTTTCAAAGATCAGACGACCTCCCCCGCCCCCCGACCCGTCGTACTGCCCTCCTGGACTCTCTCGCCCCATTTCCATTGGTTGTGGACGGAGAGAGGGGGGTTAATTCCCCGCTTTGAGGGAGAAACGGGTGGCCTCGCATGCCCCTACACTATTCCCTCGTTGGGCTAATTAAGTCTCCTCTTAAAGATCCAAGAGGAAAAGAGCGAGGCGAACCCCGTGTGGGTCGGACCCCCGGGCACACCTTCTGTTTCCCAGACGTCGGCAGTAAAAGATCCTCCCCAGCTGCAGGAAGGATTTTAGTAAGAGCCTCCCCCCTCGCCCACACTCTCCCCTCGGGGGTGGGGAAAGAGGGCTCAGTTCCCGCTCTGGTCCCCGCAGGCACCACATTCCGTTTGGAGGAGGCTACCCCCGGATCGCGGGATGGAAGCCCGCTTCCGGGAGGCTGCGTAACTGAAGCCGCGGGAGTCAGCGGGCCGGAGAGCTCGGCGGCCACCCTCGGCTCGGCTCGTGGATGTTGACAGCCCCCTCGGAGAGTCCCCGCAGATATGGCGGAGAGCTGGCTACGCGTCTCGGGAGCAGGGGCAGCGGAGGAGGCCGGACCGGAAGGCGGCCTGGAGGAGTCCAACGCCCTGAATGACAGCCTGACCAGCCTGCAGTGGCTGCAGGAATTCTCCATTCTCAACGCCGAGCTCCCCGCCCTGCCTTCGGGGGACACCGACCCCCACGGCTCCCACGAGCTGGCAGGCTCGGCCGAGCCGGGGTCTCCCCTGGCGGCGGACCCCGCCTGCCTGGGGCAGCCGCACACACCCGGCAAGCCCACGTCCTCCTGCACGCCGCGGAGCGCCCCCTCGGGGCTGCAGGCCTCGCCTCCCGACGACGTGGACTACGCCACCAACCCGCACGTGAAGCCGCCCTACTCGTATGCCACGCTCATCTGCATGGCCATGCAGGCCAGCAAGGCCACCAAGATCACCCTGTCGGCCATCTACAAGTGGATCACGGACAACTTCTGTTACTTCCGCCACGCTGATCCCACCTGGCAGGTAGGGAGGCACTCCCTCCCTCCCTCCCCATGCCCTCGCGGACTGGACTCACATCCCAGATCCGCAGGCCAAGTAGGCGCGGTACGGCCAGGGCCCCGAGAGAGGAAGGCCGTCCAGGAAGGACCTCAAGGGAGCCCAGTGCTTGGACTGCTGCCCCTTTGACTTCAGAGACGGAGGAGGGAGGATGTTCAGAGGGCTGCAGGGGTGCCGACATAGAGGTTCAAGGGGAAAGAACTTGTCACTCATCCGGCAGGCTCAGCCCAAAGACCAGGGCTGAACTATGCGTGGACACAGCCCCCCAGGGTAGGTTGATGGACTGAGGGACACATTTTTGTCCCAAGTCCTGGAATTCCTCGACACTCCCCTCCTCAAGGTCAGTTTGTCAGGGCCTGACTGGAGGCAGAGCATCGTTCCTGCCAGACTCTGCATCCCGCCTGCTTTCAGTTGGCTGGAGGGGCTCTGGGAGGGGAGAGGGGCGTGCTGCGGGGTGTGTAGGCCATCGGTGTCCCAGTGGAAGGGCTACGGGGCCTTCCGAAAGCTGCTGTGCCAGCCCCCACCCCAAGCCCTCCCTAGTTTCCTGCCTACACTCCTCCCCCTCTTCTCATCAACCTCCCTGGGGGGACAATTACCTCAGCCACGTGCTTTCCACAGGGGCTCTTTCCTCCCACACTGGCTTCATGTTCCAAGTCTCCGGAACCTGGCACAGAGCAGCCAAGGGGCCCAGACCACCATGTAAACCTCCCAGTCTTGCCAGGGGGCACTACTCACCTGCCGGCCCCACCCACCAGGCCCCAGACCCCTGTGCCCCAGCGTGGTTTGGACTGTGCACCCAGGCCTGAACAAGGCAGGATGGTGATTCAGGCTGGGCACACGCTGCCCTGAGCCTCTTCGACCATCAGGATCAGGGGCTACTTGGGGACAGAGACCCTGAGGATGCACAGATCCTTCCCTGTGGCACAGGTCACAGGATCAGAGTTCCTTTAATCACAGCTATTCCACGATTGCTTGGGCCCTGACCCTGGGGCAGGTACCATTTGTAACCTTGGTGAGAAAGCAGAGACCCTCCACCACCCCCCACACTACCCCAAGCCTGAGAGGCCCCAGGAATGAGCGCTATGCTCTTGGCTGGGTAATAATCAACTGAGGCCTCAGAGCCTGGGGTGGGAGGAGGGGGACATGGTGGGTGAGGGCCCAGGCCAGCAGCCGGCTCTAGAAACAAGGAAAGTCATCAGATCCTCCCACACTTCATCCCCCCCCCACACACACACACCCTCACACCCACTCACTCATTTCACAAACAGAGAAGGCCAGCCAGGCCCAGGCAGAGGGAGATGGCCGTCCAGGACCTGGGGGAGCCAAGGCCTTTGACCAGAGGCCGCAAGCAGCGGGGTAAGGGAGGGAGGGCAGGACAGGCTGGCACTGAGAGCCACCCTGCGGCTCAGGGCTCGGATGACTGAGCAGGCAGATATCCTGGCCAAAGGGAACAAAAGCCCCCGACAGCACTCCCAGCTCCTGGTGCCCCGTGGCTGGTGTCCCAGAGCCTCCCGCTCGGAGCAGCGCCTCTGTCTCCCCTGCCCCCATCGGAGAGAAGGTGGTGGTGGGACTGGCAGTGGCTCTAGGAACCCCCCATCACTGACCCCACCCACTCTCCCAGCTGTCTTCCTTCTCTCCTACCTCCCTGTGTCCAGAACTCCATCCGCCACAACCTGTCCCTGAAGAAGGGCTTCATCAAGATGCCTCGGGAGAAGGACGAGCCAGGCAAGGGGGGCTTCTGGTGCATCGACCCCCAGTACGCCGAGCGGCTGCTGAGTGGGGCCTTGAAGAAGCAGCGGCTGCCCCCAGTCCACATCCACCCGGCCTTTGCCCGCCAGGCCGTGCCAGAGCCCAGCGCCGCCCCATGGGCCGGGCCACTGACCGTGAGCACCGAGGCCCAGCAGCTGCTGCGGGAGTTCGAGGAGGCCACTGGGGAGGCGGGCTGGGGTGCAGGCGAGGGCAGGCTGGGGCGTAAGCGTCAACAGCCGCTGCCCAAGCAGGAGGCCAAGGTCCCGCGGCCCTCCAGCCCCCTGCTGCTGACCCAGGAGGAGCAGGGTGAGCTGGAACCCCTCAAGGGCAACTTTGACTGGGAGGCCATCTTGGACGCTGGCACGCTGGACGGGGAGCTGGGCACGCTGGAGATCTCGGAGCTGATCCCGCCGCTGAGCCCTGCCTCACACGGGGACGTGGACCTCACCATCCATGGCCACCACATCGACTGCCCTGTTACCTGGGGGCCTCCAGCGGAGCAGGCTACCGACAGCCTGGACTTTGATGAGACCTTCCTGGCCACATCCTTCCTGGAGCACCCCTGGGACGAGAGCACCCGTAGCTCCCTGCCCCCCGAGCCCCTCTTTGAGGCCGGGGATGCCACACTGGCCTCTGACCTGCATGACTGGGCCAGCCTGGGCGCCTTCTTGTAAGAAGCCAGGCCCTGCCCCACCTCCAGACAGCACCGAAGTCTGGGCCCAGACTGCCCCCCTCCCCGCCAGTGCAGGCCCATGGACACCCTACCGCCCAGGCAGGGGCTGGGCCAGCTCACCCCACCAGGCCACACGGCCCCCAGCCCAGGCCATCCTCAGATTCTAGTCCAGCAGGCTGAGAATTGGGGCCCAGGACCCAAATTGCTGCCTCCGCTCCCCAGCCCCCCATACACACAGTGTTTCATTGATCCACTTCTTCCCTGCCCCAGAGACACGCTAAGGGCCCTGCACTATGAGAGCTGCGGCTTGGAGGGGCCCTGGCCAAGCTGGAAACATCAGTACAGGGCCCGCCCCAGAACACCTTAGCTTCCAAGCTTCTCTCTCTCCTGCTCTCCTCCCCAGGTCTCTATCCAGAGCAAGTTCCCAGGTACAACCAATGCTGATTAGGTGACTGCAAATGAACACCCAAGAGGCCTCTCCTGGCAGTCTGTGAGGAGGAGCTAGGCGGAGGGGGGAAGAGAGAGGAGACAGAAAGGAGGCCGGGGTGCCGGGTGGAGCCAGGAGATTTTCTAAGGCCTCTGGGATCTTCTGGCTTCATCCCTAGAGGTGGGGCAGAGGGTATGTGTCCCTAATCTTTGAGCCCAACTTGAGGCTGAGAGCAGCGGGGAGATGGGGATCTGGGGTTTCGGGGCTGGGGCAGCCAAGCTGCGGAGGGAAAGGGGACAGACAGACTAATGTAGTGAATGTAGCTAGAGCTGAGGCTTAACTGGGAGGGACGCAGTGCTTGCTAGAACCACTGGGACCAGGAATGGGGGGATGGCCCCGTGCCCTTGCTTGCACTCCTGCAGGGGAGTGTCTTGCTCCACCATAAACGCCCTGGGCTGCATCCCACATCCACTCTCCTAACCCATCGGGCAATTTAACCTTTTTCATAGAAAGTGATTTACAATTAAAACATTTTTAAAACTAAAGTTTTAAAAAGTCTCAAAATGGACCTGCTTGCAACTTTCTCTGGGGAAAAGCATGGGCCAGTTTTGGGGAGGCCACGGCCCAAGGGGGAATGGCTGGGAGGAAGATGGGGGGCACCAAAGGCCTGCAGAGTGTCCCCTGATGCACTCCTCAGGATCTCTGGGTGCCCAGAGAGAAAGGGGCTGAGAGGCGGCCCTCGGGGGTCCCCTGCAGCCAGGGCCTCGGCACCTCTCTATGTGCAATGGGGAGACTGTACCCACAGCCCCGAGGAGCAGGCGGCAAAGGAGGCACAGCCCCCTCCCTGGCACTGAGGACTCACTCACAAAGGCCGTTCTTGCCCAGGGCTCGGCTTACGTTCCCCACCTCGCCCAAGTTGAGGGCCTGCCCAGACTCACCTGCGGTCCTCGCCTGGGCCTGTCTCCAGCTCCTCCCTCCCTTGGTCCCTTCCTGAAGGGACAGGGTGTGAGGTCAGAGGGCCCCAGCCCCTGGGGCCCCACTTGCCACCCTGGGGTTCATTCACCCCGCCCAGGGCCTTCCCTCCAATGCAGGTTGGGGCTGAGGGAGGCCATCAGGGCAGACGGAAGACGGGGTGCCTAGACCCTACAGCTCCAGCCTGTGAGGAATCAACGTACCAGAGTTCTGATGGGGAAACTGAGGCACAGCAAATATGTGACACTCAGCAGGCACCTTTCCACCCCCTCACCCCAGCTTTGCCTGGAACCCATCTCTCCCCCGAGCCTGCACCTGGCCCCGCCAGCACGCCCTTGTGGTGCACAGCCCCTTCCCCCAGCACTCACGTGCACGTGCGCACAGACACACACACACAAACACACACAAACGGGCACTGTCCTACACAATCCTGCCTAGCCTCCACGGACCCCTTTCTCCTGAGGCCCCTTTCTTTCCTTGCACTGGAGGCTGGCTCCAGGACAACCTGGCATTCCCCCGCCAACTTGCTGCTTTCCCTTGCTAATTACTCAAAATATTTTCGAAGGGTGCGCACACTGCAGGGCCAGGCGGGTTGGGGCCTTACAGAGCTCAGGAGGCAGCCCAACCCCTTCCCACCGCTTGCTGAGGAGGCTGCCCCAACCTCCCTCTGAGACTCCCTTCACCCCCTAAGCAACGACTCCCTCCCTCTCCCCACCACCCTCCAGCCTTCCTCCCCACGCTCCCCAGCACTGGGGGAACATGGGGGCTCCAGCCTCTCCACTGGTCCCCAGGCTCAGCCTCCAGCCCCCGCCAAAAGGGGTACATCCTGGATTGACAGGTGGGGCCGGTCACTGTCCCCCCTCCTCACCCTCTGCCTGGGCCCATGCTGGGGGAAGAGGGGCAAGGTCAGGATCTTGCAGAACTGCCTGCCAGGTAAGGAAAGGCTGAAGAAGCTTCTGGCTGCCAGGAAGAATCCCCAGGAGCTCCTGAAAATCCCTATGCTTGGGACTAGCGTCTCTGGGGCTGGGACCCAAACACTGGCACTTTTAAGGGTCCATGGATGCTGCCAACGAGCAGCCAAAGGTAAGAGGGGGCTCCGAAGCGGCCACAACACAGGGCTTCACACACCCTTTCAGCAGGCAGCGTTTGGGGGTTGGCGGTGGAGGAGGCGGGAAGCGTGAGTGGATCCTGTCCCTCCTATTCATCCCTGCCCCGGCCCTTGGCTGGGTGGCTTTTTGAAAAAACGTTCAGTGACTCCGTATTTATTTAGAGATTCGCTGTAATCCCAGTCAATATATATTTTGCGCCCTTAACAGTAAGTTGCAGACAGGCTGCCCCATTAGCACTAGATACTTTAGTGTGTGTTTCCTTAGAACAAGGACACACCTCCATAATCCCAGTACCACCATCACAATCAGGAAATGAACACTGACCTGGTAATCCCATGTAACCGCAGACCCCCTTCACGTCTTGCAGATCACCCCAGGAATGCTCCTCTCCATTCCAACATCCCAATCCAGGACCCCATGTTGCACTGAGTTGTCCTTTCTCTTTTGCCCTGTGTGGCTTTGAGCCCATGACTCAAGCTCTCTGGGCAGGTTTCGCATTTCCTTTGATCTCCACGTTTGAGGTGAGAAGCCCTTCAGCCACTTCACCCTCAGGTGTGGTACAGTCCCTTCCCAAAGCAAGAAGCTAGCTTTCTGTCTCCTCACTTTCCACCTCTTCCCTATCCTCCCTCCCCCATGTATCGCCAGCCAGGAAAGGGATGAGGGGCAATGTTCAGGAACTCAGTGTTTGGGGACCCTCACCGTCTGCCCACGGGACAGGCCACCCCCAGCTCCAGTGACGGGAAGGCCCCCGGGATGGGATTCCATGCTGGCCTGAAGCAAATGCGCCAGGCCTCCTGAAGAGCTGAGCTGAGGGCAGGAAACACTCTTCTCCCCGCCTCTGCCCCCCTCAACATACTGGGGACCCAGACTTGAAGAAGGAAGGTCATGTCCATGGTGTCCTCCCAGGTCAGCACCGACACCGTCTCCTCCATGTCCGGCTCCTACATCGCCCCTGGCACGGAAGAGGACGGGGAGGCTCTCCACTGCCCCCGGGCCAAGAGCAGGACCCCCTCAGAAGAAGGAGACATAAGAGAGGAGCATGGGATCGCCCTCGCCGCTCTGCTCTGCTCTGTACTCGAGTCCCAAGGAGCTCAGTCCAGGGCCTGCCAGGGAGATCGGCAAAGCCCCCCAGTGCTCGGGAGGGGAGCCCTGGAAAACACGGTACCGGGTTGTTGAATCACAGACTCCCTCAGATGTGATCTTCCATGTGGCACCACTTCTGTCCTGAGGACTTGGTTTGCGCTTGCTGCCAGGCGAGCTGGGTAGGAGAGCCGGTGGCATCTGCACCTTGACTTTTGTTGCTCCTTTGCAGGTGACGCCAGCGGCGTCTCCAGACTGCAACTTTGCGGGCCTCGTCGCCACCGCTGAAGAGCAGGATGCAGAGGTAAGAGCAAGGTGGACGCTGGTGCCCCTCCCCGGTCAGAGGGACTGCCGGCGCTGGCACAGGATGCAAATAGGATGGGGGCTCTTCTGGAAGAAGCCTTCCAAGGTGGTGCACTTGGATCTGTTAGAGGCAGGGTGCAGAGCAGAGGGACTGTCCGGTTAGCAGAGGGCGCTGGCCTCAGCGTAATAGGCGTGGGGTGAGTTCCAGAGGGAAGTCTTCCAGGCCAGACCCTTGAGAGGGTGTTTGTCCTCCAATTCACTTAGTATTTACCTGGCACAGGCATCTCACATCTTCCTGGCACTGGGGGACACAAAGACCGAGTGACATGGCTTTTGCCTGCCCACACCCCCAATCCACCCATCCCACCCATCCCGGAGCTCCATCTGATGGAGGAATCAGAGTTATAACTCAGCGTGAGCAGTGCTCTGACGGAGGTGTGCCTGAAGTATATGGAATGCCCAGCTCCCAGTGGGGACTCTACAACTTTCTCTTGAGCCAGATGTTCTCAAAGGAGTATCTGGATGGGATTGGGGATCCTAAAGGGTTCCTGAAAGTTTTATGATCTCACGGTTTGCTTTTTCATTTGACAACTTTGATTTCCACCTGAGAGAAACAGTGTGAGCTAAACTATGACCAAGGCTATTCCTGACAGTCCCAGGGTCCCTCTGTAAGGTGCCTCAGACCTGGTCCCTCTGGAACGTGCCTCAGACCTGGTCCCTACGGGCCGATCCTGCCTCGCCAAGCAAAATCTGCCTCTGCTGGGCCTCCCAGCCATCTCACACGGACAGGAAATGTATGGATACCATGAGGGTGGTTAGTTCTGTCTTCTGACAATCAGTAGACTCATTTCACTGCTTTATGGACTCACAGTGCCTTCCTTCTGTCCTAGGGAAATGAGGTTCTAGAAGAAGAGGACGGATCACCCACACAAGAAGATGGTAAAAGACCTGGTCTTTTGCTCCCTTTTATTATATTTCTCTCCCGGGTATTCTCTGAAGGGTAGAGAAAGGGGCACTGGTGTGACTTGGTGGCACTGCTCAAGGGTGTGGCTTTGGGGAAAGGTTGTCTTCTTGATGGAATATCAAAGCAAGCAGGGTATCTGAGGACCTCAGCAGCCTTCCTGGCTCTTTCTGGGCCTCTGAGCCAAGGCTGCAGAAGATACATGGAGTTCTCCATCTACGTTGAGTAGATCCTGAAGCTTCTTGGGCAACTGCCATCACCTTCCTTCCTGCTTCAGCTTCTCAGCTGAGTCTCACAGAACTGCTCTAGCAGCCCCAAAGTTCAGCTGCAGCAGGAGAACAGCTTCCTCCCCTTGGGGGAACCGACTGTTAGGCAGTAGGTTTTCCTGCTTTAGTGAAGAAAACGGCTGATGTTACAGTAGCAGAAGGATCACAGCCCTGGCGGCACAGCAAAGGTGAGGTGAAGAGACGTTAGCAGCTCAGCGTACACTAGTGTTTGTAGGCTATTGGAACGAGTCTCTTTACCATCATTCAGGCCTCAAGTAGATATATTTTTTTAAATTGGAAGAGTTGGTTTACAATGTTGTGTTAGTTTCTGCTGTACAGCAACGTGAATCAATTATACATATACATATATCCACTCTGTTTTTAGATTCTTTGCCCATATAGGCCATTACAGGGTACTGAGTAGAGTCCCCTGTGCTCTACAGCAGGTCCTTATTAGTTATCTATTTTATATATAGTAGTGTGTATATGTCAATCCCAATCTCCCAATTTATCCCTCCCCTCCCTTGCCCCCCGCCATAACCATAAGTTTGTTTTCTACACCTGTGACTCTATTTCTGTTTTGTAAATAAGGTCAATCATATCTTCAGTCGGAAGAATTTGGTTTCTAGTAAGCCGAGAAGCGAAGGAACGACCTACATATAGAGCAAGGAAGTGGCGGGGGGGGGGAGGGTAGGCGAGCTGGGAATCCCACCTGGGATTGTAGGACCAGGCGTCCCAGGAACCGGTGTCTCTTCCGTCTGCTCCTCTGAGGTGCCTCCACCGAAGGGCAACCTCCAGAGCAAACCTGGATCCCAGCCTGGATGCAGATGTCATGCTAGTCGCTTCTGCTTTGGCCATGGCAGTTGCTTGGGGGGTTGTGTGGTGTGCAGGGGGTGCGCATGTGCACATGACCACTCTCTCCTGGCCAAGTAGTGCCGGAGGAGGGGTGGTCGCCCAGGCTG
The DNA here is from genome assembly GCF_964341445.2 of Mesoplodon mirus. Taxonomy (NCBI): domain Eukaryota; kingdom Metazoa; phylum Chordata; class Mammalia; order Artiodactyla; family Ziphiidae; genus Mesoplodon; species Mesoplodon mirus. The sequence continues at coordinate 29,659,620 of NC_138994.1, forward strand.
TGCCTCTGCCGCACGCGCACGCCAACCAAGCCGGGGTTGGGCGCTACCTCTCCTCGGTTGATGTCTTCAGGGCGCAAGGCTCTGAGTTCTCCATTGTGATTGTCGTCCCCAGTAGAATATTTGCTTCTAAAAGGCACAGGGCAGTACGTGGTTTCCGCCTGACATTCCATATGTGGTTTCCACCTGACATGCTGTACACAGTAGATGTATGTTTCTTCCTCTCCCTTTCACCAAGGAAAAAAAAACCGGGTGGGGGCTTGAAAAAATAACATCTAAAATTGTCCCCTTCCCATCTTACACGACTGTAGGTTTCTGGTCAGCCCCTTAAAACATCTTCAGAATAGAAAATTAAGTCTCAAAGAAAATAAATCATAATTTTGCAAGCAATGCGATTCTTTGATTTGAGGTGCAAAATTACGGGACCAAAGAGCTTTAATTGCCATTTTATGTATTAGTCATTTCGCAGAGCCTTGTGGTCATAAACACACCTCACGTGCACCGACAGACACAGGCCTGAGCCCGGGGTCACTTCCCCCGTGGCTCTCCTAGCTCTTCCAGCCTGGCTTAGGCTCTGCTCTGGGCCCGGGTCTGCGTGTCCGAATCCCACAGACCTCCCCAGGGTCTGATTTCCCTGGAACGAAGGCTGGAAAGGGGCCAGTTAAGGAAACAGAGCAGAACAGAGCGAGAACACAAACGTACCCACGCAGTTTCCTTTATTGTCCTCTCTCCCCACTTAATTATTGTCTTTTTTTTAACATATGATTTGATGTTTTTTGTCTCCATCCTTAAGATTTTTATTTTAAGGACAGCAAAGCAGAGAAAAACACAGCCAGGTCCTCTCTAACTGCCTTAACTCCGTTACAGGCCAGAGGACATTCGCATTTCTAGGTATGGAGTGTGACAATAACAATGACTTTGACATCGCCAGCATGAAAGCACTGGACAATAAGCTGTGCTCTGCGGTCTGCTTAGCCGGTGAGTGGCAGTCTGCTGAACATGAACTTGGTGGGAGACGCTCCCCTGCTCGCACCCCTGCTCTCACCCTGGGACACCCATCTCCTGCCCTGCAGTTCCTGCAAGAAGGCATGGGCTTTGCTAAGGTGCTGGGAGCCAGTTGCTGAAAGGAAGTGAGGCAGCCTTGGGAGAGTCCTTGGGCAAAGAGCGACTCTGCTCTAAGCGAATCTATTTGGGCATGGAGAAAGGCACAAAAATACCTCCAAAGCCTTCCGATTTGACCTGACCGTGCCCACTCCATCATGATCTTGCAGATCCCATGGCAGGGGGCCTGGTCTTGTTTCCATCAACAGGCAGTTTAAGGCAGACACGGCCTCTGTGATAAGGTCTTGGAAAGAGAGCCTGAGCCCTTGAAAAGGGAACCTGTAGCCACTCAGAGGAGAGTGTTTAGTTAGGATCAGAGAGGAATTTCAAAGCCAGCATTTTATAGACTAGCTCTGTGACCCAGTGAGCCCTGGGCTACCACCAGTTGCCTTGTGCTCCCTAGATTTGGATCCCAAAGGAACAATCAGGGGTCGAGGGTAACTCTTCTCCCTGGAGCCCTAACTCTATAAATTCAATCAGGGCCATCAACGTGCCCCTTATTCCTTCTCATGACACTAAACTGAATCCAGGATGAGTTCTCAGGAGGAGCCCACCTGTCAGTCACACTCTGGGCACTGATGTCTCTCTGCTCCATGCTCACCAAGGGCTTCACCAACCATGGCTCTAAAGCCACGTCTTGCCTGGTGGACTAGGTCCAAATTGCCCCTCCTTGGTTCACAGCAGAGACTGCCTTCATGTTGCGTGGTTTGTAATCTCTTAAACATGCCCTGGACATGTTTAAGCTTCAGGACAGCCAGGTCCCGTCATGGCTCCATTGCTTTACTCTCTTTGCAACATGGTTACAGGTGCTGGAGGGACACAAACTCCTGTGGTTGCCACTCTCCATCAGCTTGCAGAAGACCCATGTACTCACCCCTCTGGCCCCATGCAGGCTTGTGGTGGAGGAAGCCGTAATCCCCAGAGACGCCTCCCACAGCCTTCCCAGGGGCTCTCCGGTCCCTTCCCACTTAGCGTTGACCCAGCCAGGCTTGGGCCAGAGTGGCTGAGGTCCAGGGTACACTTCACTTCCTGCCTTCCCACTCTTTACCTGGCTTCTGTCTGTCCATTTGTTTCTCATGTCTTTTTGCCAAATGTACGTCTGTCTGTCCAGTTTGTTTATTTTGAAACTCATTTAGGTTACCCAGACTTCGTGTGAAAGTTCATGTTCACCCACACCCAACCCCAAGCTTGCTGGGCGCACGCACATCCGAGGGGCCCTCGCTGAGGCTTCCGTTCCTAACTGGCAAGAGCCTGTATTTAATATGCTGAAATTTTCCAGGAAAAATAAATATCTGTGAGACTAGATTAATCCCTGTTCCACAAAAGCGGGGATGCTTCGGTGGCAAAGGTTACAGGCAGGATTCGTTTTGGTCACTAGTTGGGGAAGATGCCATCTCTGCCCTCACTCCGCCCTGAGTCTGTGGCAGCTGTGCCAGCCAGCCGCTCACTGGGCTTCAAGAGAGGAATCTAGGCTCCTGCCTCCCCGCAGTGGCTCCCCACCAACCCCCGTGTTTGGCAGAGAGAGCTCCTGGGAATTGTTTTAGCCGCCCATGCTGGTGGAAACTGACCCCAGGCCTTGTGCTTCCTCCTCTCCCTAACTCCTTCGGGCCAACCTGCTGGTGGATGTTTATTCCACTCTGGGATTGCGGCAGGAGAGCGAGGCCTGGAAGGAAAACAATGCCTGGGCTTCTTTACGGTGATCTCGGGAGCCAGCCATTCTCAGATTAAACTGGCTTCACCGTTCAGGCCAGACCTGAAACCGAATGACAGTGGCGCCTGCCGGGAGAGGGAGTTGAGGGTCGCATCGTAGCCTCACCCTGAGGTCTCAAGGGCTCTTACGAGAGAAGGAAAGTGCATCTGCTCTCTTGGTAAAATGTTTCTCGGGTTCTGCCGTTAGCGTCACACTGGTAGTAAAGAGCTGGGGAACTCTCTGGAAGAATCTGTCAGGTTAATGTCAGGTTAATGACAGGAGCATCCACTGTGGTAGGTCCCATGGAATCAAGAGACCTCACCACGCTCAGCTGTAAGTTCAAAGTTCCTTCCTATGACTGAGGTGCCTCAGGCTGGCTTGGCCATCAGGACAGCTTCTCAGGCACTTGGTCTCCCTCTCCACGCTGTTTCCCTCCCCACACGGATGCCACTCGCCTCACGGAGCGCCCACAAGGAGGGAGCCCGGGGAGCACCCCATGGTCCACCCTCCCCAGGCCCACAGGTGCTCTGCCAGGAGCCCCAGCTTGCGGCAAGGATGGCTCAGGTCCCCATCCTCGCTGCTCTCATCACCCTTGTGGGAGTGATGTTGAGAAAGCACCTGTGTCATTCCAGCACCTCTTCCGCTAAGAAGCCTCTGGGTCTTCTTTGGCCCCGAGACCAAGGTGGGGGGGCGATGGTATGTTCTGAGATTGTTCTGCAAGGTTCTCAAAGGGAGGAAATCTGAGTTGACCATTGTAGGTGATGAGCTGACTATAATCGCGAGGCCATGCTCGGTAGACGGGGCCCCAAGGAACCTGATGGAGTATCACACAGGCGTCAGGATAGTGGCCAGGGGACCAGTGGCAATTCTGTGAAAAGGCTCTGGGTGGTGTGATGGGAAAAAGCAAAGATAATTTGAGTTTATTAGTGGAAATACAAATGTTTTTGTTTTGTTTTGTTTTGTTTTTTGTGGTACGCGTGCCTCCCACTGTTGTGGCCTCTCCCGTTGCGGAGCACAGGCTCCGGACACTCAGGCTCAGTGGCCATGGCTCACGGGCCCAGCCGCTCCGTGGCATTTGGGATTTTCCCGGACCAGGGCACAAACCCTTGTCCTCTGCATCGGCAGGGAGACTCTCAACCACTGCGCCATCAGGGAAGCCCGATACAGATGTTTTTAAATGATGGCATTGGACAGGAGTGGGCATACCGATGAAATCTAAAAGTACTTATGGAGGGAATTCCCTGGCAGTCCAGTGGTTAGGACTCAGCACTTTCACTTCAGTGGCCTGGTTCAATCCCTGGTCGGAGAACTAAGATCTTCCAAGCCATTGTGCAGCCAGAAAAAGAAAAGTACTTATGGAGACCTGAAATAACCCAAGACTAAGACGCCACTAGGAAAGGTTATGCTTCGCAGATACTAAGGAAAAATCGGAATTAACTTTCTCTTTTCTTGGAGAGAAACTCTACAAGATGGTGGAACTGTTACAGATCTTAAATTTAATTAGTGGCTGGGTAGAGGCAGGAAAGAGGTGTGTGGAATCCCCCTAGATGTGCTCCCCAAATCTGCCTCTAGAGGTGTCTTCACTCCCCCGTTTCTGAGCCTGAGGAGGGAATTAAGTGGGAACCACCTTTCTCTACCTCCCGGGAAGGATTTTGAATCTCCAGGCTCCCTTTTCTGGCTGAGGGCTGGACAGAATGGTAGCACTCGCTCAGGAAGTCCTCCTGCGCCTTCCAGGCTTACCTTCTGCATCCAGGATGCACGGAGCAGCAGGGTTTCGCCGAGGGTCTGGCAGAAGCCTTTTTAGAGGAAAGAGCACCACCGACTGTACCAAGAAGCTGGGGAGATCAGAGACTTCAGGTCTGAGTCTTCAGGCTGTTTCAGAAGGAGCCAGTTTTCAGCCCTGGCTCAGAATCTGGACCGGTGGTGTTTGTAGCAAGGACTCAAGAATTCAGAGCCAGGCAGCCTGGCAGCCAGTGGTGGTGGCGGCGAGGCTGCGGCAGTGTTTTGATTTGACTTTGTGTGTGTGTGTGTGTGTGTGTGTGTGTGTGTGTGTGTGTGTCTTCTCTCCTGTTTACCATTTGCTTTTGGTCGTTCCTACCAAACAGCCACAGTTCCGGAGTCCTGCCCATTAAACACAGAGGAATAAGTATGAGATCTACCAAATTATATAAAATGAAGGAACAACTTATTTCATCTGGGGGTTCCTAACTTAAAAGCGCAATCTTGCCTGCTCTGCATCCTGTCACCCTTAGAGGGGAAAAGCACTGTGGACCCATGTGCCGGACTCCGGTACCCCCAGGGAGTACAGATCCCCGCATTCCATCTGGCTGTGAGAGATACCTAAACATTTCCTGTCCCACTCACTCCCCTTCCCCTGGGGTCCACCTCCACAAGACTATTATTAGAGCCTTAGGGCGGATTAGCACACCAGGACATTTATGGGTATACACAATTTATACCCGCTGAATCCTAGTGTTTCTGCCATTAAAGGGTTTCGTGTCTTGGGCTGGCCTAAACTGAAGCTGACGCCAGACATTTGTGAGTGGCCTCCCTCAAATGTGACACAGTGAGCCTCACGCCCACCCTCCAGGGTCAGCCGGCTCCGTCCACGAACTGAGCCCTCTGAAGGGCATGGCTCTCGGCTCTGCCCTGGAGGAGATCACCGTGTGCTGGAGGATCCAGCAATTTCCACACAGCATGAGAAATGGGGTGGTGGTACGGGCCAGTGGGGGAGCACTTCGGAGCACGCTGGACCCCATCTGGCTTCAGGGGGGGCCTTCTGGGGGCAGGTGCTGGAAGAGGCAGCTCAGCAGTCCTCGGCCAGAGAATGGAAGGCTTTCCCCCAACTCAGGGGGTTAGGGCTTCATCCTCTCCCTTCAGAAGGGGCATCTCGCTGCACTGGGGGGACTGAATCAGATGGAGTCATTCTGTGGGCTGGGAGGACGACTTGGGGGAGATGAGTGTAGCCTGAACAAGGCCTGGGGGGCGGATGGTTTTCGCGCACATTCTGTGAGTCAGGCGCCCTGCTCACCACTCTTCCATGTCACCTCGCTTAGTCTCACGGCATCCCTGGGGTGTAAGTACTTGTCTCCCATCTGATGGATGGGAAAACCAGGGCTCCAAGTACAGTGACCTGCCCAAGGTCACACAGTCAGTACGTTACAAGCTGGGGCTGTATCCCGGTTTTCTGACTACAGATTTAGACCTTACTAGAGCTTGAACAAGCAGGAGGTCAGGATGGATTGGATACAGAGCATGAAGGAGAGAGAAGCACCAAGAGTGGGTTTCCAGCATGGGCAGCGGGTGCTTCTCGTGCAGGAACTGCAGGACAAGGGGGGAAGATGATGAGTTTCGTGGATGGTACCCGGGGGACCCCAAAGCTCTGGAGCTAATGTCTCCTGGGGTTGGTGGCACCAGCTGATAGCAACTCTCGGTGGGCTGTTCGGGTGCAGAAGGAGAGGAACAGCTGTCACTCTGTTCTCTGCCATGCCATTTGGTCCCTGGCACCCTGCTGGGCAGCCAGTCCCTTCCTGCCCCACCCTGGCCCCCACAGCAAACACTAACTCTGAGCCCAAATTAACACACTCTTCTCCCTCCCCTTCACCTCCTCCTGCTCTCGTGAAAGTCTCAGCCAGACTCAGTTTCTTTTCCTGGTCCGCTGTAACACTTAGGCAAACTTCAAGACCAAATAAAGATACAAAGGTGGATCCTACGGCAAGCTCACAAAACAAGGACCATCCTGCATGTCCCTCCATCAGTGGGCCACAGTGGCCATGACTGTCCCTCGCCCAGTGGACGCCACTGCTCCCAAGTTTCACGTGCTGTGGTTTGCACCCTGTGGGAGTTCCAGCTAATGCGCATCTTGCCAGCTTTCGTGCCAAACTCCCGGACTGTCCTGCCAGAGACACCATCTGCACCAAACCAAAGGTCCGGTAACCTTCCTTTCCTCTTCTCAGGTGCCTGGCAGGCTGACGACAACGTGGTCAGTCGTCGGAACACGCAGCGCAGACGCCCATCTTCTGGCAGCCTGGAGGACCCCGAGAACAGGCTCTGCGTGTGGGATCCTTTGGCCATCTGAGAGCCTTAGCCCCTGTACCAGGGCTCTCCTCCCGTTCTCACATCCCATCCTGGCCTCATGGCACCACTGACCTCCTGGGCATCCTCAGCAAGGCACACGGAGACTTTTTAGACCCACGTGAAAGCTGGATGCTGAGGGCACCTGACCCTTCTCCCAGACTCATCTTCTTCCGCAACCGTGATCCTTCCCCTCTCAGAAGGGACTGGAAACCTCTTTTCTCCTTGTGGGCTAAAGCCACTCGAACTGCAGCTCATGAGACCCTTTGCAGAGAGCCTCTGGAATGTTTCCACTGTATCTTGATCTTCAGGTGGAGCTGTGGTCTACAGACTGGTTATTTCTTTTGTATCTTTTTTTTTTTTTCTCCTTAGGAGGTAGACCAAGAAGACTCAAGAGTTTGGGTGACTTCATTACAAACACCCATCTGGCATTTTCTAGTCTCTGGGACATCATAACCAATCTGAGACCTGCAGATTGGGGTGGCGTTGGGGGATGACTCCTGTGAGAAGGGAAAGCCATATTGCACTGTAAGTGGGGTTTCCCTCAAAATGCATTAGGAGCTCCTCTCTCAAGGACAAGAAGCAGTGGCAACCACCAGAAGGTTGGTTGGGAAAACAGTTCTTGCTTCTGGTAGCAGAGGCTATGCCTCGTGTGTCTGCTTAGGAAGGAGGCCTTGAATCTGAGAACCCCTCAGTTACATGATGACCTACCGGGGAGTTCTTTATGATCAGGTGCACTCAGGAAGGCCTGGGGCTCCATCCTAAGGTGACACTGCAAAGGCATTTTTGACCCCCTCTATGTACCAGGCACTTGTTAGGGACTGTCGTATATTATCACGTTTCATCACTACCGCCCTGTCAGGTGGCATTCTTACCCCTGCTGCCCCCGTCTCCACCCCGCTTTTCTGAAAGAGTTGAAGAAAGAAGCTGAGAGAGGGGTGGACCGGTGGTTCTCATTTGGTGCCCAGGAACCCCAAAGGAGGTTGGGGGAAGGGCTGAGCTGGGGTCAGTGGTGGTCTGGGAGGCTCCCCATCCCACCGGTTTTCCTCCCCTGTCCTCCAGATCAGCTGAGCCTGATGGGGGGAGCCGGAGGTACTGCCTTCCATAGGCTCATCAGAGATTTAGAGATATTGTTCAAATCACATGTCCACCCCACCCCAGTCCAGTGTAGGCATATAAATAACAGTCTGAAACAGCAAGACCGTAAGCTGTTGGCTGTTCGTCTCTCAACACTAGTGTTATCAATGGATTCCTCATAGCTCTCTGATAGATGCATTGTCTGCTGGCTTTTGGAAGAGGTGGTTAGTTAGTGGAGCATGAGATTGAGAAGCAAAGTGGGATCCAACAGTTTGTGAGGCTGAGATGTGACAGAGCCCTAGGCTATGCCCACCATGATGGCCTGAATTAGTAGTTGGAATTGTTGCCCTAGAGGAACTTTTCATGGTCCTTCCCAAGGCCTCAAAGAGAGCCCAGTGCCGGGGGATCTTTTGCACCTCCTGTGTGGCTGCCTTGTGCCGTCAGGTGCGTGGTGACCCTCACTGCCTGGTGGTTGTGGTTCACATCCTGCCCTGGGGGTGGGCAGGCGCAGGCCTGTGGTCCTGACAGACACTACATGAGCCAAGCCAAATCTCAGCTTCTGCCTTGAGTTCCGGTGTCCACCCGCTCTGAAATCCTGCAGTGGGCTCTGCTGTTTCAGACCCCTGTTAATGTCCTTTCTTTCCCCGAAACATTCTTACAGACCCTTTCATATTGATGATTCCAGCAATAACCACACTTCCTGATTTCCTTGAAATCTGAGCCCCAGAAGCACTAGGGAAGGGGACTCTCCCTGAGCCTGGGGTGGTGGCATACAGATCCACCTCCTCTCCCGGCAGGTAGTATTCAGAGTGTGGTGTTACCTGAGATGAAGGAGATGTAGGTAAACAGTCGCCACAGTGGCCAGGAACCCTAAGAGGAAGCCATTGTCTTCACCCTTTCTGGAGGGTCTGTCTTCTCCCAGGAAGAGGCTCAGAGAGATTCCTCAAGGCCTTGGTTCCATAACCAAGACATACCCGGGTGAGAAGTGGCCCTTCACTCCTGTTTCTCAGACAGTTCCTGCTCTCTCCCCCATCCCCGCACCTCTTTGCCCTCATTTAGCTCTTTGGCGAGCAGAAATATCCCATCCAAAAGGGCTGGGATCAGGGAACAGGGCACAGAGCCTGGTCGGGGAACAGGACAGCCGCCCCAGTCATCATCTGGAGATGGTCATGTTGTTAGCAGTTGACCCACAGAGAATATGACGGGGCCTGGTTTCTCACACAAGGACACAGACTAACCGGAGGCCTGGGGCTCCTTCCTGCCACACTCAAGTCGGAGCTCACCTATGAGCTCACTTCCGGGTGGTGTGGTGATCCCAGCCTTCTCACAGAGCCCTTTTTCCTTCTCCTCCCCAGTCCCATCCTACCAGAGGCCATGCCAACGCTGGGGCGTCTCCTGGGCACGGATCCACACACGTTAAGCCATCTCACCTGGGGAGGGTTTTTGTCCTGTTCACCTGACCTTGGCATGCTGCTTGCTCACTGTGCTTTAGGATCTGCACACCTAGTGTGTGTAAGTATGTGTGTACTGTTGTGCCATCTGTGTACCCCTCACTCCCTGGAGTACACTCATGGGCACACTACAGTGGGGACGTCAAGGATGCAATATTTATGGACTGCTGCATGATTCTTAAAAATGAATAAAACTGTTCACAAGGGAAGAAGAGGTGTTAACTGCGCAGTTGGCTTATTTGTGAAAGTTGCTGTCCGACTTTCTCCAGCACGCTTTTAATACTTTGACTCAATAACAACTCACACTGCAGAAATATAGAAGATCATGAGAGATTACTACAAGAAACTCTATGCCAAGAAAATGGACAACCTGGAAGAAATGGACAAATTCTTAGAAATGCACAACCTGCCAAGACTGAATCAGGAAGAAATAGAAAATATGAATAGACCAATCACAAGCACTGAAATGGAAACTGTGATTAAAAATCTTCCAACAAACAGAAGCCCAGGACCAGATGGCTTCACAGGCGAATTCTATCAGACATTTAGAGAAGAGCTAACACCTATCCTTCTCAAACTCTTCCAAAATATAGCAGAGGGAGGAGCACTCCCAAACTCATTCTACGAGGCCACCATCACCTTGATACCAAAGCCAGGCAAGGATGTCACAAAGAAAGAAAACTACAGGCCAATATCACTGATGAACATAGATGCAAAAATCCTCAACAAAATACTAGCAAACAGAATCCAACAGCACATTAAAAGGATCATACACCATGCTCAAGTGGGGTTTATGCCAGGAATGCAAGGATTCTTCAATATACGCAAATCAATCAATGTGATACACCATGTTAACAAATTGAAGGAGAAAAACCATATGATCATCTCAATAGATGCAGAGAAAGCTTTCGACAAAATTCAACACCCATTTATGATAAAAACCCTGCAGAAAGTAGGCATACAGGGAACTTTCCTCAAGATAATAAAGGCCATAAATGACAAACCCACAGCCAACATTGTCCTCAATGGTGAAAAACTGAAACCATTTCCACTAAGATCAGGAACAAGACAAGGTGGCCCACTCTCACCACTCTTATTCAACTTAGTTTTGGAAGTTTTAGAAACAGCAATCAGAGAAGAAAAGGAAATAAAAGGAATCCAAATTGGAAAAGAAGAAGTAAAGCTGTCACTGTTTGCAGATGACATGATACTATACATAGAGAATCCTAAAGATGCTACCAGAAAACTACTAGAGCTAATCAATGAATTTGGAAAAGTAGCAGGATACAAAATTAATGCACAGAAATCTCTGGCATTCCTGTACACGAATGATGAAGAATCTGAAAGTGAAATCAAGAAAACACCCCCATTTACCATTGCAACAAAAAGAATAAAATACCTAGGAATAAACCTACCTAAGGAGACAAAAGACCTGTATGCAGAAAATTATAAGACACTGATGAAAGAAATTAAAGATGATACAAATAGATGGGGAGATATACCATGCTCCTGGATTGGAAGAATCGATATTGTGAAAATGACTCTACTACCCAAAGCAATCTACAGGTTCAATGCAATCCCTATCAAACTACCACTGGCATTTTTCACAGAACTAGAACAAAAAAATTCAAACTTTGTTTGGAAAAACAAAAGACTCCGAATAGCCAAAGCAATCTTGAGAACGAAAAACGGAGCTGGAGGAATCAGGCTCCCTGACTTCAGACTACACTACAAAGCTATAGTAAGCAAGACAGTGTTTTACTGGCACAAAAACAGAAAGATAGATCAATGGAACAGGATAGAAAGCCCAGAGATAAACCCACACCCATATGGTCAACTTATCTTTGATCAAGGAGGCAGGAATGTACAGTGGAGAAAGGACAGCCTCTTCAATAAGTGGTGCTGGGAAAACTGGACAGGGACATGTAAAAGTATGAGATTAGATCATTCCCTGACACCATACACAAAAATAAGCTCAAAATGGATTAAAGACCTAAATGTAAGGCCAGAAACTATCAAACTCTTAGAGGAAAACATAGGCAGAACACTCTGTGACATAAATCACAGCAAGATCCTTTTGGACCCACCTCCTAGAGAAATGGAAATAAAAACAAAGATAAACAAATGGGACCTAATGAAACTTCAAAGCTTTTGCACAGCAAAGGAAACCATAAACAAGACCAAAAGACAACCCTCAGAATGGGAGAAAATATTTGCAAATGAAGCAACTGACAAAGGATTAATCTCCAAAATTTAAAAACAGCTCATGCAGCTCAATAGCAAAAAAACAAACAACCCAATCCAAAAATGGGCAGAAGACTTAAATAGGCATTTCTCCAAAGAAGATATACAGACTGCCAACAAACACATGAAAGAATGCTCAGCATCATTAATCATTAGAGAAATGCAAATCAAAACTACAATGAGATATCATCTCACACCAGTCAGAATGGCCATCATCAAGAAATCTAGAAACAATAAATGCTGGAGAGGGTGTGGAGAAAAGGGAACACTCTTGCACTGCTGGTGGGAATGTGAATTGGTACAGCCACTATGGAGAACAGTATGGAGGTTCCTTAAAAGACTAAAACTCGAACTACCATATGACCCAGCAATCCCACTACTAGGCATATACCCTGAGAAAACCATAATTCAAAAAGAGGCATGTACCAAAATGTTCATTGCAGCTCTATTCACAATAGCCCGGAGATGGAAGCAACCTAAGTGTCCATCATCGGATGAATGGATAAAGAAGATGTGGCACATATATACAATGGAATATTACTCAGCCATAAAAAGAAACGAAACTGAGCTATTTGTAATGAGGTGGATAGACCTAGAGTCTGTCATACACCGTGAAGTAAGTCAGAAAGAGAAAGACAAATACCGTATGCTAACACATATATATGGAATTTAAAAAAATGTCATGAATAACCTAGGGGTAAAACAGGAATAAAGACACAGACCTACTTGAGAATGGACTTGAGGATATGGGGAGGGGGAAGGGTAAGTTGTGACAAAGCGAAAGAGAGGCATGGACATATATACACTACCAAACGTAAGGTAGATAGTGGGAAGCAGCCGCAGAGCACAGGGAGATCAGCTCGGTGCTTTGTGACCGCCTGGAGGGGTGGGATGGGGAGGGTGGGAGGGAGGGAGATGCCTGAGGGAAGGGATGTGGGAACAGATGTATATGTATGACTGATTCACTTTGTTATAAAGCAGAAACTAATAAAAAAATAAAATAAAAATTAAAATAAAACAATAAATACTTGGGAAGAAAAAAAAAACTTTGACTCAAGACAAGCTGGACATGGAGGAGTGAGAGAGGGCAAGGGGTAGAGGAAAAGACATGTTTCTGGGTGGGAGCTGGTGTACCATCCCCCGGGCACAGCTCCTGCCCAGAGGCCTGATAAGGAGCCCTCACCTCCACCCACCCCCTTCAACCAGAGAACTTCCAACTGCAGCTCCTCAATAACTGAAGAGCAGGAAAGCTGGTGACTGGAGGGAGGCTGGGGGAGGGGAGGAGGAAGGACCACAGTCCACCGTTAGTCCGTCACTTAAAGGCTGGTGAAATGAATGGGGCAAATGACCCCAGTCAAAGAATTTGGCAAGTCCACGGCTTTCCTGGCTTTCACCCAATGGCTCTGTTTCCTCGGCTATCTGGAAAGGAGGGAGAGCACTTCCGAAGAAGCCTCTGGAATGTCAGCTTCTGGGAATCTTGCTGAGGACGGGGCGGGGAGGGGGCGCTTACCGGGAAACACTGGATTACCCTAGCCGCCTTGGGGTGCCTGCGACCGGGGCTGCGGTTTCTGCGGACCTGAGCGGCAGGTGGCATCGGAGAGTCAGACCTGCTTGCGGGCACCAAGACGACACTCGGTCGGGAGACCGGGACAGGCCGCAGAAACGTGAGGAAGTGCCACTCGCAGCCCAGAGGAGAGGAAAGGAAAGCCCCAAGCATGCACCCAGCCCTGGCCCCCGCGCCACGGGCTGCGTCCCAGGAGCCGTCGCCACCTCTGAGCAGCCCAGATGGGAAGGGGGTGGGGCGGAGGACGGTTCCCGCGGCGAACTGCTCGCCGAGGGCCCCGGGGCCTCTGCGGGAGCGCCAAGCCGCGCGCCTCTCCGAGCCCTGCGCGGGGCCGTCGGGCGGGAATGCGCGGAGCCGGGACGCGGTGGCGGGTAGGGGGCTGGGTCGCGCGCGGGAGAGGGCGGCAGGAGGGAGCTGGAAGAGAGTTACCGCGTGAGAGAGCCGTTAAGAGCCCGCGGTCTCTTTGGAGATGCCCTGGCCAATGGCAGAAGCGGAAGCTGTTTATATGGGCGGGGCGTCGCCACGGCAGCAGGAGACGCCTTGCGAGCGGCTACTGAGTGCCGGTCCCCAGCCGCTGGCTTTCAGAGAGGCGCCGGCGGGCGTGAGTGGCGACGAGGATTGCTGGCTGGGCCCTGGAGCTGGGAGCAGAGAGCCGCGGTGAGGGTGGGCGGTGGGAGGAATTTCTTTGAGAAGCTTCCTTTGGCCCGGGCTGCGCTCTGAGCCAGGTAAGGGACGGGGAGGGCTGCCGGCCGTGGGAAGGGAGGGCGTCAGTACCAGCCCGCTCTCCCATCCGTCCCCGACGGAAGTGGAGGGCCCGGGGACTGACATCAGAGGCGTTTGGGGGACACTCACTTCCCACCCCCTTATAACTCTCTGTATTGTTTCCTTCCTTCCCCTTGAGCCCCATCCTAATATCCCTTTTCAAAGATCAGACGACCTCCCCCGCCCCCCGACCCGTCGTACTGCCCTCCTGGACTCTCTCGCCCCATTTCCATTGGTTGTGGACGGAGAGAGGGGGGTTAATTCCCCGCTTTGAGGGAGAAACGGGTGGCCTCGCATGCCCCTACACTATTCCCTCGTTGGGCTAATTAAGTCTCCTCTTAAAGATCCAAGAGGAAAAGAGCGAGGCGAACCCCGTGTGGGTCGGAGCCCCGGGCACACCTTCTGTTTCCCAGACGTCGGCAGTAAAAGATCCTCCCCAGCTGCAGGAAGGATTTTAGTAAGAGCCTCCCCCCTCGCCCACACTCTCCCCTCGGGGGTGGGGAAAGAGGGCTCAGTTCCCGCTCTGGTCCCCGCAGGCACCACATTCCGTTTGGAGGAGGCTACCCCCGGATCGCGGGATGGAAGCCCGCTTCCGGGAGGCTGCGTAACTGAAGCCGCGGGAGTCAGCGGGCCGGAGAGCTCGGCGGCCACCCTCGGCTCGGCTCGTGGATGTTGACAGCCCCCTCGGAGAGTCCCCGCAGATATGGCGGAGAGCTGGCTACGCGTCTCGGGAGCAGGGGCAGCGGAGGAGGCCGGACCGGAAGGCGGCCTGGAGGAGTCCAACGCCCTGAATGACAGCCTGACCAGCCTGCAGTGGCTGCAGGAATTCTCCATTCTCAACGCCGAGCTCCCCGCCCTGCCTTCGGGGGACACCGACCCCCACGGCTCCCACGAGCTGGCAGGCTCGGCCGAGCCGGGGTCTCCCCTGGCGGCGGACCCCGCCTGCCTGGGGCAGCCGCACACACCCGGCAAGCCCACGTCCTCCTGCACGCCGCGGAGCGCCCCCTCGGGGCTGCAGGCCTCGCCTCCCGACGACGTGGACTACGCCACCAACCCGCACGTGAAGCCGCCCTACTCGTATGCCACGCTCATCTGCATGGCCATGCAGGCCAGCAAGGCCACCAAGATCACCCTGTCGGCCATCTACAAGTGGATCACGGACAACTTCTGTTACTTCCGCCACGCTGATCCCACCTGGCAGGTAGGGAGGCACTCCCTCCCTCCCTCCCCATGCCCTCGCGGACTGGACTCACATCCCAGATCCGCAGGCCAAGTAGGCGCGGTACGGCCAGGGCCCCGAGAGAGGAAGGCCGTCCAGGAAGGACCTCAAGGGAGCCCAGTGCTTGGACTGCTGCCCCTTTGACTTCAGAGACGGAGGAGGGAGGATGTTCAGAGGGCTGCAGGGGTGCCGACATAGAGGTTCAAGGGGAAAGAACTTGTCACTCATCCGGCAGGCTCAGCCCAAAGACCAGGGCTGAACTATGCGTGGACACAGCCCCCCAGGGTAGGTTGATGGACTGAGGGACACATTTTTGTCCCAAGTCCTGGAATTCCTCGACACTCCCCTCCTCAAGGTCAGTTTGTCAGGGCCTGACTGGAGGCAGAGCATCGTTCCTGCCAGACTCTGCATCCCGCCTGCTTTCAGTTGGCTGGAGGGGCTCTGGGAGGGGAGAGGGGCGTGCTGCGGGGTGTGAAGGCCATCGGTGTCCCAGTGGAAGGGCTACGGGGCCTTCCGAAAGCTGCTGTGCCAGCCCCCACCCCAAGCCCTCCCTAGTTTCCTGCCTACACTCCTCCCCCTCTTCTCATCAACCTCCCTGGGGGGACAATTACCTCAGCCACGTGCTTTCCACAGGGGCTCTTTCCTCCCACACTGGCTTCATGTTCCAAGTCTCCGGAACCTGGCACAGAGCAGCCAAGGGGCCCAGACCACCATGTAAACCTCCCAGTCTTGCCAGGGGGCACTACTCACCTGCCGGCCCCACCCACCAGGCCCCAGACCCCTGTGCCCCAGCGTGGTTTGGACTGTGCACCCAGGCCTGAACAAGGCAGGATGGTGATTCAGGCTGGGCACACGCTGCCCTGAGCCTCTTCGACCATCAGGATCAGGGGCTACTTGGGGACAGAGACCCTGAGGATGCACAGATCCTTCCCTGTGGCACAGGTCACAGGATCAGAGTTCCTTTAATCACAGCTATTCCACGATTGCTTGGGCCCTGACCCTGGGGCAGGTACCATTTGTAACCTTGGTGAGAAAGCAGAGACCCTCCACCCCCCCCACACACTACCCCAAGCCTGAGAGGCCCCAGGAATGAGCGCTATGCTCTTGGCTGGGTAATAATCAACTGAGGCCTCAGAGCCTGGGGTGGGAGGAGGGGGACATGGTGGGTGAGGGCCCAGGCCAGCAGCCGGCTCTAGAAACAAGGAAAGTCATCAGATCCTCCCACACTTCATCCCCCCCCACACACACACACCCTCACACCCACTCACTCATTTCACAAACAGAGAAGGCCAGCCAGGCCCAGGCAGAGGGAGATGGCCGTCCAGGACCTGGGGGAGCCAAGGCCTTTGACCAGAGGCCACAAGCAGCGGGGTAAGGGAGGGAGGGCAGGACAGGCTGGCACTGAGAGCCACCCTGCGGCTCAGGGCTCGGATGACCGAGCAGGCAGATATCCTGGCCAAAGGGAACAAAAGCCCCCGACAGCACTCCCAGCTCCTGGTGCCCCGTGGCTGGTGTCCCAGAGCCTCCCGCTCGGAGCAGCGCCTCTGTCTCCCCTGCCCCCATCGGAGAGAAGGTGGTGGTGGGACTGGCAGTGGCTCTAGGAACCCCCCATCACTGACCCCACCCACTCTCCCAGCTGTCTTCCTTCTCTCCTACCTCCCTGTGTCCAGAACTCCATCCGCCACAACCTGTCCCTGAAGAAGGGCTTCATCAAGGTGCCTCGGGAGAAGGACGAGCCAGGCAAGGGGGGCTTCTGGTGCATCGACCCCCAGTACGCCGAGCGGCTGCTGAGTGGGGCCTTGAAGAAGCAGCGGCTGCCCCCAGTCCACATCCACCCGGCCTTTGCCCGCCAGGCCGTGCCAGAGCCCAGCGCCGCCCCATGGGCCGGGCCACTGACCGTGAGCACCGAGGCCCAGCAGCTGCTGCGGGAGTTCGAGGAGGCCACTGGGGAGGCGGGCTGGGGTGCAGGCGAGGGCAGGCTGGGGCGTAAGCGTCAACAGCCGCTGCCCAAGCAGGAGGCCAAGGTCCCGCGGCCCTCCAGCCCCCTGCTGCTGACCCAGGAGGAGCAGGGTGAGCTGGAACCCCTCAAGGGCAACTTTGACTGGGAGGCCATCTTGGACGCTGGCACGCTGGACGGGGAGCTGGGCACGCTGGAGACCTCGGAGCTGATCCCGCCGCTGAGCCCTGCCTCACACGGGGACGTGGACCTCACCATCCATGGCCACCACATCGACTGCCCTGTTACCTGGGGGCCTCCAGCGGAGCAGGCTACCGACAGCCTGGACTTTGATGAGACCTTCCTGGCCACATCCTTCCTGGAGCACCCCTGGGACGAGAGCACCCGTAGCTCCCTGCCCCCCGAGCCCCTCTTTGAGGCCGGGGATGCCACACTGGCCTCTGACCTGCATGACTGGGCCAGCCTGGGCGCCTTCTTGTAAGAAGCCAGGCCCTGCCCCACCTCCAGACAGCACCGAAGTCTGGGCCCAGACTGCCCCCCTCCCCGCCAGTGCAGGCCCATGGACACCCTACCGCCCAGGCAGGGGCTGGGCCAGCTCACCCCACCAGGCCACACGGCCCCCAGCCCAGGCCATCCTCAGATTCTAGTCCAGCAGGCTGAGAATTGGGGCCCAGGACCCAAATTGCTGCCTCCGCTCCCCAGCCCCCCATACACACAGTGTTTCATTGATCCACTTCTTCCCTGCCCCAGAGACACGCTAAGGGCCCTGCACTATGAGAGCTGCGGCTTGGAGGGGCCCTGGCCAAGCTGGAAACATCAGTACAGGGCCCGCCCCAGAACACCTTAGCTTCCAAGCTTCTCTCTCTCCTGCTCTCCTCCCCAGGTCTCTATCCAGAGCAAGTTCCCAGGTACAACCAATGCTGATTAGGTGACTGCAAATGAACACCCAAGAGGCCTCTCCTGGCAGTCTGTGAGGAGGAGCTAGGCGGAGGGGGGAAGAGAGAGGAGACAGAAAGGAGGCCGGGGTGCCGGGTGGAGCCAGGAGATTTTCTAAGGCCTCTGGGATCTTCTGGCTTCATCCCTAGAGGTGGGGCAGAGGGTATGTGTCCCTAATCTTTGAGCCCAACTTGAGGCTGAGAGCAGCGGGGAGATGGGGATCTGGGGTTTCGGGGCTGGGGCAGCCAAGCTGCGGAGGGAAAGGGGACAGACAGACTAATGTAGTGAATGTAGCTAGAGCTGAGGCTTAACTGGGAGGGACGCAGTGCTTGCTAGAACCACTGGGACCAGGAATGGGGGGATGGCCCCGTGCCCTTGCTTGCACTCCTGCAGGGGAGTGTCTTGCTCCACCATAAACGCCCTGGGCTGCATCCCACATCCACTCTCCTAACCCATCGGGCAATTTAACCTTTTTCATAGAAAGTGATTTACAATAAAAACATTTTTAAAACTAAAGTTTTAAAAAGTCTCAAAATGGACCTGCTTGCAACTTTCTCTGGGGAAAAGCATGGGCCAGTTTTGGGGAGGCCACGGCCCAAGGGGGA
This sequence comes from Mesoplodon mirus, assembly GCF_964341445.2. NCBI lineage: Eukaryota > Metazoa > Chordata > Mammalia > Artiodactyla > Ziphiidae > Mesoplodon > Mesoplodon mirus. The sequence goes on from NC_138994.1 coordinate 29,678,297, forward strand.
ATGGCTGGGAGGAAGATGGGGGGCACCAAAGGCCTGCAGAGTGTCCCCTGATGCACTCCTCAGGATCTCTGGGTGCCCAGAGAGAAAGGGGCTGAGAGGCGGCCCTCGGGGGTCCCCTGCAGCCAGGGCCTCGGCACCTCTCTATGTGCAATGGGGAGACTGTACCCACAGCCCCGAGGAGCAGGCGGCAAAGGAGGCACAGCCCCCTCCCTGGCCCTGAGGACTCACTCACAAAGGCCGTTCTTGCCCAGGGCTCGGCTCACGTTCCCCACCTCGCCCAAGTTGAGGGCCTGCCCAGACTCACCTGCGGTCCTCGCCTGGGCCCGTCTCCAGCTCCTCCCTCCCTTGGTCCCTTCCTGAAGGGACAGGGTGTGAGGTCAGAGGGCCCCAGCCCCTGGGGCCCCACTTGCCACCCTGGGGTTCATTCACCCCGCCCAGGGCCTTCCCTCCAATGCAGGTTGGGGCTGAGGGAGGCCATCAGGGCAGACGGAAGACGGGGTGCCTAGACCCTACAGCTCCAGCCTGTGAGGAATCAACGTACCAGAGTTCTGATGGGGAAACTGAGGCACAGCAAATATGTGACACTCAGCAGGCACCTTTCCACCCCCTCACCCCAGCTTTGCCTGGAACCCATCTCTCCCCCGAGCCTGCACCTGGCCCCGCCAGCACGCCCTTGTGGTGCACAGCCCCTTCCCCCAGCACTCACGTGCACGTGCGCACAGACACACACACACAAACACACACAAACGGGCACTGTCCTACACAATCCTGCCTAGCCTCCACGGACCCCTTTCTCCTGAGGCCCCTTTCTTTCCTTGCACTGGAGGCTGGCTCCAGGACAACCTGCTTTCCCTTGCTAATTACTCAAAATATTTTCGAAGGGTGCGCACACTGCAGGGCCAGGCGGGTTGGGGCCTTACAGAGCTCAGGAGGCAGCCCATCCCCTTCCCACCGCTTGCTGAGGAGGCTGCCCCAACCTCCCTCTGAGACTCCCTTCACCCCCTAAGCAACGACTCCCTCCCTCTCCCCACCACCCTCCAGCCTTCCTCCCCACGCTCCCCAGCACTGGGGGAACATGGGGGCTCCAGCCTCTCCACTGGTCCCCAGGCTCAGCCTCCAGCCCCCGCCAAAAGGGGTACATCCTGGATTGACAGGTGGGGCCGGTCACTGTCCCCCCTCCTCACCCTCTGCCTGGGCCCATGCTGGGGGAAGAGGGGCAAGGTCAGGGGCTGGCAGAACTGCCTGCCAGGTAAGAAAAGGCTGAAGAAGCTTCTGGCTGCCAGGAAGAATCCCCAGGAGCTCCTGAAAATCCCTATGCTTGGGACTAGCGTCTCTGGGGCTGGGACCCAAACACTGGCACTTTTAAGGGTCCATGGATGCTGCCAACGAGCAGCCAAAGGTAAGAGGGGGCTCCGAAGCGGCCACAACACAGGGCTTCACACACCCTTTCAGCAGGCAGCGTTTGGGGGTTGGCGGTGGAGGAGGCGGGAAGCGTGAGTGGATCCTGTCCCTCCTATTCATCCCTGCCCCGGCCCTTGGCTGGGTGGCTTTTTGAAAAAACGTTCAGTGACTCCGTATTTACTTAGAGATTCGCTGTAATCCCAGTCAATATATATTTTGCGCCCTTAACAGTAAGTTGCAGACAGGCTGCCCCATTAGCACTAGATACTTTAGTGTGTGTTTCCTTAGAACAAGGACACACCTCCATAATCCCAGTACCACCATCACAATCAGGAAATGAACACTGACCTGGTAATCCCATGTAACCGCAGACCCCCTTCACGTCTTGCAGATCACCCCAGGAATGCTCCTCTCCATTCCAACATCCCAATCCAGGACCCCATGTTGCACTGAGTTGTCCTTTCTCTTTTGCCCTGTGTGGCTTTGAGCCCATGACTCAAGCTCTCTGGGCAGGTTTCGCATTTCCTTTGATCTCCACGTTTGAGGTGAGAAGCCCTTCAGCCACTTCACCCTCAGGTGTGGTACAGTCCCTTCCCAAAGCAAGAAGCTAGCTTTCTGTCTCCTCACTTTCCACCTCTTCCCTATCCTCCCTCCCCCATGTATCGCCAGCCAGGAAAGGGATGAGGGGCAATGTTCAGGAACTCAGTGTTTGGGGACCCTCACCGTCTGCCCACGGGACAGGCCACCCCCAGCTCCAGTGACGGGAAGGCCCCCGGGATGGGATTCCATGCTGGCCTGAAGCAAATGCGCCAGGCCTCCTGAAGAGCTGAGCTGAGGGCAGGAAACACTCTTCTCCCCGCCTCTGCCCCCCTCAACATACTGGGGACCCAGACTTGAAGAAGGAAGGTCATGTCCATGGTGTCCTCCCAGGTCAGCACCGACACCGTCTCCTCCATGTCCGGCTCCTACATCGCCCCTGGCACGGAAGAGGACGGGGAGGCTCTCCACTGCCCCCGGGCCGCCAGCAGGACCCCCTCAGAAGAAGGAGACATAAGAGAGGAGCATGGGATCGCCCTCGCCGCTCTGCTCTGCTCTGTACTCGAGTCCCAAGGAGCTCAGTCCAGGGCCTGCCAGGGAGATCGGCAAAGCCCCCCAGTGCTCGGGAGGGGAGCCCTGGAAAACACGGTACCGGGTTGTTGAATCACAGACTCCCTCAGATGTGATCTTCCATGTGGCACCACTTCTGTCCTGAGGACTTGGTTTGCGCTTGCTGCCAGGCGAGCTGGGTAGGAGAGCCGGTGGCATCTGCACCTTGACTTTTGTTGCTCCTTTGCAGGTGACGCCAGCGGCGTCTCCAGACTGCAACTTTGCGGGCCTCGTCGCCACCGCTGAAGAGCAGGATGCAGAGGTAAGAGCAAGGTGGACGCTGGTGCCCCTCCCCGGTCAGAGGGACTGCCGGCGCTGGCACAGGATGCAAATAGGATGGGGGCTCTTCTGGAAGAAGCCTTCCAAGGTGGTGCACTTGGATCTGTTAGAGGCAGGGTGCAGAGCAGAGGGACTGTCCGGTTAGCAGAGGGCGCTGGTCTCAGCGTAATAGGCGTGGGGTGAGTTCCAGAGGGAAGTCTTCCAGGCCAGACCCTTGAGAGGGTGTTTGTCCTCCAATTCACTTAGTATTTACCTGGCACAGGCATCTCACATCTTCCTGGCACTGGGGGACACAAAGACCGAGTGACATGGCTTTTGCCTGCCCACACCCCCAATCCACCCATCCCACCCATCCCGGAGCTCCATCTGATGGAGGAATCAGAGTTATAACTCAGCGTGAGCAGTGCTCTGACGGAGGTGTGCCTGAAGTATATGGAATGCCCAGCTCCCAGTGGGGACTCTACAACTTTCTCTTGAGCCAGATGTTCTCAAAGGAGTATCTGGATGGGATTGGGGATCCTAAAGGGTTCCTGAAAGTTTTATGATCTCACGGTTTGCTTTTTCATTTGACAACTTTGATTTCCACCTGAGAGAAACAGTGTGAGCTAAACTATGACCAAGGCTATTCCTGACAGTCCCAGGGTCCCTCTGTAAGGTGCCTCAGACCTGGTCCCTCTGGAACGTGCCTCAGACCTGGTCCCTACGGGCCGATCCTGCCTCGCCAAGCAAAATCTGCCTCTGCTGGGCCTCCCAGCCATCTCACACGGACAGGAAATGTATGGATACCATGAGGGTGGTTAGTTCTGTCTTCTGACAATCAGTAGACTCATTTCACTGCTTTATGGACTCACAGTGCCTTCCTTCTGTCCTAGGGAAATGAGGTTCTAGAAGAAGAGGACGGATCACCCACACAAGAAGATGGTAAAAGACCTGGTCTTTTGCTCCCTTTTATTATATTTCTCTCCCGGGTATTCTCTGAAGGGTAGAGAAAGGGGCACTGGTGTGACTTGGTGGCACTGCTCAAGGGTGTGGCTTTGGGGAAAGGTTGTCTTCTTGATGGAATATCAAAGCAAGCAGGGTATCTGAGGACCTCAGCAGCCTTCCTGGCTCTTTCTGGGCCTCTGAGCCAAGGCTGCAGAAGATACATGGAGTTCTCCATCTACGTTGAGTAGATCCTGAAGCTTCTTGGGCAACTGCCATCACCTTCCTTCCTGCTTCAGCTTCTCAGCTGAGTCTCACAGAACTGCTCTAGCAGCCCCAAAGTTCAGCTGCAGCAGGAGAACAGCTTCCTCCCCTTGGGGGAACCGACTGTTAGGCAGTAGGTTTTCCTGCTTTAGTGAAGAAAACGGCTGATGTTACAGTAGCAGAAGGATCACAGCCCTGGCGGCACAGCAAAGGTGAGGTGAAGAGACGTTAGCAGCTCAGCGTACACTAGTGTTTGTAGGCTATTGGAACGAGTCTCTTTACCATCATTCAGGCCTCAAGTAGATATATTTTTTTAAATTGGAAGAGTTGGTTTACAATGTTGTGTTAGTTTCTGCTGTACAGCAACGTGAATCAACTATACATATACATATATCCACTCTGTTTTTAGATTCTTTGCCCATATAGGCCATTACAGGGTACAGAGTAGTCCCCTGTGCTCTACAGCAGGTCCTTATTAGTTATCTATTTTATATATAGTAGTGTGTATATGTCAATCCCAATCTCCCAATTTATCCCTCCCCTCCCTTGCCCCCCGCCATAACCATAAGTTTGTTTTCTACACCTGTGACTCTATTTCTGTTTTGTAAATAAGGTCAATCATATCTTCAGTCGGAAGAATTTGGTTTCTAGTAAGCCGAGAAGCGAAGGAACGACCTACATATAGAGCAAGGAAGTGGCGGGGGGGGGAGGGTAGGCGAGCTGGGAATCCCACCTGGGATTGTAGGACCAGGCGTCCCAGGAACCGGTGTCTCTTCCGTCTGCTCCTCTGAGGTGCCTCCACCGAAGGGCAACCTCCAGAGCAAACCTGGATCCCAGCCTGGATGCAGATGTCATGCTAGTCGCTTCTGCTTTGGCCATGGCAGTTGCTTGGGGGGTTGTGTGGTGTGCAGGGGGTGCGCATGTGCACATGACCACTCTCTCCTGGCCAAGTAGTGCCGGAGGAGGGGTGGTCGCCCAGGCTGTGCCTCTGCCGCACGCGCACGCCAACCAAGCCGGGGTTGGGCGCTACCTCTCCTCGGTTGATGTCTTCAGGGCGCAAGGCTCTGAGTTCTCCATTGTGATTGTCGTCCCCAGTAGAATATTTGCTTCTAAAAGGCACAGGGCAGTACGTGGTTTCCGCCTGACATTCCATATGTGGTTTCCACCTGACATGCTGTACACAGTAGATGTATGTTTCTTCCTCTCCCTTTCACCAAGGAAAAAAAAACCGGGTGGGGGCTTGAAAAAATAACATCTAAAATTGTCCCCTTCCCATCTTACACGACTGTAGGTTTCTGGTCAGCCCCTTAAAACATCTTCAGAATAGAAAATTAAGTCTCAAAGAAAATAAATCATAATTTTGCAAGCAATGCGATTCTTTGATTTGAGGTGCAAAATTACGGGACCAAAGAGCTTTAATTGCCATTTTATGTATTAGTCATTTCGCAGAGCCTTGTGGTCATAAACACACCTCACGTGCACCGACAGACACAGGCCTGAGCCCGGGGTCACTTCCCCCGTGGCTCTCCTAGCTCTTCCAGCCTGGCTTAGGCTCTGCTCTGGGCCCGGGTCTGCGTGTCCGAATCCCACAGACCTCCCCAGGGTCTGATTTCCCTGGAACGAAGGCTGGAAAGGGGCCAGTTAAGGAAACAGAGCAGAACAGAGCGAGAACACAAACGTACCCACGCAGTTTCCTTTATTGTCCTCTCTCCCCACTTAATTATTGTCTTTTTTTTAACATATGATTTGATGTTTTTTGTCTCCATCCTTAAGATTTTTATTTTAAGGACAGCAAAGCAGAGAAAAACACAGCCAGGTCCTCTCTAACTGCCTTAACTCCGTTACAGGCCAGAGGACATTCGCATTTCTAGGTATGGAGTGTGACAATAACAATGACTTTGACATCGCCAGCATGAAAGCACTGGACAATAAGCTGTGCTCTGCGGTCTGCTTAGCCGGTGAGTGGCAGTCTGCTGAACATGAACTTGGTGGGAGACGCTCCCCTGCTCGCACCCCTGCTCTCACCCTGGGACACCCATCTCCTGCCCTGCAGTTCCTGCAAGAAGGCATGGGCTTTGCTAAGGTGCTGGGAGCCAGTTGCTGAAAGGAAGTGAGGCAGCCTTGGGAGAGTCCTTGGGCAAAGAGCGACTCTGCTCTAAGCGAATCTATTTGGGCATGGAGAAAGGCACAAAAATACCTCCAAAGCCTTCCGATTTGACCTGACCGTGCCCACTCCATCATGATCTTGCAGATCCCATGGCAGGGGGCCTGGTCTTGTTTCCATCAACAGGCAGTTTAAGGCAGACACGGCCTCTGTGATAAGGTCTTGGAAAGAGAGCCTGAGCCCTTGAAAAGGGAACCTGTAGCCACTCAGAGGAGAGTGTTTAGTTAGGATCAGAGAGGAATTTCAAAGCCAGCATTTTATAGACTAGCTCTGTGACCCAGTGAGCCCTGGGCTACCACCAGTTGCCTTGTGCTCCCTAGATTTGGATCCCAAAGGAACAATCAGGGGTCGAGGGTAACTCTTCTCCCTGGAGCCCTAACTCTATAAATTCAATCAGGGCCATCAACGTGCCCCTTATTCCTTCTCATGACACTAAACTGAATCCAGGATGAGTTCTCAGGAGGAGCCCACCTGTCAGTCACACTCTGGGCACTGATGTCTCTCTGCTCCATGCTCACCAAGGGCTTCACCAACCATGGCTCTAAAGCCACGTCTTGCCTGGTGGACTAGGTCGAAATTGCCCCTCCTTGGTTCACAGCAGAGACTGCCTTCATGTTGCGTGGTCTGTAATCTCTTAAACATGCCCTGGACATGTTTAAGCTTCAGGACAGCCAGGTCCCGTCATGGCTCCATTGCTTTACTCTCTTTGCAACATGGTTACAGGTGCTGGAGGGACACAAACTCCTGTGGTTGCCACTCTCCATCAGCTTGCAGAAGACCCATGTACTCACCCCTCTGGCCCCATGCAGGCTTGTGGTGGAGGAAGCCGTAATCCCCAGAGACGCCTCCCACAGCCTTCCCAGGGGCTCTCCGGTCCCTTCCCACTTAGCGTTGACCCAGCCAGGCTTGGGCCAGAGTGGCTGAGGTCCAGGGTACACTTCACTTCCTGCCTTCCCACTCTTTACCTGGCTTCTGTCTGTCCATTTGTTTCTCATGTCTTTTTGCCAAATGTACGTCTGTCTGTCCAGTTTGTTTATTTTGAAACTCATTTAGGTTACCCAGACTTCGTGTGAAAGTTCATGTTCACCCACACCCAACCCCAAGCTTGCTGGGCACACGCACATCAGAGGGGCCTTCGCTGAGGCTTCCATTCCTAACTGGCAAGAGCCTGTATTTAATATGCTGAAATTTTCCAGGAAAAATAAATATCTGTGAGACTAGATTAATCCCTGTTCCACAAAAGCGGGGATGCTTCGGTGGCAAAGGTTACAGGCAGGATTCGTTTTGGTCACTAGTTGGGGAAGATGCCATCTCTGCCCTCACTCCGCCCTGAGTCTGTGGCAGCTGTGCCAGCCAGCCGCTCACTGGGCTTCAAGAGAGGAATCTAGGCTCCTGCCTCCCCGCAGTGGCTCCCCACCAACCCCCGTGTTTGGCAGAGAGAGCTCCTGGGAATTGTTTTAGCCGCCCATGCTGGTGGAAACTGACCCCAGGCCTTGTGCTTCCTCCTCTCCCTAACTCCTTCGGGCCAACCTGCTGGTGGATGTTTATTCCACTCTGGGATTGCGGCAGGAGAGCGAGGCCTGGAAGGAAAACAATGCCTGGGCTTCTTTACGGTGATCTCGGGAGCCAGCCATTCTCAGATTAAACTGGCTTCACCGTTCAGGCCAGACCTGAAACCGAATGACAGTGGCGCCTGCCGGGAGAGGGAGTTGAGGGTCGCATCGTAGCCTCACCCTGAGGTCTCAAGGGCTCTTACGAGAGAAGGAAAGTGCATCTGCTCTCTTGGTAAAATGTTTCTCGGGTTCTGCCGTTAGCGTCACACTGGTAGTAAAGAGCTGGGGAACTCTCTGGAAGAATCTGTCAGGTTAATGTCAGGTTAATGACAGGAGCATCCACTGTGGTAGGTCCCATGGAATCAAGAGACCTCACCACGCTCAGCTGTAAGTTCAAAGTTCCTTCCTATGACTGAGGTGCCTCAGGCTGGCTTGGCCATCAGGACAGCTTCTCAGGCACTTGGTCTCCCTCTCCACACTGTTTCCCTCCCCACACGGATGCCACTCGCCTCACGGAGCGCCCACAAGGAGGGAGCCCGGGGAGCACCCCATGGTCCACCCTCCCCAGGCCCACAGGTGCTCTGCCAGGAGCCCCAGCTCGCGGCAAGGATGGCTCAGGTCCCCATCCTCGCTGCTCTCATCACCCTTGTGGGAGTGATGTTGAGAAAGCACCTGTGTCATTCCAGCACCTCTTCCGCTAAGAAGCCTCTGGGTCTTCTTTGGCCCCGAGACCAAGGTGGGGGGGCGATGGTATGTTCTGAGATTGTTCTGCAAGGTTCTCAAAGGGAGGAAATCTGAGTTGACCATTGTAGGTGATGAGCTGACTATAATCGCGAGGCCATGCTAGGTAGACGGGGCCCCAAGGAACCTGATGGAGTATCACACAGGCGTCAGGATAGTGGCCAGGGGACCAGTGGCAATTCTGTGAAAAGGCTCTGGGTGGTGTGATGGGAAAAAGCAAAGATAATTTGAGTTTATTAGTGGAAATACAAATGTTTTTGTTTTGTTTTGTTTTGTTTTTTGTGGTACGCGTGCCTCCCACTGTTGTGGCCTCTCCCGTTGCGGAGCACAGGCTCCGGACACTCAGGCTCAGCGGCCATGGCTCACGGGCCCAGCCGCTCCGTGGCATTTGGGATTTTCCCGGACCAGGGCACAAACCCTTGTCCTCTGCATCAGCAGGGAGACTCTCAACCACTGCGCCATCAGGGAAGCCCGATACAGATGTTTTTAAATGATGGCATTGGACAGGAGTGGGCATACCGATGAAATCTAAAAGTACTTATGGAGGGAATTCCCTGGCAGTCCAGTGGTTAGGACTCAGCACTTTCACTTCAGTGGCCTGGTTCAATCCCTGGTCGGAGAACTAAGATCTTCCAAGCCACTGTGCAGCCAGAAAAAGAAAAGTACTTATGGAGACCTGAAATAACCCAAGACTAAGACGCCACTAGGAAGGGTTATGCTTCGCAGATACTAAGGAAAAATCGGAATTAACTTTCTCTTTTCTTGGAGAGAAACTCTACAAGATGGTGGAACTGTTACAGATCTTAAATTTAATTAGTGGCTGGGTAGAGGCAGGAAAGAGGTGTGTGGAATCCCCCTAGATGTGCTCCCCAAATCTGCCTCTAGAGGTGTCTTCACTCCCCCGTTTCTGAGCCTGAGGAGGGAATTAAGTGGGAACCACCTTTCTCTACCTCCCGTGAAGGATTTTGAATCTCCAGGCTCCCTTTTCTGGCTGAGGGCTGGACAGAATGGTAGCACTCGCTCAGGAAGTCCTCCTGCGCCTTCCAGGCTTACCTTCTGCATCCAGGATGCACGGAGCAGCAGGGTTTCGCCGAGGGTCTGGCAGAAGCCTTTTTAGAGGAAAGAGAACCACCGACTGTACCAAGAAGCTGGGGAGATCAGAGACTTCAGGTCTGAGTCTTCAGGCTGTTTCAGAAGGAGCCAGTTTTCAGCCCTGGCTCAGAATCTGGACCGGTGGTGTTTGTAGCAAGGACTCAAGAATTCAGAGCCAGGCAGCCTGGCAGCCAGTGGTGGTGGCAGCGAGGCTGCGGCAGTGTTTTGATTTGACTTTGTGTGTGTGTGTGTGTGTGTGTGTGTGTGTGTGTCTTCTCTCCTGTTTACCATTTGCTTTTGGTCGTTCCTACCAAACAGCCACAGTTCCGGAGTCCTGCCCATTAAACACAGAGGAATAAGTATGAGATCTACCAAATTATATAAAATGAAGGAACAACTTATTTCATCTGGGGGTTCCTAACTTAAAAGCGCAATCTTGCCTGCTCTGCATCCTGTCACCCTTAGAGGGGAAAAGCACTGTGGACCCATGTGCCGGACTCCGGTACCCCCAGGGAGTACAGATCCCCGCATTCCATCTGGCTGTGAGAGATACCTAAACATTTCCTGTCCCACTCACTCCCCTTCCCCTGGGGTCCACCTCCACAAGACTATTATTAGAGCCTTAGGGCGGATTAGCACACCAGGACATTTATGGGTATACACAATTTATACCCGCTGAATCCTAGTGTTTCTGCCATTAAAGGGTTTCGTGTCTTGGGCTGGCCTAAACTGAAGCTGACGCCAGACATTTGTGAGTGGCCTCCCTCAAATGTGACACAGTGAGCCTCACGCCCACCCTCCAGGGTCAGCCGGCTCCGTCCACGAACTGAGCCCTCTGAAGGGCATGGCTCTCGGCTCTGCCCTGGAGGAGATCACCGTGTGCTGGAGGATCCAGCAATTTCCACACAGCATGAGAAATGGGGTGGTGGTACGGGCCAGTGGGGGAGCACTTCGGAGCACGCTGGACCCCATCTGGCTTCAGGGGGGGCCTTCTGGGGGCAGGTGCTGGAAGAGGCAGCTCAGCAGTCCTCGGCCAGAGAATGGAAGGCTTTCCCCCAACTCAGGGGGTTAGGGCTTCATCCTCTCCCTTCAGAAGGGGCATCTCGCTTCACTGGGGGGACTGAATCAGATGGAGTCATTCTGTGGGCTGGGAGGACGACTTGGGGGAGATGAGTGTAGCCTGAACAAGGCCTGGGGGGCGGATGGTTTTCGCGCACATTCTGTGAGTCAGGCGCCCTGCTCACCACTCTTCCATGTCACCTCGCTTAGTCTCACGGCATCCCTGGGGTGTAAGTACTTGTCTCCCATCTGATGGATGGGAAAACCAGGGCTCCAAGTACAGTGACCTGCCCAAGGTCACACAGTCAGTACGTTACAAGCTGGGGCTGTATCCCGGTTTTCTGACTACAGATTTAGACCTTACTAGAGCTTGAACAAGCAGGAGGTCAGGATGGATTGGATACAGAGCATGAAGGAGAGAGAAGCACCAAGAGTGGGTTTCCAGCATGGGCAGCGGGTGCTTCTCGTGCAGGAACTGCAGGACAAGGGGGGAAGATGATGAGTTTCGTGGATGGTACCCGGGGGACCCCAAAGCTCTGGAGCTAATGTCTCCTGGGGTTGGTGGCACCAGCTGATAGCAACTCTCGGTGGGCTGTTCGGGTGCAGAAGGAGAGGAACAGCTGTCACTCTGTTCTCTGCCATGCCATTTGGTCCCTGGCACCCTGCTGGGCAGCCAGTCCCTTCCTGCCCCACCCTGGCCCCCACAGCAAACACTAACTCTGAGCCCAAATTAACACATTCTTCTCCCTCCCCTTCACCTCCTCCTGCTCTCGTGAAAGTCTCAGCCAGACTCAGTTTCTTTTCCTGGTCCGCTGTAACACTTAGGCAAACTTCAAGACCAAATAAAGATACAAAGGTGGATCCTACGGCAAGCTCACAAAACAAGGACCATCCTGCATGTCCCTCCATCAGTGGGCCACAGTGGCCATGACTGTCCCTCGCCCAGTGGACGCCACTGCTCCCAAGTTTCACGTGCTGTGGTTTGCACCCTGTGGGAGTTCCAGCTAATGCGCATCTTGCCAGCTTTCGTGCCAAACTCCCGGACTGTCCTGCCAGAGACACCATCTGCACCAAACCAAAGGTCCGGTAACCTTCCTTTCCTCTTCTCAGGTGCCTGGCAGGCTGACGACAACGTGGTCAGTCGTCGGAACACGCAGCGCAGACGCCCATCTTCTGGCAGCCTGGAGGACCCCGAGAACAGGCTCTGCGTGTGGGATCCTTTGGCCATCTGAGAGCCTTAGCCCCTGTACCAGGGCTCTCCTCCCGTTCTCACATCCCATCCTGGCCTCATGGCACCACTGACCTCCTGGGCATCCTCAGCCAGACACACGGAGACTTTTTAGACCCACGTGAAAGCTGGATGCTGAGGGCACCTGACCCTTCTCCCAGACTCATCTTCTTCCGCAACCGTGATCCTTCCCCTCTCAGAAGGGACTGGAAACCTCTTTTCTCCTTGTGGGCTAAAGCCACTCGAACTGCAGCTCATGAGACCCTTTGCAGAGAGTCTCTGGAATGTTTCCACTGTATCTTGATCTTCAGGTGGAGCTGTGGTCTACAGACTGGTTATTTCTTGTGCATCTTTTTTTTTTTTTTCTCCTTAGGAGGTAGACCAAGAAGACTCAAGAGTTTGGGTGACTTCATTACAAACACCCATCTGGCATTTTCTAGTCTCTGGGACATCATAACCAATCTGAGACCTGCAGATTGGGGTGGCGTTGGGGGATGACTCCTGTGAGAAGGGAAAGCCATATTGCACTGTAAGTGGGGTTTCCCTCAAAATGCATTAGGAGCTCCTCTCTCAAGGACAAGAAGCAGTGGCAACCACCAGAAGGTTGGTTGGGAAAACAGTTCTTGCTTCTGGTAGCAGAGGCTATGCCTCGTGTGTCTGCTTAGGAAGGAGGCCTTGAATCTGAGAACCCCTCAGTTACATGATGACCTACCGGGGAGTTCTTTATGATCAGGTGCACTCAGGAAGGCCTGGGGCTCCATCCTAAGGTGACACTGCAAAGGCATTTTTGACCCCCTCGATGTACCAGGCACTTGTTAGGGACTGTCGTATATTATCACGTTTCATCACTACCGCCCTGTCAGGTGGCATTCTTACCCCTGCTGCCCCCGTCTCCACCCCGCTTTTCTGAAAGAGTTGAAGAAAGAAGCTGAGAGAGGGGTGGACCGGTGGTTCTCATTTGGTGCCCAGGAACCCCAAAGGAGGTTGGGGGAAGGGCTGAACTGGGGTCAGTGGTGGTCTGGGAGGCTCCCCATCCCACCGGTTTTCCTCCCCTGTCCTCCAGATCAGCTGAGCCTGATGGGGGGAGCCGGAGGTACTGCCTTCCATAGGCTCATCAGAGATTTAGAGATATTGTTCAAATCACATGTCCACCCCACCCCAGTCCAGTGTAGGCATATAAATAACAGTCTGAAACAGCAAGACCGTAAGCTGTTGGCTGTTCGTCTCTCAACACTAGTGTTATCAATGGATTCCTCATAGCTCTCTGATAGATGCATTGTCTGCTGGCTTTTGGAAGAGGTGGTTAGTTAGTGGAGCATGAGATTGAGAAGCAAAGTGGGATCCAACAGTTTGTGAGGCTGAGATGTGACAGAGCCCTAGGCTATGCCCACCATGATGGCCTGAATTAGTAGTTGGAATTGTTGCCCTAGAGGAACTTTTCATGGTCCTTCCCAAGGCCTCAAAGAGAGCCCAGTGCCGGGGGATCTTTTGCACCTCCTGTGTGGCTGCCTTGTGCCGTCAGGTGCGTGGTGACCCTCACTGCCTGGTGGTTGTGGTTCACATCCTGCCCTGGGGGTGGGCAGGCGGAGGCCTGTGGTCCTGACAGACACTACATGAGCCAAGCCAAATCTCAGCTTCTGCCTTGAGTTCTGGTGTCCACCCGCTCTGAAATCCTGCAGTGGGCTCTGCTGTTTCAGACCCCTGTTAATGTCCTTTCTTTCCCCGAAACATTCTTACAGACCCTTTCATATTGATGATTCCAGCAATAACCACACTTCCTGATTTCCTTGAAATCTGAGCCCCAGAAGCACTAGGGAAGGGGACTCTCCCTGAGCCTGGGGTGGTGGCATACAGATCCACCTCCTCTCCCGGCAGGTAGTATTCAGAGTGTGGTGTTACCTGAGATGAAGGAGATGTAGGTAAACAGTCGCCACAGTGGCCAGGAACCCTAAGAGGAAGCCATTGTCTTCACCCTTTCTGGAGGGTCTGTCTTCTCCCAGGAAGAGGCTCAGAGAGATTCCTCAAGGCCTTGGTTCCATAACCAAGACATACCCGGGTGAGAAGTGGCCCTTCACTCCTGTTTCTCAGACAGTTCCTGCTCTCTCCCCCATCCCCGCACCTCTTTGCCCTCATTTAGCTCTTTGGCGAGCAGAAATATCCCATCCAAAAGGGCTGGGATCAGGGAACAGGGCACAGAGCCTGGTCGGGGAACAGGACAGCCGCCCCAGTCATCATCTGGAGATGGTCATGTTGTTAGCAGTTGACCCACAGAGAATATGACGGGGCCTGGTTTCTCACACAAGGACACAGACTAACCGGAGGCCTGGGGCTCCTTCCTGCCACACTCAAGTCGGAGCTCACCTATGAGCTCACTTCCGGGTGGTGTGGTGATCCCAGCCTTCTCACAGAGCCCTTTTTCCTTCTCCTCCCCAGTCCCATCCTACCAGAGGCCATGCCAACGCTGGGGCGTCTCCTGGGCACGGATCCACACACGTTAAGCCATCTCACCTGGGGAGGGTTTTTGTCCTGTTCACCTGACCTTGGCATGCTGCTTGCTCACTGTGCTTTAGGATCTGCACACCTAGTGTGTGTAAGTATGTGTGTACTGTTGTGCCATCTGTGTACCCCTCACTCCCTGGAGTACACTCATGGGCACACTACAGTGGGGACGTCAAGGATGCAATATTTATGGACTGCTGCATGATTCTTAAAAATGAATAAAACTGTTCACGAGGGAAGAAGAGGTGTTAACTGCGCAGTTGGCTTATTTGTGAAAGTTGCTGTCCGACTTTCTCCAGCACGCTTTTAATACTTTGACTCAATAACAACTCACACTGCAGAAATATAGAAGATCATGAGAGATTACTACAAGAAACTCTATGCCAAGAAAATGGACAACCTGGAAGAAATGGACAAATTCTTAGGAATGCACAACCTGCCAAGACTGAATCAGGAAGAAATAGAAAATATGAATAGACCAATCACAAGCACTGAAATGGAAACTGTGATTAAAAATCTTCCAACAAACAGAAGCCCAGGACCAGATGGCTTCACAGGCGAATTCTATCAGACATTTAGAGAAGAGCTAACACCTATCCTTCTCAAACTCTTCCAAAATATAGCAGAGGGAGGAGCACTCCCAAACTCATTCTACGAGGCCACCATCACCTTGATACCAAAGCCAGGCAAGGATGTCACAAAGAAAGAAAACTACAGGCCAATATCACTGATGAACATAGATGCAAAAATCCTCAACAAAATACTAGCAAACAGAATCCAACAGCACATTAAAAGGATCATACACCATGCTCAAGTGGGGTTTATGCCAGGAATGCAAGGATTCTTCAATATACGCAAATCAATCAATGTGATACACCATGTTAACAAGTTGAAGGAGAAAAACCATATGATCATCTCAATAGATGCAGAGAAAGCTTTCGACAAAATTCAACACCCATTTATGATAAAAACCCTGCAGAAAGTAGGCATAGAGGGAACTTTCCTCAAGATAATAAAGGCCATAAATGACAAACCAACAGCCAACATTGTCCTCAATGGTGAAAAACTGAAACCATTTCCACTAAGATCAGGAACAAGACAAGGTGGCCCACTCTCACCACTCTTATTCAACTTAGTTTTGGAAGTTTTAGAAACAGCAATCAGAGAAGAAAAGGAAATAAAAGGAATCCAAATTGGAAAAGAAGAAGTAAAGCTGTCACTGTTTGCAGATGACATGATACTATACATAGAGAATCCTAAAGATGCTACCAGAAAACTACTAGAGCTAATCAATGAATTTGGAAAAGTAGCAGGATACAAAATTAATGCACAGAAATCTCTGGCATTCCTGTACACGAATGATGAAGAATCTGAAAGTGAAATCAAGAAAACACCCCCATTTACCATTGCAACAAAAAGAATAAAATACCTAGGAATAAACCTACCTAAGGAGACAAAAGACCTGTATGCAGAAAATTATAAGACACTGATGAAAGAAATTAAAGATGATACAAATAGATGGGGAGATATACCATGCTCCTGGATTGGAAGAATCGATATTGTGAAAATGACTCTACTACCCAAAGCAATCTACAGGTTCAATGCAATCCCTATCAAACTACCACTGGCATTTTTCACAGAACTAGAACAAAAAAATTCAAACTTTGTTTGGAAAAACAAAAGACTCCGAATAGCCAAAGCAATCTTGAGAACGAAAAACGGAGCTGGAGGAATCAGGCTCCCTGACTTCAGACTACACTACAAAGCTATAGTAAGCAAGACAGTGTTTTACTGGCACAAAAACAGAAAGATAGATCAATGGAACAGGATAGAAAGCCCAGAGATAAACCCACACCCATATGGTCAACTTATCTTTGATCAAGGAGGCAGGAATGTACAGTGGAGAAAGGACAGCCTCTTCAATAAGTGGTGCTGGGAAAACTGGACAGGGACATGTTAAAGTATGAGATTAGATCATTCCCTGACACCATACACAAAAATAAGCTCAAAATGGATTAAAGACCTAAATGTAAGGCCAGAAACTATCAAACTCTTAGAGGAAAACATAGGCAGAACACTCTGTGACATAAATCACAGCAAGATCCTTTTGGACCCACCTCCTAGAGAAATGGAAATAAAAACAAAGATAAACAAATGGGACCTAATGAAACTTCAAAGCTTTTGCACAGCAAAGGAAACCATAAACAAGACCAAAAGACAACCCTCAGAATGGGAGAAAATATTTGCAAATGAAGCAACTGACAAAGGATTAATCTCCAAAATTTAAAAACAGCTCATGCAGCTCAATAGCAAAAAAACAAACAACCCAATCCAAAAATGGGCAGAAGACTTAAATAGGCATTTCTCCAAAGAAGATATACAGACTGCCAACAAACACATGAAAGAATGCTCAGCATCATTAATCATTAGAGAAATGCAAATCAAAACTACAATGAGATATCATCTCACACCAGTCAGAATGGCCATCATCAAGAAATCTAGAAACAATAAATGCTGGAGAGGGTGTGGAGAAAAGGGAACACTCTTGCACTGCTGGTGGGAATGTGAATTGGTACAGCCACTATGGAGAACAGTATGGAGGTTCCTTAAAAGACTAAAACTCGAACTACCATATGACCCAGCAATCCCACTACTAGGCATATACCCTGAGAAAACCATAATTCAAAAAGAGGCATGTACCAAAATGTTCATTGCAGCTCTATTCACAATAGCCCGGAGATGGAAGCAACCTAAGTGTCCATCATCGGATGAATGGATAAAGAAGATGTGGCACATATATACAATGGAATATTACTCAGCCATAAAAAGAAACGAAACTGAGCTATTTGTAATGAGGTGGATAGACCTAGAGTCTGTCATACACCGTGAAGTAAGTCAGAAAGAGAAAGACAAATACCGTATGCTAACACATATATATGGAATTTTAAAAAATGTCATGAATAACCTAGGGGTAAAACAGGAATAAAGACACAGACCTACTTGAGAATGGACTTGAGGATATGGGGAGGGGGAAGGGTAAGTTGTGACAAAGCGAAAGAGAGGCATGGACATATATACACTACCAAACGTAAGGTAGATAGTGGGAAGCAGCCGCAGAGCACAGGGAGATCAGCTCGGTGCTTTGTGACCGCCTGGAGGGGTGGGATGGGGAGGGTGGGAGGGAGGGAGATGCCTGAGGGAAGGGATGTGGGAACAGATGTATATGTATGACTGATTCACTTTGTTATAAAGCAGAAACTAATAAAAAAATAAAATAAAAATTAAAATAAAACAATAAATACTTGGGAAGAAAAAAAAAACTTTGACTCAAGACAAGCTGGACATGGAGGAGTGAGAGAGGGCAAGGGGTAGAGGAAAAGACATGTTTCTGGGTGGGAGCTGGTGTACCATCCCCCGGGCACAGCTCCTGCCCAGAGGCCTGATAAGGAGCCCTCACCTCCACCCACCCCCTTCAACCAGAGAACTTCCAACTGCAGCTCCTCAATAACTGAAGAGCAGGAAAGCTGGTGACTGGAGGGAGGCTGGGGGAGGGGAGGAGGAAGGACCACAGTCCACCGTTAGTCCGTCACTTAAAGGCTGGTGAAATGAATGGGGCAAATGACCCCAGTCAAAGAATTTGGCAAGTCCACGGCTTTCCTGGCTTTCACCCAATGGCTCTGTTTCCTCGGCTATCTGGAAAGGAGGGAGAGCACTTCCGAAGAAGCCTCTGGAATGTCAGCTTCTGGGAATCTTGCTGAGGACGGGGCGGGGAGGGGGCGCTTACCGGGAAACACTGGATTACCCTAGCCGCCTTGGGGTGCCTGCGACCGGGGCTGCGGTTTCTGCGGACCTGAGCGGCAGGTGGCATCGGAGAGTCAGACCTGCTTGCGGGCACCAAGACGACACTCGGTCGGGAGACCGGGACAGGCCGCAGAAACGTGAGGAAGTGCCACTCGCAGCCCAGAGGAGAGGAAAGGAAAGCCCCAAGCATGCACCCAGCCCTGGCCCCCGCGCCACGGGCTGCGTCCCAGGAGCCGTCGCCACCTCTGAGCAGCCCAGATGGGAAGGGGGTGGGGCGGAGGACGGTTCCCGCGGCGAACTGCTCGCCGAGGGCCCCGGGGCCTCTGCGGGAGCGCCAAGCCGCGCGCCTCTCCGAGCCCTGCGCGGGGCCGTCGGGCGGGAATGCGCGGAGCCGGGACGCGGTGGCGGGTAGGGGGCTGGGTCGCGCGCGGGAGAGGGCGGCAGGAGGGAGCTGGAAGAGAGTTACCGCGTGAGAGAGCCGTTAAGAGCCCGCGGTCTCTTTGGAGATGCCCTGGCCAATGGCAGAAGCGGAAGCTGTTTATATGGGCGGGGCGTCGCCACGGCAGCAGGAGACGCCTTGCGAGCGGCTACTGAGTGCCGGTCCCCAGCCGCTGGCTTTCAGAGAGGCGCCGGCGGGCGTGAGTGGCGACGAGGATTGCTGGCTGGGCCCTGGAGCTGGGAGCAGAGAGCCGCGGTGAGGGTGGGCGGTGGGAGGAATTTCTTTGAGAAGCTTCCTTTGGCCCGGGCTGCGCTCTGAGCCAGGTAAGGGACGGGGAGGGCTGCCGGCCGTGGGAAGGGAGGGCGTCAGTACCAGCCCGCTCTCCCATCCGTCCCCGACGGAAGTGGAGGGCCCGGGGACTGACATCAGAGGCGTTTGGGGGACACTCACTTCCCACCCCCTTATAACTCTCTGTATTGTTTCCTTCCTTCCCCTTGAGCCCCATCCTAATATCCCTTTTCAAAGATCAGACGACCTCCCCCGCCCCCCGACCCGTCGTACTGCCCTCCTGGACTCTCTCGCCCCATTTCCATTGGTTGTGGACGGAGAGAGGGGGGTTAATTCCCCGCTTTGAGGGAGAAACGGGTGGCCTCGCATGCCCCTACACTATTCCCTCGTTGGGCTAATTAAGTCTCCTCTTAAAGATCCAAGAGGAAAAGAGCGAGGCGAACCCCGTGTGGGTCGGACCCCCGGGCACACCTTCTGTTTCCCAGACGTCGGCAGTAAAAGATCCTCCCCAGCTGCAGGAAGGATTTTAGTAAGAGCCTCCCCCCTCGCCCACACTCTCCCCTCGGGGGTGGGGAAAGAGGGCTCAGTTCCCGCTCTGGTCCCCGCAGGCACCACATTCCGTTTGGAGGAGGCTACCCCCGGATCGCGGGATGGAAGCCCGCTTCCGGGAGGCTGCGTAACTGAAGCCGCGGGAGTCAGCGGGCCGGAGAGCTCGGCGGCCACCCTCGGCTCGGCTCGTGGATGTTGACAGCCCCCTCGGAGAGTCCCCGCAGATATGGCGGAGAGCTGGCTACGCGTCTCGGGAGCAGGGGCAGCGGAGGAGGCCGGACCGGAAGGCGGCCTGGAGGAGTCCAACGCCCTGAATGACAGCCTGACCAGCCTGCAGTGGCTGCAGGAATTCTCCATTCTCAACGCCGAGCTCCCCGCCCTGCCTTCGGGGGACACCGACCCCCACGGCTCCCACGAGCTGGCAGGCTCGGCCGAGCCGGGGTCTCCCCTGGCGGCGGACCCCGCCTGCCTGGGGCAGCCGCACACACCCGGCAAGCCCACGTCCTCCTGCACGCCGCGGAGCGCCCCCTCGGGGCTGCAGGCCTCGCCTCCCGACGACGTGGACTACGCCACCAACCCGCACGTGAAGCCGCCCTACTCGTATGCCACGCTCATCTGCATGGCCATGCAGGCCAGCAAGGCCACCAAGATCACCCTGTCGGCCATCTACAAGTGGATCACGGACAACTTCTGTTACTTCCGCCACGCTGATCCCACCTGGCAGGTAGGGAGGCACTCCCTCCCTCCCTCCCCATGCCCTCGCGGACTGGACTCACATCCCAGATCCGCAGGCCAAGTAGGCGCGGTACGGCCAGGGCCCCGAGAGAGGAAGGCCGTCCAGGAAGGACCTCAAGGGAGCCCAGTGCTTGGACTGCTGCCCCTTTGACTTCAGAGACGGAGGAGGGAGGATGTTCAGAGGGCTGCAGGGGTGCCGACATAGAGGTTCAAGGGGAAAGAACTTGTCACTCATCCGGCAGGCTCAGCCCAAAGACCAGGGCTGAACTATGCGTGGACACAGCCCCCCAGGGTAGGTTGATGGACTGAGGGACACATTTTTGTCCCAAGTCCTGGAATTCCTCGACACTCCCCTCCTCAAGGTCAGTTTGTCAGGGCCTGACTGGAGGCAGAGCATCGTTCCTGCCAGACTCTGCATCCCGCCTGCTTTCAGTTGGCTGGAGGGGCTCTGGGAGGGGAGAGGGGCGTGCTGCGGGGTGTGAAGGCCATCGGTGTCCCAGTGGAAGGGCTACGGGGCCTTCCGAAAGCTGCTGTGCCAGCCCCCACCCCAAGCCCTCCCTAGTTTCCTGCCTACACTCCTCCCCCTCTTCTCATCAACCTCCCTGGGGGGACAATTACCTCAGCCACGTGCTTTCCACAGGGGCTCTTTCCTCCCACACTGGCTTCATGTTCCAAGTCTCCGGAACCTGGCACAGAGCAGCCAAGGGGCCCAGACCACCATGTAAACCTCCCAGTCTTGCCAGGGGGCACTACTCACCTGCCGGCCCCACCCACCAGGCCCCAGACCCCTGTGCCCCAGCGTGGTTTGGACTGTGCACCCAGGCCTGAACAAGGCAGGATGGTGATTCAGGCTGGGCACACGCTGCCCTGAGCCTCTTCGACCATCAGGATCAGGGGCTACTTGGGGACAGAGACCCTGAGGATGCACAGATCCTTCCCTGTGGCACAGGTCACAGGATCAGAGTTCCTTTAATCACAGCTATTCCACGATTGCTTGGGCCCTGACCCTGGGGCAGGTACCATTTGTAACCTTGGTGAGAAAGCAGAGACCCTCCACCACCCCCCACACTACCCCAAGCCTGAGAGGCCCCAGGAATGAGCGCTATGCTCTTGGCTGGGTAATAATCAACTGAGGCCTCAGAGCCTGGGGTGGGAGGAGGGGGACATGGTGGGTGAGGGCCCAGGCCAGCAGCCGGCTCTAGAAACAAGGAAAGTCATCAGATCCTCCCACACTTCATCCCCCCCCCCACACACACACCCTCACACCCACTCACTCATTTCACAAACAGAGAAGGCCAGCCAGGCCCAGGCAGAGGGAGATGGCCGTCCAGGACCTGGGGGAGCCAAGGCCTTTGACCAGAGGCCGCAAGCAGCGGGGTAAGGGAGGGAGGGCAGGACAGGCTGGCACTGAGAGCCACCCTGCGGCTCAGGGCTCGGATGACTGAGCAGGCAGATATCCTGGCCAAAGGGAACAAAAGCCCCCGACAGCACTCCCAGCTCCTGGTGCCCCGTGGCTGGTGTCCCAGAGCCTCCCGCTCGGAGCAGCGCCTCTGTCTCCCCTGCCCCCATCGGAGAGAAGGTGGTGGTGGGACTGGCAGTGGCTCTAGGAACCCCCCATCACTGACCCCACCCACTCTCCCAGCTGTCTTCCTTCTCTCCTACCTCCCTGTGTCCAGAACTCCATCCGCCACAACCTGTCCCTGAAGAAGGGCTTCATCAAGGTGCCTCGGGAGAAGGACGAGCCAGGCAAGGGGGGCTTCTGGTGCATCGACCCCCAGTACGCCGAGCGGCTGCTGAGTGGGGCCTTGAAGAAGCAGCGGCTGCCCCCAGTCCACATCCACCCGGCCTTTGCCCGCCAGGCCGTGCCAGAGCCCAGCGCCGCCCCATGGGCCGGGCCACTGACCGTGAGCACCGAGGCCCAGCAGCTGCTGCGGGAGTTCGAGGAGGCCACTGGGGAGGCGGGCTGGGGTGCAGGCGAGGGCAGGCTGGGGCGTAAGCGTCAACAGCCGCTGCCCAAGCAGGAGGCCAAGGTCCCGCGGCCCTCCAGCCCCCTGCTGCTGACCCAGGAGGAGCAGGGTGAGCTGGAACCCCTCAAGGGCAACTTTGACTGGGAGGCCATCTTGGACGCTGGCACGCTGGACGGGGAGCTGGGCACGCTGGAGATCTCGGAGCTGATCCCGCCGCTGAGCCCTGCCTCACACGGGGACGTGGACCTCACCATCCATGGCCACCACATCGACTGCCCTGTTACCTGGGGGCCTCCAGCGGAGCAGGCTACCGACAGCCTGGACTTTGATGAGACCTTCCTGGCCACATCCTTCCTGGAGCACCCCTGGGACGAGAGCACCCGTAGCTCCCTGCCCCCCGAGCCCCTCTTTGAGGCCGGGGATGCCACACTGGCCTCTGACCTGCATGACTGGGCCAGCCTGGGCGCCTTCTTGTAAGAAGCCAGGCCCTGCCCCACCTCCAGACAGCACCGAAGTCTGGGCCCAGACTGCCCCCCTCCCCGCCAGTGCAGGCCCATGGACACCCTACCGCCCAGGCAGGGGCTGGGCCAGCTCACCCCACCAGGCCACACGGCCCCCAGCCCAGGCCATCCTCAGATTCTAGTCCAGCAGGCTGAGAATTGGGGCCCAGGACCCAAATTGCTGCCTCCGCTCCCCAGCCCCCCATACACACAGTGTTTCATTGATCCACTTCTTCCCTGCCCCAGAGACACGCTAAGGGCCCTGCACTATGAGAGCTGCGGCTTGGAGGGGCCCTGGCCAAGCTGGAAACATCAGTACAGGGCCCGCCCCAGAACACCTTAGCTTCCAAGCTTCTCTCTCTCCTGCTCTCCTCCCCAGGTCTCTATCCAGAGCAAGTTCCCAGGTACAACCAATGCTGATTAGGTGACTGCAAATGAACACCCAAGAGGCCTCTCCTGGCAGTCTGTGAGGAGGAGCTAGGCGGAGGGGGGAAGAGAGAGGAGACAGAAAGGAGGCCGGGGTGCCGGGTGGAGCCAGGAGATTTTCTAAGGCCTCTGGGATCTTCTGGCTTCATCCCTAGAGGTGGGGCAGAGGGTATGTGTCCCTAATCTTTGAGCCCAACTTGAGGCTGAGAGCAGCGGGGAGATGGGGATCTGGGGGTTAGGGGCTGGGGCAGCCAAGCTGCAGAGGGAAAGGGGACAGACAGACTAATGTAGTGAGTGTAGCTAGAGCTGAGGCTTAACTGGGAGGGACGCAGTGCTTGCTAGAACCACTGGGACCAGGAATGGGGGGATGGCCCCGTGCCCTTGCTTGCACTCCTGCAGGGGAGTGTCTTGCTCCACCATAAACGCCCTGGGCTGCATCCCACATCCACTCTCCTAACCCATCGGGCAATTTAACCTTTTTCATAGAAAGTGATTTACAATAAAAACATTTTTAAAACTAAAGTTTTAAAAAGTCTCAAAATGGACCTGCTTGCAACTTTCTCTGGGGAAAAGCATGGGCCAGTTTTGGGGAGGCCACGGCCCAAGGGGGAATGGCTGGGAGGAAGATGGGGGGCACCAAAGGCCTGCAGAGTGTCCCCTGATGCACTCCTCAGGATCTCTGGGTGCCCAGAGAGAAAGGGGCTGAGAGGCGGCCCTCGGGGGTCCCCTGCAGCCAGGGCCTCGGCACCTCTCTATGTGCAATGGGGAGACTGTACCCACAGCCCCGAGGAGCAGGCGGCAAAGGAGGCACAGCCCCCTCCCTGGCCCTGGGGACTCACTCACAAAGGCCGTTCTTGCCCAGGGCTCGGCTCACGTTCCCCACCTCGCCCAAGTTGAGGGCCTGCCCAGACTCACCTGCGGTCCTCGCCTGGGCCTGTCTCCAGCTCCTCCCTCCCTTGGTCCCTTCCTGAAGGGACAGGGTGTGAGGTCAGAGGGCCCCAGCCCCTGGGGCCCCACTTGCCACCCTGGGGTTCATTCACCCCGCCCAGGGCCTTCCCTCCAATGCAGGTTGGGGCTGAGGGAGGCCATCAGGGCAGACGGAAGACGGGGTGCCTAGACCCTACAGCTCCAGCCTGTGAGGAATCAACGTACCAGAGTTCTGATGGGGAAACTGAGGCACAGCAAATATGTGACACTCAGCAGGCACCTTTCCACCCCCTCACCCCAGCTTTGCCTGGAACCCATCTCTCCCCCGAGCCTGCACCTGGCCCCGCCAGCACGCCCTTGTGGTGCACAGCCCCTTCCCCCAGCACTCACGTGCACGTGCGCACAGACACACACACACACACACACACACAAACGGGCACTGTCCTACACAATCCTGCCCAGCCTCCACGGGCCCCTTTCTCCTGAGGCCCCTTTCTTTCCTTGCACTGGAGGCTGGCTCCAGGACAACCTGGCATTCCCCCGCCAACTTGCTGCTTTCCCTTGCTAATTACTCAAAATATTTCCGAAGGGTGCGCACACTGCAGGGCCAGGCGGGTTGGGGCCTTACAGAGCTCAGGAGGCAGCCCATCCCCTTCCCACCGCTTGCTGAGGAGGCTGCCCCAACCTCCCTCTGAGACTCCCTTCACCCCCTAAGCAACGACTCCCTCCCTCTCCCCACCACCCTCCGGCCTTCCTGCCCACGCTCCCCAGCACTGGGGGAACATGGGGGCTCCAGCCTCTCCACTGGTCCCCAGGCTCAGCCTCCAGCCCCCGCCAAAAGGGGTACATCCTGGATTGACAGGTGGGGCCGGTCACTGTCCCCCCTCCTCACCCTCTGCCTGGGCCCATGCTGGGGGAAGAGGGGCAAGGTCAGGGGCTGGCAGAACTGCCTGCCAGGTAAGAAAAGGCTGAAGAAGCTTCTGGCTGCCAGGAAGAATCCCCAGGAGCTCCTGAAAATCCCTATGCTTGGGACTAGCGTCTCTGGGGCTGGGACCCAAACACTGGCACTTTTAAGGGTCCATGGATGCTGCCAACGAGCAGCCAAAGCTAAGAGGGGGCTCCGAAGCGGCCAGAACACAGGGCTTCACACACCCTTTCAGCAGGCAGCGTTTGGGGGTTGGCGGTGGAGGGGGCGGGAAGCGTGAGTGGATCCTGTCCCTCCTATTCATCCCTGCCCCGGCCCTTGGCTGGGTGGCTTTTTGAAAAAACGTTCAGTGACTCCGTATTTACTTAGAGATTCGCTGTAATCCCAGTCAATATATATTTTGCGCCCTTAACAGTAAGTTGCAGACAGGCTGCCCCATTAGCACTAGATACTTTAGTGTGTGTTTCCTTAGAACAAGGACACACCTCCATAATCCCAGTACCACCATCACAATCAGGAAATGAACACTGACCTGGTAATCCCATGTAACCGCAGACCCCCTTCACGTCTTGCAGATCACCCCAGGAATGCTCCTCTCCATTCCAACATCCCAATCCAGGACCCCATGTTGCACTGAGTTGTCCTTTCTCTTTTGCCCTGTGTGGCTTTGAGCCCATGACTCAAGCTCTCTGGGCAGGTTTCGCATTTCCTTTGATCTCCACTTTTGAGGTGAGAAGCCCTTCAGCCACTTCACCCTCAGGTGTGGTACAGTCCCTTCCCAAAGCAAGAAGCTAGCTTTCTGTCTCCTCACTTTCCACCTCTTCCCTATCCTCCCTCCCCCATGTATCGCCAGCCAGGAAAGGGATGAGGGGCAATGTTCAGGAACTCAGTGTTTGGGGACCCTCACCGTCTGCCCACGGGAGAGGCCACCCCCAGCTCCAGTGACGGGAAGGCCCCAGGGATGGGATTCCATGCTGGCCTGAAGCAAATGCGCCAGGCCTCCTGAAGAGCTGAGCTGAGGGCAGGAAACACTCTTCTCCCCGCCTCTGCCCCCCTCAACATACTGGGGACCCAGACTTGAAGAAGGAAGGTCATGTCCATGGTGTCCTCCCAGGTCAGCACCGAAACCGTCTCCTCCATGTCCGGCTCCTACATCGCCCCTGGCACGGAAGAGGACGGGGAGGCTCTCCCCTGCCCCCGGGCCGCCAGCAGGACCCCCTCAGAAGAAGGAGACGTAAGAGAGGAGCATGGGATCGCCCTCGCCGCTCTGCTCTGCTCTGTACTCGAGTCCCAAGGAGCTCAGTCCAGGGCCTGCCAGGGAGATCGGCAAAGCCCCCCAGTGCTCGGGAGGGGAGCCCTGGAAAACACGGTACCGGGTTGTTGAATCACAGACTCCCTCAGATGTGATCTTCCATGTGGCACCACTTCTGTCCTGAGGACTTGGTTTGCGCTTGCTGCCAGGCGAGCTGGGTAGGAGAGCCGGTGGCATCTGCACCTTGACTTTTGTTGCTCCTTTGCAGGTGACGCCAGCGGCGTCTCCAGACTGCAACTTTGCGGGTCTCGTCACCACCACTGAAGAGCAGGATGCAGAGGTAAGAGCAAGGTGGACGCTGGTGCCCCTCCCCGGTCAGAGGGACTGCCGGCGCTGGCACAGGATGCAAATAGGATGGGGGCTCTTCTGGAAGAAGCCTTCCAAGGTGGTGCACTTGGATCTGTTAGAGGCAGGGTGCAGAGCAGAGGGACTGTCCGGTTAGCAGAGGGCGCTGGTCTCAGCGTAATAGGCGTGGGGTGAGTTCCAGAGGGAAGTCTTCCAGGCCAGACCCTTGAGAGGGTGTTTGTCCTCCAATTCACTTAGTATTTACCTGGCACAGGCATCTCACATCTTCCTGGCACTGGGGGACACAAAGACCGAGTGACATGGCTTTTGCCTGCCCACACCCCCAATCCACCCATCCCACCCATCCCGGAGCTCCATCTGATGGAGGAATCAGAGTTATAACTCAGCGTGAGCAGTGCTCTGACGGAGGTGTGCCTGAAGTATATGGAATGCCCAGCTCCCAGTGGAGACTCTACAACTTTCTCTTGAGCCAGATGTTCTCAAAGGAGTATCTGGATGGGATTGGGGATCCTAAAGGGTTCCTGAAAGTTTTATGATCTCACGGTTTGCTTTTTCATTTGACAACTTTGATTTCCACCTGAGAGAAACAGTGTGAGCTAAACTATGACCAAGGCTATTCCTGACAGTCCCAGGGTCCCTCTGTAAGGTGCCTCTGACCTAGTCCCTCTGGAACGTGCCTCAGACCTGGTCCCTACGGGCCGATCCTGCCTCGCCAAGCAAAATCTGCCTCTGCTGGGCCTCCCAGCCATCTCACACGGACAGGAAATGTATGGATACCAGGAGGGTGATTAGTTCTGTCTTCTGACAATCAGTAGACTCATTTCACTGCTTTATGGACTCACAGTGCCTTCCTTCTGTCCTAGGGAAATGAGGTTCTAGAAGAAGAGGACGGATCACCCACACAAGAAGATGGTAAAAGACCTGGTCTTTTGCTCCCTTTTATTATATTTCTCTCCCGGGTATTCTCTGAAGGGTAGAGAAAGGGGCACTGGTGTGACTTGGTGGCACTGCTCAAGGGTGTGGCTTTGGGGAAAGGTTGTCTTCTTGATGGAATATCAAAGCAAGCAGGGTATCTGAGGACCTCAGCAGCCTTCCTGGCTCTTTCTGGGCCTCTGAGCCAAGGCTGCAGAAGATACATGGAGTTCTCCATCTACGTTGAGTAGATCCTGAAGCTTCTTGGGCAACTGCCATCCCCTTCCTTCCTGCTTCAGCTTCTCAGCTGAGTCTCACAGAACTGCTCTAGCAGCCCCAAAGTTCAGCTGCAGCAGGAGAACAGCTTCCTCCCCTTGGGGGAACCGACTGTTAGGCAGTAGGTTTTCCTGCTTTAGTGAAGAAAACGGCTGATGTTACAGTAGCAGAAGGATCACAGCCCTGGCGGCACAGCAAAGGTGAGGTGAAGAGACGTTAGCAGCTCAGCGTACACTAGTGTTTGTAGGCTATTGGAACGATTCTCTTTACCATCATTCAGGCCTCAAGTAGATATATTTTTTTAAATTGGAAGAGTTGGTTTACAATGTTGTGTTAGTTTCTGCTGTACAGCAACGTGAATCAATTATACATATACATATATCCACTCTGTTTTTAGATTCTTTGCCCATATAGGCCATTACAGGGTACTGAGTAGAGTCCCCTGTGCTCTACAGCAGGTCCTTATTAGTTATCTATTTTATATATAGTAGTGTGTATATGTCAATCCCAATCTCCCAATTTATCCCTCCCCTCCCTTGCCCCCCGCCATAACCATAAGTTTGTTTTCTACACCTGTGACTCTATTTCTGTTTTGTAAATAAGGTCAATCATATCTTCAGTCAGAAGAATTTGGTTTCTAGTAAGCCGAGAAGCGAAGGAACGACCTACATATAGAGCAAGGAAGTGGCGGGGGGGGAGGGTAGGCGAGCTGGGAATCCCACCTGGGATTGTAGGACCAGGCGTCCCAGGAACCGGTGTCTCTTCTGTCTGCTCCTCTGAGGTGCCTCCACAGAAGGGCAACCTCCAGAGCAAACCTGGATCCCAGCCTGGATGCAGATGTCATGCTAGTCGCTTCTGCTTTGGCCATGGTAGTTGCTTGGGGTGTTGTGTGGTGTGCAGGGGGTGCGCATGTGCACATGACCACTCTCTCCTGGCCAAGTAGTGCCGGAGGAGGGGTGGTCGCCCAGGCTGTGCCTCTGCCGCACGTGCACGCCAACCAAGCCGGAGTTGGGCGCTACCTCTCCTCGGTTGATGTCTTCAGGGCGCAAGGCTCTGAGTTCTCCATTGTGATTGTCGTCCCCAGTAGAATATTTGCTTCTAAAAGGCACAGGGCAGTACGTGGTTTCCGCCTGACATTCCATATGTGGTTTCCACCTGACATGCTGTACACAGTAGATGTATGTTTCTTCCTCTCCCTTTCACCAAGGAAAAAAAAACCGGGTGGGGGCTTGAAAAAATAACATCTAAAATTGTCCCCTTCCCATCTTACACGACTGTAGGTTTCTGGTCAGCCCCTTAAAACATCTTCAGAATAGAAAATTAAGTCTCAAAGAAAATAAATCATAATTTTGCAAGCAATGCGATTCTTTGATTTGAGGTGCAAAGTTCCGGGACCAAAGAGCTTTAATTGCCATTTTATGTATTAGTCATTTCGCAGAGCCTTGTGGTCATAAACACACCTCACGTGCACCGACAGACACAGGCCTGAGCCCGGGGTCACTTCCCCCGTGGCTCTCCTAGCTCTTCCAGCCTGGCTTAGGCTCTGCTCTGGGCCCGGGTCTGCGTGACCGAATCCCACAGACCTCCCCAGGGTCTGATTTCCCTGGAACGAAGGCTGGAAAGGGGCCAGTTAAGGAAACAGAGCAGAACAGAGCGAGAACACAAACGTACCCACGCAGTTTCCTTTATTGTCCTCTCTCCCCACTTAATTATTGTCTTTTTTTTAACATATGATTTGATGTTTTTTGTCTCCATCCTTAAGATTTTTATTTTAAGGACAGCAAAGCAGAGAAAAACACAGCCAGGTCCTCTCTAACTGCCTTAACTCCGTTAGAGGCCAGAGGACATTCGCATTTCTAGGTATGGAGTGTGACAATAACAATGACTTTGACATCGCCAGCATGAAAGCACTGGACAATAAGCTGTGCTCTGCGGTCTGCTTAGCCGGTGAGTGGCAGTCTGCTGAACATGAACTTGGTGGGAGACGCTCCCCTGCTCGCACCCCTGCTCTCACCCTGGGACACCCATCTCCTGCCCTGCAGTTCCTGCAAGAAGGCATGGGCTTTGCTAAGGTGCTGGGAGCCAGTTGCTGAAAGGAAGTGAGGCAGCCTTGGGAGAGTCCTTGGGCAGAGAGCGACTCTGCTCTAAGCGAATCTATTTGGGCATGGAGAAAGGCGCAAAAATACCTCCAAAGCCTTCCGATT
This sequence comes from Mesoplodon mirus, assembly GCF_964341445.2. Classification (NCBI taxonomy): domain Eukaryota; kingdom Metazoa; phylum Chordata; class Mammalia; order Artiodactyla; family Ziphiidae; genus Mesoplodon; species Mesoplodon mirus. The sequence goes on from NC_138994.1 coordinate 29,708,211, forward strand.
TGACCTGACCGTGCCCACTCCATCATGATCTTGCAGATCCCATGGCAGGGGGCCTGGTCTTGTTTCCATCAACAGGCAGTTTAAGGCAGACACGGCCTCTGTGATAAGGTCTTGGAAAGAGAGCCTGAGCCCTTGAAAAGGGAACCTGTAGCCACTCAGAGGAGAGTGTTTAGTTAGGATCAGAGAGGAATTTCAAAGCCAGCATTTTATAGACTAGCTCTGTGACCCAGTGAGCCCTGGGCTACCACCAGTTGCCTTGTGCTCCCTAGATTTGGATCCCAAAGGAACAATCAGGGGTCGAGGGTAACTCTTCTCCCTGGAGCCCTAACTCTATAAATTCAATCAGGGCCATCAACGTGCCCCTTATTCCTTCTCATGACACTAAACTGAATCCAGGATGAGTTCTCAGGAGGAGCCCACCTGTCAGTCACACTCTGGGCACTGATGTCTCTCTGCTCCATGCTCACCAAGGGCTTCACCAACCATGGCTCTAAAGCCACGTCTTGCCTGGTGGACTAGGTCCAAATTGCCCCTCCTTGGTTCACAGCAGAGACTGCCTTCATGTTGCGTGGTTTGTAATCTCTTAAACATGCCCTGGACATGTTTAAGCTTCAGGACAGCCAGGTCCCGTCATGGGTCCATTGCTTTACTCTCTTTGCAACGTGGTTACAGGTGCTGGAGGGACACAAACTCCTGTGGTTGCCACTCTCCATCAGCTTGCAGAAGACCCATGTACTCACCCCTCTGGCCCCATGCAGGCTTGTGGTGGAGGAAGCCGTAATCCCCAGAGACGCCTCCCACAGCCTTCCCAGGGGCTCTCCGGTCCCTTCCCACTTAGCGTTGACCCAGCCAGGCTTGGGCCAGAGTGGCTGAGGTCCAGGGTACACTTCACTTCCTGCCTTCCCACTCTTTACCTGGCTTCTGTCTGTCCATTTGTTTCTCATGTCTTTTTGCCAAATGTACGTCTGTCTGTCCAGTTTGTTTATTTTGAAACTCATTTAGGTTACCCAGACTTCGTGTGAAAGTTCATGTTCACCCACACCCAACCCCAAGCTTGCTGGGCGCACGCACATCCGAGGGGCCCTCGCTGAGGCTTCCGTTCCTAACTGGCAAGAGCCTGTATTTAATATGCTGAAATTTTCCAGGAAAAATAAATATTTGTGAGACTAGATTAATCCCTGTTCCACAAAAGCGGGGATGCTTCGGTGGCAAAGGTTACAGGCAGGATTTGTTTTGGTCACTAGTTGGGGAAGATGCCATCTCTGCCCTCACTCCGCCCTGAGTCTGTGGCAGCTGTGCCGGCCAGCCGCTCACTGGGCTTCAAGAGAGGAATCTAGGCTCCTGCCTCCCCGCAGTGGCTCCCCACCAACCCCCGTGTTTGGCAGAGAGAGCTCCTGGGAATTGTTTTAGCCGCCCATGCTGGTGGAAACTGACCCCAGGCCTTGTGCTTCCTCCTCTCCCTAACTCCTTCGGGCCAACCTGCTGGTGGATGTTTATTCCACTCTGGGATTGCGGCAGGAGAGCGAGGCCTGGAAGGAAAACAATGCCTGGGCTTCTTTATGGTGATCTCGGGAGCCAGCCATTCTCAGATTAAACTGGCTTCACCGTTCAGGCCAGACATGAAACCGAATGACAGTGGCGCCTGCCGGGAGAGGGAGTTGAGGGTCGCATCGTAGCCTCACCCTGAGGTCTCAAGGGCTCTTACGGGAGAAGGAAAGTGCATCTGCTCTCTTGGTAAAATGTTTCTCGGGTTCTGCCGTTAGCGTCACACTGGTAGTAAAGAGCTGGGGAACTCTCTGGAAGAATCTGTCAGGTTAATGTCAGGTTAATGACAGGAGCATCCACTGTGGTAGGTCCCATGGAATCAACAGACCTCACCACGCTCAGCTGTAAGTTCAAAGTTCCTTCCTATGACTGAGGTGCCTCAGGCTGGCTTGGCCATCAGGACAGCTTCTCAGGCACTTGGTCTCCCTCTCCACACTGTTTCCCTCCCCACACGGATGCCACTCCCCTCACGGAGCGCCCACAAGGAGGGAGCCCGGGGAGCACCCCATGGTCCACCCTCCCCAGGCCCACAGGTGCTCTGCCAGGAGCCCCAGCTCGCGGCAAGGATGGCTCAGGTCCCCATCCTCGCTGCTCTCATCACCCTTGTGGGAGTGATGTTGAGAAAGCACCTGTGTCATTCCAGCACCTCTTCTGCTAAGAAGCCTCTGGGTCTTCTTTGGCCCCGAGACCAAGGTGGGGGGGCGATGGTATGTTCTGAGATTGTTCTGCAAGGTTCTCAAAGGGAGGAAATCTGAGTTGACCATTGTAGGTGATGAGCTGACTATAATCGCGAGGCCATGCTAGGTAGACGGGGCCCCAAGGAACCTGATGGAGTATCACACAGGCGTCAGGATAGTGGCCAGGGGACCAGTGACAATTCTGTGAAAAGGCTCTGGGTGGTGTGATGGGAAAAAGCAAAGATAATTTGAGTTTATTAGTGGAAATACAAATGTTTTTGTTTTGTTTTGTTTTGTTTTTTGTGGTACGCATGCCTCCCACTGTTGTGGCCTCTCCCGTTGCGGAGCACAGGCTCCGGACGCGCAGGCTCAGCGGCCATGGCTCACGGTCCCAGCCGCTCCGTGGTATTTGGGATTTTCCCGGACCGGGGCACAAACCTTTGTCCTCTGCATCGGCAGGGAGACTCTCAACCACTGCGCCATCAGGGAAGCCCGATACAGATGTTTTTAAATGATGTCATTGGACAGGAGTGGGCATACCGATGAAATCTAAAAGTACTTATGGAGGGAATTCCCTGGCAGTCCAGTGGTTAGGACTCAGCACTTTCACTTCAGTGGCCTGGTTCAATCCCTGGTCGGAGAACTAAAATCCTCCAAGCCACTGCACAGCCAAAAACAAAACAAAGAAAAGTACTTATGGAGACCTGAAATAACCCAAGACTAAGACGCCACTAGGAAGGGTTATGCTTCGCAGATACTAAGGAAAAATCGGAATTAACTTTCTCTTTTCTTGGAGAGAAACTCTACAAGATGGTGGAACTGTTACAGATCTTAAATTTAATTAGTGGCTGGGTAGAGGCAGGAAAGAGGTGTGTGGAATCCCCCTAGATGTGCTCCCCAAATCTGCCTCTAGAGGTGTCTTCACTCCCCCGTTTCTGAGCCTGAGGAGGGAATTAAGTGGGAACCACCTTTCTCTACCTCCCGGGAAGGATTTTGAATCTCCAGGCTCCCTTTTCTGGCTGAGGGCTGGACAGAATGGTAGCACTCGCTCAGGAAGTCCTCCTGCGCCTTCCAGGCTTACCTTCCGCATCCAGGATGCACGGAGCAGCAGGGTTTCGCCGAGGGTCTGGCAGAAGCCTTTTTAGAGGAAAGAGAACCGCCGACTGTACCAAGAAGCTGGGGAGATCAGAGACTTCAGGTCTGAGTCTTCAGGCTGTTTCAGAAGGAGCCAGTTTTCAGCCCTGGCTCAGAATCTGGACCGGTGGTGTTTGTAGCAAGGACTCAAGAATTCAGAGCCAGGCAGCCTGGCAGCCAGTGGTGGTGGCGGCGAGGCTGCGGCAGTGTTTTGATCTGACTTTGTGTGTGTGTGTGTTTGTGTGTGTGTGTGTGTGTGTGTGTCTTCTCTCCTGTTTACCATTTGCTTTTGGTCGTTCCTACCAAACAGCCACAGTTCCGGAGTCCTGCCCATTAAACACAGAGGAATAAGTATGAGATCTACCAAATTATATAAAATGAAGGAACAACTTATTTCATCTGGGGGTTCCTAACTTAAAAGCGCAATCTTGCCTGCTCTGCATCCTGTCACCCTTAGAGGGGAAAAGCACTGTGGACCCATGTGCCGGACTCCGGTACCCCCAGGGAGTACAGATCCCCGCATTCCGTCTGGCTGTGAGAGATACCTAAACATTTCCTGTCCCACTCACTCCCCTTCCCCTGGGGTCCACCTCCACAAGACTATTATTAGAGCCTTAGGGCGGATTAGCACACCAGGACATTTATGGGTATACACAATTTATACCCGCTGAATCCTAGTGTTTCTGCCATTAAAGGGTTTCGTGTCTTGGGCTGGCCTAAACTGAAGCTGACGCCAGACATTCGTGAGTGGCCTCCCTCAAATGTGACGCAGTGAGCCTCACGCCCACCCTCCAGGGTCAGCCGGCTCCATTCACGAACTGAGCCCTCTGAAGGGCATGGCTCTCGGCTCTGCCCTGGAGGAGATCACCGTGTGCTGGAGGATCCAGCAATTTCCACACAGCATGAGAAATGGGGTGGTGGTACGGGCCAGTTGGGGAGCACTTCGAAGCACGCTGGACCCCATCTGGCTTCAGTGGGGGCCTTCTGGGGGCAGGTGCTGGAAGAGGCAGCTCAGCAGTCCTCGGCCAGAGAATGGAAGGCTTTCCCCCAACTCAGGGGGTTATGGCTTCATCCTCTCCCTTCACAATGGCCATCTCGCTGCACTGGGGGGAATGAATCAGATGGAGTCAGTCTGTGGGCTGGGAGGACGACTTGGGGGAGATGAGTGTAGCCTGAACAAGGCCTGGGGGGTGGCTGGTTTTCGCGCACATTCTGTGAGTCTGGCGCCCTGCTCACCACTCTTCCATGTCACCTCGCTTAGTCTCACAGCATCCCTGGGGAGTAAGTACTTGTCTCCCATCTGATGGATGGGAAAACCAGGGCTCCAAGTACAGTGACCTGCCCAAGGTCACACAGTCAGTACGTTACAAGCTGGGGCTGTATCCCGGTTTTCTGACTACAGATTTAGACCTTACTAGAGCTTGAACAAGCAGGAGGTCAGGATGGATTGGATACAGAGCATGAAGGAGAGAGAAGCACCAAGAGTGGGTTTCCAGCATGGGCAGCGGGTGCTTCTCGTGCAGGAACTGCAGGACAAGGGGGGAAGATGATGAGTTTCGTGGATGGTACCCGGGGGACCCCAAAGCTCTGGAGCTAATGTCTCCTGGGGTTGGTGGCACCAGCTGATAGCAACTCTCGGTAGGCTGTTCGGGTGCAGAAGGAGAGGAACAGCTGTCACTCTGTTCTCTGCCATGCCATTTGGTCCCTGGCACCCTGCTGGGCAGCCAGTCCCTTCCTGCCCCACCCTGGCCCCCACAGCAAACACTTAACTCTGAGCCCAAATTAACACACTCTTCTCCCTCCCCTTCACCTCCTCCTGCTCTCGTGAAAGTCTCAGCCAGACTCAGTTTCTTTTCCTGGTCCGCTGTAACACTTAGGCAAACTTCAAGACCAAATAAAGATACAAAGGTGGATCCTACGGCAAGCTCACAAAACAAGGACCATCCTGCATGTCCCTCCATCAGTGGGCCACAGTGGCCATGACTGTCCCTCGCCCAGTGGACGCCACTGCTCCCAAGTTTCACGTGCTGTGGTTTGCACCCTGTGGGAGTTCCAGCTAATGCGCATCTTGCCAGCTTTCGTGCCAAACTCCCGGACTGTCCTGCCAGAGACACCATCTGCACCAAACCAAAGGTCCGGTAACCTTCCTTTCCTCTTCTCAGGTGCCTGGCAGGCTGACGACAACGTGGTCAGTCGTCGGAACACGCAGCGCAGACGCCCATCTTCTGGCAGCCTGGAGGACCCCGAGAACAGGCTCTGCGTGTGGGATCCTTTGGCCATCTGAGAGGCTTAGCCCCTGTACCAGGGCTCTCCTCCCGTTCTCACATCCCATCCTGGCCTCATGGCACCACTGACCTCCTGGGCATCCTCAGCAAGGCACACGGAGACTTTTTAGACCCACGTGAAAGCTGGATGCTGAGGGCACCTGACCCTTCTCCCAGACTCATCTTCTTCCGCAACCGTGATCCTTCCCCTCTCAGAAGGGACTGGAAACCTCTTTTCTCCTTGTGGGCTAAAGTCTCTCGAACTGCAGCTCATGAGACCCTTTGCAGAGAGTCTCTGGAATGTTTCCACTGTATCTTGATCTTCAGGTGGAGCTGTGGTCTACAGACTGGTTATTTCTTGTGCATCTTTTTTTTTTTTTCTCCTTAGGAGTTAGACCAAGAAGACTCAAGAGTTTGGGTGACTTCATTACAAACACCCATCTGGCATTTTCTAGTCTCTGGGACATCATAACCAATCTGAGACCTGCAGATTGGGGTGGCGTTGGGGGATGACTCCTGTGAGAAGGAAAAGCCATATTGCACTGTAAGTGGGGTTTCCCTCAAAATGCATTAGGAGCTCCTCTCTCAAGGACAAGAAGCAGTGGCAACCACCAGAAGGTTGGTTGGGAAAACAGTTCTTGCTTCTGGTAGCAGAGGCTATGCCTCGTGTGTCTGCTTAGGAAGGAGGCCTTGAATCTGAGAACCCCTCAGTTACATGATGACCTACCGGGGAGTTCTTTATGATCAGGTGCACTCAGGAAGGCCTGGGGCTCCATCCTAAGGTGACACTGCAAAGGCATTTTTGACCCCCTCTATGTACCAGGCACTTGTTAGGGACTGTCGTATATTATCACGTTTCATCACCACCGCCCTGTCAGGTGGCATTCTTACCCCTGCTGCCCCCGTCTCCACCCCGCTTTTCTGAAAGAGTTGAAGAAAGAAGCTGAGAGAGGGGTGGACCGGTGGTTCTCATTTGGTGCCCAGGAACCCCAAAGGAGGTTGGGGGAAGGGCTGAGCTGGGGTCAGTGTTGGTCTGGGAGGCTCCCCATCCCACCGGTTTTCCTCCCCTGTCCTCCAGATCAGCTGAGCCTGATGGGGGGAGCCGGAGGTACTGCCTTCCATAGGCTCATCAGAGATTTAGAGATATTGTTCAAATCACATGTCCACCCCACCCCAGTCCAGTGTAGGCATATAAATAACAGTCTGAAACAGCAAGACCGTAAGCTGTTGGCTGTTCGTCTCTCAACACTAGTGTTATCAATGGATTCCTCATAGCTCTCTGATAGATGCATTGTCTGCTGGCTTTTGGAAGAGGTGGTTAGTTAGTGGAGCATGAGATTGAGAAGCAAAGTGGGATCCAACAGTTTGTGAGGCTGAGATGTGACAGAGCCCTAGGCTATGCCCACCATGATGGCCTGAATTAGTAGTTGGAATTGTTGCCCTAGAGGAACTTTTCATGGTCCTTCCCAAGGCCTCAAAGAGAGCCCAGTGCCGGGGGATCTTTTGCACCTCCTGTGTGGCTGCCTTGTGCCGTCAGGTGCGTGGTGACCCTCACTGCCTGGTGGTTGTGGTTCACATCCTGCCCTGGGGGTGGGCAGGCGGAGGCCTGTGGTCCTGACAGACACTACATGAGCCAAGCCAAATCTCAGCTTCTGCCTTGAGTTCCGGTGTCCACCCGCTCTGAAATCCTGCAGTGGGCTCTGCTGTTTCAGACCCCTGTTAATGTCCTTTCTTTCCCCGAAACATTCTTACAGACCCTTTCATATTGATGATTCCAGCAATAACCACACTTCCTGATTTCCTTGAAATCTGAGCCCCAGAAGCACTAGGGAAGGGGACTCTCCCTGAGCCTGGGGTGGTGGCATACAGATCCACCTCCTCTCCCGGCAGGTAGTATTCAGAGTGTGGTGTTACCTGAGATGAAGGAGATGTAGGTAAACAGTCGCCACAGTGGCCAGGAACCCTAAGAGGAAGCCATTGTCTTCACCCTTTCTGGAGGGTCTGTCTTCTCCCAGGAAGAGGCTCAGAGAGATTCCTCAAGGCCTTGGTTCCATAACCAAGACATACCCGGGTGAGAAGTGGCCCTTCACTCCTGTTTCTCAGACAGTTCCTGCTCTCTCCCCCATCCCCGCACCTCTTTGCCCTCATTTAGCTCTTTGGCGAGCAGAAATATCCCATCCAAAAGGGCTGGGATCAGGGAACAGGGCACAGAGCCTGGTCGGGGAACAGGACAGCCGCCCCAGTCATCATCTGGAGATGGTCATGTTGTTAGCAGTTGACCCACAGAGAATATGACGGGGCCTGGTTTCTCACACAAGGACACAGACTAACCGGAGGCCTGGGGTTCCTTCCTGCCACACTCAAGTCGGAGCTCACCTATGAGCTCACTTCCGGGTGGTGTGGTGATCCCAGCCTTCTCACAGAGCCCTTTTTCCTTCTCCTCCCCAGTCCCATCCTACCAGAGGCCATGCCAACGCTGGGGCGTCTCCTGGGCACGGATCCACACACGTTAAGCCATCTCACCTGGGGAGGGTTTTTGTCCTGTTCACCTGACCTTGGCATGCTGCTTGCTCACTGTGCTTTAGGATCTGCACACCTAGTGTGTGTAAATATGTGTGTACTGTTGTGCCATCTGTGTACCCCTCACTCCCTGGAGTACACTCATGGGCACACTACAGTGGGGACGTCAAGGATGCAATATTTATGGACTGCTGCATGATTCTTAAAAATGAATAAAACTGTTCACAAGGGAAGAAGAGGTGTTAACTGCGCAGTTGGCTTATTTGTGAAAGTTGCTGTCCGACTTTCTCCAGCACGCTTTTAATACTTTGACTCAATAACAACTCACACTGCAGAAATATAGAAGATCATGAGAGATTACTACAAGAAACTCTATGCCAAGAAAATGGACAACCTGGAAGAAATGGACAAATTCTTAGAAATGCACAACCTGCCAAGACTGAATCAGGAAGAAATAGAAAATATGAATAGACCAATCACAAGCACTGAAATGGAAACTGTGATTAAAAATCTTCCAACAAACAGAAGCCCAGGACCAGATGGCTTCACAGGCGAATTCTATCAAGCATTTAGAGAAGAGCTAACACCTATCCTTCTCAAACTCTTCCAAAATATAGCAGAGGGAGGAGCACTCCCAAACTCATTCTACGAGGCCACCATCACCTTGATACCAAAGCCAGGCAAGGATGTCACAAAGAAAGAAAACTACAGGCCAATATCACTGATGAACATAGATGCAAAAATCCTCAACAAAATACTAGCAAACAGAATCCAACAGCACATTAAAAGGATCATACACCATGCTCAAGTGGGGTTTATGCCAGGAATGCAAGGATTCTTCAATATACGCAAATCAATCAATGTGATACACCATGTTAACAAATTGAAGGAGAAAAACCATATGATCATCTCAATAGATGCAGAGAAAGCTTTCGACAAAATTCAACACCCATTTATGATAAAAACCCTGCAGAAAGTAGGCATAGAGGGAACTTTCCTCAAGATAATAAAGGCCATAAATGACAAACCCACAGCCAACATTGTCCTCAATGGTGAAAAACTGAAACCATTTCCACTAAGATCAGGAACAAGACAAGGTGGCCCACTCTCACCACTCTTATTCAACTTAGTTTTGGAAGTTTTAGAAACAGCAATCAGAGAAGAAAAGGAAATAAAAGGAATCCAAATTGGAAAAGAAGAAGTAAAGCTGTCACTGTTTGCAGATGACATGATACTATACATAGAGAATCCTAAAGATGCTACCAGAAAACTACTAGAGCTAATCAATGAATTTGGAAAAGTAGCAGGATACAAAATTAATGCACAGAAATCTCTGGCATTCCTGTACACGAATGATGAAGAATCTGAAAGTGAAATCAAGAAAACACCCCCATTTACCATTGCAACAAAAAGAATAAAATACCTAGGAATAAACCTACCTAAGGAGACAAAAGACCTGTATGCAGAAAATTATAAGACACTGATGAAAGAAATTAAAGATGATACAAATAGATGGAGAGATATACCATGCTCCTGGATTGGAAGAATCGATATTGTGAAAATGACTCTACTACCCAAAGCAATCTACAGGTTCAATGCAATCCCTATCAAACTACCACTGGCATTTTTCACAGAACTAGAACAAAAAAATTCAAACTTTGTTTGGAAAAACAAAAGACTCCGAATAGCCAAAGCAATCTTGAGAACGAAAAACGGAGCTGGAGGAATCAGGCTCCCTGACTTCAGACTACACTACAAAGCTATAGTAAGCAAGACAGTGTTTTACTGGCACAAAAACAGAAAGATAGATCAATGGAACAGGATAGAAAGCCCAGAGATAAACCCACACCCATATGGTCAACTTATCTTTGATCAAGGAGGCAGGAATGTACAGTGGAGAAAGGACAGCCTCTTCAATAAGTGGTGCTGGGAAAACTGGACAGGGACATGTAAAAGTATGAGATTAGATCATTCCCTGACACCATACACAAAAATAAGCTCAAAATGGATTAAAGACCTAAATGTAAGGCCAGAAGCTATCAAACTCTTAGAGGAAAACATAGGCAGAACACTCTATGACATAAATCACAGCAAGATCCTTTTGGACCCACCTCCTAGAGAAATGGAAATAAAAACAAAGATAAACAAATGGGACCTAATGAAACTTCAAAGCTTTTGCACAGCAAAGGAAACCATAAACAAGACCAAAAGACAACCCTCAGAATGGGAGAAAATATTTGCAAATGAAGTAACTGACAAAGGATTAATCTCCAAAATTTAAAAACAGCTCATGCAGCTCAATAGCAAAAAAACAAACAACCCAATCCAAAAATGGGCAGAAGACTTAAATAGGCATTTCTCCAAAGAAGATATACAGACTGCCAACAAACACATGAAAGAATGCTCAGCATCATTAATCATTAGAGAAATGCAAATCAAAACTACAATGAGATATCATCTCACACCAGTCAGAATGGCCATCATCAAGAAATCTAGAAACAATAAATGCTGGAGAGGGTGTGGAGAAAAGGGAACACTCTTGCACTGCTGGTGGGAATGTGAATTGGTACAGCCACTATGGAGAACAGTATGGAGGTTCCTTAAAAGACTAAAACTCGAACTACCATATGACCCAGCAATCCCACTACTAGGCATATACCCTGAGAAAACCATAATTCAAACAGAGGCATGTACCAAAATGTTCATTGCAGCTCTATTCACAATAGCCCGGAGATGGAAGCAACCTAAGTGTCCATCATCGGATGAATGGATAAAGAAGATGTGGCACATATATACAATGGAATGTTACTCAGCCATAAAAAGAAACGAAACTGAGCTATTTGTAATGAGGTGGATAGACCTAGAGTCTGTCATACACCGTGAAGTAAGTCAGAAAGAGAAAGACAAATACCGTATGCTAACACATATATATGGAATTTTAAAAAATGTCATGAATAACCTAGGGGTAAAACAGGAATAAAGACACAGACCTACTTGAGAATGGACTTGAGGATATGGGGAGGGGGAAGGGTAAGTTGTGACAAAGCGAAAGAGAGGCATGGACATATATACACTACCAAACGTAAGGTAGATAGTGGGAAGCAGCCGCAGAGCACAGGGAGATCAGCTCGGTGCTTTGTGACCGCCTGGAGGGGTGGGATGGGGAGGGTGGGAGGGAGGGAGATGCCTGAGGGAAGGGATGTGGGAACAGATGTATATGTATGACTGATTCACTTTGTTATAAAGCAGAAACTAATAAAAAAATAAAATAAAAATTGAAATAAAACAATAAATACTTGGGAAGTAAAAAAAAAACTTTGACTCAAGACAAGCTGGACGGGGCGGGTAAGATGGCGGAAGAGTAAGACGCAGAGATCACCTTCCTCCCCACGGATGCACCAGAAATACAGCTACACGTGGAACAACTCCTACAGAACACCTACTGAACGCTGGCAGAAGACCCCAGACCTCCCAAAAGGCAAGAAACTCCCCACATACCTGGGTAGGGCAAAGCGGAGAGATCCGCACACAGAGGATCGGTGCCGAGCGGCACTCACCAGCCCGAGAGGCTTGTCTGCTCGCCCGCCGGGGCGTGCAGCGCTGGAAGCTGAGGCTCGGGCTTCGGTCAGAGCGCAGGGAGAGGACTGGAGCTGGCGGCGAGAACTCAGCCTGAAAGGGGCTAATGTGCCACAGCTAGCCGGGAGGGAGTCCGTGAAAACTCTGGAGCTGCCGAAGAGGCAAGAGACTTTTTCTTCCCTCTTGGTTTCCTGGTGCGCAAGGAGAGGGGATTAAGAGCGCTGCTTAAAGGGGCTCCACAGACGGGCGCGAGTCGCGACTGAAAGCGCGGAGCCCAGTGACGGGCGTGGGACGCTGGGGCTGCTGCTGCCGCCGCCAAGAAGCCTGTGTGCGAGCGCAGGTCACTGCCCACACCGCCCTTCCGGGAGCCTGTGCAGCCCGCCACTGCCGGGGTCCCGGGATCCAGGGGCGGCTTCCCTGGGAGAACGCACGGCGCGCCTCGGGCTGGTGCAACGTCACGCCGACCTGTGCCGCTGCAGGCTCGCCCCGCACTCCGTGCCCCTCCCTCCCTCCCGGCCTGAGTGAGCCAGAGTCCCCGAAGAGGCTGCTCCTTTAACCCTGTCCTATCTGAGCGAAGAGCAGACGCCCTCCGGCTACCTACACGCAGAGGCGGGGCCAAATCCAAAGCTGAGACCCAGGAGCTGTGAGAACAAAGAAGAGAAAGGGAAACCTCTCCCAGCAGCCTCAGAAGCAGCGGATTAAAGCTCCACAATCAACTTGATGTATCCTGCATCTGTGGAATACATGAATAGACAACACATCATCCCAAATTGAGGAGCCAGGAGTCAGTGCTGTGCCTCTGAGGTGGGAGAGCCAACTTCAGGACACTGGTCCACAAGAGACCTCCCAGCTCCACATAATATCAAACGGCGAAAATCTTCCAGAGATCTCCATCTCAACACCAGCACCCAGCTTCACTCAACGACCAGCAGGCTACAGTGCTGGACACCCTGAGCCAAACAACTAGCAAGACAGGAACACAACGCCACCCATTAGCAGAGAGGTGGCCTAAAATCATAAAAAGTCCACAGACACCCCAAAACACACCACCAGACGTGGACCTGCCCACCAGAAAGACAAGATCCAGCCTCATCCACCAGAACACAGGCACTAGTCCCCTCCACCAGGAAGCCTACACAACCCACTAAACCAACCTTAGCCACTGGGGACAGACACCAAAAACAACAGGAACTACGAACCTGCAGCCTGCAAAAAGGAGACCCCAAACACAGTGACATAAGCAAAATGAGAAGACAGAAAAACACACAGCAGGAGAAGGAGCAAGATAAAAACCCACCAGACCTAACAAATGAAGAGGTAATAGGCACTCTACCTGAAAAGGAATTCAGAATAATGATGGTAAAGATGATCCAAGATTCTATTTCCCATATCCAAAATCTTGGAAATAGAATGGACAAAATGCAAGAAACAGTTAACAAGGACCTAGAAGAACTAAAGATGAATCAAGCATCGATTAAAAACACAATAAATGAAATAAAAAATACTCTAGATGGGATCAATAGCAGAATAACTGAGGCAGAGGAACGGATAAGTGAGGTGGAAGATAAAATAGTGGAAATAACTGCTGCAGAGCAAAATAAAGAAAAAAGAATGAAAAGAACAGAGGACAGTCTCAGAGACCTCTGGGACAACATTAAACGCACCAACATTCGAATTATAGGGGTTCCAGAAGAAGAAGAGAAAAAGAAAGGGACTGAGAAAATATTTGAAGAGATTATAGTTGAAAACTTCCCTAATATGGGAAAGGAAATAGTTAATCAAGTCCAGGAGGCACAGAGAGTCCCATACAGAATAAATCCAAGGAGAAATACGCCAAGACACATATTAATCAAACTGTCAAAAATTAAACACAAAGAAATCATATTAAAAGCAGCAAGGCAAAAACAACAAATAACACACAAGGGAATCCCCATCAGGATAACAGCTGATCTCTCAGCAGAAACTCTGCAAGCCAGAAGGGAGTGGCAGGACATACTTAAAGTGATGAAGGAGAAAAACCTGCAACCAAGATTACTCTATCCAGCAAGGATCTCATTCAGATTTGATGGAGAAATTAAAACGTTTACAGACAAGCAAAAGCTGAGAGAGTTCAGCACCACCAAACCAGCTTTACAACAAATGCTAAAGGAACTTCTCTAGGCAAGAAACACAACAGAAGGAATATACCTACAATAATGAACCCAAAACAATTAAGAAAATGGGAATAGGAACATACATATCGATAATTACCTTAAATGTAAATGGACTAAATGCTCCCACCAAAAGACACAGAGTGGCTGAATGGATACAAAAACAAGACCCATCTATATGCTGTCTACAAGAGACCCACTTCAGACCTAGAGACACATACAGACTGAAAGTAAGGGGATGGAAAAAGATATTCCATGCAAATGGAAACCAAAAGAAAGCTGGAGTAGCAATTCTCATATCAGACAAAATAGACTTTAAAATAAGGACTACTAGAAGAGACAAAGAAGGACACTACATAATGATCAAGGGATCGATCCAAGAAGAAGATATAACAATTGTAAATATTTATGCACCCAACATAGGAGCACCTCAATACATAAGGCAAATACTAACAGCCATAAAAGGAGAAATCGACAGTAACACAATCATAGTAGGGGACTTTAACACCCCACTTTCACCAATGGACAGATCATCCAAAATGAAAATAAATAAGGAAACACAAGCTTTAAATGATACATTAAACAAGATGGACTTAATTGATATTTTTAGGACATTCCATCCAAAAACAACAGAATACACATTTTTCTCAAGTGCTCATGGAACATTCTCCAGGATAGATCATATCTTGGGTCACAAATCAAGCCTTGGTAAATTTAAGAAAATTGAAATTGTATCAAGTATCTTTTCCGACCACAATGCTATGAGACTAGATATCAATTACAGGAAAAGAGCTGTAAAAAATACAAACACATGGAGGCTAAACAATACACTACTTAATAACGAAGTGATCACTGAAGAAATCAAAGAGGAAATTAAAAAATACCTAGAAACAAATGACAATGGAGACACGACGACCCAAAACCTATGGGATGCAGCAAAAGCAGTTCTAAGAGGGAAGTTTATAGCAATACAATCCCACCTTAAGAAACAGGAAACATCTCGAATAAACAACCTAACCTTGCACCTAAAGCAATTAGAGAAAGAAGAACAAAAACATCCCAAAGTTAGCAGAAGGAAAGAAATCATAAAAATCAGATCAGAAATAAATGAAAAAGAAATGAAGGAAACGATAGCAAAGATCAATAAAACTAAAAGCTGGTTCTTTGAGAAGATAAACAAAATTGATAAACCATTAGCCAGACTCATCAAGAAAAAAAGGGAGAAGACTCAAATCAATAGAATTAGAAATGAAAAAGGAGAAGGAACAACTGACACTACAGAAATACAAAAGATCATGAGAGATTACTATAAGCAACTCTATGCCAATAAAATGGACAACCTGGAAGAAATGGACAAATTCTTAGAAATGCACAACCTGCCAAGACTGAATCAGGAAGAAATAGAAAATATGAACAGACCAATCACAAGCACTGAAATTGAAACTGTGATAAAAAATCTTCCAACAAACAAAAGCCCAGGACCAGATGGCTTCACAGGTGAATTCTATCAAGCATTTAGAGAAGAGCTAACACCTATCCTTCTGAAACTCTTCCAAAATATAGCAGAGGGAGGAACACTCCCAAACTCATTCTACGAGGCCACCATCACCTTGATACCAAAACCAGGCAAGGATGTCACAAAGAAAGAAAACTACAGGCCAATCTCACTGATGAACATAGATGCAAAAATCCTCAACAAAATACTAGCAAACAGAATCCAACAGCACATTAAAAGGATCATACACCATGATCAAGTGGGGTTTATTCCAGGAATGCAAGGATTCTTCAATATACGCAAATCAATCAACGTGATACACCATATTAACAAATTGAAGGAGAAAAACCATATGATCATCTCAATAGATGCAGAGAAAGCTTTCGACAAAATTCAACACCCATTTATGATAAAAACCCTGCAGAAAGTAGGCATAGAGGGAACTTTCCTCAACATAATAAAGGCCATATATGACAAACCCACAGCCAGCATCGTCCTCAATGGTAAAAAACTGAAACCATTTCCACTAAGATCAGGAACTAGACAAGGTTGCCCACTTTCACCACTCTTATTCAACCTAGTTTTGGAAGTTTTAGCCACAGCAATCAGAGAAGAAAAGGAAATAAAAGGAATCCAAATTGGAAAAGAAGAAGTAAAGCTGTCACTGTTTGCAGATGACATGATACTATACATAGAGAATCCTAAAGATGCTACCAGAAAACTACTAGAGTTAATCAATGAATTTGGTAAAGTTGCAGGATACAAAATTAATGCACAGAAATCTCTGGCATTCCTATATACTGATGATGAAAAATATGAAAGTGAAATCAAGGAAGCACTCCCATTTACCATTGCAACAAAAAGAATAAAATATCTAGGAATAAACCTACCTAAGGACACAAAAGACCTGTATGCAGAAAATTATAAGACACTGATGAAAGAAATTAAAGATGATACAAATAGATGGAGAGATGTACCATGTTCTTGGATTGGAAGAATCAACATTGTGAAAATGACTCTACTACCCAAAGCAATCTACAGGTTCAATGCAATCCCTATCAAACTACCACTGGCATTTTTCACAGAACTAGAACAAAAAATTTCACAATTTGTATGGAAACACAAAAGACCCCGAATAGCCAAAGCAATCTTGAGAACGAAAAATGGAGCTGGAGGAATCAGGCTCCCTGACTTCAGACTATACTACAAAGCTACAGTAATCAAGACAGTATGGTACTGGCACAAAAACAGAAAGATAGATCAATGGAACAGGATAGAAAGCCCAGAGTTAAACCCACGGACATATGGTCACCTTATCTTTGATAAAGGAGGCAGGAATGTACAGTGGAGAAAGGACAGTCTCTTCAATAAGTGGTGCTGGGAAAACTGGATAGGGACATGTAAAAGTATGAGATTAGATCACTCCCTAACACCATACACAAAAATAAGCTCAAAATGGATTAAAGACCTAAATGTAAGGCCAGACACTATCAAACTCTTAGAGGAACACATAGGCAGAACACTCTATGACATAAATCACAGCAAGATCCTTTTGGACCCACCTCCTAGAGAAATGGAAATAAAGACAAAAATAAACACATGGGACCTAATGAAACTTAAAAGCTTTTGCACAGCAAAGGAAACCATAAACAAGACCAAAAGACAACCCTCAGAATGGGAGAAAATATTTGCAAATGAAGCAACTGACAAAGGATTAATCTCCAAAATTTATAAGCAGCTCATGCAGCTCAATAACAAAAAAACAAACAACCCAATCCAAAAATGGGCAGAAGACCTAAATAGACATTTCTCCACAGAAGATATACAGACTGCCAACAAACACATGAAAGGATGCTCAACATCTTTACTCATTAGAGAAATGCAAATCAAAACTACAATGAGATATCATCTCACACCAGTCAGAATGGCCATCATCAAAAACTCTAGAAACAATAAATGCTGGAGAGGGTGTGGAAAAAAGGGAACACTCTTGCACTGCTGGTGGGAATGTGAATTGGTACAGCCGCTATGGAGAACGGTATGGAGGTTCCTTAAAAAACTACAAATAGAACTACCATATGACCCAGCAATCCCACTACTGGGCATATACCCTGAGAAAACCATAATTCAAAAAGAGGCATGTACCAAAATGTTCATAGCAGCCCTATTTACAATAGCCCGGAGATGGAAACAACCTAAGTGTCCATCATCGGATGAATGGATAAAGAAGATGTGGCACATATATACAATGGAATATTACTCAGCCATAAAAAGAAATGAAATTGAGCTATTTGTAATGAGGTGGATAGACCTAGAGTCTGTCATACAGAGTGAAGTAAGTCAGAAAGAGAAAGACAAATACTGTATGCTAACACATATATATGGAATTTAAGAAAAAAAAAATGTCATGAAGAACATAGGGGTAAGACAGGAATAAAGACACAGACCTACTAGAGAATGGACTTGAGGATATGGGGAGGGGGAAGGGTAAGCTGTGACAAAGTGAAAGAGAGGCATGGACATATATACACTACCAAACGTGAGGTAGATAGCTAGTGGGAAGCAGCCGCATAGCACAGGGAGGTCAGCTCGGTACTTTGTGACCGCCTGGAGCGGTGGGATAGGGAGGGTGGGAGGGAGACGCAAAAGGGAGGGGTTATGGAAACATATGTATATGTATAACTGATTAAATTTGTTATAAAAAAAAATGGGAGAAAATAAAAAATATATGCATAAAAAAAAAAAAAGACAAGCTGCACATGGAGGAGTGAGAGAGGGCAAGGGGTAGAGGAAAAGACATGTTTCTGGGTGGGAGCTGGTGTACCATCCCCCGGGCACAGCTCCTGCCCAGAGGCCTGATAAGGAGCCCTCACCTCCACCCACCCCCTTCAACCAGAGAACTTCCAACTGCAGCTCCTCAATAACTGAAGAGCAGGAAAGCTGGTGACTGGAGGGAGGCTGGGGGAGGGGAGGAGGAAGGACCACAGTCCACCGTTAGTCCGTCACTTAAAGGCTGGTGAAATGAATGGGGCAAATGACCCCAGTCAAAGAATTTGGCAAGTCCACGGCTTTCCTGGCTTTCACCCAACGGCTCTGTTTCCTCGGCTATCTGGAAAGGAGGGAGAGCACTTCCGAAGAAGCCTCTGGAATGTCAGCTTCTGGGAATCTTGCTGAGGACGGGGCGGGGAGGGGGCGCTTACCGGGAAACACTGGATTACCCTAGCCGCCTTGGGGTGCCTGCGACCGGGGCTGCGGTTTCTGCGGACCTGAGCGGCAGGTGGCATCGGAGAGTCAGACCTGCTTGCGGGCACCAAGACGACACTCGGTCGGGAGACCGGGACAGGCCGCAGAAACGTGAGGAAGTGCCACTCGCAGCCCAGAGGAGAGGAAAGGAAAGCCCCAAGCATGCACCCAGCCCTGGCCCCCGCGCCACGGGCTGCGTCCCAGGAGCCGTCGCCACCTCTGAGCAGCCCAGATGGGAAGGGGGTGGGGCGGAGGACGGTTCCCGCGGCGAACTGCTCGCCGAGGGCCCCGGGGCCTCTGCGGGAGCGCCAAGCCGCGCGCCTCTCCGAGCCCTGCGCGGGGCCGTCGGGCGGGAATGCGCGGAGCCGGGACGCGGTGGCGGGTAGGGGGCTGGGTCGCGCGCGGGAGAGGGCGGCAGGAGGGAGCTGGAAGAGAGTTACCGCGTGAGAGAGCCGTTAAGAGCCCGCGGTCTCTTTGGAGATGCCCTGGCCAATGGCAGAAGCGGAAGCTGTTTATATGGGCGGGGCGTCGCCACGGCAGCAGGAGACGCCTTGCGAGCGGCTACTGAGTGCCGGTCCCCAGCCGCTGGCTTTCAGAGAGGCGCCGTCGGGCGTGAGTGGCGACGAGGATTGCTGGCTGGGCCCTGGAGCTGGGAGCAGAGAGCCGCGGTGAGGGTGGGCGGTGGGAGGAATTTCTTTGAGAAGCTTCCTTTGGCCCGGGCTGCGCTCTGAGCCAGGTAAGGGACGGGGAGGGCTGCCGGCCGTGGGAAGGGAGGGCGTCAGTACCAGCCCGCTCTCCCATCCGTCCCCGACGGAAGTGGAGGGCCCGGGGACTGACATCAGAGGCGTTTGGGGGACACTCACTTCCCACCCCCTTATAACTCTCTGTATTGTTTCCTTCCTTCCCCTTGAGCCCCATCCTAATATCCCTTTTCAAAGATCAGACGACCTCCCCCGCCCCCCGACCCGTCGTACTGCCCTCCTGGACTCTCTCGCCCCATTTCCATTGGTTGTGGACGGAGAGAGGGGGGTTAATTCCCCGCTTTGAGGGAGAAACGGGTGGCCTCGCATGCCCCTACACTATTCCCTCGTTGGGCTAATTAAGTCTCCTCTTAAAGATCCAAGAGGAAAAGAGCGAGGCGAACCCCGTGTGGGTCGGAGCCCCGGGCACACCTTCTGTTTCCCAGACGTCGGCAGTAAAAGATCCTCCCCAGCTGCAGGAAGGATTTTAGTAAGAGCCTCCCCCCTCGCCCACACTCTCCCCTCGGGGGTGGGGAAAGAGGGCTCAGTTCCCTCTCTGGTCCCCGCAGGCACCACATTCCGTTTGGAGGAGGCTACCCCCGGATCGCGGGATGGAAGCCCGCTTCCGGGAGGCTGCGTAACTGAAGCCGCGGGAGTCAGCGGGCCGGAGAGCTCGGCGGCCACCCTCGGCTCGGCTCGTGGATGTTGACAGCCCCCTCGGAGAGTCCCCGCAGATATGGCGGAGAGCTGGCTACGCGTCTCGGGAGCAGGGGCAGCGGAGGAGGCCGGACCGGAAGGCGGCCTGGAGGAGTCCAACGCCCTGAATGACAGCCTGACCAGCCTGCAGTGGCTGCAGGAATTCTCCATTCTCAACGCCGAGCTCCCCGCCCTGCCTTCGGGGGACACCGACCCCCACGGCTCCCACGAGCTGGCAGGCTCGGCCGAGCCGGGGTCTCCCCTGGCGGCGGACCCCGCCTGCCTGGGGCAGCCGCACACACCCGGCAAGCCCACGTCCTCCTGCACGCCGCGGAGCGCCCCCTCGGGGCTGCAGGCCTCGCCTCCCGACGACGTGGACTACGCCACCAACCCGCACGTGAAGCCGCCCTACTCGTATGCCACGCTCATCTGCATGGCCATGCAGGCCAGCAAGGCCACCAAGATCACCCTGTCGGCCATCTACAAGTGGATCACGGACAACTTCTGTTACTTCCGCCACGCTGATCCCACCTGGCAGGTAGGGAGGCACTCCCTCCCTCCCTCCCCATGCCCTCGCGGACTGGACTCACATCCCAGATCCGCAGGCCAAGTAGGCGCGGTACGGCCAGGGCCCCGAGAGAGGAAGGCCGTCCAGGAAGGACCTCAAGGGAGCCCAGTGCTTGGACTGCTGCCCCTTTGACTTCAGAGACGGAGGAGGGAGGATGTTCAGAGGGCTGCAGGGGTGCCGACATAGAGGTTCAAGGGGAAAGAACTTGTCACTCATCCGGCAGGCTCAGCCCAAAGACCAGGGCTGAACTATGCGTGGACACAGCCCCCCAGGGTAGGTTGATGGACTGAGGGACACATTTTTGTCCCAAGTCCTGGAATTCCTCGACACTCCCCTCCTCAAGGTCAGTTTGTCAGGGCCTGACTGGAGGCAGAGCATCGTTCCTGCCAGACTCTGCATCCCGCCTGCTTTCAGTTGGCTGGAGGGGCTCTGGGAGGGGAGAGGGGCGTGCTGCGGGGTGTGAAGGCCATCGGTGTCCCAGTGGAAGGGCTACGGGGCCTTCCGAAAGCTGCTGTGCCAGCCCCCACCCCAAGCCCTCCCTAGTTTCCTGCCTACACTCCTCCCCCTCTTCTCATCAACCTCCCTGGGGGGACAATTACCTCAGCCACGTGCTTTCCACAGGGGCTCTTTCCTCCCACACTGGCTTCATGTTCCAAGTCTCCGGAACCTGGCACAGAGCAGCCAAGGGGCCCAGACCACCATGTAAACCTCCCAGTCTTGCCAGGGGGCACTACTCACCTGCCGGCCCCACCCACCAGGCCCCAGACCCCTGTGCCCCAGCGTGGTTTGGACTGTGCACCCAGGCCTGAACAAGGCAGGATGGTGATTCAGGCTGGGCACACGCTGCACTGAGCCTCTTCGACCATCAGGATCAGGGGCTACTTGGGGACAGAGACCCTGAGGATGCACAGATCCTTCCCTGTGGCACAGGTCACAGGATCAGAGTTCCTGTAATCACAGCTATTCCACGATTGCTTGGGCCCTGACCCTGGGGCAGGTACCATTTGTAACCTTGGTGAGAAAGCAGAGACCCTCCACCCCCCCCACACACTACCCCAAGCCTGAGAGGCCCCAGGAATGAGCGCTATGCTCTTGGCTGGGTAATAATCAACTGAGGCCTCAGAGCCTGGGGTGGGAGGAGGGGGACATGGTGGGTGAGGGCCCAGGCCAGCAGCCGGCTCTAGAAACAAGGAAAGTCATCAGATTCTCCCACACTTCATCCCCCCCCACACACACACACCCTCACACCCACTCACTCATTTCACAAACAGAGAAGGCCAGCCAGGCCCAGGCAGAGGGAGATGGCCGTCCAGGACCTGGGGGAGCCAAGGCCTTTGACCAGAGGCCACAAGCAGCGGGGTAAGGGAGGGAGGGCAGGACAGGCTGGCACTGAGAGCCACCCTGCGGCTCAGGGCTCGGATGACCGAGCAGGCAGATATCCTGGCCAAAGGGAACAAAAGCCCCCGACAGCACTCCCAGCTCCTGGTGCCCCGTGGCTGGTGTCCCAGAGCCTCCCGCTCGGAGCAGCGCCTCTGTCTCCCCTGCCCCCATCGGAGAGAAGGTGGTGGTGGGACTGGCAGTGGCTCTAGGAACCCCCCATCACTGACCCCACCCACTCTCCCAGCTGTCTTCCTTCTCTCCTACCTCCCTGTGTCCAGAACTCCATCCGCCACAACCTGTCCCTGAAGAAGGGCTTCATCAAGGTGCCTCGGGAGAAGGACGAGCCAGGCAAGGGGGGCTTCTGGTGCATCGACCCCCAGTACGCCGAGCGGCTGCTGAGTGGGGCCTTGAAGAAGCAGCGGCTGCCCCCAGTCCACATCCACCCGGCCTTTGCCCGCCAGGCCGTGCCAGAGCCCAGCGCCGCCCCATGGGCCGGGCCACTGACCGTGAGCACCGAGGCCCAGCAGCTGCTGCGGGAGTTCGAGGAGGCCACTGGGGAGGCGGGCTGGGGTGCAGGCGAGGGCAGGCTGGGGCGTAAGCGTCAACAGCCGCTGCCCAAGCAGGAGGCCAAGGTCCCGCGGCCCTCCAGCCCCCTGCTGCTGACCCAGGAGGAGCAGGGTGAGCTGGAACCCCTCAAGGGCAACTTTGACTGGGAGGCCATCTTGGACGCTGGCACGCTGGACGGGGAGCTGGGCACGCTGGAGACCTCGGAGCTGATCCCGCCGCTGAGCCCTGCCTCACACGGGGACGTGGACCTCACCATCCATGGCCACCACATCGACTGCCCTGTTACCTGGGGGCCTCCAGCGGAGCAGGCTACCGACAGCCTGGACTTTGATGAGACCTTCCTGGCCACATCCTTCCTGGAGCACCCCTGGGACGAGAGCACCCGTAGCTCCCTGCCCCCCGAGCCCCTCTTTGAGGCCGGGGATGCCACACTGGCCTCTGACCTGCATGACTGGGCCAGCCTGGGCGCCTTCTTGTAAGAAGCCAGGCCCTGCCCCACCTCCAGACAGCACCGAAGTCTGGGCCCAGACTGCCCCCCTCCCCGCCAGTGCAGGCCCATGGACACCCTACCGCCCAGGCAGGGGCTGGGCCAGCTCACCCCACCAGGCCACACGGCCCCCAGCCCAGGCCATCCTCAGATTCTAGTCCAGCAGGCTGAGAATTGGGGCCCAGGACCCAAATTGCTGCCTCCGCTCCCCAGCCCCCCATACACACAGTGTTTCATTGATCCACTTCTTCCCTGCCCCAGAGACACGCTAAGGGCCCTGCACTATGAGAGCTGCGGCTTGGAGGGGCCCTGGCCAAGCTGGAAACATCAGTACAGGGCCCGCCCCAGAACACCTTAGCTTCCAAGCTTCTCTCTCTCCTGCTCTCCTCCCCAGGTCTCTATCCAGAGCAAGTTCCCAGGTACAACCAATGCTGATTAGGTGACTGCAAATGAACACCCAAGAGGCCTCTCCTGGCAGTCTGTGAGGAGGAGCTAGGCGGAGGGGGGAAGAGAGAGGAGACAGAAAGGAGGCCGGGGTGCCGGGTGGAGCCAGGAGATTTTCTAAGGCCTCTGGGATCTTCTGGCTTCATCCCTAGAGGTGGGGCAGAGGGTATGTGTCCCTAATCTTTGAGCCCAACTTGAGGCTGAGAGCAGCGGGGAGATGGGGATCTGGGGGTTAGGGGCTGGGGCAGCCAAGCTGCAGAGGGAAAGGGGACAGACAGACTAATGTAGTGAGTGTAGCTAGAGCTGAGGCTTAACTGGGAGGGACGCAGTGCTTGCTAGAACCACTGGGACCAGGAATGGGGGGATGGCCCCGTGCCCTTGCTTGCACTCCTGCAGGGGAGTGTCTTGCTCCACCATAAACGCCCTGGGCTGCATCCCACATCCACTCTCCTAACCCATCGGGCAATTTAACCTTTTTCATAGAAAGTGATTTACAATAAAAACATTTTTAAAACTAAAGTTTTAAAAAGTCTCAAAATGGACCTGCTTGCAACTTTCTCTGGGGAAAAGCATGGGCCAGTTTTGGGGAGGCCACGGCCCAAGGGGGAATGGCTGGGAGGAAGATGGGGGGCACCAAAGGCCTGCAGAGTGTCCCCTGATGCACTCCTCAGGATCTCTGGGTGCCCAGAGAGAAAGGGGCTGAGAGGCGGCCCTCGGGGGTCCCCTGCAGCCAGGGCCTCGGCACCTCTCTATGTGCAATGGGGAGACTGTACCCACAGCCCCGAGGAGCAGGCGGCAAAGGAGGCACAGCCCCCTCCCTGGCCCTGGGGACTCACTCACAAAGGCCGTTCTTGCCCAGGGCTCGGCTCACGTTCCCCACCTCGCCCAAGTTGAGGGCCTGCCCAGACTCACCTGCGGTCCTCGCCTGGGCCTGTCTCCAGCTCCTCCCTCCCTTGGTCCCTTCCTGAAGGGACAGGGTGTGAGGTCAGAGGGCCCCAGCCCCTGGGGCCCCACTTGCCACCCTGGGGTTCATTCACCCCGCCCAGGGCCTTCCCTCCAATGCAGGTTGGGGCTGAGGGAGGCCATCAGGGCAGACGGAAGACGGGGTGCCTAGACCCTACAGCTCCAGCCTGTGAGGAATCAACGTACCAGAGTTCTGATGGGGAAACTGAGGCACAGCAAATATGTGACACTCAGCAGGCACCTTTCCACCCCCTCACCCCAGCTTTGCCTGGAACCCATCTCTCCCCCGAGCCTGCACCTGGCCCCGCCAGCACGCCCTTGTGGTGCACAGCCCCTTCCCCCAGCACTCACGTGCACGTGCGCACAGACACACACACACACACACACACACAAACGGGCACTGTCCTACACAATCCTGCCCAGCCTCCACGGGCCCCTTTCTCCTGAGGCCCCTTTCTTTCCTTGCACTGGAGGCTGGCTCCAGGACAACCTGGCATTCCCCCGCCAACTTGCTGCTTTCCCTTGCTAATTACTCAAAATATTTCCGAAGGGTGCGCACACTGCAGGGCCAGGCCGGTTGGGGCCTTACAGAGCTCAGGAGGCAGCCCATCCCCTTCCCACCGCTTGCTGAGGAGGCTGCCCCAACCTCCCTCTGAGACTCCCTTCACCCCCTAAGCAACGACTCCCTCCCTCTCCCCACCACCCTCCGGCCTTCCTCCCCACGCTCCCCAGCACTGGGGGAACATGGGGGCTCCAGCCTCTCCACTGGTCCCCAGGCTCAGCCTCCAGCCCCCGACTAAAGGGGTACACCCTGGATTGACAGGTGGGGCCGGTCACTGTCCCCCCTCCTCACCCTCTGCCTGGGCCCATGCTGGGGGAAGAGGGGCAAGGTCAGGGGCTGGCAGAACTGCCTGCCAGGTAAGAAAAGGCTGAAGAAGCTTCTGGCTGCCAGGAAGAATCCCCAGGAGCTCCTGAAAATCCCTATGCTTGGGACTAGCGTCTCTGGGGCTGGGACCCAAACACTGGCACTTTTAGGGGTCCATGGATGCTGCCAACGAGCAGCCAAAGCTAAGAGGGGGCTCCGAAGCGGCCACAACACAGGGCTTCACACACCCTTTCAGCAGGCAGCGTTTGGGGGTTGGCGGTGGAGGAGGCGGGAAGCGTGAGTGGATCCTGTCCCTCCTATTCATCCCTGCCCCGGCCCTTGGCTGGGTGGCTTTTTGAAAAAACGTTCAGTGACTCCGTATTTATTTAGAGATTCGATGTAATCCCAGTCAATATATATTTTGCGCCCTTAACAGTAAGTTGCAGACAGGCTGCCCCATTAGCACTAGATACTTTAGTGTGTGTTTCCTTAGAACAAGGACACACCTCCATAATCCCAGTACCACCATCACAATCAGGAAATGAACACTGACCTGGTAATCCCATGTAACCGCAGACCCCCTTCACGTCTTGCAGATCACCCCAGGAATGCTCCTCTCCATTCCAACATCCCAATCCAGGACCCCATGTTGCACTGAGTTGTCCTTTCTCTTTTGCCCTGTGTGGCTTTGAGCCCATGACTCAAGCTCTCTGGGCAGGTTTCGCATTTCCTTTGATCTCCACTTTTGAGGTGAGAAGCCCTTCAGCCACTTCACCCTCAGGTGTGGTACAGTCCCTTCCCAAAGCAAGAAGCTAGCTTTCTGTCTCCTCACTTTCCACCTCTTCCCTATCCTCCCTCCCCCATGTATCACCAGCCAGGAAAGGGATGAGGGGCAATGTTCAGGAACTCAGTCTTCGGAGACCTTCCCCGTCTGCCCTCGGGACAGGCCACCCTCAGCTCCAGTGATGGGAAGGCCCCCGGGATGGGATTCCATGCTGGCCTGAAGCAAATGCGCCAGGCCTCATGAAGAGTTGAGCTGAGGGCAGGAAACACTCTTCTCCCCGCCTCTGCCCCCCTCAACATACTGGGGACCCAGACTTGAAGAAGGAAGGTCATGTCCATGGTGTCCTCCCAGATCAGCACCGACACCGTCTCCTCCATGTCCGGCTCCTACATCGCCCCTGGCACGGAAGAGGACGGGGAGGCTCTCCCCTGCCCCCGGGCCGCCAGCAGGACCCCCTCAGAAGAAGGAGACGTAAGAGAGGAGCATGGGATCGCCCTCGCCGCTCTGCTCTGCTCTGTACTCGAGTCCCAAGGAGCTCAGTCCAGGGCCTGCCAGGGAGATCGGCAAAGCCCCCCAGTGCTCGGGAGGGGAGCCCTGGAAAACACGGTACCGGGTTGTTGAATCACAGACTCCCTCAGATGTGATCTTCCATGTGGCACCACTTCTGTCCTGAGGACTTGGTTTGGGTTTGCTGCCAGGCGAGCTGGGTAGGAGAGCCGGTGGCATCTGCACCTTGACTTTTGTTGCTCCTTTGCAGGTGACGCCAGCGGCGTCTCCAGACTGCAACTTTGCGGGCCTCGTCGCCACCGCTGAAGAGCAGGATGCAGAGGTAAGAGCAAGGTGGACGCTGGTGCCCCTCCCCGGTCAGAGGGACTGCCGGCGCTGGCACAGGGTGCAAATAGGATGGGGGCTCTTCTGGAAGAAGCCTTCCAAGGTGGTGCACTTGGATCTGTTAGAGGCAGGGTGCAGAGCAGAGGGACTGTCCGGTTAGCAGAGGGCGCTGGTCTCAGCGTAATAGGCGTGGGGTGAGTTCCAGAGGGAAGTCTTCCAGGCCAGACCCTTGAGAGGGTGTTTGTCCTCCAATTCACTTAGTATTTACCTGGCACAGGCATCTCACATCTTCCTGGCACTGGGGGACACAAAGACCGAGTGACATGGCTTTTGCCTGCCCACACCCCCAATCCACCCATCCCACCCATCCCGGAGCTCCATCTGATGGAGGAATCAGAGTTATAACTCAGCGTGAGCAGTGCTCTGACGGAGGTGTGCCTGAAGTATATGGAATGCCCAGCTCCCAGTGGGGACTCTACAACTTTCTCTTGAGCCAGATGTTCTCAAAGGAGTATCTGGATGGGATTGGGGATCCTAAAGGGTTCCTGAAAGTTTTATGATCTCACGGTTTGCTTTTTCATTTGACAACTTTGATTTCCACCTGAGAGAAACAGTGTGAGCTAAACTATAACCAAGGCTATTCCTGACAGTCCCAGGGTCCCTCTGTAAGGTGCCTCAGACCTGGTCCCTCTGGAACGTGCCTCAGACCTGGTCCCTACGGGCCGATCCTGCCTCGCCAAGCAAAATCTGCCTCTGCTGGGCCTCCCAGCCATCTCACACAGACAGGAAATGTATGGATACCATGAGGGTGATTAGTTCTGTCTTCTGATAATCAGTAGACTCATTTCACTGCTTTATGGACTCACAGTGCCTTCCTTCTGTCCTAGGGAAATGAGGTTCTAGAAGAAGAGGACGGATCACCCACACAAGAAGATGGTAAAAGACCTGGTCTTTTGCTCCCTTTTATTATATTTCTTTCCCGGGTATTCTCTGAAGGGTAGAGAAAGGGGCACTGGTGTGACTTGGTGGCACTGCTCAAGGGTGTGGCTTTGGGGAAAGGTTGTCTTCTTGATGGAATATCAAAGCAAGCAGGGTATCTGAGGACCTCAGCAGCCTTCCTGGCTCTTTCTGGGCCTCTGAGCCAAGGCTGCAGAAGATACATGGAGTTCTCCATCTACGTTGAGTAGATCCTGAAGCTTCTTGGGCAACTGCCATCACCTTCCTTCCTGCTTCAGCTTCTCAGCCGAGTCTCACAGAACTGCTCTAGCAGCCCCAAAGTTCAGCTGCAGCAGGAGAACAGCTTCCTCCCCTTGGGGGAACCGACTGTTAGGCAGTAGGTTTTCCTGCTTTAGTGAAGAAAACGGCTGATGTTACAGTAGCAGAAGGATCACAGCCCTGGCGGCACAGCAAAGGTGAGGTGAAGAGACGTTAGCAGCTCAGCGTACACTAGTGTTTGTAGGCTATTGGAACGAGTCTCTTTACCATCATTCAGGCCTCAAGTAGATATATTTTTTTTAAATTGGAAGAGTTGGTTTACAATTTTGTGTTAGTTTCTGCTGTACAGCAACGTGAATCAATTATACATATACATATATCCACTCTGTTTTTAGATTCTTTGCCCATATAGGCCATTACAGGGTACTGAGTAGAGTCCCCTGTGCTCTACAGCAGGTCCTTATTAGTTATCTATTTTATTTATAGTAGTGTGTATATGTCAATCACAATCTCCCAATGTATCCCTCCCCTCCCTTGCCCCCCGCCATAACCATAAGTTTGTTTTCTACACCTGTGACTCTATTTCTGTTTTGTAAATAAGGTCAATCATATCTTCAGTCGGAAGAATTTGGTTTTTAGTAAGCCGAGAAGCGAAGGAACGACCTACATATAGAGCAAGGAAGTGGCGGGGGGGGAGGGTAGGCGAGCTGGAATCCCACCTGGGATTGTAGGACCAGGCGTCCCAGGAACCGGTGTCTCTTCCGTCTGCTCCTCTGAGGTGCCTCCACAGAAGGGCAACCTCCAGAGCAAACCTGGATCCCAGCCTGGATGCAGATGTCATGCTAGTCGCTTCTGCTTTGGCCATGGCAGTTGCTTGGGGGGTTGTGTGGTGTGCAGGGGGTGCGCATGTACACATGACCACTCTCTCCTGGCCAAGTAGTGCCGGAGGAGGGGTGGTCGCCCAGGCTGTGCCTCTGCCGCACGTGCACGCCAACCAAGCCGGAGTTGGGCGCTACCTCTCCTCGGTTGATGTCTTCAGGGCGCAAGGCTCTGAGTTCTCCATTGTGATTGTCGTCCCCAGTAGAATATTTGCTTCTAAAAGGCACAGGGCAGTACGTGGTTTCCGCCTGACATTCCATATGTGGTTTCCACCTGACATGCTGTACACAGTAGATGTATGTTTCTTCCTCTCCCTTTCACCAAGGAAAAAAAAACCGGGTGGGGGCTTGAAAAAATAACATCTAAAATTGTCCCCTTCCCATCTTACACGACTGTAGGTTTCTGGTCAGCCCCTTAAAACATCTTCAGAATAGAAAATTAAGTCTCAAAGAAAATAAATCATAATTTTGCAAGCAATGCGATTCTTTGATTTGAGGTGCAAAGTTCCGGGACCAAAGAGCTTTAATTGCCATTTTATGTATTAGTCATTTCGCAGAGCCTTGTGGTCATAAACACACCTCACGTGCACCGACAGACACAGGCCTGAGCCCGGGGTCACTTCCCCCGTGGCTCTCCTAGCTCTTCCAGCCTGGCTTAGGCTCTGCTCTGGGCCCGGGTCTGCGTGACCGAATCCCACAGACCTCCCCAGGGTCTGATTTCCCTGGAACGAAGGCTGGAAAGGGGCCAGTTAAGGAAACAGAGCAGAACAGAGCGAGAACACAAACGTACCCACGCAGTTTCCTTTATTGTCCTCTCTCCCCACTTAATTATTGTCTTTTTTTTAACATATGATTTGATGTTTTTTGTCTCCATCCTTAAGATTTTTATTTTAAGGACAGCAAAGCAGAGAAAAACACAGCCAGGTCCTCTCTAACTGCCTTAACTCCGTTAGAGGCCAGAGGACATTCGCATTTCTAGGTATGGAGTGTGACAATAACAATGACTTTGACATCGCCAGCATGAAAGCACTGGACAATAAGCTGTGCTCTGCGGTCTGCTTAGCCGGTGAGTGGCAGTCTGCTGAACATGAACTTGGTGGGAGACGCTCCCCTGCTCGCACCCCTGCTCTCACCCTGGGACACCCATCTCCTGCCCTGCAGTTCCTGCAAGAAGGCATGGGCTTTGCTAAGGTGCTGGGAGCCAGTTGCTGAAAGGAAGTGAGGCAGCCTTGGGAGAGTCCTTGGGCAGAGAGCGACTCTGCTCTAAGCGAATCTATTTGGGCATGGAGAAAGGCGCAAAAATACCTCCAAAGCCTTCCGATTTGACCTGACCGTGCCCACTCCATCATGATCTTGCAGATCCCATGGCAGGGGGCCTGGTCTTGTTTCCATCAACAGGCAGTTTAAGGCAGACACGGCCTCTGTGATAAGGTCTTGGAAAGAGAGCCTGAGCCCTTGAAAAGGGAACCTGTAGCCACTCAGAGGAGAGTGTTTAGTTAGGATCAGAGAGGAATTTCAAAGCCAGCATTTTATAGACTAGCTCTGTGACCCAGTGAGCCCTGGGCTACCACCAGTTGCCTTGTGCTCCCTAGATTTGGATCCCAAAGGAACAATCAGGGGTCGAGGGTAACTCTTCTCCCTGGAGCCCTAACTCTATAAATTCAATCAGGGCCATCAACGTGCCCCTTATTCCTTCTCATGACACTAAACTGAATCCAGGATGAGTTCTCAGGAGGAGCCCACCTGTCAGTCACACTCTGGGCACTGATGTCTCTCTGCTCCATGCTCACCAAGGGCTTCACCAACCATGGCTCTAAAGCCACGTCTTGCCTGGTGGACTAGGTCCAAATTGCCCCTCCTTGGTTCACAGCAGAGACTGCCTTCATGTTGCGTGGTTTGTAATCTCTTAAACATGCCCTGGACATGTTTAAGCTTCAGGACAGCCAGGTCCCGTCATGGGTCCATTGCTTTACTCTCTTTGCAACGTGGTTACAGGTGCTGGAGGGACACAAACTCCTGTGGTTGCCACTCTCCATCAGCTTGCAGAAGACCCATGTACTCACCCCTCTGGCCCCATGCAGGCTTGTGGTGGAGGAAGCCGTAATCCCCAGAGACGCCTCCCACAGCCTTCCCAGGGGCTCTCCGGTCCCTTCCCACTTAGCGTTGACCCAGCCAGGCTTGGGCCAGAGTGGCTGAGGTCCAGGGTACACTTCACTTCCTGCCTTCCCACTCTTTACCTGGCTTCTGTCTGTCCATTTGTTTCTCATGTCTTTTTGCCAAATGTACGTCTGTCTGTCCAGTTTGTTTATTTTGAAACTCATTTAGGTTACCCAGACTTCGTGTGAAAGTTCATGTTCACCCACACCCAACCCCAAGCTTGCTGGGCGCACGCACATCCGAGGGGCCCTCGCTGAGGCTTCCGTTCCTAACTGGCAAGAGCCTGTATTTAATATGCTGAAATTTTCCAGGAAAAATAAATATTTGTGAGACTAGATTAATCCCTGTTCCACAAAAGCGGGGATGCTTCGGTGGCAAAGGTTACAGGCAGGATTTGTTTTGGTCACTAGTTGGGGAAGATGCCATCTCTGCCCTCACTCCGCCCTGAGTCTGTGGCAGCTGTGCCGGCCAGCCGCTCACTGGGCTTCAAGAGAGGAATCTAGGCTCCTGCCTCCCCGCAGTGGCTCCCCACCAACCCCCGTGTTTGGCAGAGAGAGCTCCTGGGAATTGTTTTAGCCGCCCATGCTGGTGGAAACTGACCCCAGGCCTTGTGCTTCCTCCTCTCCCTAACTCCTTCGGGCCAACCTGCTGGTGGATGTTTATTCCACTCTGGGATTGCGGCAGGAGAGCGAGGCCTGGAAGGAAAACAATGCCTGGGCTTCTTTATGGTGATCTCGGGAGCCAGCCATTCTCAGATTAAACTGGCTTCACCGTTCAGGCCAGACATGAAACCGAATGACAGTGGCGCCTGCCGGGAGAGGGAGTTGAGGGTCGCATCGTAGCCTCACCCTGAGGTCTCAAGGGCTCTTACGGGAGAAGGAAAGTGCATCTGCTCTCTTGGTAAAATGTTTCTCGGGTTCTGCCGTTAGCGTCACACTGGTAGTAAAGAGCTGGGGAACTCTCTGGAAGAATCTGTCAGGTTAATGTCAGGTTAATGACAGGAGCATCCACTGTGGTAGGTCCCATGGAATCAACAGACCTCACCACGCTCAGCTGTAAGTTCAAAGTTCCTTCCTATGACTGAGGTGCCTCAGGCTGGCTTGGCCATCAGGACAGCTTCTCAGGCACTTGGTCTCCCTCTCCACACTGTTTCCCTCCCCACACGGATGCCACTCCCCTCACGGAGCGCCCACAAGGAGGGAGCCCGGGGAGCACCCCATGGTCCACCCTCCCCAGGCCCACAGGTGCTCTGCCAGGAGCCCCAGCTCGCGGCAAGGATGGCTCAGGTCCCCATCCTCGCTGCTCTCATCACCCTTGTGGGAGTGATGTTGAGAAAGCACCTGTGTCATTCCAGCACCTCTTCTGCTAAGAAGCCTCTGGGTCTTCTTTGGCCCCGAGACCAAGGTGGGGGGGCGATGGTATGTTCTGAGATTGTTCTGCAAGGTTCTCAAAGGGAGGAAATCTGAGTTGACCATTGTAGGTGATGAGCTGACTATAATCGCGAGGCCATGCTCGGTAGACGGGGCCCCAAGGAACCTGATGGAGTATCACACAGGCGTCAGGATAGTGGCCAGGGGACCAGTGACAATTCTGTGAAAAGGCTCTGGGTGGTGTGATGGGAAAAAGCAAAGATAATTTGAGTTTATTAGTGGAAATACAAATGTTTTTGTTTTGTTTTGTTTTGTTTTTTGTGGTACGCATGCCTCCCACTGTTGTGGCCTCTCCCGTTGCGGAGCACAGGCTCCGGACGCGCAGGCTCAGCGGCCATGGCTCACGGTCCCAGCCGCTCCGTGGTATTTGGGATTTTCCCGGACCAGGGCACAAACCTTTGTCCTCTGCATCGGCAGGGAGACTCTCAACCACTGCGCCATCAGGGAAGCCCGATACAGATGTTTTTAAATGATGTCATTGGACAGGAGTGGGCATACCGATGAAATCTAAAAGTACTTATGGAGGGAATTCCCTGGCAGTCCAGTGGTTAGGACTCAGCACTTTCACTTCAGTGGCCTGGTTCAATCCCTGGTCGGAGAACTAAAATCCTCCAAGCCACTGCACAGCCAAAAACAAAACAAAGAAAAGTACTTATGGAGACCTGAAATAACCCAAGACTAAGACGCCACTAGGAAGGGTTATGCTTCGCAGATACTAAGGAAAAATCGGAATTAACTTTCTCTTTTCTTGGAGAGAAACTCTACAAGATGGTGGAACTGTTACAGATCTTAAATTTAATTAGTGGCTGGGTAGAGGCAGGAAAGAGGTGTGTGGAATCCCCCTAGATGTGCTCCCCAAATCTGCCTCTAGAGGTGTCTTCACTCCCCCGTTTCTGAGCCTGAGGAGGGAATTAAGTGGGAACCACCTTTCTCTACCTCCCGTGAAGGATTTTGAATCTCCAGGCTCCCTTTTCTGGCTGAGGGCTGGACAGAATGGTAGCACTCGCTCAGGAAGTCCTCCTGCGCCTTCCAGGCTTACCTTCTGCATCCAGGATGCACGGAGCAGCAGGGTTTCGCCGAGGGTCTGGCAGAAGCCTTTTTAGAGGAAAGAGAACCACCGACTGTACCAAGAAGCTGGGGAGATCAGAGACT
This sequence comes from Mesoplodon mirus, assembly GCF_964341445.2. Lineage (NCBI taxonomy): Eukaryota > Metazoa > Chordata > Mammalia > Artiodactyla > Ziphiidae > Mesoplodon > Mesoplodon mirus. The sequence goes on from NC_138994.1 coordinate 29,741,972, forward strand.
TCAGGTCTGAGTCTTCAGGCTGTTTCAGAAGGAGCCAGTTTTCAGCCCTGGCTCAGAATCTGGACCGGTGGTGTTTGTAGCAAGGACTCAAGAATTCAGAGCCAGGCAGCCTGGCAGCCAGTGGTGGTGGCGGCGAGGCTGTGGCAGTGTTTTGATTTGACTTTGTGTGTGTGTGCGTGTGCGTGCGTGCGTGTGTGTGTGTGTGTGTGTGTCTTCTCTCCTGTTTACCATTTGCTTTTGGTCTTTCCTACCAAACAGCCACAGTTCCGGAGTCCTGCCCATTAAACACAGAGGAATAAGTATGAGATCTACCAAATTATATAAAATGAAGGAACAACTTATTTCATCTGGGGGTTCCTAACTTAAAAGCACAATCTTGCCTGCTCTGCATCCTGTCACCCTTAGAGGGGAAAAGCACTGTGGACCCATGTGCCGGACTCCGGTACCCCCAGGGAGTACAGATCCCCGCATTCCATCTGGCTGTGAGAGATACCTAAACATTTCCTGTCCCACTCACTCCCCTTCCCCTGGGGTCCACCTCCACAAGACTATTATTAGAGCCTTAGGGCGGATTAGCACACCAGGACATTTATGGGTATACACAATTTATACCCGCTGAATCCTAGTGTTTCTGCCATTAAAGGGTTTCGTGTCTTGGGCTGGCCTAACCTGAAGCTGACGCCAGACATTCGTGAGTGGCCTCCCTCAAATGTGACGCAGTGAGCCTCACGCCCACCCTCCAGGGTCAGCCGGCTCCATTCACGAACTGAGCCCTCTGATGGGCATGGCTCTCGGCTCTGCCCTGGAGGAGATCACCGTGTGCTGGAGGATCCAGCAATTTCCACACAGCATGAGAAATGGGGTGGTGGTACGGGCCAGTTGGGGAGCACTTCGAAGCACGCTGGACCCCATCTGGCTTCAGTGGGGGCCTTCTGGGGGCAGGTGCTGGAAGAGGCAGCTCAGCAGTCCTCGGCCAGAGAATGGAAGGCTTTCCCCCAACTCAGGGGGTTAGGGCTTCATCCTCTCCCTTCACAATGGCCATCTCGCTGCACTGGGGGGAATGAATCAGATGGAGTCAGTCTGTGGGCTGGGAGGACGACTTGGGGGAGATGAGTGTAGCCTGAACAAGGCCTGGGGGGCGGATGGTTTTCGCGCACATTCTGTGAGTCTGGCGCCCTGCTCACCACTCTTCCATGTCACCTCGCTTAGTCTCACAGCATCCCTGGGGAGTAAGTACTTGTCTCCCATCTGATGGATGGGAAAACCAGGGCTCCAAGTACAGTGACCTGCCCAAGGTCACACAGTCAGTACGTTACAAGCTGGGGCTGTATCCCGGTTTTCTGACTACAGATTTAGACCTTACTAGAGCTTGAACAAGCAGGAGGTCAGGATGGATTGGATACAGAGCATGAAGGAGAGAGAAGCACCAAGAGTGGGTTTCCAGCATGGGCAGCGGGTGCTTCTCGTGCAGGAACTGCAGGACAAGGGGGGAAGATGATGAGTTTCGTGGATGGTACCCGGGGGACCCCAAAGCTCTGGAGCTAATGTCTCCTGGGGTTGGTGGCACCAGCTGATAGCAACTCTCGGTAGGCTGTTCGGGTGCAGAAGGAGAGGAACAGCTGTCACTCTGTTCTCTGCCATGCCATTTGGTCCCTGGCACCCTGCTGGGCAGCCAGTCCCTTCCTGCCCCACCCTGGCCCCCACAGCAAACACTTAACTCTGAGCCCAAATTAACACACTCTTCTCCCTCCCCTTCACCTCCTCCTGCTCTCGTGAAAGTCTCAGCCAGACTCAGTTTCTTTTCCTGGTCCGCTGTAACACTTAGGCAAACTTCAAGACCAAATAAAGATACAAAGGTGGATCCTACGGCAAGCTCACAAAACAAGGACCATCCTGCATGTCCCTCCATCAGTGGGCCACAGTGGCCATGACTGTCCCTCGCCCAGTGGACGCCACTGCTCCCAAGTTTCACGTGCTGTGGTTTGCACCCTGTGGGAGTTCCAGCTAATGCGCATCTTGCCAGCTTTCGTGCCAAACTCCCGGACTGTCCTGCCAGAGACACCATCTGCACCAAACCAAAGGTCCGGTAACCTTCCTTTCCTCTTCTCAGGTGCCTGGCAGGCTGACGACAACGTGGTCAGTCGTCGGAACACGCAGCGCAGACGCCCATCTTCTGGCAGCCTGGAGGACCCCGAGAACAGGCTCTGCGTGTGGGATCCTTTGGCCATCTGAGAGCCTTAGCCCCTGTACCAGGGCTCTCCTCCCGTTCTCACATCCCATCCTGGCCTCATGGCACCACTGACCTCCTGGGCATCCTCAGCCAGACACACGGAGACTTTTTAGACCCACGTGAAAGCTGGATGCTGAGGGCACCTGACCCTTCTCCCAGACTCATCTTCTTCCGCAACCGTGATCCTTCCCCTCTCAGAAGGGACTGGAAACCTCTTTTCTCCTTGTCGGCTAAAGTCACTCGAACTGCAGCTCATGAGACCCTTTGCAGAGAGTCTCTGGAATGTTTCCACTGTATCTTGATCTTCAGGTGGAGCTGTGGTCTACAGACTGGTTATTTCTTGTGTATCTTTTTTTTTTTTTTCTCCTTAGGAGTTAGACCAAGAAGACTCAAGAGTTTGGGTGACTTCATTACAAACACCCATCTGGCATTTTCTAGTCTCTGGGATATCATAACCTATCTGAAACCTGCAGTTTGGGGTGGCGTTGGGGGATGACTCCTGTGAGAAGGGAAAGCCATATTGCACTGTAAGTGGGGTTTCCCTCAAAATGCATTAGGAGCTCCTCTCTCAAGGACAAGAAGCAGTGGCAACCACCAGAAGGTTGGTTGGGAAAACAGTTCTTGCTTCTGGTAGCAGAGGCTATGCCTCGTGTGTCTGCTTAGGAAGGAGGCCTTGAATCTGAGAACCCCTCAGTTACATGATGACCTACCGGGGAGTTCTTTATGATCAGGTGCACTCAGGAAGGCCTGGGGCTCCATCCTAAGGTGACACTGCAAAGGCATTTTTGACCCCCTCGATGTACCAGGCACTTGTTAGGGACTGTCGTATATTATCACGTTTCATCACTACCGCCCTGTCAGGTGGCATTCTTACCCCTGCTGCCCCCGTCTCCACCCCGCTTTTCTGAAAGAGTTGAAGAAAGAAGCTGAGAGAGGGGTGGACCGGTGGTTCTCATTTGGTGCCCAGGAACCCCAAAGGAGGTTGGGGGAAGGGCTGAGCTGGGGTCAGTGGTGGTCTGGGAGGCTCCCCATCCCACCGGTTTTCCTCCCCTGTCCTCCAGATCAGCTGAGCCTGATGGGGGGAGCCGGAGGTACTGCCTTCCATAGGCTCATCAGAGATTTAGAGATATTGTTCAAATCACATGTCCACCCCACCCCAGTCCAGTGTAGGCATATAAATAACAGTCTGAAACAGCAAGACCGTAAGCTGTTGGCTGTTCGTCTCTCAACACTAGTGTTATCAATGGATTCCTCATAGCTCTCTGATAGATGCATTGTCTGCTGGCTTTTGGAAGAGGTGGTTAGTTAGTGGAGCATGAGATTGAGAAGCAAAGTGGGATCCAACAGTTTGTGAGGCTGAGATGTGACAGAGCCCTAGGCTATGCCCACCATGATGGCCTGAATTAGTAGTTGGAATTGTTGCCCTAGAGGAACTTTTCAGGGTCCTTCCCAAGGCCTCAAAGAGAGCCCAGTGCCGGGGGATCTTTTGCACCTCCTGTGTGGCTGCCTTGTGCCGTCAGGTGCGTGGTGACCCTCACTGCCTGGTGGTTGTGGTTCACATCCTGCCCTGGGGGTGGGCAGGCGGAGGCCTGTGGTCCTGACAGACACTACATGAGCCAAGCCAAATCTCAGCTTCTGCCTTGAGTTCCGGTGTCCACCCGCTCTGAAATCCTGCAGTGGGCTCTGCTGTTTCAGACCCCTGTTAATGTCCTTTCTTTCCCCGAAACATTCTTACAGACCCTTTCATATTGATGATTCCAGCAATAACCACACTTCCTGATTTCCTTGAAATCTGAGCCCCAGAAGCACTAGGGAAGGGGACTCTCCCTGAGCCTGGGGTGGTGGCATACAGATCCACCTCCTCTCCCGGCAGGTAGTATTCAGAGTGTGGTGTTACCTGAGATGAAGGAGATGTAGGTAAACAGTCGCCACAGTGGCCAGGAACCCTAAGAGGAAGCCATTGTCTTCACCCTTTCTGGAGGGTCTGTCTTCTCCCAGGAAGAGGCTCAGAGAGATTCCTCAAGGCCTTGGTTCCATAACCAAGACATACCCGGGTGAGAAGTGGCCCTTCACTCCTGTTTCTCAGACAGTTCCTGCTCTCTCCCCCATCCCCGCACCTCTTTGCCCTCATTTAGCTCTTTGGCGAGCAGAAATATCCCATCCAAAAGGGCTGGGATCAGGGAACAGGGCACAGAGCCTGGTCGGGGAACAGGACAGCCGCCCCAGTCATCATCTGGAGATGGTCATGTTGTTAGCAGTTGACCCACAGAGAATATGACGGGGCCTGGTTTCTCACACAAGGACACAGACTAACCGGAGGCCTGGGGTTCCTTCCTGCCACACTCAAGTCGGAGCTCACCTATGAGCTCACTTCCGGGTGGTGTGGTGATCCCAGCCTTCTCACAGAGCCCTTTTTCCTTCTCCTCCCCAGTCCCATCCTACCAGAGGCCATGCCAATGCTGGGGCGTCTCCTGGGCACGGATCCACACACGTTAAGCCATCTCACCTGGGGAGGGTTTTTGTCCTGTTCACCTGACCTTGGCATGCTGCTTGCTCACTGTGCTTTAGGATCTGCACACCTAGTGTGTGTAAATATGTGTGTACTGTTGTGCCATCTGTGTACCCCTCACTCCCTGGAGTACACTCATGGGCACACTACAGTGGGGACGTCAAGGATGCAATATTTATGGACTGCTGCATGATTCTTAAAAATGAATAAAACTGTTCACAAGGGAAGAAGAGGTGTTAACTGCGCAGTTGGCTTATTTGTGAAAGTTGCTGTCCGACTTTCTCCAGCACGCTTTTAATACTTTGACTCAATAACAACTCACACTGCAGAAATATAGAAGATCATGAGAGATTACTACAAGAAACTCTATGCCAAGAAAATGGACAACCTGGAAGAAATGGACAAATTCTTAGAAATGCACAACCTGCCAAGACTGAATCAGGAAGAAATAGAAAATATGAATAGACCAATCACAAGCACTGAAATGGAAACTGTGATTAAAAATCTTCCAACAAACAGAAGCCCAGGACCAGATGGCTTCACAGGCGAATTCTATCAGACATTTAGAGAAGAGCTAACACCTATCCTTCTCAAACTCTTCCAAAATATAGCAGAGGGAGGAGCACTCCCAAACTCATTCTACGAGGCCACCATCACCTTGATACCAAAGCCAGGCAAGGATGTCACAAAGAAAGAAAACTACAGGCCAATATCACTGATGAACATAGATGCAAAAATCCTCAACAAAATACTAGCAAACAGAATCCAACAGCACATTAAAAGGATCATACACCATGCTCAAGTGGGGTTTATGCCAGGAATGCAAGGATTCTTCAATATACGCAAATCAATCAATGTGATACACCATGTTAACAAATTGAAGGAGAAAAACCATATGATCATCTCAATAGATGCAGAGAAAGCTTTCGACAAAATTCAACACCCATTTATGATAAAAACCCTGCAGAAAGTAGGCATAGAGGGAACTTTCCTCAAGATAATAAAGGCCATAAATGACAAACCCACAGCCAACATTGTCCTCAATGGTGAAAAACTGAAACCATTTCCACTAAGATCAGGAACAAGACAAGGTGGCCCACTCTCACCACTCTTATTCAACTTAGTTTTGGAAGTTTTAGAAACAGCAATCAGAGAAGAAAAGGAAATAAAAGGAATCCAAATTGGAAAAGAAGAAGTAAAGCTGTCACTGTTTGCAGATGACATGATACTATACATAGAGAATCCTAAAGATGCTACCAGAAAACTACTAGAGCTAATCAATGAATTTGGAAAAGTAGCAGGATACAAAATTAATGCACAGAAATCTCTGGCATTCCTGTACACGAATGATGAAGAATCTGAAAGTGAAATCAAGAAAACACCCCCATTTACCATTGCAACAAAAAGAATAAAATACCTAGGAATAAACCTACCTAAGGAGACAAAAGACCTGTATGCAGAAAATTATAAGACACTGATGAAAGAAATTAAAGATGATACAAATAGATGGAGAGATATACCATGCTCCTGGATTGGAAGAATCGATATTGTGAAAATGACTCTACTACCCAAAGCAATCTACAGGTTCAATGCAATCCCTATCAAACTACCACTGGCATTTTTCACAGAACTAGAACAAAAAAATTCAAACTTTGTTTGGAAAAACAAAAGACTCCGAATAGCCAAAGCAATCTTGAGAACGAAAAACGGAGCTGGAGGAATCAGGCTCCCTGACTTCAGACTACACTACAAAGCTATAGTAAGCAAGACAGTGTTTTACTGGCACAAAAACAGAAAGATAGATCAATGGAACAGGATAGAAAGCCCAGAGATAAACCCACACCCATATGGTCAACTTATCTTTGATCAAGGAGGCAGGAATGTACAGTGGAGAAAGGACAGCCTCTTCAATAAGTGGTGCTGGGAAAACTGGACAGGGACATGTAAAAGTATGAGATTAGATCATTCCCTGACACCATACACAAAAATAAGCTCAAAATGGATTAAAGACCTAAATGTAAGGCCAGAAGCTATCAAACTCTTAGAGGAAAACATAGGCAGAACACTCTATGACATAAATCACAGCAAGATCCTTTTGGACCCACCTCCTAGAGAAATGGAAATAAAAACAAAGATAAACAAATGGGACCTAATGAAACTTCAAAGCTTTTGCACAGCAAAGGAAACCATAAACAAGACCAAAAGACAACCCTCAGAATGGGAGAAAATATTTGCAAATGAAGCAACTGACAAAGGATTAATCTCCAAAATTTAAAAACAGCTCATGCAGCTCAATAGCAAAAAAACAAACAACCCAATCCAAAAATGGGCAGAAGACTTAAATAGGCATTTCTCCAAAGAAGATATACAGACTGCCAACAAACACATGAAAGAATGCTCAGCATCATTAATCATTAGAGAAATGCAAATCAAAACTACAATGAGATATCATCTCACACCAGTCAGAATGGCCATCATCAAGAAATCTAGAAACAATAAATGCTGGAGAGGGTGTGGAGAAAAGGGAACACTCTTGCACTGCTGGTGGGAATGTGAATTGGTACAGCCACTATGGAGAACAGTATGGAGGTTCCTTAAAAGACTAAAACTCGAACTACCATATGACCCAGCAATCCCACTACTAGGCATATACCCTGAGAAAACCATAATTCAAAAAGAGGCATGTACCAAAATGTTCATTGCAGCTCTATTCACAATAGCCCGGAGATGGAAGCAACCTAAGTGTCCATCATCGGATGAATGGATAAAGAAGATGTGGCACATATATACAATGGAATGTTACTCAGCCATAAAAAGAAACGAAACTGAGCTATTTGTAATGAGGTGGATAGACCTAGAGTCTGTCATACACCGTGAAGTAAGTCAGAAAGAGAAAGACAAATACCGTATGCTAACACATATATATGGAATTTTAAAAAATGTCATGAATAACCTAGGGGTAAAACAGGAATAAAGACACAGACCTACTTGAGAATGGACTTGAGGATATGGGGAGGGGGAAGGGTAAGTTGTGACAAAGCGAAAGAGAGGCATGGACATATATACACTACCAAACGTAAGGTAGATAGTGGGAAGCAGCCGCAGAGCACAGGGAGATCAGCTCGGTGCTTTGTGACCGCCTGGAGGGGTGGGATGGGGAGGGTGGGAGGGAGGGAGATGCCTGAGGGAAGGGATGTGGGAACAGATGTATATGTATGACTGATTCACTTTGTTATAAAGCAGAAACTAATAAAAAAATAAAATAAAAATTAAAATAAAACAATAAATACTTGGGAAGAAAAAAAAAACTTTGACTCAAGACAAGCTGGACATGGAGGAGTGAGAGAGGGCAAGGGGTAGAGGAAAAGACATGTTTCTGGGTGGGAGCTGGTGTACCATCCCCCGGGCACAGCTCCTGCCCAGAGGCCTGATAAGGAGCCCTCACCTCCACCCACCCCCTTCAACCAGAGAACTTCCAACTGCAGCTCCTCAATAACTGAAGAGCAGGAAAGCTGGTGACTGGAGGGAGGCTGGGGGAGGGGAGGAGGAAGGACCACAGTCCACCGTTAGTCCGTCACTTAAAGGCTGGTGAAATGAATGGGGCAAATGACCCCAGTCAAAGAATTTGGCAAGTCCACGGCTTTCCTGGGTTTCACCCAACGGCTCTGTTTCCTCGGCTATCTGGAAAGGAGGGAGAGCACTTCCGAAGAAGCCTCTGGAATGTCAGCTTCTGGGAATCTTGCTGAGGACGGGGCGGGGAGGGAGCGCTTACCGGGAAACACTGGATTACCCTAGCCGCCTTGGGGTGCCTGCGACCGGGGCTGCGGTTTCTGCGGACCTGAGCGGCAGGTGGCATCGGAGAGTCAGACCTGCTTGCGGGCACCAAGACGACACTCGGTCGGGAGACCGAGACAGGCCGCAGAAACGTGAGGAAGTGCCACTCGCAGCCCAGAGGAGAGGAAAGGAAAGCCCCAAGCATGCACCCAGCCCTGGCCCCCGCGCCACGGGCTGCGTCCCAGGAGCCGTCGCCACCTCTGAGCAGCCCAGATGGGAAGGGGGTGGGGCGGAGGACGGTTCCCGCGGCGAACTGCTCGCCGAGGGCCCCGGGGCCTCTGCGGGAGCGCCAAGCCGCGCGCCTCTCCGAGCCCTGCGCGGGGCCGTCGGGCGGGAATGCGCGGAGCCGGGACGCGGTGGCGGGTAGGGGGCTGGGTCGCGCGCGGGAGAGGGCGGCAGGAGGGAGCTGGAAGAGAGTTACCGCGTGAGAGAGCCGTTAAGAGCCCGCGGTCTCTTTGGAGATGCCCTGGCCAATGGCAGAAGCGGAAGCTGTTTATATGGGCGGGGCGTCGCCACGGCAGCAGGAGACGCCTTGCGAGCGGCTACTGAGTGCTGGTCCCCAGCCGCTGGCTTTCAGAGAGGCGCCGGCGGGCGTGAGTGGCGACGAGGATTGCTGGCTGGGCCCTGGAGCTGGGAGCAGAGAGCCGCGGTGAGGGTGGGCGGTGGGAGGAATTTCTTTGAGAAGCTTCCTTTGGCCCGGGCTGCGCTCTGAGCCAGGTAAGGGACGGGGAGGGCTGCCGGCCGTGGGAAGGGAGGGCGTCAGTACCAGCCCGCTCTCCCATCCGTCCCCGACGGAAGTGGAGGGCCCGGGGACTGACATCAGAGGCGTTTGGGGGACACTCACTTCCCACCCCCTTATAACTCTCTGTATTGTTTCCTTCCTTCCCCTTGAGCCCCATCCTAATATCCCTTTTCAAAGATCAGACGACCTCCCCCGCCCCCCGACCCGTCGTACTGCCCTCCTGGACTCTCTCGCCCCATTTCCATTGGTTGTGGACGGAGAGAGGGGGGTTAATTCCCCGCTTTGAGGGAGAAACGGGTGGCCTCGCATGCCCCTACACTATTCCCTCGTTGGGCTAATTAAGTCTCCTCTTAAAGATCCAAGAGGAAAAGAGCGAGGCGAACCCCGTGTGGGTCGGAGCCCCGGGCACACCTTCTGTTTCCCAGACGTCGGCAGTAAAAGATCCTCCCCAGCTGCAGGAAGGATTTTAGTAAGAGCCTCCCCCCTCGCCCACACTCTCCCCTCGGGGGTGGGGAAAGAGGGCTCAGTTCCCGCTCTGGTCCCCGCAGGCACCACATTCCGTTTGGAGGAGGCTACCCCCGGATCGCGGGATGGAAGCCCGCTTCCGGGAGGCTGCGTAACTGAAGCCGCGGGAGTCAGCGGGCCGGAGAGCTCGGCGGCCACCCTCGGCTCGGCTCGTGGATGTTGACAGCCCCCTCGGAGAGTCCCCGCAGATATGGCGGAGAGCTGGCTACGCGTCTCGGGAGCAGGGGCAGCGGAGGAGGCCGGACCGGAAGGCGGCCTGGAGGAGTCCAACGCCCTGAATGACAGCCTGACCAGCCTGCAGTGGCTGCAGGAATTCTCCATTCTCAACGCCGAGCTCCCCGCCCTGCCTTCGGGGGACACCGACCCCCACGGCTCCCACGAGCTGGCAGGCTCGGCCGAGCCGGGGTCTCCCCTGGCGGCGGACCCCGCCTGCCTGGGGCAGCCGCACACACCCGGCAAGCCCACGTCCTCCTGCACGCCGCGGAGCGCCCCCTCGGGGCTGCAGGCCTCGCCTCCCGACGACGTGGACTACGCCACCAACCCGCACGTGAAGCCGCCCTACTCGTATGCCACGCTCATCTGCATGGCCATGCAGGCCAGCAAGGCCACCAAGATCACCCTGTCGGCCATCTACAAGTGGATCACGGACAACTTCTGTTACTTCCGCCACGCTGATCCCACCTGGCAGGTAGGGAGGCACTCCCTCCCTCCCTCCCCATGCCCTCGCGGACTGGACTCACATCCCAGATCCGCAGGCCAAGTAGGCGCGGTACGGCCAGGGCCCCGAGAGAGGAAGGCCATCCAGGAAGGACCTCAAGGGAGCCCAGTGCTTGGACTGCTGCCCCTTTGACTTCAGAGACGGAGGAGGGAGGATGTTCAGAGGGCTGCAGGGGTGCCGACATAGAGGTTCAAGGGGAAAGAACTTGTCACTCATCCGGCAGGCTCAGCCCAAAGACCAGGGCTGAACTATGCGTGGACACAGCCCCCCAGGGTAGGTTGATGGACTGAGGGACACATTTTTGTCCCAAGTCCTGGAATTCCTCGACACTCCCCTCCTCAAGGTCAGTTTGTCAGGGCCTGACTGGAGGCAGAGCATCGTTCCTGCCAGACTCTGCATCCCGCCTGCTTTCAGTTGGCTGGAGGGGCTCTGGGAGGGGAGAGGGGCGTGCTGCGGGGTGTGAAGGCCATCGGTGTCCCAGTGGAAGGGCTACGGGGCCTTCCGAAAGCTGCTGTGCCAGCCCCCACCCCAAGCCCTCCCTAGTTTCCTGCCTACACTCCTCCCCCTCTTCTCATCAAACTCCCTGGGGGGACAATTACCTCAGCCACGTGCTTTCCACAGTGGCTCTTTCCTCCCACACTGTCTTCATGTTCCAAGTGTCCGGAACCTGGCACAGAGCAGCCAAGGGGCCCAGACCACCATGTAAACCTCCCAGTCTTGCCAGGGGGCACTACTCACCTGCCGGCCCCACCCACCAGGCCCCAGACCCCTGTGCCCCAGCGTGGTTTGGACTGTGCACCCAGGCCTGAACAAGGCAGGATGGTGATTCAGGCTGGGCACACGCTGCCCTGAGCCTCTTCGACCATCAGGATCAGGGGCTACTTGGGGACAGAGACCCTGAGGATGCACAGATCCTTCCCTGTGGCACAGGTCACAGGATCAGAGTTCCTGTAATCACAGCTATTCCACGATTGCTTGGGCCCTGACCCTGGGGCAGGTACCATTTGTAACCTTGGTGAGAAAGCAGAGACCCTCCACCACCCCCCACACTACCCCAAGCCTGAGAGGCCCCAGGAATGAGCGCTATGCTCTTGGCTGGGTAATAATCAACTGAGGCCTCAGAGCCTGGGGTGGGAGGAGGGGGACATGGTGGGTGAGGGCCCAGGCCAGCAGCCGGCTCTAGAAACAAGGAAAGTCATCAGATCCTCCCACACTTCATCCCCCCCACACACACACACACCCTCACACCCACTCACTCATTTCACAAACAGAGAAGGCCAGCCAGGCCCAGGCAGAGGGAGATGGCCGTCCAGGACCTGGGGGAGCCAAGGCCTTTGACCAGAGGCCGCAAGCAGCGGGGTAAGGGAGGGAGGGCAGGACAGGCTGGCACTGAGAGCCACCCTGCGGCTCAGGGCTCGGATGACCGAGCAGGCAGATATCCTGGCCAAAGGGAACAAAAGCCCCCGACAGCACTCCCAGCTCCTGGTGCCCCGTGGCTGGTGTCCCAGAGCCTCCCGCTCGGAGCAGCGCCTCTGTCTCCCCTGCCCCCATCGGAGAGAAGGTGGTGGTGGGACTGGCAGTGGCGCTAGGAACCCCCCATCACTGATCCCACCCACTCTCCCAGCTGTCTTCCTTCTCTCCTACCTCCCTGTGTCCAGAACTCCATCCGCCACAACCTGTCCCTGAAGAAGGGCTTCATCAAGGTGCCTCGGGAGAAGGACGAGCCAGGCAAGGGGGGCTTCTGGTGCATCGACCCCCAGTACGCCGAGCGGCTGCTGAGTGGGGCCTTGAAGAAGCAGCGGCTGCCCCCAGTCCACATCCACCCGGCCTTTGCCCGCCAGGCCGTGCCAGAGCCCAGCGCCGCCCCATGGGCCGGGCCACTGACCGTGAGCACCGAGGCCCAGCAGCTGCTGCGGGAGTTCGAGGAGGCCACTGGGGAGGCGGGCTGGGGTGCAGGCGAGGGCAGGCTGGGGCGTAAGCGTCAACAGCCACTGCCCAAGCAGGAGGCCAAGGTCCCGCGGCCCTCCAGCCCCCTGCTGCTGACCCAGGAGGAGCAGGGTGAGCTGGAACCCCTCAAGGGCAACTTTGACTGGGAGGCCATCTTGGACGCTGGCACGCTGGACGGGGAGCTGGGCACGCTGGAGACCTCGGAGCTGATCCCGCCGCTGAGCCCTGCCTCACATGGGGACGTGGACCTCACCATCCATGGCCACCACATCGACTGCCCTGTTACCTGGGGGCCTCCAGCGGAGCAGGCTACCGACAGCCTGGACTTTGATGAGACCTTCCTGGCCACATCCTTCCTGGAGCACCCCTGGGACGAGAGCACCCGTAGCTCCCTGCCCCCCAAGCCCCTCTTTGAGGCCGGGGATGCCACACTGGCCTCTGACCTGCATGACTGGGCCAGCCTGGGCGCCTTCTTGTAAGAAGCCAGGCCCTGCCCCACCTCCAGACAGCACCGAAGTCTGGGCCCAGACTGCCCCCCTCCCCGCCAGTGCAGGCCCATGGACACCCTACCGCCCAGGCAGGGGCTGGGCCAGCTCACCCCACCAGGCCACACGGCCCCCAGCCCAGGCCATCCTCAGATTCTAGTCCTGCAGGCTGAGAATTGGGGCCCAGGACCCAAATTGCTGCCTCCGCTCCCCAGCCCCCCATACACACAGTGTTTCACTGATCCACTTCTTCCCTGCCCCAGAGACACGCTAAGGGCCCTGCACTATGAGAGCTGCGGCTTGGAGGGGCCCTGGCCAAGCTGGAAACATCAGTACAGGGCGCGCCCCAGAACACCTTAGCTTCCAAGCTTCTCTCTCTCCTGCTCTCCTCCCCAGGTCTCTATCCAGAGCAAGTTCCCAGGTACAACCAATGCTGATTAGGTGACTGCAAATGAACACCCAAGAGGCCTCTCCCGGCAGTCTGTGAGGAGGAGCTAGGCGGAGGGGGGAAGAGAGAGGAGACAGAAAGGAGGCCGGGGTGCCGGGTGGAGCCAGGAGATTTTCTAAGGCCTCTGGGATCTTCTGGCTTCATCCCTAGAGGTGGGGCAGAGGGTATGTGTCCCTAATCTTTGAGCCCAACTTGAGGCTGAGAGCAGCGGGGAGATGGGGATCTGGGGGTTAGGGGCTGGGGCAGCCAAGCTGCAGAGGGAAAGGGGACAGACAGACTAATGTAGTGAGTGTAGCTAGAGCTGAGGCTTAACTGGGAGGGACGCAGTGCTTGCTAGAACCACTGGGACCAGGAATGGGGGGATGGCCCCGTGCCCTTGCTTGCACTCCTGCAGGGGAGTGTCTTGCTCCACCATAAACGCCCTGGGCTGCATCCCACATCCACTCTCCTAACCCATCGGGCAATTTAACCTTTTTCATAGACAGTGATTTACAATAAAAACATTTTTTAAACTAAAGTTTTAAAAAGTCTCAAAATGGACCTGCTTGCAACTTTCTCTGGGGAAAAGCATGGGCCAGTTTTGGGGAGGCCACGGCCCAAGGGGGAATGGCTGGGAGGAAGATGGGGGGCACCAAAGGCCTGCAGAGTGTCCCCTGATGCACTCCTCAGGATCTCTGGGTGCCCAGAGAGAAAGGGGCTGAGAGGCGGCCCTCGGGGGTCCCCTGCAGCCAGGGCCTCGGCACCTCTCTATGTGCAATGGGGAGACTGTACCCACAGCCCCGAGGAGCAGGCGGCAAAGGAGGCACAGCCCCCTCCCTGGCCCTGGGGACTCATTCACAAAGGCCGTTCTTGCCCAGGGCTCGGCTCACGTTCCCCACCTCGCCCAAGTTGAGGGCCTGCCCAGACTCACCTGCGGTCCTCGCCTGGGCCTGTCTCCAGCTCCTCCCTCCCTTGGTCCCTTCCTGAAGGGACAGGGTGTGAGGTCAGAGGGCCCCAGCCCCTGGGGCCCCACTTGCCACCCTGGGGTTCATTCACCCCGCCCAGGGCCTTCCCTCCAATGCAGGTTGGGGCTGAGGGAGGCCATCAGGGCAGACGGAAGACGGGGTGCCTAGACCCTACAGCTCCAGCCTGTGAGGAATCAACGTACCAGAGTTCTGATGGGGAAACTGAGGCACAGCAAATATGTGACACTCAGCAGGCACCTTTCCACCCCCTCACCCCAGCTTTGCCTGGAACCCATCTCTCCCCCGAGCCTGCACCTGGCCCCGCCAGCACGCCCTTGTGGTGCACAGCCCCTTCCCCCAGCACTCACGTGCACGTGCGCACAGACACACACACACACACACAAACGGGCACTGTCCTACACAATCCTGCCCAGCCTCCACGGGCCCCTTTCTCCTGAAGCCCCTTTCTTTCCTTGCACTGGAGGCTGGCTCCAGGACAACCTGGCATTCCCCCGCCAACTTGCTGCTTTCCCTTGCTAATTACTCAAAATATTTCCGAAGGGTGCGCACACTGCAGGGCCAGGCGGGTTGGGGCCTTACAGAGCTCAGGAGGCAGCCCATCCCCTTCCCACCGCTTGCTGAGGAGGCTGCCCCAACCTCCCTCTGAGACTCCCTTCACCCCCTAAGCAACGACTCCCTCCCTCTCCCCACCACCCTCCGGCCTTCCTGCCCACGCTCCCCAGCACTGGGGGAACATGGGGGCTCCAGCCTCTCCACTGGTCCCCAGGCTCAGCCTCCAGCCCCCGCCAAAAGGGGTACACCCTGGATTGACAGGTGGGGCCGGTCACTGTCCCTCCTCCTCACCCTCTGCCTGGGCCCATGCTGGGGGAAGAGGGGCAAGGTCAGGGGCTGGCAGAACTGCCTGCCAGGTAAGAAAAGGCTGAAGAAGCTTCTGGCTGCCAGGAAGAATCCCCAGGAGCTCCTGAAAATCCCTATGCTTGGGACTAGCGTCTCTGGGGCTGGAACCCAAACACTGGCACCTTTAAGGGTCCATGGATGCTGCCAACGAGCAGCCAAAGCTAAGAGGGGGCTCCGAAGCGGCCACAACACAGGGCTTCACACACCCTTTCAGCAGGCAGCGTTTGGGGGTTGGCGGTGGAGGGGGCGGGAAGCGTGAGTGGATCCTGTCCCTCCTATTCATCCCTGCCCCGGCCCTTGGCTGGGTGGCTTTTTGAAAAAACGTTCAGTGACTCCGTATTTATTTAGAGATTCGATGTAATCCCAGTCAATATATATTTTGCGCCCTTAACAGTAAGTTGCAGACAGGCTGCCCCATTAGCACTAGATACTTTAGTGTGTGTTTCCTTAGAACAAGGACACGCCTCCATAATCCCAGTACCACCATCACAATCAGGAAATGAACACTGACCTGGTAATCCCATGTAACCGCAGACCCCCTTCACGTCTTGCAGATCACCCCAGTAATGCTCCTCTCCATTCCAACATCCCAATCCAGGACCCCATGTTGCACTGAGTTGTCCTTTCTCTTTTGCCCTGTATGGCTTTGAGCCCATGACTCAAGCTCTCTGGGCAGGTTTCGCATTTCCTTTGATCTCCACTTTTGAGGTGAGAAGCCCTTCAGCCACTTCACCCTCAGGTGTGGTACAGTCCCTTCCCGAAGCAAGAAGCCAGCTTGCTGTCTCCTCACTTTCCACCTCTTCCCTATCCTCCCTCCCCCATGTATCGCCAGCCAGGAAAGGGATGAGGGGCAATGTTCAGGAACTCAGTGTTTGGGGACCCTCGCCGTCTGCCCACGGGACAGGCCACCCCCAGCTCCAGTGACGGGAAGGCCCCCGGGATGGGATTCCATGCTGGCCTGAAGCAAATGCGCCAGGCCTCCTGAAGAGCTGAGCTGAGGGCAGGAAACACTCTTCTCCCCGCCTCTGCCCCCCTCAACATACTAGGGACCCAGACTTGAAGAAGGAAGGTCATGTCCATGGTGTCCTCCCAGATCAGCACCGACACCGTCTCCTCCATGTCCGGCTCCTACATCGCCCCTGGCACGGAAGAGGACGGGGAGGCTCTCCCCTGCCCCCGGGCCGCCAGCAGGACCCCCTCAGAAGAAGGAGACGTAAGAGAGGAGCATGGGATCGCCCTCGCCGCTCTGCTCTGCTCTGTACTCGAGTCCCAAGGAGCTCAGTCCAGGGCCTGCCAGGGAGATCGGCAAAGCCCCCCAGTGCTCGGGAGGGGAGCCCTGGAAAACACGGTACCGGGTTGTTGAATCACAGACTCCCTCAGATGTGATCTTCCATGTGGCACCACTTCTGTCCTGAGGACTTGGTTTGGGTTTGCTGCCAGGCGAGCTGGGTAGGAGAGCCGGTGGCATCTGCACCTTGACTTTTGTTGCTCCTTTGCAGGTGACGCCAGCGGCGTCTCCAGACTGCAACTTTGCGGGCCTCGTCGCCACCGCTGAAGAGGAGGATGCAGAGGTAAGAGCAAGGTGGACGCTGGTGCCCCTCCCCGGTCAGAGGGACTGCCGGCGCTGGCACAGGATGCAAATAGGATGGGGGCTCTTCTGGAAGAAGCCTTCCAAGGTGGTGCACTTGGATCTGTTAGAGGCAGGGTGCAGAGCAGAGGGACTGTCCGGTTAGCAGAGGGCGCTGGTCTCAGCGTAATAGGCGTGGGGTGAGTTCCAGAGGGAAGTCTTCCAGGCCAGACCCTTGAGAGGGTGTTTGTCCTCCAATTCACTTAGTATTTACCTGGCACAGGCATCTCACATCTTCCTGGCACTGGGGGACACAAAGACCGAGTGACATGGCTTTTGCCTGCCCACACCCCCAATCCACCCATCCCACCCATCCCGGAGCTCCATCTGATGGAGGAATCAGAGTTATAACTCAGCGTGAGAAGTGCTCTGACGGAGGTGTGCCTGAAGTATATGGAATGCCCAGCTCCCAGTGGGGACTCTACAACTTTCTCTTGAGCCAGATGTTCTCAAAGGAGTATCTGGATGGGATTGGGGATCCTAAAGGGTTCCTGAAAGTTTTATGATCTCACGGTTTGCTTTTTCATTTGACAACTTTGATTTCCACCTGAGAGAAACAGTGTGAGCTAAACTATAACCAAGGCTATTCCTGACAGTCCCAGGGTCCCTCTGTAAGGTGCCTCAGACCTGGTCCCTCTGGAACGTGCCTCAGACCTGGTCCCTACGGGCCGATCCTGCCTCGCCAAGCAAAATCGGCCTCTGCTGGGCCTCCCAGCCATCTCACACAGACAGGAAATGTATGGATACCAGGAGGGTGATTAGTTCTGTCTTCTGACAATCAGTAGGCTCATTTCACTGCTTTATGTGCCTTCCTTCTGTCCTAGGGAAATGAGGTTCTAGAAGAAGAGGACGGATCACCCACACAAGAAGATGGTAAAAGACCTGGTCTTTTGCTCCCTTTTATTATATTTCTCTCCCGGGTATTCTCTGAAGGGTACAGAAAGGGGCACTGGTGTGACTTGGTGGCACTGCTCAAGGGTGTGGCTTTGGGGAAAGGTTGTCTTCTTGATGGAATATCAAAGCAAGCAGGGTATCTGAGGACCTCAGCAGCCTTCCTGGCTCTTTCTGGGCCTCTGAGCCAAGGCTGCAGAAGATACATGGAGTTCTCCATCTACGTTGAGTAGATCCTGAAGCTTCTTGGGCAACTGCCATCCCCTTCCTTCCTGCTTCAGCTTCTCAGCTGAGTCTCACAGAACTGCTCTAGCAGCCCCAAAGTTCAGCTGCAGCAGGAGAACAGCTTCCTCCCCTTGGGGGAACCGACTGTTAGGCAGTAGGTTTTCCTGCTTTAGTGAAGAAAACGGCTGATGTTACAGTAGCAGAAGGATCACAGCCCTGGCGGCACAGCAAAGGTGAGGGGAAGAGACGTTAGCAGCTCAGCGTACACTAGTGTTTGTAGGCTATTGGAACGATTCTCTTTACCATCATTCAGGCCTCAAATAGATATATTTTTTTTAATTGGAAGAGTTGGTTTACAATGTTGTGTTAGTTTCTGCTGTACAGCAACGTGAATCAACTATACATATACATATATCCACTCTGTTTTTAGATTCTTTGCCCATATAGGCCATTACAGGGTACTGAGTAGAGTCCCCTGTGCTCTACAGCAGGTCCTTATTAGTTATCTATTTTATATATAGTAGTGTGTATATGTCAATCCCAATCTCCCAATGTATCCCTCCCCTCCCTTGCCCCCCGCCATAACCATAAGTTTGTTTTCTACACCTGTGACTCTATTTCTGTTTTGTAAATAAGGTCAATCATATCTTCAGTCGGAAGAATTTGGTTTCTAGTAAGCCGAGAAGCGAAGGAACGACCTACATATAGAGCAAGGAAGTGGCGGGGGGGGAGGGTAGGCGAGCTGGAATCCCACCTGGGATTGTAGGACCAGGCGTCCCAGGAACCGGTGTCTCTTCCGTCTGCTCCTCTGAGGTGCCTCCACAGAAGGGCAACCTCCAGAGCAAACCTGGATCCCAGCCTGGATGCAGATGTCATGCTAGTCGCTTCTGCTTTGGCCATGGCAGTTGCTTGGGGGGTTGTGTGGTGTGCAGGGGGTGCGCATGTGCACATGACCACTCTCTCCTGGCCAAGTAGTGCCGGAGGAGGGGTGGTCGCCCAGGCTGTGCCTCTGCCGCACGTGCACGCCAACCAAGCCGGAGTTGGGCGCTACCTCTCCTCGGTTGATGTCTTCAGGGCGCAAGGCTCTGAGTTCTCCATTGTGATTGTCGTCCCCAGTAGAATATTTGCTTCTAAAAGGCACAGGGCAGTACGTGGTTTCCGCCTGACATTCCATATGTGGTTTCCACCTGACATGCTGTACACAGTAGATGTATGTTTCTTCCTCTCCCTTTCACCAAGGAAAAAAAAACCGGGTGGGGGCTTGAAAAAATAACATCTAAAATTGTCCCCTTCCCATCTTACACGACTGTAGGTTTCTGGTCAGCCCCTTAAAACATCTTCAGAATAGAAAATTAAGTCTCAAAGAAAATAAATCATAATTTTGCAAGCAATGCGATTCTTTGATTTGAGGTGCAAAATTACGGGACCAAAGAGCTTTAATTGCCATTTTATGTATTAGTCATTTCGCAGAGCCTTGTGGTCATAAACACACCTCACGTGCACCGACAGACACAGGCCTGAGCCCGGGGTCACTTCCCCCGTGGCTCTCCTAGCTCTTCCAGCCTGGCTTAGGCTCTGCTCTGGGCCCGGGTCTGCGTGTCCGAATCCCACAGACCTCCCCAGGGTCTGATTTCCCTGGAACGAAGGCTGGAAAGGGGCCAGTTAAGGAAACAGAGCAGAACAGAGCGAGAACACAAACGTACCCACGCAGTTTCCTTTATTGTCCTCTCTCCCCACTTAATTATTGTCTTTTTTTTAACATATGATTTGATGTTTTTTGTCTCCATCCTTAAGATTTTTATTTTAAGGACAGCAAAGCAGAGAAAAACACAGCCAGGTCCTCTCTAACTGCCTTAACTCCGTTAGAGGCCAGAGGACATTCGCATTTCTAGGTATGGAGTGTGACAATAACAATGACTTTGACATCGCCAGCATGAAAGCACTGGACAATAAGCTGTGCTCTGCGGTCTGCTTAGCCGGTGAGTGGCAGTCTGCTGAACATGAACTTGGTGGGAGACGCTCCCCTGCTCGCACCCCTGCTCTCACCCTGGGACACCCATCTCCTGCCCTGCAGTTCCTGCAAGAAGGCATGGGCTTTGCTAAGGTGCTGGGAGCCAGTTGCTGAAAGGAAGTGAGGCAGCCTTGGGAGAGTCCTTGGGCAAAGAGCGACTCTGCTCTAAGCGAATCTATTTGGGCATGGAGAAAGGCACAAAAATACCTCCAAAGCCTTCCGATTTGACCTGACCGTGCCCACTCCATCATGATCTTGCAGATCCCATGGCAGGGGGCCTGGTCTTGTTTCCATCAACAGGCAGTTTAAGGCAGACACGGCCTCTGTGATAAGGTCTTGGAAAGAGAGCCTGAGCCCTTGAAAAGGGAACCTGTAGCCACTCAGAGGAGAGTGTTTAGTTAGGATCAGAGAGGAATTTCAAAGCCAGCATTTTATAGACTAGCTCTGTGACCCAGTGAGCCCTGGGCTACCACCAGTTGCCTTGTGCTCCCTAGATTTGGATCCCAAAGGAACAATCAGGGGTCGAGGGTAACTCTTCTCCCTGGAGCCCTAACTCTATAAATTCAATCAGGGCCATCAACGTGCCCCTTATTCCTTCTCATGACACTAAACTGAATCCAGGATGAGTTCTCAGGAGGAGCCCACCTGTCAGTCACACTCTGGGCACTGATGTCTCTCTGCTCCATGCTCACCAAGGGCTTCACCAACCATGGCTCTAAAGCCACGTCTTGCCTGGTGGACTAGGTCGAAATTGCCCCTCCTTGGTTCACAGCAGAGACTGCCTTCATGTTGCGTGGTTTGTAATCTCTTAAACATGCCCTGGACATGTTTAAGCTTCAGGACAGCCAGGTCCCGTCATGGCTCCATTGCTTTACTCTCTTTGCAACATGGTTACAGGTGCTGGAGGGACACAAACTCCTGTGGTTGCCACTCTCCATCAGCTTGCAGAAGACCCATGTACTCACCCCTCTGGCCCCATGCAGGCTTGTGGTGGAGGAAGCTGTAATCCCCAGAGACGCCTCCCACAGCCTTCCCAGGGGCTCTCCGGTCCCTTCCCACTTAGCGTTGACCCAGCCAGGCTTGGGCCAGAGTGGCTGAGGTCCAGGGTACACTTCACTTCCTGCCTTCCCACTCTTTACCTGGCTTCTGTCTGTCCATTTGTTTCTCATGTCTTTTTGCCAAATGTACGTCTGTCTGTCCAGTTTGTTTATTTTGAAACTCATTTAGGTTACCCAGACTTCGTGTGAAAGTTCATGTTCACCCACACCCAACCCCAAGCTTGCTGGGCGCACGCACATCCGAGGGGCCCTCGCTGAGGCTTCCGTTCCTAACTGGCAAGAGCCTGTATTTAATATGCTGAAATTTTCCAGGAAAAATAAATATTTGTGAGACTAGATTAATCCCTGTTCCACAAAAGCGGGGATGCTTCTGTGGCAAAGGTTACAGGCAGGATTTGTTTTGGTCACTAGTTGGGGAAGATGCCATCTCTGCCCTCACTCCGCCCTGAGTCTGTGGCAGCTGTGCCGGCCAGCCGCTCACTGGGCTTCAAGAGAGGAATCTAGGCTCCTGCCTCCCCGCAGTGGCTCCCCACCAACCCCCGTGTTTGGCAGAGAGAGCTCCTGGGAATTGTTTTAGCCGCCCATGCTGGTGGAAACTGACCCCAGGCCTTGTGCTTCCTCCTCTCCCTAACTCCTTCGGGCCAACCTGCTGGTGGATGTTTATTCCACTCTGGGATTGCGGCAGGAGAGCGAGGCCTGGAAGGAAAACAATGCCTGGGCTTCTTTACGGTGATCTCGGGAGCCAGCCATTCTCAGATTAAACTGGCTTCACCGTTCAGGCCAGACCTGAAACCGAATGACAGTGGCGCCTGCCGGGAGAGGGAGTTGAGGGTCGCATCGTAGCCTCACCCTGAGGTCTCAAGGGCTCTTACGAGAGAAGGAAAGTGCATCTGCTCTCTTGGTAAAATGTTTCTCGGGTTCTGCCGTTAGCGTCACACTGGTAGTAAAGAGCTGGGGAACTCTCTGGAAGAATCTGTCAGGTTAATGTCAGGTTAATGACAGGAGCATCCACTGTGGTAGGTCCCATGGAATCAACAGACCTCACCACGCTCAGCTGTAAGTTCAAAGTTCCTTCCTATGACTGAGGTGCCTCAGGCTGGCTTGGCCATCAGGACAGCTTCTCAGGCACTTGGTCTCCCTCTCCACACTGTTTCCCTCCCCACACGGATGCCACTCGCCTCACGGAGCGCCCACAAGGAGGGAGCCCGGGGAGCACCCCATGGTCCACCCTCCCCAGGCCCACAGGTGCTCTGCCAGGAGCCCCAGCTCGCGGCAAGGATGGCTCAGGTCCCCATCCTCGCTGCTCTCATCACCCTTGTGGGAGTGATGTTGAGAAAGCACCTGTGTCATTCCAGCACCTCTTCCGCTAAGAAGCCTGTGGGTCTTCTTTGGCCCCGAGACCAAGGTGGGGGGGCGATGGTATGTTCTGAGATTGTTCTGCAAGGTTCTCAAAGGGAGGAAATCTGAGTTGACCATTGTAGGTGATGAGCTGACTATAATCGCGAGGCCATGCTCGGTAGACGGGGCCCCAAGGAACCTGATGGAGTATCACACAGGCGTCAGGATAGTGGCCAGGGGACCAGTGACAATTCTGTGAAAAGGCTCTGGGTGGTGTGATGGGAAAAAGCAAAGATAATTTGAGTTTATTAGTGGAAATACAAATGTTTTTGTTTTGTTTTGTTTTGTTTTTTGTGGTACGCGTGCCTCCCACTGTTGTGGCCTCTCCCGTTGCGGAGCACAGGCTCCGGACGCGCAGGCTCAGCGGCCATGGCTCACGGGCCCAGCCGCTCCGTGGCATTTGGGATTTTCCCGGACCAGGGCACAAACCCTTGTCCTCTGCATCGGCAGGGAGACTCTCAACCACTGCGCCATCAGGGAAGCCCGATACAGATGTTTTTAAATGATGTCATTGGACAGGAGTGGGCATACCGATGAAATCTAAAAGTACTTATGGAGGGAATTCCCTGGCAGTCCAGTGGTTAGGACTCAGCACTTTCACTTCAGTGGCCTGGTTCAATCCCTGGTCGGAGAACTAAGATCTTCCAAGCCACTGTGCAGCCAAAAAAAGAAAAGTACTTATGGAGACCTGAAATAACCCAAGACTAAGACGCCACTAGGAAGGCTTATGCTTCGCAGATACTAAGGAAAAATCGGAATTAACTTTCTCTTTTCTTGGAGAGAAACTCTACAAGATGGTGGAACTGTTACAGATCTTAAATTTAATTAGTGGCTGGGTAGAGGCAGGAAAGAGGTGTGTGGAATCCCCCTAGATGTGCTCCCCAAATCTGCCTCTAGAGGTGTCTTCACTCCCCCGTTTCTGAGCCTGAGGAGGGAATTAAGTGGGAACCACCTTTCTCTACCTCCCGGGAAGGATTTTGAATCTCCAGGCTCCCTTTTCTGGCTGAGGGCTGGACAGAATGGTAGCACTCGCTCAGGAAGTCCTCCTGCGCCTTCCAGGCTTACCTTCCGCATCCAGGATGCACGGAGCAGCAGGGTTTCGCCGAGGGTCTGGCAGAAGCCTTTTTAGAGGAAAGAGCACCACCGACTGTACCAAGAAGCTGGGGAGATCAGAGACTTCAGGTCTGAGTCTTCAGGCTGTTTCAGAAGGAGCCAGTTTTCAGCCCTGGCTCAGAATCTGGACCGGTGGTGTTTGTAGCAAGGACTCAAGAATTCAGAGCCAGGCAGCCTGGCAGCCAGTGGTGGTGGCGGCGAGGCTGCGGCAGTGTTTTGATTTCACTTTGTTTCTGTGTGTGTGCGTGCGTGTGTGTGTGTGTGTGTGTGTCTTCTCTCCTGTTTACCATTTGCTTTTGGTCTTTCGTACCAAACAGCCGCAGTTCCGTAGTCCTGCCCATTAAACACAGAGGAATATGTATGAGATCTACCAAATTATATAAAATGAAGGAACAACTTATTTCATCTGGGGGTTCCTAACTGAAAAGGGCAATCTTGCCTGCTCTTCATCCTGTCACCCTTAGAGCGGTAAAGCACTGTGGACCCATGTGCCGGACTCCGGTAACCCCAGGGAGTACAGATCCCCGCATTCCGTCTGGCTGTGAGAGATACCTAAACATTTCCTGTCCCACTCACTCCCCTTCCCCTGGGGTCCACCTCCACAAGACTATTATTAGAGCCTTAGGGCGGATTAGCACACCAGGACATTTATGGGTATACACAATTTATACCCGCTGAATCCTAGTGTTTCTGCCATTAAAGGGTTTCGTGTCTTGGGCTGGCCTAACCTGAAGCTGACCCCAGACATTTGTGAGTGGCCTCCCTCAAATGTGACGCAGTGAGCCTCACGCCCACCCTCCAGGGTCAGCCGGCTCCATCCACGAACTGAGCCCTCTGAAGGGCATGGCTCTCGGCTCTGCCCTGGAGGAGATCACCGTGTGCTGGAGGATCCAGCAATTTCCACACAGCATGAGAAACGGGGTGGTGGTACGGGCCAGTGGGGGAGCACTTCGGAGCACGCTGGACCCCATCTGGCTTCAGGGGGCGCCTTCTGGGGGCAGGTGCTGGAAGAGGCAGCTCAGCAGTCCTCGGCCAGAGAATGGAAGGCTTTCCCCCAACTCAGGGGGTTAGGGCTTCATCCTCTCCCTTCACAATGGCCATCTCGCTGCACTAGGGGGAATGAATCAGATGGAGTCATTCTGTGGGCTGGGAGGACGACTTGGGGGAGATGAGTGTAGCCTGAACAAGGCCTGGGGGGCGGATGGTTTTCGCGCACATTCTGTGAGTCAGGCGCCCTGCTCACCACTCTTCCATGTCACCTCGCTTAGTCTCACGGCATCCCTGGGGTGTAAGTGCTTGTCTCCCATCTGATGGATGGGAAAACCAGGGCTCCAAGTGCAGTGACCTGCCCAAGGTCACACAGTCAGTACGTTACAAGCTGGGGCTGTATCCCGGTTTTCTGACTACAGATTTAGACCTTGCTAGAGCTTGAACAAGCAGGAGGTCAGGATGGATTGGATACAGAGCATGAAGGAGAGAGAAGCACCAAGAGTGGGTTTCCAGCATGGGCAGCGGGTGCTTCTCGTGCAGGAACTGCAGGACAAGGGGGGAAGATGATGAGTTTCGTGGATGGTACCCGGGGGACCCCAAAGCTCTGGAGCTAATGTCTCCTGGGGTTGGTGGCACCAGCTGATAGCAACTCTCGGTGGGCTGTTCGGGTGCAGAAGGAGAGGAACAGCTGTCACTCTGTTCTCTGCCATGCCATTTGGTCCCTGGCACCCTGCTGGGCAGCCAGTCCCTTCCTGCCCCACCCTGGCCCCCACAGCAAACACTAACTCTGAGCCCAAATTAACACACTCTTCTCCCTCCCCTTCACCTCCTCCTGCTCTCGTGAAAGTCTCAGCCAGACTCAGTTTCTTTTCCTGGTCCGCTGTAACACTTAGGCAAACTTCAAGACCAAATAAAGATACAAAGGTGGATCCTACGGCAAGCTCACAAAACAAGGACCATCCTGCATGTCCCTCCATCAGTGGGCCACAGTGGCCATGACTGTCCCTCGCCCAGTGGACGCCACTGCTCCCAAGTTTCACGTGCTGTGGTTTGCACCCTGTGGGAGTTCCAGCTAATGCGCATCTTGCCAGCTTTCGTGCCAAACTCCCGGACTGTCCTGCCAGAGACACCATCTGCACCAAACCAAAGGTCCGGTAACCTTCCTTTCCTCTTCTCAGGTGCCTGGCAGGCTGACGACAACGTGGTCAGTCGTCGGAACACGCAGCGCAGACGCCCATCTTCTGGCAGCCTGGAGGACCCCGAGAACAGGCTCTGCGTGTGGGATCCTTTGGCCATCTGAGAGCCTTAGCCCCTGTACCAGGGCTCTCCTCCCGTTCTCACATCCCATCCTGGCCTCATGGCACCACTGACCTCCTGGGCATCCTCAGCAAGACACACGGAGACTTTTTAGACCCACGTGAAAGCTGGATGCTGAGGGCACCTGACCCTTCTCCCAGACTCATCTTCTTCCGCAACCGTGATCCTTCCCCTCTCAGAAGGGACTGGAAACCTCTTTTCTCCTTGTCGGCTAAAGCCACTCGAACTGCAGCTCATGAGACCCTTTGCAGAGGGTCTCTGGAATGTTTCCACTGTATCTTGATCTTCAGGTGGAGCTGTGGTCTACAGACTGGTTATTTCTTGTGCATCTTTTTTTTTTTTTTTCTCCTTAGGAGTTAGACCAAGAAGACTCAAGAGTTTGGGTGACTTCATTACAAACACCCATCTAGCATTTTCTAGTCTCTGGGACATCATAACCAATCTGAAACCTGCAGTTTGGGGTGGCGTTGGGGGATGACTCCTGTGAGAAGGGAAAGCCATATTGCACTGTAAGTGGGGTTTCCCTCAAAATGCATTAGGAGCTCCTCTCTCAAGGACAAGAAGCAGTGGCAACCACCAGAAGGTTGGTTGGGAAAACAGTTCTTGCTTCTGGTAGCAGAGGCTATGCCTCGTGTGTCTGCTTAGGAAGGAGGCCTTGAATCTGAGAACACCTCAGTTACATGATGACCTACCGGGGAGTTCTTTATGATCAGGTGCACTCAGGAAGGCCTGGGGCTCCATCCTAAGGTGACACTGCAAAGGCATTTTTGACCCCCTCGATGTACCAGGCACTTGTTAGGGACTGTCGTATATTATCACGTTTCATCACTACCGCCCTGTCAGGTGGCATTCTTACCCCTGCTGCCCCCGTCTCCACCCCGCTTTTCTGAAAGAGTTGAAGAAAGAAGCTGAGAGAGGGGTGGACCGGTGGTTCTCATTTGGTGCCCAGGAACCCCAAAGGAGGTTGGGGGAAGGGCTGAGCTGGGGTCAGTGGTGGTCTGGGAGGCTCCCCACCCCACCGGTTTTCCTCCCCTGTCCTCCAGATCAGCTGAGCCTGATGGGGGGAGCCGGAGGTACTGCCTTCCATAGGCTCATCAGAGATTTAGAGATATTGTTCAAATCACATGTGCACCCCACCTCACTCTGGTGTAGGGCATATAAATAACAGCCTGAAACAGCAAGACCGTAAGCTGTTGGCTGTTCGTCTCTCAACACTAGTGTTATCAATGGATTCCTCATAGCTCTCTGATAGATGCATTGTCTGCTGGCTTTTGGAAGAGGTGGTTATTTAGTGGAGCATGAGATTGAGAAGCAAAGTGGGATCCAACAGTTTGTGAGGCTGAGATATGACAGAGCCCTAGGCTATGCCCACCATGATGGCCTGAATTAGTAGTTGGAATTGTTGCCCTAGAAGAGCTTTTCAGGGTCCTTCCCAAGGCCTCAAGGAGAGCCCAGTGCTGGGGAATGTTTTGCACCTCCTGTGTGGCTGCTTTGCGCCACCAGGTGCCTGGTGACCCTCACTGCCTGGTAGTTGTGGTTCACAGCCTGCCCTGGGGGTGGGCAGGGGGAGGCCTGTGGTCTTGACAGACACTACATGAGCCAAGCCTGAATCTCAGCTTCTGCCTTGAGTTCCCGTGTCCACCCGCTCTGAAATCCTGCAGTGGGCTCTGCTGTTTCAGGCCCCATTTAATGTCCTTCCTTTCCCGGAAACATTCTTACAGCCCCTTTCATATTGAAGATTCGAGCAATAACCACACTTCCTGATCTCCTTGAAGTCTGAGTCCCATAAGCACTAGGGAAGGGGGCGCTCCCTTAGCCTGGGGTGGTGGCATACAGATCCACCTCGTCTCCCGGCAGGTAGTATTCAGAGTGTGGTGTTACCTGAGATGAAGGAGATGCAGGTAAACAGTTGCCACAGTGGCCAGGAACCGTAAGAGGAAGCCATTGCCTTCACCCTTTCTGGAGGGTCTGTCTTCTCCCAGGAAGAGGCTCAGAGAGATTCCTCAAGGCCTTGGTTCCATAACCAAGACATACCCGGGTGAGAAGTGGCCCTTCACTCCTGTTTCTCAGACAGTTCCTGCTCTCTCCCCCATCCCCTCACCTCTTTGCCCTCATTTAGCTCTTTGGCGAGCAGAAATATCCCATCCAAAAGGGCTGGGATCAGGGAACAGGGCACAGAGCCTGGTCGGGGAACAGGACAGCCGCCCCAGTCATCATCTGGAGATGGTCATGTTGTTAGCAGTTGACCCACAGAGAATATGACGGGGCCTGGTTTCTCACACAAGGACACAGACTAACCGGAGGCCTGGGGCTCCTTCCTGCCACACTCAGGTCGGAGCTCACCTATGAGCTCACTTCCGGGTGGTGTGGTGATCCCAGCCTTCTCACAGAGCCCTTTTTCCTTCTCCTCCCCAGTCCCATCCCACCAGAGGCCATGCCCACGCTGGGGCGTCTCCTGGGCACGGATCCACACACGTTAAGCCATCTCACCTGGGGAGAGTTTGTGTCCTGTTCACCTGACCTTGGCATGCTGCTTGCTCACTGTGCTTTAGGATCTGCACACCTAGTGTGTGTAAGTATGTGTGTACTGTTGTGCCATCTGTGTACCCCTCACTCCCTGGAGTACACTCATGGGCACACTACAGTGGGGACGTCAAGGATGCAATATTTATGGACTGCTGCATGATTCTTAAAAATGAATAAAACTGTTCACAAGGGAGGGAGAGCTATTAATTGCGCAGTTGGCTTATTTGTGAAAGTTGCTGTCCGACTTTCTCCAGCACGCTTTTAATACTTTGACTCAATAACAACTCACACTGCAGAAATATAGAAGATCATGAGAGATTACTACAAGAAACTCTATGCCAAGAAAATGGACAACCTGGAAGAAATGGACAAATTCTTAGAAATGCACAACCTGCCAAGACTGAATCAGGAAGAAATAGAAAATATGAATAGACCAATCACAAGCACTGAAATGGAAACTGTGATTAAAAATCTTCCAACAAACAGAAGCCCAGGACCAGATGGCTTCACAGGCGAATTCTATCAGACATTTAGAGAAGAGCTAACACATATCCTTCTCAAACTCTTCCAAAATATAGCAGAGGGAGGAGCACTCCCAAACTCATTCTACGAGGCCACCATCACCTTGATACCAAAACCAGGCAAGGATGTCACAAAGAAAGAAAACTACAGGCCAATATCACTGATGAACATAGATGCAAAAATCCTCAACAAAATACTAGCAAACAGAATCCAACAGCACATTAAAAGGATCATACACCATGCTCAAGTGGGGTTTATGCCAGGAATGCAAGGATTCTTCAATATACGCAAATCAATCAATGTGATACACCATATTAACAAATTGAAGGAGAAAAACCATGTGATCATCTCAATAGATGCAGAGAAAGCTTTCGACAAAATTCAACACCCATTTATGATAAAAACCCTGCAGAAAGTAGGCATAGAGGGAACTTTCCTCAAAATAATAAAGGCCATAAATGACAAACCCACAGCCAACATTGTCCTCAATGGTGAAAAACTGAAACCATTTCCACTAAGATCAGGAACAAGACAAGGTGGCCCACTCTCACCACTCTTATTCAACTTAGTTTTGGAAGTTTTAGAAACAGCAATCAGAGAAGAAAAGGAAATAAATGGAATCCAATTTGGAAAAGAAGAAGTAAAGCTGTCACTGTTTGCAGATGACATGATACTATACATAGAGAATCCTAAAGATGCTACCAGAAAACTACTAGAGCTAATCAATGAATTTGGAAAAGTAGCAGGATACAAAATTAATGCACAGAAATCTCTGGCATTCCTGTACACTAATGATGAAGAATCTGAAAGTGAAATCAAGAAAACACCCCCATTTACCATTGCAACAAAAAGAATAAAATACCTAGGAATAAACCTACCTAAGGAGACAAAAGACCTGTATGCAGAAAATTATAAGACACTGATGAAAGAAATTAAAGATGATACAAATAGATGGGGAGATATACCATGCTCCTGGATTGGAAGAATCGATATTGTGAAAATGACTCTACTACCCAAAGCAATCTACAGGTTCAATGCAATCCCTATCAAACTACCACTGGCATTTTTCACAGAACTAGAACAAAAAAATTCAAACTTTGTTTGGAAAAACAAAAGACTCCGAATAGCCAAAGCAATCTTGAGAACGAAAAACGGAGCTGGAGGAATCAGGCTCCCTGACTTCAGACTACACTACAAAGCTATAGTAAGCAAGACAGTGTTTTACTGGCACAAAAACAGAAAGATAGATCAATGGAACAGGATAGAAAGCCCAGAGATAAACCCACACCCATATGGTCAACTTATCTTTGATCAAGGAGGCAGGAATGTACAGTGGAGAAAGGACAGCCTCTTCAATAAGTGGTGCTGGGAAAACTGGACAGGGACATGTAAAAGTATGAGATTAGATCATTCCCTGACACCATACACAAAAATAAGCTCAAAATGGATTAAAGACCTAAATGTAAGGCCAGAAGCTATCAAACTCTTAGAGGAAAACATAGGCAGAACACTCTATGACATAAATCACAGCAAGATCCTTTTGGACCCACCTCCTAGAGAAATGGAAATAAAAACAAAGATAAACAAATGGGACCTAATGAAACTTCAAAGCTTTTGCACAGCAAAGGAAACCATAAACAAGACCAAAAGACAACCCTCAGAATGGGAGAAAATATTTGCAAATGAAGCAACTGACAAAGGATTAATCTCCAAAATTTAAAAACAGCTCATGCAGCTCAATAGCAAAAAAACAAACAACCCAATCCAAAAATGGGCAGAAGACTTAAATAGGCATTTCTCCAAAGAAGATATACAGACTGCCAACAAACACATGAAAGAATGCTCAGCATCATTAATCATTAGAGAAATGCAAATCAAAACTACAATGAGATATCATCTCACACCAGTCAGAATGGCCATCATCAAGAAATCTAGAAACAATAAATGCTGGAGAGGGTGTGGAGAAAAGGGAACACTCTTGCACTGCTGGTGGGAATGTGAATTGGTACAGCCACTATGGAGAACAGTATGGAGGTTCCTTAAAAGACTAAAAATCGAACTACCATATGACCCAGCAATCCCACTACTAGGCATATACCCTGAGAAAACCATAATTCAAAAAGAGGCATGTACCAAAATGTTCATTGCAGCTCTATTCACAATAGCCCGGAGATGGAAGCAACCTAAGTGTCCATCATCGGATGAATGGATAAAGAAGATGTGGCACATATATACAATGGAATGTTACTCAGCCATAAAAAGAAACGAAACTGAGCTATTTGTAATGAGGTGGATAGACCTAGAGTCTGTCATACACCGTGAAGTAAGTCAGAAAGAGAAAGACAAATACCGTATGCTAACACATATATATGGAATTTAAAAAAATGTCATGAATAACCTAGGGGTAAAACAGGAATAAAGACACAGACCTACTTGAGAATGGACTTGAGGATATGGGGAGGGGGAAGGGTAAGTTGTGACAAAGCGAAAGAGAGGCATGGACATATATACACTACCAAACGTAAGGTAGATAGATAGTGGGAAGCAGCCGCAGAGCACAGGGAGATCAGCTCGGTGCTTTGTGACCGCCTGGAGGGGTGGGATGGGGAGGGTGGGAGGGAGGGAGATGCCTGAGGGAAGGGATGTGGGAACAGATGTATATGTATGACTGATTCACTTTGTTATAAAGCAGAAACTAATAAAAAAATAAAAATAAAATAAAAATAAAAACAATAAATACTTGGGAAGAAAAAAAAAAAAACTTTGACTCAAGACAAGCTGGACATGGAGGAGTGAGAGAGGGCAAGGGGTAGAGGGAAAGACATGTTTCTGGGTGGGAGCTGGTGTACCATCCCCCGGGCACAGCTCCTGCCCAGAGGCCTGATAAGGAGCCCTCACCTCCACCCACCCCCTTCAACCAGAGAACTTCCAACTGCAGCTCCTCAGTAATTGAAGAGCAGGAAAGCTGGTGACTGGAGGGAGGCTGGGGGAGGGGAGGAGGAAGGACCACAGTCCACCGTTAGTCCGTCACTTAAAGGCTGGTGAAATTAATGGGGCAAATGACCCCAGTCAAAGAATTTGGCAAGTCCACGGCTTTCCTGGGTTTCACCCAGCGGCTCTGTTTCCTCGGCTATCTGGAAAGGAGGGAGAGCACTTCCGAAGAAGCCTCTGGAATGTCAGCTTCTGGGAATCTTGCTGAGGACGGGGCGGGGAGGGAGCGCTTACCGGGAAACACTGGATTACCCTAGCCGCCTTGGGGTGCCTGCGACCGGGGCTGCGGTTTCTGCGGGACCTGAGTGGCAGGTGGCATCGGAGAGTCAGACCTGCTTGCGGGCACCAAGACGACACTCGGTCGGGAGACCGGGACAGGCCGCAGAAACGTGAGGAAGGGCCACTCGCAGCCCAGAGGAGAGGCAATGAAAGCCCCAAGCATGCACCCAGCTCTGGCCGCCGCGCCACGGGCTGTGTCCCAGGAGCCGTCGCCACCTCTGAGCAGCCCAGATGGGAAGGGGGTGGGGCGGAGGACGGTTCCCGCGGCGAACTGCTCGCCAAGGGCCCCGGGGCCTCTGCGGGAGCGCCGAGCCGCGCGCCTCTCCGAGCCCTGCGCGGGGCCCTCGGGCGGGAATGCGCGGAGCCGGGACGCGGTGGCGGGTAGGGGGCTGGGTCGCGCGCGGGAGAGGGCGGCAGGAGGGAGTTGGAAGAGAGTTACCGCGTGAGAGAGCCGTTAAGAGCCCGCGGTCTCTTTGGAGATGCCCTGGCCAATGGCAGAAGCGGAAGCTGTTTATATGGGCGGGGCGTCGCCACGGCAGCAGGAGACGCCTTGCGAGCGGCTACTGAGTGCCGGTCCCCAGCCGCTGGCTTTCAGAGAGGCGCCGTCGGGCGTGAGTGGCGACGAGGATTGCTGGCTGGGCCCTCGAGCTGGGAGCAGAGAGCCGCGGTGAGGGTGGGCGGTGGGAGGAATTTCTTTGAGAAGCTTCCTTTGGCCCGGACTGCGCTCTGAGCCAGGTAAGGGACGGGGAGGGCTGCAGGCCGTGGGAAGGGAGGGCGTCAGTACCAGCCCGCTCTCCCATCCGTCCCCGACGGAAGTGGTGGGCCCGGGGACTGACATCAGAGGCGTTTGGGGGACACTCACTTCCCGCCCCCTTATAACTCTCTGTATTGTTTCCTTCCTTCCCCTTGAGCCCCATCCTAATATCCCTTTTCAAAGATCAGACGACCTCCCCCGCCCCCCGACCCGTCGTACTGCCCTCCTGGACTCTCTCGCCCCATTTCCATTGGTTGTGGACGGAGAGAGGGGGGTTAATTCCCCGCTTTGAGGGAGAAAGGGGTGGCCTCGCATGCCCCTACACTATTCCCTCGTTGGGCTAATTAAGTCTCCTCTAAAAGATCCAAGAGGAAAAGAGCGAGGCGAACCCCGTGTGGGTCGGACTCCCGGGCACACCTTCTGTTTCCCAGACGTCGGCAGTAAAAGATCCTCCCCAGCTGCAGGAAGGATTTTAGTAAGAGCCTCCCCCCTCGCCCACACTCTCCCCTCGGGGGTGGGGAAAGAGGGCTCAGTTCCCGCTCTGGTCCCCGCAGGCACCACATTCCGTTTGGAGGAGGCTACCCCCGGATCGCGGGATGGAAGCCCGCTTCCGGGAGGCTGCGTAACTGAAGCCGCGGGAGTCAGCGGGCCGGAGAGCTCGGCGGCCACCCTCGGCTCGGCTCGTGGATGTTGACAGCACCCTCGGAGAGTCGCCGCAGATATGGCGGAGAGCTGGCTACACGTCTCGGGAGCAGGGGCAGCGGAGGAGGCCGGACCGGAAGGCGGCCTGGAGGAGTCCAACGCCCTGAATGACAGCCTGACCAGCCTGCAGTGGCTGCAGGAATTCTCCATTCTCAACGCCGAGCTCCCCGCCCTGCCTTCGGGGGACACCGACCCCCACGGCTCCCACGAGCTGGCAGGCTCGGCCGAGCCGGGGTCTCCCCTGGCGGCGGACCCCGCCTGCCTGGGGCAGCCGCACACACCCGGCAAGCCCACGTCCTCCTGCACGCCGCGGAGCGCCCCCTCGGGGCTGCAGGCCTCGCCTCCCGACGACGTGGACTACGCCACCAACCCGCACGTGAAGCCGCCCTACTCGTATGCCACGCTCATCTGCATGGCCATGCAGGCCAGCAAGGCCACCAAGATCACCCTGTCGGCCATCTACAAGTGGATCACGGACAACTTCTGTTACTTCCGCCACGCTGATCCCACCTGGCAGGTAGGGAGGCACTCCCTCCCTCCCTCCCCATGCCCTCGCGGACTGGACTCACATCCCAGATCCGCAGGCCAAGTAGGCGCGGTACGGCCAGGGCCCCGAGAGAGGAAGGCCGTCCAGGAAGGACCTCAAGGGAGCCCAGTGCTTGGACTGCTGCCCCTTTGACTTCAGAGATGGAGGAGGGAGGATGTTCAGAGGGCTGCAGGGGTGCCGACATAGAGGTTCAAGTGGAAAGAACTTGTGACTCGTCCGGCAGGCTCAGCCCAAAGACCAGGGCTGAACTATGCGTGGACACAGCCCCCCAGGGTAGGTTGATGGACTGAGGGACACATTTTTGTCCCAAGTCCTGGAATTCCTTGACACTACCCTCCTCAAGGTCAGTTTGTCAGGGCCTGACTGGAGGCAGAGCATCGTTCCTGCCAGGCTCTGCATCCCGCCTGCTTTCAGTTGGCTGGAGGGGCTCTGGGAGGGGAGAGGGGCGTGCTGCAGGGTGTGAAGGCCATCTGTGTCCCAGTGGAAGGGCTACGGGGCCTTCCGAAAGCTGCTGTGCCAGCCCCCACCCCAAGCCCTCCCTAGTTTCCTGCCTACACTCCTCCCCCTCTTCTCATCAACCTCCCTGGGGAGACAATTACCTCAGCCACGTGCTTTCCACAGGGGCTCTTTCCTCCCACACTGGCTTCATGTTCCAAGTGTCCGGAACCTGGCACAGAGCAGCCAAGGGGCCCAGACCACCATGTAAACCTCCCAGTCTTGCCAGGGGGCACTACTCACCTGCCGGCCCCACCCACCAGGCCCCAGACCCCTGTGCCCCAGCGTGGTTTGGACTGTGCACCCAGGCGTGAACAAGGCAGGATGGTGATTCAGGCTGGGCCCTCAAGGCCCTGAGCCTCTTCGACCATCAGGATCAGGGGCTCCGTGGGGACAGAGACCCTGAGGATGCACAGATCCTTCCCTGTGGCACAGGTCACAGGATCAGAGTTCCTGTGATCACAGCTAGTCCACGATTGCTTGGGCCCTGACCCTGGGGCAGGTACCATTTGTAACCTTGGTGAGAAAGCAGAGACCCTCCACTACCCCCCACCCTACCCCAAGCCTGAGAGGCCCCAGGAATGAGCGCTATGCTCTTGGCTGGGTAATAATCAACTGAGGCCTCAGAGCCTGGGGTGGGAGGAGGGGGACATGGTGGGTGAGGGCCCAGGCCAGCAGTCGGCTCTAGAAGCAAGGAAAGTCATCACATCCTCCTACACTTCATCCACCCCCCACACACACACACCCTCACACCCACTCACTCATTTCACAAACAGAGAAGGCCAGCCAGGCCCAGGCAGAGGGAGATGGCCGTCTAGGACTTGGGGGAGCCAAGGCCTTTGACCAGAGGCCGCAAGCAGCGGGGTAAGGGAGGGAGGGCAGGACAGGCTGGCACTGAGAGCCACCCTGCGGCTCAGGGCTCGGATGACTGAGCAGGCAGATATCCTGGCCAAAGGGAACAAAAGCCCCCGACAGCACTCCCAGCTCCTGGTGCCCCGTGGCTGGTGTCCCAGAGCCTCCCGCTCGGAGAAGCGCCTCTGTCTCCCCTGCCCCCATCGGAGAGAAGGTGGTGGTGGGACTGGCAGTGGCGCTAGGAGCCCCCCATCACTGACCCCACCCACTCTCCCAGCTGTCTTCCTTCTCTCCTACCTCCCTGTGTCCAGAACTCCATCCGCCACAACCTGTCCCTGAAGAAGGGCTTCATCAAGATGCCTCCGGAGAAGGACGAGCCAGGCAAGGGGGGCTTCTGGTGCATCGACCCCCAGTACGCCGAGCGGCTGCTGAGTGGGGCCTTGAAGAAGCGGCGGCTGCCCCAGTCCACATCCACCCGGCCTTTGCCCGCCAGGCCGCGCCAGAGCCCAGCGCCGCCCCATGGGCCGGGCCACTGACCGTGAGCACCGAGGCCCAGCAGCTGCTGCGGGAGTTCGAGGAGGCCACTGGGGAAGCGGGCTGGGGTGCTGGCGAGGGCAGGCTGGGGCGTAAGCGTCAACAGCCGCTGCCCAAG
This sequence comes from Mesoplodon mirus, assembly GCF_964341445.2. Lineage (NCBI taxonomy): Eukaryota > Metazoa > Chordata > Mammalia > Artiodactyla > Ziphiidae > Mesoplodon > Mesoplodon mirus. Next base: position 29,778,222 of record NC_138994.1, read on the forward strand.
CAGGAGGCCAAGGTCCCGCGGCCCTCCAGCCCCCTGCTGCTGACCCAGGAGGAGCAGGGTGAGCTGGAACCCCTCAAGGGCAACTTTGACTGGGAGGCCATCTTGGACGCTGGCACGCTGGACGGGGAGCTGGGCACGCTGGAGACCTCGGAGCTGATCCCGCCGCTGAGCCCTGCCTCACACGGGGACGTGGACCTCACCATCCATGGCCACCACATCGACTGCCCTGTTACCTGGGGGCCTCCAGCGGAGCAGGCTACCGACAGCCTGGACTTTGATGAGACCTTCCTGGCCACATCCTTCCTGGAGCACCCCTGGGACGAGAGCACCCGTAGCTCCCTGCCCCCCGAGCCCCTCTTTGAGGCCGGGGATGCCACACTGGCCTCTGACCTGCATGACTGGGCCAGCCTGGGCGCCTTCTTGTAAGAAGCCAGGCCCTGCCCCACCTCCAGACAGCACCGAAGTCTGGGCCCAGACTGCCCCCCTCCCCGCCAGTGCAGGCCCATGGACACCCTACCGCCCAGGCAGGGGCTGGGCCAGCTCACCCCACCAGGCCACACGGCCCCCAGCCCAGGCCATCCTCAGATTCTAGTCCAGCAGGCTGAGAATTGGGGCCCAGGACCCAAATTGCTGCCTCCGCTCCCCAGCCCCCCATACACACAGTGTTTCATTGATCCACTTCTTCCCTGCCCCAGAGACACGCTAAGGGCCCTGCACTATGAGAGCTGCGGCTTGGAGGGGCCCTGGCCAAGCTGGAAACATCAGTACAGGGTCCGCCCCAGAACACCTTAGCTTCCAAGCTTCTCTCTCTCCTGCTCTCCTCCCCAGGTCTCTATCCAGAGCAAGTTCCCAGGTACAACCAATGCTGATTAGGTGACTGCAAATGAACACCCAAGAGGCCTCTCCCGGCAGTCTGTGAGGAGGAGCTAGGCGGAGGGGGGAAGAGAGAGGAGACAGAAAGGAGGCCGGGGTGCCGGGTGGAGCCAGGAGATTTTCTAAGGCCTCTGGGATCTTCTGGCTTCATCCCTAGAGGTGGGGCAGAGGGTATGTGTCCCTAATCTTTGAGCCCAACTTGAGGCTGAGAGCAGCGGGGAGATGGGGATCTGGGGTTTCGGGGCTGGGGCAGCCAAGCTGCGGAGGGAAAGGGGACAGACAGACTAATGTAGTGAATGTAGCTAGAGCTGAGGCTTAACTGGGAGGGACGCAGTGCTTGCTAGAACCACTGGGACCAGGAATGGGGGGATGGCCCCGTGCCCTTGCTTGCACTCCTGCAGGGGAGTGTCTTGCTCCACCATAAACGCCCTGGGCTGCATCCCACATCCACTCTCCTAACCCATCGGGCAATTTAACCTTTTTCATAGAAAGTGATTTACAATAAAAACATTTTTTAAACTAAAGTTTTAAAAAGTCTCAAAATGGACCTGCTTGCAACTTTCTCTGGGGAAAAGCATGGGCCAGTTTTGGGGAGGCCACGGCCCAAGGGGGAATGGCTGGGAGGAAGATGGGGGGCACCAAAGGCCTGCAGAGTGTCCCCTGATGCACTCCTCAGGATCTCTGGGTGCCCAGAGAGAAAGGGGCTGAGAGGCGGCCCTCGGGGGTCCCCTGCAGCCAGGGCCTCGGCACCTCTCTATGTGCAATGGGGAGACTGTACCCACAGCCCCGAGGAGCAGGCGGCAAAGGAGGCACAGCCCCCTCCCTGGCCCTGGGGACTCACTCACAAAGGCCGTTCTTGCCCAGGGCTCGGCTCACGTTCCCCACCTCGCCCAAGTTGAGGGCCTGCCCAGACTCACCTGCGGTCCTCGCCTGGGCCTGTCTCCAGCTCCTCCCTCCCTTGGTCCCTTCCTGAAGGGACAGGGTGTGAGGTCAGAGGGCCCCAGCCCCTGGGGCCCCACTTGCCACCCTGGGGTTCATTCACCCCGCCCAGGGCCTTCCCTCCAATGCAGGTTGGGGCTGAGGGAGGCCATCAGGGCAGACGGAAGACGGGGTGCCTAGACCCTACAGCTCCAGCCTGTGAGGAATCAACGTACCAGAGTTCTGATGGGGAAACTGAGGCACAGCAAATATGTGACACTCAGCAGGCACCTTTCCACCCCCTCACCCCAGCTTTGCCTGGAACCCATCTCTCCCCCGAGCCCGCACCTGGCCCCGCCAGCACGCCCTTGTGGTGCACAGCCCCTTCCCCCAGCACTCACGTGCACGTGCGCACAGACACACACACACACACACAAACGGGCACTGTCCTACACAATCCTGCCCAGCCTCCACGGGCCCCTTTCTCCTGAAGCCCCTTTCTTTCCTTGCACTGGAGGCTGGCTCCAGGACAACCTGGCATTCCCCCGCCAACTTGCTGCTTTCCCTTGCTAATTACTCAAAATATTTCCGAAGGGTGCGCACACTGCAGGGCCAGGCGGGTTGGGGCCTTACAGAGCTCAGGAGGCAGCCCATCCCCTTCCCACCGCTTGCTGAGGAGGCTGCCCCAACCTCCCTCTGAGACTCCCTTCACCCCCTAAGCAACGACTCCCTCCCTCTCCCCACCACCCTCCGGCCTTCCTCCCCACGCTCCCCAGCACTGGGGGAACATGGGGGCTCCAGCCTCTCCACTGGTCCCCAGGCTCAGCCTCCAGCCCCCGACTAAAGGGGTACACCCTGGATTGACAGGTGGGGCCGGTCACTGTCCCTCCTCCTCACCCTCTGCCTGGGCCCATGCTGGGGGAAGAGGGGCAAGGTCAGGGGCTGGCAGAACTGCCTGCCAGGTAAGAAAAGGCTGAAGAAGCTTCTGGCTGCCAGGAAGAATCCCCAGGAGCTCCTGAAAATCCCTATGCTTGGGACTAGCGTCTCTGGGGCTGGGACCCAAACACTGGCACTTTTAAGGGTCCATGGATGCTGCCAACGAGCAGCCAAAGCTAAGAGGGGGCTCCGAAGCGGCCACAACACAGGGCTTCACACACCCTTTCAGCAGGCAGCGTTTGGGGGTTGGCGGTGGAGGGGGCGGGAAGCGTGAGTGGATCCTGTCCCTCCTATTCATCCCTGCCCCGGCCCTTGGCTGGGTGGCTTTTTGAAAAAACGTTCAGTGACTCCGTATTTATTTAGAGATTCGATGTAATCCCAGTCAATATATATTTTGCGCCCTTAACAGTAAGTTGCAGACAGGCTGCCCCATTAGCACTAGATACTTTAGTGTGTGTTTCCTTAGAACAAGGACACGCCTCCATAATCCCAGTACCACCATCACAATCAGGAAATGAACACTGACCTGGTAATCCCATGTAACCGCAGACCCCCTTCACGTCTTGCAGATCACCCCAGTAATGCTCCTCTCCATTCCAACATCCCAATCCAGGACCCCATGTTGCACTGAGTTGTCCTTTCTCTTTTGCCCTGTGTGGCTTTGAGCCCATGACTCAAGCTCTCTGGGCAGGTTTCGCATTTCCTTTGATCTCCACTTTTGAGGTGAGAAGCCCTTCAGCCACTTCACCCTCAGGTGTGGTACAGTCCCTTCCCGAAGCAAGAAGCCAGCTTGCTGTCTCCTCACTTTCCACCTCTTCCCTATCCTCCCTCCCCCATGTATCGCCAGCCAGGAAAGGGATGAGGGGCAATGTTCAGGAACTCAGTGTTTGGGGACCCTCGCCGTCTGCCCACGGGACAGGCCACCCCCAGCTCCAGTGACGGGAAGGCCCCCGGGATGGGATTCCATGCTGGCCTGAAGCAAATGCGCCAGGCCTCCTGAAGAGCTGAGCTGAGGGCAGGAAACACTCTTCTCCCCGCCTCTGCCCCCCTCAACATACTAGGGACCCAGACTTGAAGAAGGAAGGTCATGTCCATGGTGTCCTCCCAGATCAGCACCGACACCGTCTCCTCCATGTCCGGCTCCTACATCGCCCCTGGCACGGAAGAGGACGGGGAGGCTCTCCCCTGCCCCCGGGCCGCCAGCAGGACCCCCTCAGAAGAAGGAGACGTAAGAGAGGAGCATGGGATCGCCCTCGCCGCTCTGCTCTGCTCTGTACTCGAGTCCCAAGGAGCTCAGTCCAGGGCCTGCCAGGGAGATCGGCAAAGCCCCCCAGTGCTCGGGAGGGGAGCCCTGGAAAACACGGTACCGGGTTGTTGAATCACAGACTCCCTCAGATGTGATCTTCCATGTGGCACCACTTCTGTCCTGAGGACTTGGTTTGGGTTTGCTGCCAGGCGAGCTGGGTAGGAGAGCCGGTGGCATCTGCACCTTGACTTTTGTTGCTCCTTTGCAGGTGACGCCAGCGGCGTCTCCAGACTGCAACTTTGCGGGCCTCGTCGCCACCGCTGAAGAGGAGGATGCAGAGGTAAGAGCAAGGTGGACGCTGGTGCCCCTCCCCGGTCAGAGGGACTGCCGGCGCTGGCACAGGATGCAAATAGGATGGGGGCTCTTCTGGAAGAAGCCTTCCAAGGTGGTGCACTTGGATCTGTTAGAGGCAGGGTGCAGAGCAGAGGGACTGTCCGGTTAGCAGAGGGCGCTGGTCTCAGCGTAATAGGCGTGGGGTGAGTTCCAGAGGGAAGTCTTCCAGGCCAGACCCTTGAGAGGGTGTTTGTCCTCCAATTCACTTAGTATTTACCTGGCACAGGCATCTCACATCTTCCTGGCACTGGGGGACACAAAGACCGAGTGACATGGCTTTTGCCTGCCCACACCCCCAATCCACCCATCCCACCCATCCCGGAGCTCCATCTGATGGAGGAATCAGAGTTATAACTCAGCGTGAGAAGTGCTCTGACGGAGGTGTGCCTGAAGTATATGGAATGCCCAGCTCCCAGTGGGGACTCTACAACTTTCTCTTGAGCCAGATGTTCTCAAAGGAGTATCTGGATGGGATTGGGGATCCTAAAGGGTTCCTGAAAGTTTTATGATCTCACGGTTTGCTTTTTCATTTGACAACTTTGATTTCCACCTGAGAGAAACAGTGTGAGCTAAACTATAACCAAGGCTATTCCTGACAGTCCCAGGGTCCCTCTGTAAGGTGCCTCAGACCTGGTCCCTCTGGAACGTGCCTCAGACCTGGTCCCTACGGGCCGATCCTGCCTCGCCAAGCAAAATCGGCCTCTGCTGGGCCTCCCAGCCATCTCACACAGACAGGAAATGTATGGATACCAGGAGGGTGATTAGTTCTGTCTTCTGACAATCAGTAGGCTCATTTCACTGCTTTATGTGCCTTCCTTCTGTCCTAGGGAAATGAGGTTCTAGAAGAAGAGGACGGATCACCCACACAAGAAGATGGTAAAAGACCTGGTCTTTTGCTCCCTTTTATTATATTTCTCTCCCGGGTATTCTCTGAAGGGTACAGAAAGGGGCACTGGTGTGACTTGGTGGCACTGCTCAAGGGTGTGGCTTTGGGGAAAGGTTGTCTTCTTGATGGAATATCAAAGCAAGCAGGGTATCTGAGGACCTCAGCAGCCTTCCTGGCTCTTTCTGGGCCTCTGAGCCAAGGCTGCAGAAGGTACATGGAGTTCTCCATCTACGTTGAGTAGATCCTGAAGCTTCTTGGGCAACTGCCATCCCCTTCCTTCCTGCTTCAGCTTCTCAGCTGAGTCTCACAGAACTGCTCTAGCAGCCCCAAAGTTCAGCTGCAGCAGGAGAACAGCTTCCTCCCCTTGGGGGAACCGACTGTTAGGCAGTAGGTTTTCCTGCTTTAGTGAAGAAAACGGCTGATGTTACAGTAGCAGAAGGATCACAGCCCTGGCGGCACAGCAAAGGTGAGGGGAAGAGACGTTAGCAGCTCAGCGTACACTAGTGTTTGTAGGCTATTGGAACGATTCTCTTTACCATCATTCAGGCCTCAAGTAGATATTTTTTTTAATTGGAAGAGTTGGTTTACAATGTTGTGTTAGTTTCTGCTGTACAGCAACGTGAATCAACTATACATATACATATATCCACTCTGTTTTTAGATTCTTTGCCCATATAGGCCATTACAGGGTACTGAGTAGAGTCCCCTGTGCTCTACAGCAGGTCCTTATTAGTTATCTATTTTATATATAGTAGTGTGTATATGTCAATCCCAATCTCCCAATGTATCCCTCCCCTCCCTTGCCCCCCGCCATAACCATAAGTTTGTTTTCTACACCTGTGACTCTATTTCTGTTTTGTAAATAAGGTCAATCATATCTTCAGTCGGAAGAATTTGGTTTCTAGTAAGCCGAGAAGCGAAGGAACGACCTACATATAGAGCAAGGAAGTGGCGGGGGGGGAGGGTAGGCGAGCTGGAATCCCACCTGGGATTGTAGGACCAGGCGTCCCAGGAACCGGTGTCTGTTCCCTCTGCTCCTCTGAGGTGCCTCCACAGAAGGGCAACCTCCAGAGCAAACCTGGATCCCAGCCTGGATGCAGATGTCATGCTAGTCGCTTCTGCTTTGGGCATGGCAGTTGCTTGGGGGGTTGTGTGGTGTGCAGTGTGTGCGCATGTGCACATGACCACTCTCTCCTGGCCAAGTAGTGCCGGAGGAGGGGTGGTCGCCCAGGCTGTGCCTCTGCCGCACGTGCACGCCAACCAAGCCGGAGTTGGGCGCTACCTCTCCTCGGTTGATGTCTTCAGGGCGCAAGGCTCTGAGTTCTCCATTGTGATTGTCGTCCCCAGTAGAATATTTGCTTCTAAAAGGCACAGGGCAGTACGTGGTTTCCGCCTGACATTCCATATGTGGTTTCCACCTGACATGCTGTACACAGTAGATGTATGTTTCTTCCTCTCCCTTTCACCAAGGAAAAAAAAACCGGGTGGGGGCTTGAAAAAATAACATCTAAAATTGTCCCCTTCCCATCTTACACGACTGTAGGTTTCTGGTCAGCCCCTTAAAACATCTTCAGAATAGAAAATTAAGTCTCAAAGAAAATAAATCATAATTTTGCAAGCAATGCGATTCTTTGATTTGAGGTGCAAAATTACGGGACCAAAGAGCTTTAATTGCCATTTTATGTATTAGTCATTTCGCAGAGCCTTGTGGTCATAAACACACCTCACGTGCACCGACAGACACAGGCCTGAGCCCGGGGTCACTTCCCCCGTGGCTCTCCTAGCTCTTCCAGCCTGGCTTAGGCTCTGCTCTGGGCCCGGGTCTGCGTGTCCGAATCCCACAGACCTCCCCAGGGTCTGATTTCCCTGGAACGAAGGCTGGAAAGGGGCCAGTTAAGGAAACAGAGCAGAACAGAGCGAGAACACAAACGTACCCACGCAGTTTCCTTTATTGTCCTCTCTCCCCACTTAATTATTGTCTTTTTTTTAACATATGATTTGATGTTTTTTGTCTCCATCCTTAAGATTTTTATTTTAAGGACAGCAAAGCAGAGAAAAACACAGCCAGGTCCTCTCTAACTGCCTTAACTCCGTTAGAGGCCAAAGGACATTCGCATTTCTAGGTATGGAGTGTGACAATAACAATGACTTTGACATCGCCAGCATGAAAGCACTGGACAATAAGCTGTGCTCTGCGGTCTGCTTAGCCGGTGAGTGGCAGTCTGCTGAACATGAACTTGGTGGGAGACGCTCCCCTGCTCGCACCCCTGCTCTCACACTGGGACACCCATCTCCTGCCCTGCAGTTCCTGCAAGAAGGCATGGGCTTTGCTAAGGTGCTGGGAGCCAGTTGCTGAAAGGAAGTGAGGCAGCCTTGGGAGAGTCCTTGGGCAAAGAGCGACTCTGCTCTAAGCGAATCTATTTGGGCATGGAGAAAGGCACAAAAATACCTCCAAAGCCTTCCGATTTGACCTGACCATGCCCACTCCATCATGATCTTGCAGATCCCATGGCAGGGGGCCTGGTCTTGTTTCCATCAACAGGCAGTTTAAGGCAGACACGGCCTCTGTGATAAGGTCTTGGAAAGAGAGCCTGAGCCCTTGAAAAGGGAACCTGTAGCCACTCAAAGGAGAGTGTTTAGTTAGGATCAGAGAGGAATTTCAATGCCAGCATTTTATAGACTAGCTCTGTGACCCAGTGAGCCCTGGGCTACCACCAGTTGCCTTGTGCTCCCTAGATTTGGATCCCAAAGGAACAATCAGGGGTCGAGGGTAACTCTTCTCCCTGGAGCCCTAACTCTATAAATTCAATCAGGGCCATCAACGTGCCCCTTATTCCTTCTCATGACACTAAACTGAATCCAGGATGAGTTCTCAGGAGGAGCCCACCTGTCAGTCACACTCTGGGCACTGATGTCTCTCTGCTCCATGCTCACCAAGGGCTTCACCAACCATGGCTCTAAAGCCACGTCTTGCCTGGTGGACTAGGTCCAAATTGCCCCTCCTTGGTTCACAGCAGAGACTGCCTTCATGTTGCGTGGTTTGTAATCTCTTAAACATGCCCTGGACATGTTTAAGCTTCAGGACAGCCAGGTCCCGTCATGGCTCCATTGCTTTACTCTCTTTGCAACGTGGTTACAGGTGCTGGAGGGACACAAACTCCTGTGGTTGCCACTCTCCATCAGCTTGCAGAAGACCCATGTACTCACCCCTCTGGCCCCATGCAGGCTTGTGGTGGAGGAAGCCGTAATCCCCAGAGACGCCTCCCACAGCCTTCCCAGGGGCTCTCCGGTCCCTTCCCACTTAGCGTTGACCCAGCCAGGCTTGGGCCAGAGTGGCTGAGGTCCAGGGTACACTTCATTTCCTGCCTTCCCACTCTTTACCTGGCTTCTGTCTGTCCATTTGTTTCTCATGTCTTTTTGCCAAATGTACGTCTGTCTGTCCAGTTTGTTTATTTTGAAACTCATTTAGGTTACCCAGACTTCGTGTGAAAGTTCATGTTCACCCACACCCAACCCCAAGCTTGCTGGGCGCACGCACATCCGAGGGGCCCTCGCTGAGGCTTCCGTTCCTAACTGGCAAGAGCCTGTATTTAATATGCTGAAATTTTCCAGGAAAAATAAATATTTGTGAGACTAGATTAATCCCTGTTCCACAAAAGCGGAGATGCTTCTGTGGCAAAGGTTACAGGCAGGATTTGTTTTGGTCACTAGTTGGGGAAGATGCCATCTCTGCCCTCACTCCGCCCTGAGTCTGTGGCAGCTGTGCCGGCCAGCCGCTCACTGGGCTTCAAGAGAGGAATCTAGGCTCCTGCCTCCCCGCAGTGGCTCCCCACCAACCCCCGTGTTTGGCAGAGAGAGCTCCTGGGAATTGTTTTAGCCGCCCATGCTGGTGGAAACTGACCCCAGGCCTTGTGCTTCCTCCTCTCCCTAACTCCTTCGGGCCAACCTGCTGGTGGATGTTTATTCCACTCTGGGATTGCGGCAGGAGAGCGAGGCCTGGAAGGAAAACAATGCCTGGGCTTCTTTACGGTGATCTCGGGAGCCAGCCATTCTCAGATTAAACTGGCTTCACCGTTCAGGCCAGACATGAAACCGAATGACAGTGGCGCCTGCCGGGAGAGGGAGTTGAGGGTCGCATCGTAGCCTCACCCTGAGGTCTCAAGGGCTCTTACGAGAGAAGGAAAGTGCATCTGCTCTCTTGGTAAAATGTTTCTCGGGTTCTGCTGTTAGCGTCACACTGGTAGTAAAGAGCTGGGGAACTCTCTGGAAGAATCTGTCAGGTTAATGTCAGGTTAATGACAGGAGCATCCACTGTGGTAGGTCCCATGGAATCAACAGACCTCACCACGCTCAGCTGTAAGTTCAAAGTTCCTTCCTATGACTGAGGTGCCTCAGGCTGGCTTGGCCATCAGGACAGCTTCTCAGGCACTTGGTCTCCCTCTCCACACTGTTTCCCTCCCCACACGGATGCCACTCGCCTCACGGAGTGCCCACAAGGAGGGAGCCCGGGGAGCACCCCATGGTCCACCCTCCCCAGGCCCACAGGTGCTCTGCCAGGAGCCCCAGCTCGCGGCAAGGATGGCTCAGGTCCCCATCCTCGCTGCTCTCATCACCCTTGTGGGAGTGATGTTGAGAAAGCACCTGTGTCATTCCAGCACCTCTTCCGCTAAGAAGCCTGTGGGTCTTCTTTGGCCCCGAGACCAAGGTGGGGGGGCGATGGTATGTTCTGAGATTGTTCTGCAAGGTTCTCAAAGGGAGGAAATCTGAGTTGACCATTGTAGGTGATGAGCTGACTATAATCGCGAGGCCATGCTCGGTAGACGGGGCCCCAAGGAACCTGATGGAGTATCACACAGGCGTCAGGATAGTGGCCAGGGGACCAGTGACAATTCTGTGAAAAGGCTCTGGGTGGTGTGATGGGAAAAAGCAAAGATAATTTGAGTTTATTAGTGGAAATACAAATGTTTTTGTTTTGTTTTGTTTTGTTTTTTGTGGTACGCATGCCTCCCACTGTTGTGTCCTCTCCCGTTGCGGAGCACAGGCTCCGGACGCGCAGGCTCAGCGGCCATGGCTCACGGGCCCAGCCGCTCCGTGGCATTTGGGATTTTCCCGGACCAGGGCACAAACCCTTGTCCTCTGCATCGGCAGGGAGACTCTCAACCACTGCGCCATCAGGGAAGCCCGATACAGATGTTTTTAAATGATGGCATTGGACAGGAGTGGGCATACCGATGAAATCTAAAAGTACTTATGGAGGGAATTCCCTGGCAGTCCAGTGGTTAGGACTCAGCACTTTCACTTCAGTGGCCTGGTTCAATCCCTGGTCGGAGAACTAAAATCCTGCAAGCCACTGCACAGCCAAAAACAAAACAAAGAAAAGTACTTATGGAGACCTGAAATAACCCAAGACTAAGACGCCACTAGGAAGGGTTATGCTTCGCAGATACTAAGGAAAAATCGGAATTAACTTTCTCTTTTCTTGGAGAGAAACTCTACAAGATGGTGGAACTGTTACAGATCTTAAATTTAATTAGTGGCTGGGTAGAGGCAGGAAAGAGGTGTGTGGAATCCCCCTAGATGTGCTCCCCAAATCTGCCTCTAGAGGTGTCTTCACTCCCCCGTTTCTGAGCCTGAGGAGGGAATTAAGTGGGAACCACCTTTCTCTACCTCCCGGGAAGGATTTTGAATCTCCAGGCTCCCTTTTCTGGCTGAGGGCTGGACAGAATGGTAGCACTCGCTCAGGAAGTCCTCCTGCGCCTTCCAGGCTTACCTTCTGCATCCAGGATGCACGGAGCAGCAGGGTTTCGCCGAGGGTCTGGCAGAAGCCTTTTTAGAGGAAAGAGCACCACCGACTGTACCAAGAAGCTGGGGAGATCAGAGACTTCAGGTCTGAGTCTTCAGGCTGTTTCAGAAGGAGCCAGTTTTCAGCCCTGGCTCAGAATCTGGACCGGTGGTGTTTGTAGCAAGGACTCAAGAATTCAGAGCCAGGCAGCCTGGCAGCCAGTGGTGGTGGCGGCGAGGCTGCGGCAGTGTTTTGATTTCACTTTGTTTCTGTGTGTGCGTGCGTGTGTGTGTGTGTGTGTGTGTGTCTTCTCTCCTGTTTACCATTTGCTTTTGGTCTTTCGTACCAAACAGCCGCAGTTCCGGAGTCCTGCCCATTAAACACAGAGGAATATGTATGAGATCTACCAAATTATATAAAATGAAGGAACAACTTATTTCATCTGGGGGTTCCTAACTGAAAAGGGCAATCTTGCCTGCTCTTCATCCTGTCACCCTTAGAGCGGTAAAGCACTGTGGACCCATGTGCCGGACTCCGGTAACCCCAGGGAGTACAGATCCCCGCATTCCGTCTGGCTGTGAGAGATACCTAAACATTTCCTGTCCCACTCACTCCCCTTCCCCTGGGGTCCACCTCCACAAGACTCTTATTAGAGCCTTAGGGCGGATTAGCACACCAGGACATTTATGGGTATACACAATTTATACCCGCTGAATCCTAGTGTTTCTGCCATTAAAGGGTTTCGTGTCTTGGGCTGGCCTAACCTGAAGCTGACCCCAGACATTTGTGAGTGGCCTCCCTCAAATGTGACGCAGTGAGCCTCACGCCCACCCTCCAGGGTCAGCCGGCTCCATCCACGAACTGAGCCCTCTGAAGGGCATGGCTCTCGGCTCTGCCCTGGAGGAGATCACCGTGTGCTAGAGGATCCAGCAATTTCCACACAGCATGAGAAACGGGGTGGTGGTACGGGCCAGTGGGGGAGCACTTCGGAGCACGCTGGACCCCATCTGGCTTCAGGGGGCGCCTTCTGGGGGCAGGTGCTGGAAGAGGCAGCTCAGCAGTCCTCGGCCAGAGAATGGAAGGCTTTCCCCCAACTCAGGGGGTTAGGGCTTCATCCTCTCCCTTCAGAAGGGGCATCTCGCTTCACTGGGGGGACTGAATCAGATGGAGTCATTCTGTGGGCTGGGAGGACGACTTGGGGGAGATGAGTGTAGCCTGAACAAGGCCTGGGGGGCGGATGGTTTTCGCGCACATTCTGTGAGTCAGGCGCCCTGCTCACCACTCTTCCATGTCACCTCGCTTAGTCTCACGGCATCCCTGGGGTGTAAGTACTTCTCTCCCATCTGATGGATGGGAAAACCAGGGCTCCAAGTACAGTGACCTGCCCAAGGTCACACAGTCAGTACGTTACAAGCTGGGGCTGTATCCCGGTTTTCTGACTACAGATTTAGACCTTACTAGAGCTTGAACAAGCAGGAGGTCAGGATGGATTGGATACAGAGCATGAAGGAGAGAGAAGCACCAAGAGTGGGTTTCCAGCATGGGCAGCGGGTGCTTCTCGTGCAGGAACTGCAGGACAAGGGGGGAAGATGATGAGTTTCGTGGATGGTACCCGGGGGACCCCAAAGCTCTGGAGCTAATGTCTCCTGGGGTTGGTGGCACCAGCTGATAGCAACTCTCGGTGGGCTGTTCGGGTGCAGAAGGAGAGGAACAGCTGTCACTCTGTTCTCTGCCATGCCATTTGGTCCCTGGCACCCTGCTGGGCAGCCAGTCCCTTCCTGCCCCACCCTGGCCCCCACAGCAAACACTAACTCTGAGCCCAAATTAACACACTCTTCTCCCTCCCCTTCACCTCCTCCTGCTCTCGTGAAAGTCTCAGCCAGACTCAGTTTCTTTTCCTGGTCCGCTGTAACACTTAGGCAAACTTCAAGACCAAATAAAGATACAAAGGTGGATCCTACGGCAAGCTCACAAAACAAGGACCATCCTGCATGTCCCTCCATCAGTGGGCCACAGTGGCCATGACTGTCCCTCGCCCAGTGGACGCCACTGCTCCCAAGTTTCACGTGCTGTGGTTTGCACCCTGTGGGAGTTCCAGCTAATGCGCATCTTGCCAGCTTTCGTGCCAAACTCCCGGACTGTCCTGCCAGAGACACCATCTGCACCAAACCAAAGGTCCGGTAACCTTCCTTTCCTCTTCTCAGGTGCCTGGCAGGCTGACGACAACGTGGTCAGTCGTCGGAACACGCAGCGCAGACGCCCATCTTCTGGCAGCCTGGAGGACCCCGAGAACAGGCTCTGCGTGTGGGATCCTTTGGCCATCTGAGAGCCTTAGCCCCTGTACCAGGGCTCTCCTCCCGTTCTCACATCCCATCCTGGCCTCATGGCACCACTGACCTCCTGGGCATCCTCAGCAAGACACACGGAGACTTTTTAGACCCACGTGAAAGCTGGATGTTGAGGGCACCTGACCCTTCTCCCAGACTCATCTTCTTCCGCAACCGTGATCCTTCCCCTCTCAGAAGGGACTGGAAACCTCTTTTCTCCTTGTCGGCTAAAGCCACTCGAACTGCAGCTCATGAGACCCTTTGCAGAGAGTCTCTGGAATGTTTCCACTGTATCTTGATCTTCAGGTGGAGCTGTGGTCTACAGACTGGTTATTTCTTTTGTATCTTTTTTTTTTTTTCTCCTTAGGAGTTAGACCAAGAAGACTCAAGAGTTTGGGTGACTTCATTACAAACACCCATCTAGCATTTTCTAGTCTCTGGGACATCATAACCAATCTGAAACCTGCAGTTTGGGGTGGCGTTGGGGGATGACTCCTGTGAGAAGGGAAAGCCATATTGCACTGTAAGTGGGGTTTCCCTCAAAATGCATTAGGAGCTCCTCTCTCAAGGACAAGAAGCAGTGGCAACCACCAGAAGGTTGGTTGGGAAAACAGTTCTTGCTTCTGGTAGCAGAGGCTATGCCTCGTGTGTCTGCTTAGGAAGGAGGCCTTGAATCTGAGAACCCCTCAGTTACATGATGACCTACCGGGGAGTTCTTTATGATCAGGTGCACTCAGGAAGGCCTGGGGCTCCATCCTAAGGTGACACTGCAAAGGCATTTTTGACCCCCTCGATGTACCAGGCACTTGTTAGGGACTGTCGTATATTATCACGTTTCATCACTACCGCCCTGTCAGGTGGCATTCTTACCCCTGCTGCCCCCGTCTCCACCCCGCTTTTCTGAAAGAGTTGAAGAAAGAAGCTGAGAGAGGGGTGGACCGGTGGTTCTCATTTGGTGCCCAGGAACCCCAAAGGAGGTTGGGGGAAGGGCTGAGCTGGGGTCAGTGGTGGTCTGGGAGGCTCCCCATCCCACCGGTTTTCCTCCCCTGTCCTCCAGATCAGCTGAGCCTGATGGGGGGAGCCGGAGGTACTGCCTTCCATAGGCTCATCAGAGATTTAGAGATATTGTTCAAATCACATGTCCACCCCACCCCAGTCCAGTGTAGGCATATAAATAACAGTCTGAAACAGCAAGACCGTAAGCTGTTGGCTGTTCGTCTCTCAACACTAGTGTTATCAATGGATTCCTCATAGCTCTCTGATAGATGCATTGTCTGCTGGCTTTTGGAAGAGGTGGTTAGTTAGTGGAGCATGAGATTGAGAAGCAAAGTGGGATCCAACAGTTTGTGAGGCTGAGATGTGACAGAGCCCTAGGCTATGCCCACCATGATGGCCTGAATTAGTAGTTGGAATTGTTGCCCTAGAGGAACTTTTCAGGGTCCTTCCCAAGGCCTCAAAGAGAGCCCAGTGCCGGGGGATCTTTTGCACCTCCTGTGTGGCTGCCTTGTGCCGTCAGGTGCGTGGTGACCCTCACTGCCTGGTGGTTGTGGTTCACATCCTGCCCTGGGGGTGGGCAGGCGCAGGCCTGTGGTCCTGACAGACACTACATGAGCCAAGCCAAATCTCAGCTTCTGCCTTGAGTTCCGGTGTCCACCCGCTCTGAAATCCTGCAGTGGGCTCTGCTGTTTCAGACCCCTGTTAATGTCCTTTCTTTCCCCGAAACATTCTTACAGACCCTTTCATATTGATGATTCCAGCAATAACCACACTTCCTGATTTCCTTGAAATCTGAGCCCCAGAAGCACTAGGGAAGGGGACTCTCCCTGAGCCTGGGGTGGTGGCATACACATCCACCTCCTCTCCCGGCACGTAGTTTTCAGAGTGTGGTGTTACCTGAGATGAAGGAGATGTAGGTAAACAGTCGCCACAGTGGCCAGGAACCCTAAGAGGAAGCCATTGTCTTCACCCTTTCTGGAGGGTCTGTCTTCTCCCAGGAAGAGGCTCAGAGAGATTCCTCAAGGCCTTGGTTCCATAACCAAGACATAGCCGGGTGAGAAGTGGCCCTTCACTCCTGTTTCTCAGACAGTTCCTGCTCTCTCCCCCATCCCCGCACCTCTTTGCCCTCATTTAGCTCTTTGGCGAGCAGAAATATCCCATCCAAAAGGGCTGGGATCAGGGAACAGGGCACAGAGCCTGGTCGGGGAACAGGACAGCCGCCCCAGTCATCATCTGGAGATGGTCATGTTGTTAGCAGTTGACCCACAGAGAATATGACGGGGCCTGGTTTCTCACACAAGGACACAGACTAACCGGAGGCCTGGGGTTCCTTCCTGCCACACTCAAGTCGGAGCTCACCTATGAGCTCACTTCCGGGTGGTGTGGTGATCCCAGCCTTCTCACAGAGCCCTTTTTCCTTCTCCTCCCCAGTCCCATCCTACCAGAGGCCATGCCAATGCTGGGGCGTCTCCTGGGCACGGATCCACACACGTTAAGCCATCTCACCTGGGGAGGGTTTTTGTCCTGTTCACCTGACCTTGGCATGCTGCTTGCTCACTGTGCTTTAGGATCTGCACACCTAGTGTGTGTAAATATGTGTGTACTGTTGTGCCATCTGTGTACCCCTCACTCCCTGGAGTACACTCATGGGCACACTACAGTGGGGACGTCAAGGATGCAATATTTATGGACTGCTGCATGATTCTGAAAAATGAATAAAACTGTTCACAAGGGAAGAAGAGCTGTTAACTGCGCAGTTGGCTTATTTGTGAAAGTTTCTGTCCGACTTTCTCCAGCATGTCTTTAATACTTTGACTCAAGACAAGCTGTACATGGAGGAGTGAGAGAGGGCAAGGGGTAGAGGGAAAGACATGTTTCTGCGTGGAAGCTGGTGTACCATCCTCCGGGCACAGCTCCTGCGCAGAGGCCTGATAAGGAGTCCTCTCCTCCACCTCCCCCATCCCGAACCCCACCCCCTTCAACCAGAGAACTTCCAACTGCAGCTCCTCAATAACTGAAGAGCAGGAAAGCTGGTGACTGGAGGGAGGCTGGGGGAGAGGAGGAGGAAGGACCACAGTCCACCGTTAGTCCGTCACTTAAACGCTGGTGAAATTAATGGGGCAAATGAACGCAGTCAAAGAATTTGGCAAGTCCACGGCTTTCCGGGGTTTCACCCACCGGCTCTGTTTCCTCAGCTATCTGGAAAGGAGGGAGAGCACTTCCGAAGAAGCCTCTGGAAAGTCAGCTTCTGGGAATCTTGCTGAGGACGGGGCGGGGAGGGAGCGCTTACCGGGAAACACTGGATTACCCTAGCCACCTTCTGGTGTCTGCGACCGGGGTTGCGGTTTCTGCGGACCTGAGCGGCAGGTGGCATCGGAGAGTCAGACCTGCTTGCGGGCACCAAGACGACACTCGGTCGGGAGACCGGGACAGGCCGCAGAAACGTGAGGAAGGGCCACTCGCAGCCCAGAGGAGAGGAAAGGAAAGCCCCAAGCATGCACGCAACCCTGGCCCCCCACCAGGGGCTGCATCCCAGGAGCCGTCGCCACCTCTGAGCAGCCCAGATGGGAAGGAGGTGGGGCGGAGTACGGTTCGCGCGGCGTCCTGTTCGCCGAGGGCCCCGGAGCCTCTGCGGGAGCGCCGAGCCGCGCGCCTCTCCGAGCCCTGCGCGGGGCCCTCGGGCGGGAATGCGCGGAGCCGGGACGAGGTGGCGGGTAAGGGGCTGGGTCGCGCGCCAGAAGGGAGCTGGAAGAGAGTTACCGCGTGAGAGAGCGGTTAAGAGCCCGCGGTCTCTTTGGAGACGCCCTGGCCAATGGCAGAAGCGGAAGCTGTTTATATGGGCGGGACGTCGCCACGGCAGCAGGACACGCCTTGCGAGCGGCTACTGAGTGCCGGTCCCCGGGCTGCTGGCTTTCAGAGAGGCGCCGTCGGGCGTGAGTGGCGACGAGGATTGCTGGCTGGGCCCTCGAGCTGGGAGCAGAGAGCCGCGGTGAGGGTGGGCGGTGGGAGGAATTTCTTTGAGAAGCTTCCTTTGGCCCGGGCTGCGCTCTGAGCCAGGTAAGGGACGGGGAGGGCTGCAGGCCGTGGGAAGGGAGGGCGTCAGTACCAGCCCGCTCTCCCATCCGTCCCCGACGGAAGTGGAGGGCCCGGGGACTGACATCAGAGGCGTTTGGGGGACACTCACTTCCCGCCCCCTTATAACTCTCTGTATTGTTTCCTTCCTTCCCCTTGAGCCCCATCCTAATATCCCTTTTCAAAGATAAGACGACCTCCCCCGCCCCCCGACCCGTCGTACTGCCCTCCTGGACTCTCTCGCCCCATTTCCGTTGGTTGTGGACGGAGAGAGGGGGGTTAATTCCCCGCTTTGAGGGAGAAAGGGGTGGCCTCGCATGCCCCTACACTATTCCCTCGTTGGGCTAATTAAGTCTCCTCTAAAAGATCCAAGAGGAAAAGAGCGAGGCGAACCCCGTGTGGGTCGGAGCACCAGGCACACCTTCTGTTTTCCAGAACTCGGCAGTAAAAGATCCTCCCCAGCTGCAGGAAGGGTTTTAGTAAGAGCCTCCCCCCTCGCCCACACTCTCCCCTCGGGGGTGGGGAAAGAGGGCTCAGTTCCCGCTCTGGTCCCCGCAGGCACCACATTCCGTTTGGAGGAGGCTACCCCCGGATCGCGGGATGGAAGCCCGCTTCCGGGAGGCTGCGTAACTGAAGCCGCGGGAGTCAGCGGGCCGGAGAGCTCGGCGGCCACCCTCGGCTCGGCTCGTGGATGTTGACAGCCCCCTCGGAGAGTCCCCGCAGATATGGCGGAGAGCTGGCTACGCATCTCGGGAGCAGGGGCAGCAGAGGAGGCCGGACCGGAAGGCGGCCTGGAGGAGTCCAACGCCCTGAATGACAGCCTGACCAGCCTGCAGTGGCTGCAGGAATTCTCCATTCTCAACGCCGAGCTCCCCGCCCTGCCTTCGGGGGACACCGACCCCCACGGCTCCCACGAGCTGGCAGGCTCGGCCGAGCCGGGGTCTCCCCTGGCGGCGGACCCCGCCTGCCTGGGGCAGCCGCACACACCCGGCAAGCCCACGTCCTCCTGCACGCCGCGGAGCGCCCCCTCGGGGCTGCAGGCCTCGCCTCCCGACGACGTGGACTACGCCACCAACCCGCACGTGAAGCCGCCCTACTCGTATGCCACGCTCATCTGCATGGCCATGCAGGCCAGCAAGGCCACCAAGATCACCCTGTCGGCCATCTACAAGTGGATCACGGACAACTTCTGTTACTTCCGCCACGCTGATCCCACCTGGCAGGTAGGGAGGCACTCCCTCCCTCCCTCCCCATGCCTGCGTGGACTGGACTCACATCCCAGATCCGCAGGCCAAGTAGGCGCGGTACGGCCAGGGCCCCGAGAGAGGAAGGCCGTCCAGGAAGGACCTCAAGGGAGCCCAGTGCTTGGACTGCTGCCCCTTTGACTTCAGAGATGGAGGAGGGAGGATGTTCAGAGGGCTGCAGGGGTGCCGACATAGAGGTTCAAGTGGAAAGAACTTGTGACTCGTCCGGCAGGCTCAGCCCAAAGACCAGGGCTGAACTATGCGTGGACACAGCCCCCCAGGGTAGGTTGATGGACTGAGGGACACATTTTTGTCCCAAGTCCTGGAATTCCTCGACACTCCCCTCCTCAAGGTCAGTTTGTCAGGGCGTGACTGGAAGCAGTGCATCGTTCCTGCCAGGCTCTCCATCCTGCCTGCTTTCAGTTGGCTGGAGGGGCTCTGGGAGGGGAGAGGGGCGTGCTGTGGCGTGTGAAGGCCATTGGTGTCCCAGTGGAAGGGCTACAGGGCCTTCCGAAAGCTGCTGTGCCAGCCCCCACCCAAAGCCCTCCCTAGTTTCCTGCCTTCACTCCTCCGCCTCTTCTCATCAACCTCCCTGGGGGGACAATTACCTCAGCCACGTGCTTTCCACAGGGGCCCTTTCCTCCCACACTGGCTTCATGTTCCAAGTCTCTGGAACCTGGCACAGAGCAGCCAAGGGGCCCAGACCACCATGTAAACCTCCCAGTCTTGCCAGGGGGCACTACTCACCTGCCGGCCCCACCCACCAGGTCCCAGATCCCTGTGCCCCAGCGTGGTTTGGACTGTGCACCCAGGCGTGAACAAGGCAAGATGGTGATTCAGGCTGGGCACACACTGCCCTGAGCCTCTTCAACCATCAGGATCAGGGGCTACTTGGGGACAGAGACCCTGAGGATGCACAGATCCTTCCCTGTGGCACAGGTCACAGGATCAGAGTTCCTGTGATCACAGCTAGTCCACGATTGCTTGGGCCCTGTCCCTGGGGCAGGTACCATTTGTAACCTTGGTGAGAAAGCAGAGACTCTCCACCACCCCCGACCCTACCCCAAGCCTGAGAGGCCCCAGGAATGAGCGCTATGCTCTTGGCTGGGTAATAATCAACTGAGGCCTCAGAGCCTGGGGTGGGAGGAGGGGGACATGGTGGGTGAGGGCCCAGGCCAGCAGCCGGCTCTAGAAACAAGGAAAGTCATCAGATTCTCCCACACTTCATCCCCCCACACACACACACACCCTCACACCCACTCACTCATTTCACAAACAGAGAAGGCCAGCCAGGCCCAGGCAGAGGGAGATGGCTGTCCAGGCCCTGGGGGAGCCAAGGCCTTTGGCCAGAGGCCGCAAGCGGCGGGGTAAGGGAGGGAGGGCAGGACAGGCTGGCACTGAGAGCCACCCTGCGGCTCAGGGCTCGGATGACCGAGCAGGCAGATATCCTGGCCAAAGGGAACAAAAGCCCCCGACAGCACTCCCAGCTCCTGGTGCCCCGTGGCTGGTGTCCCAGAGCCTCCCATTCAGAGCAGCGCCTCTGTCTCCCCTGCCCCCATCGGAGAGAAGGTGGTGGTGGGACTGGCAGTGGCGCTAGGAGCCCCCCATCACTGACCCCACCCACTCTCCCAGCTGTCTTCCTTCTCTCCTATCTCCCTGTGTCCAGAACTCCATCCACAACAACCTGTCCCTGAACAAGGGCTTCATCAACGTGCCTCGAGAGAAGGACGAGCCAGGCAAGGGGGGCTTCTGGCGCATCGACCCCCAGTACGCCGAGCGGCTGCTGAGTGGGGCCTTGAAGAAGCAGCGGCTGCCCCAAGTCCACATCCACCCGGCCTTTGCCCGCCAGGCCGCGCCGGAACCCAGCGCCGCCCCATGGGTCAGGCCACTGACTGCGACACCGAGGCCCAGCAGCTGCTGCGGGAGTTCGAGGAGGCCACTGGGGAGGCGGGCTGCGGTGCAGGTGAGGGCAGTCTGGGGCGTAAGCGTCAACAGCCGCTGCCCAAGCAGGAGGCCAAGGTCCCGCGGCCCTCCAGCCCCCTGCTGCTGACCCAGGAGGAGCAGGGTGAGCTGGAACCCCTCAAGGGCAACTTTGACTGGGAGGCCATCTTGGACGCTGGCACGCTGGAAGGGGAGCTGGGCACGCTGGAGACCTCGGAGCTGATCCCGCCGCTGAGCCCTGCCTCACACGGGGACGTGGACCTCACCATCCATGGCTACCACATCGACTGCCCTGTTACCTGGGGGCCTCCAGTGGAGCAGGCTACCGAAAGCCTGGACTTTGATGAGACCTTCCTGGCCACATCCTTCCTGGAGCACCCCTGGGATGAGAGCACCCGTAGCTCCCTGCCCCCCGAGCCCCTCTTTGAGGCCGGGGATGCCACACTGGCCTCTGACCTGCATGACTGGGCCAGCCTGGGCGCCTTCTTGTAAGAAGCCAGGCCCTGCCCCACCTTCAGACAGCGCCGAAGTCTGGGCCCAGACTGCCCCCCTCCCCGCCAGTGCAGGCCCATGGACACCCTACCGCCCAGGCAGGGGCTGGGCCAGCTCACCCCACCAGGCCACACGGCCCCCAGCCCAGGCCATCCTCAGATTCTAGTCCAGCAGGCTGAGAATTGGGGCCCAGGACCAAAATTGCTGCCTCTGCTCCCCAGAACCCATACACACAGTGTTTCATTGATCCACTTCTTCCCTGCCCCAGAGACATGCTAAGGGCCCTGCACTATGAGAGCTGCGGCTTGGAGGGGCCCTGGCCAAGCTGGAAACATCAGTACAGGGTACGCACCAGAACATCTTAGCTTCGAAACTTCTGTCTCTCCTGCTCTCCTCCCCAGGTCTCTATCCAGACAAAGTTCCCAGGTACAACAAATGCTGAGTAGGTGACTGCAAATTAACACCCAAGAGGCCTCTCCCAGCAGAGCTTCCCTGGGGCTGTGGCCAGCAGTCTGTGAGGCAGAGCTAGGCGGAGGGGGGAAGAGAGAGGAGACAGAACGAGGCCGGGGTACCGGGTGGAGCCAGGAGATTTTCTAAGGCCTCTGGGATCTCTTCTCTTCATCCCTAGAGTTGGGGCAGAGGGTATGTGTCCCTAATCTTTGAGCCCAACTTGAGGCTGAGAGCAGCGGGGAGTTGGGGATCTGGGGGTTAGGGCCTGGGGCAGCCAAGCTGCAGAGGGAAAGGGGACAGACAGACTAATGTAGTGAGTGTAGCTACAGCTGAGGCTTAACTGGGAGGGACGCAGTGCTTGCTAGAACCACTGGGACCAGGAAGGGGGGATGGCCCCATGCCCT
Source organism: Mesoplodon mirus (assembly GCF_964341445.2). Classification (NCBI taxonomy): domain Eukaryota; kingdom Metazoa; phylum Chordata; class Mammalia; order Artiodactyla; family Ziphiidae; genus Mesoplodon; species Mesoplodon mirus. Next base: position 29,800,182 of record NC_138994.1, read on the forward strand.
TGCTTGCACTCCTGCGGTGGAGTGTCTTGCTCCACCTGAGGCTTCCTCCATGGTTGCAGAAGTTTCAGCTTCTCCAAAAGACTCTGAAAGCTGAGCTGGGGTCTCCTGCTGGCTTGTGGCAGGTATAACTTCTTCTCCAGGATGCTCTGGATACTGAGCTGGGGTCTCCTCTTTTACTGAAGGTTTATTATGTGAACCGGCTTCTGGAGTTTGGGCTGGAGCCTCCTGTTGAACTGGCAAAGGTTCAACCTCCTCAGATGGCTGTGAAGGCAGCGTGCGGGCCTCATGCTGGGTTGTAGAAAATTCTGTATTAGTAAGGGGCACTGAGGGCTGAGCTGAAGGCTTGTGCTGATTTGGACAAGGTCCCACCTCTGGAGTGGGTTCTTCTGTGATGGTAAGCTCCACATCTGCAGGTTTGACAGCGACACTGGATAACTTTGAATGCTGAGCATGAGGGTGACTTGGAGGTGAAACTGTCATTTCATGATGCTCTGGAGGTTGAGCTGGCTGTTCCTGTTGAGTTGGAGAAGGTTCCACCTCCCCTGAAGAAGGCTCTGGAGGCTGAGCTGGTTGCTCCTGCAGGGTTGCAGAAGGTCCTATCTCCGGAGGAGACACAGCTGGGATCTCCTGCTGGGTTGGAGAAGATTCTGCCTCATTAGGAGGCTCTAGAGACGGAGCTGAGGCTTCCTCCTGGGTTGCAGAAGTTTCAGCTTCTCCAAAAGACTCTGAAAGCTGAGCTGGGGTCTCCTGCTGGGTTGCTGCTTTCACCTCCTCAGGAGGCTCTGTAGGTTCAGAAGGCTGAGTCAGTTGTTCCTGTTCACTTGGAGAAGGCTCAGCTTCCACAAGAGGCTCTGGAGGCTGACCTGTGCGCTCCTGCTGGGTTGGAGAAGGTTCAACTTCCCCAGGAGGCTCAGAAGGCTGAGCTGGCTGCTACTGCTCCCTTGAAGTCTCATCCTCTCCAGGAGGCTCTGGAGGCCTAGCTGTGGTCTCTTGTTGGGTTGTAGAAGATTCTGTCTCCTCAGGATGCTCAAGAGGTGGAGCCAGGGCCTCCTGCTGAGCTGCAGGAAACTCAGCTTCCGTAGTGGCCTCTGGATTGATGGTAAATCCCAAATCCAGAGGTTGAAGTGTTAACACTGGGCAAGTTTGAAGGAACGTGACGCTGAACGCCAGGTAGAGATGCTACCTCATCAGTCACTGGAATTTGAAGTACATACTCAGTAGGGAAAGCTGGAGTCTCACTTGGGGCCTCTTGATGGAGTAGAGAAGGATCAATCTCCTCAGGGTGCTCTGGAGGCTGAGATGGGGCCTCCTGCTGGACGGGAGAAGGTTCAACCTCCTCGGGGCTCTCTGGAGTCTGAGTTGGGGCCTCTTGATGGAGTAGAGAAGGTTCAATCTCCTCAGGGCGCTCTGGAGGCTGACAAGGGGTCTCCTCCGGGACTGGAGAAGGTTCAACCTCTTTAGTGACCTGTGGATTTATGGGAAGTGCCCGATCCAGAGATTTAACAGTGCCATTGTACAAGTGTGACTGCTGAGCTTCATTTACCCCATGATGTGCTTCTAGTCGAACTACAACCTCCTTAAGTGTCTCCAAAGGCCGGGCAAGGGCCTCTTGAGGACTTGAAGTTTCTAGTTCCTCAGGGGCCTCTGAAGGCTGAGATGGAGCCTCCTGCCGAAGTGGAGGTGGTTCTACCTCTTCAGCGGGCTCTGCATGCTGAGCCTGGGCCTCTGCCTGGGGTGAAAAAGATTCAACGTCCTCAGGGGTCTGTGGATGCTGAGCAGGGGCCTCTTGATGAGGTAAAGATTCAGCCTCCTCAGTGAGCTCTGGATGACGAGTTTGGGCCTCCTGCTGGGATGCAGAAATATCTCATCCTCATCAGAAGACTCCCTGTCGTGTAGCTTTTGGGCCATGTGTTCCTTGCGTGTGGGGCTGAGAGGCCTACACATATCCCTAAGCCAAAGTGGCCGCCTTCTCCCGAAAAAGCCCTCCTAGAACACAGAAAGGGAAATATTAATTCTGCATCTCCCCTGCTTTCTCTGGCCACAGTACATTATCCTCCTCACATCTACCTGACTCTCACTTTCCCCTGAGCTTCTCTTACGCAGCAGAAATCAAAAAAAGCCCCTTGGAGGAAAACACACACAGTTAGTGTTACATGTCACTTTTCATCTCTCTCACAATGTGCTATCTCTGCTTTCATTAGGACTAAATGGGGACCTCAGTCCATAATCACAATGAGCAAAATCATCACAGACCCGGGATCATGAAAATCATTGCATGCATGCTGGCCTTCCAGAAGTTCTCTGTGTCTGTCCAAAATGGACCCCAAGTGTCTCTGGAGAGACATTTGTATGTGGCTTAGCATGGAGTATAGGCAGGATTTTCAGCCCCGTTCACCTTTCTTTGCCCTTGGCCAGCTGCCCTTGTGCAGTGAAAACACTGCACAACGGCACTGGGCAGAAACTTGTTACTCCCTTAGACGCGCTTCACACCAGTCCGCTTCGGACTTAGTCGCACATGCAGCATTTGCTGGGGGTGTGGGTGTGGGGAGAAGGCGATTTTATTTTCCTGGCTGCTCTATCCTATAAGTTGAATCACACCAAGTAAACACCTGAACCCAACGAGCAAAGTCATCTATAGCTCTCTGACTTTCACTCTGCAGGCTGTCACTCAGGTGTCAGTGAATTGTGGAATCCGTTTAAAGGCCACGACCAGCAGGGAAGCACAAAATACTCTTTTCGAATACAAATAGAAGAGAAAAAAATCAGAGTGCACAATAAGTTTGTTTCAGAAACTACTTATGTCCATATAGTATGTGTCTACTCGACTGTGACATAAAACGTAGCTCACAGCCCAAGCACAGTGTGTGATCAGTGGAGAAGTCCTCAGTGGAAAGGGACCATCTTCTTCTCGGTAATCACTAGCAGTATGACCATGGGGCAAGATAGTTTCCCTTTCTCTTTCTCCAGTTCCTTATTACAAAAGGAAGAGACAAACTAGTGTCTAAAGTTTCTCCCGGTTAAAATTCTATGAGGTTTGGATAAAGGGAATAGAGAGTAGGGGCCTGAAAAACAGTAGGATGAGAAGGGAAGTTTTCTTGCCACTTTCCAGGAGGGACTCATATGTTCTACCTTTCGTCAGCTTTGAGTGAGGCCAGCCCCTAAATCCCCAACCATGTGGCCCTCCCTACCCCCGAGCCTCCTAGAAGGCCTCTGGCCTGGCCTGATGCCTGGGAGCCAGGCATCAGCCCAGCAGGAACAGGTACAACCAAAACCTCTCCCCGTCCACCCTCTTTCCTTAAAGGACTAGTGAGAGCAGATGAATGTGTGCCAGTCCTGTTCTAACTCAGCTTGGGCTGGGGAGCTAATTCTGCTGATAAATAAACTAGGGTAAACCATTAGGGTGATTAAGCGTTCTTCCTGCCTTTGGTGAGGAAACTGAAATAGATGAGTTCTAAGTTCTCCTCTAGTTGTAAAATTCTGCTTTCAAAGACCAATATTTACCTTCTGCTTCTTTTTCTATCTTCCTCTTTTGCAATTCTATGAGAAGAAATCTGTTTTGAAAGAAAACAGGATCATGATTATCCATTACAACTATTTCCAAATCCTTATTCATTCCTTTTTACTTTAAATCTGATCTATCCAGTAAGATGATAACTCTTTCAAGGAAAGGAATTCTACCCTGTTTAAGAATCCTTTGACTCTTCCACAGTACCTAACTTAGGGTCTTGCATGCAGCTGGCGATATAGTTTATTGACTGTTTTAGATAACGTTCAACAGATAATTCCTAATAAAAACTCTTAGAAGTAGGAAAAGAAAATAAAAGTATCTGGCAAAAACCTAAGCATTGTTTTAAAGTCAGGAACAAGAGTAGGATGCCCAATCATTACTGCTACTATTGAGCATTGTGGAGGAGGTCTTAATCAGTACGATGAGAAAAACGAAGTATTGGAAAGAAGAGACAAACATATCTGCATATGAAACAAGGGACCCAAAAAGTCCAAAAGAATCAACTGAAATTTTATTGGAAGTAACATGAGTAAGATGGCTCCATACAAAATCAAGAGATCAACATATTAGCCTCAATAGCTTTCCCATATAACACAACTAACTAACTAAAAAACAGAAGAAACATCCCATTTACTATATCAATAAAAATGCATAAAGCACCTAGGAATAAATTTAGCCACAAATTTGTAAGACCTATGTGATGAAAATATTAAAACTTTTTTGAAGGACATTAAGAAGTACTTACATGGCATGAGATACCATCCTCCTAGAATGTTGTAAAGAGGTCAATTCTCTTCAAATGAAACTAAAAATTCAATGCAATCCATTTTATAACCAAAATAATTTTTAAATAAACCTGGCCAGCTGACATTTGGTAGAGAATATATGTGAGAATAGTTATGAGATGTATGCCAAAGAAGGTCAAAGAGTAGGACCTTGCCCTACCAGATATAAAATATGTTATAGAGCAACTGGAATTAAGCAGTGTGATATCAGTACTGGTACAGGACAAGATAACTGGATCACAGAACAGCATCCAGATGAAGATAGCATAGTAGACCAGGGAAGAAAGAATAAACCATTCAGTGAAAGATTTGAAAAGAATCAGATCTTCATGTAGGGGGAAAAAGTTAGATCCCCTACCTCAACCACACGAACAAACAAATACAACAAATTCTGGACAGATTATAAAAGTACTTGAAGAAAATCTTAGAGGTGATTTTTACGTCACGAGGTGACAAAGGCCTGGCTAACAAAACCCACCCCACATGAGCCATGAGGAGACGACAGGCAGATATGGTGGCAGACTGTCAACACACCTCCTACTCTTCACAGCCCTCGCCCCCTTTTCCCCTGGACTGTTTGTCTTCCTCTTGTTGACTTACAAAACTCTTGGGAGTTCCCTGGTGGTCCACTGGTTAGGGCGTGGCTCTTTCACTGCTGTGGCCCGAGGTTCAATCCCTTGTCAAGGGACTAAGATCCTGCAAGCTGCACAGCATGGCCAAACCCCACCACTTCGAAACAAACAAACAAAAACTCTTTATGGTAAAGAAATACTGGCTTTCATTGAATTTCAGTGTTTCGAATATTTCCAGTGTTTTTGTCTCTAAGGAGACAAGACAAAAGAGTGGAGGAGGGAGCACCAGCTTTGCAGTCGGGTGAAACTGCCTTCTGCTTTCGGTTTGGCCGCTGGGGCCTTACACTGATCTCCTTCATCTATGAGGGAGGGATAGTAATATCATCCTCACAGGACTGTGGGCTTTAAATCAGACAATATATGGAAAACTCTTCATCTTACGCTCGGCATGAATCAGTGCTAAGCTGGTGTCACAGACAAGATGGTGGAATATATCAAAGGCTCTGCTTGTGGCATCAGGCTCTGAAGGCTCTTTCCCACCAGAAGATTATAGAAATATTGCTTTTATTTTCTTCTAATACCTTTATGTGGTCTTTTTTCACATTTATGGATATATGTTCATTTAACATGAAACATGGGGATCTGCTATTTACCCCCCAAATAGTTAGGCAGCTATTCTATCACCATTTATTCATTTTCTTCCCCTGATTGCAATATTAAAACATGACATTTCAAAAGTCTTAAGAACACAGGGGTCTATTGCTGGACTCTATCCTACTTCAAATAAATATTCGGTTGCATTATTCCTCACTGTGGAATTGACATAACGCCTCATCTCTCTTCCGTTGAACACCAGTATTGTCTACCATAGGAAGAACACTGCATGGTCCCTGTCCTCCAAAAGCTTATCGTATATGTGGGGAGAGGAAATAAAGGTTAGGACTCCTCGCTTTCACTGCCGAGGGTACAGGTCCAATCCCTGCTTGGGGAACTAAGATCACACAGGCCCAAACAAAACAAAACAAAACAAAACAAATGCAAGAAGTTAAAAACAATAAAAAAGGGGACTTTACGGAAATTCTAAACATGCCAAAGGCCATATGCCACCTGAGATGTAGAGGGTACAGTCTGGGCAATGGCCAATGACTAGCAAGCTAGTCCCCAGCCTCCTAGGCTCAGAAATCATACTCTTCCTCACCAAGCGAGAACTCACGTCTTCCTGTTGTGGCAGTCTCACTTTAGCAATATCACAGGATTGATCAAACATCAGAATGCCAAATTATTACTTGACAATGAGAAATACATCTGTTCTACACACGGGGCATCTGTGTCTACACAATCAGAGAATTACCTTCTGTGGGGACAGGCCTCCGTGGCACACTAAAGCACAATCACAGAATCGAAGGCTACTTGGTGAGATCAGAATTAGAAAAGGAATCAGCTGAATCCAGAACTTAATGGGAAGGCCTGAGGTAACTGGATCCATCCATCTCCTCAACAGGCAGCCTGGCTAGTGGGCCTGACTCCTCAGTTATGCTGCCTAAGGTGCCATCTCTACTCTTGGGCAATGTGAGGATGGGCACTGCCCATGTTGGTCTCTCCTCACCTTTTCTATGCTTTCACTAGTGACCAACCCTCCTGCAGATAGACACATTTCTCTTTAGAAGTTAGTACATCATGTCAGGTTTGATTCAAGTGTGATAGGCCAGGAAGCCATTGGTCCTTACACATCTCTGCTCAGCTCCATGATGTGCTAACCTTGGTGGTTCTCTCTTGGGGGGCTGCCTTTCAAAAAACTGCTTACCACTTTTGTGAGTTCTGAGGGGAGGGGGGACTACTTTGCTATGGCCCCTAAGAAATGGTGACAAACCTCACAGGACTAGGATCAGGAGGGCTGGAGTATTCAGGGAAGGCTTTACAGAGAAAGATATCTGAACTTGAGTTGGCTTTTCAGAGATTCATAGGAGTTCCACAGGCAAAGCAAAATAAAGGAATTTTCGATGGACAAAGGCACAGACAAAAGTAGGAATGGCTATGGTGTAACTAGCGTATAGTGAGGAGCTGCTTTGGCTGGAATGGAGGGCTGCCATCACAGGAGAAAAGATAACTAAAGTAATGTGGAGTGGTAGGGTAGAATCAAGACTGTCAGCCTATTAAAATCACTCTTTTAATGTTAGCAACTGCCTGCTGGGAAAAGTAATCAACCACTATGTAACTGAACAAAAGGTAAACAGGCTAGCTCCAGGAATAGGCTACTATAAATATTTGAGGGTAGCCTGCTGCAAGAGTTTACTTGCAGTGTTTTAATGGAACCTATCTACACAATTCCTAATACACCGGAGAAGAAAGCTGCTAAGTAAACCTGAGGAATTGACGAGATCACACTTTTGTCTTTTAGGCATGCCCTTTTAGCCCTCCCAGGGTGACTGATAGCTCCTTGAGTATGGAGATCCTATATCTCTCATCACTTCAGCCAAGAAGGAAAGAAATCAACAGTAGAATGAGAGTGACTGGTGAGTACATCAAATCAGCATACTTTGTTGGGTTGAAGAAAATTTACTATCATGTCAACTCTGGCCTTCTTATAAACTTCACGTGTCAAAATAGTCCAATAGCTTGTTATCAGGGATCCAATTCCATAGGGATCTCCTGGGAGTGAAGTTCCTTTTAAAAATCCTGTGGGGACTTCCCTGGTGGTGCAATGGTTAAGGATCCGCCTGCCAGCACAGGGCACACAGGTTCGATCCCTGGTCTGGGGAGGTCCCACATGCTGCGGAGCAACTAAGTCAGTGTGCCACAACTCCTGAGCCCGTGCATCTACAGCCCGTACTCCACAACGAGAGACGCCACCTCAGTAAGAAGCCCACGCACCGCAATGAAGACCCAACGCAGCCAAAAAAAAAAAAAAAAAAAAACACAAAAAAAAAACATCCTGGGAATATACTTTTCATTAAAAGAACAAAGTGTATGTCAGTCCTCATGGCTAAAGGGAAGAATCAAGTAGTAGCAGGAGGAAAGGTGGATTTGATTCTCAGTTTCTGGGTTCTGAATCTGAATTAATTATTGTCCTTACCTCAATGAGACAGAGAATTCTAACACAAATCGTCACTACTACAGGTACAGATACTGCCAAGATGAGTTTGTTGTTATAGTCATAACCTGGAACTTCTTTTGTGAGCTAAAAAAATATATAACAATTTTTAAAAACAAGGAGATAGAAGGGATGAAAACTTACGATTCTTAATCCTATTCTAAACGATAGCTAACTCTTCTTAAACTACTATGAAACCCAATCCTTCCAGGCGAGTAGCTTCTATAAGAACAAGCCAAATTGAATGTTATTAGTCTTATCATTAGCATTTTCTTCTACAATTTATCTACAATTTATTTATCTTGTGTTATGTCCTTTTCGCGTCTACCCTAGGAATAGTGACACACTCTCTCAATGAGCAAAGTTGGAGATCACTGTCTTAGCCCGTTTCATGGCTGAAGATAAGATACTGACTAGGAGCCCGTGGTATTCCCGCTTGGGCACGTTAATGGCATGTCCTAAACTGAGTAAAAGTCCAAGTCCCATGTGTCAGGGGTTATCCTCACCTCACTTGACTCCTGCTCTTTCTGCTCACTCTGGGCTTCTGTGCTCTCACTGATATAGTTGTCAGCTTTCCACTGGTCCGTATCCCATTCCGCTTTGGACACATTTACTTCTTGCTGCTTGCTGAGGAGCTTCATCAGGAGGCCTGTTCTAGAGATGGGGTTGGCACAGGCCAGCTGCACGTGGGTGTCCGAGCAGTCTATTTTCAAAGTCTGGATAACATGAGAAATGAGCCTTTGCACGTCAGTGTTGGGGATGAGGGACCAGAGCTGCTGGTTTAGCTGAGTTTCAACTTGATCACCCGGGGATGCGAGCCCTGGGAAAGTGAAGCCTGTGGGCTTAGAGGATAATTCAGTGACCATGTTGTGGTGCTCCCATTGTGTTTTGTTGCTGTGTTGAACAGCTGGCATACTGTTGTCTGCAGCAACAGTAGAATGTGCAGTGGAGACGTTCCTATGGCTAGTGTTTCCAGGGCCGGTTCCTCCTGGCAGAGTAGCGTTTCCTGTAGAAATAATTGCTTCAGAAACATTTTGTGCAGTATTGTTTTCTGAAGTAGTGTTTTCTGCAGAAGGGTCTGAAAGAGAAAATAATTCTGGAAAAGGATTTTCCTGAGAAGTCACTTCTCCTGAAGACGAAACAGCCTCTCGTGGAGGGGAATTTATGAGACTCCTCACGACAGAGAACGGAGGGCTTGCAAGCATCATTCTATCAAGTGAACTTTTCTTTCTGAACTTTCGACTCCCTTTTTTTTTTTTTTTTTTTTTTTTTTTTTGCGGTACACAGGCCTCTCACCGTTGTGGCCTCTCCCGTCGCGGAGCACAGGCTCCAGACGCGCAGGCTCAGCGGCCATGGCTCATGGGCCCAGCCGCTCCACGGCATGTGGGATCTTCCCGGACCAGGACACGAACCCGTGTCTCCTGCATCGGCAGGCAGACTCCCAACCACTGTGCCACCAGGGAAGCCCCTCGACTCCTTTTAACTTTGGGTTTTCTGTGGACCCGATGAGACCTAATTTTATGGAAGATGTATTTGTTTTCCAGAATGTGAGATTAATTCGAAGTCCTTAATATTTCTAACTCTTGCCTTTGCATCTTCGAAAACATGAATAGCGTTGGATAAGTCTTTTGATTGGCTTTTAACCTCAGATGGGGATTTTGGCGGGATGGAGGCACAAGGCCTGCCCTTGAAGTACGGTTTCAGGGAAGAGGAGCCTGCGGCCTTGTGTTCCTTTAGGAATGAAGACTCTGCATTGGAGGACTTTCCCACCAGCTTCCTGGGCCTCTGCACCACGAGAAGCTGTTTCAGCTTTCTTGGGGATAGCCTCCTGAGCTTTCATTCTTTGGCAGTGCTCGCCACAGATGGCTGGGCATTCTGTTCCCTCCTGACGCTCTCATCTCCCACTGCTTTGAGGTGCATTTTCTGTATGCCCCTTGAGGACCTTGTTCACTCTCAGCAGCTTTTCCTCTGTACTCTCAATCTTTGCTAGGCTGTCTTTCTGTGGTTGGGCAGTTTCTAATTTCTTTTGAAAGATGTAGCGTGTAAACATGGCACTTAAAAGGTTGGAACGCGTACGCGTGGCAGGTTTTTCTTCCTTTTTAACCTCATCAATTTTTTCTTGAGTTTCTGCATCTAACAAATTTTCCACAAAATGGAGTTCCCTCAATTTGTTTTTATTAGTTGAATTGTTGGGTACAGGTTTAACAGAAAGGCTCCTTGTATTGTTTTTCAAAAGGCCCAGCGGCATATGTCCATCTTGTTTATTTGAAAAAAGAAGTTGAATGAATGGTAATAATGTTGATTCCACATCTCCTAGATTTCCCTCTGAGATATAAGGCAGTATGTAATTTAGTGTACTGATAATATCACTTTTAGTATGAAAGTCCAGCTGCTCATTCATGAAGCCTGACAAGCTGACAGCACTGTTATGTGAGGACATCCTCTCTGACTCAATAGTCAGCTCGGTGCTGTTGTTCTTCTGCTGGGCTTGTAACAACTTCATCAACGATCCTCCTGCATTCTCTATAGATGTTTCTTCATCTGTCAAAAGAGAAGGGACTGTTTTTCATCACTGAAGACTGATGGGACAGCCTTTTGTCAGTCCACAGCCAAAGAAATGAGGAATCAGTCAAAGTTTGAGTGCTACTTAGGAGAAAAAGAAACCCACACTTAAGCCTATGACTGGCAACAACAAAATGTGAAAAAGGTCTCTCTTGAAAAAGGGGCTATCTACTCAGAAAATTCTGTAGCGTGAAACATAGGAACTATATTCAGGATTACTCCACTGGTTCCCAGGGGCCAGTACTCAAGAAAAGCCAAGGCTGGAAGACAAATATTCCCCTAATCAGCTGGACTCTCTGCAGACCTACTGTGACTCCTCACATTCATATACCCCATCCTGTCCTGCCTCAGAGGCACAGGAGTGTGAGGCTTCCTCTCTCCACCTCTTCAGTGTGCTTGTGTTCTTGCTGCTATCACAGATCTCCACGACAACCACCGCCGCTAACAGGTCGTCATCTGGACATGTCCTTCTCCAACTACCCACTGAGTCCTTTGTTTAGTCCCTGCTTCTATATATCCCAGTCCCCATAACAGAAGGCTCTATACAGAAAAAAAACACTATGTCCGACCTGGCTCTTTGCTAAAATTTGGGCAGGGATCTCGGGTATAAGTTAAGAGATTTGCCAGATTGTATGCCCATGTGGAATGTTCAACAAATCAATGGAATAATACTTGAGGCCCTAAAATGTAGACGGGAAAAAGCAACTTCTGTCGGATGGCTACTTTGCTTTCAATTCATTTTACTTCTAATATTTCCAGCTCTACTTGGGGAACCATCCAAATCTTCTGACTGTGTGAAGGTAATGTGTACCATTGTGTAGCTGGGCTTGTCTTCCAAAAGGATTGAAAGTATTTTTGGTGAGGGTCAAAGGAGGAGGGAAGGGTCATGAGAAAGGAGGAGCAGAGGCTAGCTGAGAGCCCCAAACTGGGGACAGGAGATCGGGGCACTAGGTTCATAGCACTTAACACCTCTGATCTTGTTTTTCCTCACCGGTAAAAGGAGAGTAAAAATGCCTTTTCTGCCCACTTCTGGGGGAGAAGGGAGTAATATAATTAGTAAAAAAAAATGTTTGGGGGAGTTCCCAGGTGGTCTAGTGGTTAGGACCCGGCACTTTCCCTGCTGTGGCCCGGGTTCAATCCCTCGTGGGAGAACTACGATCCCACCAGCTTTGTGGCCAAAGGGAAAAAAAAAAAAAAACTGTGTTGAAAAATCAGCCATTTTGTCTTTATATAAGTGGCAAAGTGTTATTATTTATGATGTGCTCTAGATCACTGAAAGAGACCTGTATTCAAGCTACCTGGGCATGAAAGCACATTTTGGAAGTCATCAAGTTAGTGCCCATAAATCTAATATATAGAAAAATAGTTGAAAGCCCCTGAGTGTTTTGTGGATAGAAAAACTTGCGATTCAGAGCAAGTTCAGAGCTGGACAGTCAAAGAAATAACTAGCTCTCCCATGCATTAGAAGGGCTTGGTAGCAGCTTCTGCTTATGGAACCAGAAACTCTCAGGCTCCAGATAGGACCTAAAACAGCATCACTTGTACTCTTCATAAAATTGCAGAAACAAACAAAATAAACAAAACTATATTTACACCTGTCTTATAAGACAAAGGGTACTTGAGACCTAATGTATATAAAATCAGTTTACAAACTGTGATGTACTATGTGAATAAGTTCTCATTTGCACAGAGGGCAGCATAGGATATGTGGCCATTAATGTGAATTCCCTTCCCCCTTCCATTCCTTTCTCTGGTTCCTTTACATATGCAGATCAGTTACATTATGAAGCTAATAATGTAACTGAGCTATTCTTAGCTTAATAATGTAACCAAGAATCTGATTTTTAGCAAGGGGGTAATTCTTAGAAATTTAGGGAGCTGGAACTCTGAATGAATGTATTAAAATAATGTAATTACATCATTAGTTTTAAAATGTATCATCCTTGATTAAAAATAAAAAATTAAGTTAAAAATTAAAAATGTATTATCCCGCAATTGAGACTCACCACAACGTGTGACGTCCCTCAGGCGTTCACTGTCACAACGCAGCTTGACTGTCTCACAGACAACCTCAATAGTATTTTTAAATTGGCAGAGGCAGCAGGCCCTCCGGCTGGGTAAGATCCTATAAATGGAAACACAGGTCATTAAATTCGTGGTAAAAGAGTTACCTGAGTAGGTAGAAGAGGTAGGCCAAGGCCACCACAGACCAGTGCAAAAAGGAGTTCTTGGGGCATATGGACTATAGAACTGGATAGGGGCCGGTTGGCCAATTGCTGCCCTTGACTGTTGGAAATAAATATCGAGGAGGAGAGAGGTGCCCAACAGAAGGATTAGGATGGCAGTAGGTATGATATGCCTAGAAAAAAAGGGAATAGGGATTAGAATTGGGTGACATTGAACTGCAGTTTAATTCAGAAGTATCTCCTTCCGACCCGAAAGCCTCACTTTGGGTTGAGAGTACACCCGAAGAAGGCAGACTTCTAAGAAGAGTATGAATAAGACCGCACATTCTGGAGTCACTTTCTCAGTTCCTATTTGTGAGGAGTAATATATTAGAAATTATTCTAGTAATAAAAAAGCATCATGTGGCTAAACAATAACAGAGATCGCATTGACCAAATCTGGACAAAAGGAACATTCCAAAGAATAACATTATCATTATAATAAGGTATAACACAGTTAATTGAAAAAAAAGCACATGAGTTCATAATGATACTCCAAATGAAAAGTGGGGGAGCTCTTCTTTATAGAATAATGTCAGCTAATAAATGCAAAAGGAAGGATAGAATTAGGAAAGTGTTATTTTGCAACGATCAATGTAATAACCGATTCAGACAAGGATTATCATTGATGCACAGTTGGGTGAAGAGTTGTTTGAAAGTAGGATCTTCACTGATCCCAAGGATCACCCCACATATTATTTATCAATTACCAAGGGGAAAAATAACTTTACAATGGAGAGATATGGAATAGACCACCTTAATCAAGTGATCAAACTTAGCACTGGGCCACCTCAAGGGATGAAGTATGAAGAATACATCACCTATATAGTATTCTTCCCCAAAATGTTTACTTTGAATCTAATGAGGAAACAGACAAATACAGATTGTGGGGCAATTTACAAGACAACTGGCTTAGACTCTTCAAAAAAGCCAATGTCATAAAAGACCAAAAAAAGATAGTAGGGAAAAATTCTAGGTTAACCGAAACACAGACATGACATGCAATGCCTCATCTTTAATTGGATCCTGTATCAAAACAAAACAGACTTAAAGAATGTTATTGGCTTCTGGCCAAGATGAAGTACAAGGGCCAACTTAACCTCCCAGCTGAAACAAGGAAAAAATCAGATGGAACCTATGAAACAACAGTCTTCAAGAAACGGAACCTCAGGCAATACATTTCAGTGATTCCCGAGGAGATGGGAAATACATGAAGTGATCCCTATAATTGCCCTTACTTCTCTGAGAGAGTATCCACGTCATGGTACAGGGAAGAGAAGTCCAGACAGAGACTAGTGGGCTCCCTGACAGACGAAATGGAGAGAAGAGTCTGGGAAAACCAAGGTAACTAGAGTTCACAAAGCAGAGTATCAGAGAGAAAAGAAGTGCACAGACAAAGAACTCTGGAGATATGCAGAGGGAGCTCTTGAGAATTCAACAAAGTATGGGTCAGTACATTTGTGTGAGGAATAACTTGATGCCAGGAAAAGAACCACATGAAAGGATTAATAAGAAGAACAACTGGATATCACACAGGGTTGTAGGAATAGTACCTGTTCCTACAAGTCAGACTGGAAAACCTCATGATACGCAGAAAGGACTTGTCTCAGTAGTTGCAAATGATGAGCTCCAGACTAAAGGCTACTTGGACTCCTACCCAACGAACCTTAAAAGCTAGACCTAAAAGAATAAAAGTGTTTTGAGTAACCTAATTTCACCCAAAACAAAGCCCAGGCATTTTACAGGAATAAAAATATACATAACACACAATAAACTAAAACTCACAATATCTGGGATCATATGAAAAATTGCATGCAAGCATGCAAAGAAGTAGGAAAATATGACCCATACTGAGGAGAAAAGGCAATCAATCAACAATAACCCATAATCGATACAGATGTTAGAATGGGCAGGAAAGAACTTTTAAAAAGTTATTATACATGAAGAAAAGTTATTATAACTGTATTTCATATGTTAAAACACCCAGACTAAACCCTGAAAATGTTAAGTACAGGCATGCAAAATGTAAAACAGACCTAAATTGAGCTTCTAGAGATTAAAAACAATGTCTAAATGAAAAAGATATTGCAGGAGGTTAAAGGCTAATTAGACACGGCAGAAGGTCAGTGAACATTAAGGCATAGCAACAGAAACTATCCAAAATGAAACAAAAGGAGTAACAAAACAACAACAAAATGAATAGAGCCTCAGTGACTTGTGCAACAACTTCAAGTGGCCTAATACATGTGTACTTAGAGTCCATGAAGGAGAGGAGAAATATAAAAATTTGAAGAAATAATAGCCAAAATTTTTCCAAATTGGTAAACACTATAAACCCACAAAGTCAAGAAGATCAATGAACTTTAAGCAGAAGAAACACGGACAAAACTACACCAAGGCACAGAAAATAATCGAATTGCTCTAAACCAGCAATAAAGAGAAGAATTTAAAAGGAGCCAGAGGAAAAAATTATACACTACGTACAGAGGAACAAAGATAACAATGACAGCAGGATTCTTGCTTGAAAAATCGTAAACGAGAACTCAGTGGAATAACATCTTTAAAGTAGTGAAGTGAATTCTACCAAGCTAGAATTTTATACCCAGATCTGTCAAAACAAAAGCAAAATAAAGACTATCTCAGACATGCAGAAGCTGAAAGAATTCATTGCTAGTAGACTTTCACAATAAGAAATGTTAAAAGAAGTATTTTTAAGCAGAAGGAAAATGACACCAGATTGGAATATGGATCTACATAAAAGATTAAGAATACTGGATACATACAACAAAGAAGACCCAATTCAACCAAAAATAAATAAACAAATTAAGAAAAGAAGGGAAAAATCATATAATCACTGCAATAGATGCAGGAAAAGAATGAAAACATCTAACATACATTCCTGATTAAAGAAAACAAAACAAGCCCTCAGTAGACTAGGAATGGAAGGAGACTTCCTCAACTTGATAAATGACTTCTACAAAAAACCTAACATCATACTTAATGGTGAAGGACAAAGTACTTTCTCACCAGGATCAGGAACAAGGCAAGGATATCTGCTCTCATTGCTTCTATTTGACATTGCACTGAAGGTTCTAGCCAGTGCAATAGGGCAACAAAAAGAAAAGAGATATTCAGAATGCAAAGGAAGAAGTAAAACTATCTTTATTTGCAGATAACATGATTATGTAGAAAACCTGATAGAAGCTACGAAAATGCTACTGGAACTAATAAATGAGTTTATCAAGTTTGCAGGGTACAAGATCCACATACAAAAAGATGAATTTGTCTCAACAAACAATCAGAGATCAAAGTTTTAAAATGCTACTTATAAAAGAATCAAACATATAAAATACTTAGAATAAGTCTGACAAAAGACTTGCACCCTGAAAACTGTAAAATATTGCCGGGGGAAATTAAGAAAGACCTAAATAAATGGAGAGATATAAAGTATCCATGGATCAGAAGATTCAATATTGTTGAGACATCAATTCTCCCCAAATCGATGTATACATCAAAACCCCAGTAGGCTTTTCTATAGACATTGACAAGCTAATTCTAAAATTCATATGGAAATAAAATTTAGAATCACTAAAACAACTTTGAGAAAGAACAAAGTTGAAGAACTAACAGTAACTGATTTCAAGGATTAAGAAGCTACACCTTCAAGACATTGTGATAGTAGTGTAAAGAGAGACAAGAAGACCAAAGGAACAGAATACAAAGTTCTGAAGTAGAGAGAGGGGGAGAACTGACTGTCAGGTTCAAAGGCATTTCAGTGGAGAAATGATAGTCTTTTCAACAAATGATGCTGGAACAACTGAATATCCAGGTGCAAAAAGGAAAAAAAAAAGGAACTTCCATCTAAACCATATACAGAAGTGAACTCAAATTGGTTCAAAGATCTAAATGTAAAACATAAAACTATAAAATGTCTAGAACAAAACAGGTGAAAAATTTTATGACCTTGAGTTCGGCAAGATTTCTTAGATACAATACCAAAAGCATAATGCATAAAAGAAAAAAACAGATAAATTAGACACCATCGAAATTCAGAATTTCTGCCCTGCAAAAGACACTCCTGAGAGAACGAAAAGATGAGTCACAGAATGGGAGAAAATACCTAGCAACTTACCTATTGGATAAAGGACTAATTTCCAGAATATATAAAGAACTCTCAGAACTCCAGAAAAATATAAATAAAAGATTCAAAGATATACAGATGGAAAATAAGCATATGAAAAGATGTTTGACATGATTAATCATTAGAGATGCTACAGTGAGATACAACTACACACCTATTAAACTATCTAAAATTAAAAATACTGAGCATAGCAAATGTTGGCCACAACGTGAAGAAAATGCAGCTCTCATACACTGCTGGTAGAGATGTAAAATGATCAAACCACTATGGAAAATAGGTATTTTTTAAAAACTTAAACATACACTTACCAATGATGCAGCCATTCTACAGGCAGGCATTTACCCAGGAGAAATGGAAGTAAACATCCATACAAGACTTGTACACAAATATTCATAGCAACTTTATCTGTAATAGACAAAGACTCAAACAACTCAAATGTCCATCAATGGTCAATACATAAATGGTGGTACATCCATATAAAGGAATGCTATTCAGCAATAAACAGAAATGAATTACTGATATATACAACAATATGGATGAAGATTAAAATAATTATGCTGAGTTAGAAGCCAGTTAGAAAAAAGTATACACTGTATGATTCCATTTATATAAAATTCTAGAAAATGCAAACAGAAAGCAGATCAATGGTTGCATGGCGATTGGGAAGTGCAAGGAACGATGGGAAGGAAGAATTACAAAGAGACATTAAGAAACTTTCTGAGGTGATGGACATTTTGATTTTCGTGATGTCTTCATGGTGTGTATGTATGTGAGTGTGTGAACACAGATTACTGCATGTCAATTGTACCTCAAAAAGCTGTTAAAAGAAATGATATTATATAAGAGAGACAATGGGGGAAATTTGAATAGCAACACTTTATTAGGTAATATTATTGTGTAAGAATTTAATTTCTTCAATACTGTGTATTAACAGTATTGTCGTTAAACAGGGAAATAATTTTTAATATCCAGAGAGGAAGGCATGTAGCTGACAAGAGAGGGATCGCAATTGTGGCAGATGCTGTGGGACGCTGAGGAAGATGAGGCTAGAGCGGTGACCAATGCGTGACGGCACGGTGAAGGGAGTCATTTGTCAGGTGACCTGACAAAGACGGTTGGAACAGACTGCTAAATGCAGGGCCGTTTCTACATACTAATCTCATGCAATCCCCTCAACTAGCCTTGGCGTAACAGAAAGTTTCTATTAGCTTACCATATGGGAGGGGGGATGGCACAATTTAAGGTGCAGTACGTTGTGTAATAAACTGTCACAATAGGGTCCTACAGAAATAGTTTTTTAAACCGCAAAAAAATAAAACTTGACCCTTCCCTCACAACATATATGAAAATTAACTCAAAATGAATCATAGACCTAAATGGAGCTATACAACATCTGGAAGAAAATGTAGGAGAAAATCTTTGTGATTTGGGGTTAGACAGTGGGGTCTCAGAGAAAGATTTCTTAGATTAAGACACAAAAAAGCAGAAACCATCTAACAAAAATTGCTAAGGGACTTCCCTGGTGGTTGAGACTTCGAGTTCCCAATTCTGGGGGCCCGGGTTCGACCCCTGGTCAGGGAACTAGGTCCCACATGCATGCCTCAACTATGAGTTCGCATGCCAGATCTAAGAAGCCCATGAGCCGCAACTAAGGGGCCCATCTGCCTCAACTAAGACCCAGCACAACCAAATAAATAAATTAAATAAATATGAAAAATTAAGAAAAATTGCTAAATTAGAGTTCATCAAAAAAAATTTAACACTTCTAGTTTTCAGAGACACTTTAATATAATGAAGATAAGTCACAATCTGGGAGAAGATATTTACTAAACACATATCTGAGAGCAAGGACTTTTTCCATTGCTTTTTATATAAAGCACTCTTAAATCTCAATACAAATATCCAATTCAAAATGGATTTGAAGAGACACTTCATTTAAAAAGATATTTGCACATGAATAGACACTCAACATCATCAGCTATTACAGAAATGCAAAATGTGGCAAAAACCACGAGATTCAACTACACACCTAATAGAAAGGCTAAAATGTTTTTAAAAAACAAATATAAGGATCAGGTGAAGAGGTAGAGCATCTGCAACTCTCATAGACTGCTTGTGGGAAAGCAACATGGCACAAGCACTTTAGAAAACAGTTCAGCAGTTTCTTAAAAAGTTCAATAGGCACCTAGCATATGATGAAGCAATCCCACCCTGAGGTATTTTACCCCAAAGAAATGAAAACATATGCTCACACAAGACATATGTTCACACACACATGTGAGTGTTTTCAGAGGTTTTGTTCATAATAGCCAAAAAACAAGAAGAAACTCAAATGTTCATCAAACGATGAATGCGTATCCACACAACTAGAATACTGCTCAGCGCTCAAAAGGAATGAGCTACTGACGGGTGCAACAAAACAGATGAATCTCCAAAGAGACTGGCTAAGTGAAAGAAGCCAAAAACAAAAAGCTACATAACACATGATTTCACTTATCAAATATTCTGGAAAAGGCAACATTATACGGACAAAAATCAGATTGGTGGTTGCCAGGGGCTGGTAGTGACAGGAGGATGGATTGACTACAGAGGGACAGGAGGGGTCTTTTGGGAGTGCAGAAGTTTTCTTTACCTCAAATGTGGTGGTGGCGGCTACAAAACTATACGTTTGTCAAAACACATCACACTGTATATTTAAAAAGAGTGAATTTTGTTAAATGAAAATTATACATAAATAAACCTGACTTAAGAAGATAATCAAACAAACCTAAAAATACAATTGAGTGAAAATCAATGTAAGAAAAATCAACTTACAGTGTTTCCAATTCAAGGGTCATCATGAGGATGCTTTCAATTGCTGTAAGTGACACTTGTGCTGTTCCCATGTCTCTGAAGGAGAAGCCCAAACATGCATGATATAAAACCCAAAGACAAAATTTCTAAACTGAAAAAGATACTTAACATGTGATTACTTCAACTTTGGCTTCTTACTTGCCATAGATGATAATTCTAATGAGCTCTTTTGGAAGAAATTTAAATTTGCATCATCAAATTAATGACCTTGGTGCTGAACAGTACAATCATTTTCTATTATCCTCACTTCTCATTTTCAATTGCATCTACCTCTTTTGATCACTCTTTTTAAAAAAAATAATGTACCCCTTATTCCTTTTTGCTTTCTTGGATAAATACTATTCCTATATGCATCTTCATGTTCCATATCTATATGTGTTCTTCAACAGTCTTCTCATCCTCTGCTGGCTCTCTTACCCATATATATTCTTTCTTAATCCTTTTCTTTGGCAATAACTCTTATTTTCAATAACCCAGTTAAAATCTAAGTTATGACTGTTTAGCCAAAGTACTCAATTTTTGACGAAAGTCAAAAGGAGCAGAAATTATCTCATGAGCCATGAAACTGTTACAATACTTACAAAGAGTTTAATGCTGGCACTTTAAAAAGACAAGAACCTTCAACTGTTGGCAAAGGATTACGATTGAGAATTCTGAAAAATGGAATGGAATTAAAATTATCTGCATTTTCAATTACTTCCATGAAAGTTTATATTCATTTTTTTTGGTATGGAACTTGAAGGTTAAAAAAATCATTTTCTGTCTTTACCTATAAATCACCCTTAGAATCTGTAAAACACTCTTTCACTGGGAGCTACCCAGGTCTCTAGATGATAAAGTGGAGAAGAGAAACAAACAAACAATAAAATAGAAAAAACGTGGCTAGCAAAGAAAAAATATGTCAAAGTACTTTTCACGTTAAAAACCCTCGAAGTGACTATGCTGGTAGGAAGCCCTTGCTCTGTAAAAAAGTACTATTTCTAGTGTCCTCCATAATTCAAGGGGTTTTTCTTTCATCTCTACAAAGTTTGAAAAACTTCATGATTTAAACTACTCAGCTAAAGGCAAAAATAAGGCTAATTCCTTGGTTCTGGAGCCAAAGAAGAGAGAAATCCAAGAGGAACTGGTGAAAGCCATACTCCCATCACATAGTCCCGTGTGTATTCTTGTGCCATAGCCTTTGTTACTGTGTAATCAACTGTTTACTTGTCACTCTCCTAGATTGTCAGCAACTTGAGAGCAGGGACCACACTTTATTGTCATTATTATTCCTCTGCCTGACATAGTGCCTAATAGTTACTAGGCATTTAATAACTGTTTGCTGAATAAATAAATAACATTTTGTTTATATATCAATAAAATAAACAAATTAATTTTGAGGAACAAAATTTTATTCCAAAATGTTGGAATAGATTTTCTTCATAGTTCTTTCTTTCTTTCTTTTTTTTCCCCTTAGTTCTTTAAAACAAATAAGGGGGAAAAAAAAACAGAAAAGAAACAGGAAGAAAGAAGAGAATATCTGACTTTAGGTTAGCTCTACTGAAGAATTATTAGTGTACTTTTGCAGAATATTATAAAGATAATTATCAAAACTAATATCTTTTGGGTTGCCATGCATATGTGATCAGCATTTAACATTTCATCCTCACAGTAACCTTATGTGATATATATATTACACAATTGTACAAATGAGGAAACTGAGGCACAGAGAAGTTACATAACTTGTCTTAAGTCATCAAGCTCGTAAGAAGCAGAGCTGGAGTTGGTACTCAGTTCTGACTCTAAAGCCTGTGTTTAACCTGAATGAAAAAAAAGGGTTTTTTTTTTTTTTAAAACATCTGTTACTTTAACCTTAATTTTGACAGCACTAAATACAGAAATACCTTTTCAAACTTCATCTACCCATCTGGGAAAGCCTCTATGAGAACTATATTTTCTCTTTTTATTTATTTATTTATTTCTCTTTTTATTTATTTTTTCCTTAATCATCTCTCGTGATAAATATTTAATTAGCCTATGGCCATTGAGACTTTATAGATTTTTTAAAAAAATTGCAGGAAAATCAGTAAAAATGATGGAGGAAGGACATCTGAAAATTCATCCCCGCATGGAAGCAACAATAACAACAACAACAAAACTGGCAAAAATGGTCAGAATCAACGTCTTCTGAACTCTGGGAATTTAACCAACACGCTGGCAGCAAATGGGGGAGCAAGTTATTCAAGGAAAACAAATTAATTTCTGTAAGAACAACGAGATCTGTGTTGCTTGAACTTGCCCTCGACCTTTGGTCTCCATGCCAGTGGTAGCCTTGAAAAACAGCCCACATCCCTGGTACCAGAACGAGCAGCATGGACTGGGAGGTCCTTCAAAGCCTCATCCCCAAAGAACTGTCATTGTTGTACATGTCTGGTGGTCCCCTGGAAGACCTCACTTGAAAGGCTTGCCTTTGACCTGACTGAGGGCTGTCTAGTGAGAAAAGCCTCTGCTCAGGTGGCATTTCTGGAAAACATTTTCAAGCAAATATTTTAACATGGCGGTGGCATGAGGCAATGGATAACAGTTTGGGGCAAAAAACAACCCAACCGCAAAGCTTTAAAAGAAAAGCTGAGGAATGAGATGTCCACAGACACTTTGCAATATTCCAATGTATTCCTGGGAAACTGGAAGACCACAAGACATATTCCTGGGCATCTAGGAAAATAACTGTTAGCATTAATAAATGAGTTCAGCAAGGTTGTAGGATATAAGATCAATATTATTTCTCCACACCAGCAATGAGTAATCGAAAAATGGACTTTAGAAAACAATTCCATGTGGAACAGCATCAAAACAAATATAATACTTAGGGGAAAATTTTACCAAGTAAGTGCAAGATTCACACTGAAAAGTACAAAACTGTTGAAAGAAATTGAAGAAGATCTAAATAAATATAAAGACATGCTGGATTCATGGACTGGAAGATAATCTTATTAAAATTTCACTACTTCCCAAATCGACCTATGGTTCCATTGCAATTCCTATCAAAATCCCAGCTGACTTCTTTCCAGAAATTGCCAAGCTCTTTCTAAAATTCCTATGGCAATGCAAGGAAACAGAATAACCAAAACAATGTTGGTAAAGAACAAAGTGGGAGGACTCACACATCCTGGTTTCAAAACTCAGTTCAAAGCTACTGCAATCACAGTGTGGTACTGGAATAAGAACAGACATGTAAATCAATGGAACAGAATTGACAATATAGAAATAAACCCTCATATTTATGGTCTATTGATTTTCAACAAGGGTGCCAAAACAATTCAATGTGGAAAGAACAGTCTTTTCAAATGATGCTGGGACAACTGTACATCCACACACAAAATAATGAAGCTTCACACCGTATATGAAAATTAACTCCAAATGGATCAAATATCCAAATGTCAGAGCTAAGGCTATAAAACTCTTAGAAGAAAACACAGGAGTAAATCTTTATGACCTTGCTTTAGACAACAGTTTCTTAGATATGATACCAGAAGCACAAACAACCAAAGGAAAAATAGATGAATTGGATTTTATAAAAACTAAAAAGTTTGTGCTTCAAAGGACACTATCAAGAAAGTGAATAAACATATAGAATGGGAGAAAATACTACAGGTGGGAAGAATAAGATGCAGTGGGGAGAAGAAAAGTATAGTAGTTGCTAGGTGTGGCAATCTCAAAATTTTGAACTATTACAAATAAAACAGCCACCCTGAATCACCCCAAAGGGCAGACCCAAGTTATTTTTGCTTTTAGTGTTTATGCCTTTCTAAATCTGAGAAGTTGCCAGGATTCTAGTACATAGCAAAAAGTGAGGACAACACCCTCAAGTGTGTAAGCTTTTGTGTGTACATAGCTATGTAAAGGAAACCAATGCTAGCTGACTGGGGGAGCATTAGGGCGGCTCTGTGACCGCAGCTCAATTTGCCTTCATAGTGTGGCCACACCTCCCGCACTGATATTCTCAACAATGGGGTAAATAATTCAATAGGGATAAGGCTTTGATTTTCCTCTTATTCTCTCTTCGTGCTTATGTTCTTGCTACAATATTGATGTACCACGGACAAGCCAGCATGTGAATGTGCTCTGTCTGGTTAAGTTATATAGCCTTTCTACATTGTAGAGTCCTTCAGTTTCTAAAATCATGGAGCTTGTATTGTTAGATCCAATGAAGTGACTAAAAGAATTTTTAAAAATAAGCCATCAGTCTGGACGTGCATAGGTGAATGAAGGAGAAACACTTTACAGTCAGAGAAAAAAAGCATACTTAACATTTAGGATTATCAACCACTGCCGGTTTTCCATAGTATATTTCATTCCTGATTTTATCTGAAAGAGATATGATTACTACCACCATTCAAAAAGTGGTACTTTATAAATTAATAAGCTCTTGGCTCATCTTTGAGGTAGATTTCGGATTTAAAATAGACTACCACACTGCTAACTACTTCACCTGATATTTCTCAATAACATAGAGGCTTCATTCAAGAAACCTACTGACTTATAATTACCTGACACCCGGTGATGAATCAAGGTTTTGTGGGGCCTGAACCTCATCTACTTTGGGAAATCCTATCTAATAAAAATATGCAAAGTTATAAATAGAAAAATCGCTAGGACCCCTCTCAAACCTTGGAAGGGTCCTATGCAAGTGAGGAGCCCTGAAGCCTAAGGTTCATTGAATTCATGATAAATCCACCTCAGCTGGGGCCCTTTTCCAAACTTATTTAATGCAAGCAACTTATAAACACCCCAGTAATATGTCATTATAGGTAGTAAAATGATTTAACTCGAGGGTGGCATCTTCCCTTGGTGGCTTGCCTTTGGTAAGAGATGCAATAAAGTTTATATCTCACCATGGCAAATGTATCCTGAAGCAAATTAGCTTTGTCTATTAGAAAGACTTAGTCCAAAACAAAGACTTACTATACTGTGACAATCTTTTGAAAGTAACTGTGAATGAGTTTTCGGAGTACAGTACTAATTTATTTACAACACCAGGTAGTTCTGATTCTTTCACTACCTTTTTCTGTCATTTAAGAGGAGCACAAATTCCAAAGGAACAAGTTGGTGCCTCTTCCATTACAAATCTTTTCTAACCTACCACCCATTTGCTACTTCATCACCCCCCTCCCTCACCTTGTTACCCTGCTGCATAGATGCTAGAATGGCTCTCATGTATGTTTTCCCATCGACATCCATATTTCTCCTTCCAGTATGAAAGCTTCTTGGGGACAAAGTCCCTGCCCTATGCGTCTTTGTATCCCCAGCACTTAGTACAGTGTTCACAGACAGTGGGCATGGCACTCAGTGAATGTTTTGGAATGAATTCATTAATTTTTAAACTGTGATTTATTTATTTATTTCCACAATGTATTTTCCTGTGTTGCCTACATTAACTATGGTGAAACTCTGATTCTTATAAGGAACTCTTGGTGTTCTAGGATGTTTAGGAAAGTGGTGAGTTTAAGACGTTGTACTGACGCTACTAAAACCTCCTGGTGAAGGGACCTCACGAGCCTGCTCTCCGGTGTGCTAACAAAAGAAAAACCGACCCTTGGTGCTCTCTCCCCAAGGTAGGTGTCAGCAAACTAACAAGGGAAAGGAAGGAGGCCGCTAAAGATAGGCATCTGCAGGAATTGTTAATCCAGCTCCAGACACAGCCTCAACACCTTCATTAACCCAAAATGTGGGAACTGTGTGAAACTGGATTTCTGAACCATAAGACAGGTAAGAGAGTCTTTTCCAAAGCCAGGTGTAGAAGAGCTCTTTACCTTGAGTCTAAAATCGCCTTCGGGCCATTGAACGTACCCACTATCATTTCCTTGTGCCATGAGAAATCAGAGAAGTTTTGAGCTGAAGGGGTGTAAAACCCACACTTCTTATTGAAGAGTAGTCAGCAAAGAAAACATATTGAATTAGGCCGCAGCAAAGTCTTTTCTTTATATTTTTCACACTACAGCTGAACACAAACAACATCTTTTTCCATACCTCAAAGGTTCCTATTGGCCACAGATAATACACTTCAGCAATATATGTTTTTTTGAAAAATAATGTTCTGGGTGGCTGGGGAGAGCCCTGTGGTGGGTGTTCAGGAATTCTTTCTGCTTTACCATTTAAAAGAGCTAATGATGGTTGGGGAAGCACCCACACCCACTGAACCACACCCTGCTAAACTTAGTTCTCTGCAGCTCTGTGTTGCATACATTTTAAGCAGTTAGGAACTTTGCACATGAAAAGGAATCAAAGTGAAATTCAAAAGTGGAAGTGCCTGGACCATTCGCATATTGGAGAGGCATCCGTGGGATTCCATGACAATGCTAATCTGAGTGTTTTGGTTCGGGGCCTTTAATTGACCATGCCAAAGATCAGTACTATGGAAAGTAGAGCCTTTCATATATATGAGTTAAACAAGTCTCTTGGCCTCTTTGTACCTTAGTTTCCTCATTTGAAAAAAAAATAAATGGCTCTCAAGACATACTTTCCAGAATTCATACTGGGCTTACTTACACCCAGCTAACCAATAACTGCATGACTGTTATTACACACAGTTGTTTACATGTATTCATCTTCTATTTCACTTACAACTTGTGTAAAAACTGCATTCCATGCCAGGCCTGAAACGTTCCAAAGCTCAGTTCTGGGAGTAAATTGCAACCAAGATTTCTACAAAAAAAGACACAAGCAAAAGAATTAGAAAAATAGATATTCTTTCAGAACATTTATCCTTTGGCAATAATTCTAATTTATATATGATGAAACATAACATCACTACTCCCTCCATACACTAAAGAAATCTCACTGTGGGAGATATTATGATTTATACTTTCATGATTATATATGTGGTGCAGTAGATACAAAATACTAAATGCTCATTAAATACTTGTGTTAAGTCATCTTTATTTCTCTAGCTAGGCAGCACTATTGACACTTCGGGCTGGATAATTCTTTGCTGTGGGAGGCTCTCCTGTACACTGTTGGATGTTTAGTAGCATCTCTGGTCTCTGTCCACTAGATGCCAGTAGCATATACAGTTCTGACAAGCAAAACTGTCGCCAGACACTACCAAATGTCACCTGTGTGCAAAATCACCCTGGTTGAGAACCACTGCTCTTGATACTGGGTGATGTTGGATGCTCAGCATGATCCTGCTCTGTGCTGGAACTGTCACCTCAGGATACAATGGAGACTGAGCTACAACTTCCTTAAGGAGCTCTGGAGGCTGAGATGGGGTCTTCTGCTGGACTGGAGAAGGTTCAACCTCTTTAGTGACCTGTGGACTTATGGGAAGGGCCAGAGCCAGAGATTTAACAGTGACATTGTACAAGTGTGACTGCTGAGCTTCATTTACCCCATGATGAACACATGGTCAAACTACAACCTCCTTAAGTGTCTCCAAGGGCCGGGCGCGGGCCTCCTGAGGACTTGAAGTTTCTAGTTCCTCAGGGGCCTCTGAAGGCTGAGATGGAGCCTCCTGCGGAAGTGGAGGTGGTTCTACCTCTTCAGTGGGCTCTGCATGCTGAGCCTGGGCCTCTGCCTGGGGTGAAAAAGATTCAACGTCCTCAGGGGTCTGTGGATGCTGAGCAGGGGCCTCTTGATGAGGTAAAGACTCAGACTCCTCAGTGAGCTCTGGATGACGAGTTTGCGCCCCCTGCTGGGATGCAGACATTTCAGCTTCCTCATGGGGCTCTGGAAGTTCATCTGGGCTTCCCAGAAAATCCCTAGGTATGCTCTCCTCAGGATAAAAGGCCTCCATACTTGGATGTAAATAATCACCCTGCAACTGTTGTTCTAGACACTGAGTGTTTTTTTTCAAATTGGCCTATAGTTCCAACAACAACTTTGGCAAGCCGTCGATGCTGAACTAGATCTTTCTTCAGGTTTGGGGGTGAAACAATAAAGCTCATTGTTTTTGAGCTCTTACTACCTAGAGGTGGAACAAGTATTTCAAATGATTGGTGACCTTCAGCCTGATCTAGACCTATGTGTTTAGTCTTACTTTTGTGTCGAGGAGGCAGAACCAAGGGCTGATTCTGATCCCACTCTAGCACTGGAACCGCCTCTGGGAGCTTTTGATGTTGGATTTGCTCGTTATTCAGATACTGATGTGGAACAGCAAACTGATCTGGCCCTATAGGCAGCTCTACAACGGAATCCGTGTCCGGGTATGGAGCCTCAGTCTCACTCAACTCCTGATGAGGCAGGGCCAACATCTGGACTGGAGACGAGGACGTCAAGTAATTAAAGCCCCCGGCTTCTTCCAGGGGTGTAAGGGCAAGGGGCAATTTGGGAGGGCTGTCTGAGGTGTATGAAGACCAAGTCTCGGTCAGGCGCGGGGGTTAGGGGGTCACCTGGACGCGGCTCAGGGCCCACTCCGGAGGCTGAACTGCCTGGACTAGAAGCCACAGTCATTGCCATGTGAGGAGGAGCCGTGGGGTGCAGCAGCAACACAGAGGCACAGCCAGGACATAACATGTGGCGGCTCCCAGGCACAGCGACCCAGGCCAGCGAGAAGCCAGAGCCACATCCTCCTTCAGAGCTGAACTGAACCGTTATGCCAGCGCTGCAACACAGGGCTCACGGTTAGCAACCGTTAGCAACCACGTGTCCCTCCCTCACCTAACGTCCCACCCGTTATTTATGACATCTGTATTTACTCCACCTTTATTAGGCTCCCGCGGAGATCCAATGCACGCCACCAGAGTGAGCCTTTTTCCCAGAGTCCCCAGGGCACAAGCCACCCTTCCCCTTGCAAAGGAGACAATTACCTCCTGCTGGGCCCCCTTCCCAACCCCGCCCTGCCCTCCCAGGCCCCAAACAATGAGGCGGGATTTGGGCTGCAGACCCCAGTGGCCCCAAACTCCAGCAGCCCAGGGGTGGAGGGGGGTTGGGAAGGATGCAGAGCTTCCCGAGGAAACCACAGGATGTGGCATTCTGGGAAATTCAAAAGTGCTAGTCCAGTTCTGGCATCTGAACTCTTCCTCCTCGAAGCTGAAGTCTGAGAGACATTCTTCCTCCCTTTGGCTACAGGGCTGACAAGTAGCTGACCTGCAAAATGAGCACCAGTCAGGGTGGCGGGAGGGGAACACACCTTACAATTATTCTAAAATGTTGCCATTTCCTCCAAACTCTCAGTATTCACGTCTCATTATTAATTCACCACTCTGTCATCAGAGGTTACCACTGAATCAGTGATGACTCCAGAACTTCTGTAGGAGGGGTTTGGGGCAAGTGAGCAATTCATTCTGGGAAAGAGTGTCTAAAACCAAGCGAATGGCCCTTTATATTAGCATGGGAAAACTTCCCCCATCCCACCTTGTCTCAACAGAACCATTAATCTAGAAAAAACTACTGTGTCACTTTTCAGAGGTCTACCCTGTGTGCAGACATGGAGAAGACACTTAGAATGTTAAAGTCAGCATGTGAAGTAGTTTTCTCCAAATACTGTAACTAGCACCCAGTTTACTTTCTTCACAGTCCTTTTCATAATCTATTTAATTTTAGTCCTTTTTAATTGTCTGGTACACCTGTAACACCTAAACTCCAAGAGAGAAGGAGCTTCATCTTATTTCCAGTGCCTGGCACATAATGGTTTCTCAATGGAACTGATTCCAAGATTGGCCTCATTTAGGAATGGATCTGTTGTTACAATCAGTTTTCCGAAATCTTTACTATCAATACGGAGTCCTTTCCTCTCACATTTCACAGGAAGCTAGACTTCTTAATGTCCAAACATGGATACGTTTGAAGTTTCCTTGACTGATTTCAATTGAATTAAAATAATTATTTTGTACAGGAAAAACTTTCAAAATTTCTACATTTTTCAGAACATAACCACCTTTTCTTTCTCTACTTTCTTCCCTTCAAAACAAACTCTGCAACGTTGGGGTGAGTTAAATCATCAGAAAACTAGCCCCAAAATAAGCTCTCAATGACATGAAACACATTTTTTGCTCCTTTTTAATAAAAATCCTATATACAGTACATTAATGTTTTCTTTTAGAAATTACGTTGACAACTTAATCCCTAATTCGAGGCATCCATATAATTGGTTTACAGAAAGGTGCTTCGGCAAAATATTTAACACAAGATATATATGAGATGCTGAGATCTGGGTAATATACCTTACTTGAAAGGCATGAATAGTTTTAAAACACTGTAGCATAATCACACTTAAGGCCATAGTTACTTTGTTCCCAAATCCCTGCAATTCTATTTGAGGGGAGTTCTAAAGGGCCTGTGTCTTCTCCTGTGTCCACAACTGTAGACGTACACTGATGGCCCTCAATCCTGCTCTCCAAACTTCAAATAACGGGCCAGAGACAAGGCTCGGGACTTGGGAAAGTCCTAGAAATTCCCTGCCTCAAAAGCAGTTTCAGAGTTTCACATTTTCCTAAGGAAGACAGAGCTGAGTAGACATGCCAAAGTCTTCCAAATCCTGCTGCTTGTTTTGAATTATGGCTACACTGGCTGTGTACCCCTTGAGTTTGTATCTCCACATACACATACTTGAATTAAATCCTGTAGTTCCTCTTTGGTTCTAGCATCTGTGACCTCTTCACAGAGTCTATATGCCACGGCTGTTTTACCAATTTCTGAGATAAAGTTAACAAGGATCAATGCAGAAGTTTTCTTGCTCTAAAACTTCCTGTATACAATGGTAGCACCCAATAATTAGACATTCTTTTGATTTCTAAAAGCAGAAAATAAGAGCATTTTCCTAGAAGTTCCCTCATCTGACACTCCAGTTTTTATCATAATTAGTTGTGAAAAAATATATAAGAAGTATCAACTTTGGTTCAAAAACCTTTATGATCTTAGAAATAAGAACTAAGGAATAATGACATAGAAATTAAAAGCTGTGGAAACAAAAATGTTCAATCACAATACAATGAAATAGGAAGGCATTAGGTGGGGGTCAAAATGAGTTCAAACCTGGAGAGGTACCACTGGACTATAATAGATACTTCATATTAGAAGCAAGGCCAGGGCCTACTCCTTGGGACCAAACTTCTACCAGATACAATGAACAAAGCTTTGGAGACAGAGACAGAGAGAGACAGCATTTGAACACTCTACTGGCAGAAACTAGCCCATGTACCTTTTGGACAATACAGCTTTCCTCAAGGCAAGCTAGAGCCACCAGGCTTTTTGGTCTAAGGAGTTTGGAGTACATATAAGGAATACCTTGGCATATTAGGGACAAACAACCCAGACATTTAGTTTCGTTCTTAAAGGTTGTTACCCAGAGTTGACAGCTGATGGAGATTCTGCCTGATGACCAGGGAAGTCAAACTTCACTGGAAGGACTGCCCAGGCTGGAAGGCCAAGACCAATCCAGGGTCAACTCTTACAAGCAAATAAGGTCTCTGACAACTTTGCTCGGATTTTCTCTAAGCCTGCAGGGCTGTGAAGCAGGGGAGCAATTCTGTTCCAGGAATCTACTCATCATAAAGTTTCCTTTGGGCACAGCCTGTGACATTCTCACTGCTGTATAACTCGATAGGGAACACAATCAACACTATTCAATAGCATGACCACTTTCAAGGCTCACAAAGACGTAGCCAATTATTATATAAGAATCATATTCACCCAATATATCAGAAATGAAAACTGAAATTAAACTGATTTCAAAAACATCATCTGATAAACTCTTCAACAAGAAAAAAACGATAATAATAATAGTCAATATATTTTCTCTGCTTACTATGTTTCAGGCATAGTTCTAAGCTTTTTACATTCATCATCTCATTTACTCTTACAATAGCCTCCATTAGGTGATAAGCTGTATTACTAGTCCTATTTGCAGATAAAGAAATTGCAGCTTAGAGATATTAAATACCTTCCAATGCCTCTGGCTAGAAAAACCTAAAATTGCAACAACAACGACAACAACAAAATCTAAGAGACGAAGTTAGGACTCAAACGCAGGTGCCCAAGGCTTATCATCACTGCACTATTCTGGAAGATAAGCAAGCAATTGGGGAAGAACGGGATCAAACGCTTTCTGTAGGAACTGTGGCAAGTCACTCTACATCTAAACACTGGGGACAATAATATTTGCTGTCATTTTTCTCATAAATGCCACAAAGAACAAATTTAAGACTGCTGCTGTGAAAGCACCTGGTGAATGAAAGAATATGTAATGTTTTCGCTAACCATTATTTTCATCCAATTAACTTTTCAAGTAACTTTACTTGCTCACTGAAACTGAAGTACTTCAAGGACAATCAAAAAGGTCTTACCTAAAGCCACAATCAGCAGTTTCTGGAATGCATCTGTCATAGCCTTCTGAATAGCAAGCTTCTGGGTTACCTTCCTTTCCATAAGGAATGATAATGACCCTAAATCCAACCAAAACAGATGAATTTAAAATGCCTGTCTGAATAACTGATTTCTAGGTTATGTGTGTAAAACTAAAAATGCATCTGTGATTCTTAGATCATTATCTTAGTGATTAAGGGCAGGCACAACACTGGGGTACGGGTGAATGTCTCTGTTGTAGGTATACCCTGGCATGGCACATTTTGACTGCTCAGATCTATTCTGGAGGTTCCTAAAACACTCGATGGGAAATGGAAACCAAGAACGTGCACAAGTCTCATACTACTCACAGATTTCAAATGGACAAGCTGAGGCTGCACTGCTACAGACCCTGCTCTCCTGTGCGTAAAGGGCTGGATTCATACAGTGACATAGATTTGGCGGTAGTGCAGATGATCTGGCCTCTCCTCAACCATCACCCACTCAGGTGGATGGTGGAGCCTCCTCCACTCCATTCACTAACAGCTCTGCCTCTGAGTTAAAACCCTAAGCCCAAGTGCCATGGATTCTAGGAAAAAACTCAGTACCAATCGGAATCCCCTTTCTAGGGATCTACATTAACTTTTTCTGCTCAGGCCCTTCTATAGGAGGCAAAGGACTGAATATTTACACAAGAGTTTATTTCAATCTTTAGACAATGATTTTCTTGGGATAACTGAAGGCCAGAAGACATCTGTATTTGAAGGAATATTTTAGCACATAACAAATTATTAACAACAACCACAACAAAAACTAACTAATTTTCCTTCCTCCTAAGCTTCTTGGCAGGCGGTCAGTTCTCAAATTCTAAAGTTTAAGGTGCTGTCAGGTATTGCCTAAGATAAAAACCTATATTGTCAGGCAGAAAAAATCTGCCCAGGGCTTTAGTGGCTTAGAAAAGCGATGATGTGTCTGAAAAGGTGAGTTTCAGAAAGAAAGGAAAAAAGAGAAATCCCACTCCCTCACCTCCCCATACACAAACATACTGGAAAACAGACCTTCCTCCAACTTATGCAAAGGTTCCTCAGCCATGACAACTCCGGGACTCCTGCACTCATGGGAGGGCAACACCACCTCTAAAGCACAGAAGAACTTCAGGCTTTGCTTCTGAATTCGTGTCACAATAGCTTCATTTCCCCTTTCTTCAAGGTTAGAAAGATCCTGAAGCTGTTAGGATTATGAATTAAAGGCTAGACTTCAAAATATCCTGTTGTTAGAAATAAAAACGAAACTCCAGCAATCCCAGGTAATAGTTTAGGTATGCAATAGCTTCAAAATCAAGTTGGGACTTGCAAATGAATGACTAGATATGGACAACTATTTTTTATCATATACCATACAAATACTGGCGAAAATTATGGACACCGCCATCCAAGTCATTGAGATTATCACTAATTCTAGGTGGCAGGCCAATGCTCACATACTTCCATGTGGAAGGCTCTCACATCTCCTCCCCATAGCCCTGTTCTATTCTTCTCTCTAAAGTCTAGGAGTTCAATGTTGAAAGGAGTCTGGTGAGTCAAAGAAAATCTACAGACTTCACCTTGATGATCCTTTTTGACCACCCATTGAAACCAAAGTAGTGATTTGCCAATTCTTGGCATCTGGAGCTGTTTAGGGCCAGCGTATTATGTTGAACCGCCTTATGTCTGGTGCCAAGACGAACCTAAAGACATAAAAGTCCTAAAAATATCACAATCCTACATAGAGACTTGTTTTGGATATACCTGAGATTTATCAATACCAATTTCCTAGAGTGGTTGTGAAGATTAAGTAGGACATTTTAAGCAATGAGCTCACAGTCAGCCCTAAATAAATGTTATTTATTATTTTTAAGTCAGTACTTTTCTGCATCATTTCCAGGGCCCCTGATTAACCGGAAGGTTCCCTGACCTCTGGTGGTGAAAGTGATGATGAAAACAACCAAGGAAGCCCAGCAGAACCCTATCATGGGGCTGGGGGTAAGCAAAGGAAGTGAACTGTTTTACTCGTCTCATCCTGTAGCTCCTGCTTGACAATATGACCTGAAGAGGAGGTAAGATGGACCTGCCACTGAATCAGGACCTTAATCTGTAGCACCCCCTCCCCAAGTTACTAACCCCTGTTAGAAGAGGGAATACCTATACCTCTATAAATGTAAATAAAGCAACCAAAAGAAGTAGGGGTTCATCTGCATGAACAAGCTTCTTGGAGAGTGCAAATATTGCCAGTCTTAACTCTCTAAATAACTTACATATTACTGTGGATTTTTTACATCACTAGTTCTTTCTTAAATATCTATTTCCACTTTGAACAGGGTGTAGTATATAAATATAGTCATAAAAATTCAAATAATACAAAGAAAGTCAAAGCATTGTTAATTCTTTATTGATTGGTTTGTGCATCTTCCTCTGTCACTAGTTTATGAGCTCCTTAAGTGCTTGAAGGAACCATATATTATTCTTTCCTTGTTACCAGAAGCAAGCATAGATCTTGGCATATAATAGAGGAGTGATGGTCTGTTGACTGAGTGAATGAACGAGTACATAAGAAAATGAAGTTACTTTCTCCAACTGAAGCTGCCTGCTGGGAAGGAGAAATGAAGACTAATTTTTAAATGTTGAGTGTCGCATGAGAGGCTAGGCCCTGTACGGTGAGTCATAATGGAGCTGTCCTGGACAATTAGGAAGCTTCAGAAGGGCTCTGAGCCCCTGGTAGTAGAGACAGTTGACATCTGGGATAACCTTGCCACAGTTCTTGCTGGCAAACATTTCCCTTCGTGCTACGGAGAAAAACTCAGATACATTAGGCCTTTCCTTCATTTTATTTTAAGATGTTATTCACTTTTCTGTATTTATAAAAATACAGGGGGAAAAAGATAAGAATTATGTATACATGCCAATGAATAAAGGAACACATAATTGGAACTTCCCTGCTGGTGCAGTGGTTCAGACTCTGTGCTCCCAATGCAGGGAGCCCGGGTTCGATCCCTGGTCAGGGAACTAGGTCTCACATGCATGCTGCAACTAAGAGTTCACATGCCACAGTTCAGGAACCTGCGAGCCGCAACTAAAGGAGCCTGCCTGCTGCAACTGGGGAGCCCTTGAGCCGCAACTAAGGAGCCAACCTGCTGCAACTAAGACCCGGTGCAACCAAATAAATAAATAATTAAAATTTACAAAGAACACATAATTAAAGGAGGTAATAATATCGGGGGTGTGGGTAGTAAACTAAGGCTCTGCATTAACAAAAGAAATCTAGGGCTTCCCTGGTGGCAGGGTGTTTGAGAGTCCGCCTGCCGCTGCAGGGGACACGGGTTTGTGTCCTGGTTCAGGAAGATCCCACATGCCGCAGAGTGGCTGGGCCCATGAGCCATGGCTGCTGTGCCTGCGCGTCCGGAGTCTGTGCTGCGCAACGGGAGAGGCCACAACAGTGAGAGGCCCGCGTACCGCAAAAAAAAAACAAAAAAAAAACAGAAGGTGCAAAACTGTTTCCTATCCCAGACTCCTATCTTCCGTCTTACAATACTGTAACTGACACTTCACAGAATCAAAGTCCACACCGTGTAGGATTTTTCCCACCAGTACAAAACACTGGCTCAAGGGCAAGTTCGAACTGGCTATTAATTCAGTTCAGCAAACATTTCCTGAGGCCAGGCCCTGTGTTAGCAGCACTAAACGCAAAGAGGAAGCATGCCATCACTGCTTTCAAGAAACTCAGATTCTAGCAAGACAGGCAAAGCACAAATGAAAAATAGCAAGAAATACCTTCCATCTGCCGAAAGGCATGAGCTGCCCTCAAAAGAACACAAGTTCACTGTGAAGAGATGATAGGGAGAGCACAGGGGAGTTTATCAGAGAGAATGCACAAGAAGTCACCAAGACAAGACAAAGCACATGATACACTCCAGGTGTGTCAGAGAAAGTGGGAAAGGAGCTAAGAATGCCCTCCAATGCCACAAGAAGTGAGGGCTTTATTCCATAGCAATGGAGCATGATGGGAGGTGTTTAAATAAAGGAGGAACCTATCGGGCAGTGCAGTGGTTGGGACTCCGCGCTTCCTCCACGGCGGAAAGGGGCGGGGAGAGGGTTTGATCCCTAGTCGGGGAACTAGGATCCCACAGGCGGCATGGTGTGGTCAAAAAAAAAAAAAAAAAAAAAGGAACTTATCATGTAGAAGTCCTGTGAACAACTGGTGATAAGCAGGCATTGCCATTAATAACAGACCACTAAGCAGTCCAAGTAATAGAGATTGAGAATTCAAGCGCAGCCGCTCCTGAGCTATACCACTCATAATGCAGGGAGCAGCAATCCTGGGCAAAGAAGACCTAAGATCCTCTGACCTGACAGTCACAACATTGCTCCGGCGGACCACGCTTGCAGACCTCCCACCACCATCTCTGTTGGTTCCGAGACTGCTCTTCTTGCCTCTTCCCACCCTCGCTCACTCTCCCCACTTTCTACCTCACCAAACGGCCCCAAGGTACAGGTCTCCTCCATCCTTCCAAAGCTCAATTTATGCCACTTCGCTTTTAAGAAAGACCCACGTTAGCGCCTGTTTTCCCAACCAAAAGAAATCCAAAGAGGTATCTATTTTCACAAAAAAGGGGGGAAAATGAGAACAGTGCCCGGCACGTGTTGTGCAGCAGCCCGTACAGAGGCAATTCGCACTGTGCGCTGCAAAAGCGGGTGCAAGGGGCACCACCCAGCTCCTTCCTGGGAACCACACTCAGCACCTCAGCATCAAGCCACCATAGCTTTGAACTGTCACTGAGCTTCTGTACTTTAGCTCAATTTATTTTGTGCATCCGTTAGCAAGATGTGTCCTATGGTCACTGCTTCTTCGCTTTACGCCACTTCGGCTTATGAAAGGTTTCATGGGAACGCTCTGCTTTCAGTCATTGGGGGAAACCCATACTTATTGTCCTCCCGCCTCCCTCCAGCCTACGCATCCACTCTCGGCCTGGCCTTTCCAGCTTTGAGAAGACAACCTGGCTCCGCCCTCTACCGCCTATATACTGCAGTGAAAGATGAGGGGAGAAGCTGACAGGCAGACAAAAGGCAGCAGCAGTGAGTGAGGCCTGACGACAGACAACGGAAGAGTTCCAGGCCCCTTCAACTTTTGAGATGTTTGGTATAATAAAAAATGTAGAAACACCTAAGGGATGGGATGAGAAAGAGCTCAAAATGGACTTCAGTATTTGTTAGCATTTGTTAAATATGGGTGGTACATACACGGGGTACAATGTAAGATTCTCCACTTTTCTCAGTATGAAATTTTTAATTAAAAAAATACCAAAACACGGTTTTAAAAATTACAGGATATTTAAAATGTTTATACATTTGACAAGTTAATACAACACAAAAAATGAAATCTAATTGTGTAATTCACAAGGTAATCCAACAAATATTTAGAGTATTGTATCCTCAGGCATTACATGGCCTCCCTTTAAACTTCCTCAGCTCTCCCTCAGTGGGCTATAATTCCCAGTTTACTTTAAGGGAACTTCAATATTTAAGTTATGGTTGCTGTTTATGTCCCTTATACAAACATGCATTCATTTGGGGAAATCAATTATCAAACAAACATCAAAAGTAATCATTTCTACATTACTAATGTGACTTTGCCCGTTAGAGATCAGAATGGCATTACAAGGTCATCAGTCACTCATTCTATAGGCCAGAGTTGATGCTATTGACATTTTGGGCTGAACAATTCTTTGTTGCGGAAGGCTGTCCTGTGCTTCATAAATGTTTCAGCAGCATCCTGGCCTCTGACCACTAGGTGCCAGGAGCACGTCTCCTGACTTACGACAACTAAAGATGTCTGTCTCCAGACATCAGCAAATGTCCCCTGGGGGGCAAAATCATTCCTGGTTGACACCTACTGATCTAAACAAGCATAGAGTGTTTGCTTGCCAAATAACAGCAACAGAAGATGGATAAATCCATGGATTCCAAAGGTCCTAGAATTAGCAAATCTTCTCTATAAAACTCCTAGCCCACATCTAGAAAATATTACAAAAAGAAGCAAAATGAAAAGAAAAACTAACAACACATGAGCTAAAATCTTTACTAGGGACAGAACACAGCATAGTGATCCAAAGCACAGGCTTGGAGCCAGAGGACTTACATTCAGAACTCACCAGCTGTCACTCACCAACTGTGTCACTCACCAGCTGTGTGACCTGGAGCAAATGACTTAGCCTCAAGTATCTCAACTTGCTCACCTCTAAAATGGCAAGGAGACAACTAATACCTACCTCCTATGGTTATTTATTTTCTCTTAAGAATTAAGCGAAATAATACGTGTAAAGTGCTTAAAAGAATGCCTGGCATACAGTGAGTGCTCAGTAAGTGTTAGCTATTGTTATTTCACTAAAATTCCATATTTTCAATTTATACAAAGTGGAAATCACTTTACAGATTTCAACATACAACACTCTATTTTTAGAAAATAAAATATCATGCTATGTAACTACTTTATCTACTTGACAGAGGAATTATTTTCACCCATTTTCACCATCTCGGTAAAATAATAATGGTTATGATTATGCAATCATAAGAGTGATTATGCTCTCCAATAGCCATTGGAGAAACAAGTGTACTTGTACATCACTGACAAACACAAGCTAACCCCTAAAACTGGCTCTGAGGGGAGATCACAAAGCCTACCATCAACATTAATCACCAAACATATCAGCCAGGGATATCTCAATAAAAGTAACACAGAAGTAGAGATTAGGGACAGAATTACTAACTCCGGGAGCTATGGGGGGAACTGACTTAATTTCAAGAGTTAATGTCTCTGATATGTAGGCTCAGGTGCCCACCTCAGCACTGGATATGAAGATGCCTACCACAATTAATCAGGTCCCAACAGTTCATTTCTAACTGCGGTCTCCCTGAACCTCACTGCGGGTACTTCTGTAGCGTAGCTCTCCATACAAGGCAGGTCTCTGGTAACTGCCTTCTCTGGTTCTTCAGAAAACAGCATGACCTGGCTACACATACTCCTGAAGAAGTTCAAGCGTCTTCTTGAAAAACATAAAATAGAAACTGCCAGCCGAAGTCAAAGTGAGACAATGTCTCAAGCCACACTAAAATGGACTATAAAAAATACAGAGATCTAGGGCTTCCCTGGTGGCGCAGTGGTTGAGAGTCCGCCTGCCAATGTAGGGGACACGGATTCGTGCCCCGGTCCGGGAAGATCCCACAAGCCACGGAGCGGCTGGGCCCGTGAGCGATGGCTGCTGGGCCTGCGCGTCCGGAGCCTGTGCTCCGCAACGGGAGAGGCCACAACAGTGAGAGGCCCGCGTATCACGAAAAAAAAAAAAAAAAAAAAAAATACAGAGATCTAGAAACTACCTCTAAACGACGCCAGCACCAGACACACCTCACCATGTAGCCAACACTCTTGCCCAGGATACACGGATACACCCGTGTCTACAGCATGCAACCCTGCCATGTAGCGGACAGACACTGACCAAGCTGGGTCTTGTACAGCCTCTGCCACGTGGACAGAAAGGCCCAGAGAAGGGCGCTGAGTCGCTTAAACCCACCAGTGTGGGAAGAAGCACCACGTCCACCCATTGAGAAGGCCACCCCTATTTGCCTTGACTCTTTCTCTTCCTGTTAAACATTATCCGACTTTCACCAAAAGAATACACAACACTAACTTTCTGCAAACTCCTGCCCCTGTGGGGAACGGCATTCCTGGAGACAAAAAAGCTGGAATCAGTAACCAAGGTTCTAATTCAAATCCGGTCTAATTCAAATCCATTAACCCCTGTGATCCGTTGCCGATCTACAAAAAGAGCCTAACAGCACATTAGTCGTTTGACCAGCCAGCGTCCAGCCCTTTTTCTGGTAATAAAAGCCCACAAAGTCCCTCAGAGTAGGTACCTCTCCCCGCCTCTCAGTCAGCGTGGCTCCGGTGGGCTCGACTCCGCCAAAGAGCCACGGGTGACACGTGACCAGAACTGGCCAATCCCAGTCTCACAGCCTCAAACAGCGATTGGCTCCAGGTCAGACATGTGACCCCATAAGAGCCAATGAGACATCACGAGACTTTTGCTGAGGCTTCTGGGAAAGAGACAGGCGCTCTTTCCGGCTGAATCTAAACGCTGACAGGCTACAGGGGGTGAATATGCTACAGCCAAGTTTCTAACATACAGTTCCGACAACTGAAGTCCATACAGGAAAAGGCAGAGTTGACTCGTGGGGAGAACCTGAGTCCTGATGACTTTACTTGAGCCCTGAATCCAGCTAGCTGTGCCTGACTTTGCAGTTAGGTGAGCCTAACTCAAATTTCTTTCCAGCTTAAGCCAATTTAGGTTGATATTTCAGGCAGCTGAAGCGAACTGATGTATATGTGTATATCTGATTAGTACCTCACAGGATGTGAAAAATGGAATGAACTGATAGCTGGCTTGTAAAACAGTGTATATATATACATGATTATTAAAAACACTGGTCACAGGTATTGATTAATAATAACAAGTGCAAAGAGAAAAAAGTGGGCATGGGAGAGAAATGACTTAGTGTGATATGTGGTTATTCTGACTCTTGAAAATATTCCAAAACATTTGTTTAAACAATTTTATCATAAAGCTATTTCAGCAATAATAATAAGAATAATAACAAGAGCCATTTGCTGAATGCTTCCTGCGGGCCAGAGGCCGTTGAAATGACTATATTATGTAATCTGCTTGAGTCCTCATAATGACCTTACAAGGTGGTTGTTATTATTATCATTCCCACTAACAGATAAGGAAACTGAAGCACAGACAAGTTAAGTTACTCACCCACAGTTACACTGTAAATAAAAGGCAGGATTCAAATGCAGACATTCTGATGCAGCTCGTGCTTTTAGCCATGACACTGAATCTGAACCTACACTCAGAGTTCTAATGCTGTTCCAGTGAAGCAGAAACTCAAACTCAGGCACTCCCCAAAGCATCAAATGGGAATGTAATATACCACTATTTTAACCCTGGAAGAGTCTTAAGGACTAATTCCTACATAGTTCTGCATTATGAAAGTATACATATTTAACCACATTAGTGATCATCATTTTTTTAAAAAGTGTGAAAACCCTCACAAACCTCAACCAATTGCATCCTTTGGTTAAACAAAAGTCCTAGATGTTCCCAAGACTAAGAGGTATATTAATTAGTACTACCTTTCCAGAAAATAACATTTGCACCTTCCACAAAGTCAACTTTATGAGGACATTCCCATCACTAAGTTACTTTTCACCACTTTTATAGAACAGAAACTTATTTTAAAATCTACCCATCTTAGTATAATATAAAAAAGAAAACAATTTATGAACTGGACTTTCTCAAAATTAAACCTTTTTCCTCTTTGAAAGACACTATTATGTTAGAAGGATACGAAGCCAAGCTAAAGACTGAGAAAAAACCAACGGCAAATCACATACCTGAAAAAGGATTTGTATCCAAATATATAAAGAATTCTCAAAACTCAACAGTAAGAAAACAACCCAATTAAAAGCTAGGCAAAAGATTTCAATGGCACTCCACCAAGAGGATCTAATGATGGCAAATACGCACATGAAAAGATGTCCAATGGCATTAGTCATCAGAGAAATGCAAATTAAAACCATGATAAGATACTACCACATACCTATTAGAATGGCTAAATTAAAATCACTGATAGTGTCAGTGATGTGGAATAGGTGGAATTCTCGTACATTGCTAGTGGGAGAGTATAAAATGGTACAGACACTCTGGAAAAAGGGTTGACAGTTTCTTATAAAGTTAAAAATATACTCACTATACCATCCAGCA
Source organism: Mesoplodon mirus (assembly GCF_964341445.2). NCBI lineage: Eukaryota > Metazoa > Chordata > Mammalia > Artiodactyla > Ziphiidae > Mesoplodon > Mesoplodon mirus. Next base: position 29,842,033 of record NC_138994.1, read on the forward strand.
ATCCCCTCTCCCCAGAGACAGCTACCCTAGAGATAGAGAAATGAAAACTATGTTTGCACAAAAGTCTGTACACAAATGTTTACAGCAGCTCTATTCCTAAATGTTAAAAATTGGAAACAACGCAAATGTCCTTTAATGAGTGACAATGGAAAACTACTCAGTAATAAAAAGGAATAAACTTTCAATACATGCAATAACTTAGATGAATCTCAAAGACAGAGTAAAAGAACCCAGTCTCAAAAGCTTACATGTATGATTCCATGTATAGGACATTCTCAAAAAGACAAAACTATAGGGATGGAGAAAAGGTCAGTGGTTGCAGAGGTTATAGGATGGGGACAGTTAACTATAAAAGGATAGCATCAGGGAATTCTGGGGGGTGATAATATTATTCTGTATTCTGATTGTAGTGATGGTTGCACAAACTACACGTGTTAAATTAACAGGATAAAAGAAAAAAGTTAGTTTTACTGTATGATAATTTTAAGAATAAAATTTTAAAATTATGTTTAAATATGAATCTCAATGTCACAATGGACACGGTTTTTAAAAACTGGAAAGAAATAAAGAAGGATAAGTTTGTTAATAAAAGGTAAACCTGGGCTTCCCTGGTGGCGCAGTGGTTGAGAGTCTGCCTGCCGATGGGGGGGACACGGGTTCGAGACCTGGAATGGGAGGATCCCACATGCCACGGGGCAACTGGGCCCGTGAGCCACAACTACTGAGCATGCGCATCTAGAGCCTGTGCTCCGCAACGAGAGGGGCCACGGCAGTGAGAGGCCCACGCACCATGATGAGGAGTGGCCCCCGCTCGCCACAACTAGAGATGGCCCTTGCACAGAAACGAAGACCCAACACAGACAAAAATAAATAAAAAATAAATAAAAATAAATACATTGAAAAGGAGAACCTATACATTTCCCTTTCTGCAAATGTAGGTTTTCGAGGCAAGAGTAGAGCCTCAGAAAGAATGTCTGCAAACAGAACAATCACTAGTTCATTAAGTGCAAAATGTAGGATACTTTTGAAGAATCCCATCACAGCTAGATAATTGGTCCAGGACCAAAAGTAAATACTGGAAGAAAAATGAAATCAACAGTGTTCCACAGAGGTGGTAGGCAGACTGGCCTGGACTAAGACATCTTCAGTAATAGATAATAAGGGTGCTGATTTGTAAGCATCATTCTCGTCCCACTGTGGACTTCCTTCTGCGACAGTATAAGGATACCACCAGATCATCTTGAAATCAAGTCATGAAATGTACTTTTATGTTTTTAAAAATCCATTCTTGTCCTTAAATTAACTTTTCTTATTAGTTTAGTCATGGTCCTCTATTACTTCTAAAACATTAAATCTTATTTGATTAGAGACAGACTTCAAAAAATAAAAATAAACTGTGATCAAATAGCAGGAACAAAGAGTAGTAACTAAAATTTCTTCAATCTAAACTGAAGATGATTTCTGTATCTCTGTCTTTTACATTTGTCTCCATTAAGGGAAAAAAATGATGTACCTCATAATTAACTTGGCTGGAATGAATCAGACTGCATTTGCAAAGGTTTCAGAAGACCAATGAGCTGTGCTAAACAGTACCACTATCCACCTGAGCAGAAATTACTATCCATAAGTTTCTTTACATAACTAACGAAACAAAAATTTAAACAAAAGAAGAACTACTAGAAAAATATTAGAGATTCATTTTTTAAGTCAATAATTTGCCTCACACATTATTATTTTCCCTGTGGAAACCCAATTATTACCCTGAAAACAAGACCACGTTAGAAAGTAAATGCATTGTGACAAAAGAAAGAAAAGGCAGATTGATACATTATTAAAATAACTCACACGCCATACCCTGAGGAGTAAGGAAGCCATGGCAGAGCAGGCCCCCTTCTCCTCAATGGACAGCACAGCTGTGGGGAAGACACTGCAGCTAGCACAAGCGTGTCACACTTCCTCAGGGAGGAAGCAAGTTACACACCACTCTAGAGAGGGCGCCCATAAACTGACGGCCACGCTCATTACCCAACGTCCAGGCCACCCACAGGCTGACTGCAACCCAACTTTCCCACCATTCCCACACAGGCCCCAGGAACCGTCAGGCCTCTGAGGCTCTGCCAATGCCCTTCCCTCTACCCAAATATCCTTTCCCTCCTCTCTCCGGACCTCAATCCTGCCCAGCTCTAAATGAACACTTCAAGGCCTATTTCCCTAAGAATGCCTCTCTCAAAACCAAAATTACTTCCTAGACAATGATCTGCCTCTTACTCATCCATTATCTTGGATTAAATACACCATGTAAGATGCCTTATCTGACCAACACAACTATTTTATAAATAGGAGTCATGTTTTATATCATCTATGACATGACATGACAACCAATCAGCTCACTAAAACCATTCAATAAATACTCTAATTGAATTTCCCAAAGAGTTGACCTAAAATAACCTAAATGCTAAGCAGTTCAAGAACTGTCCTGAACCAAATTCACTTCTCATTTGAATGCCAATGTCATAGATAGGGATGTTGTATTGTCTTTAAATGTACTTGCCTTTATCCAAAACTAGAATCTCTGATGAATCTATGGGACACACATGTAAAATATTCTGCAAAGGAAAAAAGCTTTATTTAGTGTACTGTGCTTAATATTCAGCCAGACTTGCATTTTTCTCTAAAACTTATACAATTACTGAGTATGCAAGAAGCATTAGAAGAGAGACTAAGTCTATTGAGAAGAAAACTGGAAGCGAAGGTCATCAATCATTTTCTACTTTGAATCATCTCTTTCATAAAGAGGTAAATTCTCCTAAATTCCAGAATGAATGGAATTCAATACAGCAAAGTAAAATGCTTTAAATACATAAAATAAATATCTTGATGGACCTTCCACCATCTGTTTTAGTAACTTAAATTATAAAAAAGAACCCTAACTTTAAGAAAAGTTATATCAAGAGCTAAAATTGAGATTGTTTTTCCATCTATTACTTTGATTTTCCTGACCCATTTTTGAGAACTGTCAGCATTCTGGATCAATAATTCCAAATTATTTCTTGAAGAGAGTGAGATTCCTCCCAAGTCATTTAATATGCTTACTAATCAATAAAGATATGAAAAAACAAAAAATCCATATTTATGAGGCAAGCAAATTATATTAAAAGACTGACTTTGAGAAAAGGTTGCTGCTTGCCAAGAAAATTTTATTATTATAAAATATTTTCTGTCATTTGTATTTCTTCATTTTCCCTTCCAGATTATCTGTGTAGCCTTGTAAACACATCATAATCCAAAGCAGTGGAGCTTTACCAATAAAATGTAAATCAACACAAGAGAGCCAACTGCATAATTAAAACAAAAGCGTACCGGGCTTCCCTGGTGGCGCAGTGGTTGAGAGTCTGCCTGCCGACGCAGGGGACACGGGTTCGTGCCCCAGTCCGGGAAGATCCCACATGCCGTGGAGCGGCTGGGCCCATGAGCCATGGCCATTGAGCCTGCGCGTCCGGCGCCTGTGCTCCACAACAGGAGAGGCGACAACAGTGAGAGGCCCGCGTACCGCAAAAAAATAAAAAATGGGCTTCCCTGGTGGCGCAGTGGTTGAGAGTCCGCCTGCCGATGCAGGGGACACGGGTTTGTGTCCCGGTTCAGGAAGATACCACATGCCGCAGAGTGGCTGGGCCCATGAGCCATGGCTGCTGTGCCTGCGCGTCCGGAGTCTGTGCTGCGCAACGGGAGAGGCCACAACAGTGAGAGGCCTGCGTACCGCAAAAAAAAAAAAAAAAAAAAAAAAAAACCAGAAGTTGCAAAACTGTTTCCTATCCCAGACTCCTATCTTCCGTCTTACAATACTGTAACTGACACTTCAGAGAATCAAAGTCCACACCGTGTAGGATTTTTCCCACCAGTACAAAACACTGGCTCAAGGGCAAGTTCGAACTGGCTATTAATTCAGTTCAGCAAACATTTCCTGAGGCCAGGCCCTGTGTTAGCAGCACTAAACGCAAAGAGGAAGCATGCCATCACTGCTTTCAAGAAACTCAGACTCTAGCAAGACAGGCAAAGCACAAATGAAAAATAGCAAGAAATACCTTCCATCTGCCGAAAGGCATGAGCTGCCCTCAAAAGAAGAACACAAGTTCACTGTGCAGAGATGATAGGGAGAGCACAGGGGAGTTTATCAGAGAGAATGCACAAGAAGTCACCAAGACAAGAAAAAGCACATGATACACTCCAGGTGTGTCAGAGAAAGAGGGAAAGGAGCTAAGAATGCCCTCCAATGCCACAGGAAGTGAGGGCTTTATTCCATAGCAATGGAGCATGATGGGAGGTGTTTAAATAAAGGAGGAACCTATCGGGCAGTGCAGTGGTTGGGACTCCGCGCTTCCTCCACGGCGGAAAGGGGCGGGGAGAGGGTTTGATCCCTAGTCGGGGAACTAAGATCCCGCAGGCGGCATGGTGTGGTCAAAAAAAAAGGAACCTATCATGTAGAAGTCCTGTGAACAACTGGTGATAAGCAGGCATTGCCATTAATAACAGACCACTAAGCAGTCCAAGTAATAGAGATTGAGAATTCAAGCGCAGCCGCTCCTGAGCTATACCACTCATAATGCAGGGAGCAGCAATCCTGGGCAAAGAAGACGTAAGATCCTCTGACCTGACAGTCACAACATTGCTCCGGCGGACCACGCTTGCAGACCTCCCACCACCATCTCTGTTGGTTCCGAGACTGCTCTTCTTGCCTCTTCCCACCCTCGCTCACTCTCCCCACTTTCTACCTCACCAAACGGCCCCAAGGTACAGGTCTCCTCCATCCTTCCAAAGCTCAATTTATGCCACTTCGCTTTTAAGAAAGACCCATGTTAGCGCCTGTTTTCCCAACCAAAAGAAATCCAAAGAGGTATCTATTTTCACAAAAAAGGGGGGAAAATGAGAACAGTGCCCGGCACGTGTTGTGCAGCAGCCCGTACAGAGGCAATTCGCACTGTGCGCTGCAAAAGCGGGTGCAAGGGGCACCACCCAGCTCCTTCCTGGGAACCACACTCAGCACCTCAGCATCAAGCCACCATAGCTTTGAACTGTCACTGAGCTTCCGTACTTTAGCTCAATTTATTCTGTGCATCCGTTAGCAAGATGTGTCCTATGGTCACTGCTTCTTCGCTTTACGCCACTTCGGCTTATGAAAGGTTTCATGGGAACGCTCTGCTTTCAGTCATTGGGGGAAACCCATACTTATTGTCCTCCCGCCTCCCTCCAGCCTACGCATCCACTCTCGGCCTGGCCTTTCCAGCTTTGAAAAGACAACCTGGCTCCGCCCTCTACCGCCTATATACTGCAGTGAAAGATGAGGGGAGAAGCTGACAGGCAGACAAAAGGCAGCAGCAGTGAGTGAGGCCTGACGACAGACAACGGAAGAGTTCCAGGCCCCTTCAACTTTTGAGATGTTTGGTATAATAAAAAATGTAGAAACACCTAAGGGATGGGATGAGAAAGAGCTCAAAATGGACTTCAGTATTTGTTAGCATTTGTTAAATATGGGTGGTACATACACGGGGTACAATGTAAGATTCTCCACTTTTCTCAGTATGAAATTTTTAATTAAAAATATACCAAAACACGGTTTTAAAAATTACAGGATATTTAAAATGTTTATACATTTGACAAGTTAATACAACACAAAAAATGAATTCTAATTGTGTAATTCACAAGGTAATCCAACAAATATTTAGAGTATTGTATCCTCAGGCATTACATGGCCTCCCTTTAAACTTCCTCAGCTCTCCCTCAGTGGGCTATAATTCCCAGTTTACTTTAAGGGAACTTCAATATTTAAGTTATGGTTGGTGTTTATGTCCCTTATACAAACATGCATTCATTTGGAGAAATCAATTATCAAACAAACATCAAAAGTAATCATTTCTACATTACTAATGTGACTTTGCCCGTTAGAGATCAGAATGGCATTACAAGATCATCAGTCACTTATTCTATAGGCCAGAGTTGATGCTATTGACATTTTGGGCTGAACAATTCTTTGTTGCGGAAAGGCTGTCCTGTGCTTCATAAATGTTTCAGCAGCATCCTGGCCTCTGACCACTAGGTGCCAGGAGCACGTCTCCTGACTTACGACAACTAAAGATGTCTGTCTCCAGACATCAGCAAATGTCCCCTGGGGGGCAAAATCATTCCTGGTTGACACCTACTGATCTAAACAAGCATAGAGTGTTTGCTTGCCAAATAACAGCAACAGAAGATGGATAAATCCATGGATTCCAAAGGTCCTAGAATTAGCAAATCTTCTCTATAAAACTCCTAGCCCACATCTAGAAAATATTACAAAAAGAAGCAAAATGAAAAGAAAAACTAACAACACATGAGCTAAAATCTTTACTAGGGACAGAACACAGCATAGTGATCCAAAGCACAGGCTTGGAGCCAGAGGACTTACATTCAGAACTCACCAGCTGTCACTCACCAACTGTGTCACTCACCAGCTGTGTGACCTGGAGCAAATGACTTAGCCTCAAGTATCTCAACTTGCTCACCTCTAAAATGGCAAGGAGACAACTAATACCTACCTCCTATGGTTATTTATTTTCACTTAAGAATTAAGCGAAATAATACGTGTAAAGTGCTTAAAAGAATGCCTGGCATACAGTGAGTGCTCAGTAAGTGTTAGCTATTGTTATTTCACTAAAATTCCATATTTTCAATTTATACAAAGTGGAAATCACTTTACAGATTTCAACATACAACACTCTATTTTTAGAAAATAAAATATCATGCTATGTAACTACTTTATCTACTTGACAGAGGAATTATTTTCACCCATTTTCACCATCTCGGTAAAATAATAATGGTTATGATTATGCAATCATAAGAGTGATTATGCTCTCCAATAGCCATTGGAGAAACAAGTGTACTTGTACATCACTGACAAACACAAGCTAACCCCTAAAACTGGCTCTGAGGGGAGATCACAAAGCCTACCATCAACATTAATCAGCAAACATATCAGCCAGGGATATCTCAATAAAAGTAACACAGAAGTAGAGATTAGGGACAGAATTACTAACTCCGGGAGCTATGGGGGGAACTGACTTAATTTCAAGAGTTAATGTCTCTGATATGTAGGCTCAGGTGCCCACCTCAGCACTGGATATGAAGATGCCTACCACAATTAATCAGGTCCCAACAGTTCATTTCTAACTGCGGTCTCCCTGAACCTCACTGCGGGTACTTCTGTAGCGTAGCTCTCCATACAAGGCAGGTCTCTGGTAACTGCCTTCTCTGGTTCTTCAGAAAACAGCATGACCTGGCTACACATACTCCTGAAGAAGTTCAAGCGTCTTCTTGAAAAACATAAAATAGAAACTGCCAGCCGAAGTCAAAGTGAGACAATGTCTCAAGCCACACTAAAATGGACTATAAAAAATACAGAGATCTAGGGCTTCCCTGGTGGCGCAGTGGTTGAGAGTCCGCCTGCCGATGTAGGGGACACGGATTCGTGCCCCGGTCCGGGAAGATCCCACAAGCCGCGGAGCGGCTGGGCCCGTGAGCGATGGCTGCTGGGCCTGCGCGTCCGGAGCCTGTGCTCCGCAACGGGAGAGGCCACAACAGTGAGAGGCCCGCGTATCACGAAAAAAAAAAAAAAAAAAAAAATACAGAGATCTAGAAACTACCTCTAAACGACGCCAGCACCAGACACACCTCACCATGTAGCCAACACTCTTGCCCAGGATACACGGATACACCCGTGTCTACAGCATGCAACCCTGCCATGTAGCGGACAGACACTGACCAAGCTGGGTCTTGTACAGCCTCTGCCACGGGGACAGAAAGGCCCGGAGAAGGGCGCTGAGTCGCTTAAACCCACCAGTGTGGGAAGAAGCACCACGTCCACCCATTGAGAAGGCCACCCCTATTTGCCTTGACTCTTTCTCTTCCTGTTAAACATTATCCGACTTTCACCAAAAGAATACACAACACTAACTTTCTGCAAACTCCTGCCCCTGTGGGGAACGGCATTCCTGGAGACAAAAAAGCTGGAATCAGTAACCAAGGTTCTAATTCAAATCCGGTCTAATTCAAATCCATTAACCCCTGTGATCCGTTGCCGATCTACAAAAAGAGCCTAACAGCACATTAGTCGTTTGACCAGCCAGCGTCCAGCCCTTTTTCTGGTAATAAAAGCCCACAAAGTCCCTCAGAGTAGGTACCTCTCCCCGCCTCTCAGTCAGCGTGGCTCCGGTGGGCTCGACTCCGCCAAAGAGCCACGGGTGACACGTGACCAGAACTGGCCAATCCCAGTCTCACAGCCTCAAACAGCGATTGGCTCCAGGTCAGACATGTGACCCCATAAGAGCCAATGAGACATCACGAGACTTTTGCTGAGGCTTCTGGGAAAGAGACAGGCGCTCTTTCCGGCTGAATCTAAACGGTGACAGGCTACAGGCGGTGAATATGCTACAGCCAAGTTTCTAACATACAGTTCCGACAACTGAAGTCCATACAGGAAAAGGCAGAGTTGACTCGTGGGGAGAACCTGAGTCCTGATGACTTTACTTGAGCCCTGAATCCAGCTAGCTGTGCCTGACTTTGCAGTTAGGTGAGCCTAACTCAAATTTCTTTCCAGCTTAAGCCAATTTAGGTTGATATTTCAGGCAGCTGAAGCGAACTGATGTATATGTGTATATCTGATTAGTACCTCACAGGATGTGAAAAATGGAATGAACTGATAGCTGGCTTGTAAAACAGTGTATATATATACATGATTATTAAAAACACTGGTCACAGGTATTGATTAATAATAACAAGTGCAAAGAGAAAAAAGTGGGCATGGGAGAGAAATGACTTAGTGTGATATGTGGTTATTCTGACTCTTGAAAATATTCCAAAACATTTGTTTAAACAATTTTATCATAAAGCTATTTCAGCAATAATAATAAGAATAATAACAAGAGCCATTTGCTGAATGCTTCCTGCGGGCCAGAGGCCGTTGAAATGACTATATTATGTAATCTGCTTGAGTCCTCATAATGACCTTACGAGGTGGATGTTATTATTATCATTCCCACTAACAGATAAGGAAACTGAAGCACAGACAAGTTAAGTTACTCACCCACAGTTACACTGTAAATAAAAGGCAGGATTCAAATGCAGACATTCTGATGCAGCTCGTGCTTTTAGCCATGCCACTGAATCTGAACCTACACTCAGAGTTCTAATGCTGTTCCAGTGAAGCAGAAACTCAAACTCAGGCACTCCCCAAAGCATCAAATGGGAATGTAATATACCACTCTTTTAACCCTGGAAGAGTCTTAAGGACTAATTCCTACATAGTTCTGCATTATGAAAGTATACATATTTAACCACATTAGTGATCATCATTTTTTTAAAAAGTGTGAAAACCCTCACAAACCTCAACCAATTGCATCCTTTGGTTAAACAAAAGTCCTAGATGTTCCCAAGACTAAGAGGTATATTAATTAGTACTACCTTTCCAGAAAATAACATTTGCACCTTCCACAAAGTCAACTTTATGAGGACATTCCCATCACTAAGTTACTTTTCACCACTTTTATAGAACAGAAACTTATTTTAAAATCTACCCATCTTAGTATAATATAAAAAAGAAAACAATTTATGAACTGGACTTTCTCAAAATTAAACCTTTTTCCTCTTTGAAAGACACTATTATGTTAGAAGGATACGAAGCCAAGCTAAAGACTGAGAAAAAACCAACGGCAAATCACATACCTGAAAAAGGATTTGTATCCAAATATATAAAGAATTCTCAAAACTCAACAGTAAGAAAACAACCCAATTAAAAGCTAGGCAAAAGATTTCAATGGCACTCCACCAAGAGGATCTAATGATGGCAAATACGCACATGAAAAGATGTCCAATGGCATTAGTCATCAGAGAAATGCAAATTAAAACCATGATAAGATACTACCACATACCTATTAGAATGGCTAAATTAAAATCACTGATAGTGTCAGTGATGTGGAATAGGTGGAATTCTCGTACATTGCTAGTGGGAGAGTATAAAATGGTACAGACACTCTGGAAAAAGGGTTGACAGTTTCTTATAAAGTTAAAAATATACTCACTATACCATCCAGCAATCCCCTCTCCCCAGAGACAGCTACCCTAGAGATAGAGAAATGAAAACTATGTTTGCACAAAAGTCTGTACACAAATGTTTACAGCAGCTCTATTCCTAAATGTTAAAAATTGGAAACAACGCAAATGTCCTTTAATGAGTGACAATGGAAAACTACTCAGTAATAAAAAGGAATAAACTTTCAATACATGCAATAACTTAGATGAATCTCAAAGACAGAGTAAAAGAACCCAGTCTCAAAAGCTTACATGTATGATTCCATGTATAGGACATTCTCAAAAAGACAAAACTATAGGGATGGAGAAAAGGTCAGTGGTTGCAGAGGTTATAGGATGGGGACAGTTAACTATAAAAGGATAGCATCAGGGAATTCTGGGGGGTGATAATATTATTCTGTATTCTGATTGTAGTGATGGTTGCACAAACTACACGTGTTAAATTAACAGGATAAAAGAAAAAAGTTAGTTTTACTGTATGATAATTTTAAGAATAAAATTTTAAAATTATGTTTAAATATGAATCTCAATGTCACAATGGACACGGTTTTTAAAAACTGGAAAGAAATAAAGAAGGATAAGTTTGTTAATAAAAGGTAAACCTGGGCTTCCCTGGTGGCGCAGTGGTTGAGAGTCTGCCTGCCGATGGGGGGGACACGGGTTCGAGACCTGGAATGGGAGGATCCCACATGCCACGGGGCAACTGGGCCCGTGAGCCACAACTACTGAGCATGCGCATCTAGAGCCTGTGCTCCGCAATAAGAGGGGCCACGGCAGTGAGAGGCCCACGCACCATGATGAGGAGTGGCCCCCGCTCGCCACAACTAGAGAAGGCCCTTGCACAGAAACGAAGACCCAACACAGACAAAAATAAATAAAAAATAAATAAAAATAAATACATTTAAAAGGAGAACCTATACATTTCCCTTTCTGCAAATGTAGGTTTTTGAGGCAAGAGTAGAGCCTCAGAAAGAATGTCTGCAAACAGAACAATCACTAGTTCAACTAAGTACAAAATGTAGGATACTTTTGAAGAATCCCATCACAGCTAGATAATTGGTCCAGGACCAAAAGTAAATACTGGAAGAAAAATGAAATCAACAGTGTTCCACAGAGGTGGTAGGCAGACTGGCCTGGACTAAGACATGTTCAGTAATAGATAATAAGGGTGCTGATTTGTAAGCATCATTCTCGTCCCACTGTGGACTTCCTTCTGCGACAGTATAAGGATACCACCAGATCATCTTGAAATCAAGTCATGAAATGTACTTTTATGTTTTTAAAAATCAATTCTTGTCCTTAAATTAACTTTTCTTATTAGTTTAGTCATGGTCCTCTATTACTTCTAAAACATTAAATCTTATTTGATTAGAGACAGACTTCAAAAAATAAAAATAAACTGTGATCAAATAGCAGGAACAAAGAGTAGTAACTAAAATTTCTTCAATCTAAACTGAAGATGATTTCTGTATCTCTGTCTTTTACATTTGTCTCCATTAAGGGAAAAAAATGATGTACCTCATAATTAACTTGGCTGGAATGAATCAGACTGCATTTGTAAAGGTTTCAGAAGACCAATGAGCTGTGCTAAACAGTACCACTATCCACCTGAGCAGAAATTACTATCCATAAGTTTCTTTACATAACTAACGAAACAAAAATTTAAACAAAAGAAGAACTACTAGAAAAATATTAGAGATTCATTTTTTAAGTCAATAATTTGCCTCACACATTATTATTTTCCCTGTGGAAACCCAATTATTACCCTGAAAACAAGACCACGTTAGAAAGTAAATGCATTGTGACAAAAGAAAGAAAAGGCAGATTGATACGTTATTAAAATAACTCACACGCCATACCCTGAGGAGTAAGGAAGCCATGGCAGAGCAGGCCCCTTTCTCCTCAATGGACAGCACAGCTGTGGGGAAGACACTGCAGCTAGCACAAGCGTGTCACACTTCTTCAGGGAGGAAGCAAGTTACACACCACTCTAGAGAGGGCGCCCATAAACTCACGGCCACGCTCATTACCCAACGTCCAGGCCACCCACAGGCTGACTGCAACCCAACTTTCCCACCATTCCCACACAGGCCCCAGGAACCGTCAGGCCTCTGAGGCTCTGCCAATGCCCTTCCCTCTACCCAAATATCCTTTCCCTCCTCTCTCCGGACCTCAATCCTGCCCAGCTCTAAATGAACACTTCAAGGCCTATTTCCCTAAGAATGCCTCTCTCAAAACCAAAATTACTTCCTAGACAATGATCTGCCTCTTACTCACCCATTATCTTGGATTAAATACATCATGTAAGATGCCTTATCTGACCAACACAACTATTTTATAAATAGGAGTCATGTTTTATATCATCTATGACATGACATGACAACCAATCAGCTCACTAAAACCATTCAATAAATACTCTAATTGAATTTCCCAAAGAGTTGACCTAAAATAACCTAAATGCTAAGCAGTTCAAGAACTGTCCTGAACCAAATTCACTTCTCATTTGAATGCCAATGTCATAGATAGGGATGTTGTATTGTCTTTAAATGTACTTGCCTTTATCCAAAACTAGAATCTCTGATGAATCTATGGGACACACATGTAAAATATTCTGCAAAGGAAAAAAGCTTTATTTAGTGTACTGTGCTTAATATTCAGCCAGACTTGAATTTTTCTCTAAAACTTATACAATTACTGAGTATGCAAGAAGCATTAGAAGAGAGACTAAGTCTATTGAGAAGAAAACTGGAAGCGAAGGTCAGCAATCATTTTCTACTTTGAATCATCTCTTTCATAAAGAGGTAAATTCTCCTAAATTCCAGAATGAATGGAATTCAATACAGCAAAGTAAAATGCTTTAAATACATAAAATAAATATCTTGATGGACCTTCCACCATCTGTTTTAGTAACTTAAATTATAAAAAAGAACCCTAACTTTAAGAAAAGTTATATCAAGAGCTAAAATTGAGATTGTTTTTCCATCTATTACTTTGATTTTCCTGACCCATTTTTGAGAACTGTCAGCATTCTGGATCAATAATTCCAAATTATTTCTTGAAGAGAGTGAGATTCCTCCCAAGTCATTTACTATGCTTACTAATCAATAAAGATATGAAAAAACAAAAAATCCATATTTATGAGGCAAGCAAATTATATTAAAAGACTGACTTTGAGAAAAGGTTGCTGCTTGCCAAGAAAATTTTATTATTATAAAATATTTTCTGTCATTTGTATTTCTTCATTTTCCCTTCCAGATTATCTGTGTAGCCTTGTAAACACATCATAATCCAAAGCAGTGGAGCTTTACCAATAAAATGTACATCAACGCAAGAGAGCCAACTGCATAATTAAAACAAAAGTGTACCGGGCTTCCCTGGTGGCGCAGTGGTTGAGAGTCCACCTGCCGATGCAGGGGACACGGGTTCGTGCCCCAGTCCGGGAGGATCCCACATGCCGTGGAGCGGCTGGGCCCGTGAGCCATGGCCGTTGAGCCTGCGCGTCCGGCGCCTGTGCTCCACAACAGGAGAGGCCACAACAGTGAGAGGCCCGCGTACCGCAAAAAAATAAAAAACTGGGCTTCCCTGGTGGCGCAGTGGTTGAGAGTCCGCCTGCCGATGCAGGGGACACGGGTTTGTGTCCCGGTTCAGGAAGATACCACATGCCGCAGAGTGGCTGGGCCCATGAGCCATGGCTGCTGTGCCTGCGCGTCCGGAGTCTGTGCTGCGCAACGGGAGAGGCCACAACAGTGAGAGGCCTGCGTACCGCAAAAAAAAAAAAAAAAAAAAAAACAGAAGGTGCAAAACTGTTTCCCATCCCAGGCTCCTATCTTCCGTCTTACAATACTGTAACTGACACTTCAGAGAATCAAAGTCCACACCGTGTAGGATTTTTCCCACCAGTACAAAACACTGGCTCAAGGGCAAGTTCGAACTGGCTATTAATTCAGTTCAGCAAACATTTCCTGAGGCCAGGCCCTGTGTTAGCAGCACTAAACGCAAAGAGGAAGCATGCCATCACTGCTTTCAAGAAACTCAGATTCTAGCAAGACAGGCAAAGCACAAATGAAAAATAGCAAGAAATACCTTCCATCTGCCGAAAGGCATGAGCTGCCCTCAAAAGAAGAACACAAGTTCACTGTGCAGAGATGATAGGGAGAGCACAGGGGAGTTTATCAGAGAGAATGCACAAGAAGTCACCAAGACAAGAAAAAGCACATGATACACTCCAGGTGTGTCAGAGAAAGAGGGAAAGGAGCTAAGAATGCCCTCCAATGCCACAGGAAGTGAGGGCTTTATTCCATAGCAATGGAGCATGATGGGAGGTGTTTAAGTAAAGGAGGAACCTATCGGGCAGTGCAGTGGTTGGGACTCCGCGCTTCCTCCATGGCGGAAAGGGGCGGGGAGAGGGTTTGATCCCTGGTCGGGGAACTAAGATCCCGCAGGCGGCATGGTGTGGTCAAAAAAAAAGGAACCTATCATGTAGAAGTCCTGTGAACAACTGGTGATAAGCAGGCATTGCCATTAATAACAGACCACTAAGCAGTCCAAGTAATAGAGATTGAGAATTCAAGCGCAGCCGCTCCTGAGCTATACCACTCATAATGCAGGGAGCAGCAATCCTGGGCAAAGAAGACCTAAGATCCTCTGACCTGACAGTCACAACATTGCTCCGGCGGACCACGCTTGCAGACCTCCCACCACCATCTCTGTTGGTTCCGAGACTGCTCTTCTTGCCTCTTCCCACCCTCGCTCACTCTCCCCACTTTCTACCTCACCAAACGGCCCCAAGGTACAGGTCTCCTCCATCCTTCCAAAGCTCAATTTATGCCACTTCGCTTTTAAGAAAGACCCACGTTAGCGCCTGTTTTCCCAACCAAAAGAAATCCAAAGAGGTATCTATTTTCACAAAAAAGGGGGGAAAATGAGAACAGTGCCCGGCACGTGTTGTGCAGCAGCCCGTACAGAGGCAATTCGCACTGTGCGCTGCAAAAGCGGGTGCAAGGGGCACCACCCAGCTCCTTCCTGGGAACCACACTCAGCACCTCAGCATCAAGCCACCATAGCTTTGAACTGTCACTGAGCTTCTGTACTTTAGCTCAATTTATTTTGTGCATCCGTTAGCAAGATGTGTCCTATGGTCACTGCTTCTTCGCTTTACGCCACTTCGGCTTATGAAAGGTTTCATGGGAACGCTCTGCTTTCAGTCATTGGGGGAAACCCATACTTATTGTCCTCCCGCCTCCCTCCAGCCTACGCATCCACTCTCGGCCTGGCCTTTCCAGCTTTGAAAAGACAACCTGGCTCCGCCCTCTACCGCCTATATACTGCAGTGAAAGATGAGGGGAGAAGCTGACAGGCAGACAAAAGGCAGCAGCAGTGAGTGAGGCCTGACGACAGACAACGGAAGAGTTCCAGGCCCCTTCAACTTTTGAGACGTTTGGTATAATAAAAAATGTAGAAACACCTAAGGGATGGGATGAGAAAGAGCTCAAAATGGACTTCAGTATTTGTTAGCATTTGTTAAATATGGGTGGTACATACACGGGGTACAATGTAAGATTCTCCACTTTTCTCAGTATGAAATTTTTAATTAAAAAAATACCAAAACACGGTTTTAAAAATTACAGGATATTTAAAATGTTTATACATTTGACAAGTTAATACAACACAAAAAATGAAATCTAATTGTGTAATTCACAAGGTAATCCAACAAATATTTAGAGTATTGTATCCTCAGGCATTACATGGCCTCCCTTTAAACTTCCTCAGCTCTCCCTCAGTGGGCTATAATTCCCAGTTTACTTTAAGGGAACTTCAATATTTAAGTTATGGTTGCTGTTTATGTCCCTTATACAAACATGCATTCATTTGGGGGAATCAATTATCAAACAAACATCAAAAGTAATCATTTCTACATTACTAATGTGACTTTGCCCGTTAGAGATCAGAATGGCATTACAAGGTCATCAGTCACTTATTCTATAGGCCAGAGTTGATGCTATTGACATTTTGGGCTGAACAATTCTTTGTTGCGGAAGGCTGTCCTGTGCTTCATAAATGTTTCAGCAGCATCCTGGCCTCTGACCACTAGGTGCCAGGAGCACGTCTCCTGACTTACGGCAACTAAAGATGTCTGTCTCCAGACATCAGCAAATGTCCCCTGGGGGGCAAAATCATTCCTGGTTGACACCTACTGATATAAACAAGCATAGCGTGTTTGCTTGCCAAATAACAGCAACAGAAGATGGATAAATCCATGGATTCCAAAGGTCCTAGAATTAGCAAATCTTCTCTATAAAACTCCTAGCCCACATCTAGAAAATATTACAAAAAGAAGCAAAATGAAAAGAAAAACTAACAACACATGAGCTAAAATCTTTACCAGGGACAGAACACAGCATAGTGATCCAAAGCACAGGCTTGGAGCCAGAGGACTTACATTCAGAACTCACCAGCTGTCACTCACCAACTGTGTCACTCACCAGCTGTGTGACCTGGAGCAAATGACTTAGCCTCAAGTATCTCAACTTGCTCACCTCTAAAATGGCAAGGAGACAACTAATACCTACCTCCTATGGTTATTTATTTTCACTTAAGAATTAAGCGAAATAATACGTGTAAAGTGCTTAAAAGAATGCCTGGCATACAGTGAGTGCTCAGTAAGTGTTAGCTATTGTTATTTCACTAAAATTCCATATTTTCAATTTATACAAAGTGGAAATCACTTTACAGATTTCAACATACAACACTCTATTTTTAGAAAATAAAATATCATGCTATGTAACTACTTTATCTACTTGACAGAGGAATTATTTTCACCCATTTTCACCATCTCGGTAAAATAATAATGGTTATGATTATGCAATCATAAGAGTGATTATGCTCTCCAATAGCCATTGGAGAAACAAGTGTACTTGTACATCACTGACAAACACAAGCTAACCCCTAAAACTGGCTCTGAGGGGAGATCACAAAGCCTACCATCAACATTAATCAGCAAACATATCAGCCAGGGATATCTCAATAAAAGTAACACAGAAGTAGAGATTAGGGACAGAATTACTAACTCCGGGAGCTATGGGGGGAACTGACTTAATTTCAAGAGTTAATGTCTCTGATATGTAGGCTCAGGTGCCCACCTCAGCACTGGATATGAAGATGCCTACCACAATTAATCAGGTCCCAACAGTTCATTTCTAACTGCGGTCTCCCTGAACCTCACTGCGGGTACTTCTGTAGCGTAGCTCTCCATACAAGGCAGGTCTCTGGTAACTGCCTTCTCTGGTTCTTCAGAAAACAGCATGACCTGGCTACACATACTCCTGAAGAAGTTCAAGCGTCTTCTGGAAAAACATAAAATAGAAACTGCCAGCCGAAGTCAAAGTGAGACAATGTCTCAAGCCACACTAAAATGGACTATAAAAAATACAGAGATCTAGGGCTTCCCTGGTGGCGCAGTGGTTGAGAGTCCGCCTGCCGATGTAGGGGACACGGATTCGTGCCCCGGTCCGGGAAGATCCCACAAGCCGCGGAGCGGCTGGGCCCGTGAGCGATGGCTGCTGGGCCTGCGCGTCCGGAGCCTGTGCTCCGCAACGGGAGAGGCCACAACAGTGAGAGGCCCGCGTATCACAAAAAAAAAAAAAAAAAATACAGAGATCTAGAAACTACCTCTAAACGACGCCAGCACCAGACACACCTCACCATGTAGCCAACACTCTTGCCCAGGATACACGGATACACCCGTGTCTACAGCATGCAACCCTGCCATGTAGCGGACAGACACTGACCAAGCTGGGTCTTGTACAGCCTCTGCCACGGGGACAGAAAGGCCCGGAGAAGGGCGCTGAGTCGCTTAAACCCACCAGTGTGGGAAGAAGCACCACGTCCACCCATTGAGAAGGCCACCCCTATTTGCCTTGACTCTTTCTCTTCCTGTTAAACATTATCCGACTTTCACCAAAAGAATACACAACACTAACTTTCTGCAAACTCCTGCCCCTGTGGGGAACGGCATTCCTGGAGACAAAAAAGCTGGAATCAGTAACCAAGGTTCTAATTCAAATCCGGTCTAATTCAAATCCATTAACCCCTGTGATCCGTTGCCGATCTACAAAAAGAGCCTAACAGCACATTAGTCGTTTGACCAGCCAGCGTCCAGCCCTTTTTCTGGTAATAAAAGCCCACAAAGTCCCTCAGAGTAGGTACCTCTCCCCGCCTCTCAGTCAGCGTGGCTCCGGTGGGCTCGACTCCGCCAAAGAGCCACGGGTGACACGTGACCAGAACTGGCCAATCCCAGTCTCACAGCCTCAAACAGCGATTGGCTCCAGGTCAGACATGTGACCCCATAAGAGCCAATGAGACATCACGAGACTTTTGCTGAGGCTTCTGGGAAAGAGACAGGCGCTCTTTCCGGCTGAATCTAAACGCTGACAGGCTACAGGCGGTGAATATGCTACAGCCAAGTTTCTAACATACAGTTCCGACAACTGAAGTCCATACAGGAAAAGGCAGAGTTGACTCGTGGGGAGAACCTGAGTCCTGATGACTTTACTTGAGCCCTGAATCCAGCTAGCTGTGCCTGACTTTGCAGTTAGGTGAGCCTAACTCAAATTTCTTTCCAGCTTAAGCCAATTTAGGTTGATATTTCAGGCAGCTGAAGCGAACTGATGTATATGTGTATATCTGATTAGTACCTCACAGGATGTGAAAAATGGAATGAACTGATAGCTGGCTTGTAAAACAGTGTATATATATACATGATTATTAAAAACACTGGTCACAGGTATTGATTAATAATAACAAGTGCAAAGAGAAAAAAGTGGGCATGGGAGAGAAATGACTTAGTGTGATATGTGGTTATTCTGACTCTTGAAAATATTCCAAAACATTTGTTTAAACAATTTTATCATAAAGCTATTTCAGCAATAATAATAAGAATAATAACAAGAGCCATTTGCTGAATGCTTCCTGCGGGCCAGAGGCCGTTGAAATGACTATATTATGTAATCTGCTTGAGTCCTCATAATGACCTTACGAGGTGGATGTTATTATTATCATTCCCACTAACAGATAAGGAAACTGAAGCACAGACAAGTTAAGTTACTCACCCACAGTTACACTGTAAATAAAAGGCAGGATTCAAATGCAGACATTCTGATGCAGCTCGTGCTTTTAGCCATGCCACTGAATCTGAACCTACACTCAGAGTTCTAATGCTGTTCCAGTGAAGCAGAAACTCAAACTCAGGCACTCCCCAAAGCATCAAATGGGAATGTAATATACCACTCTTTTAACCCTGGAAGAGTCTTAAGGACTAATTCCTACATAGTTCTGCATTATGAAAGTATACATATTTAACCACATTAGTGATCATCATTTTTTTAAAAAGTGTGAAAACCCTCACAAACCTCAACCAATTGCATCCTTTGGTTAAACAAAAGTCCTAGATGTTCCCAAGACTAAGAGGTATATTAATTAGTACTACCTTTCCAGAAAATAACATTTGCACCTTCCACAAAGTCAACTTTATGAGGACATTCCCATCACTAAGTTACTTTTCACCACTTTTATAGAACAGAAACTTATTTTAAAATCTACCCATCTTAGTATAATATAAAAAAGAAAACAATTTATGAACTGGACTTTCTCAAAATTAAACCTTTTTCCTCTTTGAAAGACACTATTATGTTAGAAGGATACGAAGCCAAGCTAAAGACTGAGAAAAAACCAACGGCAAATCACATACCTGAAAAAGGATTTGTATCCAAATATATAAAGAATTCTCAAAACTCAACAGTAAGAAAACAACCCAATTAAAAGCTAGGCAAAAGATTTCAATGGCACTCCACCAAGAGGATCTAATGATGGCAAATACGCACATGAAAAGATGTCCAATGGCATTAGTCATCAGAGAAATGCAAATTAAAACCATGATAAGATACTACCACATACCTATTAGAATGGCTAAATTAAAATCACTGATAGTGTCAGTGATGTGGAATAGGTGGAATTCTCGTACATTGCTAGTGGGAGAGTATAAAATGGTACAGACACTCTGGAAAAAGGGTTGACAGTTTCTTATAAAGTTAAAAATATACTCACTATACCATCCAGCAATCCCCTCTCCCCAGAGACAGCTACCCTAGAGATAGAGAAATGAAAACTATGTTTGCACAAAAGTCTGTACACAAATGTTTACAGCAGCTCTATTCCTAAATGTTAAAAATTGGAAACAACGCAAATGTCCTTTAATGAGTGACAATGGAAAACTACTCAGTAATAAAAAGGAATAAACTTTCAATACATGCAATAACTTAGATGAATCTCAAAGACAGAGTAAAAGAACCCAGTCTCAAAAGCTTACATGTATGATTCCATGTATAGGACATTCTCAAAAAGACAAAACTATAGGGATGGAGAAAAGGTCAGTGGTTGCAGAGGTTATAGGATGGGGACAGTTAACTATAAAAGGATAGCATCAGGGAATTCTGGGGGGTGATAATATTATTCTGTATTCTGATTGTAGTGATGGTTGCACAAACTACACGTGTTAAATTAACAGGATAAAAGAAAAAAGTTAGTTTTACTGTATGATAATTTTAAGAATAAAATTTTAAAATTATGTTTAAATATGAATCTCAATGTCACAATGGACACGGTTTTTAAAAACTGGAAAGAAATAAAGAAGGATAAGTTTGTTAATAAAAGGTAAACCTGGGCTTCCCTGGTGGCGCAGTGGTTGAGAGTCTGCCTGCCGATGGGGGGGACACGGGTTCGAGACCTGGAATGGGAGGATCCCACATGCCACGGGGCAACTGGGCCCGTGAGCCACAACTACTGAGCATGCGCATCTAGAGCCTGTGCTCCGCAATAAGAGGGGCCACGGCAGTGAGAGGCCCACGCACCATGATGAGGAGTGGCCCCCGCTCGCCACAACTAGAGAAGGCCCTTGCACAGAAACGAAGACCCAACACAGACAAAAATAAATAAAAAATAAATAAAAATAAATACATTGAAAAGGAGAACCTATACATTTCCCTTTCTGCAAATGTAGGTTTTCGAGGCAAGAGTAGAGCCTCAGAAAGAATGTCTGCAAACAGAACAATCACTAGTTCATTAAGTGCAAAATGTAGGATACTTTTGAAGAATCCCATCACAGCTAGATAATTGGTCCAGGACCAAAAGTAAATACTGGAAGAAAAATGAAATCAACAGTGTTCCACAGAGGTGGTAGGCAGACTGGCCTGGACTAAGACATCTTCAGTAATAGATAATAAGGGTGCTGATTTGTAAGCATCATTCTCGTCCCACTGTGGACTTCCTTCTGCGACAGTATAAGGATACCACCAGATCATCTTGAAATCAAGTCATGAAATGTACTTTTATGTTTTTAAAAATCCATTCTTGTCCTTAAATTAACTTTTCTTATTAGTTTAGTCATGGTCCTCTATTACTTCTAAAACATTAAATCTTATTTGATTAGAGACAGACTTCAAAAAATAAAAATAAACTGTGATCAAATAGCAGGAACAAAGAGTAGTAACTAAAATTTCTTCAATCTAAACTGAAGATGATTTCTGTATCTCTGTCTTTTACATTTGTCTCCATTAAGGGAAAAAAATGATGTACCTCATAATTAACTTGGCTGGAATGAATCAGACTGCATTTGCAAAGGTTTCAGAAGACCAATGAGCTGTGCTAAACAGTACCACTATCCACCTGAGCAGAAATTACTATCCATAAGTTTCTTTACATAACTAACGAAACAAAAATTTAAACAAAAGAAGAACTACTAGAAAAATATTAGAGATTCATTTTTTAAGTCAATAATTTGCCTCACACATTATTATTTTCCCTGTGGAAACCCAATTATTACCCTGAAAACAAGACCACGTTAGAAAGTAAATGCATTGTGACAAAAGAAAGAAAAGGCAGATTGATACATTATTAAAATAACTCACACGCCATACCCTGAGGAGTAAGGAAGCCATGGCAGAGCAGGCCCCCTTCTCCTCAATGGACAGCACAGCTGTGGGGAAGACACTGCAGCTAGCACAAGCGTGTCACACTTCCTCAGGGAGGAAGCAAGTTACACACCACTCTAGAGAGGGCGCCCATAAACTGACGGCCACGCTCATTACCCAACGTCCAGGCCACCCACAGGCTGACTGCAACCCAACTTTCCCACCATTCCCACACAGGCCCCAGGAACCGTCAGGCCTCTGAGGCTCTGCCAATGCCCTTCCCTCTACCCAAATATCCTTTCCCTCCTCTCTCCGGACCTCAATCCTGCCCAGCTCTAAATGAACACTTCAAGGCCTATTTCCCTAAGAATGCCTCTCTCAAAACCAAAATTACTTCCTAGACAATGATCTGCCTCTTACTCATCCATTATCTTGGATTAAATACATCATGTAAGATGCCTTATCTGACCAACACAACTATTTTATAAATAGGAGTCATGTTTTATATCATCTATGACATGACATGACAACCAATCAGCTCACTAAAACCATTCAATAAATACTCTAATTGAATTTCCCAAAGAGTTGACCTAAAATAACCTAAATGCTAAGCAGTTCAAGAACTGTCCTGAACCAAATTCACTTCTCATTTGAATGCCAATGTCATAGATAGGGATGTTGTATTGTCTTTAAATGTACTTGCCTTTATCCAAAACTAGAATCTCTGATGAATCTATGGGACACACATGTAAAATATTCTGCAAAGGAAAAAAGCTTTATTTAGTGTACTGTGCTTAATATTCAGCCAGACTTGCATTTTTCTCTAAAACTTATACAATTACTGAGTATGCAAGAAGCATTAGAAGAGAGACTAAGTCTATTGAGAAGAAAACTGGAAGCGAAGGTCATCAATCATTTTCTACTTTGAATCATCTCTTTCATAAAGAGGTAAATTCTCCTAAATTCCAGAATGAATGGAATTCAATACAGCAAAGTAAAATGCTTTAAATACATAAAATAAATATCTTGATGGACCTTCCACCATCTGTTTTAGTAACTTAAATTATAAAAAAGAACCCTAACTTTAAGAAAAGTTATATCAAGAGCTAAAATTGAGATTGTTTTTCCATCTATTACTTTGATTTTCCTGACCCATTTTTGAGAACTGTCAGCATTCTGGATCAATAATTCCAAATTATTTCTTGAAGAGAGTGAGATTCCTCCCAAGTCATTTACTATGCTTACTAATCAATAAAGATATGAAAAAACAAAAAATCCATATTTATGAGGCAAGCAAATTATATTAAAAGACTGACTTTGAGAAAAGGTTGCTGCTTGCCAAGAAAATTTTATTATTATAAAATATTTTCTGTCATTTGTATTTCTTCATTTTCCCTTCCAGATTATCTGTGTAGCCTTGTAAACACATCATAATCCAAAGCAGTGGAGCTTTACCAATAAAATGTAAATCAACACAAGAGAGCCAACTGCATAATTAAAACAAAAGCGTACCGGGCTTCCCTGGTGGCGCAGTGGTTGAGAGTCTGCCTGCCGACGCAGGGGACACGGGTTCGTGCCCCAGTCCGGGAAGATCCCACATGCCGTGGAGCGGCTGGGCCCATGAGCCATGGCCATTGAGCCTGCGCGTCCGGCGCCTGTGCTCCACAACAGGAGAGGCGACAACAGTGAGAGGCCCGCGTACCGCAAAAAAATAAAAAATGGGCTTCCCTGGTGGCGCAGTGGTTGAGAGTCCGCCTGCCGATGCAGGGGACACGGGTTTGTGTCCCGGTTCAGGAAGATACCACATGCCGCAGAGTGGCTGGGCCCATGAGCCATGGCTGCTGTGCCTGCGCGTCCGGAGTCTGTGCTGCGCAACGGGAGAGGCCACAACAGTGAGAGGCCTGCGTACCGCAAAAAAAAAAAAAAAAAAAAAAAAAAAACCAGAAGTTGCAAAACTGTTTCCTATCCCAGACTCCTATCTTCCGTCTTACAATACTGTAACTGACACTTCAGAGAATCAAAGTCCACACCGTGTAGGATTTTTCCCACCAGTACAAAACACTGGCTCAAGGGCAAGTTCGAACTGGCTATTAATTCAGTTCAGCAAACATTTCCTGAGGCCAGGCCCTGTGTTAGCAGCACTAAACGCAAAGAGGAAGCATGCCATCACTGCTTTCAAGAAACTCAGACTCTAGCAAGACAGGCAAAGCACAAATGAAAAATAGCAAGAAATACCTTCCATCTGCCGAAAGGCATGAGCTGCCCTCAAAAGAAGAACACAAGTTCACTGTGCAGAGATGATAGGGAGAGCACAGGGGAGTTTATCAGAGAGAATGCACAAGAAGTCACCAAGACAAGAAAAAGCACATGATACACTCCAGGTGTGTCAGAGAAAGAGGGAAAGGAGCTAAGAATGCCCTCCAATGCCACAGGAAGTGAGGGCTTTATTCCATAGCAATGGAGCATGATGGGAGGTGTTTAAATAAAGGAGGAACCTATCGGGCAGTGCAGTGGTTGGGACTCCGCGCTTCCTCCACGGCGGAAAGGGGCGGGGAGAGGGTTTGATCCCTAGTCGGGGAACTAAGATCCCGCAGGCGGCATGGTGTGGTCAAAAAAAAAGGAACCTATCATGTAGAAGTCCTGTGAACAACTGGTGATAAGCAGGCATTGCCATTAATAACAGACCACTAAGCAGTCCAAGTAATAGAGATTGAGAATTCAAGCGCAGCCGCTCCTGAGCTATACCACTCATAATGCAGGGAGCAGCAATCCTGGGCAAAGAAGACCTAAGATCCTCTGACCTGACAGTCACAACATTGCTCCGGCGGACCACGCTTGCAGACCTCCCACCACCATCTCTGTTGGTTCCGAGACTGCTCTTCTTGCCTCTTCCCACCCTCGCTCACTCTCCCCACTTTCTACCTCACCAAACGGCCCCAAGGTACAGGTCTCCTCCATCCTTCCAAAGCTCAATTTATGCCACTTCGCTTTTAAGAAAGACCCACGTTAGCGCCTGTTTTCCCAACCAAAAGAAATCCAAAGAGGTATCTATTTTCACAAAAAAGGGGGGAAAATGAGAACAGTGCCCGGCACGTGTTGTGCAGCAGCCCGTACAGAGGCAATTCGCACTGTGCGCTGCAAAAGCGGGTGCAAGGGGCACCACCCAGCTCCTTCCTGGGAACCACACTCAGCACCTCAGCATCAAGCCACCATAGCTTTGAACTGTCACTGAGCTTCCGTACTTTAGCTCAATTTATTCTGTGCATCCGTTAGCAAGATGTGTCCTATGGTCACTGCTTCTTCGCTTTACGCCACTTCGGCTTATGAAAGGCTTCATGGGAACGCTCTGCTTTCAGTCATTGGGGGAAACCCATACTTATTGTCCTCCCGCCTCCCTCCAGCCTACGCATCCACTCTCGGCCTGGCCTTTCCAGCTTTGAAAAGACAACCTGGCTCCGCCCTCTACCGCCTATATACTGCAGTGAAAGATGAGGGGAGAAGCTGACAGGCAGACAAAAGGCAGCAGCAGTGAGTGAGGCCTGACGACAGACAACGGAAGAGTTCCAGGCCCCTTCAACTTTTGAGATGTGTGGTATAATAAAAAATGTAGAAACACCTAAGGGATGGGATGAGAAAGAGCTCAAAATGGACTTCAGTATTTGTTAGCATTTGTTAAATATGGGTGGTACATACACGGGGTACAATGTAAGATTCTCCACTTTTCTCAGTATGAAATTTTTAATTAAAAATATACCAAAACACGGTTTTAAAAATTACAGGATATTTAAAATGTTTATACATTTGACAAGTTAATACAACACAAAAAATGAATTCTAATTGTGTAATTCACAAGGTAATCCAACAAATATTTAGAGTATTGTATCCTCAGGCATTACATGGCCTCCCTTTAAACTTCCTCAGCTCTCCCTCAGTGGGCTATAATTCCCAGTTTACTTTAAGGGAACTTCAATATTTAAGTTATGGTTGGTGTTTATGTCCCTTATACAAACATGCATTCATTTGGAGAAATCAATTATCAAACAAACATCAAAAGTAATCATTTCTACATTACTAATGTGACTTTGCCCGTTAGAGATCAGAATGGCATTACAAGATCATCAGTCACTTATTCTATAGGCCAGAGTTGATGCTATTGACATTTTGGGCTGAACAATTCTTTGTTGCGGAAAGGCTGTCCTGTGCTTCATAAATGTTTCAGCAGCATCCTGGCCTCTGACCACTAGGTGCCAGGAGCACGTCTCCTGACTTACGACAACTAAAGATGTCTGTCTCCAGACATCAGCAAATGTCCCCTGGGGGGCAAAATCATTCCTGGTTGACACCTACTGATCTAAACAAGCATAGAGTGTTTGCTTGCCAAATAACAGCAACAGAAGATGGATAAATCCATGGATTCCAAAGGTCCTAGAATTAGCAAATCTTCTCTATAAAACTCCTAGCCCACATCTAGAAAATATTACAAAAAGAAGCAAAATGAAAAGAAAAACTAACAACACATGAGCTAAAATCTTTACTAGGGACAGAACACAGCATAGTGATCCAAAGCACAGGCTTGGAGCCAGAGGACTTACATTCAGAACTCACCAGCTGTCACTCACCAACTGTGTCACTCACCAGCTGTGTGACCTGGAGCAAATGACTTAGCCTCAAGTATCTCAACTTGCTCACCTCTAAAATGGCAAGGAGACAACTAATACCTACCTCCTATGGTTATTTATTTTCACTTAAGAATTAAGCGAAATAATACGTGTAAAGTGCTTAAAAGAATGCCTGGCATACAGTGAGTGCTCAGTAAGTGTTAGCTATTGTTATTTCACTAAAATTCCATATTTTCAATTTATACAAAGTGGAAATCACTTTACAGATTTCAACATACAACACTCTATTTTTAGAAAATAAAATATCATGCTATGTAACTACTTTATCTACTTGACAGAGGAATTATTTTCACCCATTTTCACCATCTCGGTAAAATAATAATGGTTATGATTATGCAATCATAAGAGTGATTATGCTCTCCAATAGCCATTGGAGAAACAAGTGTACTTGTACATCACTGACAAACACAAGCTAACCCCTAAAACTGGCTCTGAGGGGAGATCACAAAGCCTACCATCAACATTAATCAGCAAACATATCAGCCAGGGATATCTCAATAAAAGTAACACAGAAGTAGAGATTAGGGACAGAATTACTAACTCCGGGAGCTATGGGGGGAACTGATTTAATTTCAAGAGTTAATGTCTCTGATATGTAGGCTCAGGTGCCCACCTCAGCACTGGATATGAAGATGCCTACCACAATTAATCAGGTCCCAACAGTTCATTTCTAACTGCGGTCTCCCTGAACCTCACTGCGGGTACTTCTGTAGCGTAGCTCTCCATACAAGGCAGGTCTCTGGTAACTGCCTTCTCTGGTTCTTCAGAAAACAGCATGACCTGGCTACACATACTCCTGAAGAAGTTCAAGCGTCTTCTGGAAAAACATAAAATAGAAACTGCCAGCCGAAGTCAAAGTGAGACAATGTCTCAAGCCACACTAAAATGGACTATAAAAAATACAGAGATCTAGGGCTTCCCTGGTGGCGCAGTGGTTGAGAGTCCGCCTGCCGATGTAGGGGACACGGATTCGTGCCCCGGTCCGGGAAGATCCCACAAGCCGCGGAGCGGCTGGGCCCGTGAGCGATGGCTGCTGGGCCTGCGCGTCCGGAGCCTGTGCTCCGCAACGGGAGAGGCCACAACAGTGAGAGGCCCGCGTATCACACACACAAAAAAAAAAATACAGAGATCTAGAAACTACCTCTAAACGACGCCAGCACCAGACACACCTCACCATGTAGCCAACACTCTTGCCCAGGATACACGGATACACCCGTGTCTACAGCATGCAACCCTGCCATGTAGCGGACAGACACTGACCAAGCTGGGTCTTGTACAGCCTCTGCCACGGGGACAGAAAGGCCCGGAGAAGGGCGCTGAGTCGCTTAAACCCACCAGTGTGGGAAGAAGCACCACGTCCACCCATTGAGAAGGCCACCCCTATTTGCCTTGACTCTTTCTCTTCCTGTTAAACATTATCCGACTTTCACCAAAAGAATACACAACACTAACTTTCTGCAAACTCCTGCCCCTGTGGGGAACGGCATTCCTGGAGACAAAAAAGCTGGAATCAGTAACCAAGGTTCTAATTCAAATCCGGTCTAATTCAAATCCATTAACCCCTGTGATCCGTTGCCGATCTACAAAAAGAGCCTAACAGCACATTAGTCGTTTGACCAGCCAGCGTCCAGCCCTTTTTCTGGTAATAAAAGCCCACAAAGTCCCTCAGAGTAGGTACCTCTCCCCGCCTCTCAGTCAGCGTGGCTCCGGTGGGCTCGACTCCGCCAAAGAGCCACGGGTGACACGTGACCAGAACTGGCCAATCCCAGTCTCACAGCCTCAAACAGCGATTGGCTCCAGGTCAGACATGTGACCCCATAAGAGCCAATGAGACATCACGAGACTTTTGCTGAGGCTTCTGGGAAAGAGACAGGCGCTCTTTCCGGCTGAATCTAAACGGTGACAGGCTACAGGCGGTGAATATGCTACAGCCAAGTTTCTAACATACAGTTCCGACAACTGAAGTCCATACAGGAAAAGGCAGAGTTGACTCGTGGGGAGAACCTGAGTCCTGATGACTTTACTTGAGCCCTGAATCCAGCTAGCTGTGCCTGACTTTGCAGTTAGGTGAGCCTAACTCAAATTTCTTTCCAGCTTAAGCCAATTTAGGTTGATATTTCAGGCAGCTGAAGCGAACTGATGTATATGTGTATATCTGATTAGTACCTCACAGGATGTGAAAAATGGAATGAACTGATAGCTGGCTTGTAAAACAGTGTATATATATACATGATTATTAAAAACACTGGTCACAGGTATTGATTAATAATAACAAGTGCCAAGAGAAAAAAGTGGGCATGGGAGAGAAATGACTTAGTGTGATATGTGGTTATTCTGACTCTTGAAAATATTCCAAAACATTTGTTTAAACAATTTTATCATAAAGCTATTTCAGCAATAATAATAAGAATAATAACAAGAGCCATTTGCTGAATGCTTCCTGCGGGCCAGAGGCCGTTGAAATGACTATATTATGTAATCTGCTTGAGTCCTCATAATGACCTTACGAGGTGGATGTTATTATTATCATTCCCACTAACAGATAAGGAAACTGAAGCACAGACAAGTTAAGTTACTCACCCACAGTTACACTGTAAATAAAAGGCAGGATTCAAATGCAGACATTCTGATGCAGCTCGTGCTTTTAGCCATGCCACTGAATCTGAACCTACACTCAGAGTTCTAATGCTGTTCCAGTGAAGCAGAAACTCAAACTCAGGCACTCCCCAAAGCATCAAATGGGAATGTAATATACCACTCTTTTAACCCTGGAAGAGTCTTAAGGACTAATTCCTACATAGTTCTGCATTATGAAAGTATACATATTTAACCACATTAGTGATC
This sequence comes from Mesoplodon mirus, assembly GCF_964341445.2. Lineage (NCBI taxonomy): Eukaryota > Metazoa > Chordata > Mammalia > Artiodactyla > Ziphiidae > Mesoplodon > Mesoplodon mirus. Next base: position 29,871,635 of record NC_138994.1, read on the forward strand.
ATCATTTTTTTAAAAAGTGTGAAAACCCTCACAAACCTCAACCAATTGCATCCTTTGGTTAAACAAAAGTCCTAGATGTTCCCAAGACTAAGAGGTATATTAATTAGTACTACCTTTCCAGAAAATAACATTTGCACCTTCCACAAAGTCAACTTTATGAGGACATTCCCATCACTAAGTTACTTTTCACCACTTTTATAGAACAGAAACTTATTTTAAAATCTACCCATCTTAGTATAATATAAAAAAGAAAACAATTTATGAACTGGACTTTCTCAAAATTAAACCTTTTTCCTCTTTGAAAGACACTATTATGTTAGAAGGATACGAAGCCAAGCTAAAGACTGAGAAAAAACCAACGGCAAATCACATACCTGAAAAAGGATTTGTATCCAAATATATAAAGAATTCTCAAAACTCAACAGTAAGAAAACAACCCAATTAAAAGCTAGGCAAAAGATTTCAATGGCACTCCACCAAGAGGATCTAATGATGGCAAATACGCACATGAAAAGATGTCCAATGGCATTAGTCATCAGAGAAATGCAAATTAAAACCATGATAAGATACTACCACATACCTATTAGAATGGCTAAATTAAAATCACTGATAGTGTCAGTGATGTGGAATAGGTGGAATTCTCGTACATTGCTAGTGGGAGAGTATAAAATGGTACAGACACTCTGGAAAAAGGGTTGACAGTTTCTTATAAAGTTAAAAATATACTCACTATACCATCCAGCAATCCCCTCTCCCCAGAGACAGCTACCCTAGAGATAGAGAAATGAAAACTATGTTTGCACAAAAGTCTGTACACAAATGTTTACAGCAGCTCTATTCCTAAATGTTAAAAATTGGAAACAACGCAAATGTCCTTTAATGAGTGACAATGGAAAACTACTCAGTAATAAAAAGGAATAAACTTTCAATACATGCAATAACTTAGATGAATCTCAAAGACAGAGTAAAAGAACCCAGTCTCAAAAGCTTACATGTATGATTCCATGTATAGGACATTCTCAAAAAGACAAAACTATAGGGATGGAGAAAAGGTCAGTGGTTGCAGAGGTTATAGGATGGGGACAGTTAACTATAAAAGGATAGCATCAGGGAATTCTGGGGGGTGATAATATTATTCTGTATTCTGATTGTAGTGATGGTTGCACAAACTACACGTGTTAAATTAACAGGATAAAAGAAAAAAGTTAGTTTTACTGTATGATAATTTTAAGAATAAAATTTTAAAATTATGTTTAAATATGAATCTCAATGTCACAATGGACACGGTTTTTAAAAACTGGAAAGAAATAAAGAAGGATAAGTTTGTTAATAAAAGGTAAACCTGGGCTTCCCTGGTGGCGCAGTGGTTGAGAGTCTGCCTGCCGATGGGGGGGACACGGGTTCGAGACCTGGAATGGGAGGATCCCACATGCCACGGGGCAACTGGGCCCGTGAGCCACAACTACTGAGCATGCGCATCTAGAGCCTGTGCTCCGCAATAAGAGGGGCCACGGCAGTGAGAGGCCCACGCACCATGATGAGGAGTGGCCCCCGCTCGCCACAACTAGAGAAGGCCCTTGCACAGAAACGAAGACCCAACACAGACAAAAATAAATAAAAAATAAATAAAAATAAATACATTGAAAAGGAGAACCTATACATTTCCCTTTCTGCAAATGTAGGTTTTTGAGGCAAGAGTAGAGCCTCAGAAAGAATGTCTGCAAACAGAACAATCACTAGTTCAACTAAGTACAAAATGTAGGATACTTTTGAAGAATCCCATCACAGCTAGATAATTGGTCCAGGACCAAAAGTAAATACTGGAAGAAAAATGAAATCAACAGTGTTCCACAGAGGTGGTAGGCAGACTGGCCTGGACTAAGACATGTTCAGTAATAGATAATAAGGGTGCTGATTTGTAAGCATCATTCTCGTCCCACTGTGGACTTCCTTCTGCGACAGTATAAGGATACCACCAGATCATCTTGAAATCAAGTCATGAAATGTACTTTTATGTTTTTAAAAATCAATTCTTGTCCTTAAATTAACTTTTCTTATTAGTTTAGTCATGGTCCTCTATTACTTCTAAAACATTAAATCTTATTTGATTAGAGACAGACTTCAAAAAATAAAAATAAACTGTGATCAAATAGCAGGAACAAAGAGTAGTAACTAAAATTTCTTCAATCTAAACTGAAGATGATTTCTGTATCTCTGTCTTTTACATTTGTCTCCATTAAGGGAAAAAAATGATGTACCTCATAATTAACTTGGCTGGAATGAATCAGACTGCATTTGTAAAGGTTTCAGAAGACCAATGAGCTGTGCTAAACAGTACCACTATCCACCTGAGCAGAAATTACTATCCATAAGTTTCTTTACATAACTAACGAAACAAAAATTTAAACAAAAGAAGAACTACTAGAAAAATATTAGAGATTCATTTTTTAAGTCAATAATTTGCCTCACACATTATTATTTTCCCTGTGGAAACCCAATTATTACCCTGAAAACAAGACCACGTTAGAAAGTAAATGCATTGTGACAAAAGAAAGAAAAGGCAGATTGATACGTTATTAAAATAACTCACACGCCATACCCTGAGGAGTAAGGAAGCCATGGCAGAGCAGGCCCCTTTCTCCTCAATGGACAGCACAGCTGTGGGGAAGACACTGCAGCTAGCACAAGCGTGTCACACTTCTTCAGGGAGGAAGCAAGTTACACACCACTCTAGAGAGGGCGCCCATAAACTCACGGCCACGCTCATTACCCAACGTCCAGGCCACCCACAGGCTGACTGCAACCCAACTTTCCCACCATTCCCACACAGGCCCCAGGAACCGTCAGGCCTCTGAGGCTCTGCCAATGCCCTTCCCTCTACCCAAATATCCTTTCCCTCCTCTCTCCGGACCTCAATCCTGCCCAGCTCTAAATGAACACTTCAAGGCCTATTTCCCTAAGAATGCCTCTCTCAAAACCAAAATTACTTCCTAGACAATGATCTGCCTCTTACTCACCCATTATCTTGGATTAAATACATCATGTAAGATGCCTTATCTGACCAACACAACTATTTTATAAATAGGAGTCATGTTTTATATCATCTATGACATGACATGACAACCAATCAGCTCACTAAAACCATTCAATAAATACTCTAATTGAATTTCCCAAAGAGTTGACCTAAAATAACCTAAATGCTAAGCAGTTCAAGAACTGTCCTGAACCAAATTCACTTCTCATTTGAATGCCAATGTCATAGATAGGGATGTTGTATTGTCTTTAAATGTACTTGCCTTTATCCAAAACTAGAATCTCTGATGAATCTATGGGACACACATGTAAAATATTCTGCAAAGGAAAAAAGCTTTATTTAGTGTACTGTGCTTAATATTCAGCCAGACTTGAATTTTTCTCTAAAACTTATACAATTACTGAGTATGCAAGAAGCATTAGAAGAGAGACTAAGTCTATTGAGAAGAAAACTGGAAGCGAAGGTCAGCAATCATTTTCTACTTTGAATCATCTCTTTCATAAAGAGGTAAATTCTCCTAAATTCCAGAATGAATGGAATTCAATACAGCAAAGTAAAATGCTTTAAATACATAAAATAAATATCTTGATGGACCTTCCACCATCTGTTTTAGTAACTTAAATTATAAAAAAGAACCCTAACTTTAAGAAAAGTTATATCAAGAGCTAAAATTGAGATTGTTTTTCCATCTATTACTTTGATTTTCCTGACCCATTTTTGAGAACTGTCAGCATTCTGGATCAATAATTCCAAATTATTTCTTGAAGAGAGTGAGATTCCTCCCAAGTCATTTACTATGCTTACTAATCAATAAAGATATGAAAAAACAAAAAATCCATATTTATGAGGCAAGCAAATTATATTAAAAGACTGACTTTGAGAAAAGGTTGCTGCTTGCCAAGAAAATTTTATTATTATAAAATATTTTCTGTCATTTGTATTTCTTCATTTTCCCTTCCAGATTATCTGTGTAGCCTTGTAAACACATCATAATCCAAAGCAGTGGAGCTTTACCAATAAAATGTACATCAACGCAAGAGAGCCAACTGCATAATTAAAACAAAAGTGTACCGGGCTTCCCTGGTGGCGCAGTGGTTGAGAGTCCACCTGCCGATGCAGGGGACACGGGTTCGTGCCCCAGTCCGGGAGGATCCCACATGCCGTGGAGCGGCTGGGCCCGTGAGCCATGGCCGTTGAGCCTGCGCGTCCGGCGCCTGTGCTCCACAACAGGAGAGGCCACAACAGTGAGAGGCCCGCGTACCGCAAAAAAATAAAAAACTGGGCTTCCCTGGTGGCGCAGTGGTTGAGAGTCCGCCTGCCGATGCAGGGGACACGGGTTTGTGTCCCGGTTCAGGAAGATACCACATGCCGCAGAGTGGCTGGGCCCATGAGCCATGGCTGCTGTGCCTGCGCGTCCGGAGTCTGTGCTGCGCAACGGGAGAGGCCACAACAGTGAGAGGCCCGCGTACCGCAAAAAAAAAAAAAAAAAAAAAAAAACAGAAGGTGCAAAACTGTTTCCCATCCCAGGCTCCTATCTTCCGTCTTACAATACTGTAACTGACACTTCAGAGAATCAAAGTCCACACCGTGTAGGATTTTTCCCACCAGTACAAAACACTGGCTCAAGGGCAAGTTCGAACTGGCTATTAATTCAGTTCAGCAAACATTTCCTGAGGCCAGGCCCTGTGTTAGCAGCACTAAACGCAAAGAGGAAGCATGCCATCACTGCTTTCAAGAAACTCAGATTCTAGCAAGACAGGCAAAGCACAAATGAAAAATAGCAAGAAATACCTTCCATCTGCCGAAAGGCATGAGCTGCCCTCAAAAGAAGAACACAAGTTCACTGTGCAGAGATGATAGGGAGAGCACAGGGGAGTTTATCAGAGAGAATGCACAAGAAGTCACCAAGACAAGAAAAAGCACATGATACACTCCAGGTGTGTCAGAGAAAGAGGGAAAGGAGCTAAGAATGCCCTCCAATGCCACAGGAAGTGAGGGCTTTATTCCATAGCAATGGAGCATGATGGGAGGTGTTTAAGTAAAGGAGGAACCTATCGGGCAGTGCAGTGGTTGGGACTCCGCGCTTCCTCCATGGCGGAAAGGGGCGGGGAGAGGGTTTGATCCCTGGTCGGGGAACTAAGATCCCGCAGGCGGCATGGTGTGGTCAAAAAAAAAGGAACCTATCATGTAGAAGTCCTGTGAACAACTGGTGATAAGCAGGCATTGCCATTAATAACAGACCACTAAGCAGTCCAAGTAATAGAGATTGAGAATTCAAGCGCAGCCGCTCCTGAGCTATACCACTCATAATGCAGGGAGCAGCAATCCTGGGCAAAGAAGACCTAAGATCCTCTGACCTGACAGTCACAACATTGCTCCGGCGGACCACGCTTGCAGACCTCCCACCACCATCTCTGTTGGTTCCGAGACTGCTCTTCTTGCCTCTTCCCACCCTCGCTCACTCTCCCCACTTTCTACCTCACCAAACGGCCCCAAGGTACAGGTCTCCTCCATCCTTCCAAAGCTCAATTTATGCCACTTCGCTTTTAAGAAAGACCCACGTTAGCGCCTGTTTTCCCAACCAAAAGAAATCCAAAGAGGTATCTATTTTCACAAAAAAGGGGGGAAAATGAGAACAGTGCCCGGCACGTGTTGTGCAGCAGCCCGTACAGAGGCAATTCGCACTGTGCGCTGCAAAAGCGGGTGCAAGGGGCACCACCCAGCTCCTTCCTGGGAACCACACTCAGCACCTCAGCATCAAGCCACCATAGCTTTGAACTGTCACTGAGCTTCTGTACTTTAGCTCAATTTATTTTGTGCATCCGTTAGCAAGATGTGTCCTATGGTCACTGCTTCTTCGCTTTACGCCACTTCGGCTTATGAAAGGTTTCATGGGAACGCTCTGCTTTCAGTCATTGGGGGAAACCCATACTTATTGTCCTCCCGCCTCCCTCCAGCCTACGCATCCACTCTCGGCCTGGCCTTTCCAGCTTTGAAAAGACAACCTGGCTCCGCCCTCCACCGCCTATATACTGCAGTGAAAGATGAGGGGAGAAGCTGACAGGCAGACAAAAGGCAGCAGCAGTGAGTGAGGCCTGACGACAGACAACGGAAGAGTTCCAGGCCCCTTCAACTTTTGAGACGTTTGGTATAATAAAAAATGTAGAAACACCTAAGGGATGGGATGAGAAAGAGCTCAAAATGGACTTCAGTATTTGTTAGCATTTGTTAAATATGGGTGGTACATACACGGGGTACAATGTAAGATTCTCCACTTTTCTCAGTATGAAATTTTTAATTAAAAAAATACCAAAACACGGTTTTAAAAATTACAGGATATTTAAAATGTTTATACATTTGACAAGTTAATACAACACAAAAAATGAAATCTAATTGTGTAATTCACAAGGTAATCCAACAAATATTTAGAGTATTGTATCCTCAGGCATTACATGGCCTCCCTTTAAACTTCCTCAGCTCTCCCTCAGTGGGCTATAATTCCCAGTTTACTTTAAGGGAACTTCAATATTTAAGTTATGGTTGCTGTTTATGTCCCTTATACAAACATGCATTCATTTGGGGGAATCAATTATCAAACAAACATCAAAAGTAATCATTTCTACATTACTAATGTGACTTTGCCCGTTAGAGATCAGAATGGCATTACAAGGTCATCAGTCACTTATTCTATAGGCCAGAGTTGATGCTATTGACATTTTGGGCTGAACAATTCTTTGTTGCGGAAGGCTGTCCTGTGCTTCATAAATGTTTCAGCAGCATCCTGGCCTCTGACCACTAGGTGCCAGGAGCACGTCTCCTGACTTACGGCAACTAAAGATGTCTGTCTCCAGACATCAGCAAATGTCCCCTGGGGGGCAAAATCATTCCTGGTTGACACCTACTGATATAAACAAGCATAGCGTGTTTGCTTGCCAAATAACAGCAACAGAAGATGGATAAATCCATGGATTCCAAAGGTCCTAGAATTAGCAAATCTTCTCTATAAAACTCCTAGCCCACATCTAGAAAATATTACAAAAAGAAGCAAAATGAAAAGAAAAACTAACAACACATGAGCTAAAATCTTTACCAGGGACAGAACACAGCATAGTGATCCAAAGCACAGGCTTGGAGCCAGAGGACTTACATTCAGAACTCACCAGCTGTCACTCACCAACTGTGTCACTCACCAGCTGTGTGACCTGGAGCAAATGACTTAGCCTCAAGTATCTCAACTTGCTCACCTCTAAAATGGCAAGGAGACAACTAATACCTACCTCCTATGGTTATTTATTTTCACTTAAGAATTAAGCGAAATAATACGTGTAAAGTGCTTAAAAGAATGCCTGGCATACAGTGAGTGCTCAGTAAGTGTTAGCTATTGTTATTTCACTAAAATTCCATATTTTCAATTTATACAAAGTGGAAATCACTTTACAGATTTCAACATACAACACTCTATTTTTAGAAAATAAAATATCATGCTATGTAACTACTTTATCTACTTGACAGAGGAATTATTTTCACCCATTTTCACCATCTCGGTAAAATAATAATGGTTATGATTATGCAATCATAAGAGTGATTATGCTCTCCAATAGCCATTGGAGAAACAAGTGTACTTGTACATCACTGACAAACACAAGCTAACCCCTAAAACTGGCTCTGAGGGGAGATCACAAAGCCTACCATCAACATTAATCAGCAAACATATCAGCCAGGGATATCTCAATAAAAGTAACACAGAAGTAGAGATTAGGGACAGAATTACTAACTCCGGGAGCTATGGGGGGAACTGACTTAATTTCAAGAGTTAATGTCTCTGATATGTAGGCTCAGGTGCCCACCTCAGCACTGGATATGAAGATGCCTACCACAATTAATCAGGTCCCAACAGTTCATTTCTAACTGCGGTCTCCCTGAACCTCACTGCGGGTACTTCTGTAGCGTAGCTCTCCATACAAGGCAGGTCTCTGGTAACTGCCTTCTCTGGTTCTTCAGAAAACAGCATGACCTGGCTACACATACTCCTGAAGAAGTTCAAGCGTCTTCTGGAAAAACATAAAATAGAAACTGCCAGCCGAAGTCAAAGTGAGACAATGTCTCAAGCCACACTAAAATGGACTATAAAAAATACAGAGATCTAGGGCTTCCCTGGTGGCGCAGTGGTTGAGAGTCCGCCTGCCGATGTAGGGGACACGGATTCGTGCCCCGGTCCGGGAAGATCCCACAAGCCGCGGAGCGGCTGGGCCCGTGAGCGATGGCTGCTGGGCCTGCGCGTCCGGAGCCTGTGCTCCGCAACGGGAGAGGCCACAACAGTGAGAGGCCCGCGTATCACAAAAAAAAAAAAAAAAATACAGAGATCTAGAAACTACCTCTAAACGACGCCAGCACCAGACACACCTCACCATGTAGCCAACACTCTTGCCCAGGATACACGGATACACCCGTGTCTACAGCATGCAACCCTGCCATGTAGCGGACAGACACTGACCAAGCTGGGTCTTGTACAGCCTCTGCCACGGGGACAGAAAGGCCCGGAGAAGGGCGCTGAGTCGCTTAAACCCACCAGTGTGGGAAGAAGCACCACGTCCACCCATTGAGAAGGCCACCCCTATTTGCCTTGACTCTTTCTCTTCCTGTTAAACATTATCCGACTTTCACCAAAAGAATACACAACACTAACTTTCTGCAAACTCCTGCCCCTGTGGGGAACGGCATTCCTGGAGACAAAAAAGCTGGAATCAGTAACCAAGGTTCTAATTCAAATCCGGTCTAATTCAAATCCATTAACCCCTGTGATCCGTTGCCGATCTACAAAAAGAGCCTAACAGCACATTAGTCGTTTGACCAGCCAGCGTCCAGCCCTTTTTCTGGTAATAAAAGCCCACAAAGACCCTCAGAGTAGGTACCTCTCCCCGCCTCTCAGTCAGCGTGGCTCCGGTGGGCTCGACTCCGCCAAAGAGCCACGGGTGACACGTGACCAGAACTGGCCAATCCCAGTCTCACAGCCTCAAACAGCGATTGGCTCCAGGTCAGACATGTGACCCCATAAGAGCCAATGAGACATCACGAGACTTTTGCTGAGGCTTCTGGGAAAGAGACAGGCGCTCTTTCCGGCTGAATCTAAACGGTGACAGGCTACAGGCGGTGAATATGCTACAGCCAAGTTTCTAACATACAGTTCCGACAACTGAAGTCCATACAGGAAAAGGCAGAGTTGACTCGTGGGGAGAACCTGAGTCCTGATGACTTTACTTGAGCCCTGAATCCAGCTAGCTGTGCCTGACTTTGCAGTTAGGTGAGCCTAACTCAAATTTCTTTCCAGCTTAAGCCAATTTAGGTTGATATTTCAGGCAGCTGAAGCGAACTGATGTATATGTGTATATCTGATTAGTACCTCACAGGATGTGAAAAATGGAATGAACTGATAGCTGGCTTGTAAAACAGTGTATATATATACATGATTATTAAAAACACTGGTCACAGGTATTGATTAATAATAACAAGTGCAAAGAGAAAAAAGTGGGCATGGGAGAGAAATGACTTAGTGTGATATGTGGTTATTCTGACTCTTGAAAATATTCCAAAACATTTGTTTAAACAATTTTATCATAAAGCTATTTCAGCAATAATAATAAGAATAATAACAAGAGCCATTTGCTGAATGCTTCCTGCGGGCCAGAGGCCGTTGAAATGACTATATTATGTAATCTGCTTGAGTCCTCATAATGACCTTACGAGGTGGATGTTATTATTATCATTCCCACTAACAGATAAGGAAACTGAAGCACAGACAAGTTAAGTTACTCACCCACAGTTACACTGTAAATAAAAGGCAGGATTCAAATGCAGACATTCTGATGCAGCTCGTGCTTTTAGCCATGCCACTGAATCTGAACCTACACTCAGAGTTCTAATGCTGTTCCAGTGAAGCAGAAACTCAAACTCAGGCACTCCCCAAAGCATCAAATGGGAATGTAATATACCACTCTTTTAACCCTGGAAGAGTCTTAAGGACTAATTCCTACATAGTTCTGCATTATGAAAGTATACATATTTAACCACATTAGTGATCATCATTTTTTTAAAAAGTGTGAAAACCCTCACAAACCTCAACCAATTGCATCCTTTGGTTAAACAAAAGTCCTAGATGTTCCCAAGACTAAGAGGTATATTAATTAGTACTACCTTTCCAGAAAATAACATTTGCACCTTCCACAAAGTCAACTTTATGAGGACATTCCCATCACTAAGTTACTTTTCACCACTTTTATAGAACAGAAACTTATTTTAAAATCTACCCATCTTAGTATAATATAAAAAAGAAAACAATTTATGAACTGGACTTTCTCAAAATTAAACCTTTTTCCTCTTTGAAAGACACTATTATGTTAGAAGGATACGAAGCCAAGCTAAAGACTGAGAAAAAACCAACGGCAAATCACATACCTGAAAAAGGATTTGTATCCAAATATATAAAGAATTCTCAAAACTCAACAGTAAGAAAACAACCCAATTAAAAGCTAGGCAAAAGATTTCAATGGCACTCCACCAAGAGGATCTAATGATGGCAAATACGCACATGAAAAGATGTCCAATGGCATTAGTCATCAGAGAAATGCAAATTAAAACCATGATAAGATACTACCACATACCTATTAGAATGGCTAAATTAAAATCACTGATAGTGTCAGTGATGTGGAATAGGTGGAATTCTCGTACATTGCTAGTGGGAGAGTATAAAATGGTACAGACACTCTGGAAAAAGGGTTGACAGTTTCTTATAAAGTTAAAAATATACTCACTATACCATCCAGCAATCCCCTCTCCCCAGAGACAGCTACCCTAGAGATAGAGAAATGAAAACTATGTTTGCACAAAAGTCTGTACACAAATGTTTACAGCAGCTCTATTCCTAAATGTTAAAAATTGGAAACAACGCAAATGTCCTTTAATGAGTGACAATGGAAAACTACTCAGTAATAAAAAGGAATAAACTTTCAATACATGCAATAACTTAGATGAATCTCAAAGACAGAGTAAAAGAACCCAGTCTCAAAAGCTTACATGTATGATTCCATGTATAGGACATTCTCAAAAAGACAAAACTATAGGGATGGAGAAAAGGTCAGTGGTTGCAGAGGTTATAGGATGGGGACAGTTAACTATAAAAGGATAGCATCAGGGAATTCTGGGGGGTGATAATATTATTCTGTATTCTGATTGTAGTGATGGTTGCACAAACTACACGTGTTAAATTAACAGGATAAAAGAAAAAAGTTAGTTTTACTGTATGATAATTTTAAGAATAAAATTTTAAAATTATGTTTAAATATGAATCTCAATGTCACAATGGACACGGTTTTTAAAAACTGGAAAGAAATAAAGAAGGATAAGTTTGTTAATAAAAGGTAAACCTGGGCTTCCCTGGTGGCGCAGTGGTTGAGAGTCTGCCTGCCGATGGGGGGGACACGGGTTCGAGACCTGGAATGGGAGGATCCCACATGCCACGGGGCAACTGGGCCCGTGAGCCACAACTACTGAGCATGCGCATCTAGAGCCTGTGCTCCGCAATAAGAGGGGCCACGGCAGTGAGAGGCCCACGCACCATGATGAGGAGTGGCCCCCGCTCGCCACAACTAGAGAAGGCCCTTGCACAGAAACGAAGACCCAACACAGACAAAAATAAATAAAAAATAAATAAAAATAAATACATTGAAAAGGAGAACCTATACATTTCCCTTTCTGCAAATGTAGGTTTTCGAGGCAAGAGTAGAGCCTCAGAAAGAATGTCTGCAAACAGAACAATCACTAGTTCATTAAGTGCAAAATGTAGGATACTTTTGAAGAATCCCATCACAGCTAGATAATTGGTCCAGGACCAAAAGTAAATACTGGAAGAAAAATGAAATCAACAGTGTTCCACAGAGGTGGTAGGCAGACTGGCCTGGACTAAGACATCTTCAGTAATAGATAATAAGGGTGCTGATTTGTAAGCATCATTCTCGTCCCACTGTGGACTTCCTTCTGCGACAGTATAAGGATACCACCAGATCATCTTGAAATCAAGTCATGAAATGTACTTTTATGTTTTTAAAAATCCATTCTTGTCCTTAAATTAACTTTTCTTATTAGTTTAGTCATGGTCCTCTATTACTTCTAAAACATTAAATCTTATTTGATTAGAGACAGACTTCAAAAAATAAAAATAAACTGTGATCAAATAGCAGGAACAAAGAGTAGTAACTAAAATTTCTTCAATCTAAACTGAAGATGATTTCTGTATCTCTGTCTTTTACATTTGTCTCCATTAAGGGAAAAAAATGATGTACCTCATAATTAACTTGGCTGGAATGAATCAGACTGCATTTGCAAAGGTTTCAGAAGACCAATGAGCTGTGCTAAACAGTACCACTATCCACCTGAGCAGAAATTACTATCCATAAGTTTCTTTACATAACTAACGAAACAAAAATTTAAACAAAAGAAGAACTACTAGAAAAATATTAGAGATTCATTTTTTAAGTCAATAATTTGCCTCACACATTATTATTTTCCCTGTGGAAACCCAATTATTACCCTGAAAACAAGACCACGTTAGAAAGTAAATGCATTGTGACAAAAGAAAGAAAAGGCAGATTGATACGTTATTAAAATAACTCACACGCCATACCCTGAGGAGTAAGGAAGCCATGGCAGAGCAGGCCCCTTTCTCCTCAATGGACAGCACAGCTGTGGGGAAGACACTGCAGCTAGCACAAGCGTGTCACACTTCTTCAGGGAGGAAGCAAGTTACACACCACTCTAGAGAGGGCGCCCATAAACTCACGGCCACGCTCATTACCCAACGTCCAGGCCACCCACAGGCTGACTGCAACCCAACTTTCCCACCATTCCCACACAGGCCCCAGGAACCGTCAGGCCTCTGAGGCTCTGCCAATGCCCTTCCCTCTACCCAAATATCCTTTCCCTCCTCTCTCCGGACCTCAATCCTGCCCAGCTCTAAATGAACACTTCAAGGCCTATTTCCCTAAGAATGCCTCTCTCAAAACCAAAATTACTTCCTAGACAATGATCTGCCTCTTACTCACCCATTATCTTGGATTAAATACATCATGTAAGATGCCTTATCTGACCAACACAACTATTTTATAAATAGGAGTCATGTTTTATATCATCTATGACATGACATGACAACCAATCAGCTCACTAAAACCATTCAATAAATACTCTAATTGAATTTCCCAAAGAGTTGACCTAAAATAACCTAAATGCTAAGCAGTTCAAGAACTGTCCTGAACCAAATTCACTTCTCATTTGAATGCCAATGTCATAGATAGGGATGTTGTATTGTCTTTAAATGTACTTGCCTTTATCCAAAACTAGAATCTCTGATGAATCTATGGGACACACATGTAAAATATTCTGCAAAGGAAAAAAGCTTTATTTAGTGTACTGTGCTTAATATTCAGCCAGACTTGAATTTTTCTCTAAAACTTATACAATTACTGAGTATGCAAGAAGCATTAGAAGAGAGACTAAGTCTATTGAGAAGAAAACTGGAAGCGAAGGTCAGCAATCATTTTCTACTTTGAATCATCTCTTTCATAAAGAGGTAAATTCTCCTAAATTCCAGAATGAATGGAATTCAATACAGCAAAGTAAAATGCTTTAAATACATAAAATAAATATCTTGATGGACCTTCCACCATCTGTTTTAGTAACTTAAATTATAAAAAAGAACCCTAACTTTAAGAAAAGTTATATCAAGAGCTAAAATTGAGATTGTTTTTCCATCTATTACTTTGATTTTCCTGACCCATTTTTGAGAACTGTCAGCATTCTGGATCAATAATTCCAAATTATTTCTTGAAGAGAGTGAGATTCCTCCCAAGTCATTTACTATGCTTACTAATCAATAAAGATATGAAAAAACAAAAAATCCATATTTATGAGGCAAGCAAATTATATTAAAAGACTGACTTTGAGAAAAGGTTGCTGCTTGCCAAGAAAATTTTATTATTATAAAATATTTTCTGTCATTTGTATTTCTTCATTTTCCCTTCCAGATTATCTGTGTAGCCTTGTAAACACATCATAATCCAAAGCAGTGGAGCTTTACCAATAAAATGTACATCAACGCAAGAGAGCCAACTGCATAATTAAAACAAAAGTGTACCGGGCTTCCCTGGTGGCGCAGTGGTTGAGAGTCCACCTGCCGATGCAGGGGACACGGGTTCGTGCCCCAGTCCGGGAGGATCCCACATGCCGTGGAGCGGCTGGGCCCGTGAGCCATGGCCGTTGAGCCTGCGCGTCCGGCGCCTGTGCTCCACAACAGGAGAGGCCACAACAGTGAGAGGCCCGCGTACCGCAAAAAAATAAAAAACTGGGCTTCCCTGGTGGCGCAGTGGTTGAGAGTCCGCCTGCCGATGCAGGGGACACGGGTTTGTGTCCCGGTTCAGGAAGATACCACATGCCGCAGAGTGGCTGGGCCCATGAGCCATGGCTGCTGTGCCTGCGCGTCCGGAGTCTGTGCTGCGCAACGGGAGAGGCCACAACAGTGAGAGGCCCGCGTACCGCAAAAAAAAAAAAAAAAAAAAAAAACAGAAGGTGCAAAACTGTTTCCCATCCCAGGCTCCTATCTTCCGTCTTACAATACTGTAACTGACACTTCAGAGAATCAAAGTCCACACCGTGTAGGATTTTTCCCACCAGTACAAAACACTGGCTCAAGGGCAAGTTCGAACTGGCTATTAATTCAGTTCAGCAAACATTTCCTGAGGCCAGGCCCTGTGTTAGCAGCACTAAACGCAAAGAGGAAGCATGCCATCACTGCTTTCAAGAAACTCAGATTCTAGCAAGACAGGCAAAGCACAAATGAAAAATAGCAAGAAATACCTTCCATCTGCCGAAAGGCATGAGCTGCCCTCAAAAGAAGAACACAAGTTCACTGTGCAGAGATGATAGGGAGAGCACAGGGGAGTTTATCAGAGAGAATGCACAAGAAGTCACCAAGACAAGAAAAAGCACATGATACACTCCAGGTGTGTCAGAGAAAGAGGGAAAGGAGCTAAGAATGCCCTCCAATGCCACAGGAAGTGAGGGCTTTATTCCATAGCAATGGAGCATGATGGGAGGTGTTTAAGTAAAGGAGGAACCTATCGGGCAGTGCAGTGGTTGGGACTCCGCGCTTCCTCCATGGCGGAAAGGGGCGGGGAGAGGGTTTGATCCCTGGTCGGGGAACTAAGATCCCGCAGGCGGCATGGTGTGGTCAAAAAAAAAGGAACCTATCATGTAGAAGTCCTGTGAACAACTGGTGATAAGCAGGCATTGCCATTAATAACAGACCACTAAGCAGTCCAAGTAATAGAGATTGAGAATTCAAGCGCAGCCGCTCCTGAGCTATACCACTCATAATGCAGGGAGCAGCAATCCTGGGCAAAGAAGACCTAAGATCCTCTGACCTGACAGTCACAACATTGCTCCGGCGGACCACGCTTGCAGACCTCCCACCACCATCTCTGTTGGTTCCGAGACTGCTCTTCTTGCCTCTTCCCACCCTCGCTCACTCTCCCCACTTTCTACCTCACCAAACGGCCCCAAGGTACAGGTCTCCTCCATCCTTCCAAAGCTCAATTTATGCCACTTCGCTTTTAAGAAAGACCCACGTTAGCGCCTGTTTTCCCAACCAAAAGAAATCCAAAGAGGTATCTATTTTCACAAAAAAGGGGGGAAAATGAGAACAGTGCCCGGCACGTGTTGTGCAGCAGCCCGTACAGAGGCAATTCGCACTGTGCGCTGCAAAAGCGGGTGCAAGGGGCACCACCCAGCTCCTTCCTGGGAACCACACTCAGCACCTCAGCATCAAGCCAACATAGCTTTGAACTGTCACTGAGCTTCCGTACTTTAGCTCAATTTATTCTGTGCATCCGTTAGCAAGATGTGTCCTATGGTCACTGCTTCTTCGCTTTACGCCACTTCGGCTTATGAAAGGTTTCATGGGAACGCTCTGCTTTCAGTCATTGGGGGAAACCCATACTTATTGTCCTCCCGCCTCCCTCCAGCCTACGCATCCACTCTCGGCCTGGCCTTTCCAGCTTTGAAAAGACAACCTGGCTCCGCCCTCCACCGCCTATATACTGCAGTGAAAGATGAGGGGAGAAGCTGACAGGCAGACAAAAGGCAGCAGCAGTGAGTGAGGCCTGACGACAGACAACGGAAGAGTTCCAGGCCCCTTCAACTTTTGAGACGTTTGGTATAATAAAAAATGTAGAAACACCTAAGGGATGGGATGAGAAAGAGCTCAAAATGGACTTCAGTATTTGTTAGCATTTGTTAAATATGGGTGGTACATACACGGGGTACAATGTAAGATTCTCCACTTTTCTCAGTATGAAATTTTTAATTAAAAAAATACCAAAACACGGTTTTAAAAATTACAGGATATTTAAAATGTTTATACATTTGACAAGTTAATACAACACAAAAAATGAAATCTAATTGTGTAATTCACAAGGTAATCCAACAAATATTTAGAGTATTGTATCCTCAGGCATTACATGGCCTCCCTTTAAACTTCCTCAGCTCTCCCTCAGTGGGCTATAATTCCCAGTTTACTTTAAGGGAACTTCAATATTTAAGTTATGGTTGCTGTTTATGTCCCTTATACAAACATGCATTCATTTGGGGGAATCAATTATCAAACAAACATCAAAAGTAATCATTTCTACATTACTAATGTGACTTTGCCCGTTAGAGATCAGAATGGCATTACAAGGTCATCAGTCACTTATTCTATAGGCCAGAGTTGATGCTATTGACATTTTGGGCTGAACAATTCTTTGTTGCGGAAGGCTGTCCTGTGCTTCATAAATGTTTCAGCAGCATCCTGGCCTCTGACCACTAGGTGCCAGGAGCACGTCTCCTGACTTACGACAACTAAAGATGTCTGTCTCCAGACATCAGCAAATGTCCCCTGGGGGGCAAAATCATTCCTGGTTGACACCTACTGATATAAACAAGCATAGCGTGTTTGCTTGCCAAATAACAGCAACAGAAGATGGATAAATCCATGGATTCCAAAGGTCCTAGAATTAGCAAATCTTCTCTATAAAACTCCTAGCCCACATCTAGAAAATATTACAAAAAGAAGCAAAATGAAAAGAAAAACTAACAACACATGAGCTAAAATCTTTACCAGGGACAGAACACAGCATAGTGATCCAAAGCACAGACTTGGAGCCAGAGGACTTACATTCAGAACTCACCAGCTGTCACTCACCAACTGTGTCACTCACCAGCTGTGTGACCTGGAGCAAATGACTTAGCCTCAAGTATCTCAACTTGCTCACCTCTAAAATGGCAAGGAGACAACTAATACCTACCTCCTATGGTTATTTATTTTCACTTAAGAATTAAGCGAAATAATACGTGTAAAGTGCTTAAAAGAATGCCTGGCATACAGTGAGTGCTCAGTAAGTGTTAGCTATTGTTATTTCACTAAAATTCCATATTTTCAATTTATACAAAGTGGAAATCACTTTACAGATTTCAACATACAACACTCTATTTTTAGAAAATAAAATATCATGCTATGTAACTACTTTATCTACTTGACAGAGGAATTATTTTCACCCATTTTCACCATCTCGGTAAAATAATAATGGTTATGATTATGCAATCATAAGAATGATTATGCTCTCCAATAGCCATTGGAGAAACAAGTGTACTTGTACATCACTGACAAACACAAGCTAACCCCTAAAACTGGCTCTGAGGGGAGATCACAAAGCCTACCATCAACATTAATCACCAAACATATTAGCCAGGGATATCTCAATAAAAGTAACACAGAAGTAGAGATTAGGGACAGAATTACTAACTCCGGGAGCTATGGGGGGAAGTGACTTAATTTCAAGCGTTAATGTCTCTGATATGTAGGCTCAGGTGCCCACCTCAGCTGTGGATATGAAGATGCCTACCACAATTAATCAGGTCCCAACAGTTCATTTCTAACTGCGGTCTCCCTGAACCTCACTGCGGGTACTTCTGTAGCGTAGCTCTCCATACAAGGCAGGTCTCTGGTAACTGCCTTCTCTGGTTCTTCAGAAAACAGCATGACCTGGCTACACATACTCCTGAAGAAGTTCAAGCGTCTTCTTGAAAAACATAAAATAGAAACTGCCAGCCGAAGTCAAAGTGAGACAATGTCTCAAGCCACACTAAAATGGACTATAAAAAATACAGAGATCTAGAAACTACCTCTAAACGACGCCAGCACCAGACACACCTCACCATGTAGCCAACACTCTTGGCCGGAATACACGGATACACCCGTGTCTACAGCATGCAACCCTGCCATGTAGCGGACAGACACTGACCAAGCTGGGTCTTGTACAGCCTCTGCCACGGGGACAGAAAGGCCCGGAGAAGGGCGCTGAGTCGCTTAAACCCACCAGTGTGGGAAGAAGCACCACGTCCACCCATTGAGAAGGCCACCCCTATTTGCCTTGACTCTTTCTCTTCCTGTTAAAAATTATCCGACTTTCACCAAAAGAATACACAACACTAACTTTCTGCAAACTCCTGCCCCCGTGGGGAACGGCATTCCTGGAGACAAAAAAGCTGGAATCAGTAACCAAGGTTCTAATTCAAATCCGGTCTAATTCAAATCCATTAACCCCTGTGATCCGTTGCCGATCTACAAAAAGAGCCTAACAGCACATTAGTCGTTTGACCAGCCAGCGTCCAGCCCTTTTTCTGGTAATAAAAGCCCACAAAGTCCCTCAGAGTAGGTACCTCTCCCCGCCTCTCAGTCAGCGTGGCTCCGGTGGGCTCGACTCCGCCAAAGAGCCACGGGTGACACGTGACCAGAACTGGCCAATCCCAGTCTCACACCCTCAAACAGCGATTGGCTCCAGGTCAGACATGTGACCCCATAAGAGCCAATGAGACATCACGAGACGTTTGCTGAGGCTTCTGGGAAAGAGACAGGCGCTCTTTCCGGCTGAATCTAAACGCTGACAGGCTACAGGGGGTGAATATGCTACAGCCAAGTTTCTAACATACAGTTCCGACAACTGAAGTCCATACAGGAAAAGGCAGAGTTGACTCGTGGGGAGAACCTGAGTCCTGATGACTTTACTTGAGCCCTGAATCCAGCTAGCTGTGCCTGACTTTGCAGTTAGATGAGCCTAACTCAAATTTCTTTCCAGCTTAAGCCAATTTAGGTTGATATTTCAGGCAGCTGAAGCGAACTGATGTATATGTGTATATCTGATTAGTACCTCACAGGATGTGAAAAATGGAATGAACTGATAGCTGGCTTGTAAAACAGTGTATATATATACATGATTATTAAAAACACTGGTCACAGGTATTGATTAATAATAACAAGTGCCAAGAGAAAAAAGTGGGCATGGGAGAGAAATGACTTAGTGTGATATGTGGTTATTCTGACTCTTGAAAATATTCCAAAACATTTGTTTAAACAATTTTATCATAAAGCTATTTCAGCAATAAGAATAAGAATAATAACAAGAGCCATTTGCTGAATGCTTCCTGCGGGCCAGAGGCCGTTGAAATGACTATATTATGTAATCTGCTTGAGTCCTCATAATGACCTTACAAGGTGGATGTTATTATTATCATTCCCACTAACAGATAAGGAAACTGAAGCACAGACAAGTTAAGTTACTCACCCACAGTTACACTGTAAATAAAAAGCAGGAGTCAAATGCAGACATTCTGATGCAGCTCGTGCTTTTAGCCATGCCACTGAATCTGAACCTACACTCAGAGTTCTAATGCTGTTCCAGTGAAGCAGAAACTCAAACTCAGGCACTCCCCAAAGCATCAAATGGGAATGTAATATACCACTATTTTAACCCTGGAAGAGTCTTAAGGACTCTTAAGTCCTTAAGTCTTAAGGACTAATTCCTACATAGTTCTGCATTATGAAAGTATACATATTTAACCACATTAGTGATTATCATTTTTTTAAAAAGTGTGAAAACCCTCACAAACCTCAACCAATTGCATCCTTTGGTTAAACAAAAGTCCTAGATGTTCCCAAGACTAAGAGGTATATTAATTAGTACTACCTTTCCAGAAAATAACATTTGCACCTTCCACAAAGTCAACTTTATGAGGACATTCCCATCACTAAGTTACTTTTCACCACTTTTATAGAACAGAAACTTATTTTAAAATCTACCCATCTTAGTATAATATAAAAAAGAAAACAATTTATGAACTGGACTTTCTCAAAATTAAACCTTTTTCCTCTTTGAAAGACATTAGAAGGATACGAAGCCAAGCTAAAGACTGAGAAAAAACCAACGGCAAATCACATACCTGAAAAAGGATCTGTATCCAAATATATAAAGAATTCTCAAAACTCAACAGTAAGAAAACAACCCAATTAAAAGCTAGGCAAAAGATTTCAATGGCACTCCACCAAGAGGATCTAATGATGGCAAATACGCACATGAAAAGATGTCCAATGGCATTAGTCATCAGAGAAATGCAAATTAAAACCATGATAAGATACTACCACATACCTATTAGAATGGCTAAATTAAAATCACTGATAGTGTCAGTGATGTGGAATAGGTGGAATTCTCGTACATTGCTAGTGGGAGAGTATAAAATGGTACAGACACTCTGGAAAAAGGGTTGACAGTTTCTTATAAAGTTAAAAATATACTCACTATACCATCCAGCAATCCCCTCTCCCCAGAGACAGCTACCCTAGAGATAGAGAAATGAAAACTATGTTTGCACAAAAGTCTGTACACAAATGTTTACAGCAGCTCTATTCCTAAATGTTAAAAATTGGAAACAACGCAAATGTCCTTTAATGAGTGACAATGGAAAACTACTCAGTAATAAAAAGGAATAAACTTTCAATACATGCAATAACTTAGATGAATCTCAAAGACAGAGTAAAAGAACCCAGTCTCAAAAGCTTACATGTATGATTCCATGTATAGGACATTCTCAAAAAGACAAAACTATAGGGATGGAGAAAAGGTCAGTGGTTGCAGAGGTTATAGGATGGGGACAGTTAACTATAAAAGGATAGCATCAGGGAATTCTGGGGGGTGATAATATTATTCTGTATTCTGATTGTAGTGATGGTTGCACAAACTACACGTGTTAAATTAACAGGATAAAAGAAAAAAGTTAGTTTTACTGTATGATAATTTTAAGAATAAAATTTTAAAATTATGTTTAAATATGAATCTCAATGTCACAATGGACACGGTTTTTAAAAACTGGAAAGAAATAAAGAAGGATAAGTTTGTTAATAAAAGGTAAACCTGGGCTTCCCTGGTGGCGCAGTGGTTGAGAGTCTGCCTGCCGATGGGGGGGACACGGGTTCGAGACCTGGAATGGGAGGATCCCACATGCCACGGGGCAACTGGGCCCGTGAGCCACAACTACTGAGCATGCGCATCTAGAGCCTGTGCTCCGCAACGAGAGGGGCCACGGCAGTGAGAGGCCCACGCACCATGATGAGGAGTGGCCCCCGCTCGCCACAACTAGAGATGGCCCTTGCACAGAAACGAAGACCCAACACAGACAAAAATAAATAAAAAATAAATAAAAATAAATACATTGAAAAGGAGAACCTATACATTTCCCTTTCTGCAAATGTAGGTTTTCGAGGCAAGAGTAGAGCCTCAGAAAGAATGTCTGCAAACAGAACAATCACTAGTTCACTAAGTGCAAAATGTAGGATACTTTTGAAGAATCCCATCACAGCTAGATAATTGGTCCAGGACCAAAAGTAAATACTGGAAGAAAAATGAAATCAACAGTGTTCCACAGAGGTGGTAGGCAGACTGGCCTGGACTAAGACATCTTCAGTAATAGATAATAAGGGTGCTGATTTGTAAGCATCATTCTCGTCCCACTGTGGACTTCCTTCTGCGACAGTATAAGGATACCACCAGATCATCTTGAAATCAAGTCATGAAATGTACTTTTATGTTTTTAAAAATCCATTCTTGTCCTTAAATTAACTTTTCTTATTAGTTTAGTCATGGTCCTCTATTACTTCTAAAACATTAAATCTTATTTGATTAGAGACAGACTTCAAAAAATAAAAATAAACTGTGATCAAATAGCAGGAACAAAGAGTAGTAACTAAAATTTCTTCAATCTAAACTGAAGATGATTTCTGTATCTCTGTCTTTTACATTTGTCTCCATTAAGGGAAAAAAATGATGTACCTCATAATTAACTTGGCTGGAATGAATCAGACTGCATTTGTAAAGGTTTCAGAAGACCAATGAGCTGTGCTAAACAGTACCACTATCCACCTGAGCAGAAATTACTATCCATAAGTTTCTTTACATAACTAACGAAACAAAAATTTAAACAAAAGAAGAACTACTAGAAAAATATTAGAGATTCATTTTTTAAGTCAATAATTTGCCTCACACATTATTATTTTCCCTGTGGAAACCCAATTATTACCCTGAAAACAAGACCACGTTAGAAAGTAAATGCAT
This sequence comes from Mesoplodon mirus, assembly GCF_964341445.2. Classification (NCBI taxonomy): domain Eukaryota; kingdom Metazoa; phylum Chordata; class Mammalia; order Artiodactyla; family Ziphiidae; genus Mesoplodon; species Mesoplodon mirus. The sequence goes on from NC_138994.1 coordinate 29,894,192, forward strand.
TGTGACAAAAGAAAGAAAAGGCAGATTGATACGTTATTAAAATAACTCACACGCCATACCCTGAGGAGTAAGGAAGCCATGGCAGAGCAGGCCCCTTTCTCCTCAATGGACAGCACAGCTGTGGGGAAGACACTGCAGCTAGCACAAGCGTGTCACACTTCTTCAGGGAGGAAGCAAGTTACACACCACTCTAGAGAGGGCGCCCATAAACTCACGGCCACGCTCATTACCCAACGTCCAGGCCACCCACAGGCTGACTGCAACCCAACTTTCCCACCATTCCCACACAGGCCCCAGGAACCGTCAGGCCTCTGAGGCTCTGCCAATGCCCTTCCCTCTACCCAAATATCCTTTCCCTCCTCTCTCCGGACCTCAATCCTGCCCAGCTCTAAATGAACACTTCAAGGCCTATTTCCCTAAGAATGCCTCTCTCAAAACCAAAATTACTTCCTAGACAATGATCTGCCTCTTACTCACCCATTATCTTGGATTAAATACATCATGTAAGATGCCTTATCTGACCAACACAACTATTTTATAAATAGGAGTCATGTTTTATATCATCTATGACATGACATGACAACCAATCAGCTCACTAAAACCATTCAATAAATACTCTAATTGAATTTCCCAAAGAGTTGACCTAAAATAACCTAAATGCTAAGCAGTTCAAGAACTGTCCTGAACCAAATTCACTTCTCATTTGAATGCCAATGTCATAGATAGGGATGTTGTATTGTCTTTAAATGTACTTGCCTTTATCCAAAACTAGAATCTCTGATGAATCTATGGGACACACATGTAAAATATTCTGCAAAGGAAAAAAGCTTTAGTGTACTGTGCTTAATATTCAGCCAGACTTGCATTTTTCTCTAAAACTTATACAATTACTGAGTATGCAAGAAGCATTAGAAGAGAGACTAAGTCTATTGAGAAGAAAACTGGAAGCGAAGGTCAGCAATCATTTTCTACTTTGAATCATCTCTTTCATAAAGAGGTAAATTCTCCTAAATTCCAGAATGAATGGAATTCAATACAGCAAAGTAAAATGCTTTAAATACATAAAATAAATATCTTGATGGACCTTCCACCATCTGTTTTAGTAACTTAAATTATAAAAAAGAACCCTAACTTTAAGAAAAGTTATATCAAGAGCTAAAATTGAGATTGTTTTTCCATCTATTACTTTGATTTTCCTGACCCATTTTTGAGAACTGTCAGCATTCTGGATCAATAATTCCAAATTATTTCTTGAAGAGAGTGAGATTCCTCCCAAGTCATTTACTATGCTTACTAATCAATAAAGATATGAAAAAACAAAAAATCCATATTTATGAGGCAAGCAAATTATATTAAAAGACTGACTTTGAGAAAAGGTTGCTGCTTGCCAAGAAAATTTTATTATTATAAAATATTTTCTGTCATTTGTATTTCTTCATTTTCCCTTCCAGATTATCTGTGTAGCCTTGTAAACACATCATAATCCAAAGCAGTGGAGCTTTACCAATAAAATGTACATCAACGCAAGAGAGCCAACTGCATAATTAAAACAAAAGTGTACCGGGCTTCCCTGGTGGCGCAGTGGTTGAGAGTCCACCTGCCGATGCAGGGGACACGGGTTCGTGCCCCAGTCCGGGAGGATCCCACATGCCGTGGAGCGGCTGGGCCCGTGAGCCATGGCCGTTGAGCCTGCGCGTCCGGCGCCTGTGCTCCACAACAGGAGAGGCCACAACAGTGAGAGGCCCGCGTACCGCAAAAAAATAAAAAACTGGGCTTCCCTGGTGGCGCAGTGGTTGAGAGTCCGCCTGCCGATGCAGGGGACACGGGTTTGTGTCCCGGTTCAGGAAGATACCACATGCCGCAGAGTGGCTGGGCCCATGAGCCATGGCTGCTGTGCCTGCGCGTCCGGAGTCTGTGCTGCGCAACGGGAGAGGCCACAACAGTGAGAGGCCCGCGTACCGCAAAAAAAAAAAAAAAAAAAAAAACAGAAGGTGCAAAACTGTTTCCCATCCCAGGCTCCTATCTTCCGTCTTACAATACTGTAACTGACACTTCAGAGAATCAAAGTCCACACCGTGTAGGATTTTTCCCACCAGTACAAAACACTGGCTCAAGGGCAAGTTCGAACTGGCTATTAATTCAGTTCAGCAAACATTTCCTGAGGCCAGGCCCTGTGTTAGCAGCACTAAACGCAAAGAGGAAGCATGCCATCACTGCTTTCAAGAAACTCAGATTCTAGCAAGACAGGCAAAGCACAAATGAAAAATAGCAAGAAATACCTTCCATCTGCCGAAAGGCATGAGCTGCCCTCAAAAGAAGAACACAAGTTCACTGTGCAGAGATGATAGGGAGAGCACAGGGGAGTTTATCAGAGAGAATGCACAAGAAGTCACCAAGACAAGAAAAAGCACATGATACACTCCAGGTGTGTCAGAGAAAGAGGGAAAGGAGCTAAGAATGCCCTCCAATGACACAGGAAGTGAGGGCTTTATTCCATAGCAATGGAGCATGATGGGAGGTGTTTAAGTAAAGGAGGAACCTATCGGGCAGTGCAGTGGTTGGGACTCCGCGCTTCCTCCATGGCGGAAAGGGGCGGGGAGAGGGTTTGATCCCTGGTCGGGGAACTAAGATCCCGCAGGCGGCATGGTGTGGTCAAAAAAAAAGGAACCTATCATGTAGAAGTCCTGTGAACAACTGGTGATAAGCAGGCATTGCCATTAAGAACAGACCACTAAGCAGTCCAAGTAATAGAGATTGAGAATTCAAGCGCAGCCTCTCCTGAGCTATACCACTCATAATGCAGGGAGCAGCAATCCTGGGCAAAGAAGACCTAAGATCCTCTGACCTGACAGTCACAACATTGCTCCGGCGGACCACGCTTGCAGACCTCCCACCACCATCTCTGTTGGTTCCGAGACTGCTCTTCTTGCCTCTTCCCACCCTCGCTCACTCTCCCCACTTTCTACCTCACCAAACGGCCCCAAGGTACAGGTCTCCTCCATCCTTCCAAAGCTCAATTTATGCCACTTCGCTTTTAAGAAAGACCCACGTTAGCGCCTGTTTTCCCAACCAAAAGAAATCCAAAGAGGTATCTATTTTCACAAAAAAGGGGGGAAAATGAGAACAGTGCCCGGCACGTGTTGTGCAGCAGCCCGTACAGAGGCAATTCGCACTGTGCGCTGCAAAAGCGGGTGCAAGGGGCACCACCCAGCTCCTTCCTGGGAACCACACTCAGCACCTCAGCATCAAGCCACCATAGCTTTGAACTGTCACTGAGCTTCCGTACTTTAGCTCAATTTATTCTGTGCATCCGTTAGCAAGATGTGTCCTATGGTCACTGCTTCTTCGCTTTACGCCACTTCGGCTTATGAAAGGTTTCATGGGAACGCTCTGCTTTCAGTCATTGGGGGAAACCCATACTTATTGTCCTCCCGCCTCCCTCCAGCCTACGCATCCACTCTCGGCCTGGCCTTTCCAGCTTTGAAAAGACAACCTGGCTCCGCCCTCCACCGCCTATATACTGCAGTGAAAGATGAGGGGAGAAGCTGACAGGCAGACAAAAGGCAGCAGCAGTGAGTGAGGCCTGACGACAGACAACGGAAGAGTTCCAGGCCCCTTCAACTTTTGAGACGTTTGGTATAATAAAAAATGTAGAAACACCTAAGGGATGGGATGAGAAAGAGCTCAAAATGGACTTCAGTATTTGTTAGCATTTGTTAAATATGGGTGGTACATACACGGGGTACAATGTAAGATTCTCCACTTTTCTCAGTATGAAATTTTTAATTAAAAATATACCAAAACACGGTTTTAAAAATTACAGGATATTTAAAATGTTTATACATTTGACAAGTTAATACAACACAAAAAATGAATTCTAATTGTGTAATTCACAAGGTAATCCAACAAATATTTAGAGTATTGTATCCTCAGGCATTACATGGCCTCCCTTTAAACTTCCTCAGCTCTCCCTCAGTGGGCTATAATTCCCAGTTTACTTTAAGGGAACTTCAATATTTAAGTTATGGTTGGTGTTTATGTCCCTTATACAAACATGCATTCATTTGGGGAAATCAATTATCAAACAAACATCAAAAGTAATCATTTCTACATTACTAATGTGACTTTGCCCGTTAGAGATCAGAATGGCATTACAAGATCATCAGTCACTTATTCTATAGGCCAGAGTTGATGCTATTGACATTTTGGGCTGAACAATTCTTTGTTGCGGAAGGCTGTCCTGTGCTTCATAAATGTTTCAGCAGCATCCTGGCCTCTGACCACTAGGTGCCAGGAGCACGTCTCCTGACTTACGACAACTAAAGATGTCTGTCTCCAGACATCAGCAAATGTCCCCTGGGGGGCAAAATCATTCCTGGTTGACACCTACTGATCTAAACAAGCATAGAGTGTTTGCTTGCCAAATAACAGCAACAGAAGATGGATAAATCCATGGATTCCAAAGGTCCTAGAATTAGCAAATCTTCTCTATAAAACTCCTAGCCCACATCTAGAAAATATTACAAAAAGAAGCAAAATGAAAAGAAAAACTAACAACACATGAGCTAAAATCTTTACTAGGGACAGAACACAGCATAGTGATCCAAAGCACAGGCTTGGAGCCAGAGGACTTACATTCAGAACTCACCAGCTGTCACTCACCAACTGTGTCACTCACCAGCTGTGTGACCTGGAGCAAATGACTTAGCCTCAAGTATCTCAACTTGCTCACCTCTAAAATGGCAAGGAGACAACTAATACCTACCTCCTATGGTTATTTATTTTCACTTAAGAATTAAGCGAAATAATACGTGTAAAGTGCTTAAAAGAATGCCTGGCATACAGTGAGTGCTCAGTAAGTGTTAGCTATTGTTATTTCACTAAAATTCCATATTTTCAATTTATACAAAGTGGAAATCACTTTACAGATTTCAACATACAACACTCTATTTTTAGAAAATAAAATATCATGCTATGTAACTACTTTATCTACTTGACAGAGGAATTATTTTCACCCATTTTCACCATCTCGGTAAAATAATAATGGTTATGATTATGCAATCATAAGAATGATTATGCTCTCCAATAGCCATTGGAGAAACAAGTGTACTTGTACATCACTGACAAACACAAGCTAACCCCTAAAACTGGCTCTGAGGGGAGATCACAAAGCCTACCATCAACATTAATCACCAAACATATCAGCCAGGGATATCTCAATAAAAGTAACACAGAAGTAGAGATTAGGGACAGAATTACTAACTCCGGGAGCTATGGGGGGAACTGACTTAATTTCAAGAGTTAATGTCTCTGATATGTAGGCTCAGGTGCCCACCTCAGCACTGGATATGAAGATGCCTACCACAATTAATCAGGTCCCAACAGTTCATTTCTAACTGCGGTCTCCCTGAACCTCACTGCGGGTACTTCTGTAGCGTAGCTCTCCATACAAGGCAGGTCTCTGGTAACTGCCTTCTCTGGTTCTTCAGAAAACAGCATGACCTGGCTACACATACTCCTGAAGAAGTTCAAGCGTCTTCTGGAAAAACATAAAATAGAAACTGCCAGCCGAAGTCAAAGTGAGACAATGTCTCAAGCCACACTAAAATGGACTATAAAAAATACAGAGATCTAGGGCTTCCCTGGTGGCGCAGTGGTTGAGAGTCCGCCTGCCGATGTAGGGGACACGGATTCGTGCCCCGGTCCGGGAAGATCCCACAAGCCGCGGAGCGGCTGGGCCCGTGAGCGATGGCTGCTGGGCCTGCGCGTCCGGAGCCTGTGCTCCGCAACGGGAGAGGCCACAACAGTGAGAGGCCCGCGTATCACAAAAAAAAAAAAAAAAAAATACAGAGATCTAGAAACTACCTCTAAACGACGCCAGCACCAGACACACCTCACCATGTAGCCAACACTCTTGCCCAGGATACACGGATACACCCGTGTCTACAGCATGCAACCCTGCCATGTAGCGGACAGACACTGACCAAGCTGGGTCTTGTACAGCCTCTGCCACGGGGACAGAAAGGCCCGGAGAAGGGCGCTGAGTCGCTTAAACCCACCAGTGTGGGAAGAAGCACCACGTCCACCCATTGAGAAGGCCACCCCTATTTGCCTTGACTCTTTCTCTTCCTGTTAAACATTATCCGACTTTCACCAAAAGAATACACAACACTAACTTTCTGCAAACTCCTGCCCCTGTGGGGAACGGCATTCCTGGAGACAAAAAAGCTGGAATCAGTAACCAAGGTTCTAATTCAAATCCGGTCTAATTCAAATCCATTAACCCCTGTGATCCGTTGCCGATCTACAAAAAGAGCCTAACAGCACATTAGTCGTTTGACCAGCCAGCGTCCAGCCCTTTTTCTGGTAATAAAAGCCCACAAAGTCCCTCAGAGTAGGTACCTCTCCCCGCCTCTCAGTCAGCGTGGCTCCGGTGGGCTCGACTCCGCCAAAGAGCCACGGGTGACACGTGACCAGAACTGGCCAATCCCAGTCTCACAGCCTCAAACAGCGATTGGCTCCAGGTCAGACATGTGACCCCATAAGAGCCAATGAGACATCATGAGACGTTTGCTGAGGCTTCTGGGAAAGAGACAGGCGCTCTTTCCGGCTGAATCTAAACGCTGACAGGCTACAGGGGGTGAATATGCTACAGCCAAGTTTCTAACATACAGTTCCGACAACTGAAGTCCATACAGGAAAAGGCAGAGTTGACTCGTGGGGAGAACCTGAGTCCTGATGACTTTACTTGAGCCCTGAATCCAGCTAGCTGTGCCTGACTTTGCAGTTAGGTGAGCCTAACTCAAATTTCTTTCCAGCTTAAGCCAATTTAGGTTGATATTTCAGGCAGCTGAAGCGAACTGATGTATATGTGTATATCTGATTAGTACCTCACAGGATGTGAAAAATGGAATGAACTGATAGCTGGCTTGTAAAACAGTGTATATATATATACATGATTATTAAAAACACTGGTCACAGGTATTGATTAATAATAACAAGTGCCAAGAGAAAAAAGTGGGCATGGGAGAGAAATGACTTAGTGTGATATGTGGTTATTCTGACTCTTGAAAATATTCCAAAACATTTGTTTAAACAATTTTATCATAAAGCTATTTCAGCAATAAGAATAAGAATAATAACAAGAGCCATTTGCTGAATGCTTCCTGCGGGCCAGAGGCCGTTGAAATGACTATATTATGTAATCTGCTTGAGTCCTCATAATGACCTTACAAGGTGGATGTTATTATTATCATTCCCACTAACAGATAAGGAAACTGAAGCACAGACAAGTTAAGTTACTCACCCACAGTTACACTGTAAATAAAAGGCAGGAGTCAAATGCAGACATTCTGATGCAGCTCGTGCTTTTAGCCATGCCACTGAATCTGAACCTACACTCAGAGTTCTAATGCTGTTCCAGTGAAGCAGAAACTCAAACTCAGGCACTCCCCAAAGCATCAAATGGGAATGTAATATACCACTCTTTTAACCCTGGAAGAGTCTTAAGGACTAATTCCTACATAGTTCTGCATTATGAAAGTATACATATTTAACCACATTAGTGATCATCATTTTTTTAAAAAGTGTGAAAACCCTCACAAACCTCAACCAATTGCATCCTTTGGTTAAACAAAAGTCCTAGATGTTCCCAAGACTAAGAGGTATATTAATTAGTACTACCTTTCCAGAAAATAACATTTGCACCTTCCACAAAGTCAACTTTATGAGGACATTCCCATCACTAAGTTACTTTTCACCACTTTTATAGAACAGAAACTTATTTTAAAATCTACCCATCTTAGTATAATATAAAAAAGAAAACAATTTATGAACTGGACTTTCTCAAAATTAAACCTTTTTCCTCTTTGAAAGACACTATTATGTTAGAAGGATACGAAGCCAAGCTAAAGACTGAGAAAAAACCAACGGCAAATCACATACCTGAAAAAGGATTTGTATCCAAATATATAAAGAATTCTCAAAACTCAACAGTAAGAAAACAACCCAATTAAAAGCTAGGCAAAAGATTTCAATGGCACTCCACCAAGAGGATCTAATGATGGCAAATACGCACATGAAAAGATGTCCAATGGCATTAGTCATCAGAGAAATGCAAATTAAAACCATGATAAGATACTACCACATACCTATTAGAATGGCTAAATTAAAATCACTGATAGTGTCAGTGATGTGGAATAGGTGGAATTCTCGTACATTGCTAGTGGGAGAGTATAAAATGGTACAGACACTCTGGAAAAAGGGTTGACAGTTTCTTATAAAGTTAAAAATATACTCACTATACCATCCAGCAATCCCCTCTCCCCAGAGACAGCTACCCTAGAGATAGAGAAATGAAAACTATGTTTGCACAAAAGTCTGTACACAAATGTTTACAGCAGCTCTATTCCTAAATGTTAAAAATTGGAAACAACGCAAATGTCCTTTAATGAGTGACAATGGAAAACTACTCAGTAATAAAAAGGAATAAACTTTCAATACATGCAATAACTTAGATGAATCTCAAAGACAGAGTAAAAGAACCCAGTCTCAAAAGCTTACATGTATGATTCCATGTATAGGACATTCTCAAAAAGACAAAACTATAGGGATGGAGAAAAGGTCAGTGGTTGCAGAGGTTATAGGATGGGGACAGTTAACTATAAAAGGATAGCATCAGGGAATTCTGGGGGGTGATAATATTATTCTGTATTCTGATTGTAGTGATGGTTGCACAAACTACACGTGTTAAATTAACAGGATAAAAGAAAAAAGTTAGTTTTACTGTATGATAATTTTAAGAATAAAATTTTAAAATTATGTTTAAATATGAATCTCAATGTCACAATGGACACGGTTTTTAAAAACTGGAAAGAAATAAAGAAGGATAAGTTTGTTAATAAAAGGTAAACCTGGGCTTCCCTGGTGGCGCAGTGGTTGAGAGTCTGCCTGCCGATGGGGGGGACACGGGTTCGAGACCTGGAATGGGAGGATCCCACATGCCACGGGGCAACTGGGCCCGTGAGCCACAACTACTGAGCATGCGCATCTAGAGCCTGTGCTCCGCAACAAGAGGGGCCACGGCAGTGAGAGGCCCACGCACCATGATGAGGAGTGGCCCCCGCTCGCCACAACTAGAGAAGGCCCTTGCACAGAAACGAAGACCCAACACAGACAAAAATAAATAAAAAATAAATAAAAATAAATACATTTAAAAGGAGAACCTATACATTTCCCTTTCTGCAAATGTAGGTTTTCGAGGCAAGAGTAGAGCCTCAGAAAGAATGTCTGCAAACAGAACAATCACTAGTTCACTAAGTACAAAATGTAGGATACTTTTGAAGAATCCCATCACAGCTGGATAATTGGTCCAGGACCAAAAGTAAATACTGGAAGAAAAATGAAATCAACAGTGTTCCACAGAGGTGGTAGGCAGACTGGCCTGGACTAAGACATGTTCAGTAATAGATAATAAGGGTGCTGATTTGTAAGCATCATTCTCGTCCCACTGTGGACTTCCTTCTGCGACAGTATAAGGATACCACCAGATCATCTTGAAATCAAGTCATGAAATGTACTTTTATGTTTTTAAAAATCAATTCTTGTCCTTAAATTAACTTTTCTTATTAGTTTAGTCATGGTCCTCTATTACTTCTAAAACATTAAATCTTATTTGATTAGAGACAGACTTCAAAAAATAAAAATAAACTGTGATCAAATAGCAGGAACAAAGAGTAGTAACTAAAATTTCTTCAATCTAAACTGAAGATGATTTCTGTATCTCTGTCTTTTACATTTGTCTCCATTAAGGGAAAAAAATGATGTACCTTAACTTGGCTGGAATGAATCAGACTGCATTTGTAAAGGTTTCAGAAGACCAATGAGCTGTGCTACACAGTACCACTATCCACCTGAGCAGAAATTACTATCCATAAGTTTCTTTACATAACTAACGAAACAAAAATTTAAACAAAAGAAGAACTACTAGAAAAATATTAGAGATTCATTTTTTAAGTCAATAATTTGCCTCACACATTATTATTTTCCCTGTGGAAACCCAATTATTACCCTGAAAACAAGACCACGTTAGAAAGTAAATGCATTGTGACAAAAGAAAGAAAAGGCAGATTGATACGTTATTAAAATAACTCACACGCCATACCCTGAGGAGTAAGGAAGCCATGGCAGAGCAGGCCCCTTTCTCCTCAATGGACAGCACAGCTGTGGGGAAGACACTGCAGCTAGCACAAGCGTGTCACACTTCTTCAGGGAGGAAGCAAGTTACACACCACTCTAGAGAGGGCGCCCATAAACTCACGGCCACGCTCATTACCCAACGTCCAGGCCACCCACAGGCTGACTGCAACCCAACTTTCCCACCATTCCCACACAGGCCCCAGGAACCGTCAGGCCTCTGAGGCTCTGCCAATGCCCTTCCCTCTACCCAAATATCCTTTCCCTCCTCTCTCCGGACCTCAATCCTGCCCAGCTCTAAATGAACACTTCAAGGCCTATTTCCCTAAGAATGCCTCTCTCAAAACCAAAATTACTTCCTAGACAATGATCTGCCTCTTACTCATCCATTATCTTGGATTAAATACATCATGTAAGATGCCTTATCTGACCAACACAACTATTTTATAAATAGGAGTCATGTTTTATATCATCTATGACATGACATGACAACCAATCAGCTCACTAAAACCATTCAATAAATACTCTAATTGAATTTCCCAAAGAGTTGACCTAAAATAACCTAAATGCTAAGCAGTTCAAGAACTGTCCTGAACCAAATTCACTTCTCATTTGAATGCCAATGTCATAGATAGGGATGTTGTATTGTCTTTAAATGTACTTGCCTTTATCCAAAACTAGAATCTCTGATGAATCTATGGGACACACATGTAAAATATTCTGCAAAGGAAAAAAGCTTTATTTAGTGTACTGTGCTTAATATTCAGCCAGACTTGCATTTTTCTCTAAAACTTATACAATTACTGAGTATGCAAGAAGCATTAGAAGAGAGACTAAGTCTATTGAGAAGAAAACTGGAAGCGAAGGTCAGCAATCATTTTCTACTTTGAATCATCTCTTTCATAAAGAGGTAAATTCTCCTAAATTCCAGAATGAATGGAATTCAATACAGCAAAGTAAAATGCTTTAAATACATAAAATAAATATCTTGATGGACCTTCCACCATCTGTTTTAGTAACTTAAATTATAAAAAAGAACCCTAACTTTAAGAAAAGTTATATCAAGAGCTAAAATTGAGATTGTTTTTCCATCTATTACTTTGATTTTCCTGACCCATTTTTGAGAACTGTCAGCATTCTGGATCAATAATTCCAAATTATTTCTTGAAGAGAGTGAGATTCCTCCCAAGTCATTTACTATGCTTACTAATCAATAAAGATATGAAAAAACAAAAAATCCATATTTATGAGGCAAGCAAATTATATTAAAAGACTGACTTTGAGAAAAGGTTGCTGCTTGCCAAGAAAATTTTATTATTATAAAATATTTTCTGTCATTTGTATTTCTTCATTTTCCCTTCCAGATTATCTGTGTAGCCTTGTAAACACATCATAATCCAAAGCAGTGGAGCTTTACCAATAAAATGTACATCAACGCAAGAGAGCCAACTGCATAATTAAAACAAAAGTGTACCGGGCTTCCCTGGTGGCGCAGTGGTTGAGAGTCCACCTGCCGATGCAGGGGACACGGGTTCATGCCCCAGTCCGGGAGGATCCCACATGCCGTGGAGCGGCTGGGCCCGTGAGCCATGGCCGTTGAGCCTGCGCGTCCGGCGCCTGTGCTCCACAACAGGAGAGGCGACAACAGTGAGAGGCCCGCGTACCGCAAAAAAATAAAAAATGGGCTTCCCTGGTGGCGCAGTGGTTGAGAGTCCGCCTGCCGATGCAGGGGACACGGGTTTGTGTCCCGGTTCAGGAAGATACCACATGCCGCAGAGTGGCTGGGCCCATGAGCCATGGCTGCTGTGCCTGCGCGTCCGGAGTCTGTGCTGCGCAACGGGAGAGGCCACAACAGTGAGAGGCCCGCGTACCGCAAAAAAAAAAAAAAAAAACAAAAAAAAAAACAGAAGGTGCAAAACTGTTTCCTATCCCAGACTCCTATCTTCCGTCTTACAATACTGTAACTGACACTTCAGAGAATCAAAGTCCACACCGTGTAGGATTTTTCCCACCAGTACAAAACACTGGCTCAAGGGCAAGTTCGAACTGGCTATTAATTCAGTTCAGCAAACATTTCCTGAGGCCAGGCCCTGTGTTAGCAGCACTAAACGCAAAGAGGAAGCATGCCATCACTGCTTTCAAGAAACTCAGACTCTAGCAGGACAGGCAAAGCACAAATGAAAAATAGCAAGAAATACCTTCCATCTGCCGAAAGGCATGAGCTGCCCTCAAAAGAAGAACACAAGTTCACTGTGCAGAGATGATAGGGAGAGCACAGGGGAGTTTATCAGAGAGAATGCACAAGAAGTCACCAAGACAAGAAAAAGCACATGATACACTCCAGGTGTGTCAGAGAAAGAGGGAAAGGAGCTAAGAATGCCCTCCAGTGCCACAGGAAGTGAGGGCTTTATTCCATAGCAATGGAGCATGATGGGAGGTGTTTAAATAAAGGAGGAACCTATCGGGCAGTGCAGTGGTTGGGACTCCGCGCTTCCTCCACGGCGGAAAGGGGCGGGGAGAGGGTTTGATCCCTAGTCGGGGAACTAAGATCCCGCAGGCGGCATGGTGTGGTCAAAAAAAAAAAAAAAAAAAAAAAAAAAAAAGAAGGAACCTATCATGTAGAAGTCCTGTGAACAACTGGTGATAAGCAGGCATTGCCATTAATAACAGACCACTAAGCAGTCCAAGTAATAGAGATTGAGAATTCAAGCGCAGCCGCTCCTGAGCTATACCACTCATAATGCAGGGAGCAGCAATCCTGGGCAAAGAAGACCTAAGATCCTCTGACCTGACAGTCACAACATTGCTCCGGCGGACCACGCTTGCAGACCTCCCACCACCATCTCTGTTGGTTCCGAGACTGCTCTTCTTGCCTCTTCCCACCCTCGCTCACTCTCCCCACTTTCTACCTCACCAAACGGCCCCAAGGTACAGGTCTCCTCCATCCTTCCAAAGCTCAATTTATGCCACTTCGCTTTTAAGAAAGACCCACGTTAGCGCCTGTTTTCCCAACCAAAAGAAATCCAAAGAGGTATCTATTTTCACAAAAAAGGGGGGAAAATGAGAACAGTGCCCGGCACGTGTTGTGCAGCAGCCCGTACAGAGGCAATTCGCACTGTGCGCTGCAAAAGCGGGTGCAAGGGGCACCACCCAGCTCCTTCCTGGGAACCACACTCAGCACCTCAGCATCAAGCCACCATAGCTTTGAACTGTCACTGAGCTTCCGTACTTTAGCTCAATTTATTTTGTGCATCCGTTAGCAAGATGTGTCCTATGGTCACTGCTTCTTCGCTTTACGCCACTTCGGCTTATGAAAGGTTTCATGGGAACGCTCTGCTTTCAGTCATTGGGGGAAACCCATACTTATTGTCCTCCCGCCTCCCTCCAGCCTACGCATCCACTCTCGGCCTGGCCTTTCCAGCTTTGAAAAGACAACCTGGCTCCGCCCTCTACCGCCTATATACTGCAGTGAAAGATGAGGGGAGAAGCTGACAGGCAGACAAAAGGCAGCAGCAGTGAGTGAGGCCTGACGACAGACAACGGAAGAGTTCCAGGCCCCTTCAACTTTTGAGATGTTTGGTATAATAAAAAATGTAGAAACACCTAAGGGATGGGATGAGAAAGAGCTCAAAATGGACTTCAGTATTTGTTAGCATTTGTTAAATATGGGTGGTACATACACGGGGTACAATGTAAGATTCTCCACTTTTCTCAGTATGAAATTTTTAATTAAAAATATACCAAAACACGGTTTTAAAAATTACAGGATATTTAAAATGTTTATACATTTGACAAGTTAATACAACACAAAAAATGAAATCTAATTGTGTAATTCACAAGGTAATCCAACAAATATTTAGAGTATTGTATCCTCAGGCATTACATGGCCTCCCTTTAAACTTCCTCAGCTCTCCCTCAGTGGGCTATAATTCCCAGTTTACTTTAAGGGAACTTCAATATTTAAGTTATGGTTTGTGTTTATGTCCCTTATACAAACATGCATTCATTTGGGGAAATCAATTATCAAACAAACATCAAAAGTAATCATTTCTACATTACTAATGTGACTTTGCCCGTTAGAGATCAGAATGGCATTACAAGATCATCAGTCACTTATTCTATAGGCCAGAGTTGATGCTATTGACATTTTGGGCTGAACAATTCTTTGTTGCGGAAGGCTGTCCTGTGCTTCATAAATGTTTCAGCAGCATCCTGGCCTCTGACCACTAGGTGCCAGGAGCACGTCTCCTGACTTACGACAACTAAAGATGTCTGTCTCCAGACATCAGCAAATGTCCCCTGGGGGGCAAAATCATTCCTGGTTGACACCTACTGATCTAAACAAGCATAGAGTGTTTGCTTGCCAAATAACAGCAACAGAAGATGGATAAATCCATGGATTCCAAAGGTCCTAGAATTAGCAAATCTTCTCTATAAAACTCCTAGCCCACATCTAGAAAATATTACAAAAAGAAGCAAAATGAAAAGAAAAACTAACAACACATGAGCTAAAATCTTTACTAGGGACAGAACACAGCATAGTGATCCAAAGCACAGGCTTGGAGCCAGAGGACTTACATTCAGAACTCACCAGCTGTCACTCACCAACTGTGTCACTCACCAGCTGTGTGACCTGGAGCAAATGACTTAGCCTCAAGTATCTCAACTTGCTCACCTCTAAAATGGCAAGGAGACAACTAATACCTACCTCCTATGGTTATTTATTTTCACTTAAGAATTAAGCGAAATAATACGTGTAAAGTGCTTAAAAGAATGCCTGGCATACAGTGAGTGCTCAGTAAGTGTTAGCTATTGTTATTTCACTAAAATTCCATATTTTCAATTTATACAAAGTGGAAATCACTTTACAGATTTCAACATACAACACTCTATTTTTAGAAAATAAAATATCATGCTATGTAACTACTTTATCTACTTGACAGAGGAATTATTTTCACCCATTTTCACCATCTCGGTAAAATAATAATGGTTATGATTATGCAATCATAAGAGTGATTATGCTCTCCAATAGCCATTGGAGAAACAAGTGTACTTGTACATCACTGACAAACACAAGCTAACCCCTAAAACTGGCTCTGAGGGGAGATCACAAAGCCTACCATCAACATTAATCAGCAAACATATCAGCCAGGGATATCTCAATAAAAGTAACACAGAAGTAGAGATTAGGGACAGAATTACTAACTCCGGGAGCTATGGGGGGAACTGACTTAATTTCAAGAGTTAATGTCTCTGATATGTAGGCTCAGGTGCCCACCTCAGCACTGGATATGAAGATGCCTACCACAATTAATCAGGTCCCAACAGTTCATTTCTAACTGCGGTCTCCCTGAACCTCACTGCGGGTACTTCTGTAGCGTAGCTCTCCATACAAGGCAGGTCTCTGGTAACTGCCTTCTCTGGTTCTTCAGAAAACAGCATGACCTGGCTACACATACTCCTGAAGAAGTTCAAGCGTCTTCTTGAAAAACATAAAATAGAAACTGCCAGCCGAAGTCAAAGTGAGACAATGTCTCAAGCCACACTAAAATGGACTATAAAAAATACAGAGATCTAGGGCTTCCCTGGTGGCGCAGTGGTTGAGAGTCCGCCTGCCGATGTAGGGGACACGGATTCGTGCCCCGGTCCGGGAAGATCCCACAAGCCGCGGAGCGGCTGGGCCCGTGAGCGATGGCTGCTGGGCCTGCGCGTCCGGAGCCTGTGCTCCGCAACGGGAGAGGCCACAACAGTGAGAGGCCCGCGTATCACAAAAAAAAAAAAAAAAAAATACAGAGATCTAGAAACTACCTCTAAACGACGCCAGCACCAGACACACCTCACCATGTAGCCAACACTCTTGCCCAGGATACACGGATACACCCGTGTCTACAGCATGCAACCCTGCCATGTAGCGGACAGACACTGACCAAGCTGGGTCTTGTACAGCCTCTGCCACGGGGACAGAAAGGCCCGGAGAAGGGCGCTGAGTCGCTTAAACCCACCAGTGTGGGAAGAAGCACCACGTCCACCCATTGAGAAGGCCACCCCTATTTGCCTTGACTCTTTCTCTTCCTGTTAAACATTATCCGACTTTCACCAAAAGAATACACAACACTAACTTTCTGCAAACTCCTGCCCCTGTGGGGAACGGCATTCCTGGAGACAAAAAAGCTGGAATCAGTAACCAAGGTTCTAATTCAAATCCGGTCTAATTCAAATCCATTAACCCCTGTGATCCGTTGCCGATCTACAAAAAGAGCCTAACAGCACATTAGTCGTTTGACCAGCCAGCGTCCAGCCCTTTTTCTGGTAATAAAAGCCCACAAAGTCCCTCAGAGTAGGTACCTCTCCCCGCCTCTCAGTCAGCGTGGCTCCGGTGGGCTCGACTCCGCCAAAGAGCCACGGGTGACACGTGACCAGAACTGGCCAATCCCAGTCTCACAGCCTCAAACAGCGATTGGCTCCAGGTCAGACATGTGACCCCATAAGAGCCAATGAGACATCATGAGACGTTTGCTGAGGCTTCTGGGAAAGAGACAGGCGCTCTTTCCGGCTGAATCTAAACGCTGACAGGCTACAGGGGGTGAATATGCTACAGCCAAGTTTCTAACATACAGTTCCGACAACTGAAGTCCATACAGGAAAAGGCAGAGTTGACTCGTGGGGAGAACCTGAGTCCTGATGACTTTACTTGAGCCCTGAATCCAGCTAGCTGTGCCTGACTTTGCAGTTAGGTGAGCCTAACTCAAATTTCTTTCCAGCTTAAGCCAATTTAGGTTGATATTTCAGGCAGCTGAAGCGAACTGATGTATATGTGTATATCTGATTAGTACCTCACAGGATGTGAAAAATGGAATGAACTGATAGCTGGCTTGTAAAACAGTGTATATATATATACATGATTATTAAAAACACTGGTCACAGGTATTGATTAATAATAACAAGTGCCAAGAGAAAAAAGTGGGCATGGGAGAGAAATGACTTAGTGTGATATGTGGTTATTCTGACTCTTGAAAATATTCCAAAACATTTGTTTAAACAATTTTATCATAAAGCTATTTCAGCAATAAGAATAAGAATAATAACAAGAGCCATTTGCTGAATGCTTCCTGCGGGCCAGAGGCCGTTGAAATGACTATATTATGTAATCTGCTTGAGTCCTCATAATGACCTTACAAGGTGGATGTTATTATTATCATTCCCACTAACAGATAAGGAAACTGAAGCACAGACAAGTTAAGTTACTCACCCACAGTTACACTGTAAATAAAAGGCAGGAGTCAAATGCAGACATTCTGATGCAGCTCGTGCTTTTAGCCATGCCACTGAATCTGAACCTACACTCAGAGTTCTAATGCTGTTCCAGTGAAGCAGAAACTCAAACTCAGGCACTCCCCAAAGCATCAAATGGGAATGTAATATACCACTCTTTTAACCCTGGAAGAGTCTTAAGGACTAATTCCTACATAGTTCTGCATTATGAAAGTATACATATTTAACCACATTAGTGATCATCATTTTTTTAAAAAGTGTGAAAACCCTCACAAACCTCAACCAATTGCATCCTTTGGTTAAACAAAAGTCCTAGATGTTCCCAAGACTAAGAGGTATATTAATTAGTACTACCTTTCCAGAAAATAACATTTGCACCTTCCACAAAGTCAACTTTATGAGGACATTCCCATCACTAAGTTACTTTTCACCACTTTTATAGAACAGAAACTTATTTTAAAATCTACCCATCTTAGTATAATATAAAAAAGAAAACAATTTATGAACTGGACTTTCTCAAAATTAAACCTTTTTCCTCTTTGAAAGACACTATTATGTTAGAAGGATACGAAGCCAAGCTAAAGACTGAGAAAAAACCAACGGCAAATCACATACCTGAAAAAGGATTTGTATCCAAATATATAAAGAATTCTCAAAACTCAACAGTAAGAAAACAACCCAATTAAAAGCTAGGCAAAAGATTTCAATGGCACTCCACCAAGAGGATCTAATGATGGCAAATACGCACATGAAAAGATGTCCAATGGCATTAGTCATCAGAGAAATGCAAATTAAAACCATGATAAGATACTACCACATACCTATTAGAATGGCTAAATTAAAATCACTGATAGTGTCAGTGATGTGGAATAGGTGGAATTCTCGTACATTGCTAGTGGGAGAGTATAAAATGGTACAGACACTCTGGAAAAAGGGTTGACAGTTTCTTATAAAGTTAAAAATATACTCACTATACCATCCAGCAATCCCCTCTCCCCAGAGACAGCTACCCTAGAGATAGAGAAATGAAAACTATGTTTGCACAAAAGTCTGTACACAAATGTTTACAGCAGCTCTATTCCTAAATGTTAAAAATTGGAAACAACGCAAATGCCCTTTAATGAGTGACAATGGAAAACTACTGAGTAATAAAAAGGAATAAACTTTCAATACATGCAATAACTTAGATGAATCTCAAAGACAGAGTAAAAGAACCCAGTCTCAAAAGCTTACATGTATGATTCCATGTATAGGGCATTCTCAAAAAGGCAAAACTATAGGGATGGAGAAAAGGTCAGTGGTTGCAGAGGTTATAGGATGGGGACAGTTAACTATAAAAGGATAGCATCAGGGAATTCTGGGGGGTGATAATATTATTCTGTATTCTGATTGTAGTGATGGTTGCACAAACTACACGTGTTAAATTAACAGGATAAAAGAAAAAAGTTAGTTTTACTGTATGATAATTTTAAGAATAAAATTTTAAAATTATGTTTAAATATGAATCTCAATGTCACAATGGACACGGTTTTTAAAAACTGGAAAGAAATAAAGAAGGATAAGTTTGTTAATAAAAGGTAAACCTGGGCTTCCCTGGTGGCGCAGTGGTTGAGAGTCTGCCTGCCGATGGGGGGGACACGGGTTCGAGACCTGGAATGGGAGGATCCCACATGCCACGGGGCAACTGGGCCCGTGAGCCACAACTACTGAGCATGCGCATCTAGAGCCTGTGCTCCGCAACAAGAGGGGCCACGGCAGTGAGAGGCCCACGCACCATGATGAGGAGTGGCCCCCGCTCGCCACAACTAGAGAAGGCCCTTGCACAGAAACGAAGACCCAACACAGACAAAAATAAATAAAAAATAAATAAAAATAAATACATTGAAAAGGAGAACCTATACATTTCCCTTTCTGCAAATGTAGGTTTTCGAGGCAAGAGTAGAGCCTCAGAAAGAATGTCTGCAAACAGAACAATCACTAGTTCACTAAGTACAAAATGTAGGATACTTTTGAAGAATCCCATCACAGCTAGATAATTGGTCCAGGACCAAAAGTAAATACTGGAAGAAAAATGAAATCAACAGTGTTCCACAGAGGTGGTAGGCAGACTGGCCTGGACTAAGACATGTTCAGTAATAGATAATAAGGGTGCTGATTTGTAAGCATCATTCTCGTCCCACTGTGGACTTCCTTCTGCGACAGTATAAGGATACCACCAGATCATCTTGAAATCAAGTCATGAAATGTACTTTTATGTTTTTAAAAATCCATTCTTGTCCTTAAATTAACTTTTCTTATTAGTTTAGTCATGGTCCTCTATTACTTCTAAAACATTAAATCTTATTTGATTAGAGACAGACTTCAAAAAATAAAAATAAACTGTGATCAAATAGCAGGAACAAAGAGTAGTAACTAAAATTTCTTCAATCTAAACGGAAGATGATTTCTGTATCTCTGTCTTTTACATTTGTCTCCATTAAGGGAAAAAAATGATGTACCTCATAATTAACTTGGCTGGAATGAATCAGACTGCATTTGCAAAGGTTTCAGAAGACCAATGAGCTGTGCTAAACAGTACCACTATCCACCTGAGCAGAAATTACTATCCATAAGTTTCTTTACATAACTAACGAAACAAAAATTTAAACAAAAGAAGAACTACTAGAAAAATATTAGAGATTCATTATTGAAGTCAATAATTTGCCTCACACATTATTATTTTCCCTGTGGAAACCCAATTATTACCCTGAAAACAAGACCACGTTAGAAAGTAAATGCATTGTGACAAAAGAAAGAAAAGGCAGATTGATACATTATTAAAATAACTCACACGCCATACCCTGAGGAGTAAGGAAGCCATGGCAGAGCAGGCCCCTTTCTCCTCAATGGACAGCACAGCTGTGGGGAAGACACTGCAGCTAGCACAAGCGTGTCACACTTCCTCAGGGAGGAAGCAAGTTACACACCACTCTAGAGAGGGCGCCCATAAACTGACGGCCACGCTCATTACCCAACGTCCAGGCCACCCACAGGCTGACTGCAACCCAACTTTCCCACCATTCCCACACAGGCCCCAGGAACCGTCAGGCCTCTGAGGCTCTGCCAATGCCCTTCCCTCTACCCAAATATCCTTTCCCTCCTCTCTCCGGACCTCAATCCTGCCCAGCTCTAAATGAACACTTCAAGGCCTATTTCCCTAAGAATGCCTCTCTCAAAACCAAAATTACTTCCTAGACAATGATCTGCCTCTTACTCATCCATTATCTTGGATTAAATACATCATGTAAGATGCCTTATCTGACCAACACAACTATTTTATAAATAGGAGTCATGTTTTATATCATCTATGACATGACATGACAACCAATCAGCTCACTAAAACCATTCAATAAATACTCTAATTGAATTTCCCAAAGAGTTGACCTAAAATAACCTAAATGCTAAGCAGTTCAAGAACTGTCCTGAACCAAATTCACTTCTCATTTGAATGCCAATGTCATAGACAGGGATGTTGTATTGTCTTTAAATGTACTTGCCTTTATCCAAAACTAGAATCTCTGATGAATCTATGGGACACACATGTAAAATATTCTGCAAAGGAAAAAAGCTTTATTTAGTGTACTGTGCTTAATATTCAGCCAGACTTGCATTTTTCTCTAAAACTTATACAATTACTGAGTATGCAAGAAGCATTAGAAGAGAGACTAAGTCTATTGAGAAGAAAACTGGAAGCGAAGGTCAGCAATCACTTTCTACGTTGAATCATCTCTTTCATAAAGAGGTAAATTCTCCTAAATTCCAGAATGAATGGAATTCAATACAGCAAAGTAAAATGCTTTAAATACATAAAATAAATATCTTGATGGACCTTCCACCATCTGTTTTAGTAACTTAAATTATAAAAAAGAACCCTAACTTTAAGAAAAGTTATATCAAGAGCTAAAATTGAGATTGTTTTTCCATCTATTACTTTGATTTTCCTGACCCATTTTTGAGAACTGTCAGCATTCTGGATCAATAATTCCAAATTATTTCTTGAAGAGAGTGAGATTCCTCCCAAGTCATTTAATATGCTTACTAATCAATAAAGATATGAAAAAACAAAAAATCCATATTTATGAGGCAAGCAAATTATATTAAAAGACTGACTTTGAGAAAAGGTTGCTGCTTGCCAAGAAAATTTTATTATTATAAAATATTTTCTGTCATTTGTATTTCTTCATTTTCCCTTCCAGATTATCTGTGTAGCCTTGTAAACACATCATAATCCAAAGCAGTGGAGCTTTACCAATAAAATGTAAATCAACACAAGAGAGCCAACTGCATAATTAAAACAAAAGCGTACCGGGCTTCCCTGGTGGCGCAGTGGTTGAGAGTCTGCCTGCCGACGCAGGGGACACGGGTTCGTGCCCCAGTCCGGGAAGATCCCACATGCCGTGGAGCGGCTGGGCCCATGAGCCATGGCCATTGAGCCTGCGCGTCCGGCGCCTGTGCTCCACAACAGGAGAGGCGACAACAGTGAGAGGCCCGCGTACCGCAAAAAAATAAAAAATGGGCTTCCCTGGTGGCGCAGTGGTTGAGAGTCCGCCTGCCGATGCAGGGGACACGGGTTTGTGTCCCGGTTCAGGAAGATACCACATGCCGCAGAGTGGCTGGGCCCATGAGCCATGGCTGCTGTGCCTGCGCGTCCGGAGTCTGTGCTGCGCAACGGGAGAGGCCACAACAGTGAGAGGCCTGCGTACCGCAAAAAAAAAAAAAAAAAAAAAAAAAAACCAGAAGTTGCAAAACTGTTTCCTATCCCAGACTCCTATCTTCCGTCTTACAATACTGTAACTGACACTTCAGAGAATCAAAGTCCACACCGTGTAGGATTTTTCCCACCAGTACAAAACACTGGCTCAAGGGCAAGTTCGAACTGGCTATTAATTCAGTTCAGCAAACATTTCCTGAGGCCAGGCCCTGTGTTAGCAGCACTAAACGCAAAGAGGAAGCATGCCATCACTGCTTTCAAGAAACTCAGACTCTAGCAAGACAGGCAAAGCACAAATGAAAAATAGCAAGAAATACCTTCCATCTGCCGAAAGGCATGAGCTGCCCTCAAAAGAAGAACACAAGTTCACTGTGCAGAGATGATAGGGAGAGCACAGGGGAGTTTATCAGAGAGAATGCACAAGAAGTCACCAAGACAAGAAAAAGCACATGATACACTCCAGGTGTGTCAGAGAAAGAGGGAAAGGAGCTAAGAATGCCCTCCAATGCCACAGGAAGTGAGGGCTTTATTCCATAGCAATGGAGCATGATGGGAGGTGTTTAAATAAAGGAGGAACCTATCGGGCAGTGCAGTGGTTGGGACTCCGCGCTTCCTCCACGGCGGAAAGGGGCGGGGAGAGGGTTTGATCCCTAGTCGGGGAACTAAGATCCCGCAGGCGGCATGGTGTGGTCAAAAAAAAAGGAACCTATCATGTAGAAGTCCTGTGAACAACTGGTGATAAGCAGGCATTGCCATTAATAACAGACCACTAAGCAGTCCAAGTAATAGAGATTGAGAATTCAAGCGCAGCCGCTCCTGAGCTATACCACTCATAATGCAGGGAGCAGCAATCCTGGGCAAAGAAGACCTAAGATCCTCTGACCTGACAGTCACAACATTGCTCCGGCGGACCACGCTTGCAGACCTCCCACCACCATCTCTGTTGGTTCCGAGACTGCTCTTCTTGCCTCTTCCCACCCTCGCTCACTCTCCCCACTTTCTACCTCACCAAACGGCCCCAAGGTACAGGTCTCCTCCATCCTTCCAAAGCTCAATTTATGCCACTTCGCTTTTAAGAAAGACCCACGTTAGCGCCTGTTTTCCCAACCAAAAGAAATCCAAAGAGGTATCTATTTTCACAAAAAAGGGGGGAAAATGAGAACAGTGCCCGGCACGTGTTGTGCAGCAGCCCGTACAGAGGCAATTCGCACTGTGCGCTGCAAAAGCGGGTGCAAGGGGCACCACCCAGCTCCTTCCTGGGAACCACACTCAGCACCTCAGTATCAAGCCACCATAGCTTTGAACTGTCACTGAGCTTCCGTACTTTAGCTCAATTTATTCTGTGCATCCGTTAGCAAGATGTGTCCTATGGTCACTGCTTCTTCGCTTTACGCCACTTCGGCTTATGAAAGGTTTCATGGGAACGCTCTGCTTTCAGTCATTGGGGGAAACCCATACTTATTGTCCTCCCGCCTCCCTCCAGCCTACGCATCCACTCTCGGCCTGGCCTTTCCAGCTTTGAAAAGACAACCTGGCTCCGCCCTCTACCGCCTATATACTGCAGTGAAAGATGAGGGGAGAAGCTGACAGGCAGACAAAAGGCAGCAGCAGTGAGTGAGGCCTGACGACAGACAACGGAAGAGTTCCAGGCCCCTTCAACTTTTGAGACGTGTGGTATAATAAAAAATGTAGAAACACCTAAGGGATGGGATGAGAAAGAGCTCAAAATGGACTTCAGTATTTGTTAGCATTTGTTAAATATGGGTGGTACATACACGGGGTACAATGTAAGATTCTCCACTTTTCTCAGTATGAAATTTTTAATTAAAAAAATACCAAAACACGGTTTTAAAAATTACAGGATATTTAAAATGTTTATACATTTGACAAGTTAATACAACACAAAAAATGAAATCTAATTGTGTAATTCACAAGGTAATCCAACAAATATTTAGAGTATTGTATCCTCAGGCATTACATGGCCTCCCTTTAAACTTCCTCAGCTCTCCCTCAGTGGGCTATAATTCCCAGTTTACTTTAAGGGAACTTCAATATTTAAGTTATGGTTGGTGTTTATGTCCCTTATACAAACATGCATTCATTTGGGGAAATCAATTATCAAACAAACATCAAAACATCAAAAGTAATCATTTCTACATTACTAATGTGACTTTGCCCGTTAGAGATCAGAATGGCATTACAAGATCATCAGTCACTTATTCTATAGGCCAGAGTTGATGCTATTGACATTTTGGGCTGAACAATTCTTTGTTGCGGAAGGCTGTCCTGTGCTTCATAAATGTTTCAGCAGCATCCTGGCCTCTGACCACTAGGTGCCAGGAGCACGTCTCCTGACTTACGACAACTAAAGATGTCTGTCTCCAGACATCAGCAAATGTCCCCTGGGGGGCAAAATCATTCCTGGTTGACACCTACTGATCTAAACAAGCATAGCGTGTTTGCTTGCCAAATAACAGCAACAGAAGATGGATAAATCCATGGATTCCAAAGGTCCTAGAATTAGCAAATCTTCTCTGTAAAACTCCTAGCCCACATCTAGAAAATATTACAAAAAGAAGCAAAATGAAAAGAAAAACTAACAACACATGAGCTAAAATCTTTACTAGGGACAGAACACAGCATAGTGATCCAAAGCACAGGCTTGGAGCCAGAGGACTTACATTCAGAACTCACCAGCTGTCACTCACCAACTGTGTCACTCACCAGCTGTGTGACCTGGAGCAAATGACTTAGCCTCAAGTATCTCAACTTGCTCACCTCTAAAATGGCAAGGAGACAACTAATACCTACCTCCTATGGTTATTTATTTTCACTTAAGAATTAAGCGAAATAATACGTGTAAAGTGCTTAAAAGAATGCCTGGCATACAGTGAGTGCTCAGTAAGTGTTAGCTATTGTTATTTCACTAAAATTCCATATTTTCAATTTATACAAAGTGGAAATCACTTTACAGATTTCAACATACAACACTCTAGTTTTAGAAAATAAAATATCATGCTATGTAACTACTTTATCTACTTGACAGAGGAATTATTTTCACCCATTTTCACCATCTCGGTAAAATAATAATGGTTATGATTATGTAATCATAAGAATGATTATGCTCTCCAATAGCCATTGGAGAAACAAGTGTACTTGTACATCACTGACAAACACAAGCTAACCCCTAAAACTGGCTCTGAGGGGAGATCACAAAGCCTACCATCAACATTAATCACCAAACATATTAGCCAGGGATATCTCAATAAAAGTAACACAGAAGTAGAGATTAGGGACAGAATTACTAACTCCGGGAGCTATGGGGGGAACTGACTTAATTTCAAGAGTTAATGTCTCTGATATGTAGGCTCAGGTGCCCACCTCAGCACTGGATATGAAGATGCCTACCACAATTAATCAGGTCCCAACAGTTCATTTCTAACTGCGGTCTCCCTGAACCTCACTGCGGGTACTTCTGTAGCGTAGCTCTCCATACAAGGCAGGTCTCTGGTAACTGCCTTCTCTGGTTCTTCAGAAAACAGCATGACCTGGCTACACATACTCCTGAAGAAGTTCAAGCGTCTTCTGGAAAAACATAAAATAGAAACTGCCAGCCGAAGTCAAAGTGAGACAATGTCTCAAGCCACACTAAAATGGACTATAAAAAATACAGAGATCTAGAAACTACCTCTAAACGACGCCAGCACCAGACACACCTCACCATGTAGCCAACACTCTTGCCCAGGATACACGGATACACCCGTGTCTACAGCATGCAACCCTGCCATGTAGCGGACAGACACTGACCAAGCTGGGTCTTGTACAGCCTCTGCCACGGGGACAGAAAGGCCCGGAGAAGGGCGCTGAGTCGCTTAAACCCACCAGTGTGGGAAGAAGCACCACGTCCACCCATTGAGAAGGCCACCCCTATTTGCCTTGACTCTTTCTCTTCCTGTTAAACATTATCCGACTTTCACCAAAAGAATACACAACACTAACTTTCTGCAAACTCCTGCCCCTGTGGGGAACGGCATTCCTGGAGACAAAAAAGCTGGAATCAGTAACCAAGGTTCTAATTCAAATCCGGTCTAATTCAAATCCATTAACCCCTGTGATCCGTTGCCGATCTACAAAAAGAGCCTAACAGCACATTAGTCGTTTGACCAGCCAGCGTCCAGCCCTTTTTCTGGTAATAAAAGCCCACAAAGTCCCTCAGAGTAGGTACCTCTCCCCGCCTCTCAGTCAGCGTGGCTCCGGTGGGCTCGACTCCGCCAAAGAGCCACTGGTGACACGTGACCAGAACTGGCCAATCCCAGTCTCACAGCCTCAAACAGCGATTGGCTCCAGGTCAGACATGTGACCCCATAAGAGCCAATGAGACATCATGAGACTTTTGCTGAGGCTTCTGGGAAAGAGACAGGCGCTCTTTCCGGCTGAATCTAAACGGTGACAGGCTACAGGGGGTGAATATGCTACAGCCAAGTTTCTAACATACAGTTCCGACAACTGAAGTCCATACAGGAAAAGGCAGAGTTGACTCGTGGGGAGAACCTGAGTCCTGATGACTTTACTTGAGCCCTGAATCCAGCTAGCTGTGCCTGACTTTGCAGTTAGGTGAGCCTAACTCAAATTTCTTTCCAGCTTAAGCCAATTTAGGTTGATATTTCAGGCAGCTGAAGCGAACTGATGTATATGTGTATATCTGATTAGTACCTCACAGGATGTGAAAAATGGAATGAACTGATAGCTGGCTTGTAAAACAGTGTATATATACATGATTATTAAAAACACTGGTCACAGGTATTGATTAATAATAACAAGTGCCAAGAGAAAAAAGTGGGCATGGGAGAGAAATGACTTAGTGTGATATGTGGTTATTCTGACTCTTGAAAATATTCCAAAACATTTGTTTAAACAATTTTATCATAAAGCTATTTCAGCAATAAGAATAAGAATAATAACAAGAGCCATTTGCTGAATGCTTCCTGCGGGCCAGAGGCCGTTGAAATGACTATATTATGTAATCTGCTTGAGTCCTCATAATGACCTTACAAGGTGGATGTTATTATTATCATTCCCACTAACAGATAAGGAAACTGAAGCACAGACAAGTTAAGTTACTCACCCACAGTTACACTGTAAATAAAAGGCAGGATTCAAATGCAGACATTCTGATGCAGCTCGTGCTTTTAGCCATGACACTGAATCTGAACCTACGCTCAGAGTTCTAATGCTGTTCCAGTGAAGCAGAAACTCAAACTCAGGCACTCCCCAAAGCATCAAATGGGAATGTAATATACCACTCTTTTAACCCTGGAAGAGTCTTAAGGACTAATTCCTACATAGTTCTGCATTATGAAAGTATACATATTTAACCACATTAGTGATCATCATTTTTTTAAAAAGTGTGAAAACCCTCACAAACCTCAACCAATTGCATCCTTTGGTTAAACAAAAGTCCTAGATGTTCCCAAGACTAAGAGGTATATTAATTAGTACTACCTTTCCAGAAAATAACATTTGCACCTTCCACAAAGTCAACTTTATGAGGACATTCCCATCACTAAGTTACTTTTCACCACTTTTATAGAACAGAAACTTATTTTAAAATCTACCCATCTTAGTATAATATAAAAAAGAAAACAATTTATGACTGGACTTTCTCAAAATTAAACCTTTTTCCTCTTTGAAAGACACTATTATGTTAGAAGGATACGAAGCCAAGCTAAAGACTGAGAAAAAACCAACGGCAAATCACATACCTGAAAAAGGATTTGCATCCAAATATATAAAGAATTCTCAAAACTCAACAGTAAGAAAACAACCCAATTAAAAGCTAGGCAAAAGATTTCAATGGCGCTCCACCAAGAGGATCTAATGATGGCAAATAAGCACATGAAAAGATGTCCAATGGCATTAGTCATCAGAGAAATGCAAATTAAAACCATGATAAGATACTACCACATACCTATTAGAATGGCTAAATTAAAATCACTGATAGTGTCAGTGATGTGGAATAGGTGGAATTCTCGTACATTGCTAGTGGGAGAGTATAAAATGGTACAGACACTCTGGAAAAAGGGTTGACAGTTTCTTATAAAGTTAAAAATATACTCACTATACCATCCAGCAATCCCCTCTCCCCAGAGACAGCTACCCTAGAGATAGAGAAATGAAAACTATGTTTGCACAAAAGTCTGTACACAAATGTTTACAGCAGCTCTATTCCTAAATGTTAAAAATTGGAAACAACGCCAATGTCCTTTAATGAGTGACAATGGAAAACTACTGAGTAATAAAAAGGAATAAACTTTCAATACATGCAATAACTTAGATGAATCTCAAAGACAGAGTAAAAGAACCCAGTCTCAAAAGCTTACATGTATGATTCCATGTATAGGACATTCTCAAAAAGACAAAACTATAGGGATGGAGAAAAGGTCAGTGGTTGCAGAGGTTATAGGATGGGGACAGTTAACTATAAAAGGATAGCATCAGGGAATTCTGGGGGGTGATAATATTATTCTGTATTCTGATTGTAGTGATGGTTGCACAAACTACACGTGTTAAATTAACAGGATAAAAGAAAAAAGTTAGTTTTACTGTATGATAATTTTAAGAATAAAATTTTAAAATTATGTTTAAATATGAATCTCAATGTCACAATGGACACGGTTTTTAAAAACTGGAAAGAAATAAAGAAGGATAAGTTTGTTAATAAAAGGTAAACCTGGGCTTCCCTGGTGGCGCAGTGGTTGAGAGTCTGCCTGCCGATGGGGGGGGGACACGGGTTCGAGACCTGGAATGGGAGGATCCCACATGCCACGGGGCAACTGGGCCCGTGAGCCACAACTACTGAGCATGCGCATCTAGAGCCTGTGCTCCGCAACAAGAGGGGCCACGGCAGTGAGAGGCCCACGCACCATGATGAGGAGTGGCCCCCGCTCGCCACAACTAGAGAAGGCCCTTGCACAGAAACGAAGACCCAACACAGACAAAAATAAATAAAAAATAAATAAAAATAAATACATTGAAAAGGAAAACCTATACATTTCCCTTTCTGCAAATGTAGGTTTTCGAGGCAAGAGTAGAGCCTCAGAAAGAATGTCTGCAAACAGAACAATCACTAGTTCACTAAGTACAAAATGTAGGATACTTTTGAAGAATCCCGTCACAGCTAGATAATTGGTCCAGAACCAAAAGTAAATACTGGAAGAAAAATGAAATCAACAGTGTTCCACAGAGGTGGTAGGCAGACTGGCCTGGACTAAGACATGTTCAGTAATAGATAATAAGGGTGCAGATTTGTAAGCATCATTCTCGTCCCACTGTGGACTTCCTTCTGTGACAGTATAAGGATACCACCAGATCATCTTGAAATCAAGTCATGAAATGTACTTTTATGTTTTTAAAAATCCATTCTTGTCCTTAAATTAACTTTTCTTATTAGTTTAGTCATGGTCCTCTATTACTTCTAAAACATTAAATCTTATTTGATTAGAGACAGACTTCAAAAAATAAAAATAAACTGTGATCAAATAGCAGGAACAAAGAGTAGTAACTAAAATTTCTTCAATCTAAACGGAAGATGATTTCTGTATCTCTGTCTTTTACATTTGTCTCCATTAAGGGAAAAAAATGATGTACCTCATAATTAACTTGGCTGGAATGAATCAGACTGCATTTGTAAAGGTTTCAGAAGACCAATGAGCTGTGCTAAACAGTACCACTATCCACCTGAGCAGAAATTACTATCCATAAGTTTCTTTACATAACTAACGAAACAAAAATTTAAACAAAAGAAGAACTACTAGAAAAATATTAGAGATTCATTTTTTAAGTCAATAATTTGCCTCACACATTATTATTTTCCCTGTGGAAACCCAATTATTACCCTGAAAACAAGACCACGTTAGAAAGTAAATGCATTGTGATAAAAGAAAAAAAAGGCAGATTGATACATTATTAAAATAACTCACACGCCATACCCTGAGGAGTAAGGAAGCCATGGCAGAGCAGGCCCCCTTCTCCTCAATGGACAGCACAGCTGTGGGGAAGACACTGCAGCTAGCACAAGCGTGTCACACTTCTTCAGGGAGGAAGCAAGTTACACACCACTCTAGAGAGGGCGCCCATAAACTCACGGCCACGCTCATTACCCAACGTCCAGGCCACCCACAGGCTGACTGCAACCCAACATTCCCACCATTCCCACACAGGCCCCAGGAACCGTCAGGCCTGTGAGGCTCTGCCAATGCCCTTCCCTCTACCCAAATATCCTTTCCCTCCTCTCTCCGGACCTCAATCCTGCCCAGCTCTAAATGAACACTTCAAGGCCTATTTCCCTAAGAATGCCTCTCTCAAAACCAAAATTACTTCCTAGACAATGATCTGCCTCTTACTCATCCATTATCTTGGATTAAATACACCATGTAAGATGCCTTATCTGACCAACACAACTATTTTATAAATAGGAGTCATGTTTTATATCATCTATGACATGACATGACAACCAATCAGCTCACTAAAACCATTCAATAAATACTCTAATTGAATTTCCCAAAGAGTTGACCTAAAATAACCTAAATGCTAAGCATTTCAAGAACTGTCCTGAACCAAATTCACTTCTCATTTGAATGCCAATGTCCTAGATAGGGATGTTGTATTGTCTTGAAATGTACTTGCCTTTATCCAAAACTAGAATCTCTGATGAATCTATGGGACACACATGTAAAATATTCTGCAAAGGAAAAAAGCTTTATTTAGTGTACTGTGCTTAATATTCAGCCAGACTTGCATTTTTCTCTAAAACTTATACAATTACTGAGTATGCAAGAAGCATTAGAAGAGAGACTAAGTCTATTGAGAAGAAAACTGGAAGCGAAGGTCAGCAATCATTTTCTACTTTGAATCATCTCTTTCATAAAGAGGTAAATTCTCCTAAATTCCAGAATGAATGGAATTCAATACAGCAAAGTAAAATGCTTTAAATACATAAAATAAATATCTTGATGGACCTTCCACCATCTGTTTTAGTAACTTAAATTATAAAAAAGAACCCTAACTTTAAGAAAAGTTATATCAAGAGCTAAAATTGAGATTGTTTTTCCATCTATTACTTTGATTTTCCTGACCCATTTTTGAGAACTGTCAGCATTCTGGATCAATAATTCCAAATTATTTCTTGAAGAGAGTGAGATTCCTCCCAAGTCATTTAATATGCTTACTAATCAATAAAGATATGAAAAAACAAAAAATCCATATTTATGAGGCAAGCAAATTATATTAAAAGACTGACTTTGAGAAAAGGTTGCTGCTTGCCAAGAAAATTTTATTATTATAAAATATTTTCTGTCATTTGTATTTCTTCATTTTCCCTTCCAGATTATCTGTGTAGCCTTGTAAACACATCATAATCCAAAGCAGTGGAGCTTTATAAATAAAATGTACATCAACGCAAGAGAGCCAACTGCATAATTAAAACAAAAGTGTACCGGGCTTCCCTGGTGGCGCAGTGGTTGAGAGTCCACCTGCCGATGCAGGGGACACGGGTTCGTGCCCCAGTCCGGGAAGATCCCACATGCCGTGGAGCGGCTGGGCCCGTGAGCCATGGCCGCTGAGCCTGCGCGTCCGGCACCTGTGCTCCACAACAGGAGAGGCCACAACAGTGAGAGGCCCGCGTACCGCAAAAAAATAAAAAAATGGGCTTCCCTGGTGGCGCAGTGGTTGAGAGTCCGCCTGCCGATGCAGGGGACACGGGTTTGTGTCCCGGTTCAGGAAGATACCACATGCCGCAGAGTGGCTGGGCCCATGAGCCATGGCTGCTGTGCCTGCGCGTCCGGAGTCTGTGCTGCGCAACGGGAGAGGCCACAACAGTGAGAGGCCCGCGTACCGCAAAAAAAAAAAAAAAAAAAAACAGAAGGTGCAAAACTGTTTCCTATCCCAGACTCCTATCTTCCGTCTTACAATACTGTAACTGACACTTCAGAGAATCAAAGTCCACACCGTGTAGGATTTTTCCCACCAGTACAAAACACTGGCTCAAGGGCAAGTTCGAACTGGCTATTAATTCAGTTCAGCAAACATTTCCTGAGGCCAGGCCCTGTGTTAGCAGCACTAAACGCAAAGAGGAAGCATGCCATCACTGCTTTCAAGAAACTCAGACTCTAGCAAGACAGGCAAAGCACAAATGAAAAATAGCAAGAAATACCTTCCATCTGCCGAAAGGCATGAGCTGCCCTCAAAAGAAGAACACAAGTTCACTGTGCAGAGATGATAGGGAGAGCACAGGGGAGTTTATCAGAGAGAATGCACAAGAAGTCACCAAGACAAGAAAAAGCACATGATACACTCCAGGTGTGTCAGAGAAAGAGGGAAAGGAGCTAAGAATGCCCTCCAGTGCCACAGGAAGTGAGGGCTTTATTCCATAGCAATGGAGCATGATGGGAGGTGTTTAAATAAAGGAGGAACCTATCGGGCAGTGCAGTGGTTGGGACTCCGCGCTTCCTCCACGGCGGAAAGGGGCGGGGAGAGGGTTTGATCCCTAGTCGGGGAACTAAGATCCCGCAGGCGGCATGGTGTGGTCAAAAAAAAAAAAAAAAAAAAAAAAAAGAAGGAACCTATCATGTAGAAGTCCTGTGAACAACTGGTGATAAGCAGGCATTGCCATTAATAACAGACCACTAAGCAGTCCAAGTAATAGAGATTGAGAATTCAAGCGCAGCCGCTCCTGAGCTATACCACTCATAATGCAGGGAGCAGCAATCCTGGGCAAAGAAGACCTAAGATCCTCTGACCTGACAGTCACAACATTGCTCCGGCGGACCACGCTTGCAGACCTCCCACCACCATCTCTGTTGGTTCCGAGACTGCTCTTCTTGCCTCTTCCCACCCTCGCTCACTCTCCCCACTTTCTACCTCACCAAACGGCCCCAAGGTACAGGTCTCCTCCATCCTTCCAAAGCTCAATTTATGCCACTTCGCTTTTAACAAAGACCCACGTTAGCGCCTGTTTTCCCAACCAAAAGAAATCCAAAGAGGTATCTATTTTCACAAAAAAGGGGGGAAAATGAGAACAGTGCCCGGCACGTGTTGTGCAGCAGCCCGTACAGAGGCAATTCGCACTGTGCGCTGCAAAAGCGGGTGCAAGGGGCACCACCCAGCTCCTTCCTGGGAACCACACTCAGCACCTCAGCATCAAGCCACCATAGCTTTGAACTGTCACTGAGCTTCTGTACTTTAGCTCAATTTATTTTGTGCATCCGTTAGCAAGATGTGTCCTATGGTCACTGCTTCTTCGCTTTACGCCACTTCGGCTTATGAAAGGCTTCATGGGAACGCTCTGCTTTCAGTCATTGGGGGAAACCCATACTTATTGTCCTCCCGCCTCCCTCCAGCCTACGCATCCACTCTCGGCCTGGCCTTTCCAGCTTTGAAAAGACAACCTGGCTCCGCCCTCCACCGCCTATATACTGCAGTGAAAGATGAGGGGAGAAGCTGACAGGCAGACAAAAGGCAGCAGCAGTGAGTGAGGCCTGACGACAGACAACGGAAGAGTTCCAGGCCCCTTCAACTTTTGAGATGTTTGGTATAATAAAAAATGTAGAAACACCTAAGGGATGGGATGAGAAAGAGCTCAAAATGGACTTCAGTATTTGTTAGCATTTGTTAAATATGGGTGGTACATACACGGGGTACAATGTAAGATTCTCCACTTTTCTCAGTATGAAATTTTTAATTAAAAATATACCAAAACACGGTTTTAAAAATTACAGGATATTTAAAATGTTTATACATTTGACAAGTTAATACAACACAAAAAATGAAATCTAATTGTGTAATTCACAAGGTAATCCAACAAATATTTAGAGTATTGTATCCTCAGGCATTACATGGCCTCCCTTTAAACTTCCTCAGCTCTCCCTCAGTGGGCTATAATTCCCAGTTTACTTTAAGGGAACTTCAATATTTAAGTTATGGTTGGTGTTTATGTCCCTTATACAAACATGCATTCATTTGGGGAAATCAATTATCAAACAAACATCAAAACATCAAAAGTAATCATTTCTACATTACTAATGTGACTTTGCCCGT
This sequence comes from Mesoplodon mirus, assembly GCF_964341445.2. NCBI lineage: Eukaryota > Metazoa > Chordata > Mammalia > Artiodactyla > Ziphiidae > Mesoplodon > Mesoplodon mirus. The sequence continues at coordinate 29,928,501 of NC_138994.1, forward strand.
TAGAGATCAGAATGGCATTACAAGATCATCAGTCACTTATTCTATAGGCCAGAGTTGATGCTATTGACATTTTGGGCTGAACAATTCTTTGTTGCGGAAGGCTGTCCTGTGCTTCATAAATGTTTCAGCAGCATCCTGGCCTCTGACCACTAGGTGCCAGGAGCACGTCTCCTGACTTACGACAACTAAAGATGTCTGTCTCCAGACATCAGCAAATGTCCCCTGGGGGGCAAAATCATTCCTGGTTGACACCTACTGATCTAAACAAGCATAGAGTGTTTGCTTGCCAAATAACAGCAACAGAAGATGGATAAATCCATGGATTCCAAAGGTCCTAGAATTAGCAAATCTTCTCTATAAAACTCCTAGCCCACATCTAGAAAATATTACAAAAAGAAGCAAAATGAAAAGAAAAACTAACAACACATGAGCTAAAATCTTTACTAGGGACAGAACACAGCATAGTGATCCAAAGCACAGACTTGGAGCCAGAGGACTTACATTCAGAACTCACCAGCTGTCACTCACCAACTGTGTCACTCACCAGCTGTGTGACCTGGAGCAAATGACTTAGCCTCAAGTATCTCAACTTGCTCACCTCTAAAATGGCAAGGAGACAACTAATACCTACCTCCTATGGTTATTTATTTTCTCTTAAGAATTAAGCGAAATAATACGTGTAAAGTGCTTAAAAGAATGCCTGGCATACAGTGAGTGCTCAGTAAGTGTTAGCTATTGTTATTTCACTAAAATTCCATATTTTCAATTTATACGAAGTGGAAATCACTTTACAGATTTCAACATACAACACTCTATTTTTAGAAAATAAAATATCATGCTATGTAACTACTTTATCTACTTGACAGAGGAATTATTTTCACCCATTTTCACCATCTCGGTAAAATAATAATGGTTATGATTATGCAATCATAAGAATGATTATGCTCTCCAATAGCCATTGGAGAAACAAGTGTACTTGTACATCACTGACAAACACAAGCTAACCCCTAAAACTGGCTCTGAGGGGAGATCACAAAGCCTACCATCAACATTAATCACCAAACATATTAGCCAGGGATATCTCAATAAAAGTAACACAGAAGTAGAGATTAGGGACAGAATTACTAACTCCGGGAGCTATGGGGGGAACTGACTTAATTTCAAGAGTTAATGTCTCTGATATGTAGGCTCAGGTGCCCACCTCAGCACTGGATATGAAGATGCCTACCACAATTAATCAGGTCCCAACAGTTCATTTCTAACTGCGGTCTCCCTGAACCTCACTGCGGGTACTTCTGTAGCGTAGCTCTCCATACAAGGCAGGTCTCTGGTAACTGCCTTCTCTGGTTCTTCAGAAAACAGCATGACCTGGCTACACATACTCCTGAAGAAGTTCAAGCGTCTTCTGGAAAAACATAAAATAGAAACTGCCAGCCGAAGTCAAAGTGAGACAATGTCTCAAGCCACACTAAAATGGACTATAAAAAATACAGAGATCTAGAAACTACCTCTAAACGACGCCAGCACCAGACACACCTCACCATGTAGCCAACACTCTTGGCCGGGATACACGGATACACCCGTGTCTACAGCATGCAACCCTGCCATGTAGCGGACAGACACTGACCAAGCTGGGTCTTGTACAGCCTCTGCCACGGGGACAGAAAGGCCCGGAGAAGGGCGCTGAGTCGCTTAAACCCACCAGTGTGGGAAGAAGCACCACGTCCACCCATTGAGAAGGCCACCCCTATTTGCCTTGACTCTTTCTCTTCCTGTTAAACATTATCCGACTTTCACCAAAAGAATACACAACACTAACTTTCTGCAAACTCCTGCCCCTGTGGGGAACGGCATTCCTGGAGACAAAAAAGCTGGAATCAGTAACCAAGGTTCTAATTCAAATCCGGTCTAATTCAAATCCATTAACCCCTGTGATCCGTTGCCGATCTACAAAAAGAGCCTAACAGCACATTAGTCGTTTGACCAGCCAGCGTCCAGCCCTTTTTCTGGTAATAAAAGCCCACAAAGTCCCTCAGAGTAGGTACCTCTCCCCGCCTCTCAGTCAGCGTGGCTCCGGTGGGCTCGACTCCGCCAAAGAGCCACGGGTGACACGTGACCAGAACTGGCCAATCCCAGTCTCACAGCCTCAAACAGCGATTGGCTCCAGGTCAGACATGTGACCCCATAAGAGCCAATGAGACATCACGAGACTTTTGCTGAGGCTTCTGGGAAAGAGACAGGCGCTCTTTCCGGCTGAATCTAAACGCTGACAGGCTACAGGGGGTGAATATGCTACAGCCAAGTTTCTAACATACAGTTCCGACAACTGAAGTCCATACAGGAAAAGGCAGAGTTGACTCGTGGGGAGAACCTGAGTCCTGATGACTTTACTTGAGCCCTGAATCCAGCTAGCTGTGCCTGACTTTGCAGTTAGGTGAGCCTAACTCAAATTTCTTTCCAGCTTAAGCCAATTTAGGTTGATATTTCAGGCAGCTGAAGCGAACTGATGTATATGTGTATATCTGATTAGTACCTCACAGGATGTGAAAAATGGAATGAACTGATAGCTGGCTTGTAAAACAGTGTATATATATACATGATTATTAAAAACACTGGTCACAGGTATTGATTAATAATAACAAGTGCCAAGAGAAAAAAGTGGGCATGGGAGAGAAATGACTTAGTGTGATATGTGGTTATTCTGACTCTTGAAAATATTCCAAAACATTTGTTTAAACAATTTTATCATAAAGCTATTTCAGCAATAAGAATAAGAATAATAACAAGAGCCATTTGCTGAATGCTTCCTGCGGGCCAGAGGCCGTTGAAATGACTATATTATGTAATCTGCTTGAGTCCTCATAATGACCTTACAAGGTGGATGTTATTATTATCATTCCCACTAACAGATAAGGAAACTGAAGCACAGACAAGTTAAGTTACTCACCCACAGTTACACTGTAAATAAAAGGCAGGATTCAAATGCAGACATTCTGATGCAGCTCGTGCTTTTAGCCATGACACTGAATCTGAACCTACGCTCAGAGTTCTAATGCTGTTCCAGTGAAGCAGAAACTCAAACTCAGGCACTCCCCAAAGCATCAAATGGGAATGTAATATACCACTCTTTTAACCCTGGAAGAGTCTTAAGGACTAATTCCTACATAGTTCTGCATTATGAAAGTATACATATTTAACCACATTAGTGATCATCATTTTTTTAAAAAGTGTGAAAACCCTCACAAACCTCAACCAATTGCATCCTTTGGTTAAACAAAAGTCCTAGATGTTCCCAAGACTAAGAGGTATATTAATTAGTACTACCTTTCCAGAAAATAACATTTGCACCTTCCACAAAGTCAACTTTATGAGGACATTCCCATCACTAAGTTACTTTTCACCACTTTTATAGAACAGAAACTTATTTTAAAATCTACCCATCTTAGTATAATATAAAAAAGAAAACAATTTATGACTGGACTTTCTCAAAATTAAACCTTTTTCCTCTTTGAAAGACACTATTATGTTAGAAGGATACGAAGCCAAGCTAAAGACTGAGAAAAAACCAACGGCAAATCACATACCTGAAAAAGGATTTGCATCCAAATATATAAAGAATTCTCAAAACTCAACAGTAAGAAAACAACCCAATTAAAAGCTAGGCAAAAGATTTCAATGGCGCTCCACCAAGAGGATCTAATGATGGCAAATAAGCACATGAAAAGATGTCCAATGGCATTAGTCATCAGAGAAATGCAAATTAAAACCATGATAAGATACTACCACATACCTATTAGAATGGCTAAATTAAAATCACTGATAGTGTCAGTGATGTGGAATAGGTGGAATTCTCGTACATTGCTAGTGGGAGAGTATAAAATGGTACAGACACTCTGGAAAAAGGGTTGACAGTTTCTTATAAAGTTAAAAATATACTCACTATACCATCCAGCAATCCCCTCTCCCCAGAGACAGCTACCCTAGAGATAGAGAAATGAAAACTATGTTTGCACAAAAGTCTGTACACAAATGTTTACAGCAGCTCTATTCCTAAATGTTAAAAATTGGAAACAACGCCAATGTCCTTTAATGAGTGACAATGGAAAACTACTGAGTAATAAAAAGGAATAAACTTTCAATACATGCAATAACTTAGATGAATCTCAAAGACAGAGTAAAAGAACCCAGTCTCAAAAGCTTACATGTATGATTCCATGTATAGGACATTCTCAAAAAGACAAAACTATAGGGATGGAGAAAAGGTCAGTGGTTGCAGAGGTTATAGGATGGGGACAGTTAACTATAAAAGGATAGCATCAGGGAATTCTGGGGGGTGATAATATTATTCTGTATTCTGATTGTAGTGATGGTTGCACAAACTACACGTGTTAAATTAACAGGATAAAAGAAAAAAGTTAGTTTTACTGTATGATAATTTTAAGAATAAAATTTTAAAATTATGTTTAAATATGAATCTCAATGTCACAATGGACACGGTTTTTAAAAACTGGAAAGAAATAAAGAAGGATAAGTTTGTTAATAAAAGGTAAACCTGGGCTTCCCTGGTGGCGCAGTGGTTGAGAGTCTGCCTGCCGATGGGGGGGGGACACGGGTTCGAGACCTGGAATGGGAGGATCCCACATGCCACGGGGCAACTGGGCCCGTGAGCCACAACTACTGAGCATGCGCATCTAGAGCCTGTGCTCCGCAACAAGAGGGGCCACGGCAGTGAGAGGCCCACGCACCATGATGAGGAGTGGCCCCCGCTCGCCACAACTAGAGAAGGCCCTTGCACAGAAACGAAGACCCAACACAGACAAAAATAAATAAAAAATAAATAAAAATAAATACATTGAAAAGGAAAACCTATACATTTCCCTTTCTGCAAATGTAGGTTTTCGAGGCAAGAGTAGAGCCTCAGAAAGAATGTCTGCAAACAGAACAATCACTAGTTCACTAAGTACAAAATGTAGGATACTTTTGAAGAATCCCGTCACAGCTAGATAATTGGTCCAGAACCAAAAGTAAATACTGGAAGAAAAATGAAATCAACAGTGTTCCACAGAGGTGGTAGGCAGACTGGCCTGGACTAAGACATGTTCAGTAATAGATAATAAGGGTGCAGATTTGTAAGCATCATTCTCGTCCCACTGTGGACTTCCTTCTGTGACAGTATAAGGATACCACCAGATCATCTTGAAATCAAGTCATGAAATGTACTTTTATGTTTTTAAAAATCCATTCTTGTCCTTAAATTAACTTTTCTTATTAGTTTAGTCATGGTCCTCTATTACTTCTAAAACATTAAATCTTATTTGATTAGAGACAGACTTCAAAAAATAAAAATAAACTGTGATCAAATAGCAGGAACAAAGAGTAGTAACTAAAATTTCTTCAATCTAAACGGAAGATGATTTCTGTATCTCTGTCTTTTACATTTGTCTCCATTAAGGGAAAAAAATGATGTACCTCATAATTAACTTGGCTGGAATGAATCAGACTGCATTTGCAAAGGTTTCAGAAGACCAATGAGCTGTGCTAAACAGTACCACTATCCACCTGAGCAGAAATTACTATCCATAAGTTTCTTTACATAACTAACGAAACAAAAATTTAAACAAAAGAAGAACTACTAGAAAAATATTAGAGATTCATTTTTTAAGTCAATAATTTGCCTCACACATTATTATTTTCCCTGTGGAAACCCAATTATTACCCTGAAAACAAGACCACGTTAGAAAGTAAATGCATTGTGATAAAAGAAAAAAAAGGCAGATTGATACATTATTAAAATAACTCACACGCCATACCCTGAGGAGTAAGGAAGCCATGGCAGAGCAGGCCCCTTTCTCCTCAATGGACAGCACAGCTGTGGGGAAGACACTGCAGCTAGCACAAGCGTGTCACACTTCTTCAGGGAGGAAGCAAGTTACACACCACTCTAGAGAGGGCGCCCATAAACTCACGGCCACGCTCATTACCCAACGTCCAGGCCACCCACAGGCTGACTGCAACCCAACTTTCCCACCATTCCCACACAGGCCCCAGGAACCGTCAGGCCTGTGAGGCTCTGCCAATGCCCTTCCCTCTACCCAAATATCCTTTCCCTCCTCTCTCCGGACCTCAATCCTGCCCAGCTCTAAATGAACACTTCAAGGCCTATTTCCCTAAGAATGCCTCTCTCAAAACCAAAATTACTTCCTAGACAATGATCTGCCTCTTACTCATCCATTATCTTGGATTAAATACACCATGTAAGATGCCTTATCTGACCAACACAACTATTTTATAAATAGGAGTCATGTTTTATATCATCTATGACATGACATGACAACCAATCAGCTCACTAAAACCATTCAATAAATACTCTAATTGAATTTCCCAAAGAGTTGACCTAAAATAACCTAAATGCTAAGCATTTCAAGAACTGTCCTGAACCAAATTCACTTCTCATTTGAATGCCAATGTCCTAGATAGGGATGTTGTATTGTCTTGAAATGTACTTGCCTTTATCCAAAACTAGAATCTCTGATGAATCTATGGGACACACATGTAAAATATTCTGCAAAGGAAAAAAGCTTTATTTAGTGTACTGTGCTTAATATTCAGCCAGACTTGCATTTTTCTCTAAAACTTATACAATTACTGAGTATGCAAGAAGCATTAGAAGAGAGACTAAGTCTATTGAGAAGAAAACTGGAAGCGAAGGTCAGCAATCATTTTCTACTTTGAATCATCTCTTTCATAAAGAGGTAAATTCTCCTAAATTCCAGAATGAATGGAATTCAATACAGCAAAGTAAAATGCTTTAAATACATAAAATAAATATCTTGATGGACCTTCCACCATCTGTTTTAGTAACTTAAATTATAAAAAAGAACCTTAAATTTTAGAAAAGTTATATCAAGAGCTAAAATTGAGATTGTTTTTCCATCTATTACTTTGATTTTCCTGACCCATTTTTGAGAACTGTCAGCATTCTGGATCAATAATTCCAAATTATTTCTTGAAGAGAGTGAGATTCCTCCCAAGTCATTTAATATGCTTACTAATCAATAAAGATATGAAAAAACAAAAAATCCATATTTATGAAGCAAGCAAATTATATTAAAAGACTGACTTTGAGAAAAGGTTGCTGCTTGCCAAGAAAATTTTATTATTATAAAATATTTTCTGTCATTTGTATTTCTTCATTTTCCCTTCCAGATTATCTGTGTAGCCTTGTAAACACATCATAATCCAAAGCAGTGGAGCTTTATAAATAAAATGTAAATCAACGCAAGAGAGCCAACTGCATAATTAAAACAAAAGTGTACCGGGCTTCCCTGGTGGCGCAGTGGTTGAGAGTCTGCCTGCCGATGCAGGGGACACGGGTTCGTGCCCCAGTCCGGGAAGATCCCACATGCCGTGGAGCCCCTGGGCCTGTGAGCCATGGCCGTTGAGCCTGTGCGTCCGGCGCCTGTGCTCCACAACAGGAGAGGCCACAACAGTGAGAGGCCCGCGTACCGCAAAAAAATAAAAAATGGGCATCCCTGGTGGCGCAGTGGTTGAGAGTCCGCCTGCCGATGCAGGGGACACGGGTTCGTGCCCCGGTCCGGGAAGAACCCACGTGCCGCGGAGCGGCCAGGCCCGTGACCCATGGCCACTAAACCTGCACGTCCGGAGCCTGTGCTCCGCAACGGGAGAGGCCACAACAGTGAAAGGCCGCGTACTGAAAAAAAAAAAAAAAAGCATACCACCATCATCCCAACCAGATTACAAAATAGCAAGCAGATTATAAAATAATAGTCTACAAGCATGCTTTTTAAAATATATATCTATATGCACTGAATATCTTATATAAAAAGCCAAGAGAGAGAGATGAAACAAAATATTAAAAGTAAACATCTCCTTCCCCAAAACCCTAACTCCATTCCAGTCATGAGGAGGACATCACACAAACCCAAGTTGAGGGACAGTCTATGAAATACATGAACCAGGACTCTTCAAAATTGTCATTAAAAAAAGGAACGTCTGGGACTTTCCTGGTGGTGCAGTGGTTACGAATCCATCTCCCAATGCAGGAGACACGGGTTCCAGCCCTGGTCCGAGAAGATCCCACATGCCGCAGAGCAACTAAGCCCGTACGTCACAACTACTGAGCCTGTGCCCTAGAGCCTGCGAGCCACAACTACTGAGGCCACACGCCGCAACTACTGAAGCCCACACACTCTAGGGCCTGTGTGCCGCAACTACTGAGCCTGGGTGCTGCAATTACTGAAGCCCGCGCACTTAGAGCCCGTGCTCCGCAACAAGAGAAGCCACCACAATGAGAATTCCGCGCACCACAATAAAGAGTAGCCCCCACTTGCCACAACTAGAGAAAGCCCGCACGCAGCAACAAAGACCCAACACAGCCAAAAATAAACAATAATAAAAATAAATAAATAAAGGCATCATCACATAAAAACAAATGAGGAAATAATTTTTTGATAAAAGAAGAACTGGTGGGGCAGTGGTAAAGAATCCGCCTGCCAGTGCAGGGGACACGGGTTTGAGCCCTGGTCCGGGAAGATCCCACATGCTGCAGAGCAAGTAAGCCCGTGCGCCACAACTGCTGAAGCCCACACGCCTAGAGCCCATGCTCCACAACAAGGGAAGCCACCACAGTGAGAAGCGCGTGCACCGCAATGAAGAGTAGCCCCTGCTCGCCGCAACTAGAGAAAGCCCACACACAGCAACGAAGACCCAACGCAGCCAAAAATAAATACATTAAATAAATTAATTTAAAAAAAAGAAACTAAAGAGTCAAAAACAAACTAAAGAAATAAAATATATTTTGGGAAGAAATAGGAAAAATTATACATGGACTTGATATCTGATAGTATAACTATTAGTATTACTGAATTATCTTCTTAGGTGTGATAATGGTATTATGTTTATGAAGAAATATGTCCTCATTCTTAGGAGACACATGATGAAGTATGAATGAAATGCCATGTAAGATGTCTGCCACTTACTTTCAGCTGGCTCAGGAAAAAAAAAATTCTATCTATTTGACAGAGAAAGGGAGACAAGGCAAATTATGACATAACGCTAACAATTGGGTATTGATTATACTATTCTTACAACTTTGCTGTAGGCGTAAAGATTTTCATAATATAAATTAAACTAACAGTTTTCTTTAACTTAAAAATGATTCAGGGCCTCCCTGGTGGCGCAGTGGTTGAGAGTCCGCCTGCCGGTGCAGGGGATACGGGTTCGTGCCCCGGTCTGGGAGGATCCCATATGCCGCGGAGCGGCTGGGCCCGTGAGCCGTGGCCGCTGGGCCTGCGCATCCGGGGCCTGTGCTCCGCAACGGGAGAGGCCACAACAGTGAGAGGCCCGCATACCGCAAAAAAAAAAAAAAAAAAAAAAAAAAAAAAAAAAATGATTCAAAACCCAAACTAATCCAGAAGTTATAATCTTCTCGTAAATATAAAATATATTTTATTTTATGCTGCTTAACTCATCTCCTCCAAATTAAAAAAAAAAAAATTGAAAAGGGGTGACTTATTTTCCATAGTAAGGAATTATAGCTAACATCCAGGAGTAATATTTAGGTTTCCTTCAAATTGATATTGAATAGAGTCTTTTTAATCATCTGAGCAGTTTATACTGATCTTGGGCTCATTAATTGCTAACTTACCTAGTTTTTTTAAATAAAAATGTTTATTTGAATACAATTACCTTATCCCTTAATGAAGCTGGAAAGAAGATTAAATAACCCAGAAGACACAGTTGGAAACTGTAAAGAAGTATAAGAAAGAGAGTCACTGGCAGAAGAGAAGAGCAGATCTCTGGCAAAGCTGCATTCCATGTACCCTGCCTGGGTCAGACATAGTTCATCTTGAGCCGAAGATCCAGTAGAGACCCATCTGCCCAAAATGCCTTTCTCCAACTGAGAAAGAAGTGAAAATGCTAAGACATATGAGAACATTTGTTGCTGTCTACAGCTAATTGAACCAGAAATCTTTAATACCATTTCCAGTCCTGAAATTCTATTATTCTACATAAAACACCTTTAAAAACAAGTATATATTATCATTTCACACCCATTAGGATGGCTACTATCCAAAAAATAGAAAATAACTGTTTGCGAGGATGTGGAGAAATTGGAACCCTTTTACATTTCTGGTGGACATCAAACGGTGCTACTGCTATGGAATACAATATGGGGATTCCTCAAAAAATTAAACACAGAATTACCATATGATCTAACAATTCTTCTGGGTATTTCCTGAAAGAACTGAAAGTAGGGACCTGAACAGATATGTATACACCCAAGTTCACAGCAACATTATTCACAACAGCCAAAAGGTGGAAGCAACCTGAGTGTCTATCAAAAACTGGATGGATTTTTAAAAATGTGGTATTTACATACAGTGGCATAGTATTTAGCCTTAAAAAGGAAGAAAATGCTGCCACGTGCTACAATATGGATGAACCTTGAAGACAGGCTAAGTGAAATTAGCCAGTCACAAAAAGACAAATATTGTATCAGTGCACTTACATGAGGTACCTATGGTATGAATGGACCCTATTCAAATTCTGAGAAACAGAAAGTAGAATGATGTTTGCCAGGTGCTTGAGGGAGAGGGGGATGGAGGGTTAGTGTTTAATGAGTACAGACTTCAATTTGGGAAGATGAAGTTCTGGAGATGGATGGTGGTGATGGTTGTACAACAATGTGAATGCACTTAATGACACTGAATTGTATGCTAAAATGATTAAAATGGTAAATTTTATGTTATGTATATTTTAACAATATTCAAAAAAAAACCCACAGGTATGCAAGCCATAATACCCTCCTAACCCTCCTTAAAAGGAGTGAGGCCCATGTCCTAATCCTGATGCAAACTTAAGGAATGCTCACTGCCCATTTCCCCATCTTCCCTGCCCAGGAAGAAGAACCACGAGCTGGCAAGGCAGAGCCAGAGCCAGAGGCGGGAAATTGGTCCTGACGTTAGTCCCGCTGAAGAAACTCAGAAGAGCCACAACAGAGGGTAAGGCCCAAGAAGACGGACAGAGGCAGGCTAGGGAAGAGAAGGCAAAAGCAGAAGGAAGGAAATCCCTGAGAACATGGGCAGCTGATGACACTGGGAAGGGACACCACAGCTGTGAGGAAAAGGAGGATCAGACAACAGGGGAAATCAGAGAAGGGAACTGCCCCAAGGTAAGGAAAGAGAGGAGTAGGAGAAAAAAGAAGAATTGTAAGCAAGAAGGAGATTCATTCAAGAAGAGACTCTTCCCAAGTACCAGCAGGAAAATGACTTCGTTCCACTGAGGTGGCCATTTGTATCTAAAGAATCCAAGAAAGTTGCTGAAGCCTATAAAAAGTTAGGAAGAAACATTCTTTTCTGTGTAAGAATACTAATATACCCCCATCCACAGAGAACTGTGTACTGCCATTTTTTTCATTTGGTTTTGTCTTTTTTTCTCCCTCAAGAAGAGAACACTTACTTGTTTAGGAATAATTTCAATCAGGGCCTACCTTTTGTATTTGTACCAAACACTAGTACGCCATGAATGAGCTAAAGCGTTTTAATGGCACAGGGGTAAGAGTACAGGCTTGAAGCCAGCTCTGCCTGAATCTGAATCCTGGCATTGTGACCTGAGGCAATCTGCTTAAAAATCTGCTTTGATTTCCAAATCTGCAAAATGGGAATAATAACAGGGCTACACTTCAAGGCATTACTGCAAGAATTAAATAGGGTAAAATATGAAAGCACTTAGAACAGTGTCTGGCCCACACTAATCACTATGAAGGTAGTAGCTTCCTATTATACTCCAGACCTAGAACATGAGTTCCAGGAGAGCTGAGATTTTGTCTGTTTTGTTCCCTGTTGAAGCCTCAGGTACCTCACATCATTCTTTGTTGAATAATAAAAATGTATTGAATGCCAGCAACACAGAAGCCCAAAGGAATAGCACTACCTTTCTGTTATTACCAACAACTAAAATCTGCATAACACTTCAGGCTCACAGTTCACAGAGGGTTTTCTACACCTTATCTCAGGTGATTCTGTGACGCTGCCATTATTACCTCCGTCTCACAGACAAACGAAGGCTCAGAAGACGTAAGTGACTTGCCCAGGAATCCTGGCAATTAATGCTACTTCTGTTCACTCTAGACCCCCACCCAGAAAGCTCAGAACATACCCTACTGAACTGTTCAATTCTCCTTAACTACAGATACGCAGAGTTCAAGTTCACCAAAACACTTTATCCGATTTGCTTCAATAGAATTGATGGAGAGGGAGGAAACAGAGGAAACAATATCACTAACTATTAAAGTTGAACAATGGGTACAGTGGGATTGATTATACCCTTTCCACTTCTATACATCTGAAATTTTCCATAATAAAAAAATGTAATTAAAAAATAAACTCTTCACTCCCAACATAAGCTCTGCCACTTCCAACTTCCTATTGAGCACACCTGGGTGCGAGGAAAACACCACAGCAGAGAAGTTTCTCAGTCTGAGGCACTGAAGAGAGTGCTGCACTGGGAATCAGGAAGCTTCAGTCTTCACTCTGCTTTATCTAACTGTGAGACCTCACTGGTCCCTCTAGCTCCTCTGGGCCCTGAACTTCCTCATCTGTTCCTTCCAGGGTTAAGATTCTGATTTCACCTTTCTACTAGTTCCTTAAACTCAACACACAAAACCAAAATCATCTTTTCTCTATTCTAAACCCCTAAGACCTGCTCTTCCTCCTGACCTCTGTATTCCTGCTGTCCCATTCTGCCAGCCATCCAACCACAAATACCTCAGCATCATCTCTGACTTAAGACACAGAACTGACTGTTCCTTCCCCTCCTACCTAATCAGTCACCACATCTCTCTGTTCAACCTCCAAAGTACCTCTTGACTCCACCACCTCCTTTCATTCCCAAGCACACTAACTCAGGCACTCATCATCCCTCACCTGGAGTAGTGCCATGAACTCGACTGAAAACCCTGTCTCTAGTTTCTCCTCACTCACAATCCATCATATGCATTCTCCAAAACCCAGTCATGACCTCTCAACAGCCTCACTGTCCACTATGTTCTTTCATGTAACCCAGGGTCCGGGTAATTTGGATACTCAGTTTCCGGACATCCACCTCATTTCCAACACCACCCCTCAGCCTTTGCTCGAGCTACCCTTCCCTCCAGAATGCCCTCTTCTTGCCCTGGGGCAAGTGGTGCAATTTAATGGTGCAATTTAAATGCCACCTCCTCAGTTGAAGCGTTCCCTTACATCCGCAAGGGGGCAGTATCACTCCCTCCACTGAACCCCTAAGCACCTTGTCTGAACCCCTCTTACAGCACCCTTCAAATTCCTATTAGTCCTTTCTTGTTTTGGTGCCCCTACTCTCTCTACTAGATGATTCGCTCCTTGTCAGAGGAAATGATGCTTTATTCGTCTTTGTATCCTTCAGAACAGAGCTTCTCAAAGACTGTGCCGTGGCACTGTGGTATGCCCTGAATGAGCTAAAGAGGTTCTAGTCAGTCATCCCCTCAGCCCTCCACAAAGAGACTTCAGCAGCCAAAGTCCCACAAGTCAAGCCTCAAGCAGCCTCAAGCAGCCTCCTCCTTCAGCCAAGTATACGCCACGATGACTTGAGAAGCACTAAGAGGATGCAACACGTGGTACACAATGGATGCGCACTAAACATGTGCTGAGCTGAACCTTGGAATAACTCACCCGTTCCCCTTCAACCACTATGTTCTCAAGAAAACTTACCATCCAGACTAGACTCTCTCTGAACATTCTCCCCGAACAGGTTCTGATCATCTTTTTAATAATCACCTGTTTATTAGCTGGTTATACTTGCCTTACCATCCAAAGCCCACATCGATAGTTTACTGATTAAAATAGCAAAGGATATGAACAAACAATTCACCATGAAGAGACTCAAAGAGAAAAATTCAACATTATAGAACAAAGAAGTACAAAGGCCAATTTACACTATTAAATAAGCAAAAACTTTTAAGGAAAAAATGTATTTATATCCAGTTATGGCGAAACAGGTACATCTGTATATCTCTTAGTAGTACAAACTGGTATAACATTCTTGAAAAACAGGATGGCGATATATATATCAAAAGCCATAAAAACATTCATACCATTTAACACAATAATGCATTCAAAAATTTATCCTAGAGATCTAATGAGCCCGAAGAAAAGTACAATAATATCTACAATAATGTACATTAAAGTATTAACTGAAAACGAGCCAGCAACATAAATAACTAACATAAAAAGAGTTAAGTAAATTATTGACGGCATGACTTGATGAAATATTTTGCAGCCTCTCAAAGTGTAATCATGTCAATTAAAATTGTGACAACTATAACATGGAAATGTTTCATAATCTAATAAGTAGGAAAAATTCAAATTATATACATTATAATTAAAAAGGAGTACAATAATCTATGTGTGTGTGTATGTATATATAGATAGATATAGAGAGATATATATCTCTCTATATATATTTTTAACAGAATGCCAAAAATAAAATCAACTGTTTTAGGGGTAGTAACCCAAATATTTAACAATTTACTTAATAACAATTCTTAAATTATTTTATAATTTAAGAGAGGAAGTTCTACCATACTGAGCAAACTTAGGGGTCCCAGGATGCAAACTCGATATAGTCTCAGGAAGAGGTCCACACCTCTCTTTTATTGCTCACTTTGGCCTTAACTGAGAACGCTCATGTACTTCTGATCACAATGACCTATGACAACCCAGACCCCAGCTTTCCAAGGACCAAGAAACCAGCTCAGCTAGCCTTCTGATCATCCCCATGAACCTGTGGGGGATGAATCGTGCAAACTACCCTAACTCAAGAAACAAAGAACCCCTACAACAATGTTTTACTTTAGCAATCAATAAGTAGCCAAGCCTAAGTTTAATTATAAACCCTAAAAGTATATAGCATTGTCTCATTAAAGTCTCTGGGACTAGCATTAAAAATACATCAAAAAATAATTTTAGCACTGATGCCCCACAAGGACAATATTAGAACAGTCTTCTAATTGTTTTTCTGTAGTATTACCATTTTCTTAGTTTAATACTGAATGGCCAAGATACTATAATGGACCAAGAAGATTAATTACTGTGAAATAATAAATACTCAAGACTAAAATGTCATTCTTAGGGCATTTCAGCAATAAACAAATAATTTGAAGGACTAATACAACCATTAGGGAAAAAGTTTAACCTTCTGTTTCCATTGGTATGTTCCTGGTATCCAGATCCTCAGAAATGCAGATATATAGTCATTCATGACAATACACACATAGTAGATAACAGGAAAAACAGACAATGTAACACTTAACCCGTTCATCAGAGCACTGGGTGGTCAACACTCAAGAATGTTGACACAAAAACTGAAGGACCTCTGAAGAGCCAATCATATGCAGATAGGTTGAATCCCTGTGCAGTTACTCATTCAAAACAGAAGTGGAAGATTAACCTACCCTCACTTCTCTTCAAACAAACTGACAAAGCATCAGGCAGTCTGTTTGGAGTAGGTTCACCATCATCCAGTCGGCCCCAGAAGTAGCCAATTGAGTCAGGTCACCGCTGCTGCACCAGGGCCCTACTTCCTCCACCTTGTCCCAGCTCATCTTGCTGACCAGACACCCTCCTCTAGATTAAGTCCCTTTGGTCTTTTCCTCAGGCATTACCAAGTCCTTGCTTTGTAAATAAGGCTCTCCCAGACCTTACTCACCTGCAGTTCACTGCACTGGGTATCACCCAAAGAGCCCATCAGAGCTCTTTATAATTTCTGAAAGAGAGAGAAGGAACCTTTGAATACATACTAGAAAACACCACTGCTGATGTATCAGTTCTGAAGCATTTGTATCCAGTGGTCACAGCATATGGTCCTTTGGTCCACAGTACTTCAGTAAAATGTAGCATAACCAGCCAGGACCAAGAGTCCTGAGATAAAAGTTTGGTTTAATGTTACTACTAATCAGCTGTATGACCTTGGGAAAGTCACTTGACTTCTCCAGGCCTCAATTTCCTCATCTGGAAAATAAGACAGACTAGATAGAAGCAGCAGAGCATACTGCAGTGGAAAGAGAACGCCCTTTCCAAGGCACAGCGCCAGCACCACCACTTACTGGTCTTGCGACGTTATGTTCGTTAATTCACATTTAACCTAAATCTCCTCTGCAAAGCAGAAATAACAGCTATCTTGGAGTTGTTCTGAAAACTAAAGGAAACATAATGAGTTATAAAAAGCCTAGAGTAAGTATACTGTGCATCTCATCATAAAATTCCACAGATGATAATTACCAACATTACTCCCAGCCCTAAGGTTACGTGAATTCAATTTCCAAACATTTATTTCCTTACAAGATCAACAAATCAAAACTTTACCAACCTGACAATGCAATTAACTGTTTGAGTGTTTCACTAACAATTCAATTACAGTTATCTTAAACTAATGGAAGTTTAAGATGATCAATATTAATTAACATCACAAGAAATAAGGGTGGAATACCTGCCTAACATCTAAACGGGTTCCGTGGCCATGCCTTCCATGACTTCTCCCTCTGCTTTCACTACTGCCCGCGCACCGAGTCAAGAGAGGTCTTCCAAACACCAAGTAACACCAACTGCTTTCTACGGTCAGATTAGGGGGACATGGCTAACGATGGAGGAAGGAGAGCAGAGGCTTTTTATCTTTTTTCCTATATACACTTAGCACTGCTTGGATTTGTTGACCATAGCATGCATCAGTTTTACATAAAAATAAATAAGTTTTTAAACTATATTAGTTACACATATTGCCTACTGAAAGGAAGCTCGCCTCACAGGATTATTTTCACCACTAGGAGAATATCGACAGAAGAAAGCAAAAAGGCAAATTCAGATGTTCCGAGAACACCTAAAATATGGCACAGAAATAACAAAAATCACAAACATTCACACGTCACAATGGTTTACTCAAAAAAATGTGCCTGCATTCTTTGAAGAACCTAATGATGAATCAGGGTTTCTGGGGGTCAAAACAAGTTGAACACACAAATTCTGGCTTTAGGGGCTTCTCTGGTGGCGCAGTGGTTGAGAGTCCGCCTGCTGATGCAGGGGACACGGGTTCGTACCCCGGTCCGGGAAGATCCCACATGCCGCGGAGCGGCTGGGCCCGTGAGCCATGGCCGCTGAGCCTGCGCGTCCGGAGCCTGTGCTCCACAACGGGAGAGGCCACAGCAGTGAGAGGCCTGCCTACCGCAAAAAAAACAAAACAAAAAAAACAAATTCTGGCTTTACCAGACAACTTCCTGCCCTTGGAGAAACTGACCCAGTACAATTTACACCAGTAAACAAGTTGGTATGACTCTTTAGTAGTATGCTGAAAAACGTTCAATTTGCTTTAGACAATTGGTAGCTTTTAAAATAAAGATAGATACATATATAAATATATATGTACACACATATATATACATATAAATTAAAAATCTTCATGTTATATCTACTATTTATTTTTGAAAGAGGAATATTAACCTTATTAAATTCAGGATAGCTCAAAAGTATAATCTCAGCCACCGGTGAAGTGACAGACCACTAAGTTTTATGTGGCTCCTAGCCAGTGCTACCGAAGTCATCCTGACTACACCCAGCAATTTAAATGAACTACAAGCTGCTGCGGCCACACTCTCCACACATATCATACTTCTCTCCTAGAAAACAATTCAAACTATTATTTAGAAATCAAATTATATTTGCATGTATACTGATCTAAGTTTATGGAAATAAACAGCCATAACACTTTGTTTATAATTTTTAAGTAGCTCCTCCCCATCTCTTGTTTATCGACAAGTTGATAAACTTGGCCCCAAGTCTACTAGGCATTTCAAACTGTTAAGCATTTAAAACAACAGGCAAAGGGCCTTACTTCTTGTGCTGGGCCTGTATTTAGAATCTTAAATAGAGTCTGACAGATAATTATAGACTAATTTGCATTTAATATCAATACCATGCCTACTTCTTAAACAGAGGACAAAAGTGCATGTGTAAGATCTGGTCTACTTAGTTGTAGGTCCCTCTGCAATATTCTTAGCCTTTCATGAATATGCTCTATAGTTTTAAACTACACAAGGTCCTTTGCAAGTAGAAATGATTTCCCCTGTTATTTTGGCATCACTCCCTGCTCCAGTAAAACACTGGACTGTCCATAAATGTATACAGACTTTAAAACAATGTAGATTGAATACTTATGGTATTAGAAATGAAACTTCTTGCTAACAACTGCAAAAATCAAGCACACCAGCTGATAGAGAGGCACTTACTGACTCCCCAAAACTCCCGCCTTACCTAAAAATAGTGTCCCAGCTTCCCAGCCAAAAGGGCAGACTAAAAAAGCGATGTGTTCAAAGACACAGACCCTCGCTTCACCACAAACTTCAGTACTATGGCATTTCCCATTTTAGAATGCTTCGTGTGACAACCTGTTCGGTGGCCAACCACCAACTTCACTTTGAAGTGAATACTAACACTTCACATGGTAATATGTATTCAAAGTAATATGTATTAAAAAAGGTCCAGAGGCCCGCAGACCGGTCCCCTTCTCCCCCGTACTGGTTGCCTTTAAAACCGCCCCCCCCCACGCCATGTTTAAAAACGTGGCTTTGGGGCCTCCCTGGTGGCGCAGTGGTTGAGAGTCCGCCTGCCGATGCAGGGGATACGGGTTCGTGCCCCGGTCTGGGAGGATCCCATGTGCCGCGGAGCGGCTGGGCCCGTGAGCCATGGCCGCTGGGCCTGTGCGTCCGGAGCCTGTGCTCCGCAACGGGAGAGGCCACAGCAGTGAGAGGCCCGCGTACAGCAAAAAAAAAACAAAAACAAAAACGTGGCTTTGGGTCTTTCCCGTCGCTCCTGCCCCGGCCTCCCTTCCCCCCACCCTTCGCCTCCACGCCGGTTCCCTCTACCCCGCCGCCCTCCTGTCCTGGAAGACACCCCGCGTCTGCATTTAATCAGCCCGAGGTTTCCCTGCTGCTGGCAGCAAAGAGCCGCTCATTGGTTTATTTATGCGTCTGTTATTGCTCTAGATCTTCGGTGCCCGGAGGCGGGCTTCTGCTTCCCGCCCCCGGGCAGACGGGGGTCGCCCTCGGGGCCCCGGAGCCCGGCAGCCCTGCAGGCCAAGCGGCGCTCTGACTGCAGCATCCGCGTATGGAAAGATACCTCTGTCCTGCCAAACCGTTCCGGGGCGGACACTGTGTCCCCGAGCCTACCGGCATCGCAGCGCGTAAGGGAGGGGGAGGGGGAGTAGTAAGCGAAAAGCAACTTTTACCTCTGTTGACTCTCCCTTCCGCTGTCTCCTCCCCTCGGCCGGTAATGCGATCTGCGACCCTCTAGATGGGGACCCCACCCCTCCCCTAGAAATGTGGTTTTGGGCTCTGCCGAATCCACCCTTTTACAGTCCCGGCTGCTTGCGAACTGGGACTTCCCGAGGCAGGTAACTCGGGGGCGCAGATGGCGAGCTCTGGCCGGGGAGCAGAGGCGCGCCAGGGCTCGAGGGAGGGGCCGGGGCCGGAAGGAGGGTGCGCCCGCCGCAGTCCACCTGCCGGGTCCCAGCCGGGCGGCGAGCGCCGGCGGCCGGGCGGCGAGCGCCGGCGGCCGGGCGGCGAGCGCCGGCGGCCGGGCGGCGAGCGCCGGCGGCCGGGCGAGCGGAGGACTGCGGGCAGCACTCCGGCCCAAGGCTGGTTGGGGGACGCTCAGGTCGCCTGGCTGCGACGGGGCGCGCTGGAAGTAGGGGCGCCGAGATGCCAGCCGGAGAACCAGGCGAGCGTCCCCGCAGCCCACGCCCGCCGCCTGGGCCTCTGCTCCTGCCCGAGGGCTCGCTGCAGGGGAGCTGAGCGCTCTCGCGATACTCGCCGCCCGCTTTCGGTTGCGCGGGCGAGTAGAGCTTCGGCCCGCGCCCTCGCGCGGTGGTCCCCTTGCCCCGGGGCCCGTTGGTCAGTCCGCCGCACTCTCACCTCCCATTGCCACTGGTCTCTGCTTTGCAGACTTTGGGGGCCTACTCTGGTTGCTTTTTTGTTTTCCCCTAGCAAATTTTGACCAAGAGGTGTCCAAGGGAAAATTCCTCCAGGACACCAAGACTTGCGAAATTGTATTCGGTATAAAATGCTGTTGAAAGGCTCTGAAATTAGAAGAATGCACAGGCATTAAAGCCCTCCTTCGGTGCACGGGGAGGGCCTGGGGCCTTCGGGTCCACCCAAAGGTTTTACGCTCCACCAGCCCCTAGGAGAAGCCTCTCTCGAGGAACCTGGACGGTTGCTGACAAAAGCCCTGCCCCCGGGGAGCTAAAAACTCCACCAGGCAATTGTCCCGGCCAAGTGAGAAGAGTGGGGTGTAGACTCCTTAAGGGATTGGCCCGGGGTCAGCGGTGAGGGAGGGAGCGAGGTGGTGAGTCACTGCAGGCCGGCTGAGAACGCGGCGTGTCGGGAGGGCCCTCGCCTTTGTCACCGCTTCTCTGAGCTCCGAGTGAGTTGGGAAACTGGAGCCCGGAGCCAATTTCTTGGACAATCCAGGCCCCGCCGCCACGCGGGGCCGTGGGCTGGGGGCAGGGAGGCAGCGCTGCTCGCGACCCTCTGCCACTGCCCGCTGGAAAATGAGCCGCCCCGCCCGTCTGGAGAAGGCTCCAAAGTCTCCCCTTTACGCGGTAGCCAGTTACTGTTTCCAGTCCCCCTTCTGCACCTAGTCAGCCTCTCCTATGCACTGACTTACTGGTTGCTTTGTGTTTACCCGGCACCTTAATATGTGTGGTCTGAGTTTCCTGTAATTCAGCTTTCAGTAAGCTGAGGGCAAGGACTGTACCTCGCTCATGTTTCTTTAGGAGGTGCTTTTCTTGGCCTTGCATAGGCCTGGACCCAGAGAAGAGCTTGATATATGTATGACTGCCTGACCCACCCGTTCGTTCAAGACAACGTGCATCCTGGCCCATCCTAGTGCAAGATGCCACCTGTGGCCTCAGCTCGAAAACCCTCCTAAATCCTTTCGCTGCCTCCACTCTGCCCCCTACTGTCTGCTCTCCATCTGACCAACCCAGTGAGGTCTGTGAAATGTTGTCACGTGAGTCCTCTGCTTAAACCCACGGGAGGTGTCCTCGTCACACTTAGAATAAAACCGAATTCCTAACCATAGCCTCCAAGGTCCCATGTGAGGGGGCTCCTCACCATGATCAGCACACTGGCCTTCAACATTCCCCTGCAGCACTGCAAGCCTCCCTCCAGCCAGATCCTTGACCCCCAGATCTGATGGCCATCATCCTTTTAGCGCTCAGGTCTCAGCTCGGATGTCCCCTCCTGGAAGAGAATTTTCATGATCCCCTGCACCAAAGCAGGGCATTCTCTATTCTTTTACCCTGGATTAGGAATGTTCTTGTTTGTCTATTTGTTGATTGTTTATTATCTGCCCCAGCCCCCTTATGGAGTATAAGCTCCAGAAGGGCACAGGCCTTGTCTAGCTTGTTCACTCAGGGCCTGGCACATATATAGGCATTCAGCAAAGATTTGTTGAATGAATGACCAAACCTTTATGAGAGCGAGGGGTGGTGGTGAAAGAGTGCAGAAGCATGGAATGAGCAGCTGACGGCCCTGCCCATCATCAGACCACTGGGATTGTACACAGCTAGAGGCAGGCAGGTAGGAGTGGAGTTGGGGGGAAACAGACCCCTTGGTCACCATTAATGGTGCTCCATTCTGATTCTGATCTGATGAACCACAGCCCCAAATAATTCCCCACTCACGCCCGCTTCCTTCCCTCACTTTTTTTCTCCCCATCCCCAGCAATGGCCACATCTTATTCTGTCCAGACCTAAGGCTCAGTCCTTGGGTCTCTCTTTTTCAACTACACTGCCTGCCCTTCTCTTTCGGTCTCAAGGCTTTGAGTAGCGTCTTTACCCTGAGAAAGGACTCTAAACCTGTAGCTCAAGCCCAGGGCTTTCTCCTGAGCTTCAGACCCTAGTCCAGCAGCTTCTTAGCGTCTCCACATGAAACTCTCATGGACGTCGCAAGCTCAACATGTCTAGAGGTGAGTTCTTGAGTTCCCCCCACAAACGTGCTCCACCATGGTCTTCCCTAGCTCCATCTCTTAATTGCTCAGGCCACAGTCACTCCTGTCTTTCTCTCAAACTCCATCTTCAATCCATCTACAAATCCTGCTTTGCCTTCAAATTGTATCTAGCAATCTACATCTCTCATCACCTCCATTGTTGCCACTCTGGTCCCATGCACTTTTATCTCCTTCCCTTTGCCCCCATTCAGTGTATTCCCAACGTAGCCACCACACTGGTCTCGATAAAGTGCAGATCAAATCCTAGCTCTCCTCTGCTCACACCCATCTGATTCTTCTCGTCTCATTCAGAGGATAAATCTAGAGTCCCACACGATTTGCCTCTGATTTGTTTGAGCTCATCTCCTGCCTCTCTCCGCTGGCTCTGTTTCAGCCATAATGGGCTCCTTTTTGAGTGTTTCCTCTTCCAGTCACACCATCTCCCCTATATTCACATGGCTCACGCCTCTGCTTCCTTCAAGCTTTGCTCAGCCCAGTGAGTCCGTCTCTCACCAGTCTATTTAAATTTTCAATACTCCCCCCCCTCCCAGACACTCTATTTCTTTCCTGCATTTTTCCCATAGCATTTATCACCTCCGAAAGTAATAAATAATTTGTTATTCAGTTTCTTGTCTGTATCTTTCCATGTGAAGAATCAGTTTGCTGATCACCAAAGACTTGTGTTTGTTACTGGGAACTACATTTCCCAGCCATGCCCTTGCCTTTGGGGCCATGTGACTAGTTCTTGCCAATAGACGTGAAGCAGAAGTGTGACTCTGAATGAGCAGGGCAGATCTGCATGACCAAAAATACATGCAAGGACTCTCAGCTGAGCAGACAACAGACCTTTATTATGTTAACCTGCTGAGAAGTTGTGATCTGTTTGTTACAGCATTTAGCACCTCAATCACTGTACCTTGGGTACAGTGGCCCACTAGAACAGAAGTTCAGTGAGGGCAAGGGCTTGTGTAGGTTTTGTTCATTTGTTTCTCCTCAGTGCCCAGAACAGAGCTTGGCATATAGTGGGTACCTAATAAATGTTTGTTGAGTGAATGAATTAGTTTCCTTTTTCCACGACCAGTCATGAAAATAAGTGAATGGTTGGCAAGGAAAGGACAATGTGAAAGGAATTTTTTGTTTGTTTGCTTGTTAAGCAGGTAGTAACTCTGGATTTCTACAGAAGCGCTGGCTACAGGTCTTGGTAAAACTAAATGGAGCTTCCTTTAATTCTGTTCTCCCCGCTTCATCTTTCTCTTTTCTTTTTCCCGCTTTTCTGCCTTCTCCATCTCTATCCCTCTAGGTCCTCCTTCTCTCTCCCTTTCTTCTTCCACTCCTTTTTCTTCCATGGATTTTCTTCTCTTTTTATTCCCACTTAATCTAAAAAAAAAATTCACTGCCTGTTAATGTGAGCTACTGCGAGTACTCAGCCAGGATATCTACTCCAGGTTACTTAAAATATAGACGTGGGAAATAACATGGGTTAAAAAATAAAGAAATATTAAATCCATGGACTCCTACTCTCCTTCTACCTTTAAGGCCCACTTCATTTCTTCTTGAAATACAGAAAAGAAGTGATGGTGGTCCAGATAATTCAGACTAACCCCCCCCCCCACTAAGGACTACTAAAACAAAATAGACAATGTATTCCTCAAAACATCTGCTTGGAAACATCTGGTAGGTTAATAAGAGTGAAAACTATCAGGGGTAGACAGAACAGGGAGGTGATTCTAAGATTTGGGGTCCTTGTGCCCTAAGGTCCTTTGCTTTTGACAGCAACTTAAGTCCAGAGTAAGTATCAGCTCGCACACATTTAGACAACTGTTATCAAAACCAAAACAAAAAACAGAAAATAACAAGCGTTGGCAAAGATGTAGTGAAATTAAAATACTTGTCCATTGCTGGTAGGAATGTAAAATGGTGTGACCACTATGGAAAACATTATGGCAGTTTCTCAAAAAATTAAACAATGACCATATAACCCAGCACTTCCACTTCTGGGTATATAACCAAAAGAATTGAAAGCAAGGACTCAAACAGATATTAAACACTCATGTTCATAGCAGCATTATTCACAATCACAAAAAGGTGGGAGGAACCCAAGCGTCCATCAACAGATGAATAGTTTTTTTTTTATTGTGGTATATACACACCATGGAATATTACTCAGCCTTCAAAAGGGAGGAAATGCTACACATGCTACAACATGGATGAACCTTGACAACATTGTGCTATGTGGAATAAACCAGCAGCAAGAAACAAATCACTGTCTGATTGTATTTGTATGAGGGCATCTAGAGTAGACAAATTCTTCGAGAGTAGGAAGGGTGATTGCCAAGCAGGGGGTAGGAAGGAAGGATGGGGAATTGTTAACTGGATACACATATAGCGTCTTCAGTGTGGTAAGATGAAAAGACCTCTGGAGATTAATTGCAGAACAATGTAAATGTACTTTACTGTACACTTTAAAATGACTAAAATGGTAAACTTCATGTTAACAGAGTTTTTACCACAATTTTTAAAAAGTTTAATGGTTAAGACAGTAAATTGTGCATTGTACCACAATTTTTGAAAGAAGAACAAAAATTTAAAAAGACAAACCATGCAAAAACTACCAAAAGAAGGTAGGCATTATGGCAAAAAAGCATGACTGGAAGTAAAGAGGGATGCTTCATAATGATGGAATGCTTCATTCACCAAGAAGACATAACAGTTCTGAATTTGTGTGTGCCTAATACACATAGCCTCAAAATATAGAAAGCAAACCCATGGACAGAATTGCAAGAAGGTAGAGACAAATCTACAAATATAGTGGAAGATGCATATATCAGTAACTCTTAAAATGAGCAGATGGAGAGCTAGTAAGAAAGAGATCTGAACAACTGGATAAGCAGACCTTACCTAATAGATGTATAGAGAATACTGCACCCACAACTGCAGATCACAAATTCTTCTCCAGTCTACATGGAATGTTTATGAAAATGCTGGGCCATATAACAAGTCTCAACAAATTCAAATGCTCTAAATCATACAGAGTACATTCTCAGACAGTGATGCAATTAAGGTAGAAAACAAGAAAAAAACTAAGAAAATATCTACATATTTGAAAATTATTTCTTTCTTTCTTTTTTTTTTTTTTTTTTTTGCGGTATGCGGGCCTCTCACTGTTGGGGCCTCTCCCATTGTGGAACACAGGCTCCGGACGCGCAGGCTCAGCGGCCATGACTCACGGGCCCAGCCGCTCCGCTGCATGTGGGATCTTCCCGGACCGGGGCACGAACCCCTGCCCCCTGCATCGGCAGGCGGACGTTCAACCACTGCGCCATCAGGGAAGCCCAAGAGGTGGTTATTATGTAGTCATTAAGAACAATGAGTTTGGGAATTCCCTGGCGGTCCAGTGGTTAGAACTGTGGCGCTTTCACTGCTGAGGCCCGGGTTCAGCCCCTGTTTGGGGAACTAAGATCCCGCAAGCTGCTCGCAGCGGGCCAAAAAAAAAAACAACGAGGCAATGAGGTCAATCCGTAAGTACAGACATGGAAAGATGAGTACAGTACATTAGGAAAAAAAACAACATGCAGATCAATATGAGTAATATCCCAATTAGGTTAAATATCAAAATAAAGCAAAACAGAAAACCTGAATGTGTTTATATATGTATAGGAAAATCTGGAAGGCTGCAAACTGATTGTTAATAATGGAGTTACCTTTCATAGTGTTGGATTATCACTTTTTTTTTTTCTCATGGTACGCGGGCCTCTCACTGTTGTGGCCTCTCCCGTTGCGGAGCACAGGCTCCAGATGCGCAGGCTCAGCGGCCATGGCTCACGGGCGCAGCCGCTCCGTGGCACGTGGGATCTTCCCAGACCTGGGCACGAACCCGTGTCCCCTACATTGGCTACATTGGCAGGCAGACTCTCAACCACTGTGCCACCAGGGAAGCCCAGATTATCACTTTTTAAATTACGTACTTCTTTGTATTTTTTTTTGTCAAAGACATGTATTACTTATATAATTTTTAAATTTTGTTTATTTATTTAATTTATTTTTTGCTCTGTTGTGTCTTCGCTGCTGGGCGCGGGCTTTCTCTAGTTGCAGCAAGCGGGAGCTACTCTTCGTTGCGGTGCGTGAACTTCTCATTGAGGTGGCTTCTCTTGTTGCGGAGCACGGGCTCTAGGCACATAGGCTTCAGTCGTTGTGGCACGTGGGCTCAGTAGTTGTGGTGCACGGGCTTAGTTGCTCCGCGGCATGCGGGATCTTCCCGGTCAAGAGCTCGAACACGTGTCCCCTGCATTGGCAGGTGGATTCTTAACCATTGCGCCACCAGGGAAGTCCGTATAATTTTTTTAAATAGGTAAAAAACATGAATAACAAAAGCAGCACTGTAGCATTAGAATTGACTTGAACAGTTAGAGGTGCTTAAATACAATTTTGTTACTTTCCTTTTATTTTTGTGACCTTAAGCTTAAAGTATGTTATTGAAATGCCATGTAGATGAAGATTTTTCAAATATATGAAAATGTAATAGGATTTCCATAGCCAGTTTTTCCATATTTTAATTTTTCTTTTTATTTCCTTTTCTTTTTATTTCTTTTTAAATTTTTTTCCCATATTTTAATTTTGTATGAAGTTATTTTTAAGTACAATTCCATTTTCTACAATAATCAAGGATATAACTCCATTGGTCCAAAAGTAAATAGGTGAAGATTAATATTTTCCACTTTTAGGCAGGATATCTAATTTATTTTACTGTGACCTCAATTTTTAAAAAAATACCAAAAGAAGGGAAGATTGATTAGAGATCTTGCAATAACAACTCCCAATTAGGGCTTCCCTGGTGGTGCAGTGGTTGAGAGTCTGCCTGCCGATGCAGGGGACGCGGGTTCATGCCCCAGTCCAGGAAGATCCCACATGCCGCAGATCGGTAGGCCCGTGAGCCATGGCCGCTGAGCCTGCGCGTCCAGAGCCTGTGCTCCACAACGGGAGAGGCCACAACAGTGAGAGGCCCTCGTACCGGAAAAAAAACAAAAAAACATCTTGGGAATTTCCCGGTGCTCCAGTGGTTAGGACTCCATGCTCCCACTGCTGCAGGCCTGGGTTCAATCCCTGGTCAGGGAACTAAGATCCCACAAGCCACACGGTGCAGCCAAAAAATTAAAAATTAAAAAAAAAAGTTAAAAAAAATATCCATCTTGCTGGAATATTTTCAGAATTCAAATAATGACAACTATTGTGATTTGATTTCCATTTTAGAAAGTTAGCTCTTTAAATCAGCTCACAGTGTAGAGTGAATCAGAAAGGGAGGAGATTAAGGAGACCAGTTAAGAGGTCATAGTTTTAGTTAAGAATGAAAACTACCTGAACTAGGATAGCAGCATTAAAAAATAAGGATGGTGCAGATTCAAAAGTTGTGGGCAGTGTGAGTTGAGGGAAGGGGAGAAGTTAAGGCAGAGGACACGGAGGAGCAGTCCCTGGGGGCAGCTACCACTTAAATGGGATCCTCTGCACGGGTTTTGTCTGCAGGTTGGTTTGTGCCCAGGCCCCAGTGTAACCAGACCGGTTGGTCACAAGTACCCCAGTATCTACTGCCTTGGAGCCTGTATTCATCTGCCCAGGCTGCCGTAACAAAATACCACAGGCTGGGTGGCTTAAACAACCCATACTCACTTCTCACAGTTCTGGAGGCTGAGAACTCCAAGATCAAGGTGCCGGCAGACTGGGTTGCTGGTGAAGGCCCTCTTCCTGGCTTGCAATGACTGCCTTCTTACTGTGTCCTCACATGACAGAAAGAGACTGGGAGTTCCCTGGTTGCCTAGTGGTTAGGATTCCCGGCTTTCACTACCGTGGCCCGGGTTCAGTCCCTGGTTGGGGAACTGAGATCCTGCAAGCCTCACGGTGTGGCCAAAAAGAAACAAAAGAGAGAGAGACTGATATCTCTCTCTCTGTTCTTATAAAGCCACTAATTCCATCTGGAGGGGCCCACCCTTATGACCTTATCTAACCCTAATTATCTCTCAAAAGCCCCATCTCCAAATATAGTCACATTGGAAGTTGGGCTTCAAGGTATGAATGGGGGAGGGGGACATGAGTCCACAGCACAATGTAAAGTCCATGGAAGGAATGGGCCTCTTTACCGAGTTTGTGTGTTTGTGTGTGTGTATTAGATTGGATTTTTTGCCTTTTGTCTGCTATCTTCTTTCCTTCTTCCTTCCTTTATAACTGTAGTACAACTGTTTTTGTTTTGGGCATTCAGTTTGGCAATATTTAGTAAATTTTCAGCTGTGGCCCAGCTATTTCACTTCTCTGAGTGTCCATGTAAAGGAAAAACATACGCCTGTGTGTTTCCTCTGCTCTCAGTATTCTCCTACAATGCTGATTCACATTTTTAAAATTAATTAATTAATTAATTAATTTTTATTTATTTTATTTTTGGCTGCGTTGGGTCTTCGTTAGCTATGCGCCGGCTTTCTCTAGTTGTGGTGAGCAGGGGTTACTCTTCATTGTGGTGCACAGACTTCTCCTTGCAGTGGCTTCGCTTGTTGTGGAGCATGGGCTCTAGGTGCGCAGGCCTCAGTAATTGAGGCACGCGAGCACAGTAGTTGTGGTGCACTGGCTTAGTTGCTCCATGGCATGTGGGATCCTCCCAGACCCGGACTCAAACCTGTGTCCCCTACAGTGGCAGGCAGTTTTTTATTTATTTTATTTTTATTTATTTATTTATTTATTTATTTATTTATTTTTTGTGGTACGCAGGCCTCTCACTGTTGTGGCCTCTCCCGTCGCGGAGCACAGGCTCTGGACGTGCAGGCTCAGCGGCCATGGCTCACGGGCCCAGCCACTCTGCGGTATGTGGGATCTTCCCGGACCGGGGCAGGAACCCATGTCCCCTGCATTGGCAGGTGGACTCCCAACCACTGCGCCACCAGGGAAGCCCTGGCAGGCGGTTTTTAACCACTGTGCCACCAGGGAAGTCCCTGATTCACTTTTTTTCCCCAATGCACTTATAATTTATTTATTTATTTATTTATTTATTTATTTATTTATTTATTTTTGGCTGCATTGGGTCTTTGTTGCTGCATGCGGCTCTCTCTAGTTGTGGTGAGCAGGGGCTACTCTTCATTGCAGTGTGCAGGCTTCTCACTGCAGTCGCTTCTCTTCTTGCAGAGCACGGGCTCCAGGAATGCGTGCTTCAGTAGTTGTGGCACACGGGCTCTGTAGTTGCGGCTTACGGGCTCTAGAGCACAGGCTCAGTAGTTGTGGCACGCTGGCTTAGTTGCTCCACGGCATGTGGGGTCTTCCCAGACCAGGTTTCAAACTCATGTCCCCTGCATCGGCAGGCAGATTCTTAACCACTGGGCCACCAGGGAAGTCCCTCCTGATTCACTTTTGACACTAGATGTGTGTGGGTTTTCCGCACATCAGGCAGGAATTGTTAAATAAATTATAGTGTATCTATACTATGAACTGGTATTCAGGCAAAACTAAAGTAGAGCTGTATCCACTGAGGTGCAAATATATCTAGGACCACATCGTTTACCAAAAAAAAAAAGCAAGTTCCTATATATAATGTAGAGTCTGGATTCATTTCTTTATTTTATTTTTTTAATCTTTATTTATTTATTTGGTTGCACTGGGTCTTAGTTTCTGCCAGCAGGCTCCTTAGTTATGGCTCACTGGCTCCTTAGTTGTGGCATGTGAACTTTTAGTTGTGGCTGTAGAAAGAGAATCAGTAGGCTTTTGCATCTGCCCTGGGGTGCACCGAGGTTGCGAGCCCAGGTGACTGATGGGGGTGCCGGGCGTGGGCTGAAGGACAGGCGGTGTTTGTATTAGATCCATCAAGCTGGAACTAACCCTCCATCCAAGAGGAGAAACCCAGCAGGTACCGGGGCCTCCGCTGGTTCTGTGTTCTCTCCCTTCAGAAGAAGAGCTATTTGTCCGCGTACCACAAAAAAAAAAAAAAAAAAAAAAAAAAAAAAAGGAGAGTTGTTAGTAATCCTGGGGAAACCTGGGGTGTTCCCGTGTCACAGCTACTGGGTGACCAGTGTCACCTGAGCTGCGGTCTTTGTGTGGCTCCAGCAGCTGCTGGGCCTCGGGCAGGATGTGCTTGCACCTCCCCCCAGGAGACAGCCACTCCGGGTCAGGGGTGCACAGAAGTGATGAGAGGAGAGACTAGCCCTCCCTCTGCATGTCGCCTCCTGCCGCCCTTCCCAGATCCCCTTTCCTCCTCCTCGCATGGGTGCCCTGCCCTGACTCCTCCCCTCTAACATATTTGACTGGTGCTTACTTCTTTCCCACCCAGGAATGTGGCATCACCCCAGAAAGTGAGAACCTGACCTTGTCACCGAAAGGAGCTATTGACCAGTCGTCCTGCACGGGGACGCCTCTCTCCTCCACAATTTCCTCCCCAGAAGGTACATGATGGTGGGTGGGAACAACTGCAGGTCCTTCCCCGTCAGCCGAGTCCATAGTGCTTCTAATATTTCCTCCCGGATGGACTAGGGAGCAGCACTTTAATACCTAAGCGGCAGACAAAATAGGCCCCAGCTTGAGAGGAAGTGAGACTCGCTCCCTTGCAATGAGAGGGCGGTCTAGTGGCTGAGCTGGGGGAGAAGCAGGTATCTCACTCCCAGTCCTGCTGTCATAAGTGTTTCTTTAACATTATGACAGGGAAAAGCAAATCCCTCATCCCTGAGGTTGAGTTTGGAGTTCTAAAATATAAAGCAGCCAAACCTTGGAAAACCTTCCATCTAAACCCTATTTGGTGAGGGCAAGGCCAGGCCGCTGGTGTCCTCACTGCCCGGGTGCAGCGAGAGAGCTCTGCGACTCTACTCTAAATGAATCTATTTGGGCATGGAGAAAGGCGCAAAAATACCTCCAAAGCCTTCCGATTTGGCCTGACCGTGCCCCCTCCATCATGATCTTGCAGATCCCATGGCAGGGGGCCTGGTCTTGTTTCCATCAACAGGCAGTTTAAGGCAGACACGGCCTCTGTGATAAGGTCTTGGAAAGAGAGCCTGAGCCCTTGAAAAGGGAACCTGTAGCCCCTCAGAGGAGAGTGTTTAGTTAGGATCAGAGAGGAATTTCAAAGCCTGCATTTTATAGACTAGCTCTGTGACCCAGTGAGCCCTGGGCTACCACCAGTTGCCTTGTGCTCCCTAGATTTGGATCCCAAAGGAACGATCAGGGGTCGAGGGTGACTCTTCTCCCTGGAGCCCTAAGTCTATAAATTCAATCAGGGCCATCAACGTGCCCCTTATTCCTTCTCATGACACTAAACTGAATCCGGGATGAGTTCTCAGGAGGAGCCCACCTGTCAGTCACACTCTGCGCACTGATGTCTCTCTGCTCCGTGCTCACCAAGGGCTTCAACAACCATGGCTCTAAAGCCACATCTTGCCCGGTGGACTAGGTCGAAATTGCCCCTCCTGGGTTCACAGCAGAGACTGCCTTCAGGTTGCGTGGTTTGTAATCTCTTAAACATGCCCTGGACATACTTAAGCTTCAGGACAGCCACGTCCCGTCATGGGTCCAGTGCTTTACTCTCTTGGCGACGTGGTTACAGGTGCTGGAGGGACACAAACTCCTGTGGTTGCCACTCTCCATCAGCTTGCAAAAGACCCAGGTCCTCACCCCTCTGGCCCCATGCAGGCTTGTGGTGGAGGAAGCCGTAATCCCCAGAGACGCCTCCCACAGCCTTCCCAGGGGCTCTCCGGTCCCTTCCCACTTAGCGTTGACCCAGCCAGGCCTGGGCCAGAGTGGCTGAGGTCCAGGGTACACTTCACTTCCTGCCTTCCTACTCTTTACCTGGCTTCTGTCTGTCCATTTGTTTCTCATGTCTTTTTGCCAAATGTACGTCTGTCTGTCCGGTTTGTTTATTTTGAAACTCATTTAGGTTATCCAGACTTCGTGTGAAAGTTCATGTTCACCCACACCCAACCCCAAGCTTGCTGGGCGCGTGCACATCCGGGGGGCCCTCGCTGAGGCTTCCGTTCCTAACTGGCAAGAGCCTGTATTTAATATGCTGAAATTTTCCAGGAAAAATAAATATTTGTGAGACTAGATTAATCCCTGTTCCACAAAAGCGGGGATGCTTCTGTGGCAAAGGTTACAGGCAGGATTTGTTTTGGTCACTAGTTGGGGAAGATGCCATCTCTGCCCTCACTCCGCCCTGAGTCTGTGGCAGCTGTGCCGGCCAGCCGCTCACTGGGTTTCAAGAGAGGAATCTAGGCTCCTGCCTCCCCGCAGTGGCTCCCCACCAACCCCCGTGTTTGGCAGAGAGAGCTCCTGGGAAATGTTTCAGCCACCCATGCTGGTGGAAACTGACCCCAGGCCTTGTGCTTCCTCCTCTCCCTAACTCCTTCGGGCCAACCTGCTGGTGGATGTTTATTCCACTCTGGGATTGCGGCAGGGGAGCGAGACCTGGAAGGAAAACAATGCCTGGGCTTCTTTATGGTGATCTCGAGAGCCAGCCATTCTCAGATTAAACTGGCTTCACCGTTCAGGCCAGACATGAAACCGAATGACAGTGGCGGCTGCCAGGAGAGGGAGTTGAGGGTCGCATCGTAGCCTCACCCCGAGGTCTCAAGGGCTCTTACGGTAGAAGGAAAGTGCATCTGCTCTCTTGGTAAAATGTTTCTCGGGTTCTGCTGTTAGCGTCACACTGGTAGTAAAGAGCTGGGGAACTCTCTGGAAGCATCTGTCGGGTTAATGTCAGGTTAATGACAGGAGCATCCACTGTGGTAGTTCCCGTGGAATCAACAGACCTCACCACGCTCAGCTGTAAGTTCAAAGTTCCATCCTATGACTGAGGTGCCTCAGGCTGGCTTGGCCATCAGGACAGCTTCTCAGGCACTTGGTCTCCCTCTCCACGCTGTTTCCCTCCCCACACGGATGCCACTCCCCTCACGGAGCTCCCACAAAGAGGGAGCCCGGGGAGCATACCATGGTCCACCCTCCCCAGGCCCACAGGTGCTCTGCCAGGAGCCCCAGTTCGCGGCAAGGATGGCTCAGGTCCCCATCCTCGCTGCTCTCATCACCCTTGTGGGAGTGATGTTGAGAAAGCACCTGTGTCATTCCAGCACCTCTTCCGCTAAGAAGCCTCTGGGTCTTCTTTGGCCCCAAGACCAATGCGGTGCGGCGGGGGGGGGGGGGGTGGTGCGATGGTATGTTCTGAGATTGTTCTGCAAGGTTCACAAAGGGAGGAAATCTGAGTTGACCATTGTAGGTGGTGAGCCGATTAGAATCACGAGGCTGTGCTAGGTAGACGGGCCTCCAAGGAATCTGATGGAGTATCACACAGGCGGCAGGAGAGTGGCCAGGGGACCAGTGACAATTCTGTGAAAAGGCTCTGGGGAGTGCGATGGGAAAAAGCAAAGATAATTTGAGTTTATTAGTGGAAATACAAATGTTTTTGTTTTGTTTTGTTTTGTTTTTTGTGGTACGTGGGCCTCTCACTGTTGTGGCCTCTCCCGTTGCAGAGCACAGGCTGCGGACGCACTGGCTCAGCGGCCATGGCTCATGGGCCAAGCTGCTCTGTGGCATGTGGGATCTTCCCGGACCGGGGCACGAACCCATGTCCCCTGCATCGGCAGGCGGACTCTCAACAAAGGGTAAGCTGTGAAAAAGCGAAAGAGAGGCATGGACATATATACACTACCAAACGTAAGGTAGATAGATAGTGGGAAGCAGCTGCAAAGCACAGGGAGATCAGCTCGGGGCTTTGTGACCACCTGGAGGGGTGGGATGGGGAGGGTGGGAGGGAGGGAGATGCATGAGGGAAGGGATGTGGGAACAGATGTATATGTATGACTGATTCACTTTGTTATAAAGCAGAAACTAATAAAAAATAAAAATAAAATAAAAATAAAAATAAATACTTGGGAAGAAAAAAAAAACTTTGCCTCAAGACAAGCTGGACATGGAGGAGTGAGAGAGGGCAAGGGGTAGAGGGAAAGACATATTTCTGGGTGGGAACAGGTGTACCATCCCCTGGGCACAGCTCCTGCCCAGAGGCCTGATAAGGAGCCCTCACCTCCACCCACCCCCTTCAACCAGAGAACTTCCAACTGCAGCTCCTCAATAACTGAAGAGCAGGAAAGCTGGTGACTGGAGGGAGGCTGGGGGAGGGGAGGAGGAAGGACCACAGTCCACCGTTAGTCCGTCACTTAAAGGCTGGTGAAATGAATGGGGCAAATGACCCCAGTCAAAGAATTTGGCAAGTCCACGGCTTTCCTGGCTTTCACCCAGCGGCTCTGTTTCCTCGGCTATCTGGAAAGGAGGGAGAGCACTTCCGAAGAAGCCTCTGGAATGTCAGCTTCTGGGAATCTTGCTGAGGACGGGGCGGGGAGGGAGCGCTTACCGGGGAACACTGGATTACCCTAGCCGCCTTGGGGTGCCTGCGACCGGGGCTGCGGTTTCTGCGGACCTGAGCGGCAGGTGGCATCGGAGAGTCAGACCTGCTTGCGGGCACCAAGACGACACTCGGTCGGGAGACCGGGACAGGCCGAAGAAACGTGAGGAAGTGCCACTCGCAGCCCAGAGGAGAGGAGAGGAAAGGAAAGCCCCAAGCATGCACCCAGCCCTGGCCCCCGCGCCACGGGCTGCGTCCCAGGAGCCGTCGCCACCTCTGAGCAGCCCAGATGGGAAGGGGGTGGGGCGGGGACGGTTCCCGCGGCGAACTGCTCGCCAAGGGCCCCGGGGCCTCTGCGGGAGCGCCGAGCCGCGCGCCTCTCCGAGCCCTGCGCGGGGCCCTCGGGCGGGAATGCGCGGAGCCGGGACGCGGTGGCGGGTAGGGGGCTGGGTCGCGCGCGGGAGAGGGCGGCAGGAGGGAGCTGGAAGAGAGTTACCGCGTGAGAGAGCGGTTAAGAGCCCGCGGTCTCTGTGGAGATGCCCTGGCCAATGGCAGAAGCGGAAGCTGTTTATATGGGCGGGGCGTCGCCACGGCAGCAGGGGACGCCTTGCGAGCGGCTACTGAGTGCCGGTCCCCGGCCGCTGGCTTTCAGAGAGGCGCCGGCGGGCGTGAGTGGCGACGAGGATTGCTAGCTGGGCCCTGGAGCTGGGAGCAGAGAGCCGCGGTGAGGGTGGGCGGTGGGAGGAATTTCTTTGAGAAGCTTCCTTTGGCCCGGGCTGCGCTCTGAGCCAGGTAAGGGACGGGGAGGGCTGCCGGCCGTGGGAAGGGAGGGCGTCAGTACCAGCCCGCTCTCCCATCCGTCCCCGACGGAAGTGGTGGGCCCGGGGACTGACATCAGAGGCGTTTGGGGGACACTCACTTCCCGCCCCCTTATAACTCTCTGTATTGTTTCCTTCCTTCCCCTTGAGCCCCATCCTAATATCCCTTTTCAAAGATCAGACGACCTCCCCCGCCCCCCGACCCGTCGTACTGCCCTCCTGGACTCTCTCGCCCCATTTCCATTGGTTGTGGACGGAGAGAGGGGGGTTAATTCCCCGCTTTGAGGGAGAAAGGGGTGACCTCGCATGCCCCTACACTATTCCCTCGTTTGGCTAATTAAGTCTCCTCTAAAAGATCCAAGAGGAAAAGAGCGAGGCGAACCCCGTGTGGGTCGGACTCCCGGGCACACCTTCTGTTTCCCAGACCTCGGCAGTAAAAGATCCTCCCCGGCTGCAGGAAGGATTTTAGTAAGAGCCTCCCCCCTCGCCCACACTCTCCCCTCGGGGGTGGGGAAAGAGGGCTCAGTTCCCGCTCTGGTCCCCGCAGGCACCACATTCCGTTTGGAGGAGGCTACCCCCGGATCGCGGGATGGAAGCCCGCTTCCGGGAGGCTGCGTAACTGAAGCCGCGGGAGTCAGCGGGCCGGAGAGCTCGGCGGCCACCCTCGGCTCGGCTCGTGGATGTTGACAGCCCCCTCGGAGAGTCCCCGCAGATATGGCGGAGAGCTGGCTACGCGTCTCGGGAGCAGGGGCAGCGGAGGAGGCCGGACCGGAAGGCGGCCTGGAGGAGTCCAACGCCCTGAATGACAGCCTGACCAGCCTGCAGTGGCTGCAGGAATTCTCCATTCTCAACGCCGAGCTCCCCGCCCTGCCTTCGGGGGACACCGACCCCCACGGCTCCCACGAGCTGGCAGGCTCGGCCGAGCCGGGGTCTCCCCTGGCGGCGGACCCCGCCTGCCTGGGGCAGCCGCACACACCCGGCAAGCCCACGTCCTCCTGCACGCCGCGGAGCGCCCCCTCGGGGCTGCAGGCCTCGCCTCCCGACGACGTGGACTACGCCACCAACCCGCACGTGAAGCCGCCCTACTCGTATGCCACGCTCATCTGCATGGCCATGCAGGCCAGCAAGGCCACCAAGATCACCCTGTCGGCCATCTACAAGTGGATCACGGACAACTTCTGTTACTTCCGCCACGCTGATCCCACCTGGCAGGTAGGGAGGCACTCCCTCCCTCCCTCCCCATGCCTGCGAGGACTGGACTCACATCCCAGATCCGCAGGCCAAGTAGGCGCGGTACGGCCAGGGCCCCGAGAGAGGAAGGCCGTCCAGGAAGGACCTCAAGGGAGCCCAGTGCTTGGACTGCTGCCCCTTTGACTTCAGAGGTGGAGGAGGGAGGATGTTCAGAGGGCTGCAGGGGTGCCGACATAGAGGTTCAAGTGGAAAGAACTTGTCACTCGTCTGGCAGGCTCAGCCCAAAGACCAGGGCTGAACTATGCGTGGACACAGCCTCCCAGGGTAGGTTGATGGACTGAGGGACACATTTTTGTCCCAAGTCCTGCAATTCCTCGACACTACCCTCCTCAAGGTCAGTTTGTCAGGGCCTGACTGGAGGCAGAGCATCGTTCCTGCCAGGCTCTGCATCCCGCCTGCTTTCAGTTGGCTGGAGGGGCTCTGGGAGGGGAGAGGGGCGTGCTGCGGGGTGTGAAGGCCATCTGTGTCCCAGTGGAAGGGCTACGGGGCCTTCCGAAAGCTGCTGTGCCAGCCCCCACCCCAAGCCCTCCCTAGTTTCCTGCCTACACTCCTCCCCCTCTTCTCATCAACCTCCCTGGGGGGACAGTTACCTCAGCCACGTGCTTTCCACAGGGGCTCTTTCCTCCCACACTGGCTTCATGTTCCAAGTGTCCGGAACCTGGCACAGAGCAGCCAAAGGGCACAGACCACCATGTAAACCTCCCAGTCTTGCCAGGGGGCACTACTCACCTGCCGGCCCCACCCACCAGGCCCCAGACCCCTGTGCCCCAGCGTGGTTTGGACTGTGCACCCAGGCGTGAACAAGGCAGGATGGTGATTCAGGCTGGGCACACACGGCCCTGAGCCTCTTCGACCATCAGGATCAGGGGCTACTTGGGGACAGAGACTCTGAGGATGCACAGATCCTTCCCTGTGGCACAGGTCACAGGATCAGAGTTCCTGTAATCACAGCTATTCCACATTTGCTTGGGCCCTGACCCTGGGGCAGGTACCATTTGTAACCTTGGTGAGAAAGCAGAGACCCTCCACCACCCCCCACCCTACCCCAAGCCTGAGAGGCCCCAGGAATGAGCGCTATGCTCTTGGCTGGGTAATAATCAACTGAGGCCTCAGAGCCTGGGGTGGGAGGAGGGGGACATGGTGGGTGAGGGCCCAGGCCAGCAGCCGGCTCTAGAAACAAGGAAAGTCATCAGATCCTCCCACACTTCATCCCCCCCCCCCACACACACACCCTCACACCCACTCACTCATTTCACAAACAGAGAAGGCCAGCCAGGCCCGGGCAGAGGGAGATGGCCGTCCAGGACCTGGGGGAGCCAAGGCCTTTGGCCAGAGGCCGCAAGCGGCGGGGTAAGGGAGGGAGGGCAGGACAGGCTGGCACTGAGAGCCACCCTGCGGCTCAGGGCTCGGATGACCGAGCAGGCAGATATCCTGGCCAAAGGGAACAAAAGCCCCCGACAGCACTCCCAGCTCCTGGTGCCCCGTGGCTGGTGTCCCAGAGCCTCCCGCTCGGAGCAGCGCCTCTGTCTCCCCTGCCCCCATCGGAGAGAAGGTGGTGGTGGGACTGGCAGTGGCGCTAGGAGCCCCCCATCACTGACCCCACCCACTCTCCCAGCTGTCTTCCTTCTCTCCTATCTCCCTGTGTCCAGAACTCCATCCGCCACAACCTGTCCCTGAACAAGGGCTTCATCAAGATGCCTCGTGAGAAGGACGAGCCAGGCAAGGGAGGCTTCTGGCGCATCGACCCCCAGTACGCCGAGCGGCTGCTGAGTGGGGCCTTGAAGAAGCGGCGGCTGCCCCCAGTCCACATCCACCCGGCCTTTGCCCGCCAGGCCGCGCCAGAGCCCAGCGCCGCCCCATGGGCCGGGCCACTGACCGTGAGCACCGAGGCCCAGCAGCTGCTGCGGGAGTTCGAGGAGGCCACTGGGGAGGCGGGCTGGGGTGCAGGCGAGCGCAGGCTGGGGCGTAAGCGTCAACAGCCGCTGCCCAAGCAGGAGGCCAAGGTCCCGCGGCCCTCCAGCCCCCTGCTGCTGACCCAGGAGGAGCAGGGTGAGCTGGAACCCCTCAAGGGCAACTTTGACTGGGAGGCCATCTTGGACGCTGGCACGCTGGACGGGGAGCTGGGCACGCTGGAGACCTCGGAGCTGATCCCGCCGCTGAGCCCTGCCTCACACGGGGACGTGGACCTCACCATCCATGGCCACCACATCGACTGCCCTGTTACCTGGGGGCCTCCAGCGGAGCAGGCTACCGACAGCCTGGACTTTGATGAGACCTTCCTGGCCACATCCTTC
Source organism: Mesoplodon mirus (assembly GCF_964341445.2). Lineage (NCBI taxonomy): Eukaryota > Metazoa > Chordata > Mammalia > Artiodactyla > Ziphiidae > Mesoplodon > Mesoplodon mirus. The sequence continues at coordinate 29,967,280 of NC_138994.1, forward strand.
CTGGAGCACCCCTGGGACGAGAGCACCCGTAGCTCCCTGCCCCCCGAGCCCCTCTTTGAGGCCGGGGATGCCACACTGGCCTCTGACCTGCATGACTGGGCCAGCCTGGGCGCCTTCTTGTAAGAAGCCAGGCCCTGCCCCACCTCCAGACAGCACCGAAGTCTGGGCCCAGACTGCCCCCCTCCCCGCCAGTGCAGGCCCATGGACACCCTACCGCCCAGGCAGGGGCTGGGCCAGCTCACCCCACCAGGCCACACGGCCCCCAGCCCAGGCCATCCTCAGATTCTAGTCCAGCAGGCTGAGAATTGGGGCCCAGGACCCAAATTGCTGCCTCCGCTCCCCAGCCCCCCATACACACAGTGTTTCACTGATCCACTTCTTCCCTGCCCCAGAGACACGCTAAGGGCCCTGCACTATGAGAGCTGCGGCTTGGAGGGGCCCTGGCCAAGCTGGAAACATCAGTACAGGGTCCGCCCCAGAACACCTTAGCTTCCAAGCTTCTCTCTCTCCTGCTCTCCTCCCCAGGTCTCTATCCAGAGCAAGTTCCCAGGTACAACCAATGCTGATTAGGTGACTGCAAATGAACACCCAAGAGGCCTCTCCTGGCAGTCTGTGAGGAGGAGCTAGGCGGAGGGGGGAAGAGAGAGGAGACAGAAAGGAGGCCGGGGTGCCGGGTGGAGCCAGGAGGTTTTCTAAGGCCTCTGGGATCTTCTGGCTTCATCCCTAGAGGTGGGGCAGAGGGTATGTGTCCCTAATCTTTGAGCCCAACTTGAGGCTGAGAGCAGCGGGGAGATGGGGATCTGGGGTTTCGGGGCTGGGGCAGCCAAGCTGCGGAGGGAAAGGGGACAGACAGACTAATGTAGTGAGTGTAGCTAGAGCTGAGGCTTAACTGGGAGGGACGCAGTGCTTGCTAGAACCACTGGGACCAGGAATGGGGGGATGGCCCATTGCCCTTGCTTGCACTCCTGCAGGGGAGTGTCTTGCTCCACCATAAACCCCCTGGGCTGCATCCCACATCCCCTCTCCTAACCCATCGGGCAATTTAACCTTTTTCATAGAAAGAGATTTACAATAAAAACATTTTTAAAACTAAAGTTTTAAAAAGTCTCAAAATGGACCTGCTTGCAACTTTCTCTGGGGAAAAGCATGGGCCAGTTTTGGGGAGGCCACGGCCCAAGGGAGAATGGCTGGGAGGAAGATGGGGGGCACCAAAGGCCTGCAGAGTGTCCCCTGATGCACTCCTCAGGATCTCTGGGTGCCCAGAGAGAAAGGGGCTGAGAGGCGGCCCTCGGGGGTCCCCTGCAGCCAGGGCCTCGGCACCTCTCTATGTGCAATGGGGAGACTGTACCCACAGCCCCGAGGAGCAGGCGGCAAAGGAGGCACAGCCCCCTCCCTGGCCCTGGGGACTCACTCACAAAGGCCGTTCTTGCCCAGGGCTCGGCTCACGTTCCCCACCTCGCCCAAGTTGAGGGCCTGCCCAGACTCACCTGCGGTCCTCGCCTGGGCCTGTCTCCAGCTCCTCCCTCCCTTGGTCCCTTCCTGAAGGGACAGGGTGTGAGGTCAGAGGGCCCCAGCTCCTGGGGCCCCACTTGCCACCCTGGGGTTCATTCACCCCGCCCAGGGCCTTCCCTCCAATGCAGGTTGGGGCTGAGGGAGGCCATCAGGGCAGACGGAAGACGGGGTGCCTAGACCCTACAGCTCCAGCCTGTGAGGAATCAACGTACCAGAGTTCTGATGGGGAAACTGAGGCACAGCAAATATGTGACACTCAGCAGGCACCTTTCCACCCCCTCACCCCAGCTTTGCCTGGAACCCATCTCTCCCCCGAGCCTGCACCTGGCCCCGCCAGCACGCCCTTGTGGTGCACAGCCCCTTCCCCCAGCACTCACGTGCACGTGCACACAGACACACACACACACACACAAACGGGCACTGTCCTACACAATCCTGCCCAGCCTCCACGGGCCCCTTTCTCCTGAAGCCCATTTCTTTCCTTGCACTGGAGGCTGGCTCCAGGACAACCTGGCATTCCCCCGCCAACTTGCTGCTTTCCCTTGCTAATTACTCAAAATATTTCCGAAGGGTGCGCACACTGCAGGGCCAGGCGGGTTGGGGCCTTACAGAGCTCAGGAGGCAGCCCATCCCCTTCCCACCGCTTGCTGAGGAGGCTGCCCCAACCTCCCTCTGAGACTCCCTTCACCCCCTAAGCAACGACTCCCTCCCTCTCCCCACCACCCTCCGGCCTTCCTGCCCACGCTCCCCAGCACTGGGGGAACATGGGGGCTCCAGCCTCTCCACTGGTCCCCAGGCTCAGCCTCCAGCCCCCGACAAAAGGGGTACACCCTGGATTGACAGGTGGGGCCGGTCACTGTCCCTCCTCCTCACCCTCTGCCTGGGCCCATGCTGGGGAAAGAGGGGCAAGGTCAGGGGCTGGCAGAACTGCCTGCCAGGTAAGAAAAGGCTGAAGAAGCTTCTGGCTGCCAGGAAGAATCCCCAGGAGCTCCTGAAAATCCCTATGCTTGGGACTAGTGTCTCTGGGGCTGGGACCCAAACACTGGCACTTTTAAGGGTCCATGGATGCTGCCAACGAGCAGCCAAAGCTAAGAGGGGGCTCCGAAGCGGCCAGAACACAGGGCTTCACACACCATTTCAGCAGGCAGCGTTTGGGGGTTGGCGGTGGAGGGGGCGGGAAGCGTGAGTGGATCCTGTCCCTCCTATTCATCCCTGCCCCGGCCCTTGGCTGGGTGGCTTTTTCAAACAACGTTCAGTGACTCCGTATTTATTTAGAGATTCGATGTAATCCCAGTCAATATATATTTTGCACCCTTAACAGTAAGTTGCAGACAGGCTACCCCATTAGCACTAGATACTTTAGTGTGTGTTTCCTTAGAACAAGGACACGCCTCCATAATCCCAGTACCACCATCACAATCAGGAAATGAACACTGACCTGGTAATCCCATGTAACCGCAGACCCCCTTCACGTCTTGCAGATCACCCCAGGAATGCTCCTCTCCATTCCAGCATCCCAATCCAGGACCCCATGTTGCACTGAGTTGTCCTTTCTCTTTTGCCCTGTGTGGCTTTGAGCCCATGACTCAAGCTCTCTGGGCAGGTTTCGCATTTCCTTTGATCTCCACTTTTGAGGTGAGAAGCCCTTCAGCCACTTCACCCTCAGGTGTGGTACAGTCCCTTCCCAAAGCAAGAAGCCAACTTGCTGTCTCCTCACTTTCCACCTCTTCCCTATCCTCCCTCCCCCATGTATCGCCAGCCAGGAAAGGGATGAGGGGCAATGTTCAGGAACTCAGTGTTTGGGGACCCTCGCCGTCTGCCCACGGGACAGGCCACCCCCAGCTCCAGTGACGGGAAGGCCCCCGGGATGGGATTCCATGCTGGCCTGAAGCAAATGCGCCAGGCCTCCTGAAGAGCTGAGCTGAGGGCAGGAAACACTCTTCTCCCCGCCTCTGCCCCCCTCAACATACTGGGGACCCAGACTTGAAGAAGGAAGGTCATGTCCATGGTGTCCTCCCAGATCAGCACCGACACCGTCTCCTCCATGTCCGGCTCCTACATCGCCCCTGGCACGGAAGAGGACGGGGAGGCTCTCCCCTGCCCCCGGGCCGCCAGCAGGACCCCCTCAGAAGAAGGAGACGTAAGAGAGGAGCATGGGATCGCCCTCGCCGCTCTGCTCTGCTCTGTACTCGAGTCCCAAGGAGCTCAGTCCAGGGCCTGCCAGGGAGATCGGCAAAGCCCCCCAGTGCTCGGGAGGGGAGCCCTGGAAAACACGGTACCGGGTTGTTGAATCAAAGACTCCCTCAGATGTGATCTTCCATGTGGCACCACTTCTGTCCTGAGGACTTGGTTTTCGCTTGCTGCCAGGCGAGCTGGGTAGGAGAGCCGGTGGCATCTGCACCTTGACTTTTGTTGCTCCTTTGCAGGTGACGCCAGCGGCGTCTCCAGACTGCAACTTTGTGGGCCTCGTCGCCACCGCTGAAGAGCAGGATGCAGAGGTAAGAGCAAGGTGGACGCTGGTGCCCCTCCCCGGTCAGAGGGACTGCCGGCGCTGGCACAGGATGCAAATAGGATGGGGGCTCTTCTGGAAGAAGCCTTCCAAGGTGGTGCACTTGGATCTGTTAGAGGCAGGGTGCAGAGCAGAGGGACTGTCCGGTTAGCAGAGGGCGCTGGTCTCAGCGTAATAGGCGTGGGGTGAGTTCCAGAGGGAAGTCTTCCAGGCCAGACCCTTGAGAGGGTGTTTGTCCTCCAATTCACTTAGTATTTACCTGGCACAGGCATCTCACATCTTCCTGGCACTGGGGGACACAAAGACCGAGTGACATGGCTTTTGCCTGCCCACACCCCCAATCCACCCATCCCACCCATCCCGGAGCTCCATCTGATGGAGGAATCAGAGTTATAACTCAGCGTGAGAAGTGCTCTGACGGAGGTGTGCCTGAAGTATATGGAATGCCCAGCTCCCAGTGGGGACTCTACAACTTTCTCTTGAGCCAGATGTTCTCAAAGGAGTATCTGGATGGGATTGGGGATCCTAAAGGGTTCCTGAAAGTTTTATGATCTCACGGTTTGCTTTTTCATTTGACAACTTTGATTTCCACCTGAGAGAAACAGTGTGAGCTAAACTATGACCAAGGCTATTCCTGACAGTCCCAGGGTCCCTCTGTAAGGTGCCTCAGACCTGGTCCCTCTGGAACGTGCCTCAGACCTGGTCCCTACGCGCCGATCCTGCCTAGCCAAGCAAAATCTGCCTCTGCTGGGCCTCCCAGCCATCTCACACAGACAGAAAATGTATGGATACCAGGAGGGTGATTAGTTCTGTCTTCTGACAATCAGTAGGCTCATTTCACTGCTTTATGGACTCACAGTGCCTTCCTTCTGTCCTAGGGAAATGAGGTTCTAGAAGAAGAGGACGGATCACCCACACAAGAAGATGGTAAAAGACCTGGTCTTTTGCTCCCTTTTATTATATTTCTCTCCCGGGTATTCTCTGAAGGGTACAGAAAGGGGCACTGGTGTGACTTGGTGGCACTGCTCAAGGGTGTGGCTTTGGGGAAAGGTTGTCTTCTTGATGGAATATCAAAGCAAGCAGGGTATCTGAGGACCTCAGCAGCCTTCCTGGCTCTTTCTGGGCCTCTGAGCCAAGGCTGCAGAAGACACATGGAGTTCTCCATCTACGTTGAGTAGATCCTGAAGCTTCTTGGGCAACTGCCATCCCCTTCCTTCCTGCTTCAGCTTCTCAGCCGAGTCTCACAGAACTGCTCTAGCAGCCCCAAAGTTCAGCTGCAGCAGGAGAACAGCTTCCTCCCCTTGGGGGAACCGAGTGTTAGGCAGTAGGTTTTCCTGCTTTAGTGAAGAAAACGGCTGATGTTACAGTAGCAGAAGGATCACAGCCCTGGCGGCACAGCAAAGGTGAGGGGAAGAGACGTTAGCAGCTCAGCGTACACTAGTGTTTGTAGGCTATTGGAACGATTCTCTTTACCATCATTCAGGCCTCAAGTAGATATTTTTTTTAATGGGAAGAGTTGGTTTACAAAGTTGTGTTAGTTTCTGCTGTACAGCAACGTGAATCAATTATACATATACATATATCCACTCTTTTTTTAGATTCTTTGCCCATATAGGCCATTACAGGGTACTGAGTAGAGTCCCCTGTGCTCTACAGCAGGTCCTTATTAGTTATCTATTTTATATATAGTAGTGTGTATATGTCAATCCCAATCTCCCAATGTATCCCTCCCCTCCCTTGCCCCCCGCCATAACCATAAGTTTGTTTTCTACACCTGTGACTCTATTTCTGTTTTGTAAATAAGGTCAATCATATCTTCAGTCGGAAGAATTTGGTTTCTAGTAAGCCGAGAAGCGAAGGAACGACCTGCATATAGAGCAAGGAAGTGGCGGGGTGGGGGTGGGGGTTAGGCGAGCTGGGAATCCCACCTGGGATTGTAGGACCAGGCGTCCCAGGAACCGGTGTCTCTTCCGTCTGCTCCTCTGAGGTGCCTCCACAGAAGGGCAACCTCTAGAGCAAACCTGGATCCCAGCCTGGATGCAGATGTCATGCTAGTCGCTTCTGCTTTGGCCATGGCAGTTGCTTGGGGGGTGGTGTGGTGTGCAGGGGGTGCGCATGTGCACTGACCACTCTCTCCTGGTTATTGTTTCAGCCACGCATGCTGGTGGAAACTAACCCCAGGCCTTGTTCTTCCTCCTCTCCCTCACTCCTTCGGGCCAACCTGCTGGTGAATGTTTATTCCACTCTGGGATTGCGGCAGGGGAGCGAGACCTGGAAGGAAAACAATGCCTGGGCTTCTTTATGGTGATCTCGAGAGCTAGCCATTCTCAGATTAAACTGGCTTCACCGTTCAGGCCAGACATGAAACCGAATGACAGTGGCGACTGCCGGGAGAGGGAGTTGAGGGTCGCATCGTAGCCTCAACCCGAGGTCTCAAGGGCTCTTACGGGAGAAGGAAAGTGCATCTGCTCTCTTGGTAAAATGTTTCTCGGGTTCTGCTGTTAGCGTCACACTGGTAGTAAAGAGCTGGGGAACTCTCTGGAAGCATCTGTCGGGTTAATGTCAGGTTAATGACCGGAGCATCCACTGTGGTAGTTCCCGTGGAATCAACAGACCTCACCACGCTCAGCTGTAAGTTCAAAGTTCCATCCTATGACTGAGGTGCCTCAGGCTGGCTTGGCCGTCAGGACAGCTTCTCAGGCACTTGGTCTCCCTCTCCACGCTGTTTCCCTCCCCACACGGATGCCACTCCCCTCACGGAGCTCCCACAAAGAGGGAGCCCGGGGAGCATACCATGGTCCACCCTCCCCAGGCCCACAGGTGCTCTGCCAGGAGCCCCAGTTCGCGGCAAGGATGGCTCAGGTCCCCATCCTCGCTGCTCTCATCACCCTTGTGGGAGTGATGTTGAGAAAGCACCTGTGTCATTCCAGCACCTCTTCCACTAAGAAGTCTCTGGGTCTTCTTTGGCCCAGAGACCAAGGTGGGGGGGGGGGCTATGGTATGTTCTGAGATTGTTCTGCAAGGTTCTCAAAGGGAGGAAATCTGAGTTGACCATTGTAGGTGATGAGCTGACTATAATCGCGAGGCCATGCTCGGTAGACGGGGACCCAAGGAACCTGATGGAGTATCACACAGGCGTCAGGATAGTGGCCAGGGGACCAGTGACAATTCTGTGAAAAGGCTCTGGGGAGTGTGATGGGAAAAAGCAAAGATAATTTGAGTTTATTAGTGGAAATACAAATGTTTTTGTTTTGTTTTGTTTTGTTTTTTGTGGTACGCGTGCCTCTCACTGTTGTGGCCTCTCCCATTGCGGAGCACAGCCTCCGGACGCGCAGGCTCAGCGGCCATGACTCACGGGCCCAGCCGCTCCGTGGCATCTGGGATTTTCCCGGACCGGGGCACGAACCCGTGTCCCCTGCATCGGCAGGCAGTCTCTCAACCACTGCGGCACCAGGGAAGCCCGATACAGATGTTTTTAAATGATGGCCTTGGACAGGAGTGGGCATACCGATGAAATCTAAAAGTACTTATGGAGGGAATTCCCTGGCAGTCCAGAGGTTAGGACTCAGCACTTTCACTTCAGTGGCCTGGTTCAATCCCTGGTCACAGAACTAAGATCTTCCAAGCCACTGCGCAGCCAAAAAAAGAAAAGTTCTTATGGAGACCTGAAATAACCCAAGACTAAGACGCCACTAGGAAGGGTTATGCTTCGCAGATACTAAGGAAAAATCGGAATTAACTTTCTCTTTTCTTGGAGAGAAACTCTACAAGATGGTGGAACTGTTACAGATCTTAAATTTAATTAGTGGCTGGGTAGAGGCAGGAAAGAGGTGTGTGGAATCCCCCTAGATGTGCTCCCCAAATCTGCCTCTAGAGGTCTCCTCACTCCCCCGTTTCTGAGCCTGAGGAGGGAATTAAGTGGGAACCACCTTTCTCTACCTCCCGTGAAGGATTTTGAATCTCCAGGCTCCCTTTTCTGGCTGAGGGCTGGACAGAATGGTAGCACTCGCTCAGGAAGTCCTCCTGCGCCTTCCAGGCTTACCTTCTGCATCCAGGATGCACGGAGCAGCAGGGTTTCGCCGAGGGTCTGGCAGAAGCCTTTTTAGAGGAAAGAGCACCACCGACTGTACCAAGAAGCTGGGGAGATCAGAGACTTCAGGTCTGAGTCTTCAGGCTGTTTCAGAAGGAGCCACTTTTCAGCCCTGGCTCAGAATCTGGACCGGTGGTGTTTGTAGCAAGGACTCAAGAATTCAGAGCCAGGCAGCCTGGCAGCCAGTGGTGGTGGCGGCGAGGCTGCGGCAGTGTTTTGATTTCACTTTGTGTGTGTGCGCGTGCGTGCGTGTGTGTGTGTGTGTGTGTGTGTGTGTGTGTCTTCTCTCCTTTTTACCATTTGCTTTTGGTCGTTCCTACCAAACAGCCGCAGTTCCGGAGTCCTGCCCATTAAACACAGAGGAATAAGTATGAGATCTACCAAATTATATAAAATGAAGGAACAACTTCTTTCATCTGGGGGTTCCTAACTTGAAAGGGCAATCTTGCCTGCTCTTCATCCTGTCACCCTTAGAGCGGTAAAGCACTGTGGACCCATGTGCCGGACTCCGGTAACCCCAGGGAGTACAGATCCCCGCATTCCGTCTGGCTGTGAGAGATACCTAAACATTTCCTGTCCCACTCACTCCCCTTCCCCTGGGGTCCACCTCCACAAGACTCTTATTAGAGCCTTAGGGCGGATTAGCACACCAGGACATTTATGGGTATACACAATTTATACCCGCTGAATCCTAGTGTTTCTGCCATTAAAGGGTTTCGTGTCTTGGGCTGGCCTAACCTGAAGCTGACCCCAGACATTTGTGAGTGGCCTCCCTCAAATGTGACACAGTGAGCGTCACGTCCACCCTCCAGGGTCAGCCGGCTCCGTCCACGAACTGAGCCCTCTGAAGGGCATGGCTCTCGGCTCTTCCCTGGAGAGATCACCGTGTGCTGGAGGATCCAGGAATTTCCACACAGCATGAGAAATGGGGTGGTCGTACGGGCCAGTGGGGGAATACTTCGGAGCACGATGGACCCCATCTGGCTTCAGGGGGGGGCTTTCTGGGGGCAGGTGCTGGAAGAGGCAGCTCAGCAGTCCTCGGCCAGAGAATGGGAGGCTTTCCCCCAACTCAGGGGCTTAGGGCTTCATCCTTTCCCTTCAGAAGGGCCATCTCGCTGCACTGGGGGGAATGAATCAGATGGAGTCAGTCTGCGGGCTGGGAGGACGACTTGGGGGATATGAGTGTAACCTGAACAAGGCCAGGGGGGCGGATGGTTTTCACGCACATTCTGTGAGTCAGGCGCCCTGCTCACCACTCTTCCATGTCACCTCGCTTAGTCTCACAGCATCCCTGGGGAGTAAGTACTTGTCTCGCATCTGATGGATGGGAAAACCAGGGCTCCAAGTACAGTGACCTGCCCAAGGTCACACAGTCAGTACGTTACAAGCTGGGGCTGTATCCCGGTTTTCTGACTACAGATTTAGACCTTACTAGAGCTTGAACAAGCAGCAGGTCATGGTGGATTGGATACAGAGCATGAAGGAGAGAGAAGCTTCAGGAGTGGGTTTCCAGCATGGGCAGCGGGTGCTTCTCGTGCAGGAACTGCAGTACGAGGGGGGAAGATGATGAGTTTCGTGGATGGTACCCGGGGGACCCCAAAGCTCTGGAGCTAATGTCTCCTGGGGTTGGTGGCACCAGCTGATAGCAACTCTCGGTGGGCTGTTCAGGTGCAGAAGGAGACGAACAGCTGTCACTCTGTTCTCTGCCATGCCATTTGGTCCCTGGCGCCCTGCTGGGCAGCCAGTCCCTTCCTGCCCCACCCTGGCCCCCACAGCAAACACTAACTCTGAGCCCAAATTAACACACTCTTCTCCCTCCCCTTCACCTCCTCCTGCTCTCGTGAAAGTCTCAGCCAGACTCAGTTTCTTTTCCTGGTCCGCTGTAACACTTAGGCAAACTTCAAGACCAAATAAAGATACAAAGGTGGATCCTACGGCAAGCTCACAAAACAAGGACCATCCTGCATGTCCCTCCATCAGTGGGCCACAGTGGCCATGACTGTCCCTCGCCCAGTGGACGCCACTGCTCCCAAGTTTCACGTGCTGTGGTTTGCACCCTGTGGGAGTTCCAGCTAATGCGCATCTTGCCAGCTTTCGTGCCAAACTCCCGGACTGTCCTGCCAGAGACACCATCTGCACCAAACCAAAGGTCCGGTAACCTTCCTTTCCTCTTCTCAGGTGCCTGGCAGGCTGACGACAACGTGGTCAGTCGTCGGAACACGCAGCGCAGACGCTCACCTTCTGGCAGCCTGGAGGACCCCGAGAACAGGCTCTGCGTGTGGGATCCTTTGGCCATCTGAGAGCCTTAGCCCCTGTACCAGGGCTCTCCTCCCGTTCTCACATCCCATCCTGGCCTCATGGCACCACTGACCTCCTGGGCATCCTCAGCAAGACACACGGAGACTTTTTAGACCCACGTGAAAGCTGGATGCTGAGGGCACCTGACCCTTCTCCCAGACTCATCTTCTTCCGCAACCGTGATCCTTCCCCTCTCAGAAGGGACTGGAAACCTCTTTTCTCCTTGTCGGCTAAAGCCACTCGAACTGCAGCTCATGAGACCCTTTGCAGAGAGTCTCTGGAATGTTTCCACTGTATCTTGATCTTCAGGTGGAGCTGTGGTCTACAGACTGGTTATTTCTTGTGTATCTTTTTTTTTTTTCTCCTTAGGAGGTAGACCAAGAAGACTCAAGAGTTTGGGTGACTTCATTACAAACACCCATCTAGCATTTTCTAGTCTCTGGGACATCATAACCAATCTGAAACCTGCAGTTTGGGGTGGCGTTGGGGGATGACTCCTGTGAGAAGGGAAAGCCATATTGCACTGTAAGTGGGGTTTCCCTCAAAATGCATTAGGGGTTCCTATCTCAAGGACAAGAAGCAGTGGCAACCACCAGAAGGTTGGTTGGGAAAACAGTTCTTGCTTCTGGTAGCAGAGGCTATGCCTCGTGTGTCTGCTTAGGAAGGAGGCCTTGAATCTGAGAACCCCTCAGTTACATGATGACCTACCGGGGAGTTCTTTATGATCAGGTGCACTCAGGAAGGCCTGGGGCTCCATCCTAAGGTGACACTGCAAAGGCATTTTTGACCCCCTCTATGTACCAGGCACTTGTTAGGGACTGTCGTATATTATCACGTTTCATCACTACCGCCCTGTCAGGTGGAGGTGGCATTCTTACCCCTGCTGCCCCCGTCTCCACCCCGCTTTTCTGAAAGAGTTGAAGAAAGAAGCTGAGAGAGGGGTGGACCGGTGGTTCTCATTTGGTGCCCAGGAACCCCAAAGGAGGTTGGGGGAAGGGCTGAGCTGGGGTCAGTGGTGGTCTGGGAGGCTCCCCACCCCACCGGTTTTCCTCCCCTGTCCTCCAGATCAGCTGAGCCTGATGGGGGGAGCCGGAGGTACTGCCTTCCATAGGTTCATCAGAGATTTAGAGATATTGTTCAAATCACATGTGCACCCCACCTCACTCTGCTGTAGGGCATATAAATAACAGCCTGAAACAGCAAGACCGTAAGCTGTTGGCTGTTCGTCCCTCAACACTAGTGTTATCAATGGATTCCTCATAGCTCTCTGATAGATGCATTGTCTGCTGGCTTTTGGAAGAGGTGGTTATTTAGTGGAGCATGAGATTGAGAAGCAAAGTGGGATCCAACAGTTTGTGAGGCTGAGATATGACAGAGCCCTAGGCTATGCCCACCATGATGGCCTGAATTAGTAGTTGGAATTGTTGCCCTAGAAGAGCTTTTCAGGGTCCTTCCCAAGGCCTCAAAGAGAGCCCAGTGCCGGGGAATGTTTTGCACCTCCTGTGTGGCTGCTTTGCGCCACCAGGTGCCTGGTGACCCTCACTGCCTGGTGGTTGTGGTTCACATCCTGCCCTGGGGGTGGGCAGGGGGAGGCCTGTGGTCTTGACAGACACTACATGAGCCAAGCCTGAATCTCAGCTTCTGCCTTGAGTTCCCGTGTCCACCCGCTCTGAAATCCTGCAGCGGGTTCTGCTGTTTCAGGCCCCATTTAATGTCCTTCCTTTCCCTGAAACATTCTTACAGCCCCTTTCATATTGAAGATTCGAGCAATAACCACACTTCCTGATCTCCTTGAAGTCTGAGTCCCAGAAGCACTAGGGAAGGGGGCGCTCCCTTAGCCTGGGGAGGTGGTATACAGATCAACCTCATCTCCCGGCAGGTAGTATTCAGAGTGTGGTGTTACCTGAGATGAAGGAGATGTAGGTAAAGAGTTGCCACAGTGGCCAGGAACCCTAAGAGGAAGCCATTGCCTTCACCCTTTCTGGAGGGTCTGTCTTCTCCCAGGAAGAGGCTCAGAGAGATTCCTCAAGGCCTTGGTTCCATAACCAAGACATACCCGGGTGAGAAGTGGCCCTTCACTCCTGTTTCTCAGACAGTTCCTGCTCTCTCCCCCATCCCCTCACCTCTTTGCCCTCATTTAGCTTTTTGGCGAGCAGAAATATCCCATCCAAAAGGGCTGGGGTCAGGGAACAGGGCACAGAACCTGGTCGGGGAACAGGACAGCCGCCCCAGTCATCATCTGGAGATGGTCATGTTGTTAGCAGTTGACCCACAGAGAATATGACGGGGCCTGGTTTCTCACACAAGGACACAGACTAACCGGAGGCCTGGGGCTCCTTCCTGCCACACTCAGGTCGGAGCTCACCTATGAGCTCACTTCCGGGTGGTGTGGTGATCCCAGCCTTCTCACAGAGCCCTTTTTCCTTCTCTTCCCCAGTCCCATCCCTCCAGAGGTCATGCCAACGCTGGGGCATCTCCTGGGCACGGATCCACACACGTTAAGCCATCTCACCTGGGGAGGGTTTGTGTCCTGTTCACCTGACCTTGGCATGCTGCTTGCTCACTTTGCTTTAGGATCTGCACACCTAGTGTGTGTAAGTATGTGTGTACTGTTGTGCCATCTGTGTACCCCTCACTCCCTGGAGTACACTCATGGGCACACTACAGTGGGGAGGTCAAGGATGCAATATTTATGGACCGCTGCATGATTCTTAAAAATGAATAAAACTGTTCACAAGGGAAGAAGAGCTATTAATTGCGCAGTTGGCTTATTTGTGAAAGTTGCTGTCCGACTTTCTCCAGCACGCTTTTAATACTTTGACTCAATAACAACTCACACTGCAGAAATATAGAAGATCATGAGAGATTACTACAAGAAACTCTATGCCAAGAAAATGGACAACCTGGAAGAAATGGACAAATTCTTAGAAATGCACAACCTGCCAAGACTGAATCAGGAAGAAATAGAAAATATGAATAGACCAATCACAAGCACTGAAATGGAAACTGTGATTAAAAATCTTCCAACAAACAGAAGCCCAGGACCAGATGGCTTCACAGGCGAATTCTATCAGACATTTAGAGAAGAGCTAACACCTATCCTTCTCAAACTCTTCCAAAATATAGCAGAGGGAGGAGCACTCCCAAACTCATTCTACGAGGCCACCATCACCTTGATACCAAAACCAGGCAAGGATGTCACAAAGAAAGAAAACTACAGGCCAATATCACTGATGAACATAGATGCAAAAATCCTCAACAAAATACTAGCAAACAGAATCCAACAGCACATTAAAAGGATCATACACCATGATCAGGTGGGGTTTATTCCAGGAATGCAAGGATTCCTCAATATACGCAAATCAATCAATGTGATACACCATGTTAACAAATTGAAGGAGAAAAACCATATGATCATCTCAATAGATGCAGAGAAAGCTTTCGACAAAATTCAACACCCATTTATGATAAAACCCCTGCAGAAAGTAGGCATACAGGGAACTTTCCTCAAAATAATAAAGGCCATATATGACAAACCCACAGCCAACATTGTCCTCAATGGTGAAAAACTGAAACCATTTCCAATAAGATCAGGAACAAGACAAGGTGGCCCACTCTCACCACTCTTATTCAACTTAGTTTTGGAAGTTTTAGAAACAGCAATCAGAGAAGAAAAGGAAATAAAAGGAATCCAAATTGGAAAAGAAGAAGTAAAGCTGTCACTGTTTGCAGATGACATGATACTATACATAGAGAATCCTAAAGATGCTACCAGAAAACTACTAGAGCTAATCAATGAATTTGGAAAAGTAGCAGGATACAAAATTAATGCACAGAAATCTCTGGCATTCCTGTACACTAATGATGAAGAATCTGAAAGTGAAATCAAGAAAACACCCCCATTTACCATTGCAACAAAAAGAATAAAATACCTAGGAATAAACCTACCTAAGGAGACAAAAGACCTGTATGCAGAAAATTATAAGACACTGATGAAAGAAATTAAAGATGATACAAATAGATGGAGAGATATACCATGCTCCTGGATTGGAAGAATCGATATTGTGAAAATGACTCTACTACACAAAGCAATCTACAGGTACAATGCAATCCCTATCAAACTACCACTGGCATTTTTCACAGAACTAGAACAAAACATTTCAAACTTTGTTTGGAAAAACAAAAGACTCCGAATAGCCAAAGCAATCTTGAGAACGAAAAACGGAGCTGGAGGAATCAGGCTCCCTGACTTCAGACTACACTACAAAGCTACAGTAATCAAGACAGTGTTTTACTGGCACAAAAACAGAAAGATAGATCAATGGAACAGGATAGAAAGCCCAGAGATAAACCCACGCACATATGATCAACTTATCTTTGATCAAGGAGACAGGAATGTACAGTGGAGAAAGGACAGCCTCTTCAATAAGTGGTGCTGGGAAAACTGGATAGGGACATGTAAAAGTATGAGATTAGATCACTCCCTAACACCGTACACAAAAATAAGCTCAAAATGGATTAAAGACCTAAATGTAAGGCCAGAAGCTATCAAACTCTTAGAGGAAAACATAGGCAGAACACTCTATGACATAAATCACAGCAAGATCCTTTTTGACCCACCTCCTAGAGAAATGGAAATAAAGAGAAAAATAAACACATGGGACCTAATGAAACTTCAAAGCTTTTGCACAGCAAAGGAACCCATAAACAAGGCCAAAAGACAACCCTCAGAATGGGAGAAAATATTTGCAAATGAAGCAACTGACAAAGGATTAATCTCCAAAATTTATAAGCAGCTCATGCAGCTCAATAACAAAAAAACAAACAACCCAATCCAAAAATGGGCAGAAGACCTAAATAGACATTTCTCCACAGAAGATATACAGACTGCCAACAAACACATGAAAGCATGCTCAACATCTTTACTCATTAGAGAAATGCAAATCAAAACTACAATGAGATATCATCTCACACCAGTCAGAATGGCCATCATCAAAAAATCTAGAAACAATAAATGCTGGAGAGGGTGTGGAAAAAAGGGAACACTCTTGCACTGCTGGTGGGAATGTGAATTGGTACAGCCGCTATGGAGAACGGTATGGAGGTTCCTTAAAAGACTAAAAATCGAACTACCATATGACCCAGCAATCCCACTACTGGGCATATACCCTGAGAAAACCATAATTCAAAAAGAGACATGTACCAAAATGTTCATAGCAACCGTATTTACAATAGCCCGGAGATGGAAACAACCTAAGTGTCCATCATCAGATGAATGGATAAAGAAGATGTGGCACATATATACAATGGAATATTACTCAGCCATAAAAAGAAATGAAATTGAGCTATTTGTAATGAGGTGGATAGACCTAGAGTCTGTCATACAGAGTGAAGTAAGTCAGAAAGAGAAAGACAAATACTGTATGCTAACACATATATATGGAATTTAAGAAAAAAAATGTCATGAAGAACATAGGGGTAAGACAGGAATAAAGACACAGACCTACTAGAGAATGGACTTGAGGATATGGGGAGGGGGAAGGGTAAGCTGTGACAAAGTGAAAGAGCGGCATGGACATATATACACTACCAAACATAAGGTAGATAGCTAGTGGGAAGCAGCCGCATAGCACAGGGAGATCAGCTCGGTGCTTTGTGACCGCCTGGAGGGGTGGGATAGGGAGGGTGGGAGGGAGACGCAAAAGGGAGGGGATATGGAAACATATGTATATGTATAAATGATTAAATTTGTTATAAGGCAAAAAATTAAAAAAAAAAGTGGTGCTGGGAAAACTGGACAGGGACATGTAAAAGTATGAGATTAGATCATTCCCTAACACCATACACAAAAATAAGCTCAAAATGGATTAAAGACCTGAATGTAAGGCCAGAAACTATCAAAGTCTTATAGGAAAACATAGGCAGAACACTCTATGACATAAATCACAGCAAGATCCTTTTGGACCCACCTCCTAGAGAAATGGAAATAAAAAAAAAGATAAACAAATGGGATCTATTGAAACTGCAAAGCTTTTGCACAGCAAAGGAAACCATAAACAAGACCAAAAGACAACCCTCAGAATGGGAGAAAATATTTGCAAATGAAGCAACTGACAAAGGATTAATCTCCAAAATTTAAAAACAGCTCATGCAGCTCAATAGCAAAAAAAACAAACAACCCAATCCAAAAATGGGCAGAAGACTTAAATAGGCATTTCTCCAAAGAAGATATACAGACTGCCAACAAACACATGAAAGAATGCTCAACATCATTAATCATTAGACACATGCAGATCAAAACTACAATGAGATATCATCTCACACCAGTCAGAATGGCCATCATCAAGAAATCTAGAAACAATAAATGCTGGAGAGGGTGTGGAGAAAAGGGAACACTCTTGCACTGCTGGTGGGAATTTGAATTGCTACAGCCACTTTGGAGAACAGTATGGAGGTTCCTTAAAAGACTAAAAATCGAACTACCATATGACCCAGCAATCCCACTACTAGGCATATACCCTGAGAAAACCATAATTCAAAAAGAGGCATGTACCAAAATGTTCATTGCAGCTCTATTCACAATAGCCCGGAGATGGAAACAACCTAAGTGTCCATCATTGGATGAATGGATAAAGAAGATGTGGCACATATATACAATGGAATATTACTCAGCCATAAAAAGAAACGAAACTGAGCTATTTGTAATGAGGTGGATAGACCTAGAGTCTGTCATACACAGTGAAGTAAGTCAGAAAGAGAAAGACAAATACCGTATGCTAACACATATATATGGAATTTTAAAAAATGTCATGAAGAAACTAGGGGTAAAACAGGAATAAAGACACGGACCTACTTGAGAATGGGCTTGAGGATATGGGGAGGGGGAAGGGTAAGCTGTGACAAAGCGAAAGAGAGGCATGGACATATATACAGTGCCAAAGGTAAGGAAGATAGATAGTGGGAAGTAACCGCAGAGCACAGGGAGATCAGCTCGGTGCTTTGTGACCGCCTGGAGGGGTGGGATGGGGAGGGTGGGAGGGAGGGATATGCATGAGGGAAGGGATGTGGGAACAGATGTATATGTATGACTGATTCACTTTGTTATAAAGCAGAAACTAATAAAAAATAAAAACAAAATAAAAATAAAATAAATAAATACATGGGAAGAAAAAGAATACTTTGACTCAAGACAAGCTGGACATGGAGGAGTGAGAGAGGGCAAGGGGTAGAGGGAAAGACATGTTTCTGGGTGGGAGCTGGTGTACCATCCCCCGGGCACAGCTCCTGCGCAGAGGCTTGATAAGGAGCCCTCACCTCCACCCACCCACAGCAATCAGAGAAGAAAAGGAAATAAAAGGAATCCAAATTGGAAAAGAAGAAGTAAAGCTGTCACTGTTTGCAGATGACATGATACTATACATAGAGAATCCTAAAGATGCTACCAGAAAACTACTAGAGCTAATCAATGAATTTGGAAAAGTAGCAGGATACAAAATTAATGCACAGAAATCTCTGGCATTCCTGTACACTAATGATGAAGAATCTGAAAGTGAAATCAAGAAAACACCCCCATTTACCATTGCAACAAAAAGAATAAAATACCTAGGAATAAACCTACCTAAGGAGACAAAAGACCTGTATGCAGAAAATTATAAGACACTGATGAAAGAAATTAAAGATGATACAAATAGATGGAGAGATATACCATGCTCCTGGATTGGAAGAATCGATATTGTGAAAATGACTCTACTACACAAAGCAATCTACAGGTACAATGCAATCCCTATCAAACTACCACTGGCATTTTTCACAGAACTAGAACAAAACATTTCAAACTTTGTTTGGAAAAACAAAAGACTCCGAATAGCCAAAGCAATCTTGAGAACGAAAAACGGAGCTGGAGGAATCAGGCTCCCTGACTTCAGACTACACTACAAAGCTACAGTAATCAAGACAGTGTTTTACTGGCACAAAAACAGAAAGATAGATCAATGGAACAGGATAGAAAGCCCAGAGATAAACCCACGCACATATGGTCAACTTATCTTTGATCAAGGAGGCAGGAATGTACAGTGGAGAAAGGACAGCCTCTTCAATAAGTGGTGCTGGGAAAACTGGACAGGGACATGTAAAAGTATGAGATTAGATCATTCCCTAACACCATACACAAAAATAAGCTCAAAATGGATTAAAGACCTAAATGTAAGGCCAGAAACTATCAAACTCTTAGAGGAAAACATAGGCAGAACACTCTATGACATAAATCACAGCAAGATCCTTTTGGACCCACCTCCTAGAGAAATGGAAATAAAAACAAAGATAAACAAATGGGATCTCATGAAACTGCAAAGCTTTTGCACAGCAAAGGAAACCATAAACAAGACCAAAAGACAACCCTCAGAATGGGAGAAAATATTTGCAAATGAAGCAACTGACAAAGGATTAATCTCCAAAATTTAAAAACAGCTCATGCAGCTCAATAGCAAAAAAAACAAACAACCCAATCCAAAAATGGGCAGAAGACTTAAATAGGCATTTCTCCAAAGAAGATATACAGACTGCCAACAAACACATGAAAGAATGCTCAACATCATTAATCATTAGACACATGCAAATCAAAACTACAATGAGATATCATCTCACACCAGTCAGAATGGCCATCATCAAGAAATCTAGAAACAATAAATGCTGGAGAGGGTGTGGAGAAAAGGGAACACTCTTGCACTGCTGGTGGGAATTTGAATTGGTACAGCCACTATGGAGAACAGTATGGAGGTTCCTTAAAAGACTAAAACTCGAACTACCATATGACCCAGCAATCCCACTACTAGGCATATACCCTGAGAAAACCATAATTCAAAAAGAGGCATGTACCAAAATGTTCATTGCAGCTCTATTCACAATAGCCCGGAGATGGAAACAACCTAAGTGTCCATCATTGGATGAATGGATAAAGAAGATGTGGCACATATATACAATGGAATATTACTCAGCCATAAAAAGAAACGAAACTGAGCTATTTGTAATGAGGTGGATAGACCTAGAGTCTGTCATACACAGTGAAGTAAGTCAGAAAGAGAAAGACAAATACCGTATGCTAACACATATATATGGAATTTTAAAAAATGTCATGAAGAAACTAGGGGTAAAACAGGAATAAAGACACGGACCTACTTGAGAATGGGCTTGAGGATATGGGGAGGGGGAAGGGTAAGTTGTGACAAAGCGAAAGAGAGGCATGGACATATATACACTACCAAACGTAAGGTAGATAGTGGGAAGCAGCCGCAGAGCACAGGGAGATCAGCTCGGTGCTTTGTGACCGCCTGGAGGGGTGGGATGGGGAGGGTGGGAGGGAGGGAGATGCCTGAGGGAAGGGATGTGGGAACAGATGTATATGTATGACTGATTCACTTTGTTATAAAGCAGAAACTAATAAAAAAATAAAATAAAAATTAAAATAAAACAATAAATACTTGGGAAGAAAAAAAAAACTTTGACTCAAGACAAGCTGGACATGGAGGAGTGAGAGAGGGCAAGGGGTAGAGGAAAAGACATGTTTCTGGGTGGGAGCTGGTGTACCATCCCCCGGGCACAGCTCCTGCCCAGAGGCCTGATAAGGAGCCCTCACCTCCACCCACCCCCTTCAACCAGAGAACTTCCAACTGCAGCTCCTCAATAACTGAAGAGCAGGAAAGCTGGTGACTGGAGGGAGGCTGGGGGAGGGGAGGAGGAAGGACCACAGTCCACCGTTAGCCCGTCACTTAAAGGCTGGTGAAATGAATGGGGCAAATGACCCCAGTCAAAGAATTTGGCAAGTCCACGGCTTTCCTGGCTTTCACCCAACGGCTCTGTTTCCTCGGCTATCTGGAAAGGAGGGAGAGCACTTCCGAAGAAGCCTCTGGAATGTCAGCTTCTGGGAATCTTGCTGAGGACGGGGCGGGGAGGGGGCGCTTACCGGGAAACACTGGATTACCCTAGCCGCCTTGGGGTGCCTGCGACCGGGGCTGCGGTTTCTGCGGACCTGAGCGGCAGGTGGCATCGGAGAGTCAGACCTGCTTGCGGGCACCAAGACGACACTCGGTCGGGAGACCGGGACAGGCCGCAGAAACGTGAGGAAGTGCCACTCGCAGCCCAGAGGAGAGGAAAGGAAAGCCCCAAGCATGCACCCAGCCCTGGCCCCCGCGCCACGGGCTGCGTCCCAGGAGCCGTCGCCACCTCTGAGCAGCCCAGATGGGAAGGGGGTGGGGCGGAGGACGGTTCCCGCGGCGAACTGCTCGCCGAGGGCCCCGGGGCCTCTGCGGGAGCGCCGAGCCGCGCGCCTCTCCGAGCCCTGCGCGGGGCCGTCGGGCGGGAATGCGCGGAGCCGGGACGCGGTGGCGGGTAGGGGGCTGGGTCGCGCGCGGGAGAGGGCGGCAGGAGGGAGCTGGAAGAGAGTTACCGCGTGAGAGAGCCGTTAAGAGCCCGCGGTCTCTTTGGAGATGCCCTGGCCAATGGCAGAAGCGGAAGCTGTTTATATGGGCGGGGCGTCGCCACGGCAGCAGGAGACGCCTTGCGAGCGGCTACTGAGTGCCGGTCCCCAGCCGCTGGCTTTCAGAGAGGCGCCGGCGGGCGTGAGTGGCGACGAGGATTGCTGGCTGGGCCCTGGAGCTGGGAGCAGAGAGCCGCGGTGAGGGTGGGCGGTGGGAGGAATTTCTTTGAGAAGCTTCCTTTGGCCCGGGCTGCGCTCTGAGCCAGGTAAGGGACGGGGAGGGCTGCCGGCCGTGGGAAGGGAGGGCGTCAGTACCAGCCCGCTCTCCCATCCGTCCCCGACGGAAGTGGAGGGCCCGGGGACTGACATCAGAGGCGTTTGGGGGACACTCACTTCCCACCCCCTTATAACTCTCTGTATTGTTTCCTTCCTTCCCCTTGAGCCCCATCCTAATATCCCTTTTCAAAGATCAGACGACCTCCCCCGCCCCCCGACCCGTCGTACTGCCCTCCTGGACTCTCTCGCCCCATTTCCATTGGTTGTGGACGGAGAGAGGGGGGTTAATTCCCCGCTTTGAGGGAGAAAGGGGTGGCCTCGCATGCCCCTACACTATTCCCTCGTTGGGCTAATTAAGTCTCCTCTTAAAGATCCAAGAGGAAAAGAGCGAGGCGAACCCCGTGTGGGTCGGAGCCCCGGGCACACCTTCTGTTTCCCCGACGTCGGCAGTAAAAGATCCTCCCCAGCTGCAGGAAGGATTTTAGTAAGAGCCTCCCCCCTCGCCCACACTCTCCCCTCGGGGGTGGGGAAAGAGGGCTCAGTTCCCGCTCTGGTCCCCGCAGGCACCACATTCCGTTTGGAGGAGGCTACCCCCGGATCGCGGGATGGAAGCCCGCTTCCGGGAGGCTGCGTAACTGAAGCCGCGGGAGTCAGCGGGCCGGAGAGCTCGGCGGCCACCCTCGGCTCGGCTCGTGGATGTTGACAGCCCCCTCGGAGAGTCCCCGCAGATATGGCGGAGAGCTGGCTACGCGTCTCGGGAGCAGGGGCAGCGGAGGAGGCCGGACCGGAAGGCGGCCTGGAGGAGTCCAACGCCCTGAATGACAGCCTGACCAGCCTGCAGTGGCTGCAGGAATTCTCCATTCTCAACGCCGAGCTCCCCGCCCTGCCTTCGGGGGACACCGACCCCCACGGCTCCCACGAGCTGGCAGGCTCGGCCGAGCCGGGGTCTCCCCTGGCGGCGGACCCCGCCTGCCTGGGGCAGCCGCACACACCCGGCAAGCCCACGTCCTCCTGCACGCCGCGGAGCGCCCCCTCGGGGCTGCAGGCCTCGCCTCCCGACGACGTGGACTACGCCACCAACCCGCACGTGAAGCCGCCCTACTCGTATGCCACGCTCATCTGCATGGCCATGCAGGCCAGCAAGGCCACCAAGATCACCCTGTCGGCCATCTACAAGTGGATCACGGACAACTTCTGTTACTTCCGCCACGCTGATCCCACCTGGCAGGTAGGGAGGCACTCCCTCCCTCCCTCCCCATGCCCGCGCGGACTGGACTCACATCCCAGATCCGCAGGCCAAGTAGGCGCGGTACGGCCAGGGCCCCGAGAGAGGAAGGCCGTCCAGGAAGGACCTCAAGGGAGCCCAGTGCTTGGACTGCTGCCCCTTTGACTTCAGAGACGGAGGAGGGAGGATGTTCAGAGGGCTGCAGGGGTGCCGACATAGAGGTTCAAGGGGAAAGAACTTGTCACTCATCCGGCAGGCTCAGCCCAAAGACCAGGGCTGAACTATGCGTGGACACAGCCCCCCAGGGTAGGTTGATGGACTGAGGGACACATTTTTGTCCCAAGTCCTGGAATTCCTTGACACTACCCTCCTCAAGGTCAGTTTGTCAGGGCCTGACTGGAGGCAGAGCATCGTTCCTGCCAGACTCTGCATCCCGCCTGCTTTCAGTTGGCTGGAGGGGCTCTGGGAGGGGAGAGGGGCGTGCTGCGGGGTGTGAAGGCCATCGGTGTCCCAGTGGAAGGGCTACGGGGCCTTCCGAAAGCTGCTGTGCCAGCCCCCACCCCAAGCCCTCCCTAGTTTCCTGCCTACACTCCTCCCCCTCTTCTCATCAACCTCCCTGGGGGGACAATTACCTCAGCCACGTGCTTTCCACAGGGGCTCTTTCCTCCCACACTGGCTTCATGTTCCAAGTGTCCGGAACCTGGCACAGAGCAGCCAAGGGGCCCAGACCACCATGTAAACCTCCCAGTCTTGCCAGGGGGCACTACTCACCTGCCGGCCCCACCCACCAGGCCCCAGACCCCTGTGCCCCAGCGTGGTTTGGACTGTGCACCCAGGCCTGAACAAGGCAGGATGGTGATTCAGGCTGGGCACACGCTGCCCTGAGCCTCTTCGACCATCAGGATCAGGGGCTACTTGGGGACAGAGACCCTGAGGATGCACAGATCCTTCCCTGTGGCACAGGTCACAGGATCAGAGTTCCTGTAATCACAGCTATTCCACGATTGCTTGGGCCCTGACCCTGGGGCAGGTACCATTTGTAACCTTGGTGAGAAAGCAGAGACCCTCCACCACCACCCACCCTACCCCAAGCCTGAGAGGCCCCAGGAATGAGCGCTATGCTCTTGGCTGGGTAATAATCAACTGAGGCCTCAGAGCCTGGGGTGGGAGGAGGGGGACATGGTGGGTGAGGGCCCAGGCCAGCAGCCGGCTCTAGAAACAAGGAAAGTCATCAGATCCTCCCACACTTCATCCCCCCCCCCACAGACACACACCCTCACACCCACTCACTCATTTCACAAACAGAGAAGGCCAGCCAGGCCCGGGCAGAGGGAGATGGCCGTCCAGGACCTGGGGGAGCCAAGGCCTTTGACCAGAGGCCGCAAGCAGCGGGGTAAGGGAGGGAGGGCAGGACAGGCTGGCACTGAGAGCCACCCTGCGGCTCAGGGCTCGTATGACCGAGCAGGCAGATATCCTGGCCAAAGGGAACAAAAGCCCCCGACAGCACTCCCAGCTCCTGGTGCCCCGTGGCTGGTGTCCCAGAGCTTCCCGCTCGGAGCAGCGCCTCTGTCTCCCCTGCCCCCATCAGAGAGAAGGTGGTGGTGGGACTGGCAGTGGCTCTAGGAGCCCCCCATCACTGACCCCACCCACTCTCCCAGCTGTCTTCCTTCTCTCCTACCTCCCTGTGTCCAGAACTCCATCCGCCACAACCTGTCCCTGAACAAGGGCTTCATCAAGGTGCCTCGGGAGAAGGACGAGCCAGGCAAGGGGGGCTTCTGGTGCATCGACCCCCAGTACGCAGAGCGGCTGCTGAGTGGGGCCTTGAAGAAGCAGCGGCTGCCCCCAGTCCACATCCACCCGGCCTTTGCCCGCCAGGCCGTGCCAGAGCCCAGCGCCGCCCCATGGGCCGGGCCACTGACCGTGAGCACCGAGGCCCAGCAGCTGCTGCGGGAGTTCGAGGAGGCCACTGGGGAGGCGGGCTGGGGTGCAGGCGAGGGCAGGCTGGGGCGTAAGCGTCAACAGCCGCTGCCCAAGCAGGAGGCCAAGGTCCCGCGGCCCTCCAGCCCCCTGCTGCTGACCCAGGAGGAGCAGGGTGAGCTGGAACCCCTCAAGGGCAACTTTGACTGGGAGGCCATCTTGGACGCTGGCACGCTGGACGGGGAGCTGGGCAGGCTGGAGATCTCGGAGCTGATCCCGCCGCTGAGCCCTGCCTCACACGGGGACGTGGACCTCACCATCCATGGCCACCACATCGACTGCCCTGTTACCTGGGGGCCTCCAGCGGAGCAGGCTACCGACAGCCTGGACTTTGATGAGACCTTCCTGGCCACATCCTTCCTGGAGCACCCCTGGGACGAGAGCACCCGTAGCTCCCTGCCCCCTGAGCCCCTCTTTGAGGCCGGGGATGCCACACTGGCCTCTGACCTGCATGACTGGGCCAGCCTGGGCGCCTTCTTGTAAGAAGCCAGGCCCTGCCCCACCTCCAGAC
Organism: Mesoplodon mirus; assembly: GCF_964341445.2. Lineage (NCBI taxonomy): Eukaryota > Metazoa > Chordata > Mammalia > Artiodactyla > Ziphiidae > Mesoplodon > Mesoplodon mirus. Next base: position 29,992,149 of record NC_138994.1, read on the forward strand.
AGCACCGAAGTCTGGGCCCAGACTGCCCCCCTCCCCACCAGTGCAGGCCCATGGACACCCTACCGCCCAGGCAGGGGCTGGGCCAGGTCACCCCACCAGGCCACACGGCCCCCAGCCCAGGCCATCTCAGATTCTAGTCCAGCAGGCTGAGAATTGGGGCCCAGGACCCAAATTGCTGCCTCCGCTCCCCAGCCCCCCATACACACAGTGTTTCATTGATCCACTTCTTCCCTGCCCCAGAGACACGCTAAGGGCCCTGCACTATGAGAGCTGCAGCTTGGAGGGGCCCTGGCCAAGCTGGAAACATCAGTACAGGGCCCGCCCCAGAACACCTTAGCTTCCAAGCTTCTCTCTCTCCTGCTCTCCTCCCCAGGTCTCTATCCAGAGCAAGTTCCCAGGTACAACCAATGCTGATTAGGTGACTGCAAATGAACACCCAAGAGGCCTCTCCTGGCAGTCTGTGAGGAGGAGCTAGGCGGAGGGGGGAAGAGAGAGGAGACAGAAAGGAGGCCAGGGTGCCGCGTGGAGCCAGGAGATTTTCTAAGGCCTCTGGGATATTCTGGCTTCATCCCTAGAGGTGGGGCAGAGGGTATGTGTCCCTAATCTTTGAGCCCAACTTGAGGCTGAGAGCAGCGGGGAGATGGGGATCTGGGGGTTAGGGGCTGGGGCAGCCAAGCTGCAGAGGGAAAGGGGACAGACAGACTAATGTAGTGAGTGTAGCTAGAGCTGAGGCTTAACTGGGAGGGACGCAGTGCTTGCTAGAACCACTGGGACCAAGAATGGGGGGATGGCCCCGTGCCCTTGCTTGCACTCCTGCAGGGGAGTGTCTTGCTCCACCATAAACGCCCTGGGCTGCATCCCACATCCCCTCTCCTAACCCATCGGGCAATTTAACCTTTTTCATAGAAAGTGATTTACAATAAAAACATTTTTAAAAGTAAAGTTTTAAAAAGTCTCAAAATGGACCTGCTTGCAACTTTCTCTGGGGAAAAGCATGGGCCAGTTTTGGGGAGGTCACGGCCCAAGGGGGAATGGCTGGGAGGAAGATGGGGGGCACCAAAGGCCTGCAGAGTGTCCCCTGATGCACTCCTCATGATCTCTGGGTGCCCAGAGAGAAAGGGGCTGAGAGGCGGCCCTCGGGGGTCCCCTGCAGCCAGGGCCTCGGCACCTCTCTATGTGCAATGGGGAGACTGTACCCACAGCCCCGAGGAGCAGGCGGCAAAGGAGGCACAGCCCCCTCCCTGGCCCTGGGGACTCACTCACAAAGGCCGTTCTTGCCCAGGGCTCGGCTCACGTTCCCCACCTCGCCCAAGTTGAGGGCCTGCCCAGACTCACCTGCGGTCCTCGCCTGGGCCTGTCTCCAGCTCCTCCCTCCCTTGGTCCCTTCCTGAAGGGACAGGGTGTGAGGTCAGAGGGCCCCAGCCCCTGGGGCCCCACTTGCCACCCTGGGGTTCATTCACCCCGCCCAGGGCCTTCCCTCCAATGCAGGTTGGGGCTGAGGGAGGCCATCAGGGCAGACGGAAGACGGGGTGCCTAGACCCTACAGCTCCAGCCTGTGAGGAATCAACGTACCAGAGTTCTGATGGGGAAACTGAGGCACAGCAAATATGTGACACTCAGCAGGCACCTTTCCACCCCCTCACCCCAGCTTTGCCTGGAACCCATCTCTCCCCCGAGCCTGCACCTGGCCCCGCCAGCACGCCCTTGTGGTGCACAGCCCCTTCCCCCAGCACTCACGTGCACGTGCGCACAGACACACACACACACACACACACACAAACGGGCACTGTCCTACACAATCCTGCCCAGCCTCCACGGGCCCCTTTCTCCTGAGGCCCCTTTCTTTCCTTGCACTGGAGGCTGGCTCCAGGACAACCTGGCATTCCCCCGCCAACTTGCTGCTTTCCCTTGCTAATTACTCAAAATATTTCCGAAGGGTGCGCACACTGCAGGGCCAGGCGGGTTGGGGCCTTACAGAGCTCAGGAGGCAGCCCATCCCCTTCCCACCGCTTGCTGAGGAGGCTGCCCCAACCTCCCTCTGAGACTCCCTTCACCCCCTAAGCAACGACTCCCTCCCTCTCCCCACCACCCTCCGGCCTTCCTGCCCACGCTCCCCAGCACTGGGGGAACATGGGGGCTCCAGCCTCTCCACTGGTCCCCAGGCTCAGCCTCCAGCCCCCGCCAAAAGGGGTACACCCTGGATTGACAGGTGGGGCCGGTCACTGTCCCCCCTCCTCACCCTCTGGCTGGGCCCATGCTGGGGGAAGAGGGGCAAGGTCAGGGGCTGGCAGAACTGCCTGCCAGGTAAGAAAAGGCTGAAGAAGCTTCTGGCTGCCAGGAAGAATTCCCAGGAGCTCCTGAAAATCCCTATGCTTGGGACTAGCGTCTCTGGGGCTGGGACCCAAACACTGGCACTTTTAAGGGTCCATGGATGCTGCCAACGAGCAGCCAAAGCTAAGAGGGGGCTCCGAAGCGGCCACAACACAGGGCTTCACACACCCTTTCAGCAGGCAGCGTTTGGGGGTTGGCGGTGGAGGAGGCGGGAAGCGTGAGTGGATCCTGTCCCTCCTATTCATCCCTGCCCCGGCCCTTGGCTGGGTGGCTTTTTGAAAAAACGTTCAGTGACTCCGTATTTATTTAGAGATTCGATGTAATCCCAGTCAATATATATTTTGCGCCCTTAACAGTAAGTTGCAGACAGGCTGCCCCATTAGCACTAGATACTTTAGTGTGTGTTTCCTTAGAACAAGGACACACCTCCATAATCCCAGTACCACCATCACAATCAGGAAATGAACACTGACCTGGTAATCCCATGTAACCGCAGACCCCCTTCACGTCTTGCAGATCACCCCAGGAATGCTCCTCTCCATTCCAACATCCCAATCCAGGACCCCATGTTGCACTGAGTTGTCCTTTCTCTTTTGCCCTGTGTGGCTTTGAGCCCATGACTCAAGCTCTCTGGGCAGGTTTCGCATTTCCTTTGATCTCCACTTTTGAGGTGAGAAGCCCTTCAGCCACTTCACCCTCAGGTGTGGTACAGTCCCTTCCCAAAGCAAGAAGCTAGCTTTCTGTCTCCTCACTTTCCACCTCTTCCCTATCCTCCCTCCCCCATGTATCACCAGCCAGGAAAGGGATGAGGGGCAATGTTCAGGAACTCAGTCTTCGGAGACCTTCCCCGTCTGCCCTCGGGACAGGCCACCCTCAGCTCCAGTGATGGGAAGGCCCCCGGGATGGGATTCCATGCTGGCCTGAAGCAAATGCGCCAGGCCTCATGAAGAGTTGAGCTGAGGGCAGGAAACACTCTTCTCCCCGCCTCTGCCCCCCTCAACATACTGGGGACCCAGACTTGAAGAAGGAAGGTCATGTCCATGGTGTCCTCCCAGATCAGCACCGACACCGTCTCCTCCATGTCCGGCTCCTACATCGCCCCTGGCACGGAAGAGGACGGGGAGGCTCTCCCCTGCCCCCGGGCCGCCAGCAGGACCCCCTCAGAAGAAGGAGACGTAAGAGAGGAGCATGGGATCGCCCTCGCCGCTCTGCTCTGCTCTGTACTCGAGTCCCAAGGAGCTCAGTCCAGGGCCTGCCAGGGAGATCGGCAAAGCCCCCCAGTGCTCGGGAGGGGAGCCCTGGAAAACACGGTACCGGGTTGTTGAATCACAGACTCCCTCAGATGTGATCTTCCATGTGGCACCACTTCTGTCCTGAGGACTTGGTTTGCGTTTGCTGCCAGGCGAGCTGGGTAGGAGAGCCGGTGGCATCTGCACCTTGACTTTTGTTGCTCCTTTGCAGGTGACGCCAGCGGCGTCTCCAGACTGCAACTTTGCGGGCCTCGTCGCCACCGCTGAAGAGCAGGATGCAGAGGTAAGAGCAAGGTGGACGCTGGTGCCCCTCCCCGGTCAGAGGGACTGCCGGCGCTGGCACAGGGTGCAAATAGGATGGGGGCTCTTCTGGAAGAAGCCTTCCAAGGTGGTGCACTTGGATCTGTTAGAGGCAGGGTGCAGAGCAGAGGGACTGTCCGGTTAGCAGAGGGCGCTGGTCTCAGCGTAATAGGCGTGGGGTGAGTTCCAGAGGGAAGTCTTCCAGGCCAGACCCTTGAGAGGGTGTTTGTCCTCCAATTCACTTAGTATTTACCTGGCACAGGCATCTCACATCTTCCTGGCACTGGGGGACACAAAGACCGAGTGACATGGCTTTTGCCTGCCCACACCCCCAATCCACCCATCCCACCCATCCCGGAGCTCCATCTGATGGAGGAATCAGAGTTATAACTCAGCGTGAGAAGTGCTCTGACGGAGGTGTGCCTGAAGTATATGGAATGCCCAGCTCCCAGTGGGGACTCTACAACTTTCTCTTGAGCCAGATGTTCTCAAAGGAGTATCTGGATGGGATTGGGGATCCTAAAGGGTTCCTGAAAGTTTTATGATCTCACGGTTTGCTTTTTCATTTGACAACTTTGATTTCCACCTGAGAGAAACAGTGTGAGCTAAACTATAACCAAGGCTAATCCTGACAGTCCCAGGGTCCCTCTGTAAGGTGCCTCAGACCTGGTCCCTCTGGAACGTGCCTCAGACCTGGTCCCTACGGGCCGATCCTGCCTCGCCAAGCAAAATCTGCCTCTGCTGGGCCTCCCAGCCATCTCACACAGACAGGAAATGTATGGATACCAGGAGGGTGATTAGTTCTGTCTTCTGACAATCAGTAGGCTCATTTCACTGCTTTATGGACTCACAGTGCCTTCCTTCTGTCCTAGGGAAATGAGGTTCTAGAAGAAGAGGACGGATCACCCACACAAGAAGATGGTAAAAGACCTGGTCTTTTGCTCCCTTTTATTATATTTCTTTCCCGGGTATTCTCTAAAGGGTAGAGAAAGGGGCACTGGTGTGACTTGGTGGCACTGCTCAAGGGTGTGGCTTTGGGGAAAGGTTGTCTTCTTGATGGAATATCAAAGCAAGCAGGGTATCTGAGGACCTCAGCAGCCTTCCTGGCTCTTTCTAGGCCTCTGAGCCAAGGCTGCAGAAGATACATGGAGTTCTCCATCTACGTTGAGTAGATCCTGAAGCTTCTTGGGCAACTGCCATCACCTTCCTTCCTGCTTCAGCTTCTCAGCTGAGTCTCACAGAACTGCTCTAGCAGCCCCAAAGTTCAGCTGCAGCAGGAGAACAGCTTCCTCCCCTTGGGGGAACCGACTGTTAGGCAGTAGGTTTTCCTGCTTTAGTGAAGAAAACGGCTGATGTTACAGTAGCAGAAGGATCACAGCCCTGGCGGCACAGCAAAGGTGAGGTGAAGAGACGTTAGCAGCTCAGCGTACACTAGTGTTTGTAGGCTATTGGAACGAGTCTCTTTACCATCATTCAGGCCTCAAGTAGATATATTTTTTTTAAATTGGAAGAGTTGGTTTACAATTTTGTGTTAGTTTCTGCTGTACAGCAACGTGAATCAATTATACATATACATATATCCACTCTGTTTTTAGATTCTTTGCCCATATAGGCCATTACAGGGTACAGAGTAGTCCCCTGTGCTCTACAGCAGGTCCTTATTAGTTATCTATTTTATATATAGTAGTGTGTATATGTCAATCCCAATCTCCCAATGTATCCCTCCCCTCCCTTGCCCCCCGCCATAACCATAAGTTTGTTTCCTACACCTGTGACTCTATTTCTGTTTTGTAAATAAGGTCAATCATATCTTCAGTCGGAAGAATTTGGTTTCTAGTAAGCCGAGAAGCGAAGGAACGACCTACATATAGAGCAAGGAAGTGGTGGGGGGGGGGTAGGCGAGCTGGAATCCCACCTGGGATTGTAGGACCAGGCGTCCCAGGAACTGGTGTCTCTTCCGTCTGCTCCTCTGAGGTGCCTCCACAGAAGGGCAACCTCCAGAGCAAACCTGGATCCCAGCCTGGATGCAGATGTCATGCTAGTCGCTTCTGCTTTGGCCATGGCAGTTGCTTGGGGGGTTGTGTGGTGTGCAGTGTGTGCGCATGTGCACATGACCACTCTCTCCTGGCCAAGTAGTGCCGGAGGAGGGGTGGTCGCCCAGGCTGTGCCTCTGCCGCACGTGCACGCCAACCAAGCCGGAGTTGGGCGCTACCTCTCCTCGGTTGATGTCTTCAGGGCGCAAGGCTCTGAGTTCTCCATTGTGATTGTCGTCCCCAGCAGAATATTTGCTTCTAAAAGGCACAGGGCAGTACGTGGTTTCCGCCTGACATTCCATATGTGGTTTCCACCTGACATGCTGTACACAGTAGATGTATGTTTCTTCCTCTCCCTTTCACCAAGGAAAAAAAAACCGGGTGGGGGCTTGAAAAAATAACATCTAAAATTGTCCCCTTCCCATCTTACACGACTGTAGGTTTCTGGTCAGCCCCTTAAAACATCTTCAGAATAGAAAATTAAGTCTCAAAGAAAATAAATCATAATTTTGCAAGCAATGCGATTCTTTGATTTGAGGTGCAAAGTTACGGGACCAAAGACCTTTAATTGCCATTTTATGTATTAGTCATTTCGCAGAGCCTTGTGGTCATAAACACACCTCACGTGCACCGACAGACACAGGCCTGAGCCCGGGGTCACTTCCCCCGTGGCTCTCCTAGCTCTTCCAGCCTGGCTTAGGCTCTGCTCTGGGCCCGGGTCTGTGTGACCGAATCCCACAGACCTCCCCAGGGTCTGATTTCCAAGGAACGAAGGCTGGAAAGGGGCCAGTTAAGGAAACAGAGCAGAACAGAGCGAGAACACAAACGTACCCACGCAGTTTCCTTTATTGTCCTCTCTCCCCACTTAATTATTGTCTTTTTTTTAACATATGATTTGATGTTTTTTGTCTCCATCCTTAAGATTTTTATTTTAAGGACAGCAAAGCAGAGAAAAACACAGCCAGGTCCTCTCTAACTGCCTTAACTCCGTTAGAGGCCAGAGGACATTCGCATTTCTAGGTATGGAGTGTGACAATAACAATGACTTTGACATCGCCAGCATGAAAGCACTGGACAATAAGCTGTGCTCTGCGGTCTGCTTACCCGGTGAGTGGCAGTCTGCTGAACATGAACTTGGTGGGAGACGCTCCCCTGCTCGCACCCCTGTTCTCACCCTGGGACACCCATCTCCTGCCCTGCAGTTCCTGCAAGAAGGCATGGGCTTTGCTAAGGTGCTGGGAGCCAGTTGCTGAAAGGAAGTGAGGCAGCCTTGGGAGAGTCCTTGGGCGAAGAGCGACTCTGCTCTAAGCGAATCTATTTGGGCATGGAGAAAGGCACAAAAATACCTCCAAAGCCTTCCGATTTGACCTGACCGTGCCCCCTCCATCATGATCTTGCAGATCCCATGGCAGGGGGCCTGGTCTTGTTTCCATCAACAGGCAGTTTAAGGCAGACACGGCCTCTGTGATAAGGTCTTGGAAAGAGAGCCTGAGCCCTTGAAAAGGGAACCTGTAGCCACTCAGAGGAGAGTGTTTAGTTAGGATCAGAGAGGAATTTCAATGCCAGCATTTTATAGACTAGCTCTGTGACCCAGTGAGCCCTGGGCTACCACCAGTTGCCTTGTGCTCCCTAGATTTGGATCCCAAAGGAACAATCAGGGGTCGAGGGTAACTCTTCTCCCTGGAGCCCTAACTCTATAAATTCAATCAGGGCCATCAACGTGCCCCTTATTCCTTCTCATGACACTAAACTGAATCCAGGATGAGTTCTCAGGAGGAGCCCACCTGTCAGTCACACTCTGGGCACTGATGTCTCTCTGCTCCATGCTCACCAAGGGCTTCACCAACCATGGCTCTAAAGCCACGTCTTGCCTGGTGGACTAGGTCCAAATTGCCCCTCCTTGGTTCACAGCAGAGACTGCCTTCATGTTGCGTGGTCTGTAATCTCTTAAACATGCCCTGGACATGTTTAAGCTTCAGGACAGCCAGGTCCCGTCATGGGTCCATTGCTTTACTCTCTTTGCAACATGGTTACAGGTGCTGGAGGGACACAAACTCCTGTGGTTGCCACTCTCCATCAGCTTGCAGAAGACCCATGTACTCACCCCTCTGGCCCCATGCAGGCTTGTGGTGGAGGAAGCCGTAATCCCCAGAGACGCCTCCCACAGCCTTCCCAGGGGCTCTCCGGTCCCTTCCCACTTAGCGTTGACCCAGCCAGGCTTGGGCCAGAGTGGCTGAGGTCCAGGGTACACTTCACTTCCTGCCTTCCCACTCTTTACCTGGCTTCTGTCTGTCCATTTGTTTCTCATGTCTTTTTGCCAAATGTACGTCTGTCTGTCCAGTTTGTTTATTTTGAAACTCATTTAGGTTACCCAGACTTCGTGTGAAAGTTCATGTTCACCCACACCCAACCCCAAGCTTGCTGGGCGCACGCACATCCGAGGGGCCCTCGCTGAGGCTTCCGTTCCTAACTGGCAAGAGCCTGTATTTAATATGCTGAAATTTTCCAGGAAAAATAAATATTTGTGAGACTAGATTAATCCCTGTTCCACAAAAGCGGGGATGCTTCGGTGGCAAAGGTTACAGGCAGGATTTGTTTTGGTCACTAGTTGGGGAAGAGGCCATCTCTGCCCTCATTCCGCCCTGAGTCTGTGGCAGCTGTGCCGGCCAGCCGCTCACTGGGCTTCAAGAGAGGAATCTAGGCTCCTGCCTCCCCGCAGTGGCTCCCCACCAACCCCCGTGTTTGGCAGAGAGAGCTCCTGGGAATTGTTTTAGCCGCCCATGCTGGTGGAAACTGACCCCAGGCCTTGTGCTTCCTCCTCTCCCTAACTCCTTCGGGCCAACCTGCTGGTGGATGTTTATTCCACTCTGGGATTGCGGCAGGAGAGCGAGGCCTGGAAGGAAAACAATGCCTGGGCTTCTTTACGGTGATCTCGGGAGCCAGCCATTCTCAGATTAAACTGGCTTCACCGTTCAGGCCAGACATGAAACCGAATGACAGTGGCGCCTGCCGGGAGAGGGAGTTGAGGGTCGCATCGTAGCCTCACCCTGAGGTCTCAAGGGCTCTTATGAGAGAAGGAAAGTGCATCTGCTCTCTTGGTAAAATGTTTCTCGGGTTCTGCTGTTAGCATCACACTGGTAGTAAAGAGCTGGGGAACTCTCTGGAAGAATCTGTCAGGTTAATGTCAGGTTAATGACAGGAGCATCCACTGTGGTAGGTCCCATGGAATCAACAGACCTCACCACGCTCAGCTGTAAGTTCAAAGTTCCTTCCTATGACTGAGGTGCCTCAGGCTGGCTTGGCCATCAGGACAGCTTCTCAGGCACTTGGTCTCCCTCTCCACACTGTTTCCCTCCCCACACGGATGCCACTCGCCTCACGGAGCGCCCACAAGGAGGGAGCCCGGGGAGCACCCCATGGTCCACCCTCCCCAGGCCCACAGGTGCTCTGCCAGGAGCCCCAGCTCGCGGCAAGGATGGCTCAGGTCCCCATCCTCGCTGCTCTCATCACCCTTGTGGGAGTGATGTTGAGAAAGCACCTGTGTCATTCCAGCACCTCTTCCGCTAAGAAGCCTCTGGGTCTTCTTTGGCCCCGAGACCAAGGTGGGGGGGCGATGGTATGTTCTGAGATTGTTCTGCAAAGTTCTCAAAGGGAGGAAATCTGAGTTGACCATTGTAGGTGATGAGCTGACTATAATCGCGAGGCCATGCTCGGTAGACGGGGCCCCAAGGAACCTGATGGAGTATCACACAGGCGTCAGGATAGTGGCCAGGGGACCAGTGACAATTCTGTGAAAAGGCTCTGGGTGGTGTGATGGGAAAAAGCAAAGATAATTTGAGTTTATTAGTGGAAATACAAATGTTTTTGTTTTGTTTTGTTTTGTTTTTTGTGGTACGCATGCCTCCCACTGTTGTGTCCTCTCCCGTTGCGGAGCACAGGCTCCGGACGCGCAGGCTCAGCGGCCATGGCTCACGGGCCCAGCCGCTCCGTGGCATTTGGGATTTTCCCGGACCAGGGCACAAACCCTTGTCCTCTGCATCGGCAGGGAGACTCTCAACCACTGCGCCATCAGGGAAGCCCGATACAGATGTTTTTAAATGATGGCATTGGACAGGAGTGGGCATACCGATGAAATCTAAAAGTACTTATGGAGGGAATTCCCTGGCCGCCCAGTGGTTAGGACTCAGCACTTTCACTTCAGTGGCCTGGTTCAATCCCTGGTCGGAGAACTAAGATCTTCCAAGCCACTGTGCAGCCAAAAAAAGAAAAGTACTTATGGAGACCTGAAATAACCCAAGACTAAGACGCCACTAGGAAGGCTTATGCTTCGCAGATACTAAGGAAAAATCGGAATTAACTTTCTCTTTTCTTGGAGAGAAACTCTACAAGATGGTGGAACTGTTACAGATCTTAAATTTAATTAGTGGCTGGGTAGAGGCAGGAAAGAGGTGTGTGGAATCCCCCTAGATGTGCTCCCCAAATCTGCCTCTAGAGGTCTCTTCACTCCCCCGTTTCTGAGCCTGAGGAGGGAATTAAGTGGGAACCACCTTTCTCTACCTCCCGTGAAGGATTTTGAATCTCCAGGCTCCCTTTTCTGGCTGAGGGCTGGACAGAATGGTAGCACTCGCTCAGGAAGTCCTCCTGCGCCTTCCAGGCTTACCTTCTGCATCCAGGATGCACGGAGCAGCAGGGTTTCGCCGAGGGTCTGGCAGAAGCCTTTTTAGAGGAAAGAGCACCACCGACTGTACCAAGAAGCTGGGGAGATCAGAGACTTCAGGTCTGAGTCTTCAGGCTGTTTCAGAAGGAGCCAGTTTTCAGCCCTGGCTCAGAATCTGGACCGGTGGTGTTTGTAGCAAGGACTCAAGAATTCAGAGCCAGGCAGCCTGGCAGCCAGTGGTGGTGGCGGCGAGGCTGCGGCAGTGTTTTGATTTCACTTTGTGTGTGTGTGTGTGCGTGCGTGTGCGTGTGTGTGTGTGTGTGTGTCTTCTCTCCTGTTTACCATTTGCTTTTGGTCTTTCGTACCAAACAGCCACAGTTCCGGAGTCCTGCCCATTAAACACAGAGGAATAAGTATGAGATCTACCAAATTATATAAAATGAAGGAACAACTTATTTCATCTGGGGGTTCCTAACTTAAAAGCACAATCTTGCCTGCTCTGCATCCTGTCACCCTTAGAGGGGAAAAGCACTGTGGACCCATGTGCCGGACTCCGGTACCCCCAGGGAGTACAGATCCCCGCATTCCGTCTGGCTGTGAGAGATACCTAAACATTTCCTGTCCCACTCACTCCCCTTCCCCTGGGGTCCACCTCCACAAGACTATTATTAGAGCCTTAGGGCGGATTAGCACACCAGGACATTTATGGGTATACACAATTTATACCCGCTGAATCCTAGTGTTTCTGCCATTAAAGGGTTTCGTGTCTTGGGCTGGCCTAACCTGAAGCTGACGCCAGACATTCGTGAGTGGCCTCCCTCAAATGTGACGCAGTGAGCCTCACGCCCACCCTCCAGGGTCAGCCGGCTCCGTCCACGAACTGAGCCCTCTGAAGGTCATGGCTCTCGGCTCTGCCCTGGAACAGATCACCGTGTGCTGGAGGATCCAGCAATTTCCACACAGCATGAGAAATGGGGTGGTGGTACGGGCCAGTTGGGGAGCACTTCGAAGCACGCTGGACCCCATCTGGCTTCAGTGGGGGCCTTCTGGGGGCAGGTGCTGGAAGAGGCAGCTCAGCAGTCCTCGGCCAGAGAATGGAAGGCTTTCCCCCAACTCAGGGGGTTAGGGCTTCATCCTCTCCCTTCACAATGGCCATCTCGCTGCACTGGGGGGAATGAATCAGATGGAGTCATTCTGTGGGCTGGGAGGACGACTTGGGGGAGATGAGTGTAACCTGAACAAGGCCTGGGGGGCGGCTGGTTTTCGCGCACATTCTGTGAGTCAGGCGCCCTGCTCACCACTCTTCCATGTCACCTCGCTTAGTCTCACAGCATCCCTGGGGAGTAAGTACTTGTCTCCCATCTGATGGATGGGAAAACCAGGGCTCCAAGTACAGTGACCTGCCCAAGGTCACACAGTCAGTACGTTACAAGCTGGGGCTGTATCCCGGTTTTCTGACTACAGATTTAGACCTTACTAGAGCTTGAACAAGCAGGAGGTCAGGATGGATTGGATACAGAGCATGAAGGAGAGAGAAGCACCAAGAGTGGGTTTCCAGCATGGGCAGCGGGTGCTTCTCGTGCAGGAACTGCAGGACAAGGGGGGAAGATGATGAGTTTCGTGGATGGTACCCGGGGGACCCCAAAGCTCTGGAGCTAATGTCTCCTGGGGTTGGTGGCACCAGCTGATAGCAACTCTCGGTGGGCTGTTCGGGTGCAGAAGGAGAGGAACAGCTGTCACTCTGTTCTCTGCCATGCCATTTGGTCCCTGGAACCCTGCTGGGCAGCCAGTCCCTTCCTGCCCCACCCTGGCCCCCACAGCAAACACTTAACTCTGAGCCCAAATTAACACACTCTTCTCCCTCCCCTTCACCTCCTCCTGCTCTCGTGAAAGTCTCAGCCAGACTCAGTTTCTTTTCCTGGTCCGCTGTAACACTTAGGCAAACTTCAAGACCAAATAAAGATACAAAGGTGGATCCTACGGCAAGCTCACAAAACAAGGACCATCCTGCATGTCCCTCCATCAGTGGGCCACAGTGGCCATGACTGTCCCTCGCCCAGTGGACGCCACTGCTCCCAAGTTTCACGTGCTGTGGTTTGCACCCTGTGGGAGTTCCAGCTAATGCGCATCTTGCCAGCTTTCGTGCCAAACTCCCGGACTGTCCTGCCAGAGACACCATCGGCACCAAACCAAAGGTCCGGTAACCTTCCTTTCCTCTTCTCAGGTGCCTGGCAGGCTGACGACAACGTGGTCAGTCGTCGGAACACGCAGCGCAGACGCCCATCTTCTGGCAGCCTGGAGGACCCCGAGAACAGGCTCTGCGTGTGGGATCCTTTGGCCATCTGAGAGCCTTAGCCCCTGTACCAGGGCTCTCCTCCCGTTCTCACATCCCATCCTGGCCTCATGGCACCACTGACCTCCTGGGCATCCTCAGCAAGACACACGGAGACTTTTTAGACCCACGTGAAAGCTGGATGCTGAGGGCACCTGACCCTTCTCCCAGACTCATCTTCTTCCGCAACCGTGATCCTTCCCCTCTCAGAAGGGACTGGAAACCTCTTTTCTCCTTGTGGGCTAAAGTCACTCGAACTGCAGCTCATGAGACCCTTTGCAGAGAGTCTCTGGAATGTTTCCACTGTATCTTGATCTTCAGGTGGAGCTGTGGTCTACAGACTGGTTATTTCTTGTGCATCTTTTTTTTTTTTTTTTTCTCCTTAGGAGTTAGACCAAGAAGACTCAAGAGTTTGGGTGACTTCATTACAAACACCCATCTGGCATTTTCTAGTCTCTGGGACATCATAACCTATCTGAAACCTGTAGTTTGGGGTGGCGTTGGGGGATGACTCCTGTGAGAAGGGAAAGCCATATTGCACTGTAAGTGGGGTTTCCCTCAAAATGCATTAGGAGCTCCTCTCTCAAGGACAAGAAGCAGTGGCAACCACCAGAAGGTTGGTTGGGAAAACAGTTCTTGCTTCTGGTAGCAGAGGCTATGCCTCGTGTGTCTGCTTAGGAAGGAGGCCTTGAATCTGAGAACCCCTCAGTTACATGATGACCTACCGGGGAGTTCTTTATGATCAGGTGCACTCAGGAAGGCCTGGGGCTCCATCCTAAGGTGACACTGCAAAGGCATTTTTGACCCCCTCTATGTACCAGGCACTTGTTAGGGACTGTCGTATATTATCACGTTTCATCACTACCGCCCTGTCAGGTGGAGGTGGCATTCTTACCCCTGCTGCCCCCGTCTCCACCCCGCTTTTCTGAAAGAGTTGAAGAAAGAAGCTGAGAGAGGGGTGGACCGGTGGTTCTCATTTGGTGCCCAGGAACCCCAAAGGAGGTTGGGGGAAGGGCTGAGCTGGGGTCAGTGGTGGTCTGGGAGGCTCCCCATCCCACCGGTTTTCCTCCCCTGTCCTCCAGATCAGCTGAGCCTGATGGGGGGAGCCGGAGGTACTGCCTTCCATAGGCTCATCAGAGATTTAGAGATATTGTTCAAATCACATGTCCACCCCACCCCAGTGCAGTGTAGGCATATAAATAACAGTCTGAAACAGCAAGACCGTAAGCTGTTGGCTGTTCGTCTCTCAACACTAGTGTTATCAATGGATTCCTCATAGCTCTCTGATAGATGCATTGTCTGCTGGCTTTTGGAAGAGGTGGTTAGTTAGTGGAGCATGAGATTGAGAAGCAAAGTGGGATCCAACAGTTTGTGAGGCTGAGATGTGACAGAGCCCTAGGCTATGCCCACCATGATGGCCTGAATTAGTAGTTGGAATTGTTGCCCTAGAGGAACTTTTCATGGTCCTTCCCAAGGCCTCAAAGAGAGCCCAGTGCCGGGGGATCTTTTGCACCTCCTGTGTGGCTGCCTTGTGCCGTCAGGTGCGTGGTGACCCTCACTGCCTGGTGGTTGTGGTTCACATCCTGCCCTGGGGGAGGGCAGGCGGAGGCCTGTGGTCCTGACAGACACTACATGAGCCAAGCCAAATCTCAGCTTCTGCCTTGAGTTCCGGTGTCCACCCGCTCTGAAATCCTGCAGTGGGCTCTGCTGTTTCAGACCCCTGTTAATGTCCTTTCTTTCCCCGAAACATTCTTACAGACCCTTTCATATTGATGATTCCAGCAATAACCACACTTCCTGATTTCCTTGAAATCTGAGCCCCAGAAGCACTAGGGAAGGGGACTCTCCCTGAGCCTGGGGTGGTGGCATACAGATCCACCTCCTCTCCCGGCAGGTAGTATTCAGAGTGTGGTGTTACCTGAGATGAAGGAGATGTAGGTAAACAGTCGCCACAGTGGCCAGGAACCCTAAGAGGAAGCCATTGTCTTCACCCTTTCTGGAGGGTCTGTCTTCTCCCAGGAAGAGGCTCAGAGAGATTCCTCAAGGCCTTGGTTCCATAACCAAGACATAGCCGGGTGAGAAGTGGCCCTTCACTCCTGTTTCTCAGACAGTTCCTGCTCTCTCCCCCATCCCCGCACCTCTTTGCCCTCATTTAGCTCTTTGGCGAGCAGAAATATCCCATCCAAAAGGGCTGGGATCAGGGAACAGGGCACAGAGCCTGGTCGGGGAACAGGACAGCCGCCCCAGTCATCATCTGGAGATGGTCATGTTGTTAGCAGTTGACCCACAGAGAATATGACGGGGCCTGGTTTCTCACACAAGGACACAGACTAACCGGAGGCCTGGGGTTCCTTCCTGCCACACTCAAGTCGGAGCTCACCTATGAGCTCACTTCCGGGTGGTGTGGTGATCCCAGCCTTCTCACAGAGCCCCTTTTCCTTCTCCTCCCCAGTCCCAACCTACCAGAGGCCATGCCCACGCTGGGGCGTCTCCTGGGCACGGATCCACACACGTTAAGCCATCTCACCTGGGGAAGGTTTTTGCCCTGTTCACCTGACCTTGGCATGCTGCTTGCTCACTGTGCTTTAGGATCTGCACACCTAGTGTGTGTAAGTATGTGTGTACTGTTGTGCCATCTGTGTACCCCTCACTCCCTGGAGTACACTCATGGGCACACTACAGTGGGGACGTCAAGGATGCAATATTTATGGACTGCTGCATGATTCTTAAAAATGAATAAAACTGTTCTCAAGGGAAGAAGAGGTGTTAACTGCGCAGTTGGCTTATTTGTGAAAGTTGCTGTCCGACTTTCTCCAGCACGCTTTTAATACTTTGACTCAATAACAACTCACACTGCAGAAATATAGAAGATCATGAGAGATTACTACAAGAAACTCTATGCCAAGAAAATGGACAACCTGGAAGAAATGGACAAATTCTTAGAAATGCACAACCTGCCAAGACTGAATCAGGAAGAAATAGAAAATATGAATAGACCAATCACAAGCACTGAAATGGAAACTGTGATTAAAAATCTTCCAACAAACAGAAGCCCAGGACCAGATGGATTCACAGGCGAATTCTATCAGACATTTAGAGAAGAGCTAACACCTATCCTTCTCAAACTCTTCCAAAATATAGCAGAGGGAGGAGCACTCCGAAACTCATTCTACGAGGCCACCATCACCTTGATACCAAAACAAGGCAAGGATGTCACAAAGAAAGAAAACTACAGGCCAATATCACTGATGAACATAGATGCAAAAATCCTCAACAAAATACTAGCAAACAGAATCCAACAGCACATTAAAAGGATCATACACCATGCTCAAGTGGGGTTTATGCCAGGAATGCAAGGATTCTTCAATATACGCAAATCAATCAATGTGATACACCATGTTAACAAATTGAAGGAGAAAAACCATATGATCATCTCAATAGATGCAGAGAAAGCTTTCGACAAAATTCAACACCCATTTATGATAAAAACCCTGCAGAAAGTAGGCATAGAGGGAACTTTCCTCAAGATAATAAAGGCCATAAATGACAAACCCACAGCCAACATTGTCCTCAATGGTGAAAAACTGAAACCATTTCCACTAAGATCAGGAACAAGACAAGGTGGCCCACTCTCACCACTCTTATTCAACTTAGTTTTGGAAGTTTTAGAAACAGCAATCCGAGAAGAAAAGGAAATAAAAGGAATCCAAATTGGAAAAGAAGAAGTAAAGCTGTCACTGTTTGCAGATGACATGATACTATACATAGAGAATCCTAAAGATGCTACCAGAAAACTACTAGAGCTAATCAATGAATTTGGAAAAGTAGCAGGATACAAAATTAATGCACAGAAATCTCTGGCATTCCTGTACACTAATGATGAAGAATCTGAAAGTGAAATCAAGAAAACACCCCCATTTACCATTGCAACAAAAGGAATAAAATACCTAGGAATAAACCTACCTAAGGAGACAAAAGACCTGTATGCAGAAAATTATAAGACACTGATGAAAGAAATTAAAGATGATACAAATAGATGGAGAGATATACCATGCTCCTGGATTGGAAGAATCGATATTGTGAAAATGACTCTACTACCCAAAGCAATCTACAGGTTCAATGCAATCCCTAACAAAGTACCACTGGCATTTTTCACAGAACTAGAACAAAACATTTCAAACTTTGTTTGGAAAAACAAAAGACTCCGAATAGCCAAAGCAATCTTGAGAACGAAAAACGGAGCTGGAGGAATCAGGCTCCCTGACTTCAGACTACACTACAAAGCTATAGTAAGCAAGACAGTGTTTTACTGGCACAAAAACAGAAAGATAGATCAATGGAACAGGATAGAAAGCCCAGAGATAAACCCACACCCATATGGTCAACTTATCTTTGATCAAGGAGGCAGGAATGTACAGTGGAGAAAGGACAGCCTCTTCAATAAGTGGTGCTGGGAAAACTGGACAGGGACATGTAAAAGTATGAGATTAGATCATTCCCTGACACCATACACAAAAATAAGCTCAAAATGGATTAAAGACCTAAATGTAAGGCCAGAAACTATCAAACTCTTAGAGGAAAACATAGGCAGAACACTCTATGACATAAATCACAGCAAGATCCTTTTGGACCCACCTCCTAGAGAAATGGAAATAAAAACAAAGATAAACAAATGGGACCTAATGAAACTGCAAAGCTTTTGCACAGCAAAGGAAACCATAAACAAGACCAAAAGACAACCCTCAGAATGGGAGAAAATATTTGCAAATGAAGCAACTGACAAAGGATTAATCTCCAAAATTTAAAAACAGCTCATGCAGCTCAATAGCAAAAAAACAAACAACCCAATCCAAAAATGGGCAGAAGACTTAAATAGGCATTTCTCCAAAGAAGATATACAGACTGCCAACAAACACATGAAAGAATGCTCAGCATCATTAATCATTAGAGAAATGCAAATCAAAACTACAATGAGATATCATCTCACACCAGTCAGAATGGCCATCATCAAGAAATCTAGAAACAATAAATGCTGGAGAGGGTGTGGAGAAAAGGGAACACTCTTGCACTGCTGGTGGGAATGTGAATTGGTACAGCCACTATGGAGAACAGTATGGAGGTTCCTTAAAAGACTAAAAATCGAACTACCATATGACCCAGCAATCCCACTACTAGGCATATACCCTGAGAAAACCATAATTCAAAAAGAGGCATGTACCAAAATGTTCATTGCAGCTCTATTCACAATAGCCCGGAGATGGAAGCAACCTAAGTGTCCATCATCGGATGAATGGATAAAGAAGATGTGGCACATATATACAATGGAATATTACTCAGCCATAAAAAGAAACGAAACTGAGCTATTTGTAATGAGGTGGATAGACCTAGAGTCTGTCATACACCGTGAAGTAAGTCAGAAAGAGAAAGACAAATACCGTATGCTAACACATATATATGGAATTTAAAAAAATGTCATGAATAACCTAGGGGTAAAACAGGAATAAAGACACAGAACTACTTGAGAATGGACTTGAGGATATGGGGAGGGGGAAGGGTAAGTTGTGACAAAGCGAAAGAGAGGCATGGACATATATACACTACCAAACGTAAGGTAGATAGATAGTGGGAAGCAGCCGCAGAGCACAGGGAGATCAGCTCGGTGCTTTGTGACCGCCTGGAGGGGTGGGATGGGGAGGGTGGGAGGGAGGGAGATGCCTGAGGGAAGGGATGTGGGAACAGATGTATATGTATGACTGATTCACTTTGTTATAAAGCAGAAACTAATAAAAAAATAAAAATAAAATAAAAATAAAAACAATAAATACTTGGGAAGAAAAAAAAAAAAACTTTGACTCAAGACAAGCTGGACATGGAGGAGTGAGAGAGGGCAAGGGGTAGAGGGAAAGACATGTTTCTGGGTGGGAGCTGGTGTACCATCCCCCGGGCACAGCTCCTGCCCAGAGGCCTGATAAGGAGCCCTCACCTCCACCCACCCCCTTCAACCTCTGAGAACTTCCAACTGCAGCTCCTCAATAACTGAAGAGCAGGAAAGCTGGTGACTGGAGGGAGGCTGGGGGAGGGGAGGAGGAAGGACCACAGTCCACCGTTAGTCCGTCACTTAAAGGCTGGTGAAATGAATGGGGCAAATGACCCCAGTCAAAGAATTTGGCAAGTCCACGGCTTTCCTGGGTTTCACCCAGCGGCTCTGTTTCCTCGGCTATCTGGAAAGGAGGGAGAGCACTTCCGAAGAAGCCTCTGGAATGTCAGCTTCTGGGAATCTTGCTGAGGACGGGGCGGGGAGGGAGCGCTTACCGGGAAACACTGGATTACCCTAGCCGCCTTGGGGTGCCTGCGACCGGGGCTGCGGTTTCTGCGGACCTGAGTGGCAGGTGGCATCGGAGAGTCAGACCTGCTTGCGGGCACCAAGACGACACTCGGTCGGGAGACCGGGACAGGCCGCAGAAACGTGAGGAAGTGCCACTCGCAGCCCAGAGGAGAGGAAAGGAAAGCCCCAAGCATGCACCCAGCCCTGGCCCCCGCGCCACGGGCTGTGTCCCAGGAGCCGTCGCCACCTCTGAGCAGCCCAGATGGGAAGGGGGTGGGGCGGAGGACGGTTCCCGCGGCGAACTGCTCGCCAAGGGCCCCGGGGCCTCTGCGGGAGCGCCGAGCCGCGCGCCTCTCCGAGCCCTGCGCGGGGCCCTCGGGCGGAAATGCGCGGAGCCGGGACGCGGTGGCGGGTAGGGGGCTGGGTCGCGCGCGGGAGAGGGCGGCAGGAGGGAGTTGGAAGAGAGTTACCGCGTGAGAGAGCCGTTAAGAGCCCGCGGTCTCTTTGGAGATGCCCTGGCCAATGGCAGAAGCGGAAGCTGTTTATATGGGCGGGGCGTCGCCACGGCAGCAGGAGACGCCTTGCGAGCGGCTACTGAGTGCCGGTCCCCGGCCGCTGGCTTTCAGAGAGGCGCCGTCGGGCGTGAGTGGCGACGAGGATTGCTGGCTGGGCCCTGGAGCTGGGAGCAGAGAGCCGCGGTGAGGGTGGGCGGTGGGAGGAATTTCTTTGAGAAGCTTCCTTTGGCCCGGACTGCGCTCTGAGCCAGGTAAGGGACGGGGAGGGCTGCAGGCCGTGGGAAGGGAGGGCGTCAGTACCAGCCCGCTCTCCCATCCGTCCCCGACGGAAGTGGTGGGCCCGGGGACTGACATCAGAGGCGTTTGGGGGACACTCACTTCCCGCCCCCTTATAACTCTCTGTATTGTTTCCTTCCTTCCCCTTGAGCCCCATCCTAATATCCCTTTTCAAAGATCAGACGACCTCCCCCGCCCCCCGACCCGTCGTACTGCCCTCCTGGACTCTCTCGCCCCATTTCCATTGGTTGTGGACGGAGAGAGGGGGGTTAATTCCCCGCTTTGAGGGAGAAAGGGGTGGCCTCGCATGCCCCTACACTATTCCCTCGTTGGGCTAATTAAGTCTCCTCTAAAAGATCCAAGAGGAAAAGAGCGAGGCGAACCCCGTGTGGGTCGGACTCCCGGGCACACCTTCTGTTTCCCAGACGTCGGCAGTAAAAGATCCTCCCCAGCTGCAGGAAGGATTTTAGTAAGAGCCTCCCCCCTCGCCCACACTCTCCCCTCGGGGGTGGGGAAAGAGGGCTCAGTTCCCGCTCTGGTCCCCGCAGGCACCACATTCCGTTTGGAGGAGGCTACCCCCGGATCGCGGGATGGAAGCCCGCTTCCGGGAGGCTGCGTAACTGAAGCCGCGGGAGTCAGCGGGCCGGAGAGCTCGGCGGCCACCCTCGGCTCGGCTCGTGGATGTTGACAGCCCCCTCGGAGAGTCGCCGCAGATATGGCGGAGAGCTGGCTACACGTCTCGGGAGCAGGGGCAGCGGAGGAGGCCGGACCGGAAGGCGGCCTGGAGGAGTCCAACGCCCTGAATGACAGCCTGACCAGCCTGCAGTGGCTGCAGGAATTCTCCATTCTCAACGCCGAGCTCCCCGCCCTGCCTTCGGGGGACACCGACCCCCACGGCTCCCACGAGCTGGCAGGCTCGGCCGAGCCGGGGTCTCCCCTGGCGGCGGACCCCGCCTGCCTGGGGCAGCCGCACACACCCGGCAAGCCCACGTCCTCCTGCACGCCGCGGAGCGCCCCCTCGGGGCTGCAGGCCTCGCCTCCCGACGACGTGGACTACGCCACCAACCCGCACGTGAAGCCGCCCTACTCGTATGCCACGCTCATCTGCATGGCCATGCAGGCCAGCAAGGCCACCAAGATCACCCTGTCGGCCATCTACAAGTGGATCACGGACAACTTCTGTTACTTCCGCCACGCTGATCCCACCTGGCAGGTAGGGAGGCACTCCCTCCCTCCCTCCCCATGCCCGCGCGGACTGGACTCACATCCCAGATCCGCAGGCCAAGTAGGCGCGGTACGGCCAGGGCCCCGAGAGAGGAAGGCCGTCCAGGAAGGACCTCAAGGGAGCCCAGTGCTTGGACTGCTGCCCCTTTGACTTCAGAGATGGAGGAGGGAGGATGTTCAGAGGGCTGCAGGGGTGCCGACATAGAGGTTCAAGTGGAAAGAACTTGTGACTCGTCCGGCAGGCTCAGCCCAAAGACCAGGGCTGAACTATGCGTGGACACAGCCCCCCAGGGTAGGTTGATGGACTGAGGGACACATTTTTGTCCCAAGTCCTGGAATTCCTTGACACTACCCTCCTCAAGGTCAGTTTGTCAGGGCCTGACTGGAGGCAGAGCATCGTTCCTGCCAGGCTCTGCATCCCGCCTGCTTTCAGTTGGCTGGAGGGGCTCTGGGAGGGGAGAGGGGCGTGCTGCAGGGTGTGAAGGCCATCTGTGTCCCAGTGGAAGGGCTACGGGGCCTTCCGAAAGCTGCTGTGCCAGCCCCCACCCCAAGCCCTCCCTAGTTTCCTGCCTACACTCCTCCCCCTCTTCTCATCAACCTCCCTGGGGGGACAATTACCTCAGCCACGTGCTTTCCACAGGGGCTCTTTCCTCCCACACTGGCTTCATGTTCCAAGTGTCCGGAACCTGGCACAGAGCAGCCAAGGGGCCCAGACCACCATGTAAACCTCCCAGTCTTGCCAGGGGGCACTACTCACCTGCCGGCCCCAACCACCAGGCCCCAGACCCCTGTGCCCCAGCGTGGTTTGGACTGTGCACCCAGGCGTGAACAAGGCAGGATGGTGATTCAGGCTGGGCCCTCAAGGCCCTGAGCCTCTTCGACCATCAGGATCAGGGGCTACGTGGGGACAGAGACCCTGAGGATGCACAGATCCTTCCCTGTGGCACAGGTCACAGGATCAGAGTTCCTGTGATCACAGCTATTCCACGATTGCTTGGGCCCTGACCCTGGGGCAGGTACCATTTGTAACCTTGGTGAGAAAGCAGAGACCCTCCACCACCCCCCACCCTACCCCAAGCCTGAGAGGCCCCAGGAATGAGCGCTATGCTCTTGGCTGGGTAATAATCAACTGAGGCCTCAGAGCCTGGGGTGGGAGGAGGGGGACATGGTGGGTGAGGGCCCAGGCCAGCAGCCGGCTCTAGAAGCAAGGAAAGTCATCAGATCCTCCCACACTTCATCCCCCCCCCACAGACACACACCCTCACACCCACTCACTCATTTCACAAACAGAGAAGGCCAGCCAGGCCCAGGCAGAGGGAGATGGCCGTCCAGGACCTGGGGGAGCCAAGGCCTTTGACCAGAGGCCGCAAGCAGCGGGGTAAGGGAGGGAGGGCAGGACAGGCTGGCACTGAGAGCCACCCTGCGGCTCAGGGCTCGGATGACCGAGCAGGCAGATATCCTGGCCAAAGGGAACAAAAGCCCCCGACAGCACTCCCAGCTCCTGGTGCCCCGTGGCTGGTGTCCCAGAGCGTCCCGCTCGGAGCAGCGCCTCTGTCTCCCCTGCCCCCATCGGAGAGAAGGTGGTGGTGGGACTGGCAGTGGCGCTAGGAGCCCCCCATCACTGACCCCACCCACTCTCCCAGCTGTCTTCCTTCTCTCCTACCTCCCTGTGTCCAGAACTCCATCCGCCACAACCTGTCCCTGAACAAGGGCTTCATCAAGATGCCTCGGGAAAAGGACGAGCCAGGCAAGGGGGGCTTCTGGCGCATCGACCCCCAGTACGCCGAGCGGCTGCTGAGTGGGGCCTTGAAGAAGCGGCGGCTGCCCCCAGTCCACATCCACCCGGCCTTTGCCCGCCAGGCCGCGCCAGAGCCCAGCGCCGCCCCATGGGCCGGGCCACTGACCGTGAGCACCGAGGCCCAGCAGCTGCTGCGGGAGTTCGAGGAGGCCACTGGGGAGGCGGGCTGGGGTGCTGGCGAGGGCAGGCTGGGGCGTAAGCGTCAACAGCCGCTGCCCAAGCAGGAGGCCAAGGTCCCGCGGCCCTCCAGCCCCCTGCTGCTGACCCAGGAGGAGCAGGGTGAGCTGGAACCCCTCAAGGGCAACTTTGACTGGGAGGCCATCTTGGACGCTGGCACGCTGGACGGGGAGCTGGGCACGCTGGAGACCTCGGAGCTGATCCCACCGCTGAGCCCTGCCTCACACGGGGACGTGGACCTCACCATCCATGGCCACCACATCGACTGCCCTGTTACCTGGGGGCCTCCAGCGGAGCAGGCTACCGACAGCCTGGACTTTGATGAGACCTTCCTGGCCACATCCTTCCTGGAGCACCCCTGGGACGAGAGCACCCGTAGCTCCCTGCCCCCCGAGCCCCTCTTTGAGGCCGGGGATGCCACACTGGCCTCTGACCTGCATGACTGGGCCAGCCTGGGCGCCTTCTTGTAAGAAGCCAGGCCCTGCCCCACCTCCAGACAGCACCGAAGTCTGGGCCCAGACTGCCCCCCTCCCCGCCAGTGCAGGCCCATGGACACCCTACCGCCCAGGCAGGGGCTGGGCCAGCTCACCCCACCAGGCCACACGGCCCCCAGCCCAGGCCATCCTCAGATTCTAGTCCAGCAGGCTGAGAATTGGGGCCCAGGACCCAAATTGCTGCCTCCACTCCCCAGCCCCCCATACACACAGTGTTTCACTGATCCACTTCTTCCCTGCCCCAGAGACACGCTAAGGGCCCTGCACTATGAGAGCTGCGGCTTGGAGGGGCCCTGGCCAAGCTGGAAACATCAGTACAGGGTCTGCCCCAGAACACCTTAGCTTCCAAGCTTCTCTCTCTCCTGCTCTCCTCCCCAGGTCTCTATCCAGAGCAAGTTCCCAGGTACAACCAATGATGATTAGGTGACTGCAAATGAACACCCAAGAGGCCTCTCCTGGCAGTCTGTGAGGAGGAGCTAGGCGGAGGGGGGAAGAGAGAGGAGACAGAAAGGAGGCCGGGGTGCCGGGTGGAGCCAGGAGATTTTCTAAGGCCTCTGGGATCTTCTGGCTTCATCCCTAGAGGTGGGGCAGAGGGTATGTGTCCCTAATCTTTGAGCCCAACTTGAGGCTGAGAGCAGCGGGGAGATGGGGATCTGGGGGTTAGGGGCTGGGGCAGCCAAGCTGCAGAGGGAAAGGGGACAGACAGACTAATGTAGTGAGTGTAGCTAGAGCTGAGGCTTAACTGGGAGGGACGCAGTGCTTGCTAGAACCACTGGGACCAAGAATGGGGGGATGGCCCCGTGCCCTTGCTTGCACTCCTGCAGGGGAGTGTCTTGCTCCACCATAAACGCCCTGGGCTGCATCCCACATCCCCTCTCCTAACCCATCGGGTAATTTAACCTTTTTCATAGAAAGTGATTTACAATAAAAACATTTTTAAAAGTAAAGTTTTAAAAAGTCTCAAAATGGACCTGCTTGCAACTTTCTCTGGGGAAAAGCATGGGCCAGTTTTGGGGAGGCCACGGCCCAAGGGGGAATGGCTGGGAGGAAGATGGGGGGCACCAAAGGCCTGCAGAGTGTCCCCTGATGCACTCCTCATGATCTCTGGGTGCCCAGAGAGAAAGGGGCTGAGAGGCGGCCCTCGGGGGTCCCCTGCAGCCAGGGCCTCGGCACCTCTCTATGTGCAATGGGGAGACTGTACCCACAGCCCCGAGGAGCAGGCGGCAAAGGAGGCACAGCCCCCTCCCTGGCCCTGGGGACTCACTCACAAAGGCCGTTCTTGCCCAGGGCTCGGCTCACGTTCCCCACCTCGCCCAAGTTGAGGGCCTGCCCAGACTCACCTGCGGTCCTCGCCTGGGCCTGTCTCCAGCTCCTCCCTCCCTTGGTCCCTTCCTGAAGGGACAGGGTGTGAGGTCAGAGGGCCCCAGCCCCTGGGGCCCCACTTGCCACCCTGGGGTTCATTCACCCCGCCCAGGGCCTTCCCTCCAATGCAGGTTGGGGCTGAGGGAGGCCATCAGGGCAGACGGAAGACGGGGTGCCTAGACCCTACAGCTCCAGCCTGTGAGGAATCAACGTACCAGAGTTCTGATGGGGAAACTGAGGCACAGCAAATATGTGACACTCAGCAGGCACCTTTCCACCCCCTCACCCCAGCTTTGCCTGGAACCCATCTCTCCCCCGAGCCCGCACCTGGCCCCGCCAGCACGCCCTTGTGGTGCACAGCCCCTTCCCCCAGCACTCACGTGCACGTGCGCACAGACACACACACACACACACAAACGGGCACTGTCCTACACAATCCTGCCCAGCCTCCACGGGCCCCTTTCTCCTGAAGCCCCTTTCTTTCCTTGCACTGGAGGCTGGCTCCAGGACAACCTGGCATTCCCCCGCCAACTTGCTGCTTTCCCTTGCTAATTACTCAAAATATTTCCGAAGGGTGCGCACACTGCAGGGCCAGGCGGGTTGGGGCCTTACAGAGCTCAGGAGGCAGCCCATCCCCTTCCCACTGCTTGCTGAGGAGGCTGCCCCAACCTCCCTCTGAGACTCCCTTCACCCCCTAAGCAACGACTCCCTCCCTCTCCCCACCACCCTCCGGCCTTCCTGCCCACGCTCCCCAGCACTGGGGGAACATGGGGGCTCCAGCCTCTCCACTGGTCCCCAGGCTCAGCCTCCAGCCCCCGACAAAAGGGGTACACCCTGGATTGACAGGTGGGGCCGGTCACTGTCCCTCCTCCTCACCCTCTGCCTGGGCCCATGCTGGGGGAAGAGGGGCAAGGTCAGGGGCTGGCAGAACTGCCTGCCAGGTAAGGAAAGGCTGAAGAAGCTTCTGGCTGTCAGGAAGAATCCCCAGGAGCTCCTGAAAATCCCTATGCTTGGGACTAGCGTCTCTGGGGCTGGGACCCAAACACTGGCACTTTTAAGGGTCCATGGATGCTGCCAACGAGCAGCCAAAGGTAAGAGGGGGCTCCGAAGCGGCCACAACACAGGGCTTCACACACCCTTTCAGCAGGCAGCGTTTGGGGGTTGGCGGTGGAGGAGGCGGGAAGCGTGAGTGGATCCTGTCCCTCCTATTCATCCCTGCCCCGGCCCTTGGCTGGGTGGCTTTTTGAAAAAACGTTCAGTGACTCCGTATTTATTTAGAGATTCGATGTAATCCCAGTCAATATATATTTTGCGCCCTTAACAGTAAGTTGCAGACAGGCTGCCCCATTAGCACTAGATACTTTAGTGTGTGTTTCCTTAGAACAAGGACACGCCTCCATAATCCCAGTACCACCATCACAATCAGGAAATGAACACTGACCTGGTAATCCCATGTAACCGCA
This sequence comes from Mesoplodon mirus, assembly GCF_964341445.2. Taxonomy (NCBI): domain Eukaryota; kingdom Metazoa; phylum Chordata; class Mammalia; order Artiodactyla; family Ziphiidae; genus Mesoplodon; species Mesoplodon mirus. Next base: position 30,018,686 of record NC_138994.1, read on the forward strand.
GACCCCCTTCACGTCTTGCACATCACCCCAGGAATGCTCCTCTCCATTCCAGCATCCCAATCCAGGACCCCATGTTGCACTGAGTTGTCCTTTCTCTTTTGCCCTGTGTGGCTTTGAGTCCATGACTCAAGCTCTCTGGGCAGGTTTCGCATTTCCTTTGATCTCCACTTTTGAGGTGAGAAGCCCTTCAGCCACTTCACCCTCAGGTGTGGTACAGTCCCGTCCCAAAGCAAGAAGCCAGCTTGCTGTCTCCTCACTTTCCACCTCTTCCCTATCCTCCCTCCCCCATGTATGGCCAGCCAGGAAAGGGATGAGGGGCAATGTTCAGGAACTCAGTGTTTGGGGACCCTCGCCGTCTGCCCACGGGACAGGCCACCCCCAGCTCCAGTGACGGGAAGGCCCCCGGGATGGGATTCCATGCTGGCCTGAAGCAAATGCGCCAGGCCTCCTGAAGAGCTGAGCTGAGGGCAGGAAACACTCTTCTCCCCGCCTCTGCCCCCCTCAACATACTGGGGACCCAGACTTGAAGAAGGAAGGTCATGTCCATGGTGTCCTCCCAGATCAGCACCGACACCGTCTCCTCCATGTCCGGCTCCTACATCGCCCCTGGCACGGAAGAGGACGGGGAGGCTCTCCCCTGCCCCCGGGCCGCCAGCAGGACCCCCTCAGAAGAAGGAGACGTAAGAGAGGAGCATGGGATCGCCCTCGCCGCTCTGCTCTGCTCTGTACTCGAGTCCCAAGGAGCTCAGTCCAGGGCCTGCCAGGGAGATCGGCAAAGCCCCCCAGTGCTCGGGAGGGGAGCCCTGGAAAACACGGTACCGGGTTGTTGAATCAAAGACTCCCTCAGATGTGATCTTCCATGTGGCACCACTTCTGTCCTGAGGACTTGGTTTGCGTTTGCTACCAGGCGAGCTGGGTAGGAGAGCCGGTGGCATCTGCACCTTGACTTTTGTTGCTCCTTTGCAGGTGACGCCAGCGGCGTCTCCAGACTGCAACTTTGCGGGCCTCGTCGCCACCGCTGAAGAGCAGGATGCAGAGGTAAGAGCAAGATGGACGCTGGTGCCCCTCCCCGGTCAGAGGGACTGCCGGCACTGGCACCGGATGCAAATAGGATGGGGGCTCTTCTGGAAGAAGCCTTCCAAGGTGGTGCACTTGGATCTGTTAGAGGCAGGGTGCAGAGCAGAGGGACTGTCCGGTTAGCAGAGGGCGCTGGTCTCAGCGTAATAGGCGTGGGGTGAGTTCCAGAGGGAAGTCTTCCAGGCCAGACTCTTGAGAGGGTGTTTGTCCTCCAATTCACTTAGTATTTACCTGGCACAGGCATCTCACATGTTCCTGGCACTGGGGGACACAAAGACCGAGTGACATGGCTTTTGCCTGCCCACACCCCCAATCCACCCATCCCACCCATCCCGGAGCTCCATCTGATGGAGGAATCAGAGTTATAACTCAGCGTGAGAAGTGCTCTGACGGAGGTGTGCCTGAAGTATATGGAATGCCCAGCTCCCAGTGGGGACTCTACAACTTTCTCTTGAGCCAGATGTTCTCAAAGGAGTATCTGGATGGGATTGGGGATCCTAAAGGGTTCCTGAAAGTTTTATGTTCTCACGGTTTGCTTTTTCATTTGACAACATTGATTTCCACCTGAGAGAAACAGTGTGAGCTAAACTATGACCAAGGCTGTTCCTGACAGTCCCAGGGTCCCTCTGTAAGGTGCCTCAGACCTGGTCCCTCTGGAACGTGCCTCAGACCTGGTCCCTACGGGCCGATCCTGCCTCGCCAAGCAAAATCTGCCTCTGCTGGGCCTCCCAGCCATCTCACACGGACAGGAAATGTATGGATACCATGAGGGTGATTAGTTCTGTCTTCTGACCATCAGTAGACTCATTTCACTGCTTTATGGACTCACAGTGCCTTCCTTCTGTCCTAGGGAAATGAGGTTCTAGAAGAAGAGGACGGATCACCCACACAAGAAGATGGTAAAAGACCTGGTCTTTTGCTCCCTTTTATTATATTTCTCTCCCGGGTATTCTCTGAAGGGTACAGAAAGGGGCACTGGTGTGACTTGGTGGCACTGCTCAAGGGTGTGGCTTTGGGGAAAGGTTGTCTTCTTGATGGAATATCAAAGCAAGCAGGGTATCTGAGGACCTCAGCAGCCTTCCTGGCTCTTTCTGGGCCTCTGAGCCAAGGCTGCAGAAGACACATGGAGTTCTCCATCTACGTTGAGTAGATCCTGAAGCTTCTTGGGCAACTGCCATCACCTTCCTTCCTGCTTCAGCTTCTCAGCTGAGTCTCACAGAACTGCTCTAGCAGCCCCAAAGTTCAGCTGCAGCAGGAGAACAGCTTCCTCCCCTTGGGGGAACCGACTGTTAGGCAGTAGGTTTTCCTGCTTTAGTGAAGAAAACGGCTGATGTTACAGTAGCAGAAGGATCACAGCCCTGGCGGCACAGCAAAGGTGAGGTGAAGAGACGTTAGCAGCTCAGCGTACACTAGTGTTTGTAGGCTATTGGAACGAGTCTCTTTACCATCATTCAGGCCTCAAGTAGATATATTTTTTTAAATTGGAAGAGTTGGTTTACAATGTTGTGTTAGTTTCTGCTGTACAGCAACGTGAATCAATTATACATATACATATATCCACTCTGTTTTTAGATTCTTTGCCCATATAGGCCATTACAGGGTACTGAGTAGAGTCCCCTGTGCTCTACAGCAGGTCCTTATTAGTTATCTATTTTATATATAGTAGTGTGTATATGTCAATCCCAATCTCCCAATTTATCCCTCCCCTCCCTTGCCCCCCGCCATAACCATAAGTTTGTTTTCTACACCTGTGACTCTATTTCTGTTTTGTAAATAAGGTCAATCATATCTTCAGTCGGAAGAATTTGGTTTCTAGTAAGCCGAGAAGCGAAGGAACGACCTACATATAGAGCAAGGAAGTGGCGGGGGGGGGGAGGGTAGGCGAGCTGGGAATCCCACCTGGGATTGTAGGACCAGGCGTCCCAGGAACCGGTGTCTCTTCCGTCTGCTCCTCTGAGGTGCCTCCACCGAAGGGCAACCTCCAGAGCAAACCTGGATCCCAGCCTGGATGCAGATGTCATGCTAGTCGCTTCTGCTTTGGCCATGGCAGTTGCTTGGGGGGTTGTGTGGTGTGCAGGGGGTGCGCATGTGCACATGACCACTCTCTCCTGGCAAAGTAGTGCCGGAGGAGGGGTGGTCGCCCAGGCTGTGCCTCTGCCGCACGCGCACGCCAACCAAGCCGGGGTTGGGCGCTACCTCTCCTCGGTTGATGTCTTCAGGGCGCAAGGCTCTGAGTTCTCCATTGTGATTGTCGTCCCCAGTAGAATATTTGCTTCTAAAAGGCACAGGGCAGTACGTGGTTTCCGCCTGACATTCCATATGTGGTTTCCACCTGACATGCTGTACACAGTAGATGTATGTTTCTTCCTCTCCCTTTCACCAAGGAAAAAAAAACCGGGTGGGGGCTTGAAAAAATAACATCTAAAATTGTCCCCTTCCCATCTTACACGACTGTAGGTTTCTGGTCAGCCCCTTAAAACATCTTCAGAATAGAAAATTAAGTCTCAAAGAAAATAAATCATAATTTTGCAAGCAATGCGATTCTTTGATTTGAGGTGCAAAATTACGGGACCAAAGAGCTTTAATTGCCATTTTATGTATTAGTCATTTCGCAGAGCCTTGTGGTCATAAACACACCTCACGTGCACCGACAGACACAGGCCTGAGCCCGGGGTCACTTCCCCCGTGGCTCTCCTAGCTCTTCCAGCCTGGCTTAGGCTCTGCTCTGGGCCCGGGTCTGCGTGTCCGAATCCCACAGACCTCCCCAGGGTCTGATTTCCCTGGAACGAAGGCTGGAAAGGGGCCAGTTAAGGAAACAGAGCAGAACAGAGCGAGAACACAAACGTACCCACGCAGTTTCCTTTATTGTCCTCTCTCCCCACTTAATTATTGTCTTTTTTTTAACATATGATTTGATGTTTTTTGTCTCCATCCTTAAGATTTTTATTTTAAGGACAGCAAAGCAGAGAAAAACACAGCCAGGTCCTCTCTAACTGCCTTAACTCCGTTAGAGGCCAGAGGACATTCGCATTTCTAGGTATGGAGTGTGACAATAACAATGACTTTGACATCGCCAGCATGAAAGCACTGGACAATAAGCTGTGCTCTGCGGTCTGCTTACCCGGTGAGTGGCAGTCTGCTGAACATGAACTTGGTGGGAGACGCTCCCCTGCTCGCACCCCTGCTCTCACACTGGGACACCCATCTCCTGCCCTGCAGTTCCTGCAAGAAGGCATGGGCTTTGCTAAGGTGCTGGGAGCCAGTTGCTGAAAGGAAGTGAGGCAGCCTTGGGAGAGTCCTTGGGCAAAGAGCGACTCTGCTCTAAGCGAATCTATTTGGGCATGGAGAAAGGCACAAAAATACCTCCAAAGCCTTCCGATTTGACCTGACCGTGCCCACTCCATCATGATCTTGCAGATCCCATGGCAGGGGGCCTGGTCTTGTTTCCATCAACAGGCAGTTTAAGGCAGACACGGCCTCTGTGATAAGGTCTTGGAAAGAGAGCCTGAGCCCTTGAAAAGGGAACCTGTAGCCACTCAGAGGAGAGTGTTTAGTTAGGATCAGAGAGGAATTTCAAAGCCAGCATTTTATAGACTAGCTCTGTGACCCAGTGAGCCCTGGGCTACCACCAGTTGCCTTGTGCTCCCTAGATTTGGATCCCAAAGGAACAATCAGGGGTCGAGGGTAACTCTTCTCCCTGGAGCCCTAACTCTATAAATTCAATCAGGGCCATCAACGTGCCCCTTATTCCTTCTCATGACACTAAACTGAATCCAGGATGAGTTCTCAGGAGGAGCCCACCTGTCAGTCACACTCTGGGCACTGATGTCTCTCTGCTCCATGCTCACCAAGGGCTTCACCAACCATGGCTCTAAAGCCACGTCTTGCCTGGTGGACTAGGTCCAAATTGCCCCTCCTTGGTTCACAGCAGAGACTGCCTTCATGTTGCGTGGTCTGTAATCTCTTAAACATGCCCTGGACATGTTTAAGCTTCAGGACAGCCAGGTCCCGTCATGGGTCCATTGCTTTACTCTCTTTGCAACATGGTTACAGGTGCTGGAGGGACACAAACTCCTGTGGTTGCCACTCTCCATCAGCTTGCAGAAGACCCATGTACTCACCCCTCTGGCCCCATGCAGGCTTGTGGTGGAGGAAGCCGTAATCCCCAGAGACGCCTCCCACAGCCTTCCCAGGGGCTCTCCGGTCCCTTCCCACTTAGCGTTGACCCAGCCAGGCTTGGGCCAGAGTGGCTGAGGTCCAGGGTACACTTCACTTCCTGCCTTCCCACTCTTTACCTGGCTTCTGTCTGTCCATTTGTTTCTCATGTCTTTTTGCCAAATGTACGTCTGTCTGTCCAGTTTGTTTATTTTGAAACTCATTTAGGTTACCCAGACTTCGTGTGAAAGTTCATGTTCACCCACACCCAACCCCAAGCTTGCTGGGCGCACGCACATCCGAGGGGCCCTCGCTGAGGCTTCCATTCCTAACTGGCAAGAGCCTGTATTTAATATGCTGAAATTTTCCAGGAAAAATAAATATCTGTGAGACTAGATTAATCCCTGTTCCACAAAAGTGGGGATGCTTCGGTGGCAAAGGTTACAGGCAGGATTTGTTTTGGTCACTAGTTGGGGAAGATGCCATCTCTGCCCTCATTCCGCCCTGAGTCTGTGGCAGCTGTGCCGGCCAGCCGCTCACTGGGCTTCAAGAGAGGAATCTAGGCTCCTGCCTCCCCGCAGTGGCTCCCCACCAACCCCCGTGTTTGGCAGAGAGAGCTCCTGGGAATTGTTTTAGCCGCCCATGCTGGTGGAAACTGACCCCAGGCCTTGTGCTTCCTCCTCTCCCTAACTCCTTCGGGCCAACCTGCTGGTGGATGTTTATTCCACTCTGGGATTGCGGCAGGAGAGCGAGGCCTGGAAGGAAAACAATGCCTGGGCTTCTTTACGGTGATCTCGGGAGCCAGCCATTCTCAGATTAAACTGGCTTCACCGTTCAGGCCAGACATGAAACCGAATGACAGTGGCGCCTGCCGGGAGAGGGAGTTGAGGGTCGCATCGTAGCCTCACCCTGAGGTCTCAAGGGCTCTTACGAGAGAAGGAAAGTGCATCTGCTCTCTTGGTAAAATGTTTCTCGGGTTCTGCTGTTAGCGTCACACTGGTAGTAAAGAGCTGGGGAACTCTCTGGAAGAATCTGTCAGGTTAATGTCAGGTTAATGACAGGAGCATCCACTGTGGTAGGTCCCATGGAATCAACAGACCTCACCACGCTCAGCTGTAAGTTCAAAGTTCCTTCCTATGACTGAGGTGCCTCAGGCTGGCTTGGCCATCAGGACAGCTTCTCAGGCACTTGGTCTCCCTCTCCACACTGTTTCCCTCCCCACACGGATGCCACTCGCCTCACGGAGTGCCCACAAGGAGGGAGCCCGGGGAGCACCCCATGGTCCACCCTCCCCAGGCCCACAGGTGCTCTGCCAGGAGCCCCAGCTCGCGGCAAGGATGGCTCAGGTCCCCATCCTCGCTGCTCTCATCACCCTTGTGGGAGTGATGTTGAGAAAGCACCTGTGTCATTCCAGCACCTCTTCCGCTAAGAAGCCTCTGGGTCTTCTTTGGCCCCGAGACCAAGGTGGGGGGGCGATGGTATGTTCTGAGATTGTTCTGCAAGGTTCTCAAAGGGAGGAAATCTGAGTTGACCATTGTAGGTGATGAGCTGACTATAATCGCGAGGCCATGCTCGGTAGACGGGGCCCCAAGGAACCTGATGGAGTATCACACAGGCGTCAGGATAGTGGCCAGGGGACCAGTGACAATTCTGTGAAAAGGCTCTGGGTGGTGTGATGGGAAAAAGCAAAGATAATTTGAGTTTATTAGTGGAAATACAAATGTTTTTGTTTTGTTTTGTTTTGTTTTTTGTGGTACGCGTGCCTCCCACTGTTGTGGCCTCTCCCGTTGTGGAGCACAGGCTCCGGACGCGCAGGCTCAGCGGCCATGGCTCACGGGCCCAGCCGCTCCGTGGCATTTGGGATTTTCCCGGACCAGGGCACAAACCCTTGTCCTCTGCATCGGCAGGGAGACTCTCAACCACTGCGCCATCAGGGAAGCCCGATACAGATGTTTTTAAATGATGGCATTGGACAGGAGTGGGCATACCGATGAAATCTAAAAGTACTTATGGAGGGAATTCCCTGGCCGCCCAGTGGTTAGGACTCAGCACTTTCACTTCAGTGGCCTGGTTCAATCCCTGGTCGGAGAACTAAGATCTTCCAAGCCACTGTGCAGCCAAAAAAAGAAAAGTACTTATGGAGACCTGAAATAAACCAAGACTAAGACGCCACTAGGAAGGCTTATGCTTCGCAGATACTAAGGAAAAATCGGAATTAACTTTCTCTTTTCTTGGAGAGAAACTCTACAAGATGGTGGAACTGTTACAGATCTTAAATTTAATTAGTGGCTGGGTAGAGGCAGGAAAGAGGTGTGTGGAATCCCCCTAGATGTGCTCCCCAAATCTGCCTCTAGAGGTCTCTTCACTCCCCCGTTTCTGAGCCTGAGGAGGGAATTAAGTGGGAACCACCTTTCTCTACCTCCCGGGAAGGATTTTGAATCTCCAGGCTCCCTTTTCTGGCTGAGGGCTGGACAGAATGGTAGCACTCGCTCAGGAAGTCCTCCTGCGCCTTCCAGGCTTACCTTCTGCATCCAGGATGCACGGAGCAGCAGGGTTTCGCCGAGGGTCTGGCAGAAGCCTTTTTAGAGGAAAGAGAACCACCGACTGTACCAAGAAGCTGGGGAGATCAGAGACTTCAGGTCTGAGTCTTCAGGCTGTTTCAGAAGGAGCCAGTTTTCAGCCCTGGCTCAGAATCTGGACCGGTGGTGTTTGTAGCAAGGACTCAAGAATTCAGAGCCAGGCAGCCTGGCAGCCAGTGGTGGTGGCGGCGAGGCTGCGGCAGTGTTTTGATTTCACTTTGTGTGTGTGTGTGTGTGTGTGTGTGTGTGTGTGTGTGTGTGTGTCTTCTCTCCTGTTTACCATTTGCTTTTGGTCGTTCCTACCAAACAGCCACAGTTCCGGAGTCCTGCCCATTAAACACAGAGGAATAAGTATGAGATCTACCAAATTATATAAAATGAAGGAACAACTTATTTCATCTGGGGGTTCCTAACTTAAAAGCGCAATCTTGCCTGCTCTGCATCCTGTCACCCTTAGAGGGGAAAAGCACTGTGGACCCATGTGCCGGACTCCGGTAACCCCAGGGAGTACAGATCCCCGCATTCCGTCTGGCTGTGAGAGATACCTAAACATTTCCTGTCCCACTCACTCCCCTTCCCCTGGGGTCCACCTCCACAAGACTATTATTAGAGCCTTAGGGCGGATTAGCACACCAGGACATTTATGGGTATACACAATTTATACCCGCTGAATCCTAGTGTTTCTGCCATTAAAGGGTTTCGTGTCTTGGGCTGGCCTAAACTGAAGCTGACGCCAGACATTTGTGAGTGGCCTCCCTCAAATGTGACACAGTGAGCCTCACGCCCACCCTCCAGGGTCAGCCGGCTCCGTCCACGAACTGAGCCCTCTGAAGGGCATGGCTCTCGGCTCTGCCCTGGAGGAGATCACCGTGTGCTGGAGGATCCAGCAATTTCCACACAGCATGAGAAATGGGGTGGTGGTACGGGCCAGTGGGGGAGCACTTCGGAGCACGCTGGACCCCATCTGGCTTCAGGGGGGGCCTTCTGGGGGCAGGTGCTGGAAGAGGCAGCTCAGCAGTCCTCGGCCAGAGAATGGAAGGCTTTCCCCCAACTCAGGGGGTTAGGGCTTCATCCTCTCCCTTCAGAAGGGGCATCTCGCTGCACTGGGGGGACTGAATCAGATGGAGTCATTCTGTGGGCTGGGAGGACGACTTGGGGGAGATGAGTGTAGCCTGAACAAGGCCTGGGGGGCGGATGGTTTTCGCGCACATTCTGTGAGTCAGGCGCCCTGCTCACCACTCTTCCATGTCACCTCGCTTAGTCTCACGGCATCCCTGGGGTGTAAGTACTTGTCTCCCATCTGATGGATGGGAAAACCAGGGCTCCAAGTACAGTGACCTGCCCAAGGTCACACAGTCAGTACGTTACAAGCTGGGGCTGTATCCCGGTTTTCTGACTACAGATTTAGACCTTACTAGAGCTTGAACAAGCAGGAGGTCAGGATGGATTGGATACAGAGCATGAAGGAGAGAGAAGCACCAAGAGTGGGTTTCCAGCATGGGCAGCGGGTGCTTCTCGTGCAGGAACTGCAGGACAAGGGGGGAAGATGATGAGTTTCGTGGATGGTACCCGGGGGACCCCAAAGCTCTGGAGCTAATGTCTCCTGGGGTTGGTGGCACCAGCTGATAGCAACTCTCGGTGGGCTGTTCGGGTGCAGACGGAGAGGAACAGCTGTCACTCTGTTCTCTGCCATGCCATTTGGTCCCTGGCACCCTGCTGGGCAGCCAGTCCCTTCCTGCCCCACCCTGGCCCCCACAGCAAACACTAACTCTGAGCCCAAATTAACACACTCTTCTCCCTCCCCTTCACCTCCTCCTGCTCTCGTGAAAGTCTCAGCCAGACTCAGTTTCTTTTCCTGGTCCGCTGTAACACTTAGGCAAACTTCAAGACCAAATAAAGATACAAAGGTGGATCCTACGGCAAGCTCACAAAACAAGGACCATCCTGCATGTCCCTCCATCAGTGGGCCACAGTGGCCATGACTGTCCCTCGCCCAGTGGACGCCACTGCTCCCAAGTTTCACGTGCTGTGGTTTGCACCCTGTGGGAGTTCCAGCTAATGCGCATCTTGCCAGCTTTCGTGCCAAACTCCCGGACTGTCCTGCCAGAGACACCATCTGCACCAAACCAAAGGTCCGGTAACCTTCCTTTCCTCTTCTCAGGTGCCTGGCAGGCTGACGACAACGTGGTCAGTCGTCGGAACACGCAGCGCAGACGCCCATCTTCTGGCAGCCTGGAGGACCCCGAGAACAGGCTCTGCGTGTGGGATCCTTTGGCCATCTGAGAGCCTTAGCCCCTGTACCAGGGCTCTCCTCCCGTTCTCACATCCCATCCTGGCCTCATGGCACCACTGACCTCCTGGGCATCCTCAGCCAGACACACGGAGACTTTTTAGACCCACGTGAAAGCTGGATGCTGAGGGCACCTGACCCTTCTCCCAGACTCATCTTCTTCCGCAACCGTGATCCTTCCCCTCTCAGAAGGGACTGGAAACCTCTTTTCTCCTTGTGGGATAAAGCCACTCGAACTGCAGCTCATGAGACCCTTTGCAGAGATCTCTGGAATGTTTCCACTGTATCTTGATCTTCAGGTGGAGCTGTGGTGTACAGACTGGTTATTTCTTTTGTATCTTTTTTTTTTTTTTTCTCCTTAGGAGGTAGACCAAGAAGACTCAAGAGTTTGGGTGACTTCATTACAAACACCCATCTGGCATTTTCTAGTCTCTGGGACATCATAACCAATCTGAGACCTGCAGATTGGGGTGGCGTTGGGGGATGACTCCTGTGAGAAGGGAAAGCCATATTGCACTGTAAGTGGGGTTTCCCTCAAAATGCATTAGGAGCTCCTCTCTCAAGGACAAGAAGCAGTGGCAACCACCAGAAGGTTGGTTGGGAAAACAGTTCTTGCTTCTGGTAGCAGAGGCTATGCCTCGTGTGTCTGCTTAGGAAGGAGGCCTTGAATCTGAGAACCCCTCAGTTACATGATGACCTACCGGGGAGTTCTTTATGATCAGGTGCACTCAGGAAGGCCTGGGGCTCCATCCTAAGGTGACACTGCAAAGGCATTTTTGACCGCCTCTATGTACCAGGCACTTGTTAGGGACTGTCGTATATTATCACGTTTCATCACCACCGCCCTGTCAGGTGGCATTCTTACCCCTGCTGCCCCCGTCTCCACCCCGCTTTTCTGAAAGAGTTGAAGAAAGAAGCTGAGAGAGGGGTGGACCGGTGGTTCTCATTTGGTGCCCAGGAACCCCAAAGGAGGTTGGGGGAAGGGCTGAGCTGGGGTCAGTGGTGGTCTGGGAGGCTCCCCATCCCACCGGTTTTCCTCCCCTGTCCTCCAGATCAGCTGAGCCTGATGGGGGGAGCCGGAGGTACTGCCTTCCATAGGCTCATCAGAGATTTAGAGATATTGTTCAAATCACATGTCCACCCCACCCCAGTCCAGTGTAGGCATATAAATAACAGTCTGAAACAGCAAGACCGTAAGCTGTTGGCTGTTCGTCTCTCAACACTAGTGTTATCAATGGATTCCTCATAGCTCTCTGATAGATGCATTGTCTGCTGGCTTTTGGAAGAGGTGGTTAGTTAGTGGAGCATGAGATTGAGAAGCAAAGTGGGATCCAACAGTTTGTGAGGCTGAGATGTGACAGAGCCCTAGGCTATGCCCACCATGATGGCCTGAATTAGTAGTTGGAATTGTTGCCCTAGAGGAACTTTTCAGGGTCCTTCCCAAGGCCTCAAAGAGAGCCCAGTGCCGGGGGATCTTTTGCACCTCCTGTGTGGCTGCCTTGTGCCGTCAGGTGCGTGGTGACCCTCACTGCCTGGTGGTTGTGGTTCACATCCTGCCCTGGGGGTGGGCAGGCGGAGGCCTGTGGTCCTGACAGACACTACATGAGCCAAGCCAAATCTCAGCTTCTGCCTTGAGTTCCGGTGTCCACCCGCTCTGAAATCCTGCAGTGGGCTCTGCTGTTTCAGACCCCTGTTAATGTCCTTTCTTTCCCCGAAACATTCTTACAGACCCTTTCATATTGATGATTCCAGCAATAACCACACTTCCTGATTTCCTTGAAATCTGAGCCCCAGAAGCACTAGGGAAGGGGACTCTCCCTGAGCCTGGGGTGGTGGCATACAGATCCACCTCCTCTCCCGGCAGGTAGTATTCAGAGTGTGGTGTTACCTGAGATGAAGGAGATGTAGGTAAACAGTCGCCACAGTGGCCAGGAACCCTAAGAGGAAGCCATTGTCTTCACCCTTTCTGGAGGGTCTGTCTTCTCCCAGGAAGAGGCTCAGAGAGATTCCTCAAGGCCTTGGTTCCATAACCAAGACATAGCCGGGTGAGAAGTGGCCCTTCACTCCTGTTTCTCAGACAGTTCCTGCTCTCTCCCCCATCCCCGCACCTCTTTGCCCTCATTTAGCTCTTTGGCGAGCAGAAATATCCCATCCAAAAGGGCTGGGATCAGGGAACAGGGCACAGAGCCTGGTCGGGGAACAGGACAGCCGCCCCAGTCATCATCTGGAGATGGTCATGTTGTTAGCAGTTGACCCACAGAGAATATGACGGGGCCTGGTTTCTCACACAAGGACACAGACTAACCGGAGGCCTGGGGTTCCTTCCTGCCACACTCAAGTCGGAGCTCACCTATGAGCTCACTTCCGGGTGGTGTGGTGATCCCAGCCTTCTCACAGAGCCCTTTTTCCTTCTCCTCCCCAGTCCCATCCTACCAGAGGCCATGCCAACGCTGGGGCGTCTCCTGGGCACGGATCCACACACGTTAAGCCATCTCACCTGGGGAAGGTTTTTGTCCTGTTCACCTGACCTTGGCATGCTGCTTGCTCACTGTGCTTTAGGATCTGCACACCTAGTGTGTGTAAATATGTGTGTACTGTTGTGCCATCTGTGTACCCCTCACTCCCTGGAGTACACTCATGGGCACACTACAGTGGGGACGTCAAGGATGCAATATTTATGGACTGCTGCATGATTCTTAAAAATGAATAAAACTGTTCACGAGGGAAGAAGAGGTGTTAACTGCGCAGTTGGCTTATTTGTGAAAGTTGCTGTCCGACTTTCTCCAGCACGCTTTTAATACTTTGACTCAATAACAACTCACACTGCAGAAATATAGAAGATCATGAGAGATTACTACAAGAAACTCTATGCCAAGAAAATGGACAACCTGGAAGAAATGGACAAATTCTTAGAAATGCACAACCTGCCAAGACTGAATCAGGAAGAAATAGAAAATATGAATAGACCAATCACAAGCACTGAAATGGAAACTGTGATTAAAAATCTTCCAACAAACAGAAGCCCAGGACCAGATGGCTTCACAGGCGAATTCTATCAGACATTTAGAGAAGAGCTAACACCTATCCTTCTCAAACTCTTCCAAAATATAGCAGAGGGAGGAGCACTCCCAAACTCATTCTACGAGGCCACCATCACCTTGATACCAAAACCAGGCAAGGATGTCACAAAGAAAGAAAACTACAGGCCAATATCACTGATGAACATAGATGCAAAAATCCTCAACAAAATACTAGCAAACAGAATCCAACAGCACATTAAAAGGATCATACACCATGCTCAAGTGGGGTTTATTCCAGGAATGCAAGGATTCTTCAATATACGCAAATCAATCAATGTGATACACCATGTTAACAAATTGAAGGAGAAAAACCATATGATCATCTCAATAGATGCAGAGAAAGCTTTCGACAAAATTCAACACCCATTTATGATAAAAACCCTGCAGAAAGTAGGCATACAGGGAACTTTCCTCAAGATAATAAAGGCCATAAATGACAAACCCACAGCCAACATTGTCCTCAATGGTGAAAAACTGAAACCATTTCCACTAAGATCAGGAACAAGACAAGGTGGCCCACTCTCACCACTCTTATTCAACTTAGTTTTGGAAGTTTTAGAAACAGCAATCAGAGAAGAAAAGGAAATAAAAGGAATCCAAATTGGAAAAGAAGAAGTAAAGCTGTCACTGTTTGCAGATGACATGATACTATACATAGAGAATCCTAAAGATGCTACCAGAAAACTACTAGAGCTAATCAATGAATTTGGAAAAGTAGCAGGATACAAAATTAATGCACAGAAATCTCTGGCATTCCTGTACACTAATGATGAAGAATCTGAAAGTGAAATCAAGAAAACACCCCCATTTACCATTGCAACAAAAAGAATAAAATACCTAGGAATAAACCTACCTAAGGAGACAAAAGACCTGTATGCAGAAAATTATAAGACACTGATGAAAGAAATTAAAGATGATACAAATAGATGGAGAGATATACCATGCTCCTGGATTGGAAGAATCGATATTGTGAAAATGACTCTACTACCCAAAGCAATCTACAGGTTCAATGCAATCCCTATCAAACTACCACTGGCATTTTTCACAGAACTAGAACAAAAAAATTCAAACTTTGTTTGGAAAAACAAAAGACTCCGAATAGCCAAAGCAATCTTGAGAACGAAAAACGGAGCTGGAGGAATCAGGCTCCCTGACTTCAGACTACACTACAAAGCTATAGTAAGCAAGACAGTGTTTTACTGGCACAAAAACAGAAAGATAGATCAATGGAACAGGATAGAAAGCCCAGAGATAAACCCACACCCATATGGTCAACTTATCTTTGATCAAGGAGGCAGGAATGTACAGTGGAGAAAGGACAGCCTCTTCAATAAGTGGTGCTGGGAAAACTGGACAGGGACATGTAAAAGTATGAGATTAGATCATTCCCTGACACCATACACAAAAATAAGCTCAAAATGGATTAAAGACCTAAATGTAAGGCCAGAAGCTATCAAACTCTTAGAGGAAAACATAGGCAGAACACTCTATGACATAAATCACAGCAAGATCCTTTTGGACCCACCTCCTAGAGAAATGGAAATAAAAACAAAGATAAACAAATGGGACCTAATGAAACTGCAAAGCTTTTGCACAGCAAAGGAAACCATAAACAAGACCAAAAGACAACCCTCAGAATGGGAGAAAATATTTGCAAATGAAGCAACTGACAAAGGATTAATCTCCAAAATTTAAAAACAGCTCATGCAGCTCAATAGCAAAAAAACAAACAACCCAATCCAAAAATGGGCAGAAGACTTAAATAGGCATTTCTCCAAAGAAGATATACAGACTGCCAACAAACACATGAAAGAATGCTCAGCATCATTAATCATTAGAGAAATGCAAATCAAAACTACAATGAGATATCATCTCACACCAGTCAGAATGGCCATCATCAAGAAATCTAGAAACAATAAATGCTGGAGAGGGTGTGGAGAAAAGGGAACACTCTTGCACTGCTGGTGGGAATGTGAATTGGTACAGCCACTATGGAGAACAGTATGGAGGTTCCTTAAAAGACTAAAAATCGAACTACCATATGACCCAGCAATCCCACTACTAGGCATATACCCTGAGAAAACCATAATTCAAAAAGAGGCATGTACCAAAATGTTCATTGCAGCTCTATTCACAATAGCCCGGAGATGGAAGCAACCTAAGTGTCCATCATCGGATGAATGGATAAAGAAGATGTGGCACATATATACAATGGAATATTACTCAGCCATAAAAAGAAACGAAACTGAGCTATTTGTAATGAGGTGGATAGACCTAGAGTCTGTCATACACCGTGAAGTAAGTCAGAAAGAGAAAGACAAATACCGTATGCTAACACATATATATGGAATTTTAAAAAATGTCATGAATAACCTAGGGGTAAAACAGGAATAAAGACACAGACCTACTTGAGAATGGACTTGAGGATATGGGGAGGGGGAAGGGTAAGTTGTGACAAAGCGAAAGAGAGGCATGGACATATATACACTACCAAACGTAAGGTAGATAGATAGTGGGAAGCAGCCGCAGAGCACAGGGAGATCAGCTCGGTGCTTTGTGACCGCCTGGAGGGGTGGGATGGGGAGGGTGGGAGGGAGGGAGATGCCTGAGGGAAGGGATGTGGGAACAGATGTATATGTATGACTGATTCACTTTGTTATAAAGCAGAAACTAATAAAAATAAAATAAAAATAAAAACAATAAATACTTGGGAAGAAAAAAAAAAAAACTTTGACTCAAGACAAGCTGGACATGGAGGAGTGAGAGAGGGCAAGGGGTAGAGGGAAAGACATGTTTCTGGGTGGGAGCTGGTGTACCATCCCCCGGGCACAGCTCCTGCCCAGAGGCCTGATAAGGAGCCCTCACCTCCACCCACCCCCTTCAACCAGAGAACTTCCAACTGCAGCTCCTCAGTAATTGAAGAGCAGGAAAGCTGGTGACTGGAGGGAGGCTGGGGGAGGGGAGGAGGAAGGACCACAGTCCACCGTTAGTCCGTCACTTAAAGGCTGGTGAAATGAATGGGGCAAATGACCCCAGTCAAAGAATTTGGCAAGTCCACGGCTTTCCTGGGTTTCACCCAGCGGCTCTGTTTCCTCGGCTATCTGGAAAGGAGGGAGAGCACTTCCGAAGAAGCCTCTGGAATGTCAGCTTCTGGGAATCTTGCTGAGGACGGGGCGGGGAGGGAGCGCTTACCGGGAAACACTGGATTACCCTAGCCGCCTTGGGGTGCCTGCGACCGGGGCTGCGGTTTCTGCGGACCTGAGTGGCAGGTGGCATCGGAGAGTCAGACCTGCTTGCGGGCACCAAGACGACACTCGGTCGGGAGACCGGGACAGGCCGCAGAAACGTGAGGAAGGGCCACTCGCAGCCCAGAGGAGAGGAAATGAAAGCCCCAAGCATGCACCCAGCTCTGGCCGCCGCGCCACGGGCTGTGTCCCAGGAGCCGTCGCCACCTCTGAGCAGCCCAGATGGGAAGGGGGTGGGGCGGAGGACGGTTCCCGCGGCGAACTGCTCGCCAAGGGCCCCGGGGCCTCTGCGGGAGCGCCGAGCCGCGCGCCTCTCCGAGCCCTGCGCGGGGCCCTCGGGCGGGAATGCGCGGAGCCGGGACGCGGTGGCGGGTAGGGGGCTGGGTCGCGCGCGGGAGAGGGCGGCAGGAGGGAGTTGGAAGAGAGTTACCGCGTGAGAGAGCCGTTAAGAGCCCGCGGTCTCTTTGGAGATGCCCTGGCCAATGGCAGAAGCGGAAGCTGTTTATATGGGCGGGGCGTCGCCACGGCAGCAGGAGACGCCTTGCGAGCGGCTACTGAGTGCCGGTCCCCAGCCGCTGGCTTTCAGAGAGGCGCCGTCGGGCGTGAGTGGCGACGAGGATTGCTGGCTGGGCCCTCGAGCTGGGAGCAGAGAGCCGCGGTGAGGGTGGGCGGTGGGAGGAATTTCTTTGAGAAGCTTCCTTTGGCCCGGGCTGCGCTCTGAGCCAGGTAAGGGACGGGGAGGGCTGCAGGCCGTGGGAAGGGAGGGCGTCAGTACCAGCCCGCTCTCCCATCCGTCCCCGACGGAAGTGGTGGGCCCGGGGACTGACATCAGAGGCGTTTGGGGGACACTCACTTCCCGCCCCCTTATAACTCTCTGTATTGTTTCCTTCCTTCCCCTTGAGCCCCATCCTAATATCCCTTTTAAAAGATCAGACGACCTCCCCCGCCCCCCGACCCGTCGTACTGCCCTCCTGGACTCTCTCGCCCCATTTCCATTGGTTGTGGACGGAGAGAGGGGGGTTAATTCCCCGCTTTGAGGGAGAAAGGGGTGGCCTCGCATGCCCCTACACTATTCCCTCGTTGGGCTAATTAAGTCTCCTCTAAAAGATCCAAGAGGAAAAGAGCGAGGCGAACCCCGTGTGGGTCGGACTCCCGGGCACACCTTCTGTTTCCCAGACGTCGGCAGTAAAAGATCCTCCCCAGCTGCAGGAAGGATTTTAGTAAGAGCCTCCCCCCTCGCCCACACTCTCCCCTCGGGGGTGGGGAAAGAGGGCTCAGTTCCCGCTCTGGTCCCCGCAGGCACCACATTCCGTTTGGAGGAGGCTACCCCCGGATCGCGGGATGGAAGCCCGCTTCCGGGAGGCTGCGTAACTGAAGCCGCGGGAGTCAGCGGGCCGGAGAGCTCGGCGGCCACCCTCGGCTCGGCTCGTGGATGTTGACAGCCCCCTCGGAGAGTCGCCGCAGATATGGCGGAGAGCTGGCTACACGTCTCGGGAGCAGGGGCAGCGGAGGAGGCCGGACCGGAAGGCGGCCTGGAGGAGTCCAACGCCCTGAATGACAGCCTGACCAGCCTGCAGTGGCTGCAGGAATTCTCCATTCTCAACGCCGAGCTCCCCGCCCTGCCTTCGGGGGACACCGACCCCCACGGCTCCCACGAGCTGGCAGGCTCGGCCGAGCCGGGGTCTCCCCTGGCGGCGGACCCCGCCTGCCTGGGGCAGCCGCACACACCCGGCAAGCCCACGTCCTCCTGCACGCCGCGGAGCGCCCCCTCGGGGCTGCAGGCCTCGCCTCCCGACGACGTGGACTACGCCACCAACCCGCACGTGAAGCCGCCCTACTCGTATGCCACGCTCATCTGCATGGCCATGCAGGCCAGCAAGGCCACCAAGATCACCCTGTCGGCCATCTACAAGTGGATCACGGACAACTTCTGTTACTTCCGCCACGCTGATCCCACCTGGCAGGTAGGGAGGCACTCCCTCCCTCCCTCCCCATGCCCGCGCGGACTGGACTCACATCCCAGATCCGCAGGCCAAGTAGGCGCGGTACGGCCAGGGCCCCGAGAGAGGAAGGCCGTCCAGGAAGGACCTCAAGGGAGCCCAGTGCTTGGACTGCTGCCCCTTTGACTTCAGAGATGGAGGAGGGAGGATGTTCAGAGGGCTGCAGGGGTGCCGACATAGAGGTTCAAGTGGAAAGAACTTGTGACTCGTCCGGCAGGCTCAGCCCAAAGACCAGGGCTGAACTATGCGTGGACACAGCCCCCCAGGGTAGGTTGATGGACTGAGGGACACATTTTTGTCCCAAGTCCTGGAATTCCTTGACACTACCCTCCTCAAGGTCAGTTTGTCAGGGCCTGACTGGAGGCAGAGCATCGTTCCTGCCAGGCTCTGCATCCCGCCTGCTTTCAGTTGGCTGGAGGGGCTCTGGGAGGGGAGAGGGGCGTGCTGCAGGGTGTGAAGGCCATCTGTGTCCCAGTGGAAGGGCTACGGGGCCTTCCGAAAGCTGCTGTGCCAGCCCCCACCCCAAGCCCTCCCTAGTTTCCTGCCTACACTCCTCCCCCTCTTCTCATCAACCTCCCTGGGGGGACAATTACCTCAGCCACGTGCTTTCCACAGGGGCTCTTTCCTCCCACACTGGCTTCATGTTCCAAGTCTCCGGAACCTGGCACAGAGCAGCCAAGGGGCCCAGACCACCATGTAAACCTCCCAGTCTTGCCAGGGGGCACTACTCACCTGCCGGCCCCACCCACCAGGCCCCAGACCCCTGTGCCCCAGCGTGGTTTGGACTGTGCACCCAGGCGTGAACAAGGCAGGATGGTGATTCAGGCTGGGCCCTCAAGGCCCTGAGCCTCTTCGACCATCAGGATCAGGGGCTACGTGGGGACAGAGACCCTGAGGATGCACAGATCCTTCCCTGTGGCACAGGTCACAGGATCAGAGTTCCTGTGATCACAGCTAGTCCACGATTGCTTGGGCCCTGACCCTGGGGCAGGTACCATTTGTAACCTTGGTGAGAAAGCAGAGACCCTCCACTACCCCCCACCCTACCCCAAGCCTGAGAGGCCCCAGGAATGAGCGCTATGCTCTTGGCTGGGTAATAATCAACTGAGGCCTCAGAGCCTGGGGTGGGAGGAGGGGGACATGGTGGGTGAGGGCCCAGGCCAGCAGTCGGCTCTAGAAGCAAGGAAAGTCATCACATCCTCCTACACTTCATCCCCCCCCCCACAGACACACACCCTCACACCCACTCACTCATTTCACAAACAGAGAAGGCCAGCCAGGCCCAGGCAGAGGGAGATGGCCGTCTAGGACCTGGGGGAGCCAAGGCCTTTGACCAGAGGCCGCAAGCAGCGGGGTAAGGGAGGGAGGGCAGGACAGGCTGGCACTGAGAGCCACCCTGCGGCTCAGGGCTCGGATGACTGAGCAGGCAGATATCCTGGCCAAAGGGAACAAAAGACCCCGACAGCACTCCCAGCTCCTGGTGCCCCGTGGCTGGTGTCCCAGAGCCTCCCGCTCGGAGCAGCGCCTCTGTCTCCCCTGCCCCCATCGGAGAGAAGGTGGTGGTGGGACTGGCAGTGGCGCTAGGAGCCCCCCATCACTGACCCCACCCACTCTCCCAGCTGTCTTCCTTCTCTCCTACCTCCCTGTGTCCAGAACTCCATCCGCCACAACCTGTCCCTGAAGAAGGGCTTCATCAAGGTGCCTCGGGAGAAGGACGAGCCAGGCAAGGGGGGCTTCTGGCGCATCGACCCCCAGTACGCCGAGCGGCTGCTGAGTGGGGCCTTGAAGAAGCGGCGGCTGCCCCCAGTCCACATCCACCCGGCCTTTGCCCGCCAGGCCGCGCCAGAGCCCAGCGCCGCCCCATGGGCCGGGCCACTGACCGTGAGCACCGAGGCCCAGCAGCTGCTGCGGGAGTTCGAGGAGGCCACTGGGGAAGCGGGCTGGGGTGCTGGCGAGGGCAGGCTGGGGCGTAAGCGTCAACAGCCACTGCCCAAGCAGGAGGCCAAGGTCCCGCGGCCCTCCAGCCCCCTGCTGCTGACCCAGGAGGAGCAGGGTGAGCTGGAACCCCTCAAGGGCAACTTTGACTGGGAGGCCATCTTGGACGCTGGCACGCTGGACGGGGAGCTGGGCACGCTGGAGACCTCGGAGCTGATCCCGCCGCTGAGCCCTGCCTCACACGGGGACGTGGACCTCACCATCCATGGCCACCACATCGACTGCCCTGTTACCTGGGGGCCTCCAGCGGAGCAGGCTACCGACAGCCTGGACTTTGATGAGACCTTCCTGGCCACATCCTTCCTGGAGCACCCCTGGGACGAGAGCACCCGTAGCTCCCTGCCCCCCGAGCCCCTCTTTGAGGCCGGGGATGCCACACTGGCCTCTGACCTGCATGACTGGGCCAGCCTGGGCGCCTTCTTGTAAGAAGCCAGGCCCTGCCCCACCTCCAGACAGCACCGAAGTCTGGGCCCAGACTGCCCCCCTCCCCGCCAGTGCAGGCCCATGGACACCCTACCGCCCAGGCAGGGGCTGGGCCAGCTCACCCCACCAGGCCACACGGCCCCCAGCCCAGGCCATCCTCAGATTCTAGTCCAGCAGGCTGAGAATTGGGGCCCAGGACCCAAATTGCTGCCTCCGCTCCCCAGCCCCCCATACACACAGTGTTTCATTGATCCACTTCTTCCCTGCCCCAGAGACACGCTAAGGGCCCTGCACTATGAGAGCTGCGGCTTGGAGGGGCCCTGGCCAAGCTGGAAACATCAGTGCAGGGTCCGCCCCAGAACACCTTAGCTTCCAAGCTTCTCTCTCTCCTGCTCTCCTCCCCAGGTCTCTATCCAGAGCAAGTTCCCAGGTACAACCAATGCTGATTAGGTGACTGCAAATGAACACCCAAGAGGCCTCTCCTGGCAGTCTGTGAGGAGGAGCTAGGCGGAGGGGGGAAGAGAGAGGAGACAGAAAGGAGGCCGGGGTGCCGGGTGGAGCCAGGAGATTTTCTAAGGCCTCTGGGATCTTCTGGCTTCATCCCTAGAGGTGGGGCAGAGGGTATGTGTCCCTAATCTTTGAGCCCAACTTGAGGCTGAGAGCAGCGGGGAGATGGGGATCTGGGGGTTAGGGGCTGGGGCAGCCAAGCTGCGGAGGGAAAGGGGACAGACAGACTAATGTAGTGAGTGTAGCTAGAGCTGAGGCTTAACTGGGAGGGACGCAGTGCTTGCTAGAACCACTGGGACCAGGAATGGGGGGATGGCCCCGTGCCCTTGCTTGCACTCCTGCAGGGGAGTGTCTTGCTCCACCATAAACGCCCTGGGCTGCATCCCACATCCACTCTCCTAACCCATCGGGCAATTTAACCTTTTTCATAGAAAGTGATTTACAATAAAAACATTTTTAAAAGTAAAGTTTTAAAAAGTCTCAAAATGGACCTGCTTGCAACTTTCTCTGGGGAAAAGCATGGGCCAGTTTTGGGGAGGCCACGGCCCAAGGGGGAATGGCTGGGAGGAAGATGGGGGGCACCAAAGGCCTGCAGAGTGTCCCCTGATGCACTCCTCAGGATCTCTGGGTGCCCAGAGAGAAAGGGGCTGAGAGGCGGCCCTCGGGGGTCCCCTGCAGCCAGGGCCTCGGCACCTCTCTATGTGCAATGGGGAGACTGTACCCACAGCCCCGAGGAGCAGGCGGCAAAGGAGGCACAGCCCCCTCCCTGGCCCTGGGGACTCACTCACAAAGGCCGTTCTTGCCCAGGGCTCGGCTC
This sequence comes from Mesoplodon mirus, assembly GCF_964341445.2. Classification (NCBI taxonomy): domain Eukaryota; kingdom Metazoa; phylum Chordata; class Mammalia; order Artiodactyla; family Ziphiidae; genus Mesoplodon; species Mesoplodon mirus. Next base: position 30,040,854 of record NC_138994.1, read on the forward strand.
ACGTTCCCCACCTCGCCCAAGTTGAGGGCCTGCCCAGACTCACCTGCGGTCCTCGCCTGGGCCTGTCTCCAGCTCCTCCCTCCCTTGGTCCCTTCCTGAAGGGACAGGGTGTGAGGTCAGAGGGCCCCAGCCCCTGGGGCCCCACTTGCCACCCTGGGGTTCATTCACCCCGCCCAGGGCCTTCCCTCCAATGCAGGTTGGGGCTGAGGGAGGCCATCAGGGCAGACGGAAGACGGGGTGCCTAGACCCTACAGCTCCAGCCTGTGAGGAATCAACGTACCAGAGTTCTGATGGGGAAACTGAGGCACAGCAAATATGTGACACTCAGCAGGCACCTTTCCACCCCCTCACCCCAGCTTTGCCTGGAACCCATCTCTCCCCCGAGCCTGCACCTGGCCCCGCCAGCACGCCCTTGTGGTGCACAGCCCCTTCCCCCAGCACTCACGTGCACGTGCGCACAGACACACACACACACACACAAACGGGCACTGTCCTACACAATCCTGCCCAGCCTCCACGGGCCCCTTTCTCCTGAAGCCCCTTTCTTTCCTTGCACTGGAGGCTGGCTCCAGGACAACCTGGCATTCCCCCGCCAACTTGCTGCTTTCCCTTGCTAATTACTCAAAATATTTCCGAAGGGTGCGCACACTGCAGGGCCAGGCGGGTTGGGGCCTTACAGAGCTCAGGAGGCAGCCCATCCCCTTCCCACCGCTTGCTGAGGAGGCTGCCCCAACCTCCCTCTGAGACTCCCTTCACCCCCTAAGCAACGACTCCCTCCCTCTCCCCACCACCCTCCGGCCTTCCTGCCCACGCTCCCCAGCACTGGGGGAACATGGGGGCTCCAGCCTCTCCACTGGTCCCCAGGCTCAGCCTCCAGCCCCCGCCAAAAGGGGTACACCCTGGATTGACAGGTGGGGCCGGTCACTGTCCCTCCTCCTCACCCTCTGCCTGGGCCCATGCTGGGGGAAGAGGGGCAAGGTCAGGGGCTGGCAGAACTGCCTGCCAGGTAAGAAAAGGCTGAAGAAGCTTCTGGCTGCCAGGAAGAATCCCCAGGAGCTCCTGAAAATCCCTATGCTTGGGACTAGCGTCTCTGGGGCTGGGACCCAAACACTGGCACTTTTAAGGGTCCATGGATGCTGCCAACGAGCAGCCAAAGCTAAGAGGGGGCTCCGAAGCGGCCACAACACAGGGCTTCACACACCCTTTCAGCAGGCAGCGTTTGGGGGTTGGCGGTGGAGGGGGCGGGAAGCGTGAGTGGATCCTGTCCCTCCTATTCATCCCTGCCCCGGCCCTTGGCTGGGTGGCTTTTTGAAAAAACGTTCAGTGACTCCGTATTTATTTAGAGATTCGCTGTAATCCCAGTCAATATATATTTTGCGCCCTTAACAGTAAGTTGCAGACAGGCTGCCCCATTAGCACTAGATACTTTAGTGTGTGTTTCCTTAGAACAAGGACACGCCTCCATAATCCCAGTACCACCATCACAATCAGGAAATGAACACTGACCTGGTAATCCCATGTAACCGCAGACCCCCTTCACGTCTTGCAGATCACCCCAGTAATGCTCCTCTCCATTCCAACATCCCAATCCAGGACCCCATGTTGCACTGAGTTGTCCTTTCTCTTTTGCCCTGTGTGGCTTTGAGCCCATGACTCAAGCTCTCTGGGCAGGTTTCGCATTTCCTTTGATCTCCACTTTTGAGGTGAGAAGCCCTTCAGCCACTTCACCCTCAGGTGTGGTACAGTCCCTTCCCGAAGCAAGAAGCTAGCTTTCTGTCTCCTCACTTTCCACCTCTTCCCTATCCTCCCTCCCCCATGTATCACCAGCCAGGAAAGGGATGAGGGGCAATGTTCAGGAACTCAGTCTTCGGAGACCTTCCCCGTCTGCCCTCGGGACAGGCCACCCTCAGCTCCAGTGATGGGAAGGCCCCCGGGATGGGATTCCATGCTGGCCTGAAGCAAATGCGCCAGGCCTCATGAAGAGTTGAGCTGAGGGCAGGAAACACTCTTCTCCCCGCCTCTGCCCCCCTCAACATACTGGGGACCCAGACTTGAAGAAGGAAGGTCATGTCCATGGTGTCCTCCCAGATCAGCACCGACACCGTCTCCTCCATGTCCGGCTCCTACATCGCCCCTGGCACGGAAGAGGACGGGGAGGCTCTCCCCTGCCCCCGGGCCGCCAGCAGGACCCCCTCAGAAGAAGGAGACGTAAGAGAGGAGCATGGGATCGCCCTCGCCGCTCTGCTCTGCTCTGTACTCGAGTCCCAAGGAGCTCAGTCCAGGGCCTGCCAGGGAGATCGGCAAAGCCCCCCAGTGCTCGGGAGGGGAGCCCTGGAAAACACGGTACCGGGTTGTTGAATCACAGACTCCCTCAGATGTGATCTTCCATGTGGCACCACTTCTGTCCTGAGGACTTGGTTTGCGTTTGCTGCCAGGCGAGCTGGGTAGGAGAGCCGGTGGCATCTGCACCTTGACTTTTGTTGCTCCTTTGCAGGTGACGCCAGCGGCGTCTCCAGACTGCAACTTTGCGGGCCTCGTCGCCACCGCTGAAGAGCAGGATGCAGAGGTAAGAGCAAGGTGGACGCTGGTGTCCCTCCCCGGTCAGAGGGACTGCCGGCGCTGGCACAGGGTGCAAATAGGATGGGGGCTCTTCTGGAAGAAGCCTTCCAAGGTGGTGCACTTGGATCTGTTAGAGGCAGGGTGCAGAGCAGAGGGACTGTCCGGTTAGCAGAGGGCGCTGGTCTCAGCGTAATAGGCGTGGGGTGAGTTCCAGAGGGAAGTCTTCCAGGCCAGACCCTTGAGAGGGTGTTTGTCCTCCAATTCACTTAGTATTTACCTGGCACAGGCATCTCACATCTTCCTGGCACTGGGGGACACAAAGACCGAGTGACATGGCTTTTGCCTGCCCACACCCCCAATCCACCCATCCCACCCATCCCGGAGCTCCATCTGATGGAGGAATCAGAGTTATAACTCAGCGTGAGAAGTGCTCTGACGGAGGTGTGCCTGAAGTATATGGAATGCCCAGCTCCCAGTGGGGACTCTACAACTTTCTCTTGAGCCAGATGTTCTCAAAGGAGTATCTGGATGGGATTGGGGATCCTAAAGGGTTCCTGAAAGTTTTATGATCTCACGGTTTGCTTTTTCATTTGACAACTTTGATTTCCACCTGAGAGAAACAGTGTGAGCTAAACTATAACCAAGGCTAATCCTGACAGTCCCAGGGTCCCTCTGTAAGGTGCCTCAGACCTGGTCCCTCTGGAACGTGCCTCAGACCTGGTCCCTACGGGCCGATCCTGCCTCGCCAAGCAAAATCTGCCTCTGCTGGGCCTCCCAGCCATCTCACACAGACAGGAAATGTATGGATACCAGGAGGGTGATTAGTTCTGTCTTCTGACAATCAGTAGGCTCATTTCACTGCTTTATGTGCCTTCCTTCTGTCCTAGGGAAATGAGGTTCTAGAAGAAGAGGACGGATCACCCACACAAGAAGATGGTAAAAGACCTGGTCTTTTGCTCCCTTTTATTATATTTCTCTCCCGGGTATTCTCTGAAGGGTACAGAAAGGGGCACTGGTGTGACTTGGTGGCACTGCTCAAGGGTGTGGCTTTGGGGAAAGGTTGTCTTCTTGATGGAATATCAAAGCAAGCAGGGTATCTGAGGACCTCAGCAGCCTTCCTGGCTCTTTCTGGGCCTCTGAGCCAAGGCTGCAGAAGGTACATGGAGTTCTCCATCTACGTTGAGTAGATCCTGAAGCTTCTTGGGCAACTGCCATCCCCTTCCTTCCTGCTTCAGCTTCTCAGCTGAGTCTCACAGAACTGCTCTAGCAGCCCCAAAGTTCAGCTGCAGCAGGAGAACAGCTTCCTCCCCTTGGGGGAACCGACTGTTAGGCAGTAGGTTTTCCTGCTTTAGTGAAGAAAACGGCTGATGTTACAGTAGCAGAAGGATCACAGCCCTGGCGGCACAGCAAAGGTGAGGGGAAGAGACGTTAGCAGCTCAGCGTACACTAGTGTTTGTAGGCTATTGGAACGATTCTCTTTACCATCATTCAGGCCTCAAGTAGATATTTTTTTTAATTGGAAGAGTTGGTTTACAATGTTGTGTTAGTTTCTGCTGTACAGCAACGTGAATCAACTATACATATACATATATCCACTCTGTTTTTAGATTCTTTGCCCATATAGGCCATTACAGGGTACTGAGTAGAGTCCCCTGTGCTCTACAGCAGGTCCTTATTAGTTATCTATTTTATATATAGTAGTGTGTATATGTCAATCCCAATCTCCCAATGTATCCCTCCCCTCCCTTGCCCCCCGCCATAACCATAAGTTTGTTTTCTACACCTGTGACTCTATTTCTGTTTTGTAAATAAGGTCAATCATATCTTCAGTCGGAAGAATTTGGTTTCTAGTAAGCCGAGAAGCGAAGGAACGACCTACATATAGAGCAAGGAAGTGGCGGGGGGGGAGGGTAGGCGAGCTGGGAATCCCACCTGGGATTGTAGGACCAGGCGTCCCAGGAACCGGTGTCTGTTCCCTCTGCTCCTCTGAGGTGCCTCCACAGAAGGGCAACCTCCAGAGCAAACCTGGATCCCAGCCTGGATGCAGATGTCATGCTAGTCGCTTCTGCTTTGGCCATGGCAGTTGCTTGGGGGGTTGTGTGGTGTGCAGTGTGTGTGCATGTGCACATGACCACTCTCTCCTGGCCAAGTAGTGCCGGAGGAGGGGTGGTCGCCCAGGCTGTGCCTCTGCCGCACGTGCACGCCAACCAAGCCGGAGTTGGGCGCTACCTCTCCTCGGTTGATGTCTTCAGGGCGCAAGGCTCTGAGTTCTCCATTGTGATTGTCGTCCCCAGTAGAATATTTGCTTCTAAAAGGCACAGGGCAGTACGTGGTTTCCGCCTGACATTCCATATGTGGTTTCCACCTGACATGCTGTACACAGTAGATGTATGTTTCTTCCTCTCCCTTTCACCAAGGAAAAAAAAACCGGGTGGGGGCTTGAAAAAATAACATCTAAAATTGTCCCCTTCCCATCTTACACGACTGTAGGTTTCTGGTCAGCCCCTTAAAACATCTTCAGAATAGAAAATTAAGTCTCAAAGAAAATAAATCATAATTTTGCAAGCAATGCGATTCTTTGATTTGAGGTGCAAAATTACGGGATCAAAGAGCTTTAATTGCCATTTTATGTATTAGTCATTTCGCAGAGCCTTGTGGTCATAAACACACCTCACGTGCACCGACAGACACAGGCCTGAGCCCGGGGTCACTTCCCCCGTGGCTCTCCTAGCTCTTCCAGCCTGGCTTAGGCTCTGCTCTGGGCCCGGGTCTGCGTGTCCGAATCCCACAGACCTCCCCAGGGTCTGATTTCCCTGGAACGAAGGCTGGAAAGGGGCCAGTTAAGGAAACAGAGCAGAACAGAGCGAGAACACAAACGTACCCACGCAGTTTCCTTTATTGTCCTCTCTCCCCACTTAATTATTGTCTTTTTTTTAACATATGATTTGATGTTTTTTGTCTCCATCCTTAAGATTTTTATTTTAAGGACAGCAAAGCAGAGAAAAACACAGCCAGGTCCTCTCTAACTGCCTTAACTCCGTTAGAGGCCAAAGGACATTCGCATTTCTAGGTATGGAGTGTGACAATAACAATGACTTTGACATCGCCAGCATGAAAGCACTGGACAATAAGCTGTGCTCTGCGGTCTGCTTAGCCGGTGAGTGGCAGTCTGCTGAACATGAACTTGGTGGGAGACGCTCCCCTGCTCGCACCCCTGCTCTCACCCTGGGACACCCATCTCCTGCCCTGCAGTTCCTGCAAGAAGGCATGGGCTTTGCTAAGGTGCTGGGAGCCAGTTGCTGAAAGGAAGTGAGGCAGCCTTGGGAGAGTCCTTGGGCAAAGAGCGACTCTGCTCTAAGCGAATCTATTTGGGCATGGAGAAAGGCACAAAAATACCTCCAAAGCCTTCCGATTTGACCTGACCATGCCCACTCCATCATGATCTTGCAGATCCCATGGCAGGGGGCCTGGTCTTGTTTCCATCAACAGGCAGTTTAAGGCAGACACGGCCTCTGTGATAAGGTCTTGGAAAGAGAGCCTGAGCCCTTGAAAAGGGAACCTGTAGCCACTCAAAGGAGAGTGTTTAGTTAGGATCAGAGAGGAATTTCAATGCCAGCATTTTATAGACTAGCTCTGTGACCCAGTGAGCCCTGGGCTACCACCAGTTGCCTTGTGCTCCCTAGATTTGGATCCCAAAGGAACAATCAGGGGTCGAGGGTAACTCTTCTCCCTGGAGCCCTAACTCTATAAATTCAATCAGGGCCATCAACGTGCCCCTTATTCCTTCTCATGACACTAAACTGAATCCAGGATGAGTTCTCAGGAGGAGCCCACCTGTCAGTCACACTCTGGGCACTGATGTCTCTCTGCTCCATGCTCACCAAGGGCTTCACCAACCATGGCTCTAAAGCCACGTCTTGCCTGGTGGACTAGGTCCAAATTTCCCCTCCTTGGTTCACAGCAGAGACTGCCTTCATGTTGCGTGGTTTGTAATCTCTTAAACATGCCCTGGACATGTTTAAGCTTCAGGACAGCCAGGTCCCGTCATGGCTCCATTGCTTTACTCTCTTTGCAACATGGTTACAGGTGCTGGAGGGACACAAACTCCTGTGGTTGCCACTCTCCATCAGCTTGCAGAAGACCCATGTACTCACCCCTCTGGCCCCATGCAGGCTTGTGGTGGAGGAAGCCGTAATCCCCAGAGACGCCTCCCACAGCCTTCCCAGGGGCTCTCCGGTCCCTTCCCACTTAGCGTTGACCCAGCCAGGCTTGGGCCAGAGTGGCTGAGGTCCAGGGTACACTTCACTTCCTGCCTTCCCACTCTTTACCTGGCTTCTGTCTGTCCATTTGTTTCTCATGTCTTTTTGCCAAATGTACGTCTGTCTGTCCAGTTTGTTTATTTTGAAACTCATTTAGGTTACCCAGACTTCGTGTGAAAGTTCATGTTCACCCACACCCAACCCCAAGCTTGCTGGGCGCACGCACATCCGAGGGGCCCTCGCTGAGGCTTCCGTTCCTAACTGGCAAGAGCCTGTATTTAATATGCTGAAATTTTCCAGGAAAAATAAATATTTGTGAGACTAGATTAATCCCTGTTCCACAAAAGCGGAGATGCTTCTGTGGCAAAGGTTACAGGCAGGATTTGTTTTGGTCACTAGTTGGGGAAGATGCCATCTCTGCCCTCACTCCGCCCTGAGTCTGTGGCAGCTGTGCCGGCCAGCCGCTCACTGGGCTTCAAGAGAGGAATCTAGGCTCCTGCCTCCCCGCAGTGGCTCCCCACCAACCCCCGTGTTTGGCAGAGAGAGCTCCTGGGAATTGTTTTAGCCGCCCATGCTGGTGGAAACTGACCCCAGGCCTTGTGCTTCCTCCTCTCCCTAACTCCTTCGGGCCAACCTGCTGGTGGATGTTTATTCCACTCTGGGATTGCGGCAGGAGAGCGAGGCCTGGAAGGAAAACAATGCCTGGGCTTCTTTACGGTGATCTCGGGAGCCAGCCATTCTCAGATTAAACTGGCTTCACCGTTCAGGCCAGACATGAAACCGAATGACAGTGGCGCCTGCCGGGAGAGGGAGTTGAGGGTCGCATCGTAGCCTCACCCTGAGGTCTCAAGGGCTCTTACGAGAGAAGGAAAGTGCATCTGCTCTCTTGGTAAAATGTTTCTCGGGTTCTGCTGTTAGCGTCACACTGGTAGTAAAGAGCTGGGGAACTCTCTGGAAGAATCTGTCAGGTTAATGTCAGGTTAATGACAGGAGCATCCACTGTGGTAGGTCCCATGGAATCAACAGACCTCACCACGCTCAGCTGTAAGTTCAAAGTTCCTTCCTATGACTGAGGTGCCTCAGGCTGGCTTGGCCATCAGGACAGCTTCTCAGGCACTTGGTCTCCCTCTCCACACTGTTTCCCTCCCCACACGGATGCCACTCGCCTCACGGAGCGCCCACAAGGAGGGAGCCCGGGGAGCACCCCATGGTCCACCCTCCCCAGGCCCACAGGTGCTCTGCCAGGAGCCCCAGCTCGCGGCAAGGATGGCTCAGGTCCCCATCCTCGCTGCTCTCATCACCCTTGTGGGAGTGATGTTGAGAAAGCACCTGTGTCATTCCAGCACCTCTTCCGCTAAGAAGCCTGTGGGTCTTCTTTGGCCCCGAGACCAAGGTGGGGGGGCGATGGTATGTTCTGAGATTGTTCTGCAAGGTTCTCAAAGGGAGGAAATCTGAGTTGACCATTGTAGGTGATGAGCTGACTATAATCGCGAGGCCATGCTCGGTAGACGGGGCCCCAAGGAACCTGATGGAGTATCACACAGGCGTCAGGATAGTGGCCAGGGGACCAGTGACAATTCTGTGAAAAGGCTCTGGGTGGTGTGATGGGAAAAAGCAAAGATAATTTGAGTTTATTAGTGGAAATACAAATGTTTTTGTTTTGTTTTGTTTTGTTTTTTGTGGTACGCGTGCCTCCCACTGTTGTGGCCTCTAGCATTGCGGAGCACAGGCTCCGGACGCGCAGGCTCAGCGGCCATGGCTCACGGGCCCAGCCGCTCCGTGGCATTTGGGATTTTCCCGGACCAGGGCACAAACCCTTGTCCTCTGCATCGGCAGGGAGACTCTCAACCACTGCGCCATCAGGGAAGCCCGATACAGATGTTTTTAAATGATGGCATTGGACAGGAGTGGGCATACCGATGAAATCTAAAAGTACTTATGGAGGGAATTCCCTGGCCGCCCAGTGGTTAGGACTCAGCACTTTCACTTCAGTGGCCTGGTTCAATCCCTGGTCGGAGAACTAAGATCTTCCAAGCCACTGCGCAGCCAAAAAAAGAAAAGTACTTATGGAGACCTGAAATAACCCAAGACTAAGACGCCACTAGGAAGGGTTATGCTTCGCAGATACTAAGGAAAAATCGGAATTAACTTTCTCTTTTCTTGGAGAGAAACTCTACAAGATGGTGGAACTGTTACAGATCTTAAATTTAATTAGTGGCTGGGTAGAGGCAGGAAAGAGGTGTGTGGAATCCCCCTAGATGTGCTCCCCAAATCTGCCTCTAGAGGTGTCTTCACTCCCCCGTTTCTGAGCCTGAGGAGGGAATTAAGTGGGAACCACCTTTCTCTACCTCCCGGGAAGGATTTTGAATCTCCAGGCTCCCTTTTCTGGCTGAGGGCTGGACAGAATGGTAGCACTCGCTCAGGAAGTCCTCCTGCGCCTTCCAGGCTTACCTTCTGCATCCAGGATGCACGGAGCAGCAGGGTTTCGCCGAGGGTCTGGCAGAAGCCTTTTTAGAGGAAAGAGCACCACCGACTGTACCAAGAAGCTGGGGAGATCAGAGACTTCAGGTCTGAGTCTTCAGGCTGTTTCAGAAGGAGCCACTTTTCAGCCCTGGCTCAGAATCTGGACCGGTGGTGTTTGTAGCAAGGACTCAAGAATTCAGAGCCAGGCAGCCTGGCAGCCAGTGGTGGTGGCGGCGAGGCTGCGGCAGTGTTTTGATTTCACTTTGTTTCTGTGTGTGCGTGCGTGTGTGTGTGTGTGTGTGTGTGTGTCTTCTCTCCTGTTTACCATTTGCTTTTGGTCTTTCGTACCAAACAGCCGCAGTTCCGGAGTCCTGCCCATTAAACACAGAGGAATATGTATGAGATCTACCAAATTATATAAAATGAAGGAACAACTTATTTCATCTGGGGGTTCCTAACTGAAAAGGGCAATCTTGCCTGCTCTTCATCCTGTCACCCTTAGAGCGGTAAAGCACTGTGGACCCATGTGCCGGACTCCGGTAACCCCAGGGAGTACAGATCCCCGCATTCCGTCTGGCTGTGAGAGATACCTAAACATTTCCTGTCCCACTCACTCCCCTTCCCCTGGGGTCCACCTCCACAAGACTCTTATTAGAGCCTTAGGGCGGATTAGCACACCAGGACATTTATGGGTATACACAATTTATACCCGCTGAATCCTAGTGTTTCTGCCATTAAAGGGTTTCGTGTCTTGGGCTGGCCTAACCTGAAGCTGACCCCAGACATTTGTGAGTGGCCTCCCTCAAATGTGACGCAGTGAGCCTCACGCCCACCCTCCAGGGTCAGCCGGCTCCATCCACGAACTGAGCCCTCTGAAGGGCATGGCTCTCGGCTCTGCCCTGGAGGAGATCACCGTGTGCTGGAGGATCCAGCAATTTCCACACAGCATGAGAAACGGGGTGGTGGTACGGGCCAGTGGGGGAGCACTTCGGAGCACGCTGGACCCCATCTGGCTTCAGGGGGCGCCTTCTGGGGGCAGGTGCTGGAAGAGGCAGCTCAGCAGTCCTCGGCCAGAGAATGGAAGGCTTTCCCCCAACTCAGGGGGTTAGGGCTTCATCCTCTCCCTTCACAATGGCCATCTCGCTGCACTGGGGGGAATGAATCAGATGGAGTCATTCTGTGGGCTGGGAGGACGACTTGGGGGAGATGAGTGTAGCCTGAACAAGGCCTGGGGGGCGGATGGTTTTCGCGCACATTCTGTGAGTCAGGCGCCCTGCTCACCACTCTTCCATGTCACCTCGCTTAGTCTCACGGCATCCCTGGGGTGTAAGTACTTGTCTCCCATCTGATGGATGGGAAAACCAGGGCTCCAAGTACAGTGACCTGCCCAAGGTCACACAGTCAGTACGTTACAAGCTGGGGCTGTATCCCGGTTTTCTGACTACAGATTTAGACCTTACTAGAGCTTGAACAAGCAGGAGGTCAGGATGGATTGGATACAGAGCATGAAGGAGAGAGAAGCACCAAGAGTGGGTTTCCAGCATGGGCAGCGGGTGCTTCTCGTGCAGGAACTGCAGGACAAGGGGGGAAGATGATGAGTTTCGTGGATGGTACCCGGGGGACCCCAAAGCTCTGGAGCTAATGTCTCCTGGGGTTGGTGGCACCAGCTGATAGCAACTCTCGGTGGGCTGTTCGGGTGCAGAAGGAGAGGAACAGCTGTCACTCTGTTCTCTGCCATGCCATTTGGTCCCTGGCACCCTGCTGGGCAGCCAGTCCCTTCCTGCCCCACCCTGGCCCCCACAGCAAACACTAACTCTGAGCCCAAATTAACACACTCTTCTCCCTCCCCTTCACCTCCTCCTGCTCTCGTGAAAGTCTCAGCCAGACTCAGTTTCTTTTCCTGGTCCGCTGTAACACTTAGGCAAACTTCAAGACCAAATAAAGATACAAAGGTGGATCCTACGGCAAGCTCACAAAACAAGGACCATCCTGCATGTCCCTCCATCAGTGGGCCACAGTGGCCATGACTGTCCCTCGCCCAGTGGACGCCACTGCTCCCAAGTTTCACGTGCTGTGGTTTGCACCCTGTGGGAGTTCCAGCTAATGCGCATCTTGCCAGCTTTCGTGCCAAACTCCCGGACTGTCCTGCCAGAGACACCATCTGCACCAAACCAAAGGTCCGGTAACCTTCCTTTCCTCTTCTCAGGTGCCTGGCAGGCTGACGACAACGTGGTCAGTCGTCGGAACACGCAGCGCAGACGCCCATCTTCTGGCAGCCTGGAGGACCCCGAGAACAGGCTCTGCGTGTGGGATCCTTTGGCCATCTGAGAGCCTTAGCCCCTGTACCAGGGCTCTCCTCCCGTTCTCACATCCCATCCTGGCCTCATGGCACCACTGACCTCCTGGGCATCCTCAGCCAGACACACGGAGACTTTTTAGACCCACGTGAAAGCTGGATGCTGAGGGCACCTGACCCTTCTCCCAGACTCATCTTCTTCCGCAACCGTGATCCTTCCCCTCTCAGAAGGGACTGGAAACCTCTTTTCTCCTTGTGGGCTAAAGCCACTCGAACTGCAGCTCATGAGACCCTTTGCAGAGGGTCTCTGGAATGTTTCCACTGTATCTTGATCTTCAGGTGGAGCTGTGGTCTACAGACTGGTTATTTCTTTTGTATCTTTTTTTTTTTTTCTCCTTAGGAGTTAGACCAAGAAGACTCAAGAGTTTGGGTGACTTCATTACAAACACCCATCTAGCATTTTCTAGTCTCTGGGACATCATAACCAATCTGAAACCTGCAGTTTGGGGTGGCGTTGGGGGATGACTCCTGTGAGAAGGGAAAGCCATATTGCACTGTAAGTGGGGTTTCCCTCAAAATGCATTAGGAGCTCCTCTCTCAAGGACAAGAAGCAGTGGCAACCACCAGAAGGTTGGTTGGGAAAACAGTTCTTGCTTCTGGTAGCAGAGGCTATGCCTCGTGTGTCTGCTTAGGAAGGAGGCCTTGAATCTGAGAACCCCTCAGTTACATGATGACCTACCGGGGAGTTCTTTATGATCAGGTGCACTCAGGAAGGCCTGGGGCTCCATCCTAAGGTGACACTGCAAAGGCATTTTTGACCCCCTCGATGTACCAGGCACTTGTTAGGGACTGTCGTATATTATCACGTTTCATCACTACCGCCCTGTCAGGTGGCATTCTTACCCCTGCTGCCCCCGTCTCCACCCCGCTTTTCTGAAAGAGTTGAAGAAAGAAGCTGAGAGAGGGGTGGACCGGTGGTTCTCATTTGGTGCCCAGGAACCCCAAAGGAGGTTGGGGGAAGGGCTGAGCTGGGGTCAGTGGTGGTCTGGGAGGCTCCCCATCCCACCGGTTTTCCTCCCCTGTCCTCCAGATCAGCTGAGCCTGATGGGGGGAGCCGGAGGTACTGCCTTCCATAGGCTCATCAGAGATTTAGAGATATTGTTCAAATCACATGTCCACCCCACCCCAGTGCAGTGTAAGCATATAAATAACAGTCTGAAACAGCAAGACCGTAAGCTGTTGGCTGTTCGTCTCTCAACACTAGTGTTATCAATGGATTCCTCATAGCTCTCTGATAGATGCATTGTCTGCTGGCTTTTGGAAGAGGTGGTTAGTTAGTGGAGCATGAGATTGAGAAGCAAAGTGGGATCCAACAGTTTGTGAGGCTGAGATGTGACAGAGCCCTAGGCTATGCCCACCATGATGGCCTGAATTAGTAGTTGGAATTGTTGCCCTAGAGGAACTTTTCAGGGTCCTTCCCAAGGCCTCAAAGAGAGCCCAGTGCCGGGGGATCTTTTGCACCTCCTGTGTGGCTGCCTTGTGCCGTCAGGTGCGTGGTGACCCTCACTGCCTGGTGGTTGTGGTTCACATCCTGCCCTGGGGGTGGGCAGGCGCAGGCCTGTGGTCCTGACAGACACTACATGAGCCAAGCCAAATCTCAGCTTCTGCCTTGAGTTCCGGTGTCCACCCGCTCTGAAATCCTGCAGTGGGCTCTGCTGTTTCAGACCCCTGTTAATGTCCTTTCTTTCCCCGAAACATTCTTACAGACCCTTTCATATTGATGATTCCAGCAATAACCACACTTCCTGATTTCCTTGAAATCTGAGCCCCAGAAGCACTAGGGAAGGGGACTCTCCCTGAGCCTGGGGTGGTGGCATACAGATCCACCTCCTCTCCCGGCAGGTAGTATTCAGAGTGTGGTGTTACCTGAGATGAAGGAGATGTAGGTAAACAGTCGCCACAGTGGCCAGGAACCCTAAGAGGAAGCCATTGTCTTCACCCTTTCTGGAGGGTCTGTCTTCTCCCAGGAAGAGGCTCAGAGAGATTCCTCAAGGCCTTGGTTCCATAACCAAGACATAGCCGGGTGAGAAGTGGCCCTTCACTCCTGTTTCTCAGACAGTTCCTGCTCTCTCCCCCATCCCCGCACCTCTTTGCCCTCATTTAGCTCTTTGGCGAGCAGAAATATCCCATCCAAAAGGGCTGGGATCAGGGAACAGGGCACAGAGCCTGGTCGGGGAACAGGACAGCCGCCCCAGTCATCATCTGGAGATGGTCATGTTGTTAGCAGTTGACCCACAGAGAATATGACGGGGCCTGGTTTCTCACACAAGGACACAGACTAACCGGAGGCCTGGGGTTCCTTCCTGCCACACTCAAGTCGGAGCTCACCTATGAGCTCACTTCCGGGTGGTGTGGTGATCCCAGCCTTCTCACAGAGCCCTTTTTCCTTCTCCTCCCCAGTCCCATCCTACCAGAGGCCATGCCAACGCTGGGGCGTCTCCTGGGCACGGATCCACACACGTTAAGCCATCTCACCTGGGGAAGGTTTTTGTCCTGTTCACCTGACCTTGGCATGCTGCTTGCTCACTGTGCTTTAGGATCTGCACACCTAGTGTGTGTAAATATGTGTGTACTGTTGTGCCATCTGTGTACCCCTCACTCCCTGGAGTACACTCATGGGCACACTACAGTGGGGACGTCAAGGATGCAATATTTATGGACTGCTGCATGATTCTTAAAAATGAATAAAACTGTTCACGAGGGAAGAAGAGGTGTTAACTGCGCAGTTGGCTTATTTGTGAAAGTTGCTGTCCGACTTTCTCCAGCACGCTTTTAATACTTTGACTCAATAACAACTCACACTGCAGAAATATAGAAGATCATGAGAGATTACTACAAGAAACTCTATGCCAAGAAAATGGACAACCTGGAAGAAATGGACAAATTCTTAGAAATGCACAACCTGCCAAGACTGAATCAGGAAGAAATAGAAAATATGAATAGACCAATCACAAGCACTGAAATGGAAACTGTGATTAAAAATCTTCCAACAAACAGAAGCCCAGGACCAGATGGCTTCACAGGCGAATTCTATCAGACATTTAGAGAAGAGCTAACACCTATCCTTCTCAAACTCTTCCAAAATATAGCAGAGGGAGGAGCACTCCGAAACTCATTCTACGAGGCCACCATCACCTTGATACCAAAACCAGGCAAGGATGTCACAAAGAAAGAAAACTACAGGCCAATATCACTGATGAACATAGATGCAAAAATCCTCAACAAAATACTAGCAAACAGAATCCAACAGCACATTAAAAGGATCATACACCATGCTCAAGTGGGGTTTATTCCAGGAATGCAAGGATTCTTCAATATACGCAAATCAATCAATGTGATACACCATGTTAACAAATTGAAGGAGAAAAACCATATGATCATCTCAATAGATGCAGAGAAAGCTTTCGACAAAATTCAACACCCATTTATGATAAAAACCCTGCAGAAAGTAGGCATACAGGGAACTTTCCTCAAGATAATAAAGGCCATAAATGACAAACCCACAGCCAACATTGTCCTCAATGGTGAAAAACTGAAACCATTTCCACTAAGATCAGGAACAAGACAAGGTGGCCCACTCTCACCACTCTTATTCAACTTAGTTTTGGAAGTTTTAGAAACAGCAATCAGAGAAGAAAAGGAAATAAAAGGAATCCAAATTGGAAAAGAAGAAGTAAAGCTGTCACTGTTTGCAGATGACATGATACTATACATAGAGAATCCTAAAGATGCTACCAGAAAACTACTAGAGCTAATCAATGAATTTGGAAAAGTAGCAGGATACAAAATTAATGCACAGAAATCTCTGGCATTCCTGTACACGAATGATGAAGAATCTGAAAGTGAAATCAAGAAAACACCCCCATTTACCATTGCAACAAAAAGAATAAAATACCTAGGAATAAACCTACCTAAGGAGACAAAAGACCTGTATGCAGAAAATTATAAGACACTGATGAAAGAAATTAAAGATGATACAAATAGATGGAGAGATATACCATGCTCCTGGATTGGAAGAATCGATATTGTGAAAATGACTCTACTACCCAAAGCAATCTACAGGTTCAATGCAATCCCTATCAAACTACCACTGGCATTTTTCACAGAACTAGAACAAAAAAATTCAAACTTTGTTTGGAAAAACAAAAGACTCCGAATAGCCAAAGCAATCTTGAGAACGAAAAACGGAGCTGGAGGAATCAGGCTCCCTGACTTCAGACTACACTACAAAGCTATAGTAAGCAAGACAGTGTTTTACTGGCACAAAAACAGAAAGATAGATCAATGGAACAGGATAGAAAGCCCAGAGATAAACCCACACCCATATGGTCAACTTATCTTTGATCAAGGAGGCAGGAATGTACAGTGGAGAAAGGACAGCCTCTTCAATAAGTGGTGCTGGGAAAACTGGACAGGGACATGTAAAAGTATGAGATTAGATCATTCCCTGACACCATACACAAAAATAAGCTCAAAATGGATTAAAGACCTAAATGTAAGGCCAGAAGCTATCAAACTCTTAGAGGAAAACATAGGCAGAACACTCTATGACATAAATCACAGCAAGATCCTTTTGGACCCACCTCCTAGAGAAATAGAAATAAAAACAAAGATAAACAAATGGGACCTAATGAAACTGCAAAGCTTTTGCACAGCAAAGGAAACCATAAACAAGACCAAAAGACAACCCTCAGAATGGGAGAAAATATTTGCAAATGAAGCAACTGACAAAGGATTAATCTCCAAAATTTAAAAACAGCTCATGCAGCTCAATAGCAAAAAAACAAACAACCCAATCCAAAAATGGGCAGAAGACTTAAATAGGCATTTCTCCAAAGAAGATATACAGACTGCCAACAAACACATGAAAGAATGCTCAGCATCATTAATCATTAGAGAAATGCAAATCAAAACTACAATGAGATATCATCTCACACCAGTCAGAATGGCCATCATCAAGAAATCTAGAAACAATAAATGCTGGAGAGGGTGTGGAGAAAAGGGAACACTCTTGCACTGCTGGTGGGAATGTGAATTGGTACAGCCACTATGGAGAACAGTATGGAGGTTCCTTAAAAGACTAAAAATCGAACTACCATATGACCCAGCAATCCCACTACTAGGCATATACCCTGAGAAAACCATAATTCAAAAAGAGGCATGTACCAAAATGTTCATTGCAGCTCTATTCACAATAGCCCGGAGATGGAAGCAACCTAAGTGTCCATCATCGGATGAATGGATAAAGAAGATGTGGCACATATATACAATGGAATATTACTCAGCCATAAAAAGAAACGAAACTGAGCTATTTGTAATGAGGTGGATAGACCTAGAGTCTGTCATACACCGTGAAGTAAGTCAGAAAGAGAAAGACAAATACCGTATGCTAACACATATATATGGAATTTTAAAAAATGTCATGAATAACCTAGGGGTAAAACAGGAATAAAGACACAGACCTACTTGAGAATGGACTTGAGGATATGGGGAGGGGGAAGGGTAAGTTGTGACAAAGCGAAAGAGAGGCATGGACATATATACACTACCAAACGTAAGGTAGATAGATAGTGGGAAGCAGCCGCAGAGCACAGGGAGATCAGCTCGGTGCTTTGTGACCGCCTGGAGGGGTGGGATGGGGAGGGTGGGAGGGAGGGAGATGCCTGAGGGAAGGGATGTGGGAACAGATGTATATGTATGACTGATTCACTTTGTTATAAAGCAGAAACTAATAAAAATAAAATAAAAATAAAAACAATAAATACTTGGGAAGAAAAAAAAAAAAACTTTGACTCAAGACAAGCTGGACATGGAGGAGTGAGAGAGGGCAAGGGGTAGAGGGAAAGACATGTTTCTGGGTGGGAGCTGGTGTACCATCCCCCGGGCACAGCTCCTGCCCAGAGGCCTGATAAGGAGCCCTCACCTCCACCCACCCCCTTCAACCAGAGAACTTCCAACTGCAGCTCCTCAATAACTGAAGAGCAGGAAAGCTGGTGACGGGAGGGAGGCTGGGGGAGGGGAGGAGGAAGGACCACAGTCCACCGTTAGTCCGTCACTTAAAGGCTGGTGAAATGAATGGGGCAAATGACCCCAGTCAAAGAATTTGGCAAGTCCACGGCTTTCCTGGGTTTCACCCAGCGGCTCTGTTTCCTCGGCTATCTGGAAAGGAGGGAGAGCACTTCCGAAGAAGCCTCTGGAATGTCAGCTTCTGGGAATCTTGCTGAGGACGGGGCGGGGAGGGAGCGCTTACCGGGAAACACTGGATTACCCTAGCCGCCTTGGGGTGCCTGCGACCGGGGCTGCGGTTTCTGCGGACCTGAGTGGCAGGTGGCATCGGAGAGTCAGACCTGCTTGCGGGCACCAAGACGACACTCGGTCGGGAGACCGGGACAGGCCGCAGAAACGTGAGGAAGGGCCACTCGCAGCCCAGAGGAGAGGAAAGGAAAGCCCCAAGCATGCACCCAGCCCTGGCCCCCGCGCCACGGGCTGCGTCCCAGGAGCCGTCGCCACCTCTGAGCAGCCCAGATGGGAAGGGGGTGGGGCGGAGGACGGTTCCCGCGGCGAACTGCTCGCCGAGGGCCCCGGGGCCTCTGCGGGAGCGCCGAGCCGCGCGCCTCTCCGAGCCCTGCGCGGGGCCGTCGGGCGGGAATGCGCGGAGCCGGGACGCGGTGGCGGGTAGGGGGCTGGGTCGCGCGCGGGAGAGGGCGGCAGGAGGGAGTTGGAAGAGAGTTACCGCGTGAGAGAGCCGTTAAGAGCCCGCGGTCTCTTTGGAGATGCCCTGGCCAATGGCAGAAGCGGAAGCTGTTTATATGGGCGGGGCGTCGCCACGGCAGCAGGAGACGCCTTGCGAGCGGCTACTGAGTGCCGGTCCCCGGCCGCTGGCTTTCAGAGAGGCGCCGTCGGGCGTGAGTGGCGACGAGGATTGCTGGCTGGGCCCTCGAGCTGGGAGCAGAGAGCCGCGGTGAGGGTGGGCGGTGGGAGGAATTTCTTTGAGAAGCTTCCTTTGGCCCGGGCTGCGCTCTGAGCCAGGTAAGGGACGGGGAGGGCTGCAGGCCGTGGGAAGGGAGGGCGTCAGTACCAGCCCGCTCTCCCATCCGTCCCCGACGGAAGTGGTGGGCCCGGGGACTGACATCAGAGGCGTTTGGGGGACACTCACTTCCCGCCCCCTTATAACTCTCTGTATTGTTTCCTTCCTTCCCCTTGAGCCCCATCCTAATATCCCTTTTCAAAGATCAGACGACCTCCCCCGCCCCCCGACCCGTCGTACTGCCCTCCTGGACTCTCTCGCCCCATTTCCATTGGTTGTGGACGGAGAGAGGGGGGTTAATTCCCCGCTTTGAGGGAGAAACGGGTGGCCTCGCATGCCCCTACACTATTCCCTCGTTGGGCTAATTAAGTCTCCTCTAAAAGATCCAAGAGGAAAAGAGCGAGGCGAACCCCGTGTGGGTCGGACTCCCGGGCACACCTTCTGTTTCCCAGACGTCGGCAGTAAAAGATCCTCCCCAGCTGCAGGAAGGATTTTAGTAAGAGCCTCCCCCCTCGCCCACACTCTCCCCTCGGGGGTGGGGAAAGAGGGCTCAGTTCCCGCTCTGGTCCCCGCAGGCACCACATTCCGTTTGGAGGAGGCTACCCCCGGATCGCGGGATGGAAGCCCGCTTCCGGGAGGCTGCGTAACTGAAGCCGCGGGAGTCAGCGGGCCGGAGAGCTCGGCGGCCACCCTCGGCTCGGCTCGTGGATGTTGACAGCCCCCTCGGAGAGTCGCCGCAGATATGGCGGAGAGCTGGCTACACGTCTCGGGAGCAGGGGCAGCGGAGGAGGCCGGACCGGAAGGCGGCCTGGAGGAGTCCAACGCCCTGAATGACAGCCTGACCAGCCTGCAGTGGCTGCAGGAATTCTCCATTCTCAACGCCGAGCTCCCCGCCCTGCCTTCGGGGGACACCGACCCCCACGGCTCCCACGAGCTGGCAGGCTCGGCCGAGCCGGGGTCTCCCCTGGCGGCGGACCCCGCCTGCCTGGGGCAGCCGCACACACCCGGCAAGCCCACGTCCTCCTGCACGCCGCGGAGCGCCCCCTCGGGGCTGCAGGCCTCGCCTCCCGACGACGTGGACTACGCCACCAACCCGCACGTGAAGCCGCCCTACTCGTATGCCACGCTCATCTGCATGGCCATGCAGGCCAGCAAGGCCACCAAGATCACCCTGTCGGCCATCTACAAGTGGATCACGGACAACTTCTGTTACTTCCGCCACGCTGATCCCACCTGGCAGGTAGGGAGGCACTCCCTCCCTCCCTCCCCATGCCCGCGCGGACTGGACTCACATCCCAGATCCGCAGGCCAAGTAGGCGCGGTACGGCCAGGGCCCCGAGAGAGGAAGGCCGTCCAGGAAGGACCTCAAGGGAGCCCAGTGCTTGGACTGCTGCCCCTTTGACTTCAGAGATGGAGGAGGGAGGATGTTCAGAGGGCTGCAGGGGTGCCGACATAGAGGTTCAAGTGGAAAGAACTTGTGACTCGTCCGGCAGGCTCAGCCCAAAGACCAGGGCTGAACTATGCGTGGACACAGCCCCCCAGGGTAGGTTGATGGACTGAGGGACACATTTTTGTCCCAAGTCCTGGAATTCCTTGACACTACCCTCCTCAAGGTCAGTTTGTCAGGGCCTGACTGGAGGCAGAGCATCGTTCCTGCCAGACTCTGCATCCCGCCTGCTTTCAGTTGGCTGGAGGGGCTCTGGGAGGGGAGAGGGGCGTGCTGCAGGGTGTGAAGGCCATCTGTGTCCCAGTGGAAGGGCTACGGGGCCTTCCGAAAGCTGCTGTGCCAGCCCCC
This sequence comes from Mesoplodon mirus, assembly GCF_964341445.2. Lineage (NCBI taxonomy): Eukaryota > Metazoa > Chordata > Mammalia > Artiodactyla > Ziphiidae > Mesoplodon > Mesoplodon mirus. Next base: position 30,061,313 of record NC_138994.1, read on the forward strand.
ACCCCAAGCCCTCCCTAGTTTCCTGCCTACACTCCTCCCCCTCTTCTCATCAACCTCCCTGGGGGGACAATTACCTCAGCCACGTGCTTTCCACAGGGGCTCTTTCCTCCCACACTGGCTTCATGTTCCAAGTCTCCGGAACCTGGCACAGAGCAGCCAAGGGGCCCAGACCACCATGTAAACCTCCCAGTCTTGCCAGGGGGCACTACTCACCTGCCGGCCCCACCCACCAGGCCCCAGACCCCTGTGCCCCAGCGTGGTTTGGACTGTGCACCCAGGCGTGAACAAGGCAGGATGGTGATTCAGGCTGGGCCCTCAAGGCCCTGAGCCTCTTCGACCATCAGGATCAGGGGCTACGTGGGGACAGAGACCCTGAGGATGCACAGATCCTTCCCTGTGGCACAGGTCACAGGATCAGAGTTCCTGTGATCACAGCTAGTCCACGATTGCTTGGGCCCTGACCCTGGGGCAGGTACCATTTGTAACCTTGGTGAGAAAGCAGAGACCCTCCACTACCCCCCACCCTACCCCAAGCCTGAGAGGCCCCAGGAATGAGCGCTATGCTCTTGGCTGGGTAATAATCAACTGAGGCCTCAGAGCCTGGGGTGGGAGGAGGGGGACATGGTGGGTGAGGGCCCAGGCCAGCAGCCGGCTCTAGAAACAAGGAAAGTCATCAGATCCTCCCACACTTCATCCCCCCCCCCACAGACACACACCCTCACACCCACTCACTCATTTCACAAACAGAGAAGGCCAGCCAGGCCCGGGCAGAGGGAGATGGCCGTCCAGGACCTGGGGGAGCCAAGGCCTTTGACCAGAGGCCGCAAGCAGCGGGGTAAGGGAGGGAGGGCAGGACAGGCTGGCACTGAGAGCCACCCTGCGGCTCAGGGCTCGTATGACCGAGCAGGCAGATATCCTGGCCAAAGGGAACAAAAGCCCCCGACAGCACTCCCAGCTCCTGGTGCCCCGTGGCTGGTGTCCCAGAGCTTCCCGCTCGGAGCAGCGCCTCTGTCTCCCCTGCCCCCATCGGAGAGAAGGTGGTGGTGGGACTGGCAGTGGCGCTAGGAGCCCCCCATCACTGACCCCACCCACTCTCCCAGCTGTCTTCCTTCTCTCCTACCTCCCTGTGTCCAGAACTCCATCCGCCACAACCTGTCCCTGAAGAAGGGCTTCATCAAGGTGCCTCGGGAGAAGGACGAGCCAGGCAAGGGGGGCTTCTGGCGCATCGACCCCCAGTACGCCGAGCGGCTGCTGAGTGGGGCCTTGAAGAAGCGGCGGCTGCCCCCAGTCCACATCCACCCGGCCTTTGCCCGCCAGGCCGCGCCAGAGCCCAGCGCCGCCCCATGGGCCGGGCCACTGACCGTGAGCACCGAGGCCCAGCAGCTGCTGCGGGAGTTCGAGGAGGCCACTGGGGAAGCGGGCTGGGGTGCTGGCGAGGGCAGGCTGGGGCGTAAGCGTCAACAGCCGCTGCCCAAGCAGGAGGCCAAGGTCCCGCGGCCCTCCAGCCCCCTGCTGCTGACCCAGGAGGAGCAGGGTGAGCTGGAACCCCTCAAGGGCAACTTTGACTGGGAGGCCATCTTGGACGCTGGCACGCTGGACGGGGAGCTGGGCACGCTGGAGACCTCGGAGCTGATCCCGCCGCTGAGCCCTGCCTCACACGGGGACGTGGACCTCACCATCCATGGCCACCACATCGACTGCCCTGTTACCTGGGGGCCTCCAGCGGAGCAGGCTACCGACAGCCTGGACTTTGATGAGACCTTCCTGGCCACATCCTTCCTGGAGCACCCCTGGGACGAGAGCACCCGTAGCTCCCTGCCCCCCGAGCCCCTCTTTGAGGCCGGGGATGCCACACTGGCCTCTGACCTGCATGACTGGGCCAGCCTGGGCGCCTTCTTGTAAGAAGCCAGGCCCTGCCCCACCTCCAGACAGCACCGAAGTCTGGGCCCAGACTGCCCCCCTCCCCGCCAGTGCAGGCCCATGGACACCCTACCGCCCAGGCAGGGGCTGGGCCAGCTCACCCCACCAGGCCACACGGCCCCCAGCCCAGGCCATCCTCAGATTCTAGTCCAGCAGGCTGAGAATTGGGGCCCAGGACCCAAATTGCTGCCTCCGCTCCCCAGCCCCCCATACACACAGTGTTTCATTGATCCACTTCTTCCCTGCCCCAGAGACACGCTAAGGGCCCTGCACTATGAGAGCTGCGGCTTGGAGGGGCCCTGGCCAAGCTGGAAACATCAGTGCAGGGTCCGCCCCAGAACACCTTAGCTTCCAAGCTTCTCTCTCTCCTGCTCTCCTCCCCAGGTCTCTATCCAGAGCAAGTTCCCAGGTACAACCAATGCTGATTAGGTGACTGCAAATGAACACCCAAGAGGCCTCTCCTGGCAGTCTGTGAGGAGGAGCTAGGCGGAGGGGGGAAGAGAGAGGAGACAGAAAGGAGGCCGGGGTGCCGGGTGGAGCCAGGAGATTTTCTAAGGCCTCTGGGATCTTCTGGCTTCATCCCTAGAGGTGGGGCAGAGGGTATGTGTCCCTAATCTTTGAGCCCAACTTGAGGCTGAGAGCAGCGGGGAGATGGGGATCTGGGGGTTAGGGGCTGGGGCAGCCAAGCTGCGGAGGGAAAGGGGACAGACAGACTAATGTAGTGAGTGTAGCTAGAGCTGAGGCTTAACTGGGAGGGACGCAGTGCTTGCTAGAACCACTGGGACCAGGAATGGGGGGATGGCCCCGTGCCCTTGCTTGCACTCCTGCAGGGGAGTGTCTTGCTCCACCATAAACGCCCTGGGCTGCATCCCACATCCACTCTCCTAACCCATCGGGCAATTTAACCTTTTTCATAGAAAGTGATTTACAATAAAAACATTTTTAAAAGTAAAGTTTTAAAAAGTCTCAAAATGGACCTGCTTGCAACTTTCTCTGGGGAAAAGCATGGGCCAGTTTTGGGGAGGCCACGGCCCAAGGGGGAATGGCTGGGAGGAAGATGGGGGGCACCAAAGGCCTGCAGAGTGTCCCCTGATGCACTCCTCAGGATCTCTGGGTGCCCAGAGAGAAAGGGGCTGAGAGGCGGCCCTCGGGGGTCCCCTGCAGCCAGGGCCTCGGCACCTCTCTATGTGCAATGGGGAGACTGTACCCACAGCCCCGAGGAGCAGGCGGCAAAGGAGGCACAGCCCCCTCCCTGGCCCTGGGGACTCACTCACAAAGGCCGTTCTTGCCCAGGGCTCGGCTCACGTTCCCCACCTCGCCCAAGTTGAGGGCCTGCCCAGACTCACCTGCGGTCCTCGCCTGGGCCTGTCTCCAGCTCCTCCCTCCCTTGGTCCCTTCCTGAAGGGACAGGGTGTGAGGTCAGAGGGCCCCAGCCCCTGGGGCCCCACTTGCCACCCTGGGGTTCATTCACCCCGCCCAGGGCCTTCCCTCCAATGCAGGTTGGGGCTGAGGGAGGCCATCAGGGCAGACGGAAGACGGGGTGCCTAGACCCTACAGCTCCAGCCTGTGAGGAATCAACGTACCAGAGTTCTGATGGGGAAACTGAGGCACAGCAAATATGTGACACTCAGCAGGCACCTTTCCACCCCCTCACCCCAGCTTTGCCTGGAACCCATCTCTCCCCCGAGCCTGCACCTGGCCCCGCCAGCACGCCCTTGTGGTGCACAGCCCCTTCCCCCAGCACTCACGTGCACGTGCGCACAGACACACACACACACACACAAACGGGCACTGTCCTACACAATCCTGCCCAGCCTCCACGGGCCCCTTTCTCCTGAAGCCCCTTTCTTTCCTTGCACTGGAGGCTGGCTCCAGGACAACCTGGCATTCCCCCGCCAACTTGCTGCTTTCCCTTGCTAATTACTCAAAATATTTCCGAAGGGTGCGCACACTGCAGGGCCAGGCGGGTTGGGGCCTTACAGAGCTCAGGAGGCAGCCCATCCCCTTCCCACCGCTTGCTGAGGAGGCTGCCCCAACCTCCCTCTGAGACTCCCTTCACCCCCTAAGCAACGACTCCCTCCCTCTCCCCACCACCCTCCGGCCTTCCTGCCCACGCTCCCCAGCACTGGGGGAACATGGGGGCTCCAGCCTCTCCACTGGTCCCCAGGCTCAGCCTCCAGCCCCCGCCAAAAGGGGTACACCCTGGATTGACAGGTGGGGCCGGTCACTGTCCCTCCTCCTCACCCTCTGCCTGGGCCCATGCTGGGGGAAGAGGGGCAAGGTCAGGGGCTGGCAGAACTGCCTGCCAGGTAAGAAAAGGCTGAAGAAGCTTCTGGCTGCCAGGAAGAATCCCCAGGAGCTCCTGAAAATCCCTATGCTTGGGACTAGCGTCTCTGGGGCTGGGACCCAAACACTGGCACTTTTAAGGGTCCATGGATGCTGCCAACGAGCAGCCAAAGCTAAGAGGGGGCTCCGAAGCGGCCACAACACAGGGCTTCACACACCCTTTCAGCAGGCAGCGTTTGGGGGTTGGCGGTGGAGGGGGCGGGAAGCGTGAGTGGATCCTGTCCCTCCTATTCATCCCTGCCCCGGCCCTTGGCTGGGTGGCTTTTTGAAAAAACGTTCAGTGACTCCGTATTTATTTAGAGATTCGATGTAATCCCAGTCAATATATATTTTGCGCCCTTAACAGTAAGTTGCAGACAGGCTGCCCCATTAGCACTAGATACTTTAGTGTGTGTTTCCTTAGAACAAGGACACGCCTCCATAATCCCAGTACCACCATCACAATCAGGAAATGAACACTGACCTGGTAATCCCATGTAACCGCAGACCCCCTTCACGTCTTGCAGATCACCCCAGTAATGCTCCTCTCCATTCCAACATCCCAATCCAGGACCCCATGTTGCACTGAGTTGTCCTTTCTCTTTTGCCCTGTGTGGCTTTGAGCCCATGACTCAAGCTCTCTGGGCAGGTTTCGCATTTCCTTTGATCTCCACTTTTGAGGTGAGAAGCCCTTCAGCCACTTCACCCTCAGGTGTGGTACAGTCCCTTCCCGAAGCAAGAAGCTAGCTTTCTGTCTCCTCACTTTCCACCTCTTCCCTATCCTCCCTCCCCCATGTATCACCAGCCAGGAAAGGGATGAGGGGCAATGTTCAGGAACTCAGTCTTCGGAGACCTTCCCCGTCTGCCCTCGGGACAGGCCACCCTCAGCTCCAGTGATGGGAAGGCCCCCGGGATGGGATTCCATGCTGGCCTGAAGCAAATGCGCCAGGCCTCATGAAGAGTTGAGCTGAGGGCAGGAAACACTCTTCTCCCCGCCTCTGCCCCCCTCAACATACTGGGGACCCAGACTTGAAGAAGGAAGGTCATGTCCATGGTGTCCTCCCAGATCAGCACCGACACCGTCTCCTCCATGTCCGGCTCCTACATCGCCCCTGGCACGGAAGAGGACGGGGAGGCTCTCCCCTGCCCCCGGGCCGCCAGCAGGACCCCCTCAGAAGAAGGAGACGTAAGAGAGGAGCATGGGATCGCCCTCGCCGCTCTGCTCTGCTCTGTACTCGAGTCCCAAGGAGCTCAGTCCAGGGCCTGCCAGGGAGATCGGCAAAGCCCCCCAGTGCTCGGGAGGGGAGCCCTGGAAAACACGGTACCGGGTTGTTGAATCACAGACTCCCTCAGATGTGATCTTCCATGTGGCACCACTTCTGTCCTGAGGACTTGGTTTGCGTTTGCTGCCAGGCGAGCTGGGTAGGAGAGCCGGTGGCATCTGCACCTTGACTTTTGTTGCTCCTTTGCAGGTGACGCCAGCGGCGTCTCCAGACTGCAACTTTGCGGGCCTCGTCGCCACCGCTGAAGAGCAGGATGCAGAGGTAAGAGCAAGGTGGACGCTGGTGTCCCTCCCCGGTCAGAGGGACTGCCGGCGCTGGCACAGGGTGCAAATAGGATGGGGGCTCTTCTGGAAGAAGCCTTCCAAGGTGGTGCACTTGGATCTGTTAGAGGCAGGGTGCAGAGCAGAGGGACTGTCCGGTTAGCAGAGGGCGCTGGTCTCAGCGTAATAGGCGTGGGGTGAGTTCCAGAGGGAAGTCTTCCAGGCCAGACCCTTGAGAGGGTGTTTGTCCTCCAATTCACTTAGTATTTACCTGGCACAGGCATCTCACATCTTCCTGGCACTGGGGGACACAAAGACCGAGTGACATGGCTTTTGCCTGCCCACACCCCCAATCCACCCATCCCACCCATCCCGGAGCTCCATCTGATGGAGGAATCAGAGTTATAACTCAGCGTGAGAAGTGCTCTGACGGAGGTGTGCCTGAAGTATATGGAATGCCCAGCTCCCAGTGGGGACTCTACAACTTTCTCTTGAGCCAGATGTTCTCAAAGGAGTATCTGGATGGGATTGGGGATCCTAAAGGGTTCCTGAAAGTTTTATGATCTCACGGTTTGCTTTTTCATTTGACAACTTTGATTTCCACCTGAGAGAAACAGTGTGAGCTAAACTATAACCAAGGCTAATCCTGACAGTCCCAGGGTCCCTCTGTAAGGTGCCTCAGACCTGGTCCCTCTGGAACGTGCCTCAGACCTGGTCCCTACGGGCCGATCCTGCCTCGCCAAGCAAAATCTGCCTCTGCTGGGCCTCCCAGCCATCTCACACAGACAGGAAATGTATGGATACCAGGAGGGTGATTAGTTCTGTCTTCTGACAATCAGTAGGCTCATTTCACTGCTTTATGTGCCTTCCTTCTGTCCTAGGGAAATGAGGTTCTAGAAGAAGAGGACGGATCACCCACACAAGAAGATGGTAAAAGACCTGGTCTTTTGCTCCCTTTTATTATATTTCTCTCCCGGGTATTCTCTGAAGGGTACAGAAAGGGGCACTGGTGTGACTTGGTGGCACTGCTCAAGGGTGTGGCTTTGGGGAAAGGTTGTCTTCTTGATGGAATATCAAAGCAAGCAGGGTATCTGAGGACCTCAGCAGCCTTCCTGGCTCTTTCTGGGCCTCTGAGCCAAGGCTGCAGAAGGTACATGGAGTTCTCCATCTACGTTGAGTAGATCCTGAAGCTTCTTGGGCAACTGCCATCCCCTTCCTTCCTGCTTCAGCTTCTCAGCTGAGTCTCACAGAACTGCTCTAGCAGCCCCAAAGTTCAGCTGCAGCAGGAGAACAGCTTCCTCCCCTTGGGGGAACCGACTGTTAGGCAGTAGGTTTTCCTGCTTTAGTGAAGAAAACGGCTGATGTTACAGTAGCAGAAGGATCACAGCCCTGGCGGCACAGCAAAGGTGAGGGGAAGAGACGTTAGCAGCTCAGCGTACACTAGTGTTTGTAGGCTATTGGAACGATTCTCTTTACCATCATTCAGGCCTCAAGTAGATATTTTTTTTAATTGGAAGAGTTGGTTTACAATGTTGTGTTAGTTTCTGCTGTACAGCAACGTGAATCAACTATACATATACATATATCCACTCTGTTTTTAGATTCTTTGCCCATATAGGCCATTACAGGGTACTGAGTAGAGTCCCCTGTGCTCTACAGCAGGTCCTTATTAGTTATCTATTTTATATATAGTAGTGTGTATATGTCAATCCCAATCTCCCAATGTATCCCTCCCCTCCCTTGCCCCCCGCCATAACCATAAGTTTGTTTTCTACACCTGTGACTCTATTTCTGTTTTGTAAATAAGGTCAATCATATCTTCAGTCGGAAGAATTTGGTTTCTAGTAAGCCGAGAAGCGAAGGAACGACCTACATATAGAGCAAGGAAGTGGCGGGGGGGGAGGGTAGGCGAGCTGGGAATCCCACCTGGGATTGTAGGACCAGGCGTCCCAGGAACCGGTGTCTGTTCCCTCTGCTCCTCTGAGGTGCCTCCACAGAAGGGCAACCTCCAGAGCAAACCTGGATCCCAGCCTGGATGCAGATGTCATGCTAGTCGCTTCTGCTTTGGCCATGGCAGTTGCTTGGGGGGTTGTGTGGTGTGCAGTGTGTGTGCATGTGCACATGACCACTCTCTCCTGGCCAAGTAGTGCCGGAGGAGGGGTGGTCGCCCAGGCTGTGCCTCTGCCGCACGTGCACGCCAACCAAGCCGGAGTTGGGCGCTACCTCTCCTCGGTTGATGTCTTCAGGGCGCAAGGCTCTGAGTTCTCCATTGTGATTGTCGTCCCCAGTAGAATATTTGCTTCTAAAAGGCACAGGGCAGTACGTGGTTTCCGCCTGACATTCCATATGTGGTTTCCACCTGACATGCTGTACACAGTAGATGTATGTTTCTTCCTCTCCCTTTCACCAAGGAAAAAAAAACCGGGTGGGGGCTTGAAAAAATAACATCTAAAATTGTCCCCTTCCCATCTTACACGACTGTAGGTTTCTGGTCAGCCCCTTAAAACATCTTCAGAATAGAAAATTAAGTCTCAAAGAAAATAAATCATAATTTTGCAAGCAATGCGATTCTTTGATTTGAGGTGCAAAATTACGGGATCAAAGAGCTTTAATTGCCATTTTATGTATTAGTCATTTCGCAGAGCCTTGTGGTCATAAACACACCTCACGTGCACCGACAGACACAGGCCTGAGCCCGGGGTCACTTCCCCCGTGGCTCTCCTAGCTCTTCCAGCCTGGCTTAGGCTCTGCTCTGGGCCCGGGTCTGCGTGTCCGAATCCCACAGACCTCCCCAGGGTCTGATTTCCCTGGAACGAAGGCTGGAAAGGGGCCAGTTAAGGAAACAGAGCAGAACAGAGCGAGAACACAAACGTACCCACGCAGTTTCCTTTATTGTCCTCTCTCCCCACTTAATTATTGTCTTTTTTTTAACATATGATTTGATGTTTTTTGTCTCCATCCTTAAGATTTTTATTTTAAGGACAGCAAAGCAGAGAAAAACACAGCCAGGTCCTCTCTAACTGCCTTAACTCCGTTAGAGGCCAAAGGACATTCGCATTTCTAGGTATGGAGTGTGACAATAACAATGACTTTGACATCGCCAGCATGAAAGCACTGGACAATAAGCTGTGCTCTGCGGTCTGCTTAGCCGGTGAGTGGCAGTCTGCTGAACATGAACTTGGTGGGAGACGCTCCCCTGCTCGCACCCCTGCTCTCACCCTGGGACACCCATCTCCTGCCCTGCAGTTCCTGCAAGAAGGCATGGGCTTTGCTAAGGTGCTGGGAGCCAGTTGCTGAAAGGAAGTGAGGCAGCCTTGGGAGAGTCCTTGGGCAAAGAGCGACTCTGCTCTAAGCGAATCTATTTGGGCATGGAGAAAGGCACAAAAATACCTCCAAAGCCTTCCGATTTGACCTGACCATGCCCACTCCATCATGATCTTGCAGATCCCATGGCAGGGGGCCTGGTCTTGTTTCCATCAACAGGCAGTTTAAGGCAGACACGGCCTCTGTGATAAGGTCTTGGAAAGAGAGCCTGAGCCCTTGAAAAGGGAACCTGTAGCCACTCAAAGGAGAGTGTTTAGTTAGGATCAGAGAGGAATTTCAATGCCAGCATTTTATAGACTAGCTCTGTGACCCAGTGAGCCCTGGGCTACCACCAGTTGCCTTGTGCTCCCTAGATTTGGATCCCAAAGGAACAATCAGGGGTCGAGGGTAACTCTTCTCCCTGGAGCCCTAACTCTATAAATTCAATCAGGGCCATCAACGTGCCCCTTATTCCTTCTCATGACACTAAACTGAATCCAGGATGAGTTCTCAGGAGGAGCCCACCTGTCAGTCACACTCTGGGCACTGATGTCTCTCTGCTCCATGCTCACCAAGGGCTTCACCAACCATGGCTCTAAAGCCACGTCTTGCCTGGTGGACTAGGTCCAAATTTCCCCTCCTTGGTTCACAGCAGAGACTGCCTTCATGTTGCGTGGTTTGTAATCTCTTAAACATGCCCTGGACATGTTTAAGCTTCAGGACAGCCAGGTCCCGTCATGGCTCCATTGCTTTACTCTCTTTGCAACATGGTTACAGGTGCTGGAGGGACACAAACTCCTGTGGTTGCCACTCTCCATCAGCTTGCAGAAGACCCATGTACTCACCCCTCTGGCCCCATGCAGGCTTGTGGTGGAGGAAGCCGTAATCCCCAGAGACGCCTCCCACAGCCTTCCCAGGGGCTCTCCGGTCCCTTCCCACTTAGCGTTGACCCAGCCAGGCTTGGGCCAGAGTGGCTGAGGTCCAGGGTACACTTCACTTCCTGCCTTCCCACTCTTTACCTGGCTTCTGTCTGTCCATTTGTTTCTCATGTCTTTTTGCCAAATGTACGTCTGTCTGTCCAGTTTGTTTATTTTGAAACTCATTTAGGTTACCCAGACTTCGTGTGAAAGTTCATGTTCACCCACACCCAACCCCAAGCTTGCTGGGCGCACGCACATCCGAGGGGCCCTCGCTGAGGCTTCCGTTCCTAACTGGCAAGAGCCTGTATTTAATATGCTGAAATTTTCCAGGAAAAATAAATATTTGTGAGACTAGATTAATCCCTGTTCCACAAAAGCGGAGATGCTTCTGTGGCAAAGGTTACAGGCAGGATTTGTTTTGGTCACTAGTTGGGGAAGATGCCATCTCTGCCCTCACTCCGCCCTGAGTCTGTGGCAGCTGTGCCGGCCAGCCGCTCACTGGGCTTCAAGAGAGGAATCTAGGCTCCTGCCTCCCCGCAGTGGCTCCCCACCAACCCCCGTGTTTGGCAGAGAGAGCTCCTGGGAATTGTTTTAGCCGCCCATGCTGGTGGAAACTGACCCCAGGCCTTGTGCTTCCTCCTCTCCCTAACTCCTTCGGGCCAACCTGCTGGTGGATGTTTATTCCACTCTGGGATTGCGGCAGGAGAGCGAGGCCTGGAAGGAAAACAATGCCTGGGCTTCTTTACGGTGATCTCGGGAGCCAGCCATTCTCAGATTAAACTGGCTTCACCGTTCAGGCCAGACATGAAACCGAATGACAGTGGCGCCTGCCGGGAGAGGGAGTTGAGGGTCGCATCGTAGCCTCACCCTGAGGTCTCAAGGGCTCTTACGAGAGAAGGAAAGTGCATCTGCTCTCTTGGTAAAATGTTTCTCGGGTTCTGCTGTTAGCGTCACACTGGTAGTAAAGAGCTGGGGAACTCTCTGGAAGAATCTGTCAGGTTAATGTCAGGTTAATGACAGGAGCATCCACTGTGGTAGGTCCCATGGAATCAACAGACCTCACCACGCTCAGCTGTAAGTTCAAAGTTCCTTCCTATGACTGAGGTGCCTCAGGCTGGCTTGGCCATCAGGACAGCTTCTCAGGCACTTGGTCTCCCTCTCCACACTGTTTCCCTCCCCACACGGATGCCACTCGCCTCACGGAGCGCCCACAAGGAGGGAGCCCGGGGAGCACCCCATGGTCCACCCTCCCCAGGCCCACAGGTGCTCTGCCAGGAGCCCCAGCTCGCGGCAAGGATGGCTCAGGTCCCCATCCTCGCTGCTCTCATCACCCTTGTGGGAGTGATGTTGAGAAAGCACCTGTGTCATTCCAGCACCTCTTCCGCTAAGAAGCCTGTGGGTCTTCTTTGGCCCCGAGACCAAGGTGGGGGGGCGATGGTATGTTCTGAGATTGTTCTGCAAGGTTCTCAAAGGGAGGAAATCTGAGTTGACCATTGTAGGTGATGAGCTGACTATAATCGCGAGGCCATGCTCGGTAGACGGGGCCCCAAGGAACCTGATGGAGTATCACACAGGCGTCAGGATAGTGGCCAGGGGACCAGTGACAATTCTGTGAAAAGGCTCTGGGTGGTGTGATGGGAAAAAGCAAAGATAATTTGAGTTTATTAGTGGAAATACAAATGTTTTTGTTTTGTTTTGTTTTGTTTTTTGTGGTACGCGTGCCTCCCACTGTTGTGGCCTCTAGCATTGCGGAGCACAGGCTCCGGACGCGCAGGCTCAGCGGCCATGGCTCACGGGCCCAGCCGCTCCGTGGCATTTGGGATTTTCCCGGACCAGGGCACAAACCCTTGTCCTCTGCATCGGCAGGGAGACTCTCAACCACTGCGCCATCAGGGAAGCCCGATACAGATGTTTTTAAATGATGGCATTGGACAGGAGTGGGCATACCGATGAAATCTAAAAGTACTTATGGAGGGAATTCCCTGGCCGCCCAGTGGTTAGGACTCAGCACTTTCACTTCAGTGGCCTGGTTCAATCCCTGGTCGGAGAACTAAGATCTTCCAAGCCACTGCGCAGCCAAAAAAAGAAAAGTACTTATGGAGACCTGAAATAACCCAAGACTAAGACGCCACTAGGAAGGGTTATGCTTCGCAGATACTAAGGAAAAATCGGAATTAACTTTCTCTTTTCTTGGAGAGAAACTCTACAAGATGGTGGAACTGTTACAGATCTTAAATTTAATTAGTGGCTGGGTAGAGGCAGGAAAGAGGTGTGTGGAATCCCCCTAGATGTGCTCCCCAAATCTGCCTCTAGAGGTGTCTTCACTCCCCCGTTTCTGAGCCTGAGGAGGGAATTAAGTGGGAACCACCTTTCTCTACCTCCCGGGAAGGATTTTGAATCTCCAGGCTCCCTTTTCTGGCTGAGGGCTGGACAGAATGGTAGCACTCGCTCAGGAAGTCCTCCTGCGCCTTCCAGGCTTACCTTCTGCATCCAGGATGCACGGAGCAGCAGGGTTTCGCCGAGGGTCTGGCAGAAGCCTTTTTAGAGGAAAGAGCACCACCGACTGTACCAAGAAGCTGGGGAGATCAGAGACTTCAGGTCTGAGTCTTCAGGCTGTTTCAGAAGGAGCCACTTTTCAGCCCTGGCTCAGAATCTGGACCGGTGGTGTTTGTAGCAAGGACTCAAGAATTCAGAGCCAGGCAGCCTGGCAGCCAGTGGTGGTGGCGGCGAGGCTGCGGCAGTGTTTTGATTTCACTTTGTTTCTGTGTGTGCGTGCGTGTGTGTGTGTGTGTGTGTGTGTGTCTTCTCTCCTGTTTACCATTTGCTTTTGGTCTTTCGTACCAAACAGCCGCAGTTCCGGAGTCCTGCCCATTAAACACAGAGGAATATGTATGAGATCTACCAAATTATATAAAATGAAGGAACAACTTATTTCATCTGGGGGTTCCTAACTGAAAAGGGCAATCTTGCCTGCTCTTCATCCTGTCACCCTTAGAGCGGTAAAGCACTGTGGACCCATGTGCCGGACTCCGGTAACCCCAGGGAGTACAGATCCCCGCATTCCGTCTGGCTGTGAGAGATACCTAAACATTTCCTGTCCCACTCACTCCCCTTCCCCTGGGGTCCACCTCCACAAGACTCTTATTAGAGCCTTAGGGCGGATTAGCACACCAGGACATTTATGGGTATACACAATTTATACCCGCTGAATCCTAGTGTTTCTGCCATTAAAGGGTTTCGTGTCTTGGGCTGGCCTAACCTGAAGCTGACCCCAGACATTTGTGAGTGGCCTCCCTCAAATGTGACGCAGTGAGCCTCACGCCCACCCTCCAGGGTCAGCCGGCTCCATCCACGAACTGAGCCCTCTGAAGGGCATGGCTCTCGGCTCTGCCCTGGAGGAGATCACCGTGTGCTGGAGGATCCAGCAATTTCCACACAGCATGAGAAACGGGGTGGTGGTACGGGCCAGTGGGGGAGCACTTCGGAGCACGCTGGACCCCATCTGGCTTCAGGGGGCGCCTTCTGGGGGCAGGTGCTGGAAGAGGCAGCTCAGCAGTCCTCGGCCAGAGAATGGAAGGCTTTCCCCCAACTCAGGGGGTTAGGGCTTCATCCTCTCCCTTCACAATGGCCATCTCGCTGCACTGGGGGGAATGAATCAGATGGAGTCATTCTGTGGGCTGGGAGGACGACTTGGGGGAGATGAGTGTAGCCTGAACAAGGCCTGGGGGGCGGATGGTTTTCGCGCACATTCTGTGAGTCAGGCGCCCTGCTCACCACTCTTCCATGTCACCTCGCTTAGTCTCACGGCATCCCTGGGGTGTAAGTACTTGTCTCCCATCTGATGGATGGGAAAACCAGGGCTCCAAGTACAGTGACCTGCCCAAGGTCACACAGTCAGTACGTTACAAGCTGGGGCTGTATCCCGGTTTTCTGACTACAGATTTAGACCTTACTAGAGCTTGAACAAGCAGGAGGTCAGGATGGATTGGATACAGAGCATGAAGGAGAGAGAAGCACCAAGAGTGGGTTTCCAGCATGGGCAGCGGGTGCTTCTCGTGCAGGAACTGCAGGACAAGGGGGGAAGATGATGAGTTTCGTGGATGGTACCCGGGGGACCCCAAAGCTCTGGAGCTAATGTCTCCTGGGGTTGGTGGCACCAGCTGATAGCAACTCTCGGTGGGCTGTTCGGGTGCAGAAGGAGAGGAACAGCTGTCACTCTGTTCTCTGCCATGCCATTTGGTCCCTGGCACCCTGCTGGGCAGCCAGTCCCTTCCTGCCCCACCCTGGCCCCCACAGCAAACACTAACTCTGAGCCCAAATTAACACACTCTTCTCCCTCCCCTTCACCTCCTCCTGCTCTCGTGAAAGTCTCAGCCAGACTCAGTTTCTTTTCCTGGTCCGCTGTAACACTTAGGCAAACTTCAAGACCAAATAAAGATACAAAGGTGGATCCTACGGCAAGCTCACAAAACAAGGACCATCCTGCATGTCCCTCCATCAGTGGGCCACAGTGGCCATGACTGTCCCTCGCCCAGTGGACGCCACTGCTCCCAAGTTTCACGTGCTGTGGTTTGCACCCTGTGGGAGTTCCAGCTAATGCGCATCTTGCCAGCTTTCGTGCCAAACTCCCGGACTGTCCTGCCAGAGACACCATCTGCACCAAACCAAAGGTCCGGTAACCTTCCTTTCCTCTTCTCAGGTGCCTGGCAGGCTGACGACAACGTGGTCAGTCGTCGGAACACGCAGCGCAGACGCCCATCTTCTGGCAGCCTGGAGGACCCCGAGAACAGGCTCTGCGTGTGGGATCCTTTGGCCATCTGAGAGCCTTAGCCCCTGTACCAGGGCTCTCCTCCCGTTCTCACATCCCATCCTGGCCTCATGGCACCACTGACCTCCTGGGCATCCTCAGCCAGACACACGGAGACTTTTTAGACCCACGTGAAAGCTGGATGCTGAGGGCACCTGACCCTTCTCCCAGACTCATCTTCTTCCGCAACCGTGATCCTTCCCCTCTCAGAAGGGACTGGAAACCTCTTTTCTCCTTGTGGGCTAAAGCCACTCGAACTGCAGCTCATGAGACCCTTTGCAGAGGGTCTCTGGAATGTTTCCACTGTATCTTGATCTTCAGGTGGAGCTGTGGTCTACAGACTGGTTATTTCTTTTGTATCTTTTTTTTTTTTTCTCCTTAGGAGTTAGACCAAGAAGACTCAAGAGTTTGGGTGACTTCATTACAAACACCCATCTAGCATTTTCTAGTCTCTGGGACATCATAACCAATCTGAAACCTGCAGTTTGGGGTGGCGTTGGGGGATGACTCCTGTGAGAAGGGAAAGCCATATTGCACTGTAAGTGGGGTTTCCCTCAAAATGCATTAGGAGCTCCTCTCTCAAGGACAAGAAGCAGTGGCAACCACCAGAAGGTTGGTTGGGAAAACAGTTCTTGCTTCTGGTAGCAGAGGCTATGCCTCGTGTGTCTGCTTAGGAAGGAGGCCTTGAATCTGAGAACCCCTCAGTTACATGATGACCTACCGGGGAGTTCTTTATGATCAGGTGCACTCAGGAAGGCCTGGGGCTCCATCCTAAGGTGACACTGCAAAGGCATTTTTGACCCCCTCGATGTACCAGGCACTTGTTAGGGACTGTCGTATATTATCACGTTTCATCACTACCGCCCTGTCAGGTGGCATTCTTACCCCTGCTGCCCCCGTCTCCACCCCGCTTTTCTGAAAGAGTTGAAGAAAGAAGCTGAGAGAGGGGTGGACCGGTGGTTCTCATTTGGTGCCCAGGAACCCCAAAGGAGGTTGGGGGAAGGGCTGAGCTGGGGTCAGTGGTGGTCTGGGAGGCTCCCCATCCCACCGGTTTTCCTCCCCTGTCCTCCAGATCAGCTGAGCCTGATGGGGGGAGCCGGAGGTACTGCCTTCCATAGGCTCATCAGAGATTTAGAGATATTGTTCAAATCACATGTCCACCCCACCCCAGTGCAGTGTAAGCATATAAATAACAGTCTGAAACAGCAAGACCGTAAGCTGTTGGCTGTTCGTCTCTCAACACTAGTGTTATCAATGGATTCCTCATAGCTCTCTGATAGATGCATTGTCTGCTGGCTTTTGGAAGAGGTGGTTAGTTAGTGGAGCATGAGATTGAGAAGCAAAGTGGGATCCAACAGTTTGTGAGGCTGAGATGTGACAGAGCCCTAGGCTATGCCCACCATGATGGCCTGAATTAGTAGTTGGAATTGTTGCCCTAGAGGAACTTTTCAGGGTCCTTCCCAAGGCCTCAAAGAGAGCCCAGTGCCGGGGGATCTTTTGCACCTCCTGTGTGGCTGCCTTGTGCCGTCAGGTGCGTGGTGACCCTCACTGCCTGGTGGTTGTGGTTCACATCCTGCCCTGGGGGTGGGCAGGCGCAGGCCTGTGGTCCTGACAGACACTACATGAGCCAAGCCAAATCTCAGCTTCTGCCTTGAGTTCCGGTGTCCACCCGCTCTGAAATCCTGCAGTGGGCTCTGCTGTTTCAGACCCCTGTTAATGTCCTTTCTTTCCCCGAAACATTCTTACAGACCCTTTCATATTGATGATTCCAGCAATAACCACACTTCCTGATTTCCTTGAAATCTGAGCCCCAGAAGCACTAGGGAAGGGGACTCTCCCTGAGCCTGGGGTGGTGGCATACAGATCCACCTCCTCTCCCGGCAGGTAGTATTCAGAGTGTGGTGTTACCTGAGATGAAGGAGATGTAGGTAAACAGTCGCCACAGTGGCCAGGAACCCTAAGAGGAAGCCATTGTCTTCACCCTTTCTGGAGGGTCTGTCTTCTCCCAGGAAGAGGCTCAGAGAGATTCCTCAAGGCCTTGGTTCCATAACCAAGACATAGCCGGGTGAGAAGTGGCCCTTCACTCCTGTTTCTCAGACAGTTCCTGCTCTCTCCCCCATCCCCGCACCTCTTTGCCCTCATTTAGCTCTTTGGCGAGCAGAAATATCCCATCCAAAAGGGCTGGGATCAGGGAACAGGGCACAGAGCCTGGTCGGGGAACAGGACAGCCGCCCCAGTCATCATCTGGAGATGGTCATGTTGTTAGCAGTTGACCCACAGAGAATATGACGGGGCCTGGTTTCTCACACAAGGACACAGACTAACCGGAGGCCTGGGGTTCCTTCCTGCCACACTCAAGTCGGAGCTCACCTATGAGCTCACTTCCGGGTGGTGTGGTGATCCCAGCCTTCTCACAGAGCCCTTTTTCCTTCTCCTCCCCAGTCCCATCCTACCAGAGGCCATGCCAACGCTGGGGCGTCTCCTGGGCACGGATCCACACACGTTAAGCCATCTCACCTGGGGAAGGTTTTTGTCCTGTTCACCTGACCTTGGCATGCTGCTTGCTCACTGTGCTTTAGGATCTGCACACCTAGTGTGTGTAAATATGTGTGTACTGTTGTGCCATCTGTGTACCCCTCACTCCCTGGAGTACACTCATGGGCACACTACAGTGGGGACGTCAAGGATGCAATATTTATGGACTGCTGCATGATTCTTAAAAATGAATAAAACTGTTCACGAGGGAAGAAGAGGTGTTAACTGCGCAGTTGGCTTATTTGTGAAAGTTGCTGTCCGACTTTCTCCAGCACGCTTTTAATACTTTGACTCAATAACAACTCACACTGCAGAAATATAGAAGATCATGAGAGATTACTACAAGAAACTCTATGCCAAGAAAATGGACAACCTGGAAGAAATGGACAAATTCTTAGAAATGCACAACCTGCCAAGACTGAATCAGGAAGAAATAGAAAATATGAATAGACCAATCACAAGCACTGAAATGGAAACTGTGATTAAAAATCTTCCAACAAACAGAAGCCCAGGACCAGATGGCTTCACAGGCGAATTCTATCAGACATTTAGAGAAGAGCTAACACCTATCCTTCTCAAACTCTTCCAAAATATAGCAGAGGGAGGAGCACTCCGAAACTCATTCTACGAGGCCACCATCACCTTGATACCAAAACCAGGCAAGGATGTCACAAAGAAAGAAAACTACAGGCCAATATCACTGATGAACATAGATGCAAAAATCCTCAACAAAATACTAGCAAACAGAATCCAACAGCACATTAAAAGGATCATACACCATGCTCAAGTGGGGTTTATTCCAGGAATGCAAGGATTCTTCAATATACGCAAATCAATCAATGTGATACACCATGTTAACAAATTGAAGGAGAAAAACCATATGATCATCTCAATAGATGCAGAGAAAGCTTTCGACAAAATTCAACACCCATTTATGATAAAAACCCTGCAGAAAGTAGGCATACAGGGAACTTTCCTCAAGATAATAAAGGCCATAAATGACAAACCCACAGCCAACATTGTCCTCAATGGTGAAAAACTGAAACCATTTCCACTAAGATCAGGAACAAGACAAGGTGGCCCACTCTCACCACTCTTATTCAACTTAGTTTTGGAAGTTTTAGAAACAGCAATCAGAGAAGAAAAGGAAATAAAAGGAATCCAAATTGGAAAAGAAGAAGTAAAGCTGTCACTGTTTGCAGATGACATGATACTATACATAGAGAATCCTAAAGATGCTACCAGAAAACTACTAGAGCTAATCAATGAATTTGGAAAAGTAGCAGGATACAAAATTAATGCACAGAAATCTCTGGCATTCCTGTACACGAATGATGAAGAATCTGAAAGTGAAATCAAGAAAACACCCCCATTTACCATTGCAACAAAAAGAATAAAATACCTAGGAATAAACCTACCTAAGGAGACAAAAGACCTGTATGCAGAAAATTATAAGACACTGATGAAAGAAATTAAAGATGATACAAATAGATGGAGAGATATACCATGCTCCTGGATTGGAAGAATCGATATTGTGAAAATGACTCTACTACCCAAAGCAATCTACAGGTTCAATGCAATCCCTATCAAACTACCACTGGCATTTTTCACAGAACTAGAACAAAAAAATTCAAACTTTGTTTGGAAAAACAAAAGACTCCGAATAGCCAAAGCAATCTTGAGAACGAAAAACGGAGCTGGAGGAATCAGGCTCCCTGACTTCAGACTACACTACAAAGCTATAGTAAGCAAGACAGTGTTTTACTGGCACAAAAACAGAAAGATAGATCAATGGAACAGGATAGAAAGCCCAGAGATAAACCCACACCCATATGGTCAACTTATCTTTGATCAAGGAGGCAGGAATGTACAGTGGAGAAAGGACAGCCTCTTCAATAAGTGGTGCTGGGAAAACTGGACAGGGACATGTAAAAGTATGAGATTAGATCATTCCCTGACACCATACACAAAAATAAGCTCAAAATGGATTAAAGACCTAAATGTAAGGCCAGAAGCTATCAAACTCTTAGAGGAAAACATAGGCAGAACACTCTATGACATAAATCACAGCAAGATCCTTTTGGACCCACCTCCTAGAGAAATAGAAATAAAAACAAAGATAAACAAATGGGACCTAATGAAACTGCAAAGCTTTTGCACAGCAAAGGAAACCATAAACAAGACCAAAAGACAACCCTCAGAATGGGAGAAAATATTTGCAAATGAAGCAACTGACAAAGGATTAATCTCCAAAATTTAAAAACAGCTCATGCAGCTCAATAGCAAAAAAACAAACAACCCAATCCAAAAATGGGCAGAAGACTTAAATAGGCATTTCTCCAAAGAAGATATACAGACTGCCAACAAACACATGAAAGAATGCTCAGCATCATTAATCATTAGAGAAATGCAAATCAAAACTACAATGAGATATCATCTCACACCAGTCAGAATGGCCATCATCAAGAAATCTAGAAACAATAAATGCTGGAGAGGGTGTGGAGAAAAGGGAACACTCTTGCACTGCTGGTGGGAATGTGAATTGGTACAGCCACTATGGAGAACAGTATGGAGGTTCCTTAAAAGACTAAAAATCGAACTACCATATGACCCAGCAATCCCACTACTAGGCATATACCCTGAGAAAACCATAATTCAAAAAGAGGCATGTACCAAAATGTTCATTGCAGCTCTATTCACAATAGCCCGGAGATGGAAGCAACCTAAGTGTCCATCATCGGATGAATGGATAAAGAAGATGTGGCACATATATACAATGGAATATTACTCAGCCATAAAAAGAAACGAAACTGAGCTATTTGTAATGAGGTGGATAGACCTAGAGTCTGTCATACACCGTGAAGTAAGTCAGAAAGAGAAAGACAAATACCGTATGCTAACACATATATATGGAATTTTAAAAAATGTCATGAATAACCTAGGGGTAAAACAGGAATAAAGACACAGACCTACTTGAGAATGGACTTGAGGATATGGGGAGGGGGAAGGGTAAGTTGTGACAAAGCGAAAGAGAGGCATGGACATATATACACTACCAAACGTAAGGTAGATAGATAGTGGGAAGCAGCCGCAGAGCACAGGGAGATCAGCTCGGTGCTTTGTGACCGCCTGGAGGGGTGGGATGGGGAGGGTGGGAGGGAGGGAGATGCCTGAGGGAAGGGATGTGGGAACAGATGTATATGTATGACTGATTCACTTTGTTATAAAGCAGAAACTAATAAAAATAAAATAAAAATAAAAACAATAAATACTTGGGAAGAAAAAAAAAAAAACTTTGACTCAAGACAAGCTGGACATGGAGGAGTGAGAGAGGGCAAGGGGTAGAGGGAAAGACATGTTTCTGGGTGGGAGCTGGTGTACCATCCCCCGGGCACAGCTCCTGCCCAGAGGCCTGATAAGGAGCCCTCACCTCCACCCACCCCCTTCAACCAGAGAACTTCCAACTGCAGCTCCTCAATAACTGAAGAGCAGGAAAGCTGGTGACGGGAGGGAGGCTGGGGGAGGGGAGGAGGAAGGACCACAGTCCACCGTTAGTCCGTCACTTAAAGGCTGGTGAAATGAATGGGGCAAATGACCCCAGTCAAAGAATTTGGCAAGTCCACGGCTTTCCTGGGTTTCACCCAGCGGCTCTGTTTCCTCGGCTATCTGGAAAGGAGGGAGAGCACTTCCGAAGAAGCCTCTGGAATGTCAGCTTCTGGGAATCTTGCTGAGGACGGGGCGGGGAGGGAGCGCTTACCGGGAAACACTGGATTACCCTAGCCGCCTTGGGGTGCCTGCGACCGGGGCTGCGGTTTCTGCGGACCTGAGTGGCAGGTGGCATCGGAGAGTCAGACCTGCTTGCGGGCACCAAGACGACACTCGGTCGGGAGACCGGGACAGGCCGCAGAAACGTGAGGAAGGGCCACTCGCAGCCCAGAGGAGAGGAAAGGAAAGCCCCAAGCATGCACCCAGCCCTGGCCCCCGCGCCACGGGCTGCGTCCCAGGAGCCGTCGCCACCTCTGAGCAGCCCAGATGGGAAGGGGGTGGGGCGGAGGACGGTTCCCGCGGCGAACTGCTCGCCGAGGGCCCCGGGGCCTCTGCGGGAGCGCCGAGCCGCGCGCCTCTCCGAGCCCTGCGCGGGGCCGTCGGGCGGGAATGCGCGGAGCCGGGACGCGGTGGCGGGTAGGGGGCTGGGTCGCGCGCGGGAGAGGGCGGCAGGAGGGAGTTGGAAGAGAGTTACCGCGTGAGAGAGCCGTTAAGAGCCCGCGGTCTCTTTGGAGATGCCCTGGCCAATGGCAGAAGCGGAAGCTGTTTATATGGGCGGGGCGTCGCCACGGCAGCAGGAGACGCCTTGCGAGCGGCTACTGAGTGCCGGTCCCCGGCCGCTGGCTTTCAGAGAGGCGCCGTCGGGCGTGAGTGGCGACGAGGATTGCTGGCTGGGCCCTCGAGCTGGGAGCAGAGAGCCGCGGTGAGGGTGGGCGGTGGGAGGAATTTCTTTGAGAAGCTTCCTTTGGCCCGGGCTGCGCTCTGAGCCAGGTAAGGGACGGGGAGGGCTGCAGGCCGTGGGAAGGGAGGGCGTCAGTACCAGCCCGCTCTCCCATCCGTCCCCGACGGAAGTGGTGGGCCCGGGGACTGACATCAGAGGCGTTTGGGGGACACTCACTTCCCGCCCCCTTATAACTCTCTGTATTGTTTCCTTCCTTCCCCTTGAGCCCCATCCTAATATCCCTTTTCAAAGATCAGACGACCTCCCCCGCCCCCCGACCCGTCGTACTGCCCTCCTGGACTCTCTCGCCCCATTTCCATTGGTTGTGGACGGAGAGAGGGGGGTTAATTCCCCGCTTTGAGGGAGAAACGGGTGGCCTCGCATGCCCCTACACTATTCCCTCGTTGGGCTAATTAAGTCTCCTCTAAAAGATCCAAGAGGAAAAGAGCGAGGCGAACCCCGTGTGGGTCGGACTCCCGGGCACACCTTCTGTTTCCCAGACGTCGGCAGTAAAAGATCCTCCCCAGCTGCAGGAAGGATTTTAGTAAGAGCCTCCCCCCTCGCCCACACTCTCCCCTCGGGGGTGGGGAAAGAGGGCTCAGTTCCCGCTCTGGTCCCCGCAGGCACCACATTCCGTTTGGAGGAGGCTACCCCCGGATCGCGGGATGGAAGCCCGCTTCCGGGAGGCTGCGTAACTGAAGCCGCGGGAGTCAGCGGGCCGGAGAGCTCGGCGGCCACCCTCGGCTCGGCTCGTGGATGTTGACAGCCCCCTCGGAGAGTCGCCGCAGATATGGCGGAGAGCTGGCTACACGTCTCGGGAGCAGGGGCAGCGGAGGAGGCCGGACCGGAAGGCGGCCTGGAGGAGTCCAACGCCCTGAATGACAGCCTGACCAGCCTGCAGTGGCTGCAGGAATTCTCCATTCTCAACGCCGAGCTCCCCGCCCTGCCTTCGGGGGACACCGACCCCCACGGCTCCCACGAGCTGGCAGGCTCGGCCGAGCCGGGGTCTCCCCTGGCGGCGGACCCCGCCTGCCTGGGGCAGCCGCACACACCCGGCAAGCCCACGTCCTCCTGCACGCCGCGGAGCGCCCCCTCGGGGCTGCAGGCCTCGCCTCCCGACGACGTGGACTACGCCACCAACCCGCACGTGAAGCCGCCCTACTCGTATGCCACGCTCATCTGCATGGCCATGCAGGCCAGCAAGGCCACCAAGATCACCCTGTCGGCCATCTACAAGTGGATCACGGACAACTTCTGTTACTTCCGCCACGCTGATCCCACCTGGCAGGTAGGGAGGCACTCCCTCCCTCCCTCCCCATGCCCGCGCGGACTGGACTCACATCCCAGATCCGCAGGCCAAGTAGGCGCGGTACGGCCAGGGCCCCGAGAGAGGAAGGCCGTCCAGGAAGGACCTCAAGGGAGCCCAGTGCTTGGACTGCTGCCCCTTTGACTTCAGAGATGGAGGAGGGAGGATGTTCAGAGGGCTGCAGGGGTGCCGACATAGAGGTTCAAGTGGAAAGAACTTGTGACTCGTCCGGCAGGCTCAGCCCAAAGACCAGGGCTGAACTATGCGTGGACACAGCCCCCCAGGGTAGGTTGATGGACTGAGGGACACATTTTTGTCCCAAGTCCTGGAATTCCTTGACACTACCCTCCTCAAGGTCAGTTTGTCAGGGCCTGACTGGAGGCAGAGCATCGTTCCTGCCAGACTCTGCATCCCGCCTGCTTTCAGTTGGCTGGAGGGGCTCTGGGAGGGGAGAGGGGCGTGCTGCAGGGTGTGAAGGCCATCTGTGTCCCAGTGGAAGGGCTACGGGGCCTTCCGAAAGCTGCTGTGCCAGCCCCCACCCCAAGCCCTCCCTAGTTTCCTGCCTACACTCCTCCCCCTCTTCTCATCAACCTCCCTGGGGGGACAATTACCTCAGCCACGTGCTTTCCACAGGGGCTCTTTCCTCCCACACTGGCTTCATGTTCCAAGTCTCCGGAACCTGGCACAGAGCAGCCAAGGGGCCCAGACCACCATGTAAACCTCCCAGTCTTGCCAGGGGGCACTACTCACCTGCCGGCCCCACCCACCAGGCCCCAGACCCCTGTGCCCCAGCGTGGTTTGGACTGTGCACCCAGGCGTGAACAAGGCAGGATGGTGATTCAGGCTGGGCCCTCAAGGCCCTGAGCCTCTTCGACCATCAGGATCAGGGGCTACGTGGGGACAGAGACCCTGAGGATGCACAGATCCTTCCCTGTGGCACAGGTCACAGGATCAGAGTTCCTGTGATCACAGCTAGTCCACGATTGCTTGGGCCCTGACCCTGGGGCAGGTACCATTTGTAACCTTGGTGAGAAAGCAGAGACCCTCCACTACCCCCCACCCTACCCCAAGCCTGAGAGGCCCCAGGAATGAGCGCTATGCTCTTGGCTGGGTAATAATCAACTGAGGCCTCAGAGCCTGGGGTGGGAGGAGGGGGACATGGTGGGTGAGGGCCCAGGCCAGCAGCCGGCTCTAGAAACAAGGAAAGTCATCAGATCCTCCCACACTTCATCCCCCCCCCCACAGACACACACCCTCACACCCACTCACTCATTTCACAAACAGAGAAGGCCAGCCAGGCCCGGGCAGAGGGAGATGGCCGTCCAGGACCTGGGGGAGCCAAGGCCTTTGACCAGAGGCCGCAAGCAGCGGGGTAAGGGAGGGAGGGCAGGACAGGCTGGCACTGAGAGCCACCCTGCGGCTCAGGGCTCGTATGACCGAGCAGGCAGATATCCTGGCCAAAGGGAACAAAAGCCCCCGACAGCACTCCCAGCTCCTGGTGCCCCGTGGCTGGTGTCCCAGAGCTTCCCGCTCGGAGCAGCGCCTCTGTCTCCCCTGCCCCCATCGGAGAGAAGGTGGTGGTGGGACTGGCAGTGGCGCTAGGAGCCCCCCATCACTGACCCCACCCACTCTCCCAGCTGTCTTCCTTCTCTCCTACCTCCCTGTGTCCAGAACTCCATCCGCCACAACCTGTCCCTGAAGAAGGGCTTCATCAAGGTGCCTCGGGAGAAGGACGAGCCAGGCAAGGGGGGCTTCTGGCGCATCGACCCCCAGTACGCCGAGCGGCTGCTGAGTGGGGCCTTGAAGAAGCGGCGGCTGCCCCCAGTCCACATCCACCCGGCCTTTGCCCGCCAGGCCGCGCCAGAGCCCAGCGCCGCCCCATGGGCCGGGCCACTGACCGTGAGCACCGAGGCCCAGCAGCTGCTGCGGGAGTTCGAGGAGGCCACTGGGGAAGCGGGCTGGGGTGCTGGCGAGGGCAGGCTGGGGCGTAAGCGTCAACAGCCGCTGCCCAAGCAGGAGGCCAAGGTCCCGCGGCCCTCCAGCCCCCTGCTGCTGACCCAGGAGGAGCAGGGTGAGCTGGAACCCCTCAAGGGCAACTTTGACTGGGAGGCCATCTTGGACGCTGGCACGCTGGACGGGGAGCTGGGCACGCTGGAGACCTCGGAGCTGATCCCGCCGCTGAGCCCTGCCTCACACGGGGACGTGGACCTCACCATCCATGGCCACCACATCGACTGCCCTGTTACCTGGGGGCCTCCAGCGGAGCAGGCTACCGACAGCCTGGACTTTGATGAGACCTTCCTGGCCACATCCTTCCTGGAGCACCCCTGGGACGAGAGCACCCGTAGCTCCCTGCCCCCCGAGCCCCTCTTTGAGGCCGGGGATGCCACACTGGCCTCTGACCTGCATGACTGGGCCAGCCTGGGCGCCTTCTTGTAAGAAGCCAGGCCCTGCCCCACCTCCAGACAGCACCGAAGTCTGGGCCCAGACTGCCCCCCTCCCCGCCAGTGCAGGCCCATGGACACCCTACCGCCCAGGCAGGGGCTGGGCCAGCTCACCCCACCAGGCCACACGGCCCCCAGCCCAGGCCATCCTCAGATTCTAGTCCAGCAGGCTGAGAATTGGGGCCCAGGACCCAAATTGCTGCCTCCGCTCCCCAGCCCCCCATACACACAGTGTTTCATTGATCCACTTCTTCCCTGCCCCAGAGACACGCTAAGGGCCCTGCACTATGAGAGCTGCGGCTTGGAGGGGCCCTGGCCAAGCTGGAAACATCAGTGCAGGGTCCGCCCCAGAACACCTTAGCTTCCAAGCTTCTCTCTCTCCTGCTCTCCTCCCCAGGTCTCTATCCAGAGCAAGTTCCCAGGTACAACCAATGCTGATTAGGTGACTGCAAATGAACACCCAAGAGGCCTCTCCTGGCAGTCTGTGAGGAGGAGCTAGGCGGAGGGGGGAAGAGAGAGGAGACAGAAAGGAGGCCGGGGTGCCGGGTGGAGCCAGGAGATTTTCTAAGGCCTCTGGGATCTTCTGGCTTCATCCCTAGAGGTGGGGCAGAGGGTATGTGTCCCTAATCTTTGAGCCCAACTTGAGGCTGAGAGCAGCGGGGAGATGGGGATCTGGGGGTTAGGGGCTGGGGCAGCCAAGCTGCGGAGGGAAAGGGGACAGACAGACTAATGTAGTGAGTGTAGCTAGAGCTGAGGCTTAACTGGGAGGGACGCAGTGCTTGCTAGAACCACTGGGACCAGGAATGGGGGGATGGCCCCGTGCCCTTGCTTGCACTCCTGCAGGGGAGTGTCTTGCTCCACCATAAACGCCCTGGGCTGCATCCCACATCCACTCTCCTAACCCATCGGGCAATTTAACCTTTTTCATAGAAAGTGATTTACAATAAAAACATTTTTAAAAGTAAAGTTTTAAAAAGTCTCAAAATGGACCTGCTTGCAACTTTCTCTGGGGAAAAGCATGGGCCAGTTTTGGGGAGGCCACGGCCCAAGGGGGAATGGCTGGGAGGAAGATGGGGGGCACCAAAGGCCTGCAGAGTGTCCCCTGATGCACTCCTCAGGATCTCTGGGTGCCCAGAGAGAAAGGGGCTGAGAGGCGGCCCTCGGGGGTCCCCTGCAGCCAGGGCCTCGGCACCTCTCTATGTGCAATGGGGAGACTGTACCCACAGCCCCGAGGAGCAGGCGGCAAAGGAGGCACAGCCCCCTCCCTGGCCCTGGGGACTCACTCACAAAGGCCGTTCTTGCCCAGGGCTCGGCTCACGTTCCCCACCTCGCCCAAGTTGAGGGCCTGCCCAGACTCACCTGCGGTCCTCGCCTGGGCCTGTCTCCAGCTCCTCCCTCCCTTGGTCCCTTCCTGAAGGGACAGGGTGTGAGGTCAGAGGGCCCCAGCCCCTGGGGCCCCACTTGCCACCCTGGGGTTCATTCACCCCGCCCAGGGCCTTCCCTCCAATGCAGGTTGGGGCTGAGGGAGGCCATCAGGGCAGACGGAAGACGGGGTGCCTAGACCCTACAGCTCCAGCCTGTGAGGAATCAACGTACCAGAGTTCTGATGGGGAAACTGAGGCACAGCAAATATGTGACACTCAGCAGGCACCTTTCCACCCCCTCACCCCAGCTTTGCCTGGAACCCATCTCTCCCCCGAGCCTGCACCTGGCCCCGCCAGCACGCCCTTGTGGTGCACAGCCCCTTCCCCCAGCACTCACGTGCACGTGCGCACAGACACACACACACACACACAAACGGGCACTGTCCTACACAATCCTGCCCAGCCTCCACGGGCCCCTTTCTCCTGAAGCCCCTTTCTTTCCTTGCACTGGAGGCTGGCTCCAGGACAACCTGGCATTCCCCCGCCAACTTGCTGCTTTCCCTTGCTAATTACTCAAAATATTTCCGAAGGGTGCGCACACTGCAGGGCCAGGCGGGTTGGGGCCTTACAGAGCTCAGGAGGCAGCCCATCCCCTTCCCACCGCTTGCTGAGGAGGCTGCCCCAACCTCCCTCTGAGACTCCCTTCACCCCCTAAGCAACGACTCCCTCCCTCTCCCCACCACCCTCCGGCCTTCCTGCCCACGCTCCCCAGCACTGGGGGAACATGGGGGCTCCAGCCTCTCCACTGGTCCCCAGGCTCAGCCTCCAGCCCCCGCCAAAAGGGGTACACCCTGGATTGACAGGTGGGGCCGGTCACTGTCCCTCCTCCTCACCCTCTGCCTGGGCCCATGCTGGGGGAAGAGGGGCAAGGTCAGGGGCTGGCAGAACTGCCTGCCAGGTAAGAAAAGGCTGAAGAAGCTTCTGGCTGCCAGGAAGAATCCCCAGGAGCTCCTGAAAATCCCTATGCTTGGGACTAGCGTCTCTGGGGCTGGGACCCAAACACTGGCACTTTTAAGGGTCCATGGATGCTGCCAACGAGCAGCCAAAGCTAAGAGGGGGCTCCGAAGCGGCCACAACACAGGGCTTCACACACCCTTTCAGCAGGCAGCGTTTGGGGGTTGGCGGTGGAGGGGGCGGGAAGCGTGAGTGGATCCTGTCCCTCCTATTCATCCCTGCCCCGGCCCTTGGCTGGGTGGCTTTTTGAAAAAACGTTCAGTGACTCCGTATTTATTTAGAGATTCGATGTAATCCCAGTCAATATATATTTTGCGCCCTTAACAGTAAGTTGCAGACAGGCTGCCCCATTAGCACTAGATACTTTAGTGTGTGTTTCCTTAGAACAAGGACACGCCTCCATAATCCCAGTACCACCATCACAATCAGGAAATGAACACTGACCTGGTAATCCCATGTAACCGCAGACCCCCTTCACGTCTTGCAGATCACCCCAGTAATGCTCCTCTCCATTCCAACATCCCAATCCAGGACCCCATGTTGCACTGAGTTGTCCTTTCTCTTTTGCCCTGTGTGGCTTTGAGCCCATGACTCAAGCTCTCTGGGCAGGTTTCGCATTTCCTTTGATCTCCACTTTTGAGGTGAGAAGCCCTTCAGCCACTTCACCCTCAGGTGTGGTACAGTCCCTTCCCGAAGCAAGAAGCTAGCTTTCTGTCTCCTCACTTTCCACCTCTTCCCTATCCTCCCTCCCCCATGTATCACCAGCCAGGAAAGGGATGAGGGGCAATGTTCAGGAACTCAGTCTTCGGAGACCTTCCCCGTCTGCCCTCGGGACAGGCCACCCTCAGCTCCAGTGATGGGAAGGCCCCCGGGATGGGATTCCATGCTGGCCTGAAGCAAATGCGCCAGGCCTCATGAAGAGTTGAGCTGAGGGCAGGAAACACTCTTCTCCCCGCCTCTGCCCCCCTCAACATACTGGGGACCCAGACTTGAAGAAGGAAGGTCATGTCCATGGTGTCCTCCCAGATCAGCACCGACACCGTCTCCTCCATGTCCGGCTCCTACATCGCCCCTGGCACGGAAGAGGACGGGGAGGCTCTCCCCTGCCCCCGGGCCGCCAGCAGGACCCCCTCAGAAGAAGGAGACGTAAGAGAGGAGCATGGGATCGCCCTCGCCGCTCTGCTCTGCTCTGTACTCGAGTCCCAAGGAGCTCAGTCCAGGGCCTGCCAGGGAGATCGGCAAAGCCCCCCAGTGCTCGGGAGGGGAGCCCTGGAAAACACGGTACCGGGTTGTTGAATCACAGACTCCCTCAGATGTGATCTTCCATGTGGCACCACTTCTGTCCTGAGGACTTGGTTTGCGTTTGCTGCCAGGCGAGCTGGGTAGGAGAGCCGGTGGCATCTGCACCTTGACTTTTGTTGCTCCTTTGC
Organism: Mesoplodon mirus; assembly: GCF_964341445.2. Classification (NCBI taxonomy): domain Eukaryota; kingdom Metazoa; phylum Chordata; class Mammalia; order Artiodactyla; family Ziphiidae; genus Mesoplodon; species Mesoplodon mirus. The sequence goes on from NC_138994.1 coordinate 30,090,710, forward strand.
AGGTGACGCCAGCGGCGTCTCCAGACTGCAACTTTGCGGGCCTCGTCGCCACCGCTGAAGAGCAGGATGCAGAGGTAAGAGCAAGGTGGACGCTGGTGCCCCTCCCCGGTCAGAGGGACTGCCGGCGCTGGCACAGGGTGCAAATAGGATGGGGGCTCTTCTGGAAGAAGCCTTCCAAGGTGGTGCACTTGGATCTGTTAGAGGCAGGGTGCAGAGCAGAGGGACTGTCCGGTTAGCAGAGGGCGCTGGTCTCAGCGTAATAGGCGTGGGGTGAGTTCCAGAGGGAAGTCTTCCAGGCCAGACCCTTGAGAGGGTGTTTGTCCTCCAATTCACTTAGTATTTACCTGGCACAGGCATCTCACATCTTCCTGGCACTGGGGGACACAAAGACCGAGTGACATGGCTTTTGCCTGCCCACACCCCCAATCCACCCATCCCACCCATCCCGGAGCTCCATCTGATGGAGGAATCAGAGTTATAACTCAGCGTGAGAAGTGCTCTGACGGAGGTGTGCCTGAAGTATATGGAATGCCCAGCTCCCAGTGGGGACTCTACAACTTTCTCTTGAGCCAGATGTTCTCAAAGGAGTATCTGGATGGGATTGGGGATCCTAAAGGGTTCCTGAAAGTTTTATGATCTCACGGTTTGCTTTTTCATTTGACAACTTTGATTTCCACCTGAGAGAAACAGTGTGAGCTAAACTATAACCAAGGCTAATCCTGACAGTCCCAGGGTCCCTCTGTAAGGTGCCTCAGACCTGGTCCCTCTGGAACGTGCCTCAGACCTGGTCCCTACGGGCCGATCCTGCCTCGCCAAGCAAAATCTGCCTCTGCTGGGCCTCCCAGCCATCTCACACAGACAGGAAATGTATGGATACCAGGAGGGTGATTAGTTCTGTCTTCTGACAATCAGTAGGCTCATTTCACTGCTTTATGTGCCTTCCTTCTGTCCTAGGGAAATGAGGTTCTAGAAGAAGAGGACGGATCACCCACACAAGAAGATGGTAAAAGACCTGGTCTTTTGCTCCCTTTTATTATATTTCTCTCCCGGGTATTCTCTGAAGGGTACAGAAAGGGGCACTGGTGTGACTTGGTGGCACTGCTCAAGGGTGTGGCTTTGGGGAAAGGTTGTCTTCTTGATGGAATATCAAAGCAAGCAGGGTATCTGAGGACCTCAGCAGCCTTCCTGGCTCTTTCTGGGCCTCTGAGCCAAGGCTGCAGAAGGTACATGGAGTTCTCCATCTACGTTGAGTAGATCCTGAAGCTTCTTGGGCAACTGCCATCCCCTTCCTTCCTGCTTCAGCTTCTCAGCTGAGTCTCACAGAACTGCTCTAGCAGCCCCAAAGTTCAGCTGCAGCAGGAGAACAGCTTCCTCCCCTTGGGGGAACCGACTGTTAGGCAGTAGGTTTTCCTGCTTTAGTGAAGAAAACGGCTGATGTTACAGTAGCAGAAGGATCACAGCCCTGGCGGCACAGCAAAGGTGAGGGGAAGAGACGTTAGCAGCTCAGCGTACACTAGTGTTTGTAGGCTATTGGAACGATTCTCTTTACCATCATTCAGGCCTCAAGTAGATATTTTTTTTAATTGGAAGAGTTGGTTTACAATGTTGTGTTAGTTTCTGCTGTACAGCAACGTGAATCAACTATACATATACATATATCCACTCTGTTTTTAGATTCTTTGCCCATATAGGCCATTACAGGGTACTGAGTAGAGTCCCCTGTGCTCTACAGCAGGTCCTTATTAGTTATCTATTTTATATATAGTAGTGTGTATATGTCAATCCCAATCTCCCAATGTATCCCTCCCCTCCCTTGCCCCCCGCCATAACCATAAGTTTGTTTTCTACACCTGTGACTCTATTTCTGTTTTGTAAATAAGGTCAATCATATCTTCAGTCGGAAGAATTTGGTTTCTAGTAAGCCGAGAAGCGAAGGAACGACCTACATATAGAGCAAGGAAGTGGCGGGGGGGGAGGGTAGGCGAGCTGGAATCCCACCTGGGATTGTAGGACCAGGCGTCCCAGGAACCGGTGTCTGTTCCCTCTGCTCCTCTGAGGTGCCTCCACAGAAGGGCAACCTCCAGAGCAAACCTGGATCCCAGCCTGGATGCAGATGTCATGCTAGTCGCTTCTGCTTTGGCCATGGCAGTTGCTTGGGGGGTTGTGTGGTGTGCAGTGTGTGTGCATGTGCACATGACCACTCTCTCCTGGCCAAGTAGTGCCGGAGGAGGGGTGGTCGCCCAGGCTGTGCCTCTGCCGCACGTGCACGCCAACCAAGCCGGAGTTGGGCGCTACCTCTCCTCGGTTGATGTCTTCAGGGCGCAAGGCTCTGAGTTCTCCATTGTGATTGTCGTCCCCAGTAGAATATTTGCTTCTAAAAGGCACAGGGCAGTACGTGGTTTCCGCCTGACATTCCATATGTGGTTTCCACCTGACATGCTGTACACAGTAGATGTATGTTTCTTCCTCTCCCTTTCACCAAGGAAAAAAAAACCGGGTGGGGGCTTGAAAAAATAACATCTAAAATTGTCCCCTTCCCATCTTACACGACTGTAGGTTTCTGGTCAGCCCCTTAAAACATCTTCAGAATAGAAAATTAAGTCTCAAAGAAAATAAATCATAATTTTGCAAGCAATGCGATTCTTTGATTTGAGGTGCAAAATTACGGGATCAAAGAGCTTTAATTGCCATTTTATGTATTAGTCATTTCGCAGAGCCTTGTGGTCATAAACACACCTCACGTGCACCGACAGACACAGGCCTGAGCCCGGGGTCACTTCCCCCGTGGCTCTCCTAGCTCTTCCAGCCTGGCTTAGGCTCTGCTCTGGGCCCGGGTCTGCGTGTCCGAATCCCACAGACCTCCCCAGGGTCTGATTTCCCTGGAACGAAGGCTGGAAAGGGGCCAGTTAAGGAAACAGAGCAGAACAGAGCGAGAACACAAACGTACCCACGCAGTTTCCTTTATTGTCCTCTCTCCCCACTTAATTATTGTCTTTTTTTTAACATATGATTTGATGTTTTTTGTCTCCATCCTTAAGATTTTTATTTTAAGGACAGCAAAGCAGAGAAAAACACAGCCAGGTCCTCTCTAACTGCCTTAACTCCGTTAGAGGCCAAAGGACATTCGCATTTCTAGGTATGGAGTGTGACAATAACAATGACTTTGACATCGCCAGCATGAAAGCACTGGACAATAAGCTGTGCTCTGCGGTCTGCTTAGCCGGTGAGTGGTAGTCTGCTGAACATGAACTTGGTGGGAGACGCTCCCCTGCTCGCACCCCTGCTCTCACCCTGGGACACCCATCTCCTGCCCTGCAGTTCCTGCAAGAAGGCATGGGCTTTGCTAAGGTGCTGGGAGCCAGTTGCTGAAAGGAAGTGAGGCAGCCTTGGGAGAGTCCTTGGGCAAAGAGCGACTCTGCTCTAAGCGAATCTATTTGGGCATGGAGAAAGGCACAAAAATACCTCCAAAGCCTTCCGATTTGACCTGACCATGCCCACTCCATCATGATCTTGCAGATCCCATGGCAGGGGGCCTGGTCTTGTTTCCATCAACAGGCAGTTTAAGGCAGACACGGCCTCTGTGATAAGGTCTTGGAAAGAGAGCCTGAGCCCTTGAAAAGGGAACCTGTAGCCACTCAAAGGAGAGTGTTTAGTTAGGATCAGAGAGGAATTTCAATGCCAGCATTTTATAGACTAGCTCTGTGACCCAGTGAGCCCTGGGCTACCACCAGTTGCCTTGTGCTCCCTAGATTTGGATCCCAAAGGAACAATCAGGGGTCGAGGGTAACTCTTCTCCCTGGAGCCCTAACTCTATAAATTCAATCAGGGCCATCAACGTGCCCCTTATTCCTTCTCATGACACTAAACTGAATCCAGGATGAGTTCTCAGGAGGAGCCCACCTGTCAGTCACACTCTGGGCACTGATGTCTCTCTGCTCCATGCTCACCAAGGGCTTCACCAACCATGGCTCTAAAGCCACGTCTTGCCTGGTGGACTAGGTCCAAATTGCCCCTCCTTGGTTCACAGCAGAGACTGCCTTCATGTTGCGTGGTTTGTAATCTCTTAAACATGCCCTGGACATGTTTAAGCTTCAGGACAGCCAGGTCCCGTCATGGCTCCATTGCTTTACTCTCTTTGCAACATGGTTACAGGTGCTGGAGGGACACAAACTCCTGTGGTTGCCACTCTCCATCAGCTTGCAGAAGACCCATGTACTCACCCCTCTGGCCCCATGCAGGCTTGTGGTGGAGGAAGCCGTAATCCCCAGAGACGCCTCCCACAGCCTTCCCAGGGGCTCTCCGGTCCCTTCCCACTTAGCGTTGACCCAGCCAGGCTTGGGCCAGAGTGGCTGAGGTCCAGGGTACACTTCACTTCCTGCCTTCCCACTCTTTACCTGGCTTCTGTCTGTCCATTTGTTTCTCATGTCTTTTTGCCAAATGTACGTCTGTCTGTCCAGTTTGTTTATTTTGAAACTCATTTAGGTTACCCAGACTTCGTGTGAAAGTTCATGTTCACCCACACCCAACCCCAAGCTTGCTGGGCGCACGCACATCCGAGGGGCCCTCGCTGAGGCTTCCGTTCCTAACTGGCAAGAGCCTGTATTTAATATGCTGAAATTTTCCAGGAAAAATAAATATTTGTGAGACTAGATTAATCCCTGTTCCACAAAAGCGGAGATGCTTCTGTGGCAAAGGTTACAGGCAGGATTTGTTTTGGTCACTAGTTGGGGAAGATGCCATCTCTGCCCTCACTCCGCCCTGAGTCTGTGGCAGCTGTGCCGGCCAGCCGCTCACTGGGCTTCAAGAGAGGAATCTAGGCTCCTGCCTCCCCGCAGTGGCTCCCCACCAACCCCCGTGTTTGGCAGAGAGAGCTCCTGGGAATTGTTTTAGCCGCCCATGCTGGTGGAAACTGACCCCAGGCCTTGTGCTTCCTCCTCTCCCTAACTCCTTCGGGCCAACCTGCTGGTGGATGTTTATTCCACTCTGGGATTGCGGCAGGAGAGCGAGGCCTGGAAGGAAAACAATGCCTGGGCTTCTTTACGGTGATCTCGGGAGCCAGCCATTCTCAGATTAAACTGGCTTCACCGTTCAGGCCAGACATGAAACCGAATGACAGTGGCGCCTGCCGGGAGAGGGAGTTGAGGGTCGCATCGTAGCCTCACCCTGAGGTCTCAAGGGCTCTTACGAGAGAAGGAAAGTGCATCTGCTCTCTTGGTAAAATGTTTCTCGGGTTCTGCTGTTAGCGTCACACTGGTAGTAAAGAGCTGGGGAACTCTCTGGAAGAATCTGTCAGGTTAATGACAGGAGCATCCACTGTGGTAGGTCCCATGGAATCAACAGACCTCACCACGCTCAGCTGTAAGTTCAAAGTTCCTTCCTATGACTGAGGTGCCTCAGGCTGGCTTGGCCATCAGGACAGCTTCTCAGGCACTTGGTCTCCCTCTCCACACTGTTTCCCTCCCCACACGGATGCCACTCGCCTCACGGAGCGCCCACAAGGAGGGAGCCCGGGGAGCACCCCATGGTCCACCCTCCCCAGGCCCACAGGTGCTCTGCCAGGAGCCCCAGCTCGCGGCAAGGATGGCTCAGGTCCCCATCCTCGCTGCTCTCATCACCCTTGTGGGAGTGATGTTGAGAAAGCACCTGTGTCATTCCAGCACCTCTTCCGCTAAGAAGCCTCTGGGTCTTCTTTGGCCCCGAGACCAAGGTGGGGGGGCGATGGTATGTTCTGAGATTGTTCTGCAAGGTTCTCAAAGGGAGGAAATCTGAGTTGACCATTGTAGGTGATGAGCTGACTATAATCGCGAGGCCATGCTCGGTAGACGGGGCCCCAAGGAACCTGATGGAGTATCACACAGGCGTCAGGATAGTGGCCAGGGGACCAGTGACAATTCTGTGAAAAGGCTCTGGGTGGTGTGATGGGAAAAAGCAAAGATAATTTGAGTTTATTAGTGGAAATACAAATGTTTTTGTTTTGTTTTGTTTTGTTTTTTGTGGTACGCGTGCCTCCCACTGTTGTGGCCTCTAGCATTGCGGAGCACAGGCTCCGGACGCGCAGGCTCAGCGGCCATGGCTCACGGGCCCAGCCGCTCCGTGGCATTTGGGATTTTCCCGGACCAGGGCACAAACCCTTGTCCTCTGCATCGGCAGGGAGACTCTCAACCACTGCGCCATCAGGGAAGCCCGATACAGATGTTTTTAAATGATGGCATTGGACAGGAGTGGGCATACCGATGAAATCTAAAAGTACTTATGGAGGGAATTCCCTGGCCGCCCAGTGGTTAGGACTCAGCACTTTCACTTCAGTGGCCTGGTTCAATCCCTGGTCGGAGAACTAAGATCTTCCAAGCCACTGCGCAGCCAAAAAAAGAAAAGTACTTATGGAGACCTGAAATAACCCAAGACTAAGACGCCACTAGGAAGGGTTATGCTTCGCAGATACTAAGGAAAAATCGGAATTAACTTTCTCTTTTCTTGGAGAGAAACTCTACAAGATGGTGGAACTGTTACAGATCTTAAATTTAATTAGTGGCTGGGTAGAGGCAGGAAAGAGGTGTGTGGAATCCCCCTAGATGTGCTCCCCAAATCTGCCTCTAGAGGTGTCTTCACTCCCCCGTTTCTGAGCCTGAGGAGGGAATTAAGTGGGAACCACCTTTCTCTACCTCCCGGGAAGGATTTTGAATCTCCAGGCTCCCTTTTCTGGCTGAGGGCTGGACAGAATGGTAGCACTCGCTCAGGAAGTCCTCCTGCGCCTTCCAGGCTTACCTTCTGCATCCAGGATGCACGGAGCAGCAGGGTTTCGCCGAGGGTCTGGCAGAAGCCTTTTTAGAGGAAAGAGCACCACCGACTGTACCAAGAAGCTGGGGAGATCAGAGACTTCAGGTCTGAGTCTTCAGGCTGTTTCAGAAGGAGCCACTTTTCAGCCCTGGCTCAGAATCTGGACCGGTGGTGTTTGTAGCAAGGACTCAAGAATTCAGAGCCAGGCAGCCTGGCAGCCAGTGGTGGTGGCGGCGAGGCTGCGGCAGTGTTTTGATTTCACTTTGTGTGTGTGTGTGTGCGTGCGTGTGTGTGTGTGTGTGTGTGTGTGTCTTCTCTCCTGTTTACCATTTGCTTTTGGTCTTTCGTACCAAACAGCCGCAGTTCCGGAGTCCTGCCCATTAAACACAGAGGAATATGTATGAGATCTACCAAATTATATAAAATGAAGGAACAACTTATTTCATCTGGGGGTTCCTAACTGAAAAGGGCAATCTTGCCTGCTCTTCATCCTGTCACCCTTAGAGCGGTAAAGCACTGTGGACCCATGTGCCGGACTCCGGTAACCCCAGGGAGTACAGATCCCCGCATTCCGTCTGGCTGTGAGAGATACCTAAACATTTCCTGTCCCACTCACTCCCCTTCCCCTGGGGTCCACCTCCACAAGACTCTTATTAGAGCCTTAGGGCGGATTAGCACACCAGGACATTTATGGGTATACACAATTTATACCCGCTGAATCCTAGTGTTTCTGCCATTAAAGGGTTTCGTGTCTTGGGCTGGCCTAACCTGAAGCTGACCCCAGACATTTGTGAGTGGCCTCCCTCAAATGTGACGCAGTGAGCCTCACGCCCACCCTCCAGGGTCAGCCGGCTCCATCCACGAACTGAGCCCTCTGAAGGGCATGGCTCTCGGCTCTGCCCTGGAGGAGATCACCGTGTGCTGGAGGATCCAGCAATTTCCACACAGCATGAGAAACGGGGTGGTGGTACGGGCCAGTGGGGGAGCACTTCGGAGCACGCTGGACCCCATCTGGCTTCAGGGGGCGCCTTCTGGGGGCAGGTGCTGGAAGAGGCAGCTCAGCAGTCCTCGGCCAGAGAATGGAAGGCTTTCCCCCAACTCAGGGGGTTAGGGCTTCATCCTCTCCCTTCACAATGGCCATCTCGCTGCACTGGGGGGAATGAATCAGATGGAGTCATTCTGTGGGCTGGGAGGACGACTTGGGGGAGATGAGTGTAGCCTGAACAAGGCCTGGGGGGCGGATGGTTTTCGCGCACATTCTGTGAGTCAGGCGCCCTGCTCACCACTCTTCCATGTCACCTCGCTTAGTCTCACGGCATCCCTGGGGTGTAAGTACTTGTCTCCCATCTGATGGATGGGAAAACCAGGGCTCCAAGTACAGTGACCTGCCCAAGGTCACACAGTCAGTACGTTACAAGCTGGGGCTGTATCCCGGTTTTCTGACTACAGATTTAGACCTTACTAGAGCTTGAACAAGCAGGAGGTCAGGATGGATTGGATACAGAGCATGAAGGAGAGAGAAGCACCAAGAGTGGGTTTCCAGCATGGGCAGCGGGTGCTTCTCGTGCAGGAACTGCAGGACAAGGGGGGAAGATGATGAGTTTCGTGGATGGTACCCGGGGGACCCCAAAGCTCTGGAGCTAATGTCTCCTGGGGTTGGTGGCACCAGCTGATAGCAACTCTCGGTAGGCTGTTCGGGTGCAGAAGGAGAGGAACAGCTGTCACTCTGTTCTCTGCCATGCCATTTGGTCCCTGGCACCCTGCTGGGCAGCCAGTCCCTTCCTGCCCCACCCTGGCCCCCACAGCAAACACTAACTCTGAGCCCAAATTAACACACTCTTCTCCCTCCCCTTCACCTCCTCCTGCTCTCGTGAAAGTCTCAGCCAGACTCAGTTTCTTTTCCTGGTCCGCTGTAACACTTAGGCAAACTTCAAGACCAAATAAAGATACAAAGGTGGATCCTACGGCAAGCTCACAAAACAAGGACCATCCTGCATGTCCCTCCATCAGTGGGCCACAGTGGCCATGACTGTCCCTCGCCCAGTGGACGCCACTGCTCCCAAGTTTCACGTGCTGTGGTTTGCACCCTGTGGGAGTTCCAGCTAATGCGCATCTTGCCAGCTTTCGTGCCAAACTCCCGGACTGTCCTGCCAGAGACACCATCTGCACCAAACCAAAGGTCCGGTAACCTTCCTTTCCTCTTCTCAGGTGCCTGGCAGGCTGACGACAACGTGGTCAGTCGTCGGAACACGCAGCGCAGACGCCCATCTTCTGGCAGCCTGGAGGACCCCGAGAACAGGCTCTGCGTGTGGGATCCTTTGGCCATCTGAGAGCCTTAGCCCCTGTACCAGGGCTCTCCTCCCGTTCTCACATCCCATCCTGGCCTCATGGCACCACTGACCTCCTGGGCATCCTCAGCAAGACACACGGAGACTTTTTAGACCCACGTGAAAGCTGGATGCTGAGGGCACCTGACCCTTCTCCCAGACTCATCTTCTTCCGCAACCGTGATCCTTCCCCTCTCAGAAGGGACTGGAAACCTCTTTTCTCCTTGTCGGCTAAAGCCACTCGAACTGCAGCTCATGAGACCCTTTGCAGAGGGTCTCTGGAATGTTTCCACTGTATCTTGATCTTCAGGTGGAGCTGTGGTCTACAGACTGGTTATTTCTTTTGTATCTTTTTTTTTTTTTCTCCTTAGGAGTTAGACCAAGAAGACTCAAGAGTTTGGGTGACTTCATTACAAACACCCATCTAGCATTTTCTAGTCTCTGGGACATCATAACCAATCTGAAACCTGCAGTTTGGGGTGGCGTTGGGGGATGACTCCTGTGAGAAGGGAAAGCCATATTGCACTGTAAGTGGGGTTTCCCTCAAAATGCATTAGGAGCTCCTCTCTCAAGGACAAGAAGCAGTGGCAACCACCAGAAGGTTGGTTGGGAAAACAGTTCTTGCTTCTGGTAGCAGAGGCTATGCCTCGTGTGTCTGCTTAGGAAGGAGGCCTTGAATCTGAGAACCCCTCAGTTACATGATGACCTACCGGGGAGTTCTTTATGATCAGGTGCACTCAGGAAGGCCTGGGGCTCCATCCTAAGGTGACACTGCAAAGGCATTTTTGACCCCCTCGATGTACCAGGCACTTGTTAGGGACTGTCGTATATTATCACGTTTCATCACTACCGCCCTGTCAGGTGGCATTCTTACCCCTGCTGCCCCCGTCTCCACCCCGCTTTTCTGAAAGAGTTGAAGAAAGAAGCTGAGAGAGGGGTGGACCGGTGGTTCTCATTTGGTGCCCAGGAACCCCAAAGGAGGTTGGGGGAAGGGCTGAGCTGGGGTCAGTGGTGGTCTGGGAGGCTCCCCATCCCACCGGTTTTCCTCCCCTGTCCTCCAGATCAGCTGAGCCTGATGGGGGGAGCCGGAGGTACTGCCTTCCATAGGCTCATCAGAGATTTAGAGATATTGTTCAAATCACATGTCCACCCCACCCCAGTGCAGTGTAGGCATATAAATAACAGTCTGAAACAGCAAGACCGTAAGCTGTTGGCTGTTCGTCTCTCAACACTAGTGTTATCAATGGATTCCTCATAGCTCTCTGATAGATGCATTGTCTGCTGGCTTTTGGAAGAGGTGGTTAGTTAGTGGAGCATGAGATTGAGAAGCAAAGTGGGATCCAACAGTTTGTGAGGCTGAGATGTGACAGAGCCCTAGGCTATGCCCACCATGATGGCCTGAATTAGTAGTTGGAATTGTTGCCCTAGAGGAACTTTTCAGGGTCCTTCCCAAGGCCTCAAAGAGAGCCCAGTGCCGGGGGATCTTTTGCACCTCCTGTGTGGCTGCCTTGTGCCGTCAGGTGCGTGGTGACCCTCACTGCCTGGTGGTTGTGGTTCACATCCTGCCCTGGGGGTGGGCAGGCGCAGGCCTGTGGTCCTGACAGACACTACATGAGCCAAGCCAAATCTCAGCTTCTGCCTTGAGTTCCGGTGTCCACCCGCTCTGAAATCCTGCAGTGGGCTCTGCTGTTTCAGACCCCTGTTAATGTCCTTTCTTTCCCCGAAACATTCTTACAGACCCTTTCATATTGATGATTCCAGCAATAACCACACTTCCTGATTTCCTTGAAATCTGAGCCCCAGAAGCACTAGGGAAGGGGACTCTCCCTGAGCCTGGGGTGGTGGCATACACATCCACCTCCTCTCCCGGCAGGTAGTTTTCAGAGTGTGGTGTTACCTGAGATGAAGGAGATGTAGGTAAACAGTCGCCACAGTGGCCAGGAACCCTAAGAGGAAGCCATTGTCTTCACCCTTTCTGGAGGGTCTGTCTTCTCCCAGGAAGAGGCTCAGAGAGATTCCTCAAGGCCTTGGTTCCATAACCAAGACATAGCCGGGTGAGAAGTGGCCCTTCACTCCTGTTTCTCAGACAGTTCCTGCTCTCTCCCCCATCCCCGCACCTCTTTGCCCTCATTTAGCTCTTTGGCGAGCAGAAATATCCCATCCAAAAGGGCTGGGATCAGGGAACAGGGCACAGAGCCTGGTCGGGGAACAGGACAGCCGCCCCAGTCATCATCTGGAGATGGTCATGTTGTTAGCAGTTGACCCACAGAGAATATGACGGGGCCTGGTTTCTCACACAAGGACACAGACTAACCGGAGGCCTGGGGTTCCTTCCTGCCACACTCAAGTCGGAGCTCACCTATGAGCTCACTTCCGGGTGGTGTGGTGATCCCAGCCTTCTCACAGAGCCCTTTTTCCTTCTCCTCCCCAGTCCCATCCTACCAGAGGCCATGCCAACGCTGGGGCGTCTCCTGGGCACGGATCCACACACGTTAAGCCATCTCACCTGGGGAGGGTTTTTGTCCTGTTCACCTGACCTTGGCATGCTGCTTGCTCACTGTGCTTTAGGATCTGCACACCTAGTGTGTGTAAATATGTGTGTACTGTTGTGCCATCTGTGTACCCCTCACTCCCTGGAGTACACTCATGGGCACACTACAGTGGGGACGTCAAGGATGCAATATTTATGGACTGCTGCATGATTCTTAAAAATGAATAAAACTGTTCACGAGGGAAGAAGAGGTGTTAACTGCGCAGTTGGCTTATTTGTGAAAGTTTCTGTCCGACTTTCTCCAGCATGTCTTTAATACTTTGACTCAAGACAAGCTGTACATGGAGGAGTGAGAGAGGGCAAGGGGTAGAGGGAAAGACATGTTTCTGCGTGGAAGCTGGTGTACCATCCTCCGGGCACAGCTCCTGCGCAGAGGCCTGATAAGGAGTCCTCTCCTCCACCTCCCCCATCCCGAACCCCACCCCCTTCAACCAGAGAACTTCCAACTGCAGCTCCTCAATAACTGAAGAGCAGGAAAGCTGGTGATTGGAGGGAGGCTGGGGGAGAGGAGGAGGAAGGACCACAGTCCACCGTTAGTCCGTCACTTAAACGCTGGTGAAATTAATGGGGCAAATGAACGCAGTCAAAGAATTTGGCAAGTCCACGGCTTTCCGGGGTTTCACCCACCGGCTCTGTTTCCTCAGCTATCTGGAAAGGAGGGAGAGCACTTCCGAAGAAGCCTCTGGAAAGTCAGCTTCTGGGAATCTTGCTGAGGACGGGGCGGGGAGGGAGCGCTTACCGGGAAACACTGGATTACCCTAGCCACCTTCTGGTGTCTGCGACCGGGGTTGCGGTTTCTGCGGACCTGAGCGGCAGGTGGCATCGGAGAGTCAGACCTGCTTGCGGGCACCAAGACGACACTCGGTCGGGAGACCGGGACAGGCCGCAGAAACGTGAGGAAGGGCCACTCGCAGCCCAGAGGAGAGGAAAGGAAAGCCCCAAGCATGCACGCAACCCTGGCCCCCCACCAGGGGCTGCATCCCAGGAGCCGTCGCCACCTCTGAGCAGCCCAGATGGGAAGGAGGTGGGGCGGAGTACGGTTCGCGCGGCGTCCTGCTCGCCGAGGGCCCCGGAGCCTCTGCGGGAGCGCCGAGCCGCGCGCCTCTCCGAGCCCTGCGCGGGGCCCTCGGGCGGGAATGCGCGGAGCCGGGACGAGGTGACGGGTAAGGGGCTGGGTCGCGCGCCAGAGAGGGCGGCAGGAGGGAGCTGGAAGAGAGTTACCGCGTGAGAGAGCGGTTAAGAGCCCGCGGTCTCTTTGGAGACGCCCTGGCCAATGGCAGAAGCGGAAGCTGTTTATATGGGCGGGACGTCGCCACGGCAGCAGGACACGCCTTGCGAGCGGCTACTGAGTGCCGGTCCCCGGGCTGCTGGCTTTCAGAGAGGCGCCGTCGGGCGTGAGTGGCGACGAGGATTGCTGGCTGGGCCCTCGAGCTGGGAGCAGAGAGCCGCGGTGAGGGTGGGCGGTGGGAGGAATTTCTTTGAGAAGCTTCCTTTGGCCCGGGCTGCGCTCTGAGCCAGGTAAGGGACGGGGAGGGCTGCCGGCCGTGGGAAGGGAGGGCGTCAGTACCAGCCCGCTCTCCCATCCGTCCCCGACGGAAGTGGAGGGCCCGGGGACTGACATCAGAGGCGTTTGGGGGACACTCACTTCCCGCCCCCTTATAACTCTCTGTATTGTTTCCTTCCTTCCCCTTGAGCCCCATCCTAATATCCCTTTTCAAAGATCAGACGACCTCCCCCGCCCCCCGACCCGTCGTACTGCCCTCCTGGACTCTCTCGCCCCATTTCCGTTGGTTGTGGACGGAGAGAGGGGGGTTAATTCCCCGCTTTGAGGGAGAAAGGGGTGGCCTCGCATGCCCCTACACTATTCCCTCGTTGGGCTAATTAAGTCTCCTCTAAAAGATCCAAGAGGAAAAGGGCGAGGCGAACCCCGTGTGGGTCGGAGCACCAGGCACACCTTCTGTTTTCCAGAACTCGGCAGTAAAAGATCCTCCCCAGCTGCAGGAAGGGTTTTAGTAAGAGCCTCCCCCCTCGCCCACACTCTCCCCTCGGGGGTGGGGAAAGAGGGCTCAGTTCCCGCTCTGGTCCCCGCAGGCACCACATTCCGTTTGGAGGAGGCTACCCCCGGATCGCGGGATGGAAGCCCGCTTCCGGGAGGCTGCGTAACTGAAGCCGCGGGAGTCAGCGGGCCGGAGAGCTCGGCGGCCACCCTCGGCTCGGCTCGTGGATGTTGACAGCCCCCTCGGAGAGTCCCCGCAGATATGGCGGAGAGCTGGCTACGCATCTCGGGAGCAGGGGCAGCAGAGGAGGCCGGACCGGAAGGCGGCCTGGAGGAGTCCAACGCCCTGAATGACAGCCTGACCAGCCTGCAGTGGCTGCAGGAATTCTCCATTCTCAACGCCGAGCTCCCCGCCCTGCCTTCGGGGGACACCAACCCCCACGGCTCCCACGAGCTGGCAGGCTCGGCCGAGCCGGGGTCTCCCCTGGCGGCGGACCCCGCCTGCCTGGGGCAGCCGCACACACCCGGCAAGCCCACGTCCTCCTGCACGCCGCGGAGCGCCCCCTCGGGGCTGCAGGCCTCGCCTCCCGACGACGTGGACTACGCCACCAACCCGCACGTGAAGCCGCCCTACTCGTATGCCACGCTCATCTGCATGGCCATGCAGGCCAGCAAGGCCACCAAGATCACCCTGTCGGCCATCTACAAGTGGATCACGGACAACTTCTGTTACTTCCGCCACGCTGATCCCACCTGGCAGGTAGGGAGGCACTCCCTCCCTCCCTCCCCATGCCCGCGCGGACTGGACTCACATCCCAGATCCGCAGGCCAAGTAGGCGCGGTACGGCCAGGGCCCCGAGAGAGGAAGGCCGTCCAGGAAGGACCTCAAGGGAGCCCAGTGCTTGGACTGCTGCCCCTTTGACTTCAGAGATGGAGGAGGGAGGATGTTCAGAGGGCTGCAGGGGTGCCAACATAAAGGTTCAAGTGGAAAGAACTTGTGACTCGTCCGGCAGGCTCAGCCCAAAGACCAGGGCTGAACTATGCGTGGACACAGCCCCCCAGGGTAGGTTGATGGACTGAGGGACACATTTTTGTCCCAAGTCCTGGAATTCCTCGACACTCCCCTCCTCAAGGTCAGTTTGTCAGGGCGTGACTGGAAGCAGTGCATCGTTCCTGCCAGGCTCTCCATCCTGCCTGCTTTCAGTTGGCTGGAGGGGCTCTGGGAGGGGAGAGGGGCGTGCTGTGGCGTGTGAAGGCCATCGGTGTCCCAGTGGAAGGGCTACAGGGCCTTCCGAAAGCTGCTGTGCCAGCCCCCACCCAAAGCCCTCCCTAGTTTCCTGCCTTCACTCCTCCGCCTCTTCTCATCAACCTCCCTGGGGGGACAATTACCTCAGCCACGTGCTTTCCACAGGGGCCCTTTCCTCCCACACTGGCTTCATGTTCCAAGTCTCTGGAACCTGGCACAGAGCAGCCAAGGGGCCCAGACCACCATGTAAACGTCCCAGTCTTGCCAGGGGGCACTACTCACCTGCCGGCCCCACCCACCAGGTCCCAGATCCCTGTGCCCCAGCGTGGTTTGGACTGTGCACCCAGGCGTGAACAAGGCAAGATGGTGATTCAGGCTGGGCACACACTGCCCTGAGCCTCTTCAACCATCAGGATCAGGGGCTACTTGGGGACAGAGACCCTGAGGATGCACAGATCCTTCCCTGTGGCACAGGTCACAGGATCAGAGTTCCTGTGATCACAGCTAGTCCACGTTTGCTTGGGCCCTGACCCTGGGGCAGGTACCATTTGTAACCTTGGTGAGAAAGCAGAGACTCTCCACCACCCCCGACCCTACCCCAAGCCTGAGAGGCCCCAGGAATGAGCGCTATGCTCTTGGCTGGGTAATAATCAACTGAGGCCTCAGAGCCTGGGGTGGGAGGAGGGGGACATGGTGGGTGAGGGCCCAGGCCAGCAGCCGGCTCTAGAAACAAGGAAAGTCATCAGATTCTCCCACACTTCATCCCCCCCCCCACACACACACCCTCACACCCACTCACTCATTTCACAAACAGAGAAGGCCAGCCAGGCCCAGGCAGAGGGAGATGGCTGTCCAGGCCCTGGGGGAGCCAAGGCCTTTGGCCAGAGGCCGCAAGCGGCGGGGTAAGGGAGGGAGGGCAGGACAGGCTGGCACTGAGAGCCACCCTGCGGCTCAGGGCTCGGATGACCGAGCAGGCAGATATCCTGGCCAAAGGGAACAAAAGCCCCCGACAGCACTCCCAGCTCCTGGTGCCCCGTGGCTGGTGTCCCAGAGCCTCCCATTCAGAGCAGCGCCTCTGTCTCCCCTGCCCCCATCGGAGAGAAGGTGGTGGTGGGACTGGCAGTGGCGCTAGGAGCCCCCCATCACTGACCCCACCCACTCTCCCAGCTGTCTTCCTTCTCTCCTATCTCCCTGTGTCCAGAACTCCATCCACAACAACCTGTCCCTGAACAAGGGCTTCATCAACGTGCCTCGAGAGAAGGACGAGCCAGGCAAGGGGGCCTTCTGGCGCATCGACCCCCAGTACGCCGAGCGGCTGCTGAGTGGGGCCTTGAAGAAGCAGCGGCTGCCCCAAGTCCACATCCACCCGTCCTTTGCCCGCCAGGCCGCGCCGGAACCCAGCGCCGCCCCATGGGTCAGGCCACTGACTGCGACACCGAGGCCCAGCAGCTGCTGCGGGAGTTCGAGGAGGCCACTGGGGAGGCGGGCTGCGGTGCAGGTGAGGGCAGTCTGGGGCGTAAGCGTCAACAGCCGCTGCCCAAGCAGGAGGCCAAGGTCCCGCGGCCCTCCAGCCCCCTGCTGCTGACCCAGGAGGAGCAGGGTGAGCTGGAACCCCTCAAGGGCAACTTTGACTGGGAGGCCATCTTGGACGCTGGCACGCTGGAAGGGGAGCTGGGCACGCTGGAGACCTCGGAGCTGATCCCGCCGCTGAGCCCTGCCTCACACGGGGACGTGGACCTCACCATCCATGGCTACCACATCGACTGCCCTGTTACCTGGGGGCCTCCAGTGGAGCAGGCTACCGAAAGCCTGGACTTTGATGAGACCTTCCTGGCCACATCCTTCCTGGAGCACCCCTGGGATGAGAGCACCCGTAGCTCCCTGCCCCCCGAGCCCCTCTTTGAGGCCGGGGATGCCACACTGGCCTCTGACCTGCATGACTGGGCCAGCCTGGGCGCCTTCTTGTAAGAAGCCAGGCCCTGCCCCACCTTCAGACAGCGCCGAAGTCTGGGCCCAGACTGCCCCCCTCCCCGCCAGTGCAGGCCCATGGACACCCTACCGCCCAGGCAGGGGCTGGGCCAGCTCACCCCACCAGGCCACACGGCCCCCAGCCCAGGCCATCCTCAGATTCTAGTCCAGCAGGCTGAGAATTGGGGCCCAGGACCAAAATTGCTGCCTCTGCTCCCCAGAACCCATACACACAGTGTTTCATTGATCCACTTCTTCCCTGCCCCAGAGACATGCTAAGGGCCCTGCACTATGAGAGCTGCGGCTTGGAGGGGCCCTGGCCAAGCTGGAAACATCAGTACAGGGTACGCACCAGAACATCTTAGCTTCGAAACTTCTGTCTCTCCTGCTCTCCTCCCCAGGTCTCTATCCAGACAAAGTTCCCAGGTACAACAAATGCTGAGTAGGTGACTGCAAATTAACACCCAAGAGGCCTCTCCCAGCAGAGCTTCCCTGGGGCTGTGGCCCGCAGTCTGTGAGGCAGAGCTAGGCGGAGGGGGGAAGAGAGAGGAGACAGAACGAGGCCGGGGTACCGGGTGGAGCCAGGAGATTTTCTAAGGCCTCTGGGATCTCTTCTCTTCATCCCTAGAGTTGGGGCAGAGGGTATGTGTCCCTAATCTTTGAGCCCAACTTGAGGCTGAGAGCAGCGGGGAGTTGGGGATCTGGGGGTTAGGGCCTGGGGCAGCCAAGCTGCAGAGGGAAAGGGGACAGACAGACTAATGTAGTGAGTGTAGCTACAGCTGAGGCTTAACTGGGAGGGACGCAGTGCTTGCTAGAACCACTGGGACCAGGAAGTGGGGATGGCCCCATGCCCTTGCTTGCACTCCTGCGGTGGAGTGTCTTGCTCCACCTGAGGCTTCCTCCATGGTTGCAGAAGTTTCAGCTTCTCCAAAAGACTCTGAAAGCTGAGCTGGGGTCTCCTGCTGGCTTGTGGCAGGTATAACTTCTTCTCCAGGATGCTCTGGATACTGAGCTGGGGTCTCCTCTTTTACTGAAGGTTTATTATGTGAACCGGCTTCTGGAGTTTGGGCTGGAGCCTCCTGTTGAACTGGCAAAGGTTCAACCTCCTCAGATGGCTGTGAAGGCAGCGTGCGGGCCTCATGCTGGGTTGTAGAAAATTCTGTATTAGTAAGGGGCACTGAGGGCTGAGCTGAAGGCTTGTGCTGATTTGGACAAGGTCCCACCTCTGGAGTGGGTTCTTCTGTGATGGTAAGCTCCACATCTGCAGGTTTGACAGCGACACTGGATAACTTTGAATGCTGAGCATGAGGGTGACTTGGAGGTGAAAC
Source organism: Mesoplodon mirus (assembly GCF_964341445.2). Lineage (NCBI taxonomy): Eukaryota > Metazoa > Chordata > Mammalia > Artiodactyla > Ziphiidae > Mesoplodon > Mesoplodon mirus. The sequence continues at coordinate 30,108,903 of NC_138994.1, forward strand.
TGTCATTTCATGATGCTCTGGAGGTTGAGCTGGCTGTTCCTGTTGAGTTGGAGAAGGTTCCACCTCCCCTGAAGAAGGCTCTGGAGGCTGAGCTGGTTGCTCCTGCAGGGTTGCAGAAGGTCCTATCTCCGGAGGAGACACAGCTGGGATCTCCTGCTGGGTTGGAGAAGATTCTGCCTCATTAGGAGGCTCTAGAGACGGAGCTGAGGCTTCCTCCTGGGTTGCAGAAGTTTCAGCTTCTCCAAAAGACTCTGAAAGCTGAGCTGGGGTCTCCTGCTGGGTTGCTGCTTTCACCTCCTCAGGAGGCTCTGTAGGTTCAGAAGGCTGAGTCAGTTGTTCCTGTTCACTTGGAGAAGGCTCAGCTTCCACAAGAGGCTCTGGAGGCTGACCTGTGCGCTCCTGCTGGGTTGGAGAAGGTTCAACTTCCCCAGGAGGCTCAGAAGGCTGAGCTGGCTGCTACTGCTCCCTTGAAGTCTCATCCTCTCCAGGAGGCTCTGGAGGCCTAGCTGTGGTCTCTTGTTGGGTTGTAGAAGATTCTGTCTCCTCAGGATGCTCAAGAGGTGGAGCCAGGGCCTCCTGCTGAGCTGCAGGAAACTCAGCTTCCGTAGTGGCCTCTGGATTGATGGTAAATCCCAAATCCAGAGGTTGAAGTGTTAACACTGGGCAAGTTTGAAGGAGCGTGACGCTGAACGCCAGGTAGAGATGCTACCTCATCAGTCACTGGAATTTGAAGTACATACTCAGTAGGGAAAGCTGGAGTCTCACTTGGGGCCTCTTGATGGAGTAGAGAAGGATCAATCTCCTCAGGGTGCTCTGGAGGCTGAGATGGGGCCTCCTGCTGGACTGGAGAAGGTTCAACCTTCTCGGGGCTCTCTGGAGCCTGAGTTGGGGCCTCTTGATGGAGTAGAGAAGGATCAATCTCCTCAGGGTGCTCTGGAGGCTGAGATGGGGCCTCCTGCTGGACGGGAGAAGGTTCAACCTCCTCAGGGCTCTCTGGAGTCTGAGTTGGGGCCTCTTGATGGAGTAGAGAAGGTTCAATCTCCTCAGGGCGCTCTGGAGGCTGACAAGGGGTCTCCTCCGGGACTGGAGAAGGTTCAACCTCTTTAGTGACCTGTGGATTTATGGGAAGTGCCCGATCCAGAGATTTAACAGTGCCATTGTACAAGTGTGACTGCTGAGCTTCATTTACCCCATGATGTGCTTCTAGTCGAACTACAACCTCCTTAAGTGTCTCCAAAGGCCGGGCAAGGGCCTCTTGAGGACTTGAAGTTTCTAGTTCCTCAGGGGCCTCTGAAGGCTGAGATGGAGCCTCCTGCCGAAGTGGAGGTGGTTCTACCTCTTCAGCGGGCTCTGCATGCTGAGCCTGGGCCTCTGCCTGGGGTGAAAAAGATTCAACGTCCTCAGGGGTCTGTGGATGCTGAGCAGGGGCCTCTTGATGAGGTAAAGATTCAGCCTCCTCAGTGAGCTCTGGATGACGAGTTTGGGCCTCCTGCTGGGATGCAGAAATATCTCATCCTCATCAGAAGACTCCCTGTCGTGTAGCTTTTGGGCCATGTGTTCCTTGCGTGTGGGGCTGAGAGGCCTACACATATCCCTAAGCCAAAGTGGCCGCCTTCTCCCGAAAAAGCCCTCCTAGAACACAGAAAGGGAAATATTAATTCTGCATCTCCCCTGCTTTCTCTGGCCACAGTACATTATCCTCCTCACATCTACCTGACTCTCACTTTCCCCTGAGCTTCTCTTACGCAGCAGAAATCAAAAAAAGCCCCTTGGAGGAAAACACACACAGTTAGTGTTACATGTCACTTTTCATCTCTCTCACAATGTGCTATCTCTGCTTTCATTAGGACTAAATGGGGACCTCAGTCCATAATCACAATGAGCAAAATCATCACAGACCCGGGATCATGAAAATCATTGCATGCATGCTGGCCTTCCAGAAGTTCTCTGTGTCTGTCCAAAATGGACCCCAAGTGTCTCTGGAGAGACATTTGTATGTGGCTTAGCATGGAGTATAGGCAGGATTTTCAGCCCCGTTCACCTTTCTTTGCCCTTGGCCAGCTGCCCTTGTGCAGTGAAAACACTGCACAACGGCACTGGGCAGAAACTTGTTACTCCCTTAGACGCGCTTCACACCAGTCCGCTTCGGACTTAGTCGCACATGCAGCATTTGCTGGGGGTGTGGGTGTGGGGAGAAGGCGATTTTATTTTCCTGGCTGCTCTATCCTATAAGTTGAATCACACCAAGTAAACACCTGAACCCAACGAGCAAAGTCATCTATAGCTCTCTGACTTTCACTCTGCAGGCTGTCACTCAGGTGTCAGTGAATTGTGGAATCCGTTTAAAGGCCACGACCAGCAGGGAAGCACAAAATACTCTTTTCGAATACAAATAGAAGAGAAAAAAATCAGAGTGCACAATAAGTTTGTTTCAGAAACTACTTATGTCCATATAGTATGTGTCTACTCGACTGTGACATAAAACGTAGCTCACAGCCCAAGCACAGTGTGTGATCAGTGGAGAAGTCCTCAGTGGAAAGGGACCATCTTCTTCTCGGTAATCACTAGCAGTATGACCATGGGGCAAGATAGTTTCCCTTTCTCTTTCTCCAGTTCCTTATTACAAAAGGAAGAGACAAACTAGTGTCTAAAGTTTCTCCCGGTTAAAATTCTATAAGGTTTGGATAAAGGGAATAGAGAGTAGGGGCCTGAAAAACAGTAGGATGAGAAGGGAAGTTTTCTTGCCACTTTCCAGGAGGGACTCATATGTTCTACCTTTCGTCAGCTTTGAGTGAGGCCAGCCCCTAAATCCCCAACCATGTGGCCCTCCCTACCCCCGAGCCTCCTAGAAGGCCTTTGGCCTGGCCTGATGCCTGGGAGCCAGGCATCAGCCCAGCAGGAACAGGTACAACCAAAACCTCTCCCCGTCCACCCTCTTTCCTTAAAGGACTAGTGAGAGCAGATGAATGTGTGCCAGTCCTGTTCTAACTCAGCTTGGGCTGGGGAGCTAATTCTGCTGATAAATAAACTAGGGTAAACCATTAGGGTGATTAAGCGTTCTTCCTGCCTTTGGTGAGGAAACTGAAATAGATGAGTTCTAAGTTCTCCTCTAGTTGTAAAATTCTGCTTTCAAAGACCAATATTTACCTTCTGCTTCTTTTTCTATCTTCCTCTTTTGCAATTCTATGAGAAGAAATCTGTTTTGAAAGAAAACAGGATCATGATTATCCATTACAACTATTTCCAAATCCTTATTCATTCCTTTTTACTTTAAATCTGATCTATCCAGTAAGATGATAACTCTTTCAAGGAAAGGAATTCTACCCTGTTTAAGAATCCTTTGACTCTTCCACAGTACCTAACTTAGGGTCTTGCATGCAGCTGGCGATATAGTTTATTGACTGTTTTAGATAACGTTCAACAGATAATTCCTAATAAAAACTCTTAGAAGTAGGAAAAGAAAATAAAAGTATCTGGCAAAAACCTAAGCATTGTTTTAAAGTCAGGAACAAGAGTAGGATGCCCAATCATTACTGCTACTATTGAGCATTGTGGAGGAGGTCTTAATCAGTACGATGAGAAAAACGAAGTATTGGAAAGAAGAGACAAACATATCTGCATATGAAACAAGGGACCCAAAAAGACCAAAAGAATCAACTGAAATTTTATTGGAAGTAACATGAGTAAGATGGCTCCATACAAAATCAAGAGATCAACATATTAGCCTCAATAGCTTTCCCATATAACACAACTAACTAACTAAAAAACAGAAGAAACATCCCATTTACTATATCAATAAAAATGCATAAAGCACCTAGGAATAAATTTAGCCACAAATTTGTAAGACCTATGTGATGAAAATATTAAAACTTTTTTGAAGGACATTAAGAAGTACTTACATGGCATGAGATACCATCCTCCTAGAATGTTGTAAAGAGGTCAATTCTCTTCAAATGAAACTAAAAATTCAATGCAATCCATTTTATAACCAAAATAATTTTTAAATAAACCTGGCCAGCTGACATTTGGTAGAGAATATATGTGAGAATAGTTATGAGATGTATGCCAAAGAAGGTCAAAGAGTAGGACCTTGCCCTACCAGATATAAAATATGTTATAGAGCAACTGGAATTAAGCAGTGTGATATCAGTACTGGTACAGGACAAGATAACTGGATCACAGAACAGCATCCAGATGAAGATAGCATAGTAGACCAGGGAAGAAAGAATAAACCATTCAGTGAAAGATTTGAAAAGAATCAGATCTTCATGTAGGGGGAAAAAGTTAGATCCCCTACCTCAACCACACGAACAAACAAATACAACAAATTCTGGACAGATTATAAAAGTACTTGAAGAAAATCTTAGAGGTGATTTTTACGTCACGAGGTGACAAAGGCCTGGCTAACAAAACCCACCCCACATGAGCCATGAGGAGACGACAGGCAGATATGGTGGCAGACTGTCAACACACTTCCTACTCTTCACAGCCCTCGCCCCCTTTTCCCCTGGACTGTTTGTCTTCTTCTTGTTGACTTACAAAACTCTTGGGAGTTCCCTGGTGGTCCACTGGTTAGGGCGTGGCTCTTTCACTGCTGTGGCCCGAGGTTCAATCCCTTGTCAAGGGACTAAGATCCTGCAAGCTGCACAGCATGGCCAAACCCCACCACTTCGAAACAAACAAACAAAAACTCTTTATGGTAAAGAAATACTGGCTTTCATTGAATTTCAGTGTTTCGAATATTTCCAGTGTTTTTGTCTCTAAGGAGACAAGACAAAAGAGTGGAGGAGGGAGCACCAGCTTTGCAGTCGGGTGAAACTGCCTTCTGCTTTCGGTTTGGCCGCTGGGGCCTTACACTGATCTCCTTCATCTATGAGGGAGGGATAGTAATATCATCCTCACAGGACTGTGGGCTTTAAATCAGACAATATATGGAAAACTCTTCATCTTACGCTCGGCATGAATCAGTGCTAAGCTGGTGTCACAGACAAGATGGTGGAATATATCAAAGGCTCTGCTTGTGGCATCAGGCTCTGAAGGCTCTTTCCCACCAGAAGATTATAGAAATATTGCTTTTATTTTCTTCTAATACCTTTATGTGGTCTTTTTTTCACATTTATGGATATATGTTCATTTAACATGAAACATGGGGATCTGCTATTTACCCCCCAAATAGTTAGGCAGCTATTCTATCACCATTTATTCATTTTCTTCCCCTGATTGCAATATTAAAACATGACATTTCAAAAGTCTTAAGAACACAGGGGTCTATTGCTGGACTCTATCCTACTTCAAATAAATATTCGGTTGCATTATTCCTCACTGTGGAATTGACATAACGCCTCATCTCTCTTCCGTTGAACACCATTATTGTCTACCATAGGAAGAACACTGCATGGTCCCTGTCCTCCAAAAGCTTATCGTATATGTGGGGAGAGGAAATAAAGGTTAGGACTCCTCGCTTTCACTGCCGAGGGTACAGGTCCAATCCCTGCTTGGGGAACTAAGATCACACAGGCCCAAACAAAACAAAACAAAACAAATGCAAGAAGTTAAAAACAATAAAAAAGGGGACTTTACAGAAATTCTAAACATGCCAAAGGCCATATGCCACCTGAGATGTAGAGGGTACAGTCTGGGCAATGGCCAATGACTAGCAAGCTAGTCCCCAGCCTCCTAGGCTCAGAAATCATACTCTTCCTCACCAAGCGAGAACTCACGTCTTCCTGTTGTGGCAGTCTCACTTTAGCAATATCACAGGATTGATCAAACATCAGAATGCCAAATTATTACTTGACAATGAGAAATACATCTGTTCTACACACGGGGCATCTGTGTCTACACAATCAGAGAATTACCTTCTGTGGGGACAGGCCTCCGTGGCACACTAAAGCACAATCACAGAATCGAAGGCTACTTGGTGAGATCAGAATTAGAAAAGGAATCAGCTGAATCCAGAACTTAATGGGAAGGCCTGAGGTAACTGGATCCATCCATCTCCTCAACAGGCAGCCTGGCTAGTGGGCCTGACTCCTCAGTTATGCTGCCTAAGGTGCCATCTCTACTCTTGGGCAATGTGAGGATGGGCACTGCCCATGTTGGTCTCTCCTCACCTTTTCTATGCTTTCACTAGTGACCAACCCTCCTGCAGATAGACACATTTCTCTTTAGAAGTTAGTACATCATGTCAGGTTTGATTCAAGTGTGATAGGCCAGGAAGCCATTGGTCCTTACACATCTCTGCTCAGCTCCATGATGTGCTAACCTTGGTGGTTCTCTCTTGGGGGGCTGCCTTTCAAAAAACTGCTTACCACTTTTGTGAGTTCTGAGGGGAGGGGGGACTACTTTGCTATGGCCCCTAAGAAATGGTGACAAACCTCACAGGACTAGGATCAGGAGGGCTGGAGTATTCAGGGAAGGCTTTACAGAGAAAGATATCTGAACTTGAGTTGGCTTTTCAGAGATTCATAGGAGTTCCACAGGCAAAGCAAAATAAAGGAATTTTCGATGGACAAAGGCACAGACAAAAGTAGGAATGGCTATGGTGTAACTAGCGTATAGTGAGGAGCTGCTTTGGCTGGAATGGAGGGCTGCCATCACAGGAGAAAAGATAACTAAAGTAATGTGGAGTGGTAGGGTAGAATCAAGACTGTCAGCCTATTAAAATCACTCTTTTAATGTTAGCAACTGCCTGCTGGGAAAAGTAATCAACCACTATGTAACTGAACAAAAGGTAAACAGGCTAGCTCCAGGAATAGGCTACTATAAATATTTGAGGGTAGCCTGCTGCAAGAGTTTACTTGCAGTGTTTTAATGGAACCTATCTACACAATTCCTAATACACCGGAGAAGAAAGCTGCTAAGTAAACCTGAGGAATTGACGAGATCACACTTTTGTCTTTTAGGCATGCCCTTTTAGCCCTCCCAGGGTGACTGATAGCTCCTTGAGTATGGAGATCCTATATCTCTCATCACTTCAGCCAAGAAGGAAAGAAATCAACAGTAGAATGAGAGTGACTGGTGAGTACATCAAATCAGCATACTTTGTTGGGTTGAAGAAAATTTACTATCATGTCAACTCTGGCCTTCTTATAAACTTCACGTGTCAAAATAGTCCAATAGCTTGTTATCAGGGATCCAATTCCATAGGGATCTCCTGGGAGTGAAGTTCCTTTTAAAAATCCTGTGGGGACTTCCCTGGTGGTGCAATGGTTAAGGATCCGCCTGCCAGCACAGGGCACACAGGTTCGATCCCTGGTCTGGGGAGGTCCCACATGCTGCGGAGCAACTAAGTCAGTGTGCCACAACTCCTGAGCCCGTGCATCTACAGCCCGTACTCCACAACGAGAGACGCCACCTCAGTAAGAAGCCCACGCACCGCAATGAAGACCCAACGCAGCCAAAAAAAAAAAAAAAAAAAACACACAAAAAAACATCCTGGGAATATACTTTTCATTAAAAGAACAAAGTGTATGTCAGTCCTCATGGCTAAAGGGAAGAATCAAGTAGTAGCAGGAGGAAAGGTGGATTTGATTCTCAGTTTCTGGGTTCTGAATCTGAATTAATTATTGTCCTTACCTCAATGAGACAGAGAATTCTAACACAAATCGTCACTACTACAGGTACAGATACTGCCAAGATGAGTTTGTTGTTATAGTCATAACCTGGAACTTCTTTTGTGAGCTAAAAAAATATATAACAATTTTTAAAAACAAGGAGATAGAAGGGATGAAAACTTACGATTCTTAATCCTATTCTAAACGATAGCTAACTCTTCTTAAACTACTATGAAACCCAATCCTTCCAGGCGAGTAGCTTCTATAAGAACAAGCCAAATTGAATGTTATTAGTCTTATCATTAGCATTTTCTTCTACAATTTATCTACAATTTATTTATCTTGTGTTATGTCCTTTTCGCGTCTACCCTAGGAATAGTGACACACTCTCTCAATGAGCAAAGTTGGAGATCACTGTCTTAGCCCGTTTCATGGCTGAAGATAAGATACTGACTAGGAGCCCGTGGTATTCCCGCTTGGGCACGTTAATGGCATGTCCTAAACTGAGTAAAAGTCCAAGTCCCATGTGTCAGGGGTTATCCTCACCTCACTTGACTCCTGCTCTTTCTGCTCACTCTGGGCTTCTGTGCTCTCACTGATATAGTTGTCAGCTTTCCACTGGTCCGTATCCCATTCCGCTTTGGACACATTTACTTCTTGCTGCTTGCTGAGGAGCTTCATCAGGAGGCCTGTTCTAGAGATGGGGTTGGCACAGGCCAGCTGCACGTGGGTGTCCGAGCAGTCTATTTTCAAAGTCTGGATAACATGAGAAATGAGCCTTTGCACGTCAGTGTTGGGGATGAGGGACCAGAGCTGCTGGTTTAGCTGAGTTTCAACTTGATCACCCGGGGATGCGAGCCCTGGGAAAGTGAAGCCTGTGGGCTTAGAGGATAATTCAGTGACCATGTTGTGGTGCTCCCATTGTGTTTTGTTGCTGTGTTGAACAGCTGGCATACTGTTGTCTGCAGCAACAGTAGAATGTGCAGTGGAGACGTTCCTATGGCTAGTGTTTCCAGGGCCGGTTCCTCCTGGCAGAGTAGCGTTTCCTGTAGAAATAATTGCTTCAGAAACATTTTGTGCAGTATTGTTTTCTGAAGTAGTGTTTTCTGCAGAAGGATCTGAAAGAGAAAATAATTCTGGAAAAGGATTTTCCTGAGAAGTCACTTCTCCTGAAGACGAAACAGCCTCTCGTGGAGGGGAATTTATGAGACTCCTCACGACAGAGAACGGAGGGCTTGCAAGCATCATTCTATCAAGTGAACTTTTCTTTCTGAACTTTCGACTCCCTTTTTTTTTTTTTTTTTTTTTTTTTTTTTGCGGTACACAGGCCTCTCACCGTTGTGGCCTCTCCCGTCGCGGAGCACAGGCTCCAGACGCGCAGGCTCAGCGGCCATGGCTCATGGGCCCAGCCGCTCCACGGCATGTGGGATCTTCCCGGACCAGGACACGAACCCGTGTCTCCTGCATCGGCAGGCAGACTCCCAACCACTGTGCCACCAGGGAAGCCCCTCGACTCCTTTTAACTTTGGGTTTTCTGTGGACCCGATGAGACCTAATTTTATGGAAGATGTATTTGTTTTCCAGAATGTGAGATTAATTCGAAGTCCTTAATATTTCTAACTCTTGCCTTTGCATCTTCGAAAACATGAATAGCGTTGGATAAGTCTTTTGATTTGCTTTTAACCTCAGATGGGGATTTTGGCGGGATGGAGGCACAAGGCCTGCCCTTGAAGTACGGTTTCAGGGAAGAGGAGCCTGCGGCCTTGTGTTCCTTTAGGAATGAAGACTCTGCATTGGAGGACTTTCCCACCAGCTTCCTGGGCCTCTGCACCACGAGAAGCTGTTTCAGCTTTCTTGGGGATAGCCTCCTGAGCTTTCATTCTTTGGCAGTGCTCGCCACAGATGGCTGGGCATTCTGTTCCCTCCTGACGCTCTCATCTCCCACTGCTTTGAGGTGCATTTTCTGTATGCCCCTTGAGGACCTTGTTCACTCTCAGCAGCTTTTCCTCTGTACTCTCAATCTTTGCTAGGCTGTCTTTCTGTGGTTGGGCAGTTTCTAATTTCTTTTGAAAGATGTAGCGTGTAAACATGGCACTTAAAAGGTTGGAACGCGTACGCGTGGCAGGTTTTTCTTCCTTTTTAACCTCATCAATTTTTTCTTGAGTTTCTGCATCTAACAAATTTTCCACAAAATGGAGTTCCCTCAATTTGTTTTTATTAGTTGAATTGTTGGGTACAGGTTTAACAGAAAGGCTCCTTGTATTGTTTTTCAAAAGGCCCAGCGGCATATGTCCATCTTGTTTATTTGAAAAAAGAAGTTGAATGAATGGTAATAATGTTGATTCCACATCTCCTAGATTTCCCTCTGAGATATAAGGCAGTATGTAATTTAGTGTACTGATAATATCACTTTTAGTATGAAAGTCCAGCTGCTCATTCATGAAGCCTGACAAGCTGACAGCACTGTTATGTGAGGACATCCTCTCTGACTCAATAGTCAGCTCGGTGCTGTTGTTCTTCTGCTGGGCTTGTAACAACTTCATCAACGATCCTCCTGCATTCTCTATAGATGTTTCTTCATCTGTCAAAAGAGAAGGGACTGTTTTTCATCACTGAAGACTGATGGGACAGCCTTTTGTCAGTCCACAGCCAAAGAAATGAGGAATCAGTCAAAGTTTGAGTGCTACTTAGGAGAAAAAGAAACCCACACTTAAGCCTATGACTGGCAACAACAAAATGTGAAAAAGGTCTCTCTTGAAAAAGGGGCTATCTACTCAGAAAATTCTGTAGCGTGAAACATAGGAACTATATTCAGGATTACTCCACTGGTTCCCAGGGGCCAGTACTCAAGAAAAGCCAAGGCTGGAAGACAAATATTCCCCTAATCAGCTGGACTCTCTGCAGACCTACTGTGACTCCTCACATTCATATACCCCATCCTGTCCTGCCTCAGAGGCACAGGAGTGTGAGGCTTCCTCTCTCCACCTCTTCAGTGTGCTTGTGTTCTTGCTGCTATCACAGATCTCCACGACAACCACCGCCGCTAACAGGTCGTCATCTGGACATGTCCTTCTCCAACTACCCACTGAGTCCTTTGTTTAGTCCCTGCTTCTATATATCCCAGTCCCCATAACAGAAGGCTCTATACAGAAAAAAAACACTATGTCCGCCCTGGCTCTTTGCTAAAATTTGGGCAGGGATCTCGGGTATAAGTTAAGAGATTTGCCAGATTGTATGCCCATGTGGAATGTTCAACAAATCAATGGAATAATACTTGAGGCCCTAAAATGTAGACGGGAAAAAGCAACTTCTGTCGGATGGCTACTTTGCTTTCAATTCATTTTACTTCTAATATTTCCAGCTCTACTTGGGGAACCATCCAAATCTTCTGACTGTGTGAAGGTAATGTGTACCATTGTGTAGCTGGGCTTGTCTTCCAAAAGGATTGAAAGTATTTTTGGTGAGGGTCAAAGGAGGAGGGAAGGGTCATGAGAAAGGAGGAGCAGAGGCTAGCTGAGAGCCCCAAACTGGGGACAGGAGATCGGGGCACTAGGTTCATAGCACTTAACACCTCTGATCTTGTTTTTCCTCACCGGTAAAAGGAGAGTAAAAATGCCTTTTCTGCCCACTTCTGGGGGAGAAGGGAGTAATATAATTAGTAAAAAAAAATGTTTGGGGGAGTTCCCAGGTGGTCTAGTGGTTAGGACCCGGCACTTTCCCTGCTGTGGCCCGGGTTCAATCCCTCGTGGGAGAACTACGATCCCACCAGCTTTGTGGCCAAAGGGAAAAAAAAAAAAAAACTGTGTTGAAAAATCAGCCATTTTGTCTTTATATAAGTGGCAAAGTGTTATTATTTATGATGTGCTCTAGATCACTGAAAGAGACCTGTATTCAAGCTACCTGGGCATGAAAGCACATTTTGGAAGTCATCAAGTTAGTGCCCATAAATCTAATATATAGAAAAATAGTTGAAAGCCCCTGAGTGTTTTGTGGATAGAAAAACTTGCGATTCAGAGCAAGTTCAGAGCTGGACAGTCAAAGAAATAACTAGCTCTCCCATGCATTAGAAGGGCTTGGTAGCAGCTTCTGCTTATGGAACCAGAAACTCTCAGGCTCCAGATAGGACCTAAAACAGCATCACTTGTACTCTTCATAAAATTGCAGAAACAAACAAAATAAACAAAACTATATTTACACCTGTCTTATAAGACAAAGGGTACTTGAGACCTAATGTATATAAAATCAGTTTACAAACTGTGATGTACTATGTGAATAAGTTCTCATTTGCACAGAGGGCAGCATAGGATATGTGGCCATTAATGTGAATTCCCTTCCCCCTTCCATTCCTTTCTCTGGTTCCTTTACATATGCAGATCAGTTACATTATGAAGCTAATAATGTAACTGAGCTATTCTTAGCTTAATAATGTAACCAAGAATCTGATTTTTAGCAAGGGGGTAATTCTTAGAAATTTAGGGAGCTGGAACTCTGAATGAATGTATTAAAATAATGTAATTACATCATTAGTTTTAAAATGTATCATCCTTGATTAAAAATAAAAAATTAAATTAAAAATTAAAAATGTATTATCCCGCAATTGAGACTCACCACAACGTGTGACGTCCCTCAGGCGTTCACTGTCACAACGCAGCTTGACTGTCTCACAGACAACCTCAATAGTATTTTTAAATTGGCAGAGGCAGCAGGCCCTCCGGCTGGGTAAGATCCTATAAATGGAAACACAGGTCATTAAATTCGTGGTAAAAGAGTTACCTGAGTAGGTAGAAGAGGTAGGCCAAGGCCACCACAGACCAGTGCAAAAAGGAGTTCTTGGGGCATATGGACTATAGAACTGGATAGGGGCCGGTTGGCCAATTGCTGCCCTTGACTGTTGGAAATAAATATCGAGGAGGAGAGAGGTGCCCAACAGAAGGATTAGGATGGCAGTAGGTATGATATGCCTAGAAAAAAGGGAATAGGGATTAGAATTGGGTGACATTGAACTGCAGTTTAATTCAGAAGTATCTCCTTCCGACCCGAAAGCCTCACTTTGGGTTGAGAGTACACCCGAAGAAGGCAGACTTCTAAGAAGAGTATGAATTAGACCGCACATTCTGGAGTCACTTTCTCAGTTCCTATTTGTGAGGAGTAATATATTAGAAATTATTCTAGTAATAAAAAAGCATCATGTGGCTAAACAATAACAGAGATCGCATTGACCAAATCTGGACAAAAGGAACATTCCAAAGAATAACATTATCATTATAATAAGGTATAACACAGTTAATTGAAAAAAAAGCACATGAGTTCATAATGATACTCCAAATGAAAAGTGGGGGAGCTCTTCTTTATAGAATAATGTCAGCTAATAAATGCAAAAGGAAGGATAGAATTAGGAAAGTGTTATTTTGCAACGATCAATGTAATAACCGATTCAGACAAGGATTATCATTGATGCACAGTTGGGTGAAGAGTTGTTTGAAAGTAGGATCTTCACTGATCCCAAGGATCACCCCACATATTATTTATCAATTACCAAGGGGAAAAATAACTTTACAATGGAGAGATATGGAATAGACCACCTTAATCAAGTGATCAAACTTAGCACTGGGCCACCTCAAGGGATGAAGTATGAAGAATACATCACCTATATAGTATTCTTCCCCAAAATGTTTACTTTGAATCTAATGAGGAAACAGACAAATACAGATTGTGGGGCAATTTACAAGACAACTGGCTTAGACTCTTCAAAAAAGCCAATGTCATAAAAGACCAAAAAAAGATAGTAGGGAAAAATTCTAGGTTAACCGAAACACAGACATGACATGCAATGCCTCATCTTTAATTGGATCCTGTATCAAAACAAAACAGACTTAAAGAATGTTATTGGCTTCTGGCCAAGATGAAGTACAAGGGCCAACTTAACCTCCCAGCTGAAACAAGGAAAAAATCAGATGGAACCTATGAAACAACAGTCTTCAAGAAACGGAACCTCAGGCAATACATTTCAGTGATTCCCGAGGAGATGGGAAATACATGAAGTGATCCCTATAATTGCCCTTACTTCTCTGAGAGAGTATCCACGTCATGGTACAGGGAAGAGAAGTCCAGACAGAGACTAGTGGGCTCCCTGACAGACGAAATGGAGAGAAGAGTCTGGGAAAACCAAGGTAACTAGAGTTCACAAAGCAGAGTATCAGAGAGAAAAGAAGTGCACAGACAAAGAACTCTGGAGATATGCAGAGGGAGCTCTTGAGAATTCAACAAAGTATGGGTCAGTACATTTGTGTGAGGAATAACTTGATGCCAGGAAAAGAACCACATGAAAGGATTAATAAGAAGAACAACTGGATATCACACAGGGTTGTAGGAATAGTACCTGTTCCTACAAGTCAGACTGGAAAACCTCATGATACGCAGAAAGGACTTGTCTCAGTAGTTGCAAATGATGAGCTCCAGACTAAAGGCTACTTGGACTCCTACCCAACGAACCTTAAAAGCTAGACCTAAAAGAATAAAAGTGTTTTGAGTAACCTAATTTCACCCAAAACAAAGCCCAGGCATTTTACAGGAATAAAAATATACATAACACACAATAAACTAAAACTCACAATATCTGGGATCATATGAAAAATTGCATGCAAGCATGCAAAGAAGTAGGAAAATATGACCCATACTGAGGAGAAAAGGCAATCAATCAACAATAACCCATAATCGATACAGATGTTAGAATGGGCAGGAAAGAACTTTTAAAAAGTTATTATACATGAAGAAAAGTTATTATAACTGTATTTCATATGTTAAAACACCCAGACTAAACCCTGAAAATGTTAAGTACAGGCATGCAAAATGTAAAACAGACCTAAATTGAGCTTCTAGAGATTAAAAACAATGTCTAAATGAAAAAGATATTGCAGGAGGTTAAAGGCTAATTAGACACGGCAGAAGGTCAGTGAACATTAAGGCATAGCAACAGAAACTATCCAAAATGAAACAAAAGGAGTAACAAAACAACAACAAAATGAATAGAGCCTCAGTGACTTGTGCAACAACTTCAAGTGGCCTAATACATGTGTACTTAGAGTCCATGAAGGAGAGGAGAAATATAAAAATTTGAAGAAATCATAGCCAAAATTTTTCCAACTTGGTAAACACTATAAACCCACAAAGTCAAGAAGATCAATGAACTTTAAGCAGAAGAAACATGGACAGAACTACACCAAGGCACAGAAAATAATCGAATTGCTCTAAACCAGCAATAAAGAGAAGAATTTAAAAGGAGCCAGAGGAAAAAATTATACACTACGTACAGAGGAACAAAGATAACAATGACAGCAGAATTCTTGCTTGAAAAATCATAAACGAGAACTCAGTGGAATAACATCTTTAAAGTAGTGAATTGAATTCTATCAAGCTAGAATTTTATACCCACATCTGTCAAAACAAAAGCAAAATAAAGACTATCTCAGACATACAGAAGCTGAAAGAATTCATTGCTAGTAGACTTTCACAATAAGAAATGTTAAAAGAAGTATTTTTAAGCAGAAGGAAAATGACACCAGATTGGAATATGGATCTACATAAAAGATTAAGAATACTGGATACATACAACAATGAAAACCCAATTCAACCAAAAATAAATAAACAAATTAAGAAAAGAAGGGAAAAATCATATAATCACTGCAATGGATGCAGGAAAAGAATGAAAACATCTAACATACATTCCTGATTAAAGAAAAAAAAAACAGCCCTCAGTAGACTAGGAATGGAAGGAGACTTCCTCAACTTGATAAATGACTTCTACAAAAAACCTAACATCATACTTAATGGTGAAGGACAAAGTACTTTCTCACCAGGATCAGGAACAAGGCAAGGATATCTGCTCTCATTGCTTCTATTTGACCTTGCACTGAAGGTTCTAGCCAGTGCAATAGGGCAACAAAAAGAAAAGAGATATTCAGAATGCAAAGGAAGAAGTAAAACTATCTTTATTTGCAGATAACATGATTATGTAGAAAACCTGATAGAAGCTACGAAAATGCTACTGGAACTAATAAATGAGTTTGTCAAGTTTGCAGGGTACAAGATCCACATACAAAAAGATGAATTTGTCTCAACAAACAATCAGAGATCAAAGTTTTAAAATGCTACTTATAAAAGAATCAAACATATAAAATACTTAGAATAAGTCTGACAAAAGACTTGCACCCTGAAAACTGTAAAATATTGCCGGGGGAAATTAAGAAAGACCTAAATAAATGGAGAGATATAAAGTATCCATGGATCAGAAGATTCAATATTGTTGAGACATCAATTCTCCCCAAATCGATTTATACATCAAAACCCCAGTAGGCTTTTCTATAGACATTGACAAGCTAATTCTAAAATTCATATGGAAATAAAATTTAGAATCACTAAAACAACTTTGAGAAAGAACAAAGTTGAAGAACTAACAGTAACTGATTTCAAGGATTATGAAGCTACACCTTCAAGACATTGTGATAGTAGTGTAAAGAGAGACAAAAAGACCAAAGGAACAGAATACAAAGTTCTGAAGTAGAGAGAGGGGGAGAACTGACTGTCAGGTTCAAAGGCATTTCAGTGGAGAAATGATAGTCTTTTCAACAAATGATGCTGGAACAACTGAATATCCAGGTGCAAAAAGGAAAAAAAAAGGAACTTCCATCTAAACCATATACAGAAATGAACTCAAATTGGTTCAAAGATCTAAATGTAAAACATAAAACTATAAAACATCTAGAACAAAACAGGTGAAAAATTTTATGACCTTGAGTTCGGCAAGATTTCTTAGATACAACACCAAAAGCATAATGCATAAAAGAAAAAAACAGATAAATTAGACACCATCGAAATTCAGAATTTCTGCCCTGCAAAAGACACTCCTGAGAGAACGAAAAGATGAGTCACAGAATGGGAGAAAATACCTAGCAACTTACCTATTGGATAAAGGACTAATTTCCAGAATATATAAAGAACTCTCAGAACTCCAGAAAAATATAAATAAAAGATTCAAAGATATACAGATGGAAAATAAGCATATGAAAAGATGTTTGACATGATTAATCATTAGGGATGCTACAGTGAGATACAACTACACACCTATTAAACTATCTAAAATTAAAAATACTGAGCATAGCAAATGTTGGCCACAACGTGAAGAAAATGCAGCTCGCATACACTGCTGGTAGAGATGTAAAATGATCAAACCACTATGGAAAATAGGTATTTTTAAAAAACTTAAACATACACTTACCAATGATGCAGCCATTCTACAGGCAGGCATTTACCCAGGAGAAATGGAAGTAAACATCCATACAAGACTTGTACACAAATAGTCATAGCAACTTTATCTGTAATAGACAAAGACTCAAACAACTCAAATGTCCATCAATGGTCAATACATAAATGGTGGTACATCCATATAAAGGAATGCTATTCAGCAATAAACAGAAATGAATTACTGATATATACAACAATATGGATGAAGATTAAAATAATTATGCTGAGTTAGAAGCCAGTTAGAAAAAAGTATACACTGTATGATTCCATTTATATAAAATTCTAGAAAATGCAAACAGAAAGCAGATCAATGGTTGCATGGCGATTGGGAAGTGCAAGGAACGATGGGAAGGATTACAAAGAGACATTAAGAAACTTTCTGAGGTGATGGACATTTTGATTTTCGTGATGTCTTCATGGTGTGTATGTATGTGAGTGTGTGAACACAGATTACTGCATGTCAATTGTACCTCAAAAAGCTGTTAAAAGAAATGATATTATATAAGAGAGACAATGGGGGAAATTTGAATAGCAACACTTTATTAGGTAATATTATTGTGTAAGAATTTAATGTCTTCAATATTGTGTATTAACAGTATTGTCGTTAAACAGGGAAATAATTTTTAATATCCAGAGAGGAGGGCATGTAGCTGACAAGAGAGGGATCGCAATTGTGGCTGATGCTGTGGGACGCTGAGGAAGATGAGGCTAGAGCAGTGACCAATGCGTGACGGCACGGTGAAGACAGTCATTTGTCAGGTGACCTGACAAAGACGGTTGGAACAGACTGCTAAATGCAGGGCCGTTTCCGCATACTAATCTCACGCAATCCCCTCAACTAGCCTTGTGGTAACAGAATGTTTCTATTAGCTTGCCATATGGGAGGGGGGATGGCACAGTTTAAGGTGCAGTACGTTGTGTAATAAACTGTCACAATAGGGTCCTACAGAAATAGTTTTTTAAACTGCAAAAAAATAAAACTTGACCCTTCCCTCACAACGTATATGAAAATTAACTCAAAATGAATCATAGACCTAAATGGAGCTATACAACGTCTGGAAGAATACGTAGGAGAAAATCTTTGTGATTTGGGGTTAGACAGTGGGGTCTCAGAGAAAGATTTCTTAGATTAAGACACAAAAAAGCAAAAACCATCTAAGAAAAATTGCTAAGGGACTTCCGTGGTGGTTAAGACTCCAAGTTCCCAATGCTGGGGGCCCGGGTTCGATCCCTGGTCAGGGAACTAGGTCCCACATGCATGCCTCAACTATGAGTTCGCATGCCAGATCTAAGAAGCCCATGAGCCGCAACTAAGGGGCCCATCTGCCGCAACTAAGACCCAGCACAACCAAATAAATAAATTAAATAAATATGAAAAATTAAGAAAAATTGCTAAATTAGAGTTCATCAAAAATTTAACACTTCTAGTTTTCAGAGACACTTTAATATAATGAAGATAAGTCACAATCTGGGAGAAGATATTTACGAAACACATATCTGAGAGCAAGGACTATTTCCATTGCTTTTTATATAAAGCACTGTTAAATCTCAATGCAAATATCCAATTAAAAAATGGATTTGAACAGACACTTCATTTAAAAGGATATTTGCACATGAATAGACACTCAACATCATCAGCTATTACAGAAATGCAAAATGTGGCAAAAACCACGAGATTCAACTACACACCTACTAGAAAGGCTAAATTTTTTTAAAAACAAATATAAGGATCAGGTGAAGAGGTAGAGCATCTGCAACTCTCATAGACTGCTTGTGGGAAAGCAACATGGCACAGGCACTTTAGAAAACAGTTCAGCAGTTTCTTAAAAAGTTCAATAGGCACTTAGCATATGATGAAGCAATCCCACCCTGAGGTATTTTACCCCAAAGAAATGAAAACATATGCTCACACAAGACATATGTTCACACACACATGTGAGTGTTTTCAGAGGCTTTGTTCATAATAGCCAAAAAACAAGAAGAAACTCAAATGTGCATCAAACGATGACTGCGTATCCACACAACTAGAATACTGCTCAGCGCTCAAAAGGAATGAGCTACTGACAGGTGCAACAAAACAGATGAATCTCCAAAGAGACTGGCTAAGTGAAAGAAGCCAAAAACAAAAAGCTACATACCACATGATTTCATTTATCAAATATTCTGGAAAAGGCAACATTATACGGACAAAAATCAGATTGGTGGTTGCCAGGGGCTGGTAGTGACAGGAGGATGGATTGACTACAGAGGGACATGGGGGGTCTCTTGGGAGTGCAGAAGTTTTCTTGACCTCAAATGTGGTGGTGGCTACAGAACTATACGTTTGTCAAAACACATCACACTGTATATTTAAAAAGAGTGAAGTTTGTTAAATGAAAATTATACATAAATAAACCTGACTTAAGAAGATAATCAAACAAACCTAAAAATACAATTGAGTGAAAATCAATGTAAGAAAAATCAACTTACAGTGTTTCCAATTCAAGGGTCATCATGAGGATGCTTTCAATTGCTGTAAGTGACACTTGTGCTGTTCCCATGTCTCTGAAGGAGAAGCCCAAACATGCATGATATAAAACCCAAAGACAAAATTTCTAAACTGAAAAAGATACGTAACATGGGATTACTTCCACTTTGGCTTCTTACTTGCCATAGATGATAATTCCAAAGAGCTCTTTTGGAAGAAATTTAAATTTGCATCATCAAATTAATGACCTTGGTGCTGAACAGTACAATCATTTTCTATTAGCCTCACTTCTCATTTTCAATTGCATCTACCTCTTTTGATCACTCTTTTTTAAAAAAATAATGTACCCCTTATTCCTTTTTGCTTTCTTGGATAAATACTATTCCTATATGCATCTTCATGTTCCATACCTATATGTGTTCTTCAACACTGTTCTCATCCTCTGCTGGCTCTCTTACCCATATATATTCTTTCTTAATCCTTTTCTTTGCCAATAACTCTTATTTTCAATAACCCAGTTAAAATCTAAATTATGACTGTTTAGCCAAAGTACTCAATTTTTGACGAAAGTCAAAAGGAGCAGAAATTATCTCATGAGCCATGAAACTGTTACAATACTTACAAATAGTTTAATGCTGGCACTTTAAAAAGACAAGAATCTTCCACTGTTGGCAAAGGATTACGATTGAGAATTCTGAAAAATGGAATGGAATTAAAATTATCTGCATTTTCAATTACTTCCATGAAAGTTTATAGTCATTTTTTTTGCGTATGGAACTTGAAGGTTAAAAAAAATCATTTTCTGTCTTTACCTATAAATCTCCCTTAGAATCTGTAAAACACTCTTTCACTGGGAACTACCCAGGTCTCTAGATGATAAAGTGGAGAAGAGAAACAAACAAACAAACAATAAAATAGAAAAAAAGTGGCTAGCAAAGAAAAAATATGCCAAAGTACTTTTCACGTTAAAAACCCTCGAAGTGACTATGCTGGTAGGAAGCCCTTGCTCTGTAAAAAAGTACTATTTCTAGTGTCCTCCATAATTCAAGGTGTTTTTCTTTCATCTCTACAAAGTTTGAAAAATTTCATGATTTAAACTACCCAGCTAAAGACAAAAATAAGGCTAATTCCTTGGTTCTGGAGCCAAAGAAGAGAGAAATCCAAGAGGAACTGGTGAAAGCCATACTCCCATCACATAGTCCCGTGTGTATTCTGGTGCCATAGCCTTTGTTACTGTGTATGTAATCAACTGTTTACTTGTCACTCTCCTAGACTGTCAGCAACTTGAGAGCAGGGACCACACTTTATTGTCATTATTATTCCTCTGCCTGACATAGTGCCTAATAGTTACTAGGCACTTAATAAATGTTTGCTGAATAAATAAATAACATTTTGTTTATATATCAATAAAATAAACAAATTAATTTTGAGGAACAAAATTTTACTCCAAAATGTTGGAATAGATTTTCTTCATAGTTCTTTCTTTCTTTCTTTCTTTTCCCCTTAGTTCTTTAAAACAAATAAGGGGGAAAAAAAAACAAAAAGAAACAGGAAGAAAGAAGAGAATATCTGACTTTAGGTTAACTCTACTCAAGAATTATTAGTGTACTTTTGCAGAATATTATAAAGATAATTATCAAAACTAATATCTTTTGGGTTGCCATGCATATGTGATCAGCATTTAACATTTCATCCTCACAGTAACCTTATGTGATATATATATTACACAATTGTACAAATGAGGAAACTGAGGCACAGAGAAGTTACATAACTTGTCTTAACTCATCAAGCTCGTAAGAAGCAGAGCTGGAGTTGGTACTCAGTTCTGACTCTAAAGCCTGTGTTTAACCTGAATGAAAAAAAAGGGTTTTTTTTTTTTTTGAAACATCTGTTACTTTAACCTTAATTTTGACAGCACTAAATACAGAAATACCTTTTCAAACTTCATCTACCCATCTGGGAAAGCCTCTATGAGAACTATATTTTCTCTTTTTATTTATTTATTTATTTCTCTTTTTATTTATTTTTTCCTTAATCATCTCTCGTGATAAATATTTAATTAGCCTATGGCCATTGAGACTTTATAGATTTTTTTTTAATTGCAGGAAAATCAGTAAAAATGATGGAGGAAGGACATCTGAAAATTCATCCCCGCATGGAAGCAACAATAACAGCAACAACAAAACTGGCAAAAATGGTCAGAATCAACGTCTTCTGAACTCTGGGAATTTAACCAACACGCTGGCAGCAAATGGGGGAGCAATTTATTCAAGGAAAACAAATTAATTTCTGTAAGAACAACGAGATCTGTGTTGCTTGAACTTGCCCTTGACCCTTGGTCTCCATGCCAGTGGTAGCCTTGAAAAACAGCCCACATCCCTGGTACCAGAACGAGCAGCATGGACTGGGAGGTCCTTCAAAGCCTCATCCCCAAAGAACTGTCATTGTTGTACATGTCTGGTGGTCCCCTGGAAGACCTCACTTGAAAGGCTTGCCTTTGACCTGACTGAGGGCTGTCTAGTGAGAAAAGCCTCTGCTCAGGTGGCATTTCTGGAAAACATTTTCAAGCAAATATTTTAACATGGCGGTGGCATGAGGCAATGGATAACAGTTTGGGGCAAAAAACAACCCAACCGCAAAGCTTTAAAAGAAAAGCTGAGGAATGAGATGTCCACAGACACTTTGCAATATTCCAGTGTATTCCTGGGAAACTGGAAGGCCACAAGACATATTCCTGGGCATCTAGGAGAATAACTGTTAGCATTAATAAATGACTTCAGCAAGGTTGTAGGATATAAGATCAATATTATTTCTACACACCAGCAATGAGTAATCAAAAAATGGAATTTAGAAAACAATTCCATGTGGAACAGCATCAAAACAAATATAATACTTAGGGGAAAATTTTACCAAGTAAGTGCAAGATTCACACTGAAAAGTACAAAACTGTTGAAAGAAATTGAAGAAGATCTAAATAAATATAAAGACATGCTGGATTCATGGACTGGAAGATAATCTTATTAAAATTTCACTACTTCCCAAATCGACCTATGGTTCCATTGCAATTCCTATCAAAATCCCAGCTGACTTCTTTCCAGAAATTGCCAAGCTCTTTCTAAAATTCCTATGGCAATTCAAGGAAACAGAATAACCAAAACAATGTCGGTAAAGAACAAAGTGGGAGGACTCACACATCCTGGTTTCAAAACTCAGTTCAAAGCTACTGCAATCACAGTGTGGTACTGGAATAAGAACAGACATGTAAATCAATGGAACAGAATTGACAATATAGAAATAAACCCTCATATTTATGGTCTATTGATTTTCAACAAGGGTGCCAAAACAATTCAATGTGGAAAGAACAGTCTTTTCAAGTGATGCTGGGACAACTGTACATCCACACACAAAATAATGAAGCTTCACACCGTATATGAAAATTAACTCCAAATGGATCAAATATCCAAATGTCAGAGCTAAGGCTATAAAACTCTTAGAAGAAAACACAGGAGTAAATCTTTATGACCTTGCTTTAGACAACAGTTTCTTAGATATGATACCAGAAGCACAAACAACCAAAGGAAAAATAGATGAATTGGATTTTATAAAAACTAAAAAGTTTGTGCTTCAAAGGACACTATCAAGAAAGTGAATAAACATATAGAATGGGAGAAAATACTACAGGTGGGAAGAATAAGATGCAGTGGGGAGAAGAAAAGTATAGTAGTTGCTAGGTGTGACAATCTCAAAATTTTGAACTATTACAAATAAAACAGCCACCCTGAACCACCCCAAAGGGCAGACCCAAGTTATTTTTGCTTTTAGTGTTTATGCCTTTCTAAATCTGAGAAGTTGCCAGGATTCTAGTACATAGCAAAAAGTGAGGACAACACCCTCAAGTGTGTAAGCTTTTGTGTGTACATAGCTATGTAAAGGAAACCAATGCTAGCTGACTGGGGGAGCATTAGGGCGGCTCTGTGACCGCAGCTCAATTTGCCTTCATAGTGTGGCCACACCTCCCGCACTGATATTCTCAACAATGGGGTAAATAATTCAATAGGGATAAGGCTTTGATTTTCCTCTTATTCTCTCTTCGTGCTTATGTTCTTGGTACAATATTGATGTACCACGGACAAGCCAGCATGTGAATGTGCTCTGTCTGGTTAAGTTATATAGCCTTTCCACATTGTAGAGTCCTTCAGTTTCTAAAATCATGGAGCTTGTATTGTTAGATCCAATGAAGTGACTAAAAGAATTTTTAAAAATAAGCCATCAGTCTGGACGTGCATAGGTGAATGAAGGAGAAACACTTTACAGTCAGAGAAAAAAAGCATACTTAACATTTAGGATTATCAACCACTGCCGGTTTTCCATAGTATATTTCATTCCTGATTTTATCTGAAAGAGATATGATTACTACCACCATTGAAAAAGTGGTACTTTATTAATAAGCTCTTGGCTCATCTTTGAGGTAGATTTCGGATTTAAAATAGACTACCACACTGCTAACTACTTCACCTGATATTTCTCAATAACATAGAGGCTTCATTCAAGAAACCTACTGACTTATAATTACCTGACACCCGGTGATGAATCAAGGATTTGTGCGGCCTGAACCTCATCTACTTTGGGAAATCCTATCTAATAAAAACATGCAAAGTTATAAATAGAAAAATCGCTAGGACCCCTCTCAAGACCTTGGAAGGGACCTATGCAAGTGAGGAGCCCTGAAGCCTAAGGTTCATTGAATTCATGATAAATCCACCTCAGCTGGGGCCCTTTTCCAAACTTATTTAATGCAAGCAACTTATAAACACCCCAGTAATATGTCATTATAGGTAGTAAAATGATTTAACTCAAGGGTGGCATCTTCCCTTGGTGGCTTGCCTTTGGTAAGAGATGCAATAAAGTTTATATCTCACCATGGCAAATGTATCCTGAAGCAAATTAGCTTTGTCTATTAGAAAGACTTAGTCCAAAACAAAGACTTACTATACTGTGACAATCTTTTGAAAGTAACTGTGAATGAGTTTTCGGAGTACAGTACTAATTTATTTACAACACCAGGTAGTTCTGATTCTTTCACTACCTTTTTCTGTCATTTAAGAGGAGCACAAATTCCAAAGGAACAAGTTGGTGCCTCTTCCATTACAAATCTTTTCTAACCTACCACCCATTTGCTACTTCACCACCCCCCTCCCTCACCTTGTTACCCTGCTGCATAGATGCTAGAATGGCTCTCATGTATGTTTTCCCATCGACATCCATATTTCTCCTTCCAGTATGAAAGCTTCTTGGGGACAAAGTCCCTGCCCTATGCGTCTTTGTATCCCCAGCACTTAGTACAGTGTTCACAGACAGTGGGCATGGCACTCAGTGAATGTTTTGGAATGAATTCATTAATTTTTAAACTGTGATTTATTTATTTATTTCCACAATGTATTTTCCTGTGTTGCCTACATTAACTATGGTGAAACTCTGATTCTTATAAGGAACTCTTGGTGTTCTAGGATGTTTAGGAAAGTGGTGAGTTTAAGACGTTGTACTGACGCTACTAAAACCTCCTGGTGAAGGGACCTCACGAGCCTGCTCTCCGGTGTGCTAACAAAAGAAAAACCGACCCTTGGTGCTCTCTCCCCAAGGTAGGCGTCAGCAAACTAACAAGGGAAAGGAAGGAGGCCGCTAAAGATAGGCATCTGCAGGAATTGTTAATCCAGCTCCAGACACAGCCTCAACACCTTCATTAACCCAAAATGTGGGAACTGTGTGAAACTGGATTTCTGAACCATAAGACAGGTAAGAGAGTCTTTTCCAAAGCCAGGTGTAGAAGAGCTCTTTACCTTGAGTCTAAAATCGCCTTCGGGCCATTGAACGTACCCACTATCATTTCCTTGTGCCATGAGAAATCAGAGAAGTTTTGAGCTGAAGGGGTGTAAAACCCACACTTCTTATTGAAGAGTAGTCAGCAAAGAAAACATATTGAATTAGGCCGCAGCAAAGTCTTTTCTTTATATTTTTCACACTACAGCTGAACACAAACGACGTCTTTTTCCATACCTCAAAGGTTCCTATTGGCCACAGATAATTCACTTCAGCAATATATGCTTTTTTGAAAAATAATGTTCTGGGTGGCTGGGGAGAGCCCTGTGGTGGGTGTTCAGGAATTCTTTCTGCTTTACCATTTAAAAGAGCTAATGATGGTTGGGGAAGCACCCACACCCACTGAACCACACCCTGCTAAACTTAGTTCTCTGCAGCTCTGTGTTGCATACATTTTAAGCAGTTAGGAACTTTGCACATGAAAAGGAATCAAAGCGAAATTCAAAAGTGGAAGTGCCTGGACCATTCGCATATTGGAGAGGCATCCATGGAGTGGGATTCCATGACAATGCTAATCTGAGTGTTTCTGTTCGGTGCCTTTAATTGACCATGCCAAAGATCAGTACTATGGAAAGCAGAGCCTTTCATATATATGAGTTAAACAAGTCTCTTGGCCTCTTTGTACCTTAGTTTCCTCATTTGAAAAAAAAAATAAATGGCTCTCAAGACATACTTTCCAGAATTCATACTGGGCTTACTTACACCCAGCTAACCAATAACTGCATGATTGTTTTTACACACAGTTGTTTACATGTATTCATCTTCTATTTCACTTACAACTTGTGTAAAAACTGCATTCCATGCCAGGCCTGAAACGTTCCAAAGCTCAGTTCTGGGAGTAAATTGCAACCAAGATTTCTACAAAAAAAGACACAAGCAAAAGAATTAGAAAAACAGATATTCTTTCAGAACATTTATCCTTTGGCAATAATTCTAATTTATATATGATGAAACATAACATCACTACTCCCTCCATACACTAAAGAAATCTCACTGTGGGAGATATTATGATTTATACTTTCATGATTATATATGTGGTGCAGTAGATACAAAATACTAAATGCTCATTAAATACTTGTGTTAAGTCATCTTTATTTCTCTAGCTAGGCAGCACTATTGACACTTTGGGCTGGATAATTCTTTGCTGTGGGAGGCTCTCCTGTACACTGTTGGATGTTTAGTAGCATCTCTGGTCTCTGTCCACTAGATGCCAGTCGCATATACAGTTCTGACAAGCAAAACTGTCGCCAGACACTACCAAATGTCACCTGTGTGCAAAATCACCCTGGTTGAGAACCACTGCTCTTGATACTGGGTGATGTTGGATGCTCAGCATGATCCTGCTCTGTGCTGGAACTGTCACCTCGGGATACAATGGAGACTGAGCTACAACTTCCTTAAGGAGCTCTGGAGGCTGAGATGGGGTCTTCTGCTGGACTGGAGAAGGTTCAACCTCTTTAGTGACCTGTGGACTTATGGGAAGTGCCAGAGCCAGAGATTTAACAGTGCCATTGTACAAGTGTGACTGCTGAGCTTCATTTACCCCATGATGAACACATGGTCAAACTACAACCTCCTTAAGTGTCTCCAAGGGCCGGGCGCGGGCCTCCTGAGGACTTGAAGTTTCTAGTTCCTCAGGGGCCTCTGAAGGCTGAGATGGAGCCTCCTGCGGAAGTGGAGGTGGTTCTACCTCTTCAGCGGGCTCTGCATGCTGAGCCTGGGCCTCTGCCTGGGGTGAAAAAGATTCAACGTCCTCAGGGGTCTGTGGATGCTGAGCAGGGGCCTCTTGATGAGGTAAAGATTCAGCCTCCTCAGTGAGCTCTGGATGACGAGTTTGGGCCTCCTGCTGGGATGCAGAAATATCTCATCCTCATCAGAAGACTCCCTGTCGTGTAGCTTTTGGGCCATGTGTTCCTTGCGTGTGGCGCTGAGAGGCCTATACATATCCCTAAGCCAAAGTGGCCGCCTTCTCCCGAAAAAGCCCTCCTAGAACACAGAAAGGGAAATATTAATTCTGCATCTCCCCTGCTTTCTCTGGCCACAGTACTTTATCCTCCTCACATCTACCTGACTCTCACTTTCCCCTGAGCTTCTCTTACGCAGCAGAAATCAAAAAAAGCCCCTTGGAGGAAAACACACACAGTTAGTGTTGCATGTCACTTTTCATCGCTCTCACAATGTGTTATCTCTGCTTTCATTAGGACTAAATGGGGACCTCAGTCCATAATCACAATGAGCAAAATCATCACAGACCCGGGATCATGAAAATCATTGCATGCATGCTGGCCTTCCAGAAGTTCTCTGTGTCTGTCCAAAATGGACCCCAAGTGTCTCTGGAGAGACATTTGTATGTGGCTTAGCATGGAGTATAGGCAGGATTTTCAGCCCCGTTCACCTTTCTTTGCCCTTGGCCAGCTGCCCTCGTGCAGTGAAAACACTGCACAACGGCACTGGGCAGAAACTTGTTACTCCCTTAGACGCGCTTCACACCAGTCCGCTTCGGACTTAGTCGCACATGCAGCATTTGCTGGGGGTGTGGGTGTGGGGAGAAGGCGATTTTATTTTCCTGGCTGCTCTATCCTATAAGTTGAATCACACCAAGTAAACACCTGAACCCAACGAGCAAAGTCATCTATAGCTCTCTGACTTTCACTCTGCAGGCTGTCACTCAGGTGTCAGTGAATTGTGGAATCCGTTTAAAGGCCACGACCAGCAGGGAAGCACAAAATACTCTTTTCGAATACAAATAGAAGAGAAAAAAATCAGAGTGCACAATAAGTTTGTTTCAGAAACTACTTATGTCCATATAGTATGTGTCTACTCGACTGTGACATAAAACGTAGCTCACAGCCCAAGCACAGTGTGTGATCAGTGGAGAAGTCCTCAGTGGAAAGGGACCATCTTCTTCTCGGTAATCACTAGCAGTATGACCATGGGGCAAGATAGTTTCCCTTTCTCTTTCTCCAGTTCCTTATTACAAAAGGAAGAGACAAACTAGTGTCTAAAGTTTCTCCCGGTTAAAATTCTATGAGGTTTGGATAAAGGGAATAGAGAGTAGGGGCCTGAAAAACAGTAGGATGAGAAGGGAAGTTTTCTTGCCACTTTCCAGGAGGGACTCATATGTTCTACCTTTCGTCAGCTTTGAGTGAGGCCAGCCCCTAAATCCCCAACCATGTGGCCCTCCCTACCCCCGAGCCTCCTAGAAGGCCTCTGGCCTGGCCTGATGCCTGGGAGCCAGGCATCAGCCCAGCAGGAACAGGTACAACCAAAACCTCTCCCCGTCCACCCTCTTTCCTTAAAGGACTAGTGAGAGCAGATGAATGTGTGCCAGTCCTGTTCTAACTCAGCTTGGGCTGGGGAGCTAATTCTGCTGATAAATAAACTAGGGTAAACCATTAGGGTGATTAAGCGTTCTTCCTGCCTTTGGTGAGGAAACTGAAATAGATGAGTTCTAAGTTCTCCTCTAGTTGTAAAATTCTGCTTTCAAAGACCAATATTTACCTTCTGCTTCTTTTTCTATCTTCCTCTTTTGCAATTCTATGAGAAGAAATCTGTTTTGAAAGAAAACAGGATCATGATTATCCATTACAACTATTTCCAAATCCTTATTCATTCCTTTTTACTTTAAATCTGATCTATCCAGTAAGATGATAACTCTTTCAAGGAAAGGAATTCTACCCTGTTTAAGAATCCTTTGACTCTTCCACAGTACCTAACTTAGGGTCTTGCATGCAGCTGGCGATATAGTTTATTGACTGTTTTAGATAACGTTCAACAGATAATTCCTAATAAAAACTCTTAGAAGTAGGAAAAGAAAATAAAAGTATCTGGCAAAAACCTAAGCATTGTTTTAAAGTCAGGAACAAGAGTAGGATGCCCAATCATTACTGCTACTATTGAGCATTGTGGAGGAGGTCTTAATCAGTACGATGAGAAAAACGAAGTATTGGAAAGAAGAGACAAACATATCTGCATATGAAACAAGGGACCTAAAAAGTCCAAAAGAATCAACTGAAATTTTATTGGAAGTAACATGAGTAAGATGGCTCCATACAAAATCAAGAGATCAACATATTAGCCTCAATAGCTTTCCCATATAACACAACTAACTAACTAAAAAACAGAAGAAACATCCCATTTACTATATCAATAAAAATGCATAAAGTACCTAGGAATAAATTTAGCCACAAATTTGTAAGACCTATGTGATGAAAATATTAAAACTTTTTTGAAGGACATTAAGAAGTACTTACATGGCATGAGATACCATCCTCCTAGAATGTTGTAAAGAGGTCAATTCTCTTCAAATGAAACTAAAAATTCAATGCAATCCATTTTATAACCAAAATAATTTTTAAATAAACCTGGCCAGCTGACATTTGGTAGAGAATATATGTGAGAATAGTTATGAGATGTATGCCAAAGAAGGTCAAAGAGTAGGACCTTGCCCTACCAGATATAAAATATGTTATAGAGCAACTGGAATTAAGCAGTGTGATATCAGTACTGGTACAGGACAAGATAACTGGATCACAGAACAGCATCCAGATGAAGATAGCATAGTAGACCAGGGAAGAAAGAATAAACCATTCAGTGAAAGATTTGAAAAGAATCAGATCTTCATGTAGGGGGAAAAAGTTAGATCCCCTACCTCAACCACACGAACAAACAAATACAACAAATTCTGGACAGATTATAAAAGTACTTGAAGAAAATCTTAGAGGTGATTTTTACGTCACGAGGTGACAAAGGCCTGGCTAACAAAACCCACCCCACATGAGCCATGAGGAGACGACAGGCAGATATGGTGGCAGACTGTCAACACACCTCCTACTCTTCACAGCCCTCGCCCCCTTTTCCCCTGGACTGTTTGTCTTCCTCTTGTTGACTTACAAAACTCTTGGGAGTTCCCTGGTGGTCCACTGGTTAGGGCGTGGCTCTTTCACTGCTGTGGCCCGAGGTTCAATCCCTTGTCAAGGGACTAAGATCCTGCAAGCTGCACAGCATGGCCAAACCCCACCACTTCGAAACAAACAAACAAAAACTCTTTATGGTAAAGAAATACTGGCTTTCATTGAATTTCAGTGTTTCGAATATTTCCAGTGTTTTTGTCTCTAAGGAGACAAGACAAAAGAGTGGAGGAGGGAGCACCAGCTTTGCAGTCGGGTGAAACTGCCTTCTGCTTTCGGTTTGGCCGCTGGGGCCTTACACTGATCTCCTTCATCTATGAGGGAGGGATAGTAATATCATCCTCACAGGACTGTGGGCTTTAAATCAGACAATATATGGAAAACTCTTCATCTTACGCTCGGCATGAATCAGTGCTAAGCTGGTGTCACAGACAAGATGGTGGAATATATCAAAGGCTCTGCTTGTGGCATCAGGCTCTGAAGGCTCTTTCCCACCAGAAGATTATAGAAATATTGCTTTTATTTTCTTCTAATACCTTTATGTGGTCTTTTTTTCACATTTATGGATATATGTTCATTTAACATGAAACATGGGGATCTGCTATTTACCCCCCAAATAGTTAGGCAGCTATTCTATCACCATTTATTCATTTTCTTCCCCTGATTGCAATATTAAAACATGACATTTCAAAAGTCTTAAGAACACAGGGGTCTATTGCTGGACTCTATCCTACTTCAAATAAATATTCGGTTGCATTATTCCTCACTGTGGAATTGACATAACGCCTCATCTCTCTTCCGTTGAACACCATTATTGTCTACCATAGGAAGAACACTGCATGGTCCCTGTCCTCCAAAAGCTTATCGTATATGTGGGGAGAGGAAATAAAGGTTAGGACTCCTCGCTTTCACTGCCGAGGGTACAGGTCCAATCCCTGCTTGGGGAACTAAGATCACACAGGCCCAAACAAAACAAAACAAAACAAAACAAATGCAAGAAGTTAAAAACAATAAAAAAGGGGACTTTACAGAAATTCTAAACATGCCAAAGGCCATATGCCACCTGAGATGTAGAGGGTACAGTCTGGGCAATGGCCAATGACTAGCAAGCTAGTCCCCAGCCTCCTAGGCTCAGAAATCATACTCTTCCTCACCAAGAGAGAACTCACGTCTTCCTGTTGTGGCAGTCTCACTTTAGCAATATCACAGGATTGATCAAACATCAGAATGCCAAATTATTACTTGACAATGAGAAATGCATCTGTTCTACACACGGGGCATCTGTGTCTACACAATCAGAGAATTACCTTCTGTGGGGACAGGCCTCCGTGGCACACTAAAGCACAATCACAGAATCGAAGGCTACTTGGTGAGATCAGAATTAGAAAAGGAATCAGCTGAATCCAGAACTTAATGGGAAGGCCTGAGGTAACTGGATCCATCCATCTCCTCAACAGGCAGCCTGGCTAGTGGGCCTGACTCCTCAGTTATGCTGCCTAAGGTGCCATCTCTACTCTTGGGCAATGTGAGGATGGGCACTGCCCATGTTGGTCTCTCCTCACCTTTTCTATGCTTTCACTAGTGACCAACCCTCCTGCAGATAGACACATTTCTCTTTAGAAGTTAGTACATCATGTCAGGTTTGATTCAAGTGTGATAGGCCAGGAAGCCATTGGTCCTTACACATCTCTGCTCAGCTCCATGATGTGCTAACCTTGGTGGTTCTCTCTTGGGGGGCTGCCTTTCAAAAAACTGCTTACCACTTTTGTGAGTTCTGAGGGGAGGGGGGACTACTTTGCTATGGCCCCTAAGAAATGGTGACAAACCTCACAGGACTAGGATCAGGAGGGCTGGAGTATTCAGGGAAGGCTTTACAGAGAAAGATATCTGAACTTGAGTTGGCTTTTCAGAGATTCATAGGAGTTCCACAGGCAAAGCAAAATAAAGGAATTTTCGATGGACAAAGGCACAGACAAAAGTAGGAATGGCTATGGTGTAACTAGCGTATAGTGAGGAGCTGCTTTGGCTGGAATGGAGGGCTGCCATCACAGGAGAAAAGATAACTAAAGTAATGTGGAGTGGTAGGGTAGAATCAAGACTGTCAGCCTATTAAAATCACTCTTTTAATGTTAGCAACTGCCTGCTGGGAAAAGTAATCAACCACTATGTAACTGAACAAAAGGTAAACAGGCTAGCTCCAGGAATAGGCTACTATAAATATTTGAGGGTAGCCTGCTGCAAGAGTTTACTTGCAGTGTTTTAATGGAACCTATCTACACAATTCCTAATACACCGGAGAAGAAAGCTGCTAAGTAAACCTGAGGAATTGACGAGATCACACTTTTGTCTTTTAGGCATGCCCTTTTAGCCCTCCCAGGGTGACTGATAGCTCCTTGAGTATGGAGATCCTATATCTCTCATCACTTCAGCCAAGAAGGAAAGAAATCAACAGTAGAATGAGAGTGACTGGTGAGTACATCAAATCAGCATACTTTGTTGGGTTGAAGAAAATTTACTATCATGTCAACTCTGGCCTTCTTATAAACTTCACGTGTCAAAATAGTCCAATAGCTTGTTATCAGGGATCCAATTCCATAGGGATCTCCTGGGAGTGAAGTTCCTTTTAAAAATCCTGTGGGGACTTCCCTGGTGGTGCAATGGTTAAGGATCCGCCTGCCAGCACAGGGCACACAGGTTCGATCCCTGGTCTGGGGAGGTCCCACATGCTGCGGAGCAACTAAGTCAGTGTGCCACAACTCCTGAGCCCGTGCATCTACAGCCCGTACTCCACAACGAGAGACGCCACCTCAGTAAGAAGCCCACGCACCGCAATGAAGACCCAACGCAGCCAAAAAAAAAAAAAAAAAAAACACACAAAAAAACATCCTGGGAATATACTTTTCATTAAAAGAACAAAGTGTATGTCAGTCCTCATGGCTAAAGGGAAGAATCAAGTAGTAGCAGGAGGAAAGGTGGATTTGATTCTCAGTTTCTGGGTTCTGAATCTGAATTAATTATTGTCCTTACCTCAATGAGACAGAGAATTCTAACACAAATCGCCACTACTACAGGTACAGATACTGCCAAGATGAGTTTGTTGTTATAGTCATAACCTGGAACTTCTTTTGTGAGCTAAAAAAATATATAACAATTTTTAAAAACAAGGAGATAGAAGGGATGAAAACTTACGATTCTTAATCCTATTCTAAACGATAGCTAACTCTTCTTAAACTACTATGAAACCCAATCCTTCCAGGCGAGTAGCTTCTATAAGAACAAGCCAAATTGAATGTTATTAGTCTTATCATTAGCATTTTCTTCTACAATTTATCTACAATTTATTTATCTTGTGTTATGTCCTTTTCGCGTCTACCCTAGGAATAGTGACACACTCTCTCAATGAGCAAAGTTGGAGATCACTGTCTTAGCCCGTTTCATGGCTGAAGATAAGATACTGACTAGGAGCCCGTGGTATTCCCGCTTGGGCACGTTAATGGCATGTCCTAAACTGAGTAAAAGTCCAAGTCCCATGTGTCAGGGGTTATCCTCACCTCACTTGACTCCTGCTCTTTCTGCTCACTCTGGGCTTCTGTGCTCTCACTGATATAGTTGTCAGCTTTCCACTGGTCCGTATCCCATTCCGCTTTGGACACATTTACTTCTTGCTGCTTGCTGAGGAGCTTCATCAGGAGGCCTGTTCTAGAGATGGGGTTGGCACAGGCCAGCTGCACGTGGGTGTCCGAGCAGTCTATTTTCAAAGTCTGGATAACATGAGAAATGAGCCTTTGCACGTCAGTGTTGGGGATGAGGGACCAGAGCTGCTGGTTTAGCTGAGTTTCAACTTGATCACCCGGGGATGCGAGCCCTGGGAAAGTGAAGCCTGTGGGCTTAGAGGATAATTCAGTGACCATGTTGTGGTGCTCCCATTGTGTTTTGTTGCTGTGTTGAACAGCTGGCATACTGTTGTCTGCAGCAACAGTAGAATGTGCAGTGGAGACGTTCCTATGGCTAGTGTTTCCAGGGCCGGTTCCTCCTGGCAGAGTAGCGTTTCCTGTAGAAATAATTGCTTCAGAAACATTTTGTGCAGTATTGTTTTCTGAAGTAGTGTTTTCTGCAGAAGGGTCTGAAAGAGAAAATAATTCTGGAAAAGGATTTTCCTGAGAAGTCACTTCTCCTGAAGACGAAACAGCCTCTCGTGGAGGGGAATTTATGAGACTCCTCACGACAGAGAACGGAGGGCTTGCAAGCATCATTCTATCAAGTGAACTTTTCTTTCTGAACTTTCGACTCCCTTTTTTTTTTTTTTTTTTTTTTTTTTTTTTTTGCGGTACACAGGCCTCTCACCGTTGTGGCCTCTCCCGTCGCGGAGCACAGGCTCCAGACGCGCAGGCTCAGCGGCCATGGCTCATGGGCCCAGCCGCTCCACGGCATGTGGGATCTTCCCGGACCAGGACACGAACCCGTGTCTCCTGCATCGGCAGGCAGACTCCCAACCACTGTGCCACCAGGGAAGCCCCTCGACTCCTTTTAACTTTGGGTTTTCTGTGGACCCGATGAGACCTAATTTTATGGAAGATGTATTTGTTTTCCAGAATGTGAGATTAATTCGAAGTCCTTAATATTTCTAACTCTTGCCTTTGCATCTTCGAAAACATGAATAGCGTTGGATAAGTCTTTTGATTTGCTTTTAACCTCAGATGGGGATTTTGGCGGGATGGAGGCACAAGGCCTGCCCTTGAAGTACGGTTTCAGGGAAGAGGAGCCTGCGGCCTTGTGTTCCTTTAGGAATGAAGACTCTGCATTGGAGGACTTTCCCACCAGCTTCCTGGGCCTCTGCACCACGAGAAGCTGTTTCAGCTTTCTTGGGGATAGCCTCCTGAGCTTTCATTCTTTGGCAGTGCTCGCCACAGATGGCTGGGCATTCTGTTCCCTCCTGACGCTCTCATCTCCCACTGCTTTGAGGTGCATTTTCTGTATGCCCCTTGAGGACCTTGTTCACTCTCAGCAGCTTTTCCTCTGTACTCTCAATCTTTGCTAGGCTGTCTTTCTGTGGTTGGGCAGTTTCTAATTTCTTTTGAAAGATGTAGCGTGTAAACATGGCACTTAAAAGGTTGGAACGCGTACGCGTGGCAGGTTTTTCTTCCTTTTTAACCTCATCAATTTTTTCTTGAGTTTCTGCATCTAACAAATTTTCCACAAAATGGAGTTCCCTCAATTTGTTTTTATTAGTTGAATTGTTGGGTACAGGTTTAACAGAAAGGCTCCTTGTATTGTTTTTCAAAAGGCCCAGCGGCATATGTCCATCTTGTTTATTTGAAAAAAGAAGTTGAATGAATGGTAATAATGTTGATTCCACATCTCCTAGATTTCCCTCTGAGATATAAGGCAGTATGTAATTTAGTGTACTGATAATATCACTTTTAGTATGAAAGTCCAGCTGCTCATTCATGAAGCCTGACAAGCTGACAGCACTGTTATGTGAGGACATCCTCTCTGACTCAATAGTCAGCTCGGTGCTGTTGTTCTTCTGCTGGGCTTGTAACAACTTCATCAACGATCCTCCTGCATTCTCTATAGATGTTTCTTCATCTGTCAAAAGAGAAGGGACTGTTTTTCATCACTGAAGACTGATGGGACAGCCTTTTGTCAGTCCACAGCCAAAGAAATGAGGAATCAGTCAAAGTTTGAGTGCTACTTAGGAGAAAAAGAAACCCACACTTAAGCCTATGACTGGCAACAACAAAATGTGAAAAAGGTCTCTCTTGAAAAAGGGGCTATCTACTCAGAAAATTCTGTAGCGTGAAACATAGGAACTATATTCAGGATTACTCCACTGGTTCCCAGGGGCCAGTACTCAAGAAAAGCCAAGGCTGGAAGACAAATATTCCCCTAATCAGCTGGACTCTCTGCAGACCTACTGTGACTCCTCACATTCATATACCCCATCCTGTCCTGCCTCAGAGGCACAGGAGTGTGAGGCTTCCTCTCTCCACCTCTTCAGTGTGCTTGTGTTCTTGCTGCTATCACAGATCTCCACGACAACCACCGCCGCTAACAGGTCGTCATCTGGACATGTCCTTCTCCAACTACCCACTGAGTCCTTTGTTTAGTCCCTGCTTCTATATATCCCAGTCCCCATAACAGAAGGCTCTATACAGAAAAAAAACACTATGTCCGACCTGGCTCTTTGCTAAAATTTGGGCAGGGATCTCGGGTATAAGTTAAGAGATTTGCCAGATTGTATGCCCATGTGGAATGTTCAACAAATCAATGGAATAATACTTGAGGCCCTAAAATGTAGACGGGAAAAAGCAACTTCTGTCGGATGGCTACTTTGCTTTCAATTCATTTTACTTCTAATATTTCCAGCTCTACTTGGGGAACCATCCAAATCTTCTGACTGTGTGAAGGTAATGTGTACCATTGTGTAGCTGGGCTTGTCTTCCAAAAGGATTGAAAGTATTTTTGGTGAGGGTCAAAGGAGGAGGGAAGGGTCATGAGAAAGGAGGAGCAGAGGCTAGCTGAGAGCCCCAAACTGGGGACAGGAGATCGGGGCACTAGGTTCATAGCACTTAACACCTCTGATCTTGTTTTTCCTCACCGGTAAAAGGAGAGTAAAAATGCCTTTTCTGCCCACTTCTGGGGGAGAAGGGAGTAATATAATTAGTAAAAAAAAATGTTTGGGGGAGTTCCCAGGTGGTCTAGTGGTTAGGACCCGGCACTTTCCCTGCTGTGGCCCGGGTTCAATCCCTCGTGGGAGAACTACGATCCCACCAGCTTTGTGGCCAAAGGGAAAAAAAAAAAAAAACTGTGTTGAAAAATCAGCCATTTTGTCTTTATATAAGTGGCAAAGTGTTATTATTTATGATGTGCTCTAGATCACTGAAAGAGACCTGTATTCAAGCTACCTGGGCATGAAAGCACATTTTGGAAGTCATCAAGTTAGTGCCCATAAATCTAATATATAGAAAAATAGTTGAAAGCCCCTGAGTGTTTTGTGGATAGAAAAACTTGCGATTCAGAGCAAGTTCAGAGCTGGACAGTCAAAGAAATAACTAGCTCTCCCATGC
Source organism: Mesoplodon mirus (assembly GCF_964341445.2). Classification (NCBI taxonomy): domain Eukaryota; kingdom Metazoa; phylum Chordata; class Mammalia; order Artiodactyla; family Ziphiidae; genus Mesoplodon; species Mesoplodon mirus. The sequence goes on from NC_138994.1 coordinate 30,146,083, forward strand.
ATTAGAAGGGCTTGGTAGCAGCTTCTGCTTATGGAACCAGAAACTCTCAGGCTCCAGATAGGACCTAAAACAGCATCACTTGTACTCTTCATAAAATTGCAGAAACAAACAAAATAAACAAAACTATATTTACACCTGTCTTATAAGACAAAGGGTACTTGAGACCTAATGTATATAAAATCAGTTTACAAACTGTGATGTACTATGTGAATAAGTTCTCATTTGCACAGAGGGGAGCATAGGATATGTGGCCATTAATGTGAATTCCCTTCCCCCTTCCATTCCTTTCTCTGGTTCCTTTACATATGCAGATCAGTTACATTATGAAGCTAATAATGTAACTGAGCTATTCTTAGCTTAATAATGTAACCAAGAATCTGATTTTTAGCAAGGGGGTAATTCTTAGAAATTTAGGGAGCTGGAACTCTGAATGAATGTATTAAAATAATGTAATTACATCATTAGTTTTAAAATGTATCATCCTTGATTAAAAATAAAAAATTAAATTAAAAATTAAAAATGTATTATCCCGCAATTGAGACTCACCACAACGTGTGACGTCCCTCAGGCGTTCACTGTCACAACGCAGCTTGACTGTCTCACAGACAACCTCAATAGTATTTTTAAATTGGCAGAGGCAGCAGGCCCTCCGGCTGGGTAAGATCCTATAAATGGAAACACAGGTCATTAAATTCGTGGTAAAAGAGTTACCTGAGTAGGTAGAAGAGGTAGGCCAAGGCCACCACAGACCAGTGCAAAAAGGAGTTCTTGGGGCATATGGACTATAGAACTGGATAGGGGCCGGTTGGCCAATTGCTGCCCTTGACTGTTGGAAATAAATATCGAGGAGGAGAGAGGTGCCCAACAGAAGGATTAGGATGGCAGTAGGTATGATATGCCTAGAAAAAAGGGAATAGGGATTAGAATTGGGTGACATTGAACTGCAGTTTAATTCAGAAGTATCTCCTTCCGACCCGAAAGCCTCACTTTGGGTTGAGAGTACACCCGAAGAAGGCAGACTTCTAAGAAGAGTATGAATAAGACCGCACATTCTGGAGTCACTTTCTCAGTTCCTATTTGTGAGGAGTAATATATTAGAAATTATTCTAGTAATAAAAAAGCATCATGTGGCTAAACAATAACAGAGATCGCATTGACCAAATCTGGACAAAAGGAACATTCCAAAGAATAACATTATCATTATAATAAGGTATAACACAGTTAATTGAAAAAAAAGCACATGAGTTCATAATGATACTCCAAATGAAAAGTGGGGGAGCTCTTCTTTATAGAATAATGTCAGCTAATAAATGCAAAAGGAAGGATAGAATTAGGAAAGTGTTATTTTGCAACGATCAATGTAATAACCGATTCAGACAAGGATTATCATTGATGCACAGTTGGGTGAAGAGTTGTTTGAAAGTAGGATCTTCACTGATCCCAAGGATCACCCCACATATTATTTATCAATTACCAAGGGGAAAAATAACTTTACAATGGAGAGATATGGAATAGACCACCTTAATCAAGTGATCAAACTTAGCACTGGGCCACCTCAAGGGATGAAGTATGAAGAATACATCACCTATATAGTATTCTTCCCCAAAATGTTTACTTTGAATCTAATGAGGAAACAGACAAATACAGATTGTGGGGCAATTTACAAGACAACTGGCTTAGACTCTTCAAAAAAGCCAATGTCATAAAAGACCAAAAAAAGATAGTAGGGAAAAATTCTAGGTTAACCGAAACACAGACATGACATGCAATGCCTCATCTTTAATTGGATCCTGTATCAAAACAAAACAGACTTAAAGAATGTTATTGGCTTCTGGCCAAGATGAAGTACAAGGGCCAACTTAACCTCCCAGCTGAAACAAGGAAAAAATCAGATGGAACCTATGAAACAACAGTCTTCAAGAAACGGAACCTCAGGCAATACATTTCAGTGATTCCCGAGGAGATGGGAAATACATGAAGTGATCCCTATAATTGCCCTTACTTCTCTGAGAGAGTATCCACGTCATGGTACAGGGAAGAGAAGTCCAGACAGAGACTAGTGGGCTCCCTGACAGACGAAATGGAGAGAAGAGTCTGGGAAAACCAAGGTAACTAGAGTTCACAAAGCAGAGTATCAGAGAGAAAAGAAGTGCACAGACAAAGAACTCTGGAGATATGCAGAGGGAGCTCTTGAGAATTCAACAAAGTATGGGTCAGTACATTTGTGTGAGGAATAACTTGATGCCAGGAAAAGAACCACATGAAAGGATTAATAAGAAGAACAACTGGATATCACACAGGGTTGTAGGAATAGTACCTGTTCCTACAAGTCAGACTGGAAAACCTCATGATACGCAGAAAGGACTTGTCTCAGTAGTTGCAAATGATGAGCTCCAGACTAAAGGCTACTTGGACTCCTACCCAACGAACCTTAAAAGCTAGACCTAAAAGAATAAAAGTGTTTTGAGTAACCTAATTTCACCCAAAACAAAGCCCAGGCATTTTACAGGAATAAAAATATACATAACACACAATAAACTAAAACTCACAATATCTGGGATCATATGAAAAATTGCATGCAAGCATGCAAAGAAGTAGGAAAATATGACCCATACTGAGGAGAAAAGGCAATCAATCAACAATAACCCATAATCGATACAGATGTTAGAATGGGCAGGAAAGAACTTTTAAAAAGTTATTATACATGAAGAAAAGTTATTATAACTGTATTTCATATGTTAAAACACCCAGACTAAACCCTGAAAATGTTAAGTACAGGCATGCAAAATGTAAAACAGACCTAAATTGAGCTTCTAGAGATTAAAAACAATGTCTAAATGAAAAAGATATTGCAGGAGGTTAAAGGCTAATTAGACACGGCAGAAGGTCAGTGAACATTAAGGCATAGCAACAGAAACTATCCAAAATGAAACAAAAGGAGTAACAAAACAACAACAAAATGAATAGAGCCTCAGTGACTTGTGCAACAACTTCAAGTGGCCTAATACATGTGTACTTAGAGTCCATGAAGGAGAGGAGAAATATAAAAATTTGAAGAAATCATAGCCAAAATTTTTCCAACTTGGTAAACACTATAAACCCACAAAGTCAAGAAGATCAATGAACTTTAAGCAGAAGAAACATGGACAGAACTACACCAAGGCACAGAAAATAATCGAATTGCTCTAAACCAGCAATAAAAAGAAGAATTTAAAAGGAGCCAGAGGAAAAAATTATACACTACGTACAGAGGAACAAAGATAACAATGACAGCAGAATTCTTGCTTGAAAAATCATAAACGAGAACTCAGTGGAATAACATCTTTAAAGTAGTGAATTGAATTCTATCAAGCTAGAATTTTATACCCACATCTGTCAAAACAAAAGCAAAATAAAGACTATCTCAGACATACAGAAGCTGAAAGAATTCATTGCTAGTAGACTTTCACAATAAGAAATGTTAAAAGAAGTATTTTTAAGCAGAAGGAAAATGACACCAGATTGGAATATGGATCTACATAAAAGATTAAGAATACTGGATACATACAACAATGAAAACCCAATTCAACCAAAAATAAATAAACAAATTAAGAAAAGAAGGGAAAAATCATATAATCACTGCAATGGATGCAGGAAAAGAATGAAAACATCTAACATACATTCCTGATTAAAGAAAAAAAAAACAGCCCTCAGTAGACTAGGAATGGAAGGAGACTTCCTCAACTTGATAAATGACTTCTACAAAAAACCTAACATCATACTTAATGGTGAAGGACAAAGTACTTTCTCACCAGGATCAGGAACAAGGCAAGGATATCTGCTCTCATTGCTTCTATTTGACCTTGCACTGAAGGTTCTAGCCAGTGCAATAGGGCAACAAAAAGAAAAGAGATATTCAGAATGCAAAGGAAGAAGTAAAACTATCTTTATTTGCAGATAACATGATTATGTAGAAAACCTGATAGAAGCTACGAAAATGCTACTGGAACTAATAAATGAGTTTATCAAGTTTGCAGGGTACAAGATCCACATACAAAAAGATGAATTTGTCTCAACAAACAATCAGAGATCAAAGTTTTAAAATGCTACTTATAAAAGAATCAAACATATAAAATACTTAGAATAAGTCTGACAAAAGACTTGCACCCTGAAAACTGTAAAATATTGCCGGGGGAAATTAAGAAAGACCTAAATAAATGGAGAGATATAAAGTATCCATGGATCAGAAGATTCAATATTGTTGAGACATCAATTCTCCCCAAATCGATTTATACATCAAAACCCCAGTAGGCTTTTCTATAGACATTGACAAGCTAATTCTAAAATTCATATGGAAATAAAATTTAGAATCACTAAAACAACTTTGAGAAAGAACAAAGTTGAAGAACTAACAGTAACTGATTTCAAGGATTATGAAGCTACACCTTCAAGACATTGTGATAGTAGTGTAAAGAGAGACAAAAAGACCAAAGGAACAGAATACAAAGTTCTGAAGTAGAGAGAGGGGGAGAACTGACTGTCAGGTTCAAAGGCATTTCAGTGGAGAAATGATAGTCTTTTCAACAAATGATGCTGGAACAACTGAATATCCAGGTGCAAAAAGGAAAAAAAAAGGAACTTCCATCTAAACCATATACAGAAATGAACTCAAATTGGTTCAAAGATCTAAATGTAAAACATAAAACTATAAAACATCTAGAACAAAACAGGTGAAAAATTTTATGACCTTGAGTTCGGCAAGATTTCTTAGATACAACACCAAAAGCATAATGCATAAAAGAAAAAAACAGATAAATTAGACACCATCGAAATTCAGAATTTCTGCCCTGCAAAAGACACTCCTGAGAGAACGAAAAGATGAGTCACAGAATGGGAGAAAATACCTAGCAACTTACCTATTGGATAAAGGACTAATTTCCAGAATATATAAAGAACTCTCAGAACTCCAGAAAAATATAAATAAAAGATTCAAAGATATACAGATGGAAAATAAGCATATGAAAAGATGTTTGACATGATTAATCATTAGGGATGCTACAGTGAGATACAACTACACACCTATTAAACTATCTAAAATTAAAAATACTGAGCATAGCAAATGTTGGCCACAACGTGAAGAAAATGCAGCTCGCATACACTGCTGGTAGAGATGTAAAATGATCAAACCACTATGGAAAATAGGTATTTTTAAAAAACTTAAACATACACTTACCAATGATGCAGCCATTCTACAGGCAGGCATTTACCCAGGAGAAATGGAAGTAAACATCCATACAAGACTTGTACACAAATAGTCATAGCAACTTTATCTGTAATAGACAAAGACTCAAACAACTCAAATGTCCATCAATGGTCAATACATAAATGGTGGTACATCCATATAAAGGAATGCTATTCAGCAATAAACAGAAATGAATTACTGATATATACAACAATATGGATGAAGATTAAAATAATTATGCTGAGTTAGAAGCCAGTTAGAAAAAAGTATACACTGTATGATTCCATTTATATAAAATTCTAGAAAATGCAAACAGAAAGCAGATCAATGGTTGCATGGCGATTGGGAAGTGCAAGGAACGATGGGAAGGATTACAAAGAGACATTAAGAAACTTTCTGAGGTGATGGACATTTTGATTTTCGTGATGTCTTCATGGTGTGTATGTATGTGAGTGTGTGAACACAGATTACTGCATGTCAATTGTACCTCAAAAAGCTGTTAAAAGAAATGATATTATATAAGAGAGACAATGGGGGAAATTTGAATAGCAACACTTTATTAGGTAATATTATTGTGTAAGAATTTAATGTCTTCAATATTGTGTATTAACAGTATTGTCGTTAAACAGGGAAATAATTTTTAATATCCAGAGAGGAGGGCATGTAGCTGACAAGAGAGGGATCGCAATTGTGGCTGATGCTGTGGGACGCTGAGGAAGATGAGGCTAGAGCAGTGACCAATGCGTGACGGCACGGTGAAGACAGTCATTTGTCAGGTGACCTGACAAAGACGGTTGGAACAGACTGCTAAATGCAGGGCCGTTTCCGCATACTAATCTCACGCAATCCCCTCAACTAGCCTTGTGGTAACAGAATGTTTCTATTAGCTTGCCATATGGGAGGGGGGATGGCACAGTTTAAGGTGCAGTACGTTGTGTAATAAACTGTCACAATAGGGTCCTACAGAAATAGTTTTTTAAACTGCAAAAAAATAAAACTTGACCCTTCCCTCACAACGTATATGAAAATTAACTCAAAATGAATCATAGACCTAAATGGAGCTATACAACGTCTGGAAGAATACGTAGGAGAAAATCTTTGTGATTTGGGGTTAGACAGTGGGGTCTCAGAGAAAGATTTCTTAGATTAAGACACAAAAAAGCAAAAACCATCTAAGAAAAATTGCTAAGGGACTTCCGTGGTGGTTAAGACTCCAAGTTCCCAATGCTGGGGGCCCGGGTTCGATCCCTGGTCAGGGAACTAGGTCCCACATGCATGCCTCAACTATGAGTTCGCATGCCAGATCTAAGAAGCCCATGAGCCGCAACTAAGGGGCCCATCTGCCGCAACTAAGACCCAGCACAACCAAATAAATAAATTAAATAAATATGAAAAATTAAGAAAAATTGCTAAATTAGAGTTCATCAAAAATTTAACACTTCTAGTTTTCAGAGACACTTTAATATAATGAAGATAAGTCACAATCTGGGAGAAGATATTTACGAAACACATATCTGAGAGCAAGGACTATTTCCATTGCTTTTTATATAAAGCACTGTTAAATCTCAATGCAAATATCCAATTAAAAAATGGATTTGAACAGACACTTCATTTAAAAGGATATTTGCACATGAATAGACACTCAACATCATCAGCTATTACAGAAATGCAAAATGTGGCAAAAACCACGAGATTCAACTACACACCTACTAGAAAGGCTAAATTTTTTTAAAAACAAATATAAGGATCAGGTGAAGAGGTAGAGCATCTGCAACTCTCATAGACTGCTTGTGGGAAAGCAACATGGCACAGGCACTTTAGAAAACAGTTCAGCAGTTTCTTAAAAAGTTCAATAGGCACTTAGCATATGATGAAGCAATCCCACCCTGAGGTATTTTACCCCAAAGAAATGAAAACATATGCTCACACAAGACATATGTTCACACACACATGTGAGTGTTTTCAGAGGCTTTGTTCATAATAGCCAAAAAACAAGAAGAAACTCAAATGTGCATCAAACGATGACTGCGTATCCACACAACTAGAATACTGCTCAGCGCTCAAAAGGAATGAGCTACTGACAGGTGCAACAAAACAGATGAATCTCCAAAGAGACTGGCTAAGTGAAAGAAGCCAAAAACAAAAAGCTACATACCACATGATTTCATTTATCAAATATTCTGGAAAAGGCAACATTATACGGACAAAAATCAGATTGGTGGTTGCCAGGGGCTGGTAGTGACAGGAGGATGGATTGACTACAGAGGGACATGGGGGGTCTCTTGGGAGTGCAGAAGTTTTCTTGACCTCAAATGTGGTGGTGGCTACAGAACTATACGTTTGTCAAAACACATCACACTGTATATTTAAAAAGAGTGAAGTTTGTTAAATGAAAATTATACATAAATAAACCTGACTTAAGAAGATAATCAAACAAACCTAAAAATACAATTGAGTGAAAATCAATGTAAGAAAAATCAACTTACAGTGTTTCCAATTCAAGGGTCATCATGAGGATGCTTTCAATTGCTGTAAGTGACACTTGTGCTGTTCCCATGTCTCTGAAGGAGAAGCCCAAACATGCATGATATAAAACCCAAAGACAAAATTTCTAAACTGAAAAAGATACGTAACATGGGATTACTTCCACTTTGGCTTCTTACTTGCCATAGATGATAATTCCAAAGAGCTCTTTTGGAAGAAATTTAAATTTGCATCATCAAATTAATGACCTTGGTGCTGAACAGTACAATCATTTTCTATTAGCCTCACTTCTCATTTTCAATTGCATCTACCTCTTTTGATCACTCTTTTTTAAAAAAATAATGTACCCCTTATTCCTTTTTGCTTTCTTGGATAAATACTATTCCTATATGCATCTTCATGTTCCATACCTATATGTGTTCTTCAACACTGTTCTCATCCTCTGCTGGCTCTCTTACCCATATATATTCTTTCTTAATCCTTTTCTTTGCCAATAACTCTTATTTTCAATAACCCAGTTAAAATCTAAATTATGACTGTTTAGCCAAAGTACTCAATTTTTGACGAAAGTCAAAAGGAGCAGAAATTATCTCATGAGCCATGAAACTGTTACAATACTTACAAATAGTTTAATGCTGGCACTTTAAAAAGACAAGAATCTTCCACTGTTGGCAAAGGATTACGATTGAGAATTCTGAAAAATGGAATGGAATTAAAATTATCTGCATTTTCAATTACTTCCATGAAAGTTTATAGTCATTTTTTTTGCGTATGGAACTTGAAGGTTAAAAAAAATCATTTTCTGTCTTTACCTATAAATCTCCCTTAGAATCTGTAAAACAGTCTTTCACTGGGAACTACCCAGGTCTCTAGATGATAAAGTGGAGAAGAGAAACAAACAAACAAACAATAAAATAGAAAAAAAGTGGCTAGCAAAGAAAAAATATGCCAAAGTACTTTTCACGTTAAAAACCCTCGAAGTGACTATGCTGGTAGGAAGCCCTTGCTCTGTAAAAAAGTACTATTTCTAGTGTCCTCCATAATTCGAGGTGTTTTTCTTTCATCTCTACAAAGTTTGAAAAATTTCATGATTTAAACTACCCAGCTAAAGACAAAAATAAGGCTAATTCCTTGGTTCTGGAGCCAAAGAAGAGAGAAATCCAAGAGGAACTGGTGAAAGCCATACTCCCATCACATAGTCCCGTGTGTATTCTGGTGCCATAGCCTTTGTTACTGTGTATGTAATCAACTGTTTACTTGTCACTCTCCTAGACTGTCAGCAACTTGAGAGCAGGGACCACACTTTATTGTCATTATTATTCCTCTGCCTGACATAGTGCCTAATAGTTACTAGGCACTTAATAAATGTTTGCTGAATAAATAAATAACATTTTGTTTATATATCAATAAAATAAACAAATTAATTTTGAGGAACAAAATTTTACTCCAAAATGTTGGAATAGATTTTCTTCATAGTTCTTTCTTTCTTTCTTTCTTTTCCCCTTAGTTCTTTAAAACAAATAAGGGGGAAAAAAAAACAAAAAGAAACAGGAAGAAAGAAGAGAATATCTGACTTTAGGTTAACTCTACTCAAGAATTATTAGTGTACTTTTGCAGAATATTATAAAGATAATTATCAAAACTAATATCTTTTGGGTTGCCATGCATATGTGATCAGCATTTAACATTTCATCCTCACAGTAACCTTATGTGATATATATATTACACAATTGTACAAATGAGGAAACTGAGGCACAGAGAAGTTACATAACTTGTCTTAACTCATCAAGCTCGTAAGAAGCAGAGCTGGAGTTGGTACTCAGTTCTGACTCTAAAGCCTGTGTTTAACCTGAATGAAAAAAAAGGGTTTTTTTTTTTTTTGAAACATCTGTTACTTTAACCTTAATTTTGACAGCACTAAATACAGAAATACCTTTTCAAACTTCATCTACCCATCTGGGAAAGCCTCTATGAGAACTATATTTTCTCTTTTTATTTATTTATTTATTTCTCTTTTTATTTATTTTTTCCTTAATCATCTCTCGTGATAAATATTTAATTAGCCTATGGCCATTGAGACTTTATAGATTTTTTTTTAATTGCAGGAAAATCAGTAAAAATGATGGAGGAAGGACATCTGAAAATTCATCCCCGCATGGAAGCAACAATAACAGCAACAACAAAACTGGCAAAAATGGTCAGAATCAACGTCTTCTGAACTCTGGGAATTTAACCAACACGCTGGCAGCAAATGGGGGAGCAATTTATTCAAGGAAAACAAATTAATTTCTGTAAGAACAACGAGATCTGTGTTGCTTTAACTTGCCCTTGACCCTTGGTCTCCATGCCAGTGGTAGCCTTGAAAAACAGCCCACATCCCTGGTACCAGAACGAGCAGCATGGACTGGGAGGTCCTTCAAAGCCTCATCCCCAAAGAACTGTCATTGTTGTACATGTCTGGTGGTCCCCTGGAAGACCTCACTTGAAAGGCTTGCCTTTGACCTGACTGAGGGCTGTCTAGTGAGAAAAGCCTCTGCTCAGGTGGCATTTCTGGAAAACATTTTCAAGCAAATATTTTAACATGGCGGTGGCATGAGGCAATGGATAACAGTTTGGGGCAAAAAACAACCCAACCGCAAAGCTTTAAAAGAAAAGCTGAGGAATGAGATGTCCACAGACACTTTGCAATATTCCAATGTATTCCTGGGAAACTGGAAGGCCACAAGACATATTCCTGGGCATCTAGGAGAATAACTGTTAGCATTAATAAATGACTTCAGCAAGGTTGTAGGATATAAGATCAATATTATTTCTACACACCAGCAATGAGTAATCAAAAAATGGAATTTAGAAAACAATTCCATGTGGAACAGCATCAAAACAAATATAATACTTAGGGGAAAATTTTACCAAGTAAGTGCAAGATTCACACTGAAAAGTACAAAACTGTTGAAAGAAATTGAAGAAGATCTAAATAAATATAAAGACATGCTGGATTCATGGACTGGAAGATAATCTTATTAAAATTTCACTACTTCCCAAATCGACCTATGGTTCCATTGCAATTCCTATCAAAATCCCAGCTGACTTCTTTCCAGAAATTGCCAAGCTCTTTCTAAAATTCCTATGGCAATTCAAGGAAACAGAATAACCAAAACAATGTCGGTAAAGAACAAAGTGGGAGGACTCACACATCCTGGTTTCAAAACTCAGTTCAAAGCTACTGCAATCACAGTGTGGTACTGGAATAAGAACAGACATGTAAATCAATGGAACAGAATTGACAATATAGAAATAAACCCTCATATTTATGGTCTATTGATTTTCAACAAGGGTGCCAAAACAATTCAATGTGGAAAGAACAGTCTTTTCAAGTGATGCTGGGACAACTGTACATCCACACACAAAATAATGAAGCTTCACACCGTATATGAAAATTAACTCCAAATGGATCAAATATCCAAATGTCAGAGCTAAGGCTATAAAACTCTTAGAAGAAAACACAGGAGTAAATCTTTATGACCTTGCTTTAGACAACAGTTTCTTAGATATGATACCAGAAGCACAAACAACCAAAGGAAAAATAGATGAATTGGATTTTATAAAAACTAAAAAGTTTGTGCTTCAAAGGACACTATCAAGAAAGTGAATAAACATATAGAATGGGAGAAAATACTACAGGTGGGAAGAATAAGATGCAGTGGGGAGAAGAAAAGTATAGTAGTTGCTAGGTGTGACAATCTCAAAATTTTGAACTATTACAAATAAAACAGCCACCCTGAACCACCCCAAAGGGCAGACCCAAGTTATTTTTGCTTTTAGTGTTTATGCCTTTCTAAATCTGAGAAGTTGCCAGGATTCTAGTACATAGCAAAAAGTGAGGACAACACCCTCAAGTGTGTAAGCTTTTGTGTGTACATAGCTATGTAAAGGAAACCAATGCTAGCTGACTGGGGGAGCATTAGGGCGGCTCTGTGACCGCAGCTCAATTTGCCTTCATAGTGTGGCCACACCTCCCGCACTGATATTCTCAACAATGGGGTAAATAATTCAATAGGGATAAGGCTTTGATTTTCCTCTTATTCTCTCTTCGTGCTTATGTTCTTGGTACAATATTGATGTACCACGGACAAGCCAGCATGTGAATGTGCTCTGTCTGGTTAAGTTATATAGCCTTTCCACATTGTAGAGTCCTTCAGTTTCTAAAATCATGGAGCTTGTATTGTTAGATCCAATGAAGTGACTAAAAGAATTTTTAAAAATAAGCCATCAGTCTGGACGTGCATAGGTGAATGAAGGAGAAACACTTTACAGTCAGAGAAAAAAAGCATACTTAACATTTAGGATTATCAACCACTGCCGGTTTTCCATAGTATATTTCATTCCTGATTTTATCTGAAAGAGATATGATTACTACCACCATTGAAAAAGTGGTACTTTATTAATAAGCTCTTGGCTCATCTTTGAGGTAGATTTCGGATTTAAAATAGACTACCACACTGCTAACTACTTCACCTGATATTTCTCAATAACATAGAGGCTTCATTCAAGAAACCTACTGACTTATAATTACCTGACACCCGGTGATGAATCAAGGATTTGTGCGGCCTGAACCTCATCTACTTTGGGAAATCCTATCTAATAAAAACATGCAAAGTTATAAATAGAAAAATCGCTAGGACCCCTCTCAAGACCTTGGAAGGGACCTATGCAAGTGAGGAGCCCTGAAGCCTAAGGTTCATTGAATTCATGATAAATCCACCTCAGCTGGGGCCCTTTTCCAAACTTATTTAATGCAAGCAACTTATAAACACCCCAGTAATATGTCATTATAGGTAGTAAAATGATTTAACTCAAGGGTGGCATCTTCCCTTGGTGGCTTGCCTTTGGTAAGAGATGCAATAAAGTTTATATCTCACCATGGCAAATGTATCCTGAAGCAAATTAGCTTTGTCTATTAGAAAGACTTAGTCCAAAACAAAGACTTACTATACTGTGACAATCTTTTGAAAGTAACTGTGAATGAGTTTTCGGAGTACAGTACTAATTTATTTACAACACCAGGTAGTTCTGATTCTTTCACTACCTTTTTCTGTCATTTAAGAGGAGCACAAATTCCAAAGGAACAAGTTGGTGCCTCTTCCATTACAAATCTTTTCTAACCTACCACCCATTTGCTACTTCACCACCCCCCTCCCTCACCTTGTTACCCTGCTGCATAGATGCTAGAATGGCTCTCATGTATGTTTTCCCATCGACATCCATATTTCTCCTTCCAGTATGAAAGCTTCTTGGGGACAAAGTCCCTGCCCTATGCGTCTTTGTATCCCCAGCACTTAGTACAGTGTTCACAGACAGTGGGCATGGCACTCAGTGAATGTTTTGGAATGAATTCATTAATTTTTAAACTGTGATTTATTTATTTATTTCCACAATGTATTTTCCTGTGTTGCCTACATTAACTATGGTGAAACTCTGATTCTTATAAGGAACTCTTGGTGTTCTAGGATGTTTAGGAAAGTGGTGAGTTTAAGACGTTGTACTGACGCTACTAAAACCTCCTGGTGAAGGGACCTCACGAGCCTGCTCTCCGGTGTGCTAACAAAAGAAAAACCGACCCTTGGTGCTCTCTCCCCAAGGTAGGCGTCAGCAAACTAACAAGGGAAAGGAAGGAGGCCGCTAAAGATAGGCATCTGCAGGAATTGTTAATCCAGCTCCAGACACAGCCTCAACACCTTCATTAACCCAAAATGTGGGAACTGTGTGAAACTGGATTTCTGAACCATAAGACAGGTAAGAGAGTCTTTTCCAAAGCCAGGTGTAGAAGAGCTCTTTACCTTGAGTCTAAAATCGCCTTCGGGCCATTGAACGTACCCACTATCATTTCCTTGTGCCATGAGAAATCAGAGAAGTTTTTAGCTGAAGGGGTGTAAAACCCACACTTCTTATTGAAGAGTAGTCAGCAAAGAAAACATATTGAATTAGGCCGCAGCAAAGTCTTTTCTTTATATTTTTCACACTACAGCTGAACACAAACAACGTCTTTTTCCATACCTCAAAGGTTCCTATTGGCCACAGATAATTCACTTCAGCAATATATGCTTTTTTGAAAAATAATGTTCTGGGTGGCTGGGGAGAGCCCTGTGGTGGGTGTTCAGGAATTCTTTCTGCTTTACCATTTAAAAGAGCTAATGATGGTTGGGGAAGCACCCACACCCACTGAACCACACCCTGCTAAACTTAGTTCTCTGCAGCTCTGTGTTGCATACGTTTTAAGCAGTTAGGAACTTTGCACATGAAAAGGAATCAAAGCGAAATTCAAAAGTGGAAGTTCCTGGACCATTCGCATATTGGAGAGGCATCCATGGAGTGGGATTCCATGACAATGCTAATCTGAGTGTTTCTGTTCGGTGCCTTTAATTGACCATGCCAAAGATCAGTACTATGGAAAGCAGAGCCTTTCATATATATGAGTTAAACAAGTCTCTTGGCCTCTTTGTACCTTAGTTTCCTCATTTGAAAAAAAAAATAAATGGCTCTCAAGACATACTTTCCAGAATTCATACTGGGCTTACTTACACCCAGCTAACCAATAACTGCATGATTGTTATTACACACAGTTGTTTACATGTATTCATCTTCTATTTCACTTACAACTTGTGTAAAAACTGCATTCCATGCCAGGCCTGAAACGTTCCAAAGCTCAGTTCTGGGAGTAAATTGCAACCAAGATTTCTACAAAAAAAGACACAAGCAAAAGAATTAGAAAAACAGATATTCTTTCAGAACATTTATCCTTTGGCAATAATTCTAATTTATATATGATGAAACATAACATCACTACTCCCTCCATACACTAAAGAAATCTCACTGTGGGAGATATTATGATTTATACTTTCATGATTATATATGTGGTGCAGTAGATACAAAATACTAAATGCTCATTAAATACTTGTGTTAAGTCATCTTTATTTCTCTAGCTAGGCAGCACTATTGACACTTTGGGCTGGATAATTCTTTGCTGTGGGAGGCTCTCCTGTACACTGTTGGATGTTTAGTAGCATCTCTGGTCTCTGTCCACTAGATGCCAGTAGCATATACAGTTCTGACAAGCAAAACTGTCGCCAGACACTACCAAATGTCACCTGTGTGCAAAATCACCCTGGTTGAGAACCACTGCTCTTGATACTGGGTGATGTTGGATGCTCAGCATGATCCTGCTCTGTGCTGGAACTGTCACCTTGGGATACAATGGAGACTGAGCTACAACTTCCTTAAGGAGCTCTGGAGGCTGAGATGGGGTCTTCTGCTGGACTGGAGAAGGTTCAACCTCTTTAGTGACCTGTGGACTTATGGGAAGTGCCAGAGCCAGAGATTTAACAGTGCCATTGTACAAGTGTGACTGCTGAGCTTCATTTACCCCATGATGAACACATGGTCAAACTACAACCTCCTTAAGTGTCTCCAAGGGCCGGGCGCGGGCCTCCTGAGGACTTGAAGTTTCTAGTTCCTCAGGGGCCTCTGAAGGCTGAGATGGAGCCTCCTGCGGAAGTGGAGGTGGTTCTACCTCTTCAGTGGGCTCTGCATGCTGAGCCTGGGCCTCTGCCTGGGGTGAAAAAGATTCAACGTCCTCAGGGGTCTGTGGATGCTGAGCAGGGGCCTCTTGATGAGGTAAAGATTCAGCCTCCTCAGTGAGCTCTGGATGACGAGTTTGGGCCTCCTGCTGGGATGCAGAAATATCTCATCCTCATCAGAAGACTCCCTGTCGTGTAGCTTTTGGGCCATGTTTTCCTTGCGTGTGGCGCTGAGAGGCCTATACATATCCCTAAGCCAAAGTGGCCGCCTTCTCCCGAAAAAGCCCTCCTAGAACACAGAAAGGGAAATATTAATTCTGCATCTCCCCTGCTTTCTCTGGCCACAGTACTTTATCCTCCTCACATCTACCTGACTCTCACTTTCCCCTGAGCTTCTCTTACGCAGCAGAAATCAAAAAAAAGCCCCTTGGAGGAAAACACACACAGTTAGTGTTGCATGTCACTTTTCATCGCTCTCACAATGTGTTATCTCTGCTTTCATTAGGACTAAATGGGTACCTCAGTCCATAATCACAATGAGCAAAACCACCACAGACCCGGGATCATGAAAATCATTGCATGCATGCTGGCCTTCCAGAAGTTCTCTGTGTCTGTCCAAAATGGACCCCAAGTGTCTCTGGAGAGACATTTGTATGTGGCTTAGCATGGAGTATAGGCAGGATTTTCAGCCCCGTTCACCTTTCTTTGCCCTTGGCCAACTGCCCTCGTGCAGTGAAAACACTGCACAACGGCACTGGGCAGAAACTTGTTACTCCCTTAGACGCGCTTCACACCAGTCCGCTTCGGACTTAGTCGCACATGCAGCATTTGCTGGGGGTGTGGGTGTGGGGAGAAGGTGATTTTATTTTCCTGGCTGCTCTATCCTGTAAGTTGAATCACACCAAGTAAACACCTGAACCCAACGAGCAAAGTCATCTATAGCTCTCTGACTTTCACTCTGCAGGCTGTCACTCAGGTGTCAGTGAATTGTGGAATCCGTTTAAAGGCCACGACCAGCAGGGAAGCACAAAATACTCTTTTCGAATACAAATAGAAGAGAAAAAAATCAGAGTGCACAATAAGTTTGTTTCAGAAACTACTTATGTCCATATAGTATGTGTCTACTCGACTGTGACATAAAACGTAGCTCACAGCCCAAGCACAGTGTGTGATCAGTGGAGAAGTCCTCAGTGGAAAGGGACCATCTTCTTCTCGGTAATCACTAGCAGTATGACCATGGGGCAAGATAGTTTCCCTTTCTCTTTCTCCAGTTCCTTATTACAAAAGGAAGAGACAAACTAGTGTCTAAAGTTTCTCCCGGTTAAAATTCTATGAGGTTTGGATAAAGGGAATAGAGAGTAGGGGCCTGAAAAACAGTAGGATGAGAAGGGAAGTTTTCTTGCCACTTTCCAGGAGGGACTCATATGTTCTACCTTTCGTCAGCTTTGAGTGAGGCCAGCCCCTAAATCCCCAACCATGTGGCCCTCCCTACCCCCGAGCCTCCTAGAAGGCCTTTGGCCTGGCCTGATGCCTGGGAGCCAGGCATCAGCCCAGCAGGAACAGGTACAACCAAAACCTCTCCCCGTCCACCCTCTTTCCTTAAAGGACTAGTGAGAGCAGATGAATGTGTGCCAGTCCTGTTCTAACTCAGCTTGGGCTGGGGAGCTAATTCTGCTGATAAATAAACTAGGGTAAACCATTAGGGTGATTAAGCGTTCTTCCTGCCTTTGGTGAGGAAACTGAAATAGATGAGTTCTAAGTTCTCCTCTAGTTGTAAAATTCTGCTTTCAAAGACCAATATTTACCTTCTGCTTCTTTTTCTATCTTCCTCTTTTGCAATTCTATGAGAAGAAATCTGTTTTGAAAGAAAACAGGATCATGATTATCCATTACAACTATTTCCAAATCCTTATTCATTCCTTTTTACTTTAAATCTGATCTATCCAGTAAGATGATAACTCTTTCAAGGAAAGGAATTCTACCCTGTTTAAGAATCCTTTGACTCTTCCACAGTACCTAACTTAGGGTCTTGCATGCAGCTGGCGATATAGTTTATTGACTGTTTTAGATAACGTTCAACAGATAATTCCTAATAAAAACTCTTAGAAGTAGGAAAAGAAAATAAAAGTATCTGGCAAAAACCTAAGCATTGTTTTAAAGTCAGGAACAAGAGTAGGATGCCCAATCATTACTGCTACTATTGAGCATTGTGGAGGAGGTCTTAATCAGTACGATGAGAAAAACGAAGTATTGGAAAGAAGAGACAAACATATCTGCATATGAAACAAGGGACCCAAAAAGACCAAAAGAATCAACTGAAATTTTATTGGAAGTAACATGAGTAAGATGGCTCCATACAAAATCAAGAGATCAACATATTAGCCTCAATAGCTTTCCCATATAACACAACTAACTAACTAAAAAACAGAAGAAACATCCCATTTACTATATCAATAAAAATGCATAAAGTACCTAGGAATAAATTTAGCCACAAATTTGTAAGACCTATGTGATGAAAATATTAAACCTTTTTTGAAGCACATTAAGAAGTACTTACATGGCATGAGATACCATCCTCCTAGAATGTTGTAAAGAGGTCAATTCTCTTCAAATGAAACTAAAAATTCAATGCAATCCATTTTATAACCAAAATAATTTTTAAATAAACCTGGCCAGCTGACATTTGGTAGAGAATATATGTGAGAATAGTTATGAGATGTATGCCAAAGAAGGTCAAAGAGTAGGACCTTGCCCTACCAGATATAAAATATGTTATAGAGCAACTGGAATTAAGCAGTGTGATATCAGTACTGGTACAGGACAAGATAACTGGATCACAGAACAGCATCCAGATGAAGATAGCATAGTAGACCAGGGAAGAAAGAATAAACCATTCAGTGAAAGATTTGAAAAGAATCAGATCTTCATGTAGGGGGAAAAAGTTAGATCCCCTACCTCAACCACACGAACAAACAAATACAACAAATTCTGGACAGATTATAAAAGTACTTGAAGAAAATCTTAGAGGTGATTTTTACGTCACGAGGTGACAAAGGCCTGGCTAACAAAACCCACCCCACATGAGCCATGAGGAGACGACAGGCAGATATGGTGGCAGACTGTCAACACACCTCCTACTCTTCACAGCCCTCGCCCCCTTTTCCCCTGGACTGTTTGTCTTCCTCTTGTTGACTTACAAAACTCTTGGGAGTTCCCTGGTGGTCCACTGGTTAGGGCGTGGCTCTTTCACTGCTGTGGCCCGAGGTTCAATCCCTTGTCAAGGGACTAAGATCCTGCAAGCTGCACAGCATGGCCAAACCCCACCACTTCGAAACAAACAAACAAAAACTCTTTATGGTAAAGAAATACTGGCTTTCATTGAATTTCAGTGTTTCGAATATTTCCAGTGTTTTTGTCTCTAAGGAGACAAGACAAAAGAGTGGAGGAGGGAGCACCAGCTTTGCAGTCGGGTGAAACTGCCTTCTGCTTTCGGTTTGGCCGCTGGGGCCTTACACTGATCTCCTTCATCTATGAGGGAGGGATAGTAATATCATCCTCACAGGACTGTGGGCTTTAAATCAGACAATATATGGAAAACTCTTCATCTTACGCTCGGCATGAATCAGTGCTAAGCTGGTGTCACAGACAAGATGGTGGAATATATCAAAGGCTCTGCTTGTGGCATCAGGCTCTGAAGGCTCTTTCCCACCAGAAGATTATAGAAATATTGCTTTTATTTTCTTCTAATACCTTTATGTGGTCTTTTTTTCACATTTATGGATATATGTTCATTTAACATGAAACATGGGGATCTGCTATTTACCCCCCAAATAGTTAGGCAGCTATTCTATCACCATTTATTCATTTTCTTCCCCTGATTGCAATATTAAAACATGACATTTCAAAAGTCTTAAGAACACAGGGGTCTATTGCTGGACTCTATCCTACTTCAAATAAATATTCGGTTGCATTATTCCTCACTGTGGAATTGACATAACGCCTCATCTCTCTTCCGTTGAACACCATTATTGTCTACCATAGGAAGAACACTGCATGGTCCCTGTCCTCCAAAAGCTTATCGTATATGTGGGGAGAGGAAATAAAGGTTAGGACTCCTCGCTTTCACTGCCGAGGGTACAGGTCCAATCCCTGCTTGGGGAACTAAGATCACACAGGCCCAAACAAAACAAAACAAAACAAAACAAATGCAAGAAGTTAAAAACAATAAAAAAGGGGACTTTACAGAAATTCTAAACATGCCAAAGGCCATATGCCACCTGAGATGTAGAGGGTACAGTCTGGGCAATGGCCAATGACTAGCAAGCTAGTCCCCAGCCTCCTAGGCTCAGAAATCATACTCTTCCTCACCAAGAGAGAACTCACGTCTTCCTGTTGTGGCAGTCTCACTTTAGCAATATCACAGGATTGATCAAACATCAGAATGCCAAATTATTACTTGACAATGAGAAATGCATCTGTTCTACACACGGGGCATCTGTGTCTACACAATCAGAGAATTACCTTCTGTGGGGACAGGCCTCCGTGGCACACTAAAGCACAATCACAGAATCGAAGGCTACTTGGTGAGATCAGAATTAGAAAAGGAATCAGCTGAATCCAGAACTTAATGGGAAGGCCTGAGGTAACTGGATCCATCCATCTCCTCAACAGGCAGCCTGGCTAGTGGGCCTGACTCCTCAGTTATGCTGCCTAAGGTGCCATCTCTACTCTTGGGCAATGTGAGGATGGGCACTGCCCATGTTGGTCTCTCCTCACCTTTTCTATGCTTTCACTAGTGACCAACCCTCCTGCAGATAGACACATTTCTCTTTAGAAGTTAGTACATCATGTCAGGTTTGATTCAAGTGTGATAGGCCAGGAAGCCATTGGTCCTTACACATCTCTGCTCAGCTCCATGATGTGCTAACCTTGGTGGTTCTCTCTTGGGGGGCTGCCTTTCAAAAAACTGCTTACCACTTTTGTGAGTTCTGAGGGGAGGGGGGACTACTTTGCTATGGCCCCTAAGAAATGGTGACAAACCTCACAGGACTAGGATCAGGAGGGCTGGAGTATTCAGGGAAGGCTTTACAGAGAAAGATATCTGAACTTGAGTTGGCTTTTCAGAGATTCATAGGAGTTCCACAGGCAAAGCAAAATAAAGGAATTTTCGATGGACAAAGGCACAGACAAAAGTAGGAATGGCTATGGTGTAACTAGCGTATAGTGAGGAGCTGCTTTGGCTGGAATGGAGGGCTGCCATCACAGGAGAAAAGATAACTAAAGTAATGTGGAGTGGTAGGGTAGAATCAAGACTGTCAGCCTATTAAAATCACTCTTTTAATGTTAGCAACTGCCTGCTGGGAAAAGTAATCAACCACTATGTAACTGAACAAAAGGTAAACAGGCTAGCTCCAGGAATAGGCTACTATAAATATTTGAGGGTAGCCTGCTGCAAGAGTTTACTTGCAGTGTTTTAATGGAACCTATCTACACAATTCCTAATACACCGGAGAAGAAAGCTGCTAAGTAAACCTGAGGAATTGACGAGATCACACTTTTGTCTTTTAGGCATGCCCTTTTAGCCCTCCCAGGGTGACTGATAGCTCCTTGAGTATGGAGATCCTATATCTCTCATCACTTCAGCCAAGAAGGAAAGAAATCAACAGTAGAATGAGAGTGACTGGTGAGTACATCAAATCAGCATACTTTGTTGGGTTGAAGAAAATTTACTATCATGTCAACTCTGGCCTTCTTATAAACTTCACGTGTCAAAATAGTCCAATAGCTTGTTATCAGGGATCCAATTCCATAGGGATCTCCTGGGAGTGAAGTTCCTTTTAAAAATCCTGTGGGGACTTCCCTGGTGGTGCAATGGTTAAGGATCCGCCTGCCAGCACAGGGCACACAGGTTCGATCCCTGGTCTGGGGAGGTCCCACATGCTGCGGAGCAACTAAGTCAGTGTGCCACAACTCCTGAGCCCGTGCATCTACAGCCCGTACTCCACAACGAGAGACGCCACCTCAGTAAGAAGCCCACGCACCGCAATGAAGACCCAACGCAGCCAAAAAAAAAAAAAAAAAAAACACACAAAAAAACATCCTGGGAATATACTTTTCATTAAAAGAACAAAGTGTATGTCAGTCCTCATGGCTAAAGGGAAGAATCAAGTAGTAGCAGGAGGAAAGGTGGATTTGATTCTCAGTTTCTGGGTTCTGAATCTGAATTAATTATTGTCCTTACCTCAATGAGACAGAGAATTCTAACACAAATCGTCACTACTACAGGTACAGATACTGCCAAGATGAGTTTGTTGTTATAGTCATAACCTGGAACTTCTTTTGTGAGCTAAAAAAATATATAACAATTTTTAAAAACAAGGAGATAGAAGGGATGAAAACTTACGATTCTTAATCCTATTCTAAACGATAGCTAACTCTTCTTAAACTACTATGAAACCCAATCCTTCCAGGCGAGTAGCTTCTATAAGAACAAGCCAAATTGAATGTTATTAGTCTTATCATTAGCATTTTCTTCTACAATTTATCTACAATTTATTTATCTTGTGTTATGTCCTTTTCGCGTCTACCCTAGGAATAGTGACACACTCTCTCAATGAGCAAAGTTGGAGATCACTGTCTTAGCCCGTTTCATGGCTGAAGATAAGATACTGACTAGGAGCCCGTGGTATTCCCGCTTGGGCACGTTAATGGCATGTCCTAAACTGAGTAAAAGTCCAAGTCCCATGTGTCAGGGGTTATCCTCACCTCACTTGACTCCTGCTCTTTCTGCTCACTCTGGGCTTCTGTGCTCTCACTGATATAGTTGTCAGCTTTCCACTGGTCCGTATCCCATTCCGCTTTGGACACATTTACTTCTTGCTGCTTGCTGAGGAGCTTCATCAGGAGGCCTGTTCTAGAGATGGGGTTGGCACAGGCCAGCTGCACGTGGGTGTCCGAGCAGTCTATTTTCAAAGTCTGGATAACATGAGAAATGAGCCTTTGCACGTCAGTGTTGGGGATGAGGGACCAGAGCTGCTGGTTTAGCTGAGTTTCAACTTGATCACCCGGGGATGCGAGCCCTGGGAAAGTGAAGCCTGTGGGCTTAGAGGATAATTCAGTGACCATGTTGTGGTGCTCCCATTGTGTTTTGTTGCTGTGTTGAACAGCTGGCATACTGTTGTCTGCAGCAACAGTAGAATGTGCAGTGGAGACGTTCCTATGGCTAGTGTTTCCAGGGCCGGTTCCTCCTGGCAGAGTAGCGTTTCCTGTAGAAATAATTGCTTCAGAAACATTTTGTGCAGTATTGTTTTCTGAAGTAGTGTTTTCTGCAGAAGGGTCTGAAAGAGAAAATAATTCTGGAAAAGGATTTTCCTGAGAAGTCACTTCTCCTGAAGACGAAACAGCCTCTCGTGGAGGGGAATTTATGAGACTCCTCACGACAGAGAACGGAGGGCTTGCAAGCATCATTCTATCAAGTGAACTTTTCTTTCTGAACTTTCGACTCCCTTTTTTTTTTTTTTTTTTTTTTTTTTTTTGCGGTACACAGGCCTCTCACCGTTGTGGCCTCTCCCGTCGCGGAGCACAGGCTCCAGACGCGCAGGCTCAGCGGCCATGGCTCATGGGCCCAGCCGCTCCACGGCATGTGGGATCTTCCCGGACCAGGACACGAACCCGTGTCTCCTGCATCGGCAGGCAGACTCCCAACCACTGTGCCACCAGGGAAGCCCCTCGACTCCTTTTAACTTTGGGTTTTCTGTGGACCCGATGAGACCTAATTTTATGGAAGATGTATTTGTTTTCCAGAATGTGAGATTAATTCGAAGTCCTTAATATTTCTAACTCTTGCCTTTGCATCTTCGAAAACATGAATAGCGTTGGATAAGTCTTTTGATTTGCTTTTAACCTCAGATGGGGATTTTGGCGGGATGGAGGCACAAGGCCTGCCCTTGAAGTACGGTTTCAGGGAAGAGGAGCCTGCGGCCTTGTGTTCCTTTAGGAATGAAGACTCTGCATTGGAGGACTTTCCCACCAGCTTCCTGGGCCTCTGCACCACGAGAAGCTGTTTCAGCTTTCTTGGGGATAGCCTCCTGAGCTTTCATTCTTTGGCAGTGCTCGCCACAGATGGCTGGGCATTCTGTTCCCTCCTGACGCTCTCATCTCCCACTGCTTTGAGGTGCATTTTCTGTATGCCCCTTGAGGACCTTGTTCACTCTCAGCAGCTTTTCCTCTGTACTCTCAATCTTTGCTAGGCTGTCTTTCTGTGGTTGGGCAGTTTCTAATTTCTTTTGAAAGATGTAGCGTGTAAACATGGCACTTAAAAGGTTGGAACGCGTACGCGTGGCAGGTTTTTCTTCCTTTTTAACCTCATCAATTTTTTCTTGAGTTTCTGCATCTAACAAATTTTCCACAAAATGGAGTTCCCTCAATTTGTTTTTATTAGTTGAATTGTTGGGTACAGGTTTAACAGAAAGGCTCCTTGTATTGTTTTTCAAAAGGCCCAGCGGCATATGTCCATCTTGTTTATTTGAAAAAAGAAGTTGAATGAATGGTAATAATGTTGATTCCACATCTCCTAGATTTCCCTCTGAGATATAAGGCAGTATGTAATTTAGTGTACTGATAATATCACTTTTAGTATGAAAGTCCAGCTGCTCATTCATGAAGCCTGACAAGCTGACAGCACTGTTATGTGAGGACATCCTCTCTGACTCAATAGTCAGCTCGGTGCTGTTGTTCTTCTGCTGGGCTTGTAACAACTTCATCAACGATCCTCCTGCATTCTCTATAGATGTTTCTTCATCTGTCAAAAGAGAAGGGACTGTTTTTCATCACTGAAGACTGATGGGACAGCCTTTTGTCAGTCCACAGCCAAAGAAATGAGGAATCAGTCAAAGTTTGAGTGCTACTTAGGAGAAAAAGAAACCCACACTTAAGCCTATGACTGGCAACAACAAAATGTGAAAAAGGTCTCTCTTGAAAAAGGGGCTATCTACTCAGAAAATTCTGTAGCGTGAAACATAGGAACTATATTCAGGATTACTCCACTGGTTCCCAGGGGCCAGTACTCAAGAAAAGCCAAGGCTGGAAGACAAATATTCCCCTAATCAGCTGGACTCTCTGCAGACCTACTGTGACTCCTCACATTCATATACCCCATCCTGTCCTGCCTCAGAGGCACAGGAGTGTGAGGCTTCCTCTCTCCACCTCTTCAGTGTGCTTGTGTTCTTGCTGCTATCACAGATCTCCACGACAACCACCGCCGCTAACAGGTCGTCATCTGGACATGTCCTTCTCCAACTACCCACTGAGTCCTTTGTTTAGTCCCTGCTTCTATATATCCCAGTCCCCATAACAGAAGGCTCTATACAGAAAAAAAACACTATGTCCGACCTGGCTCTTTGCTAAAATTTGGGCAGGGATCTCGGGTATAAGTTAAGAGATTTGCCAGATTGTATGCCCATGTGGAATGTTCAACAAATCAATGGAATAATACTTGAGGCCCTAAAATGTAGACGGGAAAAAGCAACTTCTGTCGGATGGCTACTTTGCTTTCAATTCATTTTACTTCTAATATTTCCAGCTCTACTTGGGGAACCATCCAAATCTTCTGACTGTGTGAAGGTAATGTGTACCATTGTGTAGCTGGGCTTGTCTTCCAAAAGGATTGAAAGTATTTTTGGTGAGGGTCAAAGGAGGAGGGAAGGGTCATGAGAAAGGAGGAGCAGAGGCTAGCTGAGAGCCCCAAACTTGGGACAGGAGATCGGGGCACTAGGTTCATAGCACTTAACACCTCTGATCTTGTTTTTCCTCACCGGTAAAAGGAGAGTAAAAATGCCTTTTCTGCCCACTTCTGGGGGAGAAGGGAGTAATATAATTAGTAAAAAAAAATGTTTGGGGGAGTTCCCAGGTGGTCTAGTGGTTAGGACCCGGCACTTTCCCTGCTGTGGCCCGGGTTCAATCCCTCGTGGGAGAACTACGATCCCACCAGCTTTGTGGCCAAAGGGAAAAAAAAAAAAAAACTGTGTTGAAAAATCAGCCATTTTGTCTTTATATAAGTGGCAAAGTGTTATTATTTATGATGTGCTCTAGATCACTGAAAGAGACCTGTATTCAAGCTACCTGGGCATGAAAGCACATTTTGGAAGTCATCAAGTTAGTGCCCCTAAATCTAATATATAGAAAAATAGTTGAAAGCCCCTGAGTGTTTTGTGGATAGAAAAACTTGCGATTCAGAGCAAGTTCAGAGCTGGACAGTCAAAGAAATAACTAGCTCTCCCATGCATTAGAAGGGCTTGGTAGCAGCTTCTGCTTATGGAACCAGAAACTCTCAGGCTCCAGATAGGACCTAAAACAGCATCACTTGTACTCTTCATAAAATTGCAGAAACAAACAAAATAAACAAAACTATATTTACACCTGTCTTATAAGACAAAGGGTACTTGAGACCTAATGTATATAAAATCAGTTTACAAACTGTGATGTACTATGTGAATAAGTTCTCATTTGCACAGAGGGCAGCATAGGATATGTGGCCATTAATGTGAATTCCCTTCCCCCTTCCATTCCTTTCTCTGGTTCCTTTACATATGCAGATCAGTTACATTATGAAGCTAATAATGTAACTGAGCTATTCTTAGCTTAATAATGTAACCAAGAATCTGATTTTTAGCAAGGGGGTAATTCTTAGAAATTTAGGGAGCTGGAACTCTGAATGAATGTATTAAAATAATGTAATTACATCATTAGTTTTAAAATGTATCATCCTTGATTAAAAATAAAAAATTAAGTTAAAAATTAAAAATGTATTATCCCGCAATTGAGACTCACCACAACGTGTGATGTCCCTCAGGCGTTCACTGTCACAACGCAGCTTGACTGTCTCACAGACAACCTCAATAGTATTTTTAAATTGGCAGAGGCAGCAGGCCCTCCGGCTGGGTAAGATCCTATAAATGGAAACACAGGTCATTAAATTCGTGGTAAAAGAGTTACCTGAGTAGGTAGAAGAGGTAGGCCAAGGCCACCACAGACCAGTGCAAAAAGGAGTTCTTGGGGCATATGGACTATAGAACTGGATAGGGGCCGGTTGGCCAATTGCTGCCCTTGACTGTTGGAAATAAATATCGAGGAGGAGAGAGGTGCCCAACAGAAGGATTAGGATGGCAGTAGGTATGATATGCCTAGAAAAAAAGGGAATAGGGATTAGAATTGGGTGACATTGAACTGCAGTTTAATTCAGAAGTATCTCCTTCCGACCCGAAAGCCTCACTTTGGGTTGAGAGTACACCCGAAGAAGGCAGACTTCTAAGAAGAGTATGAATAAGACCGCACATTCTGGAGTCACTTTCTCAGTTCCTATTTGTGAGGAGTAATATATTAGAAATTATTCTAGTAATAAAAAAGCATCATGTGGCTAAACAATAACAGAGATCGCATTGACCAAATCTGGACAAAAGGAACATTCCAAAGAATAACATTATCATTATAATAAGGTATAACACAGTTAATTGAAAAAAAAGCACATGAGTTCATAATGATACTCCAAATGAAAAGTGGGGGAGCTCTTCTTTATAGAATAATGTCAGCTAATAAATGCAAAAGGAAGGATAGAATTAGGAAAGTGTTATTTTGCAACTATCAATGTAATAACCGATTCAGACAAGGATTATCATTGATGCACAGTTGGGTGAAGAGTTGTTTGAAAGTAGGATCTTCACTGATCCCAAGGATCACCCCACATATTATTTATCAATTACCAAGGGGAAAAATAACTTTACAATGGAGAGATATGGAATAGACCACCTTAATCAAGTGATCAAACTTAGCACTGGGCCACCTCAAGGGATGAAGTATGAAGAATACATCACCTATATAGTATTCTTCCCCAAAATGTTTACTTTGAATCTAATGAGGAAACAGACAAATACAGATTGTGGGGCAATTTACAAGACAACTGGCTTAGACTCTTCAAAAAAGCCAATGTCATAAAAGACCAAAAAAAGATAGTAGGGAAAAATTCTAGGTTAACCGAAACACAGACATGACATGCAATGCCTCATCTTTAATTGGATCCTGTATCAAAACAAAACAGACTTAAAGAATGTTATTGGCTTCTGGCCAAGATGAAGTACAAGGGCCAACTTAACCTCCCAGCTGAAACAAGGAAAAAATCAGATGGAACCTATGAAACAACAGTCTTCAAGAAACGGAACCTCAGGCAATACATTTCAGTGATTCCCGAGGAGATGGGAAATACATGAAGTGATCCCTATAATTGCCCTTACTTCTCTGAGAGAGTATCCACGTCATGGTACAGGGAAGAGAAGTCCAGACAGAGACTAGTGGGCTCCCTGACAGACGAAATGGAGAGAAGAGTCTGGGAAAACCAAGGTAACTAGAGTTCACAAAGCAGAGTATCAGAGAGAAAAGAAGTGCACAGACAAAGAACTCTGGAGATATGCAGAGGGAGCTCTTGAGAATTCAACAAAGTATGGGTCAGTACATTTGTGTGAGGAATAACTTGATGCCAGGAAAAGAACCACATGAAAGGATTAATAAGAAGAACAACTGGATATCACACAGGGTTGTAGGAATAGTACCTGTTCCTACAAGTCAGACTGGAAAACCTCATGATACGCAGAAAGGACTTGTCTCAGTAGTTGCAAATGATGAGCTCCAGACTAAAGGCTACTTGGACTCCTACCCAACGAACCTTAAAAGCTAGACCTAAAAGAATAAAAGTGTTTTGAGTAACCTAATTTCACCCAAAACAAAGCCCAGGCATTTTACAGGAATAAAAATATACATAACACACAATAAACTAAAACTCACAATATCTGGGATCATATGAAAAATTGCATGCAAGCATGCAAAGAAGTAGGAAAATATGACCCATACTGAGGAGAAAAGGCAATCAATCAACAATAACCCATAATCGATACAGATGTTAGAATGGGCAGGAAAGAACTTTTAAAAAGTTATTATACATGAAGAAAAGTTATTATAACTGTATTTCATATGTTAAAACACCCAGACTAAACCCTGAAAATGTTAAGTACAGGCATGCAAAATGTAAAACAGACCTAAATTGAGCTTCTAGAGATTAAAAACAATGTCTAAATGAAAAAGATATTGCAGGAGGTTAAAGGCTAATTAGACACGGCAGAAGGTCAGTGAACATTAAGGCATAGCAACAGAAACTATCCAAAATGAAACAAAAGGAGTAACAAAACAACAACAAAATGAATAGAGCCTCAGTGACTTGTGCAACAACTTCAAGTGGCCTAATACATGTGTACTTAGAGTCCATGAAGGAGAGGAGAAATATAAAAATTTGAAGAAATAATAGCCAAAATTTTTCCAACTTGGTAAACACTATAAACCCACAAAGTCAAGAAGATCAATGAACTTTAAGCAGAAGAAACATGGACAGAACTACACCAAGGCACAGAAAATAATCGAATTGCTCTAAACCAGCAATAAAGAGAAGAATTTAAAAGGAGCCAGAGGAAAAAATTATACACTACGTACAGAGGAACAAAGATAACAATGACAGCAGAATTCTTGCTTGAAAAATCATAAACGAGAACTCAGTGGAATAACATCTTTAAAGTAGTGAATTGAATTCTATCAAGCTAGAATTTTATACCCACATCTGTCAAAACAAAAGCAAAATAAAGACTATCTCAGACATGCAGAAGCTGAAAGAATTCATTGCTAGTAGACTTTCACAATAAGAAATGTTAAAAGAAGTATTTTTAAGCAGAAGGAAAATGACACCAGATTGGAATATGGATCTACATAAAAGATTAAGAATACTGGATACATACAACAATGAAAACCCAATTCAACCAAAAATAAATAAACAAATTAAGAAAAGAAGGGAAAAATCATATAATCACTGCAATGGATGCAGGAAAAGAATGAAAACATCTAACATACATTCCTGATTAAAGAAAAAAAAAACAGCCCTCAGTAGACTAGGAATGGAAGGAGACTTCCTCAACTTGATAAATGACTTCTACAAAAAACCTAACATCATACTTAATGGTGAAGGACAAAGTACTTTCTCACCAGGATCAGGAACAAGGCAAGGATATCTGCTCTCATTGCTTCTATTTGACCTTGCACTGAAGGTTCTAGCCAGTGCAATAGGGCAACAAAAAGAAAAGAGATATTCAGAATGCAAAGGAAGAAGTAAAACTATCTTTATTTGCAGATAACATGATTATGTAGAAAACCTGATAGAAGCTACGAAAATGCTACTGGAACTAATAAATGAGTTTATCAAGTTTGCAGGGTACAAGATCCACATACAAAAAGATGAATTTGTCTCAACAAACAATCAGAGATCAAAGTTTTAAAATGCTACTTATAAAAGAATCAAACATATAAAATACTTAGAATAAGTCTGACAAAAGACTTGCACCCTGAAAACTGTAAAATATTGCCGGGGGAAATTAAGAAAGACCTAAATAAATGGAGAGATATAAAGTATCCATGGATCAGAAGATTCAATATTGTTGAGACATCAATTCTCCCCAAATCGATTTATACATCAAAACCCCAGTAGGCTTTTCTATAGACATTGACAAGCTAATTCTAAAATTCATATGGAAATAAAATTTAGAATCACTAAAACAACTTTGAGAAAGAACAAAGTTGAAGAACTAACAGTAACTGATTTCAAGGATTATGAAGCTACACCTTCAAGACATTGTGATAGTAGTGTAAAGAGAGACAAAAAGACCAAAGGAACAGAATACAAAGTTCTGAAGTAGAGAGAGGGGGAGAACTGACTGTCAGGTTCAAAGGCATTTCAGTGGAGAAATGATAGTCTTTTCAACAAATGATGCTGGAACAACTGAATATCCAGGTGCAAAAAGGAAAAAAAAAGGAACTTCCATCTAAACCATATACAGAAATGAACTCAAATTGGTTCAAAGATCTAAATGTAAAACATAAAACTATAAAACATCTAGAACAAAACAGGTGAAAAATTTTATGACCTTGAGTTCGGCAAGATTTCTTAGATACAACACCAAAAGCATAATGCATAAAAGAAAAAAACAGATAAATTAGACACCATCGAAATTCAGAATTTCTGCCCTGCAAAAGACACTCCTGAGAGAACGAAAAGATGAGTCACAGAATGGGAGAAAATACCTAGCAACTTACCTATTGGATAAAGGACTAATTTCCAGAATATATAAAGAACTCTCAGAACTCCAGAAAAATATAAATAAAAGATTCAAAGATATACAGATGGAAAATAAGCATATGAAAAGATGTTTGACATGATTAATCATTAGGGATGCTACAGTGAGATACAACTACACACCTATTAAACTATCTAAAATTAAAAATACTGAGCATAGCAAATGTTGGCCACAACGTGAAGAAAATGCAGCTCGCATACACTGCTGGTAGAGATGTAAAATGATCAAACCACTATGGAAAATAGGTATTTTTAAAAAACTTAAACATACACTTACCAATGATGCAGCCATTCTACAGGCAGGCATTTACCCAGGAGAAATGGAAGTAAACATCCATACAAGACTTGTACACAAATAGTCATAGCAACTTTATCTGTAATAGACAAAGACTCAAACAACTCAAATGTCCATCAATGGTCAATACATAAATGGTGGTACATCCATATAAAGGAATGCTATTCAGCAATAAACAGAAATGAATTACTGATATATACAACAATATGGATGAAGATTAAAATAATTATGCTGAGTTAGAAGCCAGTTAGAAAAAAGTATACACTGTATGATTCCATTTATATAAAATTCTAGAAAATGCAAACAGAAAGCAGATCAATGGTTGCATGGCGATTGGGAAGTGCAAGGAACGATGGGAAGGATTACAAAGAGACATTAAGAAACTTTCTGAGGTGATGGACATTTTGATTTTCGTGATGTCTTCATGGTGTGTATGTATGTGAGTGTGTGAACACAGATTACTGCATGTCAATTGTACCTCAAAAAGCTGTTAAAAGAAATGATATTATATAAGAGAGACAATGGGGGAAATTTGAATAGCAACACTTTATTAGGTAATATTATTGTGTAAGAATTTAATGTCTTCAATATTGTGTATTAACAGTATTGTCGTTAAACAGGGAAATAATTTTTAATATCCAGAGAGGAGGGCATGTAGCTGACAAGAGAGGGATCGCAATTGTGGCTGATGCTGTGGGACGCTGAGGAAGATGAGGCTAGAGCAGTGACCAATGCGTGACGGCACGGTGAAGACAGTCATTTGTCAGGTGACCTGACAAAGACGGTTGGAACAGACTGCTAAATGCAGGGCCGTTTCCGCATACTAATCTCACGCAATCCCCTCAACTAGCCTTGTGGTAACAGAATGTTTCTATTAGCTTGCCATATGGGAGGGGGGATGGCACAGTTTAAGGTGCAGTACGTTGTGTAATAAACTGTCACAATAGGGTCCTACAGAAATAGTTTTTTAAACTGCAAAAAAATAAAACTTGACCCTTCCCTCACAACGTATATGAAAATTAACTCAAAATGAATCATAGACCTAAATGGAGCTATACAACGTCTGGAAGAATACGTAGGAGAAAATCTTTGTGATTTGGGGTTAGACAGTGGGGTCTCAGAGAAAGATTTCTTAGATTAAGACACAAAAAAGCAAAAACCATCTAAGAAAAATTGCTAAGGGACTTCCGTGGTGGTTAAGACTCCAAGTTCCCAATGCTGGGGGCCCGGGTTCGATCCCTGGTCAGGGAACTAGGTCCCACATGCATGCCTCAACTATGAGTTCGCATGCCAGATCTAAGAAGCCCATGAGCCGCAACTAAGGGGCCCATCTGCCGCAACTAAGACCCAGCACAACCAAATAAATAAATTAAATAAATATGAAAAATTAAGAAAAATTGCTAAATTAGAGTTCATCAAAAATTTAACACTTCTAGTTTTCAGAGACACTTTAATATAATGAAGATAAGTCACAATCTGGGAGAAGATATTTACGAAACACATATCTGAGAGCAAGGACTATTTCCATTGCTTTTTATATAAAGCACTGTTAAATCTCAATGCAAATATCCAATTAAAAAATGGATTTGAACAGACACTTCATTTAAAAGGATATTTGCACATGAATAGACACTCAACATCATCAGCTATTACAGAAATGCAAAATGTGGCAAAAACCACGAGATTCAACTACACACCTACTAGAAAGGCTAAATTTTTTTAAAAACAAATATAAGGATCAGGTGAAGAGGTAGAGCATCTGCAACTCTCATAGACTGCTTGTGGGAAAGCAACATGGCACAGGCACTTTAGAAAACAGTTCAGCAGTTTCTTAAAAAGTTCAATAGGCACTTAGCATATGATGAAGCAATCCCACCCTGAGGTATTTTACCCCAAAGAAATGAAAACATATGCTCACACAAGACATATGTTCACACACACATGTGAGTGTTTTCAGAGGCTTTGTTCATAATAGCCAAAAAACAAGAAGAAACTCAAATGTGCATCAAACGATGACTGCGTATCCACACAACTAGAATACTGCTCAGCGCTCAAAAGGAATGAGCTACTGACAGGTGCAACAAAACAGATGAATCTCCAAAGAGACTGGCTAAGTGAAAGAAGCCAAAAACAAAAAGCTACATACCACATGATTTCATTTATCAAATATTCTGGAAAAGGCAACATTATACGGACAAAAATCAGATTGGTGGTTGCCAGGGGCTGGTAGTGACAGGAGGATGGATTGACTACAGAGGGACATGGGGGGTCTCTTGGGAGTGCAGAAGTTTTCTTGACCTCAAATGTGGTGGTGGCTACAGAACTATACGTTTGTCAAAACACATCACACTGTATATTTAAAAAGAGTGAAGTTTGTTAAATGAAAATTATACATAAATAAACCTGACTTAAGAAGATAATCAAACAAACCTAAAAATACAATTGAGTGAAAATCAATGTAAGAAAAATCAACTTACAGTGTTTCCAATTCAAGGGTCATCATGAGGATGCTTTCAATTGCTGTAAGTGACACTTGTGCTGTTCCCATGTCTCTGAAGGAGAAGCCCAAACATGCATGATATAAAACCCAAAGACAAAATTTCTAAACTGAAAAAGATACGTAACATGGGATTACTTCCACTTTGGCTTCTTACTTGCCATAGATGATAATTCCAAAGAGCTCTTTTGGAAGAAATTTAAATTTGCATCATCAAATTAATGACCTTGGTGCTGAACAGTACAATCATTTTCTATTAGCCTCACTTCTCATTTTCAATTGCATCTACCTCTTTTGATCACTCTTTTTTAAAAAAATAATGTACCCCTTATTCCTTTTTGCTTTCTTGGATAAATACTATTCCTATATGCATCTTCATGTTCCATACCTATATGTGTTCTTCAACACTGTTCTCATCCTCTGCTGGCTCTCTTACCCATATATATTCTTTCTTAATCCTTTTCTTTGCCAATAACTCTTATTTTCAATAACCCAGTTAAAATCTAAATTATGACTGTTTAGCCAAAGTACTCAATTTTTGACGAAAGTCAAAAGGAGCAGAAATTATCTCATGAGCCATGAAACTGTTACAATACTTACAAATAGTTTAATGCTGGCACTTTAAAAAGACAAGAATCTTCCACTGTTGGCAAAGGATTACGATTGAGAATTCTGAAAAATGGAATGGAATTAAAATTATCTGCATTTTCAATTACTTCCATGAAAGTTTATAGTCATTTTTTTTGCGTATGGAACTTGAAGGTTAAAAAAAATCATTTTCTGTCTTTACCTATAAATCTCCCTTAGAATCTGTAAAACAGTCTTTCACTGGGAACTACCCAGGTCTCTAGATGATAAAGTGGAGAAGAGAAACAAACAAACAAACAATAAAATAGAAAAAAAGTGGCTAGCAAAGAAAAAATATGCCAAAGTACTTTTCACGTTAAAAACCCTCGAAGTGACTATGCTGGTAGGAAGCCCTTGCTCTGTAAAAAAGTACTATTTCTAGTGTCCTCCATAATTCAAGGTGTTTTTCTTTCATCTCTACAAAGTTTGAAAAATTTCATGATTTAAACTACCCAGCTAAAGACAAAAATAAGGCTAATTCCTTGGTTCTGGAGCCAAAGAAGAGAGAAATCCAAGAGGAACTGGTGAAAGCCATACTCCCATCACATAGTCCCGTGTGTATTCTGGTGCCATAGCCTTTGTTACTGTGTATGTAATCAACTGTTTACTTGTCACTCTCCTAGACTGTCAGCAACTTGAGAGCAGGGACCACACTTTATTGTCATTATTATTCCTCTGCCTGACATAGTGCCTAATAGTTACTAGGCACTTAATAAATGTTTGCTGAATAAATAAATAACATTTTGTTTATATATCAATAAAATAAACAAATTAA
The DNA here is from genome assembly GCF_964341445.2 of Mesoplodon mirus. NCBI lineage: Eukaryota > Metazoa > Chordata > Mammalia > Artiodactyla > Ziphiidae > Mesoplodon > Mesoplodon mirus. Next base: position 30,180,773 of record NC_138994.1, read on the forward strand.
TTTTGAGGAACAAAATTTTACTCCAAAATGTTGGAATAGATTTTCTTCATAGTTCTTTCTTTCTTTCTTTCTTTTCCCCTTAGTTCTTTAAAACAAATAAGGGGGAAAAAAAAACAAAAAGAAACAGGAAGAAAGAAGAGAATATCTGACTTTAGGTTAACTCTACTCAAGAATTATTAGTGTACTTTTGCAGAATATTATAAAGATAATTATCAAAACTAATATCTTTTGGGTTGCCATGCATATGTGATCAGCATTTAACATTTCATCCTCACAGTAACCTTATGTGATATATATATTACACAATTGTACAAATGAGGAAACTGAGGCACAGAGAAGTTACATAACTTGTCTTAACTCATCAAGCTCGTAAGAAGCAGAGCTGGAGTTGGTACTCAGTTCTGACTCTAAAGCCTGTGTTTAACCTGAATGAAAAAAAAGGGTTTTTTTTTTTTTTGAAACATCTGTTACTTTAACCTTAATTTTGACAGCACTAAATACAGAAATACCTTTTCAAACTTCATCTACCCATCTGGGAAAGCCTCTATGAGAACTATATTTTCTCTTTTTATTTATTTATTTATTTCTCTTTTTATTTATTTTTTCCTTAATCATCTCTCGTGATAAATATTTAATTAGCCTATGGCCATTGAGACTTTATAGATTTTTTTTTAATTGCAGGAAAATCAGTAAAAATGATGGAGGAAGGACATCTGAAAATTCATCCCCGCATGGAAGCAACAATAACAGCAACAACAAAACTGGCAAAAATGGTCAGAATCAACGTCTTCTGAACTCTGGGAATTTAACCAACACGCTGGCAGCAAATGGGGGAGCAATTTATTCAAGGAAAACAAATTAATTTCTGTAAGAACAACGAGATCTGTGTTGCTTTAACTTGCCCTTGACCCTTGGTCTCCATGCCAGTGGTAGCCTTGAAAAACAGCCCACATCCCTGGTACCAGAACGAGCAGCATGGACTGGGAGGTCCTTCAAAGCCTCATCCCCAAAGAACTGTCATTGTTGTACATGTCTGGTGGTCCCCTGGAAGACCTCACTTGAAAGGCTTGCCTTTGACCTGACTGAGGGCTGTCTAGTGAGAAAAGCCTCTGCTCAGGTGGCATTTCTGGAAAACATTTTCAAGCAAATATTTTAACATGGCGGTGGCATGAGGCAATGGATAACAGTTTGGGGCAAAAAACAACCCAACCGCAAAGCTTTAAAAGAAAAGCTGAGGAATGAGATGTCCACAGACACTTTGCAATATTCCAATGTATTCCTGGGAAACTGGAAGGCCACAAGACATATTCCTGGGCATCTAGGAGAATAACTGTTAGCATTAATAAATGACTTCAGCAAGGTTGTAGGATATAAGATCAATATTATTTCTACACACCAGCAATGAGTAATCAAAAAATGGAATTTAGAAAACAATTCCATGTGGAACAGCATCAAAACAAATATAATACTTAGGGGAAAATTTTACCAAGTAAGTGCAAGATTCACACTGAAAAGTACAAAACTGTTGAAAGAAATTGAAGAAGATCTAAATAAATATAAAGACATGCTGGATTCATGGACTGGAAGATAATCTTATTAAAATTTCACTACTTCCCAAATCGACCTATGGTTCCATTGCAATTCCTATCAAAATCCCAGCTGACTTCTTTCCAGAAATTGCCAAGCTCTTTCTAAAATTCCTATGGCAATTCAAGGAAACAGAATAACCAAAACAATGTCGGTAAAGAACAAAGTGGGAGGACTCACACATCCTGGTTTCAAAACTCAGTTCAAAGCTACTGCAATCACAGTGTGGTACTGGAATAAGAACAGACATGTAAATCAATGGAACAGAATTGACAATATAGAAATAAACCCTCATATTTATGGTCTATTGATTTTCAACAAGGGTGCCAAAACAATTCAATGTGGAAAGAACAGTCTTTTCAAGTGATGCTGGGACAACTGTACATCCACACACAAAATAATGAAGCTTCACACCGTATATGAAAATTAACTCCAAATGGATCAAATATCCAAATGTCAGAGCTAAGGCTATAAAACTCTTAGAAGAAAACACAGGAGTAAATCTTTATGACCTTGCTTTAGACAACAGTTTCTTAGATATGATACCAGAAGCACAAACAACCAAAGGAAAAATAGATGAATTGGATTTTATAAAAACTAAAAAGTTTGTGCTTCAAAGGACACTATCAAGAAAGTGAATAAACATATAGAATGGGAGAAAATACTACAGGTGGGAAGAATAAGATGCAGTGGGGAGAAGAAAAGTATAGTAGTTGCTAGGTGTGACAATCTCAAAATTTTGAACTATTACAAATAAAACAGCCACCCTGAACCACCCCAAAGGGCAGACCCAAGTTATTTTTGCTTTTAGTGTTTATGCCTTTCTAAATCTGAGAAGTTGCCAGGATTCTAGTACATAGCAAAAAGTGAGGACAACACCCTCAAGTGTGTAAGCTTTTGTGTGTACATAGCTATGTAAAGGAAACCAATGCTAGCTGACTGGGGGAGCATTAGGGCGGCTCTGTGACCGCAGCTCAATTTGCCTTCATAGTGTGGCCACACCTCCCGCACTGATATTCTCAACAATGGGGTAAATAATTCAATAGGGATAAGGCTTTGATTTTCCTCTTATTCTCTCTTCGTGCTTATGTTCTTGGTACAATATTGATGTACCACGGACAAGCCAGCATGTGAATGTGCTCTGTCTGGTTAAGTTATATAGCCTTTCCACATTGTAGAGTCCTTCAGTTTCTAAAATCATGGAGCTTGTATTGTTAGATCCAATGAAGTGACTAAAAGAATTTTTAAAAATAAGCCATCAGTCTGGACGTGCATAGGTGAATGAAGGAGAAACACTTTACAGTCAGAGAAAAAAAGCATACTTAACATTTAGGATTATCAACCACTGCCAGTTTTCCATAGTATATTTCATTCCTGATTTTATCTGAAAGAGATATGATTACTACCACCATTGAAAAAGTGGTACTTTATTAATAAGCTCTTGGCTCATCTTTGAGGTAGATTTCGGATTTAAAATAGACTACCACACTGCTAACTACTTCACCTGATATTTCTCAATAACATAGAGGCTTCATTCAAGAAACCTACTGACTTATAATTACCTGACACCCGGTGATGAATCAAGGATTTGTGCGGCCTGAACCTCATCTACTTTGGGAAATCCTATCTAATAAAAACATGCAAAGTTATAAATAGAAAAATCGCTAGGACCCCTCTCAAGACCTTGGAAGGGACCTATGCAAGTGAGGAGCCCTGAAGCCTAAGGTTCATTGAATTCATGATAAATCCACCTCAGCTGGGGCCCTTTTCCAAACTTATTTAATGCAAGCAACTTATAAACACCCCAGTAATATGTCATTATAGGTAGTAAAATGATTTAACTCAAGGGTGGCATCTTCCCTTGGTGGCTTGCCTTTGGTAAGAGATGCAATAAAGTTTATATCTCACCATGGCAAATGTATCCTGAAGCAAATTAGCTTTGTCTATTAGAAAGACTTAGTCCAAAACAAAGACTTACTATACTGTGACAATCTTTTGAAAGTAACTGTGAATGAGTTTTCGGAGTACAGTACTAATTTATTTACAACACCAGGTAGTTCTGATTCTTTCACTACCTTTTTCTGTCATTTAAGAGGAGCACAAATTCCAAAGGAACAAGTTGGTGCCTCTTCCATTACAAATCTTTTCTAACCTACCACCCATTTGCTACTTCACCACCCCCCTCCCTCACCTTGTTACCCTGCTGCATAGATGCTAGAATGGCTCTCATGTATGTTTTCCCATCGACATCCATATTTCTCCTTCCAGTATGAAAGCTTCTTGGGGACAAAGTCCCTGCCCTATGCGTCTTTGTATCCCCAGCACTTAGTACAGTGTTCACAGACAGTGGGCATGGCACTCAGTGAATGTTTTGGAATGAATTCATTAATTTTTAAACTGTGATTTATTTATTTATTTCCACAATGTATTTTCCTGTGTTGCCTACATTAACTATGGTGAAACTCTGATTCTTATAAGGAACTCTTGGTGTTCTAGGATGTTTAGGAAAGTGGTGAGTTTAAGACGTTGTACTGACGCTACTAAAACCTCCTGGTGAAGGGACCTCACGAGCCTGCTCTCCGGTGTGCTAACAAAAGAAAAACCGACCCTTGGTGCTCTCTCCCCAAGGTAGGCGTCAGCAAACTAACAAGGGAAAGGAAGGAGGCCGCTAAAGATAGGCATCTGCAGGAATTGTTAATCCAGCTCCAGACACAGCCTCAACACCTTCATTAACCCAAAATGTGGGAACTGTGTGAAACTGGATTTCTGAACCATAAGACAGGTAAGAGAGTCTTTTCCAAAGCCAGGTGTAGAAGAGCTCTTTACCTTGAGTCTAAAATCGCCTTCGGGCCATTGAACGTACCCACTATCATTTCCTTGTGCCATGAGAAATCAGAGAAGTTTTGAGCTGAAGGGGTGTAAAACCCACACTTCTTATTGAAGAGTAGTCAGCAAAGAAAACATATTGAATTAGGCCGCAGCAAAGTCTTTTCTTTATATTTTTCACACTACAGCTGAACACAAACAACGTCTTTTTCCATACCTCAAAGGTTCCTATTGGCCACAGATAATTCACTTCAGCAATATATGCTTTTTTGAAAAATAATGTTCTGGGTGGCTGGGGAGAGCCCTGTGGTGGGTGTTCAGGAATTCTTTCTGCTTTACCATTTAAAAGAGCTAATGATGGTTGGGGAAGCACCCACACCCACTGAACCACACCCTGCTAAACTTAGTTCTCTGCAGCTCTGTGTTGCATACGTTTTAAGCAGTTAGGAACTTTGCACATGAAAAGGAATCAAAGCGAAATTCAAAAGTGGAAGTTCCTGGACCATTCGCATATTGGAGAGGCATCCATGGAGTGGGATTCCATGACAATGCTAATCTGAGTGTTTCTGTTCGGTGCCTTTAATTGACCATGCCAAAGATCAGTACTATGGAAAGCAGAGCCTTTCATATATATGAGTTAAACAAGTCTCTTGGCCTCTTTGTACCTTAGTTTCCTCATTTGAAAAAAAAAATAAATGGCTCTCAAGACATACTTTCCAGAATTCATACTGGGCTTACTTACACCCAGCTAACCAATAACTGCATGATTGTTATTACACACAGTTGTTTACATGTATTCATCTTCTATTTCACTTACAACTTGTGTAAAAACTGCATTCCATGCCAGGCCTGAAACGTTCCAAAGCTCAGTTCTGGGAGTAAATTGCAACCAAGATTTCTACAAAAAAAGACACAAGCAAAAGAATTAGAAAAACAGATATTCTTTCAGAACATTTATCCTTTGGCAATAATTCTAATTTATATATGATGAAACATAACATCACTACTCCCTCCATACACTAAAGAAATCTCACTGTGGGAGATATTATGATTTATACTTTCATGATTATATATGTGGTGCAGTAGATACAAAATACTAAATGCTCATTAAATACTTGTGTTAAGTCATCTTTATTTCTCTAGCTAGGCAGCACTATTGACACTTTGGGCTGGATAATTCTTTGCTGTGGGAGGCTCTCCTGTACACTGTTGGATGTTTAGTAGCATCTCTGGTCTCTGTCCACTAGATGCCAGTAGCATATACAGTTCTGACAAGCAAAACTGTCGCCAGACACTACCAAATGTCACCTGTGTGCAAAATCACCCTGGTTGAGAACCACTGCTCTTGATACTGGGTGATGTTGGATGCTCAGCATGATCCTGCTCTGTGCTGGAACTGTCACCTCGGGATACAATGGAGACTGAGCTACAACTTCCTTAAGGAGCTCTGGAGGCTGAGATGGGGTCTTCTGCTGGACTGGAGAAGGTTCAACCTCTTTAGTGACCTGTGGACTTATGGGAAGTGCCAGAGCCAGAGATTTAACAGTGCCATTGTACAAGTGTGACTGCTGAGCTTCATTTACCCCATGATGAACACATGGTCAAACTACAACCTCCTTAAGTGTCTCCAAGGGCCGGGCGCGGGCCTCCTGAGGACTTGAAGTTTCTAGTTCCTCAGGGGCCTCTGAAGGCTGAGATGGAGCCTCCTGCGGAAGTGGAGGTGGTTCTACCTCTTCAGTGGGCTCTGCATGCTGAGCCTGGGCCTCTGCCTGGGGTGAAAAAGATTCAACGTCCTCAGGGGTCTGTGGATGCTGAGCAGGGGCCTCTTGATGAGGTAAAGATTCAGCCTCCTCAGTGAGCTCTGGATGACGAGTTTGGGCCTCCTGCTGGGATGCAGAAATATCTCATCCTCATCAGAAGACTCCCTGTCGTGTAGCTTTTGGGCCATGTTTTCCTTGCGTGTGGCGCTGAGAGGCCTATACATATCCCTAAGCCAAAGTGGCCGCCTTCTCCCGAAAAAGCCCTCCTAGAACACAGAAAGGGAAATATTAATTCTGCATCTCCCCTGCTTTCTCTGGCCACAGTACTTTATCCTCCTCACATCTACCTGACTCTCACTTTCCCCTGAGCTTCTCTTACGCAGCAGAAATCAAAAAAAAGCCCCTTGGAGGAAAACACACACAGTTAGTGTTGCATGTCACTTTTCATCGCTCTCACAATGTGTTATCTCTGCTTTCATTAGGACTAAATGGGTACCTCAGTCCATAATCACAATGAGCAAAACCACCACAGACCCGGGATCATGAAAATCATTGCATGCATGCTGGCCTTCCAGAAGTTCTCTGTGTCTGTCCAAAATGGACCCCAAGTGTCTCTGGAGAGACATTTGTATGTGGCTTAGCATGGAGTATAGGCAGGATTTTCAGCCCCGTTCACCTTTCTTTGCCCTTGGCCAACTGCCCTCGTGCAGTGAAAACACTGCACAACGGCACTGGGCAGAAACTTGTTACTCCCTTAGACGCGCTTCACACCAGTCCGCTTCGGACTTAGTCGCACATGCAGCATTTGCTGGGGGTGTGGGTGTGGGGAGAAGGTGATTTTATTTTCCTGGCTGCTCTATCCTGTAAGTTGAATCACACCAAGTAAACACCTGAACCCAACGAGCAAAGTCATCTATAGCTCTCTGACTTTCACTCTGCAGGCTGTCACTCAGGTGTCAGTGAATTGTGGAATCCGTTTAAAGGCCACGACCAGCAGGGAAGCACAAAATACTCTTTTCGAATACAAATAGAAGAGAAAAAAATCAGAGTGCACAATAAGTTTGTTTCAGAAACTACTTATGTCCATATAGTATGTGTCTACTCGACTGTGACATAAAACGTAGCTCACAGCCCAAGCACAGTGTGTGATCAGTGGAGAAGTCCTCAGTGGAAAGGGACCATCTTCTTCTCGGTAATCACTAGCAGTATGACCATGGGGCAAGATAGTTTCCCTTTCTCTTTCTCCAGTTCCTTATTACAAAAGGAAGAGACAAACTAGTGTCTAAAGTTTCTCCCGGTTAAAATTCTATGAGGTTTGGATAAAGGGAATAGAGAGTAGGGGCCTGAAAAACAGTAGGATGAGAAGGGAAGTTTTCTTGCCACTTTCCAGGAGGGACTCATATGTTCTACCTTTCGTCAGCTTTGAGTGAGGCCAGCCCCTAAATCCCCAACCATGTGGCCCTCCCTACCCCCGAGCCTCCTAGAAGGCCTCTGGCCTGGCCTGATGCCTGGGAGCCAGGCATCAGCCCAGCAGGAACAGGTACAACCAAAACCTCTCCCCGTCCACCCTCTTTCCTTAAAGGACTAGTGAGAGCAGATGAATGTGTGCCAGTCCTGTTCTAACTCAGCTTGGGCTGGGGAGCTAATTCTGCTGATAAATAAACTAGGGTAAACCATTAGGGTGATTAAGCGTTCTTCCTGCCTTTGGTGAGGAAACTGAAATAGATGAGTTCTAAGTTCTCCTCTAGTTGTAAAATTCTGCTTTCAAAGACCAATATTTACCTTCTGCTTCTTTTTCTATCTTCCTCTTTTGCAATTCTATGAGAAGAAATCTGTTTTGAAAGAAAACAGGATCATGATTATCCATTACAACTATTTCCAAATCCTTATTCATTCCTTTTTACTTTAAATCTGATCTATCCAGTAAGATGATAACTCTTTCAAGGAAAGGAATTCTACCCTGTTTAAGAATCCTTTGACTCTTCCACAGTACCTAACTTAGGGTCTTGCATGCAGCTGGCGATATATTTTATTGACTGTTTTAGATAACGTTCAACAGATAATTCCTAATAAAAACTCTTAGAAGTAGGAAAAGAAAATAAAAGTATCTGGCAAAAACCTAAGCATTGTTTTAAAGTCAGGAACAAGAGTAGGATGCCCAATCATTACTGCTACTATTGAGCATTGTGGAGGAGGTCTTAATCAGTACGATGAGAAAAACGAAGTATTGGAAAGAAGAGACAAACATATCTGCATATGAAACAAGGGACCCAAAAAGACCAAAAGAATCAACTGAAATTTTATTGGAAGTAACATGAGTAAGATGGCTCCATACAAAATCAAGAGATCAACATATTAGCCTCAATAGCTTTCCCATATAACACAACTAACTAACTAAAAAACAGAAGAAACATCCCATTTACTATATCAATAAAAATGCATAAAGTACCTAGGAATAAATTTAGCCACAAATTTGTAAGACCTATGTGATGAAAATATTAAACCTTTTTTGAAGCACATTAAGAAGTACTTACATGGCATGAGATACCATCCTCCTAGAATGTTGTAAAGAGGTCAATTCTCTTCAAATGAAACTAAAAATTCAATGCAATCCATTTTATAACCAAAATAATTTTTAAATAAACCTGGCCAGCTGACATTTGGTAGAGAATATATGTGAGAATAGTTATGAGATGTATGCCAAAGAAGGTCAAAGAGTAGGACCTTGCCCTACCAGATATAAAATATGTTATAGAGCAACTGGAATTAAGCAGTGTGATATCAGTACTGGTACAGGACAAGATAACTGGATCACAGAACAGCATCCAGATGAAGATAGCATAGTAGACCAGGGAAGAAAGAATAAACCATTCAGTGAAAGATTTGAAAAGAATCAGATCTTCATGTAGGGGGAAAAAGTTAGATCCCCTACCTCAACCACACGAACAAACAAATACAACAAATTCTGGACAGATTATAAAAGTACTTGAAGAAAATCTTAGAGGTGATTTTTACGTCACGAGGTGACAAAGGCCTGGCTAACAAAACCCACCCCACATGAGCCATGAGGAGACGACAGGCAGATATGGTGGCAGACTGTCAACACACCTCCTACTCTTCACAGCCCTCGCCCCCTTTTCCCCTGGACTGTTTGTCTTCCTCTTGTTGACTTACAAAACTCTTGGGAGTTCCCTGGTGGTCCACTGGTTAGGGCGTGGCTCTTTCACTGCTGTGGCCCGAGGTTCAATCCCTTGTCAAGGGACTAAGATCCTGCAAGCTGCACAGCATGGCCAAACCCCACCACTTCGAAACAAACAAACAAAAACTCTTTATGGTAAAGAAATACTGGCTTTCATTGAATTTCAGTGTTTCGAATATTTCCAGTGTTTTTGTCTCTAAGGAGACAAGACAAAAGAGTGGAGGAGGGAGCACCAGCTTTGCAGTCGGGTGAAACTGCCTTCTGCTTTCGGTTTGGCCGCTGGGGCCTTACACTGATCTCCTTCATCTATGAGGGAGGGATAGTAATATCATCCTCACAGGACTGTGGGCTTTAAATCAAATAATATATGGAAAACTCTTCATCTTACGCTTGGCATGAATCAGTGCTAAACTGGTGTCACAGACAAGATGGTGGAATATATCAAAGGCTCTGCTTGTGGCATCAGGCTCTGAAGGCTCTTTCCCACCAGAAGATTATAGAAATATTGCTTTTATTTTCTTCTAATACCTTTATGTGGTCTTTTTTCACATTTATGGATATATGTTTATTTAACATGAAACATGGGGATCTGCTATTTACCCCCCAAATAGTTAGGCAGCTATTCTATCACCATTTATTCATTTTCTTCCCCTGATTGCAATATTAAAACATGACATTTCAAAAGTCTTAAGAACACAGGGGTCTATTGCTGGACTCTATCCTACTTCAAATAAATATTCGGTTGCATTATTCCTCACTGTGGAATTGACATAACGCCTCATCTCTCTTCCGTTGAACACCATTATTGTCTACCATAGGAAGAACACTGCATGGTCCCTGTCCTCCAAAAGCTTATCGTATATGTGGGGAGAGGAAATAAAGGTTAGGACTCCTCGCTTTCACTGCCGAGGGTACAGGTCCAATCCCTGCTTGGGGAACTAAGATCACACAGGCCCAAACAAAACAAAACAAAACAAAACAAATGCAAGAAGTTAAAAACAATAAAAAAGGGGACTTTACAGAAATTCTAAACATGCCAAAGGCCATATGCCACCTGAGATGTAGAGGGTACAGTCTGGGCAATGGCCAATGACTAGCAAGCTAGTCCCCAGCCTCCTAGGCTCAGAAATCATACTCTTCCTCACCAAGAGAGAACTCACGTCTTCCTGTTGTGGCAGTCTCACTTTAGCAATATCACAGGATTGATCAAACATCAGAATGCCAAATTATTACTTGACAATGAGAAATACATCTGTTCTACACACGGGGCATCTGTGTCTACACAATCAGAGAATTACCTTCTGTGGGGACAGGCCTCCGTGGCACACTAAAGCACAATCACAGAATCGAAGGCTACTTGGTGAGATCAGAATTAGAAAAGGAATCAGCTGAATCCAGAACTTAATGGGAAGGCCTGAGGTAACTGGATCCATCCATCTCCTCAACAGGCAGCCTGGCTAGTGGGCCTGACTCCTCAGTTATGCTGCCTAAGGTGCCATCTCTACTCTTGGGCAATGTGAGGATGGGCACTGCCCATGTTGGTCTCTCCTCACCTTTTCTATGCTTTCACTAGTGACCAACCCTCCTGCAGATAGACACATTTCTCTTTAGAAGTTAGTACATCATGTCAGGTTTGATTCAAGTGTGATAGGCCAGGAAGCCATTGGTCCTTACACATCTCTGCTCAGCTCCATGATGTGCTAACCTTGGTGGTTCTCTCTTGGGGGGCTGCCTTTCAAAAAACTGCTTACCACTTTTGTGAGTTCTGAGGGGAGGGGGGACTACTTTGCTATGGCCCCTAAGAAATGGTGACAAACCTCACAGGACTAGGATCAGGAGGGCTGGAGTATTCAGGGAAGGCTTTACAGAGAAAGATATCTGAACTTGAGTTGGCTTTTCAGAGATTCATAGGAGTTCCACAGGCAAAGCAAAATAAAGGAATTTTCGATGGACAAAGGCACAGACAAAAGTAGGAATGGCTATGGTGTAACTAGCGTATAGTGAGGAGCTGCTTTGGCTGGAATGGAGGGCTGCCATCACAGGAGAAAAGATAACTAAAGTAATGTGGAGTGGTAGGGTAGAATCAAGACTGTCAGCCTATTAAAATCACTCTTTTAATGTTAGCAACTGCCTGCTGGGAAAAGTAATCAACCACTATGTAACTGAACAAAAGGTAAACAGGCTAGCTCCAGGAATAGGCTACTATAAATATTTGAGGGTAGCCTGCTGCAAGAGTTTACTTGCAGTGTTTTAATGGAACCTATCTACACAATTCCTAATACACCGGAGAAGAAAGCTGCTAAGTAAACCTGAGGAATTGACGAGATCACACTTTTGTCTTTTAGGCATGCCCTTTTAGCCCTCCCAGGGTGACTGATAGCTCCTTGAGTATGGAGATCCTATATCTCTCATCACTTCAGCCAAGAAGGAAAGAAATCAACAGTAGAATGAGAGTGACTGGTGAGTACATCAAATCAGCATACTTTGTTGGGTTGAAGAAAATTTACTATCATGTCAACTCTGGCCTTCTTATAAACTTCACGTGTCAAAATAGTCCAATAGCTTGTTATCAGGGATCCAATTCCATAGGGATCTCCTGGGAGTGAAGTTCCTTTTAAAAATCCTGTGGGGACTTCCCTGGTGGTGCAATGGTTAAGGATCCGCCTGCCAGCACAGGGCACACAGGTTCGATCCCTGGTCTGGGGAGGTCCCACATGCTGCGGAGCAACTAAGTCAGTGTGCCACAACTCCTGAGCCCGTGCATCTACAGCCCGTACTCCACAACGAGAGACGCCACCTCAGTAAGAAGCCCACGCACCGCAATGAAGACCCAACGCAGCCAAAAAAAAAAAAAAAAAAAACACACAAAAAAACATCCTGGGAATATACTTTTCATTAAAAGAACAAAGTGTATGTCAGTCCTCATGGCTAAAGGGAAGAATCAAGTAGTAGCAGGAGGAAAGGTGGATTTGATTCTCAGTTTCTGGGTTCTGAATCTGAATTAATTATTGTCCTTACCTCAATGAGACAGAGAATTCTAACACAAATCGTCACTACTACAGGTACAGATACTGCCAAGATGAGTTTGTTGTTATAGTCATAACCTGGAACTTCTTTTGTGAGCTAAAAAAATATATAACAATTTTTAAAAACAAGGAGATAGAAGGGATGAAAACTTACGATTCTTAATCCTATTCTAAACGATAGCTAACTCTTCTTAAACTACTATGAAACCCAATCCTTCCAGGCGAGTAGCTTCTATAAGAACAAGCCAAATTGAATGTTATTAGTCTTATCATTAGCATTTTCTTCTACAATTTATCTACAATTTATTTATCTTGTGTTATGTCCTTTTCGCGTCTACCCTAGGAATAGTGACACACTCTCTCAATGAGCAAAGTTGGAGATCACTGTCTTAGCCCGTTTCATGGCTGAAGATAAGATACTGACTAGGAGCCCGTGGTATTCCCGCTTGGGCACGTTAATGGCATGTCCTAAACTGAGTAAAAGTCCAAGTCCCATGTGTCAGGGGTTATCCTCACCTCACTTGACTCCTGCTCTTTCTGCTCACTCTGGGCTTCTGTGCTCTCACTGATATAGTTGTCAGCTTTCCACTGGTCCATATCCCATTCCGCTTTGGACACATTTACTTCTTGCTGCTTGCTGAGGAGCTTCATCAGGAGGCCTGTTCTAGAGATGGGGTTGGCACAGGCCAGCTGCACGTGGGTGTCCGAGCAGTCTATTTTCAAAGTCTGGATAACATGAGAAATGAGCCTTTGCACGTCAGTGTTGGGGATGAGGGACCAGAGCTGCTGGTTTAGCTGAGTTTCAACTTGATCACCCGGGGATGCGAGCCCTGGGAAAGTGAAGCCTGTGGGCTTAGAGGATAATTCAGTGACCATGTTGTGGTGCTCCCATTGTGTTTTGTTGCTGTGTTGAACAGCTGGCATACTGTTGTCTGCAGCAACAGTAGAATGTGCAGTGGAGACGTTCCTATGGCTAGTGTTTCCAGGGCCGGTTCCTCCTGGCAGAGTAGCGTTTCCTGTAGAAATAATTGCTTCAGAAACATTTTGTGCAGTATTGTTTTCTGAAGTAGTGTTTTCTGCAGAAGGGTCTGAAAGAGAAAATAATTCTGGAAAAGGATTTTCCTGAGAAGTCACTTCTCCTGAAGACGAAACAGCCTCTCGTGGAGGGGAATTTATGAGACTCCTCACGACAGAGAACGGAGGGCTTGCAAGCATCATTCTATCAAGTGAACTTTTCTTTCTGAACTTTCGACTCCCTTTTTTTTTTTTTTTTTTTTTTTTTTTTTGCGGTACACAGGCCTCTCACCGTTGTGGCCTCTCCCGTCGCGGAGCACAGGCTCCAGACGCGCAGGCTCAGCGGCCATGGCTCATGGGCCCAGCCGCTCCACGGCATGTGGGATCTTCCCGGACCAGGACACGAACCCGTGTCTCCTGCATCGGCAGGCAGACTCCCAACCACTGTGCCACCAGGGAAGCCCCTCGACTCCTTTTAACTTTGGGTTTTCTGTGGACCCGATGAGACCTAATTTTATGGAAGATGTATTTGTTTTCCAGAATGTGAGATTAATTCGAAGTCCTTAATATTTCTAACTCTTGCCTTTGCATCTTCGAAAACATGAATAGCGTTGGATAAGTCTTTTGATTTGCTTTTAACCTCAGATGGGGATTTTGGCGGGATGGAGGCACAAGGCCTGCCCTTGAAGTACGGTTTCAGGGAAGAGGAGCCTGCGGCCTTGTGTTCCTTTAGGAATGAAGACTCTGCATTGGAGGACTTTCCCACCAGCTTCCTGGGCCTCTGCACCACGAGAAGCTGTTTCAGCTTTCTTGGGGATAGCCTCCTGAGCTTTCATTCTTTGGCAGTGCTCGCCACAGATGGCTGGGCATTCTGTTCCCTCCTGACGCTCTCATCTCCCACTGCTTTGAGGTGCATTTTCTGTATGCCCCTTGAGGACCTTGTTCACTCTCAGCAGCTTTTCCTCTGTACTCTCAATCTTTGCTAGGCTGTCTTTCTGTGGTTGGGCAGTTTCTAATTTCTTTTGAAAGATGTAGCGTGTAAACATGGCACTTAAAAGGTTGGAACGCGTACGCGTGGCAGGTTTTTCTTCCTTTTTAACCTCATCAATTTTTTCTTGAGTTTCTGCATCTAACAAATTTTCCACAAAATGGAGTTCCCTCAATTTGTTTTTATTAGTTGAATTGTTGGGTACAGGTTTAACAGAAAGGCTCCTTGTATTGTTTTTCAAAAGGCCCAGCGGCATATGTCCATCTTGTTTATTTGAAAAAAGAAGTTGAATGAATGGTAATAATGTTGATTCCACATCTCCTAGATTTCCCTCTGAGATATAAGGCAGTATGTAATTTAGTGTACTGATAATATCACTTTTAGTATGAAAGTCCAGCTGCTCATTCATGAAGCCTGACAAGCTGACAGCACTGTTATGTGAGGACATCCTCTCTGACTCAATAGTCAGCTCGGTGCTGTTGTTCTTCTGCTGGGCTTGTAACAACTTCATCAACGATCCTCCTGCATTCTCTATAGATGTTTCTTCATCTGTCAAAAGAGAAGGGACTGTTTTTCATCACTGAAGACTGATGGGACAGCCTTTTGTCAGTCCACAGCCAAAGAAATGAGGAATCAGTCAAAGTTTGAGTGCTACTTAGGAGAAAAAGAAACCCACACTTAAGCCTATGACTGGCAACAACAAAATGTGAAAAAGGTCTCTCTTGAAAAAGGGGCTATCTACTCAGAAAATTCTGTAGCGTGAAACATAGGAACTATATTCAGGATTACTCCACTGGTTCCCAGGGGCCAGTACTCAAGAAAAGCCAAGGCTGGAAGACAAATATTCCCCTAATCAGCTGGACTCTCTGCAGACCTACTGTGACTCCTCACATTCATATACCCCATCCTGTCCTGCCTCAGAGGCACAGGAGTGTGAGGCTTCCTCTCTCCACCTCTTCAGTGTGCTTGTGTTCTTGCTGCTATCACAGATCTCCACGACAACCACCGCCGCTAACAGGTCGTCATCTGGACATGTCCTTCTCCAACTACCCACTGAGTCCTTTGTTTAGTCCCTGCTTCTATATATCCCAGTCCCCATAACAGAAGGCTCTATACAGAAAAAAAACACTATGTCCGACCTGGCTCTTTGCTAAAATTTGGGCAGGGATCTCGGGTATAAGTTAAGAGATTTGCCAGATTGTATGCCCATGTGGAATGTTCAACAAATCAATGGAATAATACTTGAGGCCCTAAAATGTAGACGGGAAAAAGCAACTTCTGTCGGATGGCTACTTTGCTTTCAATTCATTTTACTTCTAATATTTCCAGCTCTACTTGGGGAACCATCCAAATCTTCTGACTGTGTGAAGGTAATGTGTACCATTGTGTAGCTGGGCTTGTCTTCCAAAAGGATTGAAAGTATTTTTGGTGAGGGTCAAAGGAGGAGGGAAGGGTCATGAGAAAGGAGGAGCAGAGGCTAGCTGAGAGCCCCAAACTGGGGACAGGAGATCGGGGCACTAGGTTCATAGCACTTAACACCTCTGATCTTGTTTTTCCTCACCGGTAAAAGGAGAGTAAAAATGCCTTTTCTGCCCACTTCTGGGGGAGAAGGGAGTAATATAATTAGTAAAAAAAAATGTTTGGGGGAGTTCCCAGGTGGTCTAGTGGTTAGGACCCGGCACTTTCCCTGCTGTGGCCCGGGTTCAATCCCTCGTGGGAGAACTACGATCCCACCAGCTTTGTGGCCAAAGGGAAAAAAAAAAAAAAACTGTGTTGAAAAATCAGCCATTTTGTCTTTATATAAGTGGCAAAGTGTTATTATTTATGATGTGCTCTAGATCACTGAAAGAGACCTGTATTCAAGCTACCTGGGCATGAAAGCACATTTTGGAAGTCATCAAGTTAGTGCCCATAAATCTAATATATAGAAAAATAGTTGAAAGCCCCTGAGTGTTTTGTGGATAGAAAAACTTGCGATTCAGAGCAAGTTCAGAGCTGGACAGTCAAAGAAATAACTAGCTCTCCCATGCATTAGAAGGGCTTGGTAGCAGCTTCTGCTTATGGAACCAGAAACTCTCAGGCTCCAGATAGGACCTAAAACAGCATCACTTGTACTCTTCATAAAATTGCAGAAACAAACAAAATAAACAAAACTATATTTACACCTGTCTTATAAGACAAAGGGTACTTGAGACCTAATGTATATAAAATCAGTTTACAAACTGTGATGTACTATGTGAATAAGTTCTCATTTGCACAGAGGGCAGCATAGGATATGTGGCCATTAATGTGAATTCCCTTCCCCCTTCCATTCCTTTCTCTGGTTCCTTTACATATGCAGATCAGTTACATTATGAAGCTAATAATGTAACTGAGCTATTCTTAGCTTAATAATGTAACCAAGAATCTGATTTTTAGCAAGGGGGTAATTCTTAGAAATTTAGGGAGCTGGAACTCTGAATGAATGTATTAAAATAATGTAATTACATCATTAGTTTTAAAATGTATCATCCTTGATTAAAAATAAAAAATTAAGTTAAAAATTAAAAATGTATTATCCCGCAATTGAGACTCACCACAACGTGTGATGTCCCTCAGGCGTTCACTGTCACAACGCAGCTTGACTGTCTCACAGACAACCTCAATAGTATTTTTAAATTGGCAGAGGCAGCAGGCCCTCCGGCTGGGTAAGATCCTATAAATGGAAACACAGGTCATTAAATTCGTGGTAAAAGAGTTACCTGAGTAGGTAGAAGAGGTAGGCCAAGGCCACCACAGACCAGTGCAAAAAGGAGTTCTTGGGGCATATGGACTATAGAACTGGATAGGGGCCGGTTGGCCAATTGCTGCCCTTGACTGTTGGAAATAAATATCGAGGAGGAGAGAGGTGCCCAACAGAAGGATTAGGATGGCAGTAGGTATGATATGCCTAGAAAAAAAGGGAATAGGGATTAGAATTGGGTGACATTGAACTGCAGTTTAATTCAGAAGTATCTCCTTCCGACCCGAAAGCCTCACTTTGGGTTGAGAGTACACCCGAAGAAGGCAGACTTCTAAGAAGAGTATGAATAAGACCGCACATTCTGGAGTCACTTTCTCAGTTCCTATTTGTGAGGAGTAATATATTAGAAATTATTCTAGTAATAAAAAAGCATCATGTGGCTAAACAATAACAGAGATCGCATTGACCAAATCTGGACAAAAGGAACATTCCAAAGAATAACATTATCATTATAATAAGGTATAACACAGTTAATTGAAAAAAAAGCACATGAGTTCATAATGATACTCCAAATGAAAAGTGGGGGAGCTCTTCTTTATAGAATAATGTCAGCTAATAAATGCAAAAGGAAGGATAGAATTAGGAAAGTGTTATTTTGCAACGATCAATGTAATAACCGATTCAGACAAGGATTATCATTGATGCACAGTTGGGTGAAGAGTTGTTTGAAAGTAGGATCTTCACTGATCCCAAGGATCACCCCACATATTATTTATCAATTACCAAGGGGAAAAATAACTTTACAATGGAGAGATATGGAATAGACCACCTTAATCAAGTGATCAAACTTAGCACTGGGCCACCTCAAGGGATGAAGTATGAAGAATACATCACCTATATAGTATTCTTCCCCAAAATGTTTACTTTGAATCTAATGAGGAAACAGACAAATACAGATTGTGGGGCAATTTACAAGACAACTGGCTTAGACTCTTCAAAAAAGCCAATGTCATAAAAGACCAAAAAAAGATAGTAGGGAAAAATTCTAGGTTAACCGAAACACAGACATGACATGCAATGCCTCATCTTTAATTGGATCCTGTATCAAAACAAAACAGACTTAAAGAATGTTATTGGCTTCTGGCCAAGATGAAGTACAAGGGCCAACTTAACCTCCCAGCTGAAACAAGGAAAAAATCAGATGGAACCTATGAAACAACAGTCTTCAAGAAACGGAACCTCAGGCAATACATTTCAGTGATTCCCGAGGAGATGGGAAATACATGAAGTGATCCCTATAATTGCCCTTACTTCTCTGAGAGAGTATCCACGTCATGGTACAGGGAAGAGAAGTCCAGACAGAGACTAGTGGGCTCCCTGACAGACGAAATGGAGAGAAGAGTCTGGGAAAACCAAGGTAACTAGAGTTCACAAAGCAGAGTATCAGAGAGAAAAGAAGTGCACAGACAAAGAACTCTGGAGATATGCAGAGGGAGCTCTTGAGAATTCAACAAAGTATGGGTCAGTACATTTGTGTGAGGAATAACTTGATGCCAGGAAAAGAACCACATGAAAGGATTAATAAGAAGAACAACTGGATATCACACAGGGTTGTAGGAATAGTACCTGTTCCTACAAGTCAGACTGGAAAACCTCATGATACGCAGAAAGGACTTGTCTCAGTAGTTGCAAATGATGAGCTCCAGACTAAAGGCTACTTGGACTCCTACCCAACGAACCTTAAAAGCTAGACCTAAAAGAATAAAAGTGTTTTGAGTAACCTAATTTCACCCAAAACAAAGCCCAGGCATTTTACAGGAATAAAAATATACATAACACACAATAAACTAAAACTCACAATATCTGGGATCATATGAAAAATTGCATGCAAGCATGCAAAGAAGTAGGAAAATATGACCCATACTGAGGAGAAAAGGCAATCAATCAACAATAACCCATAATCGATACAGATGTTAGAATGGGCAGGAAAGAACTTTTAAAAAGTTATTATACATGAAGAAAAGTTATTATAACTGTATTTCATATGTTAAAACACCCAGACTAAACCCTGAAAATGTTAAGTACAGGCATGCAAAATGTAAAACAGACCTAAATTGAGCTTCTAGAGATTAAAAACAATGTCTAAATGAAAAAGATATTGCAGGAGGTTAAAGGCTAATTAGACACGGCAGAAGGTCAGTGAACATTAAGGCATAGCAACAGAAACTATCCAAAATGAAACAAAAGGAGTAACAAAACAACAACAAAATGAATAGAGCCTCAGTGACTTGTGCAACAACTTCAAGTGGCCTAATACATGTGTACTTAGAGTCCATGAAGGAGAGGAGAAATATAAAAATTTGAAGAAATCATAGCCAAAATTTTTCCAACTTGGTAAACACTATAAACCCACAAAGTCAAGAAGATCAATGAACTTTAAGCAGAAGAAACATGGACAGAACTACACCAAGGCACAGAAAATAATCGAATTGCTCTAAACCAGCAATAAAGAGAAGAATTTAAAAGGAGCCAGAGGAAAAAATTATACACTACGTACAGAGGTACAAAGATAACAATGACAGCAGAATTCTTGCTTGAAAAATCATAAACGAGAACTCAGTGGAATAACATCTTTAAAGTAGTGAATTGAATTCTATCAAGCTAGAATTTTATACCCACATCTGTCAAAACAAAAGCAAAATAAAGACTATCTCAGACATACAGAAGCTGAAAGAATTCATTGCTAGTAGACTTTCACAATAAGAAATGTTAAAAGAAGTATTTTTAAGCAGAAGGAAAATGACACCAGATTGGAATATGGATCTACATAAAAGATTAAGAATACTGGATACATACAACAATGAAAACCCAATTCAACCAAAAATAAATAAACAAATTAAGAAAAGAAGGGAAAAATCATATAATCACTGCAATGGATGCAGGAAAAGAATGAAAACATCTAACATACATTCCTGATTAAAGAAAAAAAAAACAGCCCTCAGTAGACTAGGAATGGAAGGAGACTTCCTCAACTTGATAAATGACTTCTACAAAAAACCTAACATCATACTTAATGGTGAAGGACAAAGTACTTTCTCACCAGGATCAGGAACAAGGCAAGGATATCTGCTCTCATTGCTTCTATTTGACCTTGCACTGAAGGTTCTAGCCAGTGCAATAGGGCAACAAAAAGAAAAGAGATATTCAGAATGCAAAGGAAGAAGTAAAACTATCTTTATTTGCAGATAACATGATTATGTAGAAAACCTGATAGAAGCTACGAAAATGCTACTGGAACTAATAAATGAGTTTATCAAGTTTGCAGGGTACAAGATCCACATACAAAAAGATGAATTTGTCTCAACAAACAATCAGAGATCAAAGTTTTAAAATGCTACTTATAAAAGAATCAAACATATAAAATACTTAGAATAAGTCTGACAAAAGACTTGCACCCTGAAAACTGTAAAATATTGCCGGGGGAAATTAAGAAAGACCTAAATAAATGGAGAGATATAAAGTATCCATGGATCAGAAGATTCAATATTGTTGAGACATCAATTCTCCCCAAATCGATTTATACATCAAAACCCCAGTAGGCTTTTCTATAGACATTGACAAGCTAATTCTAAAATTCATATGGAAATAAAATTTAGAATCACTAAAACAACTTTGAGAAAGAACAAAGTTGAAGAACTAACAGTAACTGATTTCAAGGATTATGAAGCTACACCTTCAAGACATTGTGATAGTAGTGTAAAGAGAGACAAAAAGACCAAAGGAACAGAATACAAAGTTCTGAAGTAGAGAGAGGGGGAGAACTGACTGTCAGGTTCAAAGGCATTTCAGTGGAGAAATGATAGTCTTTTCAACAAATGATGCTGGAACAACTGAATATCCAGGTGCAAAAAGGAAAAAAAAAGGAACTTCCATCTAAACCATATACAGAAATGAACTCAAATTGGTTCAAAGATCTAAATGTAAAACATAAAACTATAAAACATCTAGAACAAAACAGGTGAAAAATTTTATGACCTTGAGTTCGGCAAGATTTCTTAGATACAACACCAAAAGCATAATGCATAAAAGAAAAAAACAGATAAATTAGACACCATCGAAATTCAGAATTTCTGCCCTGCAAAAGACACTCCTGAGAGAACGAAAAGATGAGTCACAGAATGGGAGAAAATACCTAGCAACTTACCTATTGGATAAAGGACTAATTTCCAGAATATATAAAGAACTCTCAGAACTCCAGAAAAATATAAATAAAAGATTCAAAGATATACAGATGGAAAATAAGCATATGAAAAGATGTTTGACATGATTAATCATTAGGGATGCTACAGTGAGATACAACTACACACCTATTAAACTATCTAAAATTAAAAATACTGAGCATAGCAAATGTTGGCCACAACGTGAAGAAAATGCAGCTCGCATACACTGCTGGTAGAGATGTAAAATGATCAAACCACTATGGAAAATAGGTATTTTTAAAAAACTTAAACATACACTTACCAATGATGCAGCCATTCTACAGGCAGGCATTTACCCAGGAGAAATGGAAGTAAACATCCATACAAGACTTGTACACAAATAGTCATAGCAACTTTATCTGTAATAGACAAAGACTCAAACAACTCAAATGTCCATCAATGGTCAATACATAAATGGTGGTACATCCATATAAAGGAATGCTATTCAGCAATAAACAGAAATGAATTACTGATATATACAACAATATGGATGAAGATTAAAATAATTATGCTGAGTTAGAAGCCAGTTAGAAAAAAGTATACACTGTATGATTCCATTTATATAAAATTCTAGAAAATGCAAACAGAAAGCAGATCAATGGTTGCATGGCGATTGGGAAGTGCAAGGAACGATGGGAAGGATTACAAAGAGACATTAAGAAACTTTCTGAGGTGATGGACATTTTGATTTTCGTGATGTCTTCATGGTGTGTATGTATGTGAGTGTGTGAACACAGATTACTGCATGTCAATTGTACCTCAAAAAGCTGTTAAAAGAAATGATATTATATAAGAGAGACAATGGGGGAAATTTGAATAGCAACACTTTATTAGGTAATATTATTGTGTAAGAATTTAATGTCTTCAATATTGTGTATTAACAGTATTGTCGTTAAACAGGGAAATAATTTTTAATATCCAGAGAGGAGGGCATGTAGCTGACAAGAGAGGGATCGCAATTGTGGCTGATGCTGTGGGACGCTGAGGAAGATGAGGCTAGAGCAGTGACCAATGCGTGACGGCACGGTGAAGACAGTCATTTGTCAGGTGACCTGACAAAGACGGTTGGAACAGACTGCTAAATGCAGGGCCGTTTCCGCATACTAATCTCACGCAATCCCCTCAACTAGCCTTGTGGTAACAGAATGTTTCTATTAGCTTGCCATATGGGAGGGGGGATGGCACAGTTTAAGGTGCAGTACGTTGTGTAATAAACTGTCACAATAGGGTCCTACAGAAATAGTTTTTTAAACTGCAAAAAAATAAAACTTGACCCTTCCCTCACAACGTATATGAAAATTAACTCAAAATGAATCATAGACCTAAATGGAGCTATACAACGTCTGGAAGAATACGTAGGAGAAAATCTTTGTGATTTGGGGTTAGACAGTGGGGTCTCAGAGAAAGATTTCTTAGATTAAGACACAAAAAAGCAAAAACCATCTAAGAAAAATTGCTAAGGGACTTCCGTGGTGGTTAAGACTCCAAGTTCCCAATGCTGGGGGCCCGGGTTCGATCCCTGGTCAGGGAACTAGGTCCCACATGCATGCCTCAACTATGAGTTCGCATGCCAGATCTAAGAAGCCCATGAGCCGCAACTAAGGGGCCCATCTGCCGCAACTAAGACCCAGCACAACCAAATAAATAAATTAAATAAATATGAAAAATTAAGAAAAATTGCTAAATTAGAGTTCATCAAAAATTTAACACTTCTAGTTTTCAGAGACACTTTAATATAATGAAGATAAGTCACAATCTGGGAGAAGATATTTACGAAACACATATCTGAGAGCAAGGACTATTTCCATTGCTTTTTATATAAAGCACTGTTAAATCTCAATGCAAATATCCAATTAAAAAATGGATTTGAACAGACACTTCATTTAAAAGGATATTTGCACATGAATAGACACTCAACATCATCAGCTATTACAGAAATGCAAAATGTGGCAAAAACCACGAGATTCAACTACACACCTACTAGAAAGGCTAAATTTTTTTAAAAACAAATATAAGGATCAGGTGAAGAGGTAGAGCATCTGCAACTCTCATAGACTGCTTGTGGGAAAGCAACATGGCACAGGCACTTTAGAAAACAGTTCAGCAGTTTCTTAAAAAGTTCAATAGGCACTTAGCATATGATGAAGCAATCCCACCCTGAGGTATTTTACCCCAAAGAAATGAAAACATATGCTCACACAAGACATATGTTCACACACACATGTGAGTGTTTTCAGAGGCTTTGTTCATAATAGCCAAAAAACAAGAAGAAACTCAAATGTGCATCAAACGATGACTGCGTATCCACACAACTAGAATACTGCTCAGCGCTCAAAAGGAATGAGCTACTGACAGGTGCAACAAAACAGATGAATCTCCAAAGAGACTGGCTAAGTGAAAGAAGCCAAAAACAAAAAGCTACATACCACATGATTTCATTTATCAAATATTCTGGAAAAGGCAACATTATACGGACAAAAATCAGATTGGTGGTTGCCAGGGGCTGGTAGTGACAGGAGGATGGATTGACTACAGAGGGACATGGGGGGTCTCTTGGGAGTGCAGAAGTTTTCTTGACCTCAAATGTGGTGGTGGCTACAGAACTATACGTTTGTCAAAACACATCACACTGTATATTTAAAAAGAGTGAAGTTTGTTAAATGAAAATTATACATAAATAAACCTGACTTAAGAAGATAATCAAACAAACCTAAAAATACAATTGAGTGAAAATCAATGTAAGAAAAATCAACTTACAGTGTTTCCAATTCAAGGGTCATCATGAGGATGCTTTCAATTGCTGTAAGTGACACTTGTGCTGTTCCCATGTCTCTGAAGGAGAAGCCCAAACATGCATGATATAAAACCCAAAGACAAAATTTCTAAACTGAAAAAGATACGTAACATGGGATTACTTCCACTTTGGCTTCTTACTTGCCATAGATGATAATTCCAAAGAGCTCTTTTGGAAGAAATTTAAATTTGCATCATCAAATTAATGACCTTGGTGCTGAACAGTACAATCATTTTCTATTAGCCTCACTTCTCATTTTCAATTGCATCTACCTCTTTTGATCACTCTTTTTTAAAAAAATAATGTACCCCTTATTCCTTTTTGCTTTCTTGGATAAATACTATTCCTATATGCATCTTCATGTTCCATACCTATATGTGTTCTTCAACACTGTTCTCATCCTCTGCTGGCTCTCTTACCCATATATATTCTTTCTTAATCCTTTTCTTTGCCAATAACTCTTATTTTCAATAACCCAGTTAAAATCTAAATTATGACTGTTTAGCCAAAGTACTCAATTTTTGACGAAAGTCAAAAGGAGCAGAAATTATCTCATGAGCCATGAAACTGTTACAATACTTACAAATAGTTTAATGCTGGCACTTTAAAAAGACAAGAATCTTCCACTGTTGGCAAAGGATTACGATTGAGAATTCTGAAAAATGGAATGGAATTAAAATTATCTGCATTTTCAATTACTTCCATGAAAGTTTATAGTCATTTTTTTTGCGTATGGAACTTGAAGGTTAAAAAAAATCATTTTCTGTCTTTACCTATAAATCTCCCTTAGAATCTGTAAAACACTCTTTCACTGGGAACTACCCAGGTCTCTAGATGATAAAGTGGAGAAGAGAAACAAACAAACAAACAATAAAATAGAAAAAAAGTGGCTAGCAAAGAAAAAATATGCCAAAGTACTTTTCACGTTAAAAACCCTCGAAGTGACTATGCTGGTAGGAAGCCCTTGCTCTGTAAAAAAGTACTATTTCTAGTGTCCTCCATAATTCAAGGTGTTTTTCTTTCATCTCTACAAAGTTTGAAAAATTTCATGATTTAAACTACCCAGCTAAAGACAAAAATAAGGCTAATTCCTTGGTTCTGGAGCCAAAGAAGAGAGAAATCCAAGAGGAACTGGTGAAAGCCATACTCCCATCACATAGTCCCGTGTGTATTCTGGTGCCATAGCCTTTGTTACTGTGTATGTAATCAACTGTTTACTTGTCACTCTCCTAGACTGTCAGCAACTTGAGAGCAGGGACCACACTTTATTGTCATTATTATTCCTCTGCCTGACATAGTGCCTAATAGTTACTAGGCACTTAATAAATGTTTGCTGAATAAATAAATAACATTTTGTTTATATATCAATAAAATAAACAAATTAATTTTGAGGAACAAAATTTTACTCCAAAATGTTGGAATAGATTTTCTTCATAGTTCTTTCTTTCTTTCTTTCTTTTCCCCTTAGTTCTTTAAAACAAATAAGGGGGAAAAAAAAACAAAAAGAAACAGGAAGAAAGAAGAGAATATCTGACTTTAGGTTAACTCTACTCAAGAATTATTAGTGTACTTTTGCAGAATATTATAAAGATAATTATCAAAACTAATATCTTTTGGGTTGCCATGCATATGTGATCAGCATTTAACATTTCATCCTCACAGTAACCTTATGTGATATATATATTACACAATTGTACAAATGAGGAAACTGAGGCACAGAGAAGTTACATAACTTGTCTTAACTCATCAAGCTCGTAAGAAGCAGAGCTGGAGTTGGTACTCAGTTCTGACTCTAAAGCCTGTGTTTAACCTGAATGAAAAAAAAGGGTTTTTTTTTTTTTGAAACATCTGTTACTTTAACCTTAATTTTGACAGCACTAAATACAGAAATACCTTTTCAAACTTCATCTACCCATCTGGGAAAGCCTCTATGAGAACTATATTTTCTCTTTTTATTTATTTATTTATTTCTCTTTTTATTTATTTTTTCCTTAATCATCTCTCGTGATAAATATTTAATTAGCCTATGGCCATTGAGACTTTATAGATTTTTTTTTAATTGCAGGAAAATCAGTAAAAATGATGGAGGAAGGACATCTGAAAATTCATCCCCGCATGGAAGCAACAATAACAGCAACAACAAAACTGGCAAAAATGGTCAGAATCAACGTCTTCTGAACTCTGGGAATTTAACCAACACGCTGGCAGCAAATGGGGGAGCAATTTATTCAAGGAAAACAAATTAATTTCTGTAAGAACAACGAGATCTGTGTTGCTTTAACTTGCCCTTGACCCTTGGTCTCCATGCCAGTGGTAGCCTTGAAAAACAGCCCACATCCCTGGTACCAGAACGAGCAGCATGGACTGGGAGGTCCTTCAAAGCCTCATCCCCAAAGAACTGTCATTGTTGTACATGTCTGGTGGTCCCCTGGAAGACCTCACTTGAAAGGCTTGCCTTTGACCTGACTGAGGGCTGTCTAGTGAGAAAAGCCTCTGCTCAGGTGGCATTTCTGGAAAACATTTTCAAGCAAATATTTTAACATGGCGGTGGCATGAGGCAATGGATAACAGTTTGGGGCAAAAAACAACCCAACCGCAAAGCTTTAAAAGAAAAGCTGAGGAATGAGATGTCCACAGACACTTTGCAATATTCCAATGTATTCCTGGGAAACTGGAAGGCCACAAGACATATTCCTGGGCATCTAGGAGAATAACTGTTAGCATTAATAAATGACTTCAGCAAGGTTGTAGGATATAAGATCAATATTATTTCTACACACCAGCAATGAGTAATCAAAAAATGGAATTTAGAAAACAATTCCATGTGGAACAGCATCAAAACAAATATAATACTTAGGGGAAAATTTTACCAAGTAAGTGCAAGATTCACACTGAAAAGTACAAAACTGTTGAAAGAAATTGAAGAAGATCTAAATAAATATAAAGACATGCTGGATTCATGGACTGGAAGATAATCTTATTAAAATTTCACTACTTCCCAAATCGACCTATGGTTCCATTGCAATTCCTATCAAAATCCCAGCTGACTTCTTTCCAGAAATTGCCAAGCTCTTTCTAAAATTCCTATGGCAATTCAAGGAAACAGAATAACCAAAACAATGTCGGTAAAGAACAAAGTGGGAGGACTCACACATCCTGGTTTCAAAACTCAGTTCAAAGCTACTGCAATCACAGTGTGGTACTGGAATAAGAACAGACATGTAAATCAATGGAACAGAATTGACAATATAGAAATAAACCCTCATATTTATGGTCTATTGATTTTCAACAAGGGTGCCAAAACAATTCAATGTGGAAAGAACAGTCTTTTCAAGTGATGCTGGGACAACTGTACATCCACACACAAAATAATGAAGCTTCACACCGTATATGAAAATTAACTCCAAATGGATCAAATATCCAAATGTCAGAGCTAAGGCTATAAAACTCTTAGAAGAAAACACAGGAGTAAATCTTTATGACCTTGCTTTAGACAACAGTTTCTTAGATATGATACCAGAAGCACAAACAACCAAAGGAAAAATAGATGAATTGGATTTTATAAAAACTAAAAAGTTTGTGCTTCAAAGGACACTATCAAGAAAGTGAATAAACATATAGAATGGGAGAAAATACTACAGGTGGGAAGAATAAGATGCAGTGGGGAGAAGAAAAGTATAGTAGTTGCTAGGTGTGACAATCTCAAAATTTTGAACTATTACAAATAAAACAGCCACCCTGAACCACCCCAAAGGGCAGACCCAAGTTATTTTTGCTTTTAGTGTTTATGCCTTTCTAAATCTGAGAAGTTGCCAGGATTCTAGTACATAGCAAAAAGTGAGGACAACACCCTCAAGTGTGTAAGCTTTTGTGTGTACATAGCTATGTAAAGGAAACCAATGCTAGCTGACTGGGGGAGCATTAGGGCGGCTCTGTGACCGCAGCTCAATTTGCCTTCATAGTGTGGCCACACCTCCCGCACTGATATTCTCAACAATGGGGTAAATAATTCAATAGGGATAAGGCTTTGATTTTCCTCTTATTCTCTCTTCGTGCTTATGTTCTTGGTACAATATTGATGTACCACGGACAAGCCAGCATGTGAATGTGCTCTGTCTGGTTAAGTTATATAGCCTTTCTACATTGTAGAGTCCTTCAGTTTCTAAAATCATGGAGCTTGTATTGTTAGATCCAATGAAGTGACTAAAAGAATTTTTAAAAATAAGCCATCAGTCTGGACGTGCATAGGTGAATGAAGGAGAAACACTTTACAGTCAGAGAAAAAAAGCATACTTAACATTTAGGATTATCAACCACTGCCGGTTTTCCATAGTATATTTCATTCCTGATTTTATCTGAAAGAGATATGATTACTACCACCATTGAAAAAGTGGTACTTTATTAATAAGCTCTTGGCTCATCTTTGAGGTAGATTTCGGATTTAAAATAGACTACCACACTGCTAACTACTTCACCTGATATTTCTCAATAACATAGAGGCTTCATTCAAGAAACCTACTGACTTATAATTACCTGACACCCGGTGATGAATCAAGGATTTGTGCGGCCTGAACCTCATCTACTTTGGGAAATCCTATCTAATAAAAACATGCAAAGTTATAAATAGAAAAATCGCTAGGACCCCTCTCAAGACCTTGGAAGGGACCTATGCAAGTGAGGAGCCCTGAAGCCTAAGGTTCATTGAATTCATGATAAATCCACCTCAGCTGGGGCCCTTTTCCAAACTTATTTAATGCAAGCAACTTATAAACACCCCAGTAATATGTCATTATAGGTAGTAAAATGATTTAACTCAAGGGTGGCATCTTCCCTTGGTGGCTTGCCTTTGGTAAGAGATGCAATAAAGTTTATATCTCACCATGGCAAATGTATCCTGAAGCAAATTAGCTTTGTCTATTAGAAAGACTTAGTCCAAAACAAAGACTTACTATACTGTGACAATCTTTTGAAAGTAACTGTGAATGAGTTTTCGGAGTACAGTACTAATTTATTTACAACATCAGGTAGTTCTGATTCTTTCACTACCTTTTTCTGTCATTTAAGAGGAGCACAAATTCCAAAGGAACAAGTTGGTGCCTCTTCCATTACAAATCTTTTCTAACCTACCACCCATTTGCTACTTCATCACCCCCCCCCTCCCTCACCTTGTTACCCTGCTGCATAGATGCTAGAATGGCTCTCATGTATGTTTTCCCATCGACATCCATATTTCTCCTTCCAGTATGAAAGCTTCTTGGGGACAAAGTCCCTGCCCTATGCGTCTTTGTATCCCCAGCACTTAGTACAGTGTTCACAGACAGTGGGCATGGCACTCAGTGAATGTTTTGGAATGAATTCATTAATTTTTAAACTGTGATTTATTTATTTATTTCCACAATGTATTTTCCTGTGTTGCCTACATTAACTATAGTGAAACTCTGATTCTTATAAGGAACTCTTGGTGTTCTAGGATGTTTAGGAAAGTGGTGAGTTTAAGACGTTGTACTGACGCTACTAAAACCTCCTGGTGAAGGGACCTCACGAGCCTGCTCTCCGGTGTGCTAACAAAAGAAAAACCGACCCTTGGTGCTCTCTCCCCAAGGTAGGCGTCAGCAAACTAACAAGGGAAAGGAAGGAGGCCGCTAAAGATAGGCATCTGCAGGAATTGTTAATCCAACTCCAGACACAGCCTCAACACCTTCATTAACCCAAAATGTGGGAACTGTGTGAAACTGGATTTCTGAACCATAAGACAGGTAAGAGAGTCTTTTCCAAAGCCAGGTGTAGAAGAGCTCTTTACCTTGAGTCTAAAATCGCCTTCGGGCCATTGAACGTACCCACTATCATTTCCTTGTGCCATGAGAAATCAGAGAAGTTTTGAGCTGAAGGGGTGTAAAACCCACACTTCTTATTGAAGAGTAGTCAGCAAAGAAAACATATTGAATTAGGCCGCAGCAAAGTCTTTTCTTTATATTTTTCACACTACAGCTGAACACAAACAACGTCTTTTTCCATACCTCAAAGGTTCCTATTGGCCACAGATAATTCACTTCAGCAATATATGCTTTTTTGAAAAATAATGTTCTGGGTGGCTGGGGAGAGCCCTGTGGTGGGTGTTCAGGAATTCTTTCTGCTTTACCATTTAAAAGAGCTAATGATGGTTGGGGAAGCACCCACACCCACTGAACCACACCCTGCTAAACTTAGTTCTCTGCAGCTCTGTGTTGCATACATTTTAAGCAGTTAGGAACTTTGCACATGAAAAGGAATCAAAGCGAAATTCAAAAGTGGAAGTTCCTGGACCATTCGCATATTGGAGAGGCATCCATGGAGTGGGATTCCATGACAATGCTAATCTGAGTGTTTCTGTTCGGTGCCTTTAATTGACCATGCCAAAGATCAGTACTATGGAAAGCAGAGCCTTTCATATATATGAGTTAAACAAGTCTCTTGGCCTCTTTGTACCTTAGTTTCCTCATTTGAAAAAAAAAATAAATGGCTCTCAAGACATACTTTCCAGAATTCATACTGGGCTTACTTACACCCAGCTAACCAATAACTGCATGATTGTTATTACACACAGTTGTTTACATGTATTCATCTTCTATTTCACTTACAACTTGTGTAAAAACTGCATTCCATGCCAGGCCTGAAACGTTCCAAAGCTCAGTTCTGGGAGTAAATTGCAACCAAGATTTCTACAAAAAAAGACACAAGCAAAAGAATTAGAAAAACAGATATTCTTTCAGAACATTTATCCTTTGGCAATAATTCTAATTTATATATGATGAAACATAACATCACTACTCCCTCCATACACTAAAGAAATCTCACTGTGGGAGATATTATGATTTATACTTTCATGATTATATATGTGGTGCAGTAGATACAAAATACTAAATGCTCATTAAATACTTGTGTTAAGTCATCTTTATTTCTCTAGCTAGGCAGCACTATTGACACTTTGGGCTGGATAATTCTTTGCTGTGGGAGGCTCTCCTGTACACTGTTGGATGTTTAGTAGCATCTCTGGTCTCTGTCCACTAGATGCCAGTAGCATATACAGTTCTGACAAGCAAAACTGTCGCCAGACACTACCAAATGTCACCTGTGTGCAAAATCACCCTGGTTGAGAACCACTGCTCTTGATACTGGGTGATGTTGGATGCTCAGCATGATCCTGCTCTGTGCTGGAACTGTCACCTCGGGATACAATGGAGACTGAGCTACAACTTCCTTAAGGAGCTCTGGAGGCTGAGATGGGGTCTTCTGCTGGACTGGAGAAGGTTCAACCTCTTTAGTGACCTGTGGACTTATGGGAAGTGCCAGAGCCAGAGATTTAACAGTGCCATTGTACAAGTGTGACTGCTGAGCTTCATTTACCCCATGATGAACACATGGTCAAACTACAACCTCCTTAAGTGTCTCCAAGGGCCGGGCGCGGGCCTCCTGAGGACTTGAAGTTTCTAGTTCCTCAGGGGCCTCTGAAGGCTGAGATGGAGCCTCCTGCGGAAGTGGAGGTGGTTCTACCTCTTCAGTGGGCTCTGCATGCTGAGCCTGGGCCTCTGCCTGGGGTGAAAAAGATTCAACGTCCTCAGGGGTCTGTGGATGCTGAGCAGGGGCCTCTTGATGAGGTAAAGATTCAGCCTCCTCAGTGAGCTCTGGATGACGAGTTTGGGCCTCCTGCTGGGATGCAGAAATATCTCATCCTCATCAGAAGACTCCCTGTCGTGTAGCTTTTGGGCCATGTTTTCCTTGCGTGTGGCGCTGAGAGGCCTATACATATCCCTAAGCCAAAGTGGCCGCCTTCTCCCGAAAAAGCCCTCCTAGAACACAGAAAGGGAAATATTAATTCTGCATCTCCCCTGCTTTCTCTGGCCACAGTACTTTATCCTCCTCACATCTACCTGACTCTCACTTTCCCCTGAGCTTCTCTTACGCAGCAGAAATCAAAAAAAAGCCCCTTGGAGGAAAACACACACAGTTAGTGTTGCATGTCACTTTTCATCGCTCTCACAATGTGTTATCTCTGCTTTCATTAGGACTAAATGGGTACCTCAGTCCATAATCACAATGAGCAAAACCACCACAGACCCGGGACCATGAAAATCATTGCATGCATGCTGGCCTTCCAGAAGTTCTCTGTGTCTGTCCAAAATGGACCCCAAGTGTCTCTGGAGAGACATTTGTATGTGGCTTAGCATGGAGTATAGGCAGGATTTTCAGCCCCGTTCACCTTTCTTTGCCCTTGGCCAACTGCCCTCGTGCAGTGAAAACACTGCACAACGGCACTGGGCAGAAACTTGTTACTCCCTTAGACGCGCTTCACACCAGTCCGCTTCGGACTTAGTCGCACATGCAGCATTTGCTGGGGGTGTGGGTGTGGGGAGAAGGTGATTTTATTTTCCTGGCTGCTCTATCCTGTAAGTTGAATCACACCAAGTAAACACCTGAACCCAACGAGCAAAGTCATCTATAGCTCTCTGACTTTCACTCTGCAGGCTGTCACTCAGGTGTCAGTGAATTGTGGAATCCGTTTAAAGGCCACGACCAGCAGGGAAGCACAAAATACTCTTTTCGAATACAAATAGAAGAGAAAAAAATCAGAGTGCACAATAAGTTTGTTTCAGAAACTACTTATGTCCATATAGTATGTGTCTACTCGACTGTGACATAAAACGTAGCTCACAGCCCAAGCACAGTGTGTGATCAGTGGAGAAGTCCTCAGTGGAAAGGGACCATCTTCTTCTCGGTAATCACTAGCAGTATGACCATGGGGCAAGATAGTTTCCCTTTCTCTTTCTCCAGTTCCTTATTACAAAAGGAAGAGACAAACTAGTGTCTAAAGTTTCTCCCGGTTAAAATTCTATGAGGTTTGGATAAAGGGAATAGAGAGTAGGGGCCTGAAAAACAGTAGGATGAGAAGGGAAGTTTTCTTGCCACTTTCCAGGAGGGACTCATATGTTCTACCTTTCGTCAGCTTTGAGTGAGGCCAGCCCCTAAATCCCCAACCATGTGGCCCTCCCTACCCCCGAGCCTCCTAGAAGGCCTCTGGCCTGGCCTGATGCCTGGGAGCCAGGCATCAGCCCAGCAGGAACAGGTACAACCAAAACCTCTCCCCGTCCACCCTCTTTCCTTAAAGGACTAGTGAGAGCAGATGAATGTGTGCCAGTCCTGTTCTAACTCAGCTTGGGCTGGGGAGCTAATTCTGCTGATAAATAAACTAGGGTAAACCATTAGGGTGATTAAGCGTTCTTCCTGCCTTTGGTGAGGAAACTGAAATAGATGAGTTCTAAGTTCTCCTCTAGTTGTAAAATTCTGCTTTCAAAGACCAATATTTACCTTCTGCTTCTTTTTCTATCTTCCTCTTTTGCAATTCTATGAGAAGAAATCTGTTTTGAAAGAAAACAGGATCATGATTATCCATTACAACTATTTCCAAATCCTTATTCATTCCTTTTTACTTTAAATCTGATCTATCCAGTAAGATGATAACTCTTTCAAGGAAAGGAATTCTACCCTGTTTAAGAATCCTTTGACTCTTCCACAGTACCTAACTTAGGGTCTTGCATGCAGCTGGCGATATATTTTATTGACTGTTTTAGATAACGTTCAACAGATAATTCCTAATAAAAACTCTTAGAAGTAGGAAAAGAAAATAAAAGTATCTGGCAAAAACCTAAGCATTGTTTTAAAGTCAGGAACAAGAGTAGGATGCCCAATCATTACTGCTACTATTGAGCATTGTGGAGGAGGTCTTAATCAGTACGATGAGAAAAACGAAGTATTGGAAAGAAGAGACAAACATATCTGCATATGAAACAAGGGACCCAAAAAGACCAAAAGAATCAACTGAAATTTTATTGGAAGTAACATGAGTAAGATGGCTCCATACAAAATCAAGAGATCAACATATTAGCCTCAATAGCTTTCCCATATAACACAACTAACTAACTAAAAAACAGAAGAAACATCCCATTTACTATATCAATAAAAATGCATAAAGTACCTAGGAATAAATTTAGCCACAAATTTGTAAGACCTATGTGATGAAAATATTAAACCTTTTTTGAAGCACATTAAGAAGTACTTACATGGCATGAGATACCATCCTCCTAGAATGTTGTAAAGAGGTCAATTCTCTTCAAATGAAACTAAAAATTCAATGCAATCCATTTTATAACCAAAATAATTTTTAAATAAACCTGGCCAGCTGACATTTGGTAGAGAATATATGTGAGAATAGTTATGAGATGTATGCCAAAGAAGGTCAAAGAGTAGGACCTTGCCCTACCAGATATAAAATATGTTATAGAGCAACTGGAATTAAGCAGTGTGATATCAGTACTGGTACAGGACAAGATAACTGGATCACAGAACAGCATCCAGATGAAGATAGCATAGTAGACCAGGGAAGAAAGAATAAACCATTCAGTGAAAGATTTGAAAAGAATCAGATCTTCATGTAGGGGGAAAAAGTTAGATCCCCTACCTCAACCACACGAACAAACAAATACAACAAATTCTGGACAGATTATAAAAGTACTTGAAGAAAATCTTAGAGGTGATTTTTACGTCACGAGGTGACAAAGGCCTGGCTAACAAAACCCACCCCACATGAGCCATGAGGAGACGACAGGCAGATATGGTGGCAGACTGTCAACACACCTCCTACTCTTCACAGCCCTCGCCCCCTTTTCCCCTGGACTGTTTGTCTTCTTCTTGTTGACTTACAAAACTCTTGGGAGTTCCCTGGTGGTCCACTGGTTAGGGCGTGGCTCTTTCACTGCTGTGGCCCGAGGTTCAATCCCTTGTCAAGGGACTAAGATCCTGCAAGCTGCACAGCATGGCCAAACCCCACCACTTCGAAACAAACAAACAAAAACTCTTTATGGTAAAGAAATACTGGCTTTCATTGAATTTCAGCGTTTCGAATATTTCCAGTGTTTTTGTCTCTAAGGAGACAAGACAAAAGAGTGGAGGAGGGAGCACCAGCTTTGCAGTCGGGTGAAACTGCCTTCTGCTTTCGGTTTGGCCGCTGGGGCCTTACACTGATCTCCTTCATCTATGAGGGAGGGATAGTAATATCATCCTCACAGGACTGTGGGCTTTAAATCAGACAATATATGGAAAACTCTTCATCTTACGCTCGGCATGAATCAGTGCTAAGCTGGTGTCACAGACAAGATGGTGGAATATATCAAAGGCTCTGCTTGTGGCATCAGGCTCTGAAGGCTCTTTCCCACCAGAAGATTATAGAAATATTGCTTTTATTTTCTTCTAATACCTTTATGTGGTCTTTTTTCACATTTATGGATATATGTTCATTTAACATGAAACATGGGGATCTGCTATTTACCCCCCAAATAGTTAGGCAGCTATTCTATCACCATTTATTCATTTTCTTCCCCTGATTGCAATATTAAAACATGACATTTCAAAAGTCTTAAGAACACAGGGGTCTATTGCTGGACTCTATCCTACTTCAAATAAATATTCGGTTGCATTATTCCTCACTGTGGAATTGACATAACGCCTCATCTCTCTTCCATTGAACACCATTATTGTCTACCATAGGAAGAACACTGCATGGTCCCTGTCCTCCAAAAGCTTATCGTATATGTGGGGAGAGGAAATAAAGGTTAGGACTCCTCGCTTTCACTGCCGAGGGTACAGGTCCAATCCCTGCTTGGGGAACTAAGATCACACAGGCCCAAACAAAACAAAACAAAACAAAACAAATGCAAGAAGTTAAAAACAATAAAAAGGGGACTTTACAGAAATTCTAAACATGCCAAAGGCCATATGCCACCTGAGATGTAGAGGGTACAGTCTGGGCAATGGCCAATGACTAGCAAGCTAGTCCCCAGCCTCCTAGGCTCAGAAATCATACTCTTCCTCACCAAGAGAGAACTCACGTCTTCCTGTTGTGGCAGTCTCACTTTAGCAATATCACAGGATTGATCAAACATCAGAATGCCAAATTATTACTTGACAATGAGAAATACATCTGTTCTACACACGGGGCATCTGTGTCTACACAATCAGAGAATTACCTTCTGTGGGGACAGGCCTCCGTGGCACACTAAAGCACAATCACAGAATCGAAGGCTACTTGGTGAGATCAGAATTAGAAAAGGAATCAGCTGAATCCAGAACTTAATGGGAAGGCCTGAGGTAACTGGATCCATCCATCTCCTCAACAGGCAGCCTGGCTAGTGGGCCTGACTCCTCAGTTATGCTGCCTAAGGTGCCATCTCTACTCTTGGGCAATGTGAGGATGGGCACTGCCCATGTTGGTCTCTCCTCACCTTTTCTATGCTTTCACTAGTGACCAACCCTCCTGCAGATAGACACATTTCTCTTTAGAAGTTAGTACATCATGTCAGGTTTGATTCAAGTGTGATAGGCCAGGAAGCCATTGGTCCTTACACATCTCTGCTCAGCTCCATGATGTGCTAACCTTGGTGGTTCTCTCTTGGGGGGCTGCCTTTCAAAAAACTGCTTACCACTTTTGTGAGTTCTGAGGGGAGGGGGGACTACTTTGCTATGGCCCCTAAGAAATGGTGACAAACCTCACAGGACTAGGATCAGGAGGGCTGGAGTATTCAGGGAAGGCTTTACAGAGAAAGATATCTGAACTTGAGTTGGCTTTTCAGAGATTCATA
The DNA here is from genome assembly GCF_964341445.2 of Mesoplodon mirus. Classification (NCBI taxonomy): domain Eukaryota; kingdom Metazoa; phylum Chordata; class Mammalia; order Artiodactyla; family Ziphiidae; genus Mesoplodon; species Mesoplodon mirus. The sequence continues at coordinate 30,217,616 of NC_138994.1, forward strand.
GGAGTTCCACAGGCAAAGCAAAATAAAGGAATTTTCGATGGACAAAGGCACAGACAAAAGTAGGAATGGCTATGGTGTAACTAGCGTATAGTGAGGAGCTGCTTTGGCTGGAATGGAGGGCTGCCATCACAGGAGAAAAGATAACTAAAGTAATGTGGAGTGGTAGGGTAGAATCAAGACTGTCAGCCTATTAAAATCACTCTTTTAATGTTAGCAACTGCCTGCTGGGAAAAGTAATCAACCACTATGTAACTGAACAAAAGGTAAACAGGCTAGCTCCAGGAATAGGCTACTATAAATATTTGAGGGTAGCCTGCTGCAAGAGTTTACTTGCAGTGTTTTAATGGAACCTATCTACACAATTCCTAATACACCGGAGAAGAAAGCTGCTAAGTAAACCTGAGGAATTGACGAGATCACACTTTTGTCTTTTAGGCATGCCCTTTTAGCCCTCCCAGGGTGACTGATAGCTCCTTGAGTATGGAGATCCTATATCTCTCATCACTTCAGCCAAGAAGGAAAGAAATCAACAGTAGAATGAGAGTGACTGGTGAGTACATCAAATCAGCATACTTTGTTGGGTTGAAGAAAATTTACTATCATGTCAACTCTGGCCTTCTTATAAACTTCACGTGTCAAAATAGTCCAATAGCTTGTTATCAGGGATCCAATTCCATAGGGATCTCCTGGGAGTGAAGTTCCTTTTAAAAATCCTGTGGGGACTTCCCTGGTGGTGCAATGGTTAAGGATCCGCCTGCCAGCACAGGGCACACAGGTTCGATCCCTGGTCTGGGGAGGTCCCACATGCTGCGGAGCAACTAAGTCAGTGTGCCACAACTCCTGAGCCCGTGCATCTACAGCCCGTACTCCACAACAAGAGACGCCACCTCAGTAAGAAGCCCACGCACCGCAATGAAGACCCAACGCAGCCAAAAAAAAAAAAAAAAAAATACACAAAAAAAAAACATCCTGGGAATATACTTTTCATTAAAAGAACAAAGTGTATGTCAGTCCTCATGGCTAAAGGGAAGAATCAAGTAGTAGCAGGAGGAAAGGTGGATTTGATTCTCAGTTTCTGGGTTCTGAATCTGAATTAATTATTGTCCTTACCTCAATGAGACAGAGAATTCTAACACAAATCGTCACTACTACAGGTACAGATACTGCCAAGATGAGTTTGTTGTTATAGTCATAACCTGGAACTTCTTTTGTGAGCTAAAAAAATATATAACAATTTTTAAAAACAAGGAGATAGAAGGGATGAAAACTTACGATTCTTAATCCTATTCTAAACGATAGCTAACTCTTCTTAAACTACTATGAAACCCAATCCTTCCAGGCGAGTAGCTTCTATAAGAACAAGTCAAATTGAATGTTATTAGTCTTATCATTAGCATTTTCTTCTACAATTTATCTACAATTTATTTATCTTGTGTTATGTCCTTTTCGCGTCTACCCTAGGAATAGTGACACACTCTCTCAATGAGCAAAGTTGGAGATCACTGTCTTAGCCCGTTTCATGGCTGAAGATAAGATACTGACTAGGAGCCCGTGGTATTCCCGCTTGGGCACGTTAATGGCATGTCCTAAACTGAGTAAAAGTCCAAGTCCCATGTGTCAGGGGTTATTCTCACCTCACTTGACTCCTGCTCTTTCTGCTCACTCTGGGCTTCTGTGCTCTCACTGATATAGTTGTCAGCTTTCCACTGGTCCATATCCCATTCCGCTTTGGACACATTTACTTCTTGCTGCTTGCTGAGAAGCTTCATCAGGAGGCCTGTTCTAGAGATGGGGTTGGCACAGGCCAGCTGCACGTGGGTGTCCGAGCAGTCTATTTTCAAAGTCTGGATAACATGAGAAATGAGCCTTTGCACGTCAGTGTTGGGGATGAGGGACCAGAGCTGCTGGTTTAGCTGAGTTTCAACTTGATCACCCGGGGATGCGAGCCCTGGGAAAGTGAAGCCTGTGGGCTTAGAGGATAATTCAGTGACCATGTTGTGGTGCTCCCATTGTGTTTTGTTGCTGTGTTGAACAGCTGGCATACTGTTGTCTGCAGCAACAGTAGAATGTGCAGTGGAGACGTTCCTATGGCTAGTGTTTCCAGGGCCGGTTCCTCCTGGCAGAGTAGCGTTTCCTGTAGAAATAATTGCTTCAGAAACATTTTGTGCAGTATTGTTTTCTGAAGTAGTGTTTTCTGCAGAAGGGTCTGAAAGAGAAAATAATTCTGGAAAAGGATTTTCCTGAGAAGTCACTTCTCCTGAAGACGAAACAGCCTCTCGTGGAGGGGAATTTATGAGACTCCTCACGACAGAGAACGGAGGGCTTGCAAGCATCATTCTATCAAGTGAACTTTTCTTTCTGAACTTTCGACTCCCTTTTTTTTTTTTTTTTTTTTGCGGTACACAGGCCTCTCACCGTTGTGGCCTCTCCCATTGCGGAGCACAGGCTCCAGACGCGCAGGCTCAGCGGCCATGGCTCATGGGCCCAGCCGCTCCACGGCATGTGGGATCTTCCCGGACCAGGACACGAACCCGTGTCTCCTGCATCGGCAGGCAGACTCCCAACCACTGTGCCACCAGGGAAGCCCCTCGACTCCTTTTAACTTTGGGTTTTCTGTGGACCCGATGAGACCTAATTTTATGGAAGATGTATTTGTTTTCCAGAATGTGAGATTAATTCGAAGTCCTTAATATTTCTAACTCTTGCCTTTGCATCTTCGAAAACATGAATAGCGTTGGATAAGTCTTTTGATTTGCTTTTAACCTCAGATGGGGATTTTGGCGGGATGGAGGCACAAGGCCTGCCCTTGAAGTACGGTTTCAGGGAAGAGGAGCCTGCGGCCTTGTGTTCCTTTAGGAATGAAGACTCTGCATTGGAGGACTTTCCCACCAGCTTCCTGGGCCTCTGCACCACGAGAAGCTGTTTCAGCTTTCTTGGGGATGGCCTCCTGAGCTTTCATTCTTTGGCAGTGCTCGCCACAGATGGCTGGGCATTCTGTTCCCTCCTGACGCTCTCATCTCCCACTGCTTTGAGGTGCATTTTCTGTATGCCCCTTGAGGACCTTGTTCACTCTCAGCAGCTTTTCCTCTGTACTCTCAATCTTTGCTAGGCTGTCTTTCTGTGGTTGGGCAGTTTCTAATTTCTTTTGAAAGATGTAGCGTGTAAACATGGCACTTAAAAGGTTGGAACGCATACACGTGGCAGGTTTTTCTTCCTTTTTAACCTCATCAATTTTTTCTTGAGTTTCTGCATCTAACAAATTTTCCACAAAATGGAGTTCCCTCAATTTGTTTTTATTAGTTGAATTGTTGGGTACAGGTTTAACAGAAAGGCTCCTTGTATTGTTTTTCAAAAGGCCCAGCGGCATATGTCCATCTTGTTTATTTGAAAAAAGAAGTTGAATGAATGGTAATAATGTTGATTCCACATCTCCTAGATTTCCCTCTGAGATATAAGGCAGTATGTAATTTAGTGTACTGATAATATCACTTTTAGTATGAAAGTCCAGCTGCTCATTCATGAAGCCTGACAAGCTGACAGCACTGTTATGTGAGGACATCCTCTCTGACTCAATAGTCAGCTCGGTGCTGTTGTTCTTCTGCTGGGCTTGTAACACCTGCATCAACGATCCTCCTGCATTCTCTATAGATGTTTCTTCATCTGTCAAAAGAGAAGGGACTGTTTTTCATCACTGAAGACTGATGGGACAGCCTTTTGTCAGTCCACAGCCAAAGAAATGAGGAATCAGTCAAAGTTTGAGTGCCACTTAGGAGAAAAAGAAACCCACACTTAAGCCTATGACTGGCAACAACAAAATGTGAAAAAGGTCTCTCTTGAAAAAGGGGCTATCTACTCAGAAAATTCTGTAGCGTGAAACATAGGAACTATATTCAGGATTACTCCACTGGTTCCCAGGGGCCAGTACTCAAGAAAAGCCAAGGCTGGAAGACAAATATTCCCCTAATCAGCTGGACTCTCTGCAGACCTACTGTGACTCCTCACATTCATATACCCCATCCTGTCCTGCCTCAAAGGCACAGGAGTGTGAGGCTTCCTCTCTCCACCTCTTCAGTGTGCTTGTGTTCTTGCTGCTATCACAGATCTCCACGACAACCACCGCCGCTAACAGGTCGTCATCTGGACATGTCCTTCTCCAACTACCCACTGAGTCCTTTGTTTAGTCCCTGCTTCTATATATCCCAGTCCCCATAACAGAAGGCTCTATACAGAAAAAAACACTATGTCCGCCCTGGCTCTTTGCTAAAATTTGGGCAGGGATCTCGGGTATAAGTTAAGAGATTTGCCAGATTGTATGCCCATGTGGAATGTTCAACAAATCAATGGAATAATACTTGAGGCCCTAAAATGTAGACGGGAAAAAGCAACTTCTGTCAGATGGCTACTTTGCTTTCAATTCATTTTACTTCTAATATTTCCAGCTCTACTTGGGGAACCATCCAAATCTTCTGACTGTGTGAAGGTAATGTGTACCATTGTGTAGCTGGGCTTGTCTTCCAAAAGGATTGAAAGTATTTTTGGTGAGGGTCAAAGGAGGAGGGAAGGGTCATGAGAAAGGAGGAGCAGAGGCTAGCTGAGAGCCCCAAACTGGGGACAGGAGATCGGGGCACTAGGTTCATAGCACTTAACACCTCTGATCTTGTTTTTCCTCACCGGTAAAAGGAGAGTAAAAATGCCTTTTCTGCCCACTTCTGGGGGAGAAGGGAGTAATATAATTAGTAAAAAAAAATGTTTGGGGGAGTTCCCAGGTGGTCTAGTGGTTAGGACCCGGCACTTTCCCTGCTGTGGCCCGGGTTCAATCCCTCGTGGGAGAACTACGATCCCACCAGCTTTGTGGCCAAAGGAAAAAAAAAAACAAAACTGTGTTGAAAAATCAGCCATTTTGTCTTTATATAAGTGGCAAAGTGTTATTATTTATGATGTGCTCTAGATCACTGAAAGAGACCTGTATTCAAGCTACCTGGGCATGAAAGCACATTTTGGAAGTCATCAAGTTAGTGCCCATAAATCTAATATATAGAAAAATAGTTGAAAGCCCCTGAGTGTTTTGTGGATAGAAAAACTTGCGATTCAGAGCAAGTTCAGAGCTGGACAGTCAAAGAAATAACTAGCTCTCCCATGCATTAGAAGGGCTTGGTAGCAGCTTCTGCTTATGGAACCAGAAACTCTCAGGCTCCAGATAGGACCTAAAACAGCATCACTTGTACTCTTCATAAAATTGCAGAAACAAACAAAATAAACAAAACTATATTTACACCTGTCTTATAAGACAAAGAGTACTTGAGACCTAATGTATATAAAATCAGTTTACAAACTGTGATGTACTATGTGAATAAGTTCTCATTTGCACAGAGGGTAGCATAGGATATGTGGCCATTAATGTGAATTCCCTTCCCCCTTCCATTCCTTTCTCTGGTTCCTTTACATATGCAGATCAGTTACATTATGAAGCTAATAATGTAACTGAGCTATTCTTAGCTTAATAATGTAACCAAGAATCTGATTTTTAGCAAGGGGGTAATTCTTAGAAATTTAGGGAGCTGGAACTCTGAATGAATGTATTAAAATAATGTAATTACATCATTAGTTTTAAAATGTATCATCCTTGATTAAAAATAAAAAATTAAGTTAAAAATTAAAAATGTATTATCCCGCAATTGAGACTCACCACAACGTGTGACGTCCCTCAGGCGTTCACTGTCACAACGCAGCTTGACTGTCTCACAGACAACCTCAATAGTATTTTTAAATTGGCAGAGGCAGCAGGCCCTCCGGCTGGGTAAGATCCTATAAATGGAAACACAGGTCATTAAATTCGTGGTAAAAGAGTTACCTGAGTAGGTAGAAGAGGTAGGCCAAGGCCACCACAGACCAGTGCAAAAAGGAGTTCTTGGGGCATATGGACTATAGAACTGGATAGGGGCCGGTTGGCCAATTGCTGCCCTTGACTGTTGGAAATAAATATCGAGGAGGAGAGAGGTGCCCAACAGAAGGATTAGGATGGCAGTAGGTATGATATGCCTAGAAAAAAGGGAATAGGGATTAGAATTGGGTGACATTGAACTGCAGTTTAATTCAGAAGTATCTCCTTCCAACCCGAAAGCCTCACTTTGGGTTGAGAGTACACCCGAAGAAGGCAGACTTCTAAGAAGAGTATGAATAAGACCGCACATTCTGGAGTCACTTTCTCAGTTCCTATTTGTGAGGAGTAATATATTAGAAATTATTCTAGTAATAAAAAAGCATCATGTGGCTAAACAATAACAGAGATCGCATTGACCAAATCTGGACAAAAGGAACATTCCAAAGAATAACATTATCATTATAATAAGGTATAACACAGTTAATTGAAAAAAAAGCACATGAGTTCATAATGATACTCCAAATGAAAAGTGGGGGAGCTCTTCTTTATAGAATAATGTCAGCTAATAAATGCAAAAGGAAGGATAGAATTAGGAAAGTGTTATTTTGCAACTATCAATGTAATAACCGATTCAGACAAGGATTATCATTGATGCACAGTTGGGTGAAGAGTTGTTTGAAAGTAGGATCTTCACTGATCCCAAGGATCACCCCACATATTATTTATCAATTACCAAGGGGAAAAATAACTTTACAATGGAGAGATATGGAATAGACCACCTTAATCAAGTGATCAAACTTAGCACTGGGCCACCTCAAGGGATGAAGTATGAAGAATACATCACCTATATAGTATTCTTCCCCAAAATGTTTACTTTGAATCTAATGAGGAAACAGACAAATACAGATTGTGGGGCAATTTACAAGACAACTGGCTTAGACTCTTCAAAAAAGCCAATGTCATAAAAGACCAAAAAAAGATAGTAGGGAAAAATTCTAGGTTAACCGAAACACAGACATGACATGCAATGCCTCATCTTTAATTGGATCCTGTATCAAAACAAAACAGACTTAAAGAATGTTATTGGCTTCTGGCCAAGATGAAGTACAAGGGCCAACTTAACCTCCCAGCTGAAACAAGGAAAAAATCAGATGGAACCTATGAAACAACAGTCTTCAAGAAACGGAACCTCAGGCAATACATTTCAGTGATTCCCGAGGAGATGGGAAATACATGAAGTGATCCCTATAATTGCCCTTACTTCTCTGAGAGAGTATCCACGTCATGGTACAGGGAAGAGAAGTCCAGACAGAGACTAGTGGGCTCCCTGACAGACGAAATGGAGAGAAGAGTCTGGGAAAACCAAGGTAACTAGAGTTCACAAAGCAGAGTATCAGAGAGAAAAGAAGTGCACAGACAAAGAACTCTGGAGATATGCAGAGGGAGCTCTTGAGAATTCAACAAAGTATGGGTCAGTACATTTGTGTGAGGAATAACTTGATGCCAGGAAAAGAACCACATGAAAGGATTAATAAGAAGAACAACTGGATATCACACAGGGTTGTAGGAATAGTACCTGTTCCTACAAGTCAGACTGGAAAACCTCATGATACGCAGAAAGGACTTGTCTCAGTAGTTGCAAATGATGAGCTCCAGACTAAAGGCTACTTGGACTCCTACCCAACGAACCTTAAAAGCTAGACCTAAAAGAATAAAAGTGTTTTGAGTAACCTAATTTCACCCAAAACAAAGCCCAGGCATTTTACAGGAATAAAAATATACATAACACACAATAAACTAAAACTCACAATATCTGGGATCATATGAAAAATTGCATGCAAGCATGCAAAGAAGTAGGAAAATATGACCCATACTGAGGAGAAAAGGCAATCAATCAACAATAACCCATAATCGATACAGATGTTAGAATGGGCAGGAAAGAACTTTTAAAAAGTTATTATACATGAAGAAAAGTTATTATAACTGTATTTCATATGTTAAAACACCCAGACTAAACCCTGAAAATGTTAAGTACAGGCATGCAAAATGTAAAACAGACCTAAATTGAGCTTCTAGAGATTAAAAACAATGTCTAAATGAAAAAGATATTGCAGGAGGTTAAAGGCTAATTAGACACGGCAGAAGGTCAGTGAACATTAAGGCATAGCAACAGAAACTATCCAAAATGAAACAAAAGGAGTAACAAAACAACAACAAAATGAATAGAGCCTCAGTGACTTGTGCAACAACTTCAAGTGGCCTAATACATGTGTACTTAGAGTCCATGAAGGAGAGGAGAAATATAAAAATTTGAAGAAATCATAGCCAAAATTTTTCCAAATTGGTAAACACTATAAACCCACAAAGTCAAGAAGATCAATGAACTTTAAGCAGAAGAAACACGGACAAAACTACACCAAGGCACAGAAAATAATCGAATTGCTCTAAACCAGCAATAAAGAGAAGAATTTAAAAGGAGCCAGAGGAAAAAATTATACACTACGTACAGAGGAACAAAGATAACAATGACAGCAGGATTCTTGCTTGAAAAATCGTAAACGAGAACTCAGTGGAATAACATCTTTAAAGTAGTGAAGTGAATTCTACCAAGCTAGAATTTTATACCCAGATCTGTCAAAACAAAAGCAAAATAAAGACTATCTCAGACATGCAGAAGCTGAAAGAATTCATTGCTAGTAGACTTTCACAATAAGAAATGTTAAAAGAAGTATTTTTAAGCAGAAGGAAAATGACACCAGATTGGAATATGGATCTACATAAAAGATTAAGAATACTGGATACATACAACAAAGAAGACCCAATTCAACCAAAAATAAATAAACAAATTAAGAAAAGAAGGGAAAAATCATATAATCACTGCAATAGATGCAGGAAAAGAATGAAAACATCTAACATACATTCCTGATTAAAGAAAACAAAACAGCCCTCAGTAGACTAGGAATGGAAGGAGACTTCCTCAACTTGATAAATGACTTCTACAAAAAACCTAACATCATACTTAATGGTGAAGGACAAAGTACTTTCTCACCAGGATCAGGAACAAGGCAAGGATATCTGCTCTCATTGCTTCTATTTGACATTGCACTGAAGGTTCTAGCCAGTGCAATAGGGCAACAAAAAGAAAAGAGATATTCAGAATGCAAAGGAAGAAGTAAAACTATCTTTATTTGCAGATAACATGATTATGTAGAAAACCTGATAGAAGCTACGAAAATGCTACTGGAACTAATAAATGAGTTTATCAAGTTTGCAGGGTACAAGATCCACATACAAAAAGATGAATTTGTCTCAACAAACAATCAGAGATCAAAGTTTTAAAATGCTACTTATAAAAGAATCAAACATATAAAATACTTAGAATAAGTCTGACAAAAGACTTGCACACTGAAAACTGTAAAATATTGCCGGGGGAAATTAAGAAAGACCTAACTAAATGGAGAGATATAAAGTATCCATGGATCAGAAGATTCAATATTGTTGAGACATCAATTCTCCCCAAATCGATGTATACATCAAAACCCCAGTAGGCTTTTCTATAGACATTGACAAGCTAATTCTAAAATTCATATGGAAATAAAATTTAGAATCACTAAAACAACTTTGAGAAAGAACAAAGTTGAAGAACTAACAGTAACTGATTTCAAGGATTAAGAAGCTACACCTTCAAGACATTGTGATAGTAGTGTAAAGAGAGACAAAAAGACCAAAGGAACAGAATACAAAGTTCTGAAGTAGAGAGAGGGGGAGAACTGACTGTCAGGTTCAAAGGCATTTCAGTGGAGAAATGATAGTCTTTTCAACAAATGATGCTGGAACAACTGAATATCCAGGTGCAAAAAGGAAAAAAAAAAGGAACTTCCATCTAAACCATATACAGAAGTGAACTCAAATTGGTTCAAAGATCTAAATGTAAAACATAAAACTATAAAATGTCTAGAACAAAACAGGTGAAAAATTTTATGACCTTGAGTTCGGCAAGATTTCTTAGATACAATACCAAAAGCATAATGCATAAAAGAAAAAAACAGATAAATTAGACACCATCGAAATTCAGAATTTCTGCCCTGCAAAAGACACTCCTGAGAGAACGAAAAGATGAGTCACAGAATGGGAGAAAATACCTAGCAACTTACCTATTGGATAAAGGACTAATTTCCAGAATATATAAAGAACTCTCAGAACTCCAGAAAAATATAAATAAAAGATTCAAAGATATACAGATGGAAAATAAGCATATGAAAAGATGTTTGACATGATTAATCATTAGAGATGCTACAGTGAGATACAACTACACACCTATTAAACTATCTAAAATTAAAAATACTGAGCATAGCAAATGTTGGCCACAACGTGAAGAAAATGCAGCTCTCATACACTGCTGGTAGAGATGTAAAATGATCAAACCACTATGGAAAATAGGTATTTTTTAAAAACTTAAACATACACTTACCAATGATGCAGCCATTCTACAGGCAGGCATTTACCCAGGAGAAATGGAAGTAAACATCCATACAAGACTTGTACACAAATAGTCATAGCAACTTTATCTGTAATAGACAAAGACTCAAACAACTCAAATGTCCATCAATGGTCAATACATAAATGGTGGTACATCCATATAAAGGAATGCTATTCAGCAATAAACAGAAATGAATTACTGATATATACAACAATATGGATGAAGATTAAAATAATTATGCTGAGTTAGAAGCCAGTTAGAAAAAAGTATACACTGTATGATTCCATTTATATAAAATTCTAGAAAATGCAAACAGAAAGCAGATCAATGGTTGCATGGCGATTGGGAAGTGCAAGGAACGATGGGAAGGAAGAATTACAAAGAGACATTAAGAAACTTTCTGAGGTGATGGACATTTTGATTTTCGTGATGTCTTCATGGTGTGTATGTATGTGAGTGTGTGAACACAGATTACTGCATGTCAATTGTACCTCAAAAAGCTGTTAAAAGAAATGATATTATATAAGAGAGACAATGGGGGAAATTTGAATAGCAACACTTTATTAGGTAATATTATTGTGTAAGAATTTAATTTCTTCAATACTGTGTATTAACAGTATTGTCGTTAAACAGGGAAATAATTTTTAATATCCAGAGAGGAAGGCATGTAGCTGACAAGAGAGGGATCGCAATTGTGGCAGATGCTGTGGGACGCTGAGGAAGATGAGGCTAGAGCGGTGACCAATGCGTGACGGCACGGTGAAGGGAGTCATTTGTCAGGTGACCTGACAAAGACGGTTGGAACAGACTGCTAAATGCAGGGCCGTTTCTACATACTAATCTCATGCAATCCCCTCAACTAGCCTTGGCGTAACAGAAAGTTTCTATTAGCTTACCATATGGGAGGGGGGATGGCACAATTTAAGGTGCAGTACGTTGTGTAATAAACTGTCACAATAGGGTCCTACAGAAATAGTTTTTTAAACCGCAAAAAAATAAAACTTGACCCTTCCCTCACAACATATATGAAAATTAACACAAAATGAATCATAGACCTAAATGGAGCTATACAACATCTGGAAGAAAATGTAGGAGAAAATCTTTGTGATTTGGGGTTAGACAGTGGGGTCTCAGAGAAAGATTTCTTAGATTAAGACACAAAAAAGCAGAAACCATCTAACAAAAATTGCTAAGGGACTTCCCTGGTGGTTGAGACTTCGAGTTCCCAATTCTGGGGGCCCGGGTTCGACCCCTGGTCAGGGAACTAGGTCCCACATGCATGCCTCAACTATGAGTTCGCATGCCAGATCTAAGAAGCCCATGAGCCGCAACTAAGGGGCCCATCTGCCTCAACTAAGACCCAGCACAACCAAATAAATAAATTAAATAAATATGAAAAATTAAGAAAAATTGCTAAATTAGAGTTCATCAAAAAAAATTTAACACTTCTAGTTTTCAGAGACACTTTAATATAATGAAGATAAGTCACAATCTGGGAGAAGATATTTACTAAACACATATCTGAGAGCAAGGACTTTTTCCATTGCTTTTTATATAAAGCACTCTTAAATCTCAATACAAATATCCAATTCAAAATGGATTTGAAGAGACACTTCATTTAAAAAGATATTTGCACATGAATAGACACTCAACATCATCAGCTATTACAGAAATGCAAAATGTGGCAAAAACCACGAGATTCAACTACACACCTAATAGAAAGGCTAAAATGTTTTTAAAAAACAAATATAAGGATCAGGTGAAGAGGTAGAGCATCTGCAACTCTCATAGACTGCTTGTGGGAAAGCAACATGGCACAAGCACTTTAGAAAACAGTTCAGCAGTTTCTTAAAAAGTTCAATAGGCACTTAGCATATGATGAAGCAATCCCACCCTGAGGTATTTTACCCCAAAGAAATGAAAACATATGCTCACACAAGACATATGTTCACACACACATGTGAGTGTTTTCAGAGGTTTTGTTCATAATAGCCAAAAAACAAGAAGAAACTCAAATGTTCATCAAACGATGAATGCGTATCCACACAACTAGAATACTGCTCAGCGCTCAAAAGGAATGAGCTACTGACGGGTGCAACAAAACAGATGAATCTCCAAAGAGACTGGCTAAGTGAAAGAAGCCAAAAACAAAAAGCTACATAACACATGATTTCACTTATCAAATATTCTGGAAAAGGCAACATTATACGGACAAAAATCAGATTGGTGGTTGCCAGGGGCTGGTAGTGACAGGAGGATGGATTGACTACAGAGGGACAGGAGGGGTCTTTTGGGAGTGCAGAAGTTTTCTTTACCTCAAATGTGGTGGTGGCGGCTACAAAACTATACGTTTGTCAAAACACATCACACTGTATATTTAAAAAGAGTGAATTTTGTTAAATGAAAATTATACATAAATAAACCTGACTTAAGAAGATAATCAAACAAACCTAAAAATACAATTGAGTGAAAATCAATGTAAGAAAAATCAACTTACAGTGTTTCCAATTCAAGGGTCATCATGAGGATGCTTTCAATTGCTGTAAGTGACACTTGTGCTGTTCCCATGTCTCTGAAGGAGAAGCCCAAACATGCATGATATAAAACCCAAAGACAAAATTTCTAAACTGAAAAAGATACTTAACATGAGATTACTTCAACTTTGGCTTCTTACTTGCCATAGATGATAATTCTAATGAGCTCTTTTGGAAGAAATTTAAATTTGCATCATCAAATTAATGACCTTGGTGCTGAACAGTACAATCATTTTCTATTATCCTCACTTCTCATTTTCAATTGCATCTACCTCTTTTGATCACTCTTTTTAAAAAAAATAATGTACCCCTTATTCCTTTTTGCTTTCTTGGATAAATACTATTCCTATATGCATCTTCATGTTCCATATCTATATGTGTTCTTCAACAGTCTTCTCATCCTCTGCTGGCTCTCTTACCCATATATATTCTTTCTTAATCCTTTTCTTTGGCAATAACTCTTATTTTCAATAACCCAGTTAAAATCTAAGTTATGACTGTTTAGCCAAAGTACTCAATTTTTGACGAAAGTCAAAAGGAGCAGAAATTATCTCATGAGCCATGAAACTGTTACAATACTTACAAAGAGTTTAATGCTGGCACTTTAAAAAGACAAGAACCTTCAACTGTTGGCAAAGGATTACGATTGAGAATTCTGAAAAATGGAATGGAATTAAAATTATCTGCATTTTCAATTACTTCCATGAAAGTTTATATTCATTTTTTTTGGTATGGAACTTGAAGGTTAAAAAAATCATTTTCTGTCTTTACCTATAAATCACCCTTAGAATCTGTAAAACACTCTTTCACTGGGAGCTACCCAGGTCTCTAGATGATAAAGTGGAGAAGAGAAACAAACAAACAATAAAATAGAAAAAACGTGGCTAGCAAAGAAAAAATATGTCAAAGTACTTTTCACGTTAAAAACCCTCGAAGTGACTATGCTGGTAGGAAGCCCTTGCTCTGTAAAAAAGTACTATTTCTAGTGTCCTCCATAATTCAAGGGGTTTTTCTTTCATCTCTACAAAGTTTGAAAAACTTCATGATTTAAACTACTCAGCTAAAGGCAAAAATAAGGCTAATTCCTTGGTTCTGGAGCCAAAGAAGAGAGAAATCCAAGAGGAACTGGTGAAAGCCATACTCCCATCACATAGTCCCGTGTGTATTCTGGTGCCATAGCCTTTGTTACTGTGTAATCAACTGTTTACTTGTCACTCTCCTAGATTGTCAGCAACTTGAGAGCAGGGACCACACTTTATTGTCATTATTATTCCTCTGCCTGACATAGTGCCTAATAGTTACTAGGCATTTAATAACTGTTTGCTGAATAAATAAATAACATTTTGTTTATATATCAATAAAATAAACAAATTAATTTTGAGGAACAAAATTTTATTCCAAAATGTTGGAATAGATTTTCTTCATAGTTCTTTCTTTCTTTCTTTTTTTTCCCCTTAGTTCTTTAAAACAAATAAGGGGGAAAAAAAAACAGAAAAGAAACAGGAAGAAAGAAGAGAATATCTGACTTTAGGTTAGCTCTACTCAAGAATTATTAGTGTACTTTTGCAGAATATTATAAAGATAATTATCAAAACTAATATCTTTTGGGTTGCCATGCATATGTGATCAGCATTTAACATTTCATCCTCACAGTAACCTTATGTGATATATATATTACACAATTGTACAAATGAGGAAACTGAGGCACAGAGAAGTTACATAACTTGTCTTAAGTCATCAAGCTCGTAAGAAGCAGAGCTGGAGTTGGTACTCAGTTCTGACTCTAAAGCCTGTGTTTAACCTGAATGAAAAAAAAGGGTTTTTTTTTTTTTTAAAACATCTGTTACTTTAACCTTAATTTTGACAGCACTAAATACAGAAATACCTTTTCAAACTTCATCTACCCATCTGGGAAAGCCTCTATGAGAACTATATTTTCTCTTTTATTTATTTATTTATTTCTCTTTTTATTTATTTTTTCCTTAATCATCTCTCGTGATAAATATTTAATTAGCCTATGGCCATTGAGACTTTATAGATTTTTTAAAAAAATTGCAGGAAAATCAGTAAAAATGATGGAGGAAGGACATCTGAAAATTCATCCCCGCATGGAAGCAACAATAACAACAACAACAAAACTGGCAAAAATGGTCAGAATCAACGTCTTCTGAACTCTGGGAATTTAACCAACACGCTGGCAGCAAATGGGGGAGCAAGTTATTCAAGGAAAACAAATTAATTTCTGTAAGAACAACGAGATCTGTGTTGCTTGAACTTGCCCTTGACCCTTGGTCTCCATGCCAGTGGTAGCCTTGAAAAACAGCCCACATCCCTGGTACCAGAACGAGCAGCATGGACTGGGAGGTCCTTCAAAGCCTCATCCCCAAAGAACTGTCATTGTTGTACATGTCTGGTGGTCCCCTGGAAGACCTCACTTGAAAGGCTTGCCTTTGACCTGACTGAGGGCTGTCTAGTGAGAAAAGCCTCTGCTCAGGTGGCATTTCTGGAAAACATTTTCAAGCAAATATTTTAACATGGCGGTGGCATGAGGCAATGGATAACAGTTTGGGGCAAAAAACAACCCAACCGCAAAGCTTTAAAAGAAAAGCTGAGGAATGAGATGTCCACAGACACTTTGCAATATTCCAATGTATTCCTGGGAAACTGGAAGACCACAAGACATATTCCTGGGCATCTAGGAAAATAACTGTTAGCATTAATAAATGAGTTCAGCAAGGTTGTAGGATATAAGATCAATATTATTTCTCCACACCAGCAATGAGTAATCGAAAAATGGACTTTAGAAAACAATTCCATGTGGAACAGCATCAAAACAAATATAATACTTAGGGGAAAATTTTACCAAGTAAGTGCAAGATTCACACTGAAAAGTACAAAACTGTTGAAAGAAATTGAAGAAGATCTAAATAAATATAAAGACATGCTGGATTCATGGACTGGAAGATAATCTTATTAAAATTTCACTACTTCCCAAATCGACCTATGGTTCCATTGCAATTCCTATCAAAATCCCAGCTGACTTCTTTCCAGAAATTGCCAAGCTCTTTCTAAAATTCCTATGGCAATTCAAGGAAACAGAATAACCAAAACAATGTTGGTAAAGAACAAAGTGGGAGGACTCACACATCCTGGTTTCAAAACTCAGTTCAAAGCTACTGCAATCACAGTGTGGTACTGGAATAAGAACAGACATGTAAATCAATGGAACAGAATTGACAATATAGAAATAAACCCTCATATTTATGGTCTATTGATTTTCAACAAGGGTGCCAAAACAATTCAATGTGGAAAGAACAGTCTTTTCAAATGATGCTGGGACAACTGTACATCCACACACAAAATAATGAAGCTTCACACCGTATATGAAAATTAACTCCAAATGGATCAAATATCCAAATGTCAGAGCTAAGGCTATAAAACTCTTAGAAGAAAACACAGGAGTAAATCTTTATGACCTTGCTTTAGACAACAGTTTCTTAGATATGATACCAGAAGCACAAACAACCAAAGGAAAAATAGATGAATTGGATTTTATAAAAACTAAAAAGTTTGTGCTTCAAAGGACACTATCAAGAAAGTGAATAAACATATAGAATGGGAGAAAATACTACAGGTGGGAAGAATAAGATGCAGTGGGGAGAAGAAAAGTATAGTAGTTGCTAGGTGTGGCAATCTCAAAATTTTGAACTATTACAAATAAAACAGCCACCCTGAATCACCCCAAAGGGCAGACCCAAGTTATTTTTGCTTTTAGTGTTTATGCCTTTCTAAATCTGAGAAGCTGCCAGGATTCTAGTACATAGCAAAAAGTGAGGACAACACCCTCAAGTGTGTAAGCTTTTGTGTGTACATAGCTATGTAAAGGAAACCAATGCTAGCTGACTGGGGGAGCATTAGGGCGGCTCTGTGACCGCAGCTCAATTTGCCTTCATAGTGTGGCCACACCTCCCGCACTGATATTCTCAACAATGGGGTAAATAATTCAATAGGGATAAGGCTTTGATTTTCCTCTTATTCTCTCTTCGTGCTTATGTTCTTGGTACAATATTGATGTACCACGGACAAGCCAGCATGTGAATGTGCTCTGTCTGCTTAAGTTATATAGCCTTTCTACATTGTAGAGTCCTTCAGTTTCTAAAATCATGGAGCTTGTATTGTTAGATCCAATGAAGTGACTAAAAGAATTTTTAAAAATAAGCCATCAGTCTGGACGTGCATAGGTGAATGAAGGAGAAACACTTTACAGTCAGAGAAAAAAAGCATACTTAACATTTAGGATTATCAACCACTGCCGGTTTTCCATAGTATATTTCATTCCTGATTTTATCTGAAAGAGATATGATTACTACCACCATTCAAAAAGTGGTACTTTATAAATTAATAAGCTCTTGGCTCATCTTTGAGGTAGATTTCGGATTTAAAATAGACTACCACACTGCTAACTACTTCACCTGATATTTCTCAATAACATAGAGGCTTCATTCAAGAAACCTACTGACTTATAATTACCTGACACCCGGTGATGAATCAAGGTTTTGTGGGGCCTGAACCTCATCTACTTTGGGAAATCCTATCTAATAAAAATATGCAAAGTTATAAATAGAAAAATCGCTAGGACCCCTCTCAAACCTTGGAAGGGTCCTATGCAAGTGAGGAGCCCTGAAGCCTAAGGTTCATTGAATTCATGATAAATCCACCTCAGCTGGGGCCCTTTTCCAAACTTATTTAATGCAAGCAACTTATAAACACCCCAGTAATATGTCATTATAGGTAGTAAAATGATTTAACTCGAGGGTGGCATCTTCCCTTGGTGGCTTGCCTTTGGTAAGAGATGCAATAAAGTTTATATCTCACCATGGCAAATGTATCCTGAAGCAAATTAGCTTTGTCTATTAGAAAGACTTAGTCCAAAACAAAGACTTACTATACTGTGACAATCTTTTGAAAGTAACTGTGAATGAGTTTTCGGAGTACAGTACTAATTTATTTACAACACCAGGTAGTTCTGATTCTTTCACTACCTTTTTCTGTCATTTAAGAGGAGCACAAATTCCAAAGGAACAAGTTGGTGCCTCTTCCATTACAAATCTTTTCTAACCTACCACCCATTTGCTACTTCATCACCCCCCTCCCTCACCTTGTTACCCTGCTGCATAGATGCTAGAATGGCTCTCATGTATGTTTTCCCATCGACATCCATATTTCTCCTTCCAGTATGAAAGCTTCTTGGGGACAAAGTCCCTGCCCTATGCGTCTTTGTATCCCCAGCACTTAGTACAGTGTTCACAGACAGTGGGCATGGCACTCAGTGAATGTTTTGGAATGAATTCATTAATTTTTAAACTGTGATTTATTTATTTATTTCCACAATGTATTTTCCTGTGTTGCCTACATTAACTATGGTGAAACTCTGATTCTTATAAGGAACTCTTGGTGTTCTAGGATGTTTAGGAAAGTGGTGAGTTTAAGACGTTGTACTGACGCTACTAAAACCTCCTGGTGAAGGGACCTCACGAGCCTGCTCTCCGGTGTGCTAACAAAAGAAAAACCGACCCTTGGTGCTCTCTCCCCAAGGTAGGTGTCAGCAAACTAACAAGGGAAAGGAAGGAGGCCGCTAAAGATAGGCATCTGCAGGAATTGTTAATCCAGCTCCAGACACAGCCTCAACACCTTCATTAACCCAAAATGTGGGAACTGTGTGAAACTGGATTTCTGAACCATAAGACAGGTAAGAGAGTCTTTTCCAAAGCCAGGTGTAGAAGAGCTCTTTACCTTGAGTCTAAAATCGCCTTCGGGCCATTGAACGTACCCACTATCATTTCCTTGTGCCATGAGAAATCAGAGAAGTTTTGAGCTGAAGGGGTGTAAAACCCACACTTCTTATTGAAGAGTAGTCAGCAAAGAAAACATATTGAATTAGGCCGCAGCAAAGTCTTTTCTTTATATTTTTCACACTACAGCTGAACACAAACAACGTCTTTTTCCATACCTCAAAGGTTCCTATTGGCCACAGATAATACACTTCAGCAATATATGCTTTTTTGAAAAATAATGTTCTGGGTGGCTGGGGAGAGCCCTGTGGTGGGTGTTCAGGAATTCTTTCTGCTTTACCATTTAAAAGAGCTAATGATGGTTGGGGAAGCACCCACACCCACTGAACCACACCCTGCTAAACTTAGTTCTCTGCAGCTCTGTGTTGCATACATTTTAAGCAGTTAGGAACTTTGCACATGAAAAGGAATCAAAGTGAAATTCAAAAGTGGAAGTGCCTGGACCATTCGCATATTGGAGAGGCATCCGTGGGATTCCATGACAATGCTAATCTGAGTGTTTTGGTTCGGGGCCTTTAATTGACCATGCCAAAGATCAGTACTATGGAAAGTAGAGCCTTTCATATATATGAGTTAAACAAGTCTCTTGGCCTCTTTGTACCTTAGTTTCCTCATTTGAAAAAAAAATAAATGGCTCTCAAGACATACTTTCCAGAATTCATACTGGGCTTACTTACACCCAGCTAACCAATAACTGCATGACTGTTATTACACACAGTTGTTTACATGTATTCATCTTCTATTTCACTTACAACTTGTGTAAAAACTGCATTCCATGCCAGGCCTGAAACGTTCCAAAGCTCAGTTCTGGGAGTAAATTGCAACCAAGATTTCTACAAAAAAAGACACAAGCAAAAGAATTAGAAAAACAGATATTCTTTCAGAACATTTATCCTTTGGCAATAATTCTAATTTATATATGATGAAACATAACATCACTACTCCCTCCATACACTAAAGAAATCTCACTGTGGGAGATATTATGATTTATACTTTCATGATTATATATGTGGTGCAGTAGATACAAAATACTAAATGCTCATTAAATACTTGTGTTAAGTCATCTTTATTTCTCTAGCTAGGCAGCACTATTGACACTTCGGGCTGGATAATTCTTTGCTGTGGGAGGCTCTCCTGTACACTGTTGGATGTTTAGTAGCATCTCTGGTCTCTGTCCACTAGATGCCAGTAGCATATACAGTTCTGACAAGCAAAACTGTCGCCAGACACTACCAAATGTCACCTGTGTGCAAAATCACCCTGGTTGAGAACCACTGCTCTTGATACTGGGTGATGTTGGATGCTCAGCATGATCCTGCTCTGTGCTGGAACTGTCACCTCAGGATACAATGGAGACTGAGCTACAACTTCCTTAAGGAGCTCTGGAGGCTGAGATGGGGTCTTCTGCTGGACTGGAGAAGGTTCAACCTCTTTAGTGACCTGTGGACTTATGGGAAGGGCCAGAGCCAGAGATTTAACAGTGACATTGTACAAGTGTGACTGCTGAGCTTCATTTACCCCATGATGAACACATGGTCAAACTACAACCTCCTTAAGTGTCTCCAAGGGCCGGGCGCGGGCCTCCTGAGGACTTGAAGTTTCTAGTTCCTCAGGGGCCTCTGAAGGCTGAGATGGAGCCTCCTGCGGAAGTGGAGGTGGTTCTACCTCTTCAGTGGGCTCTGCATGCTGAGCCTGGGCCTCTGCCTGGGGTGAAAAAGATTCAACGTCCTCAGGGGTCTGTGGATGCTGAGCAGGGGCCTCTTGATGAGGTAAAGACTCAGCCTCCTCAGTGAGCTCTGGATGACGAGTTTGCGCCCCCTGCTGGGATGCAGACATTTCAGCTTCCTCATGGGGCTCTGGAAGTTCATCTGGGCTTCCCAGAAAATCCCTAGGTATGCTCTCCTCAGGATAAAAGGCCTCCATACTTGGATGTAAATAATCACCCTGCAACTGTTGTTCTAGACACTGAGTGTTTTTTTTCAAATTGGCCTATAGTTCCAACAACAACTTTGGCAAGCCGTCGATGCTGAACTAGATCTTTCTTCAGGTTTGGGGGTGAAACAATAAAGCTCATTGTTTTTGAGCTCTTACTACCTAGAGGTGGAACAAGTATTTCAAATGATTGGTGACCTTCAGCCTGATCTAGACCTATGTGTTTAGTCTTACTTTTGTGTCGAGGAGGCAGAACCAAGGGCTGATTCTGATCCCACTCTAGCACTGGAACCGCCTCTGGGAGCTTTTGATGTTGGATTTGCTCGTTATTCAGATACTGATGTGGAACAGCAAACTGATCTGGCCCTATAGGCAGCTCTACAACGGAATCCGTGTCCGGGTATGGAGCCTCAGTCTCACTCAACTCCTGATGAGGCAGGGCCAACATCTGGACTGGAGACGAGGACGTCAAGTAATTAAAGCCCCCGGCTTCTTCCAGGGGTGTAAGGGCAAGGGGCAATTTGGGAGGGCTGTCTGAGGTGTATGAAGACCAAGTCTCGGTCAGGCGCGGGGGTTAGGGGGTCACCTGGACGCGGCTCAGGGCCCACTCCGGAGGCTGAACTGCCTGGACTAGAAGCCACAGTCATTGCCATGTGAGGAGGAGCCGTGGGGTGCAGCAGCAACACAGAGGCACAGCCAGGACATAACATGTGGCGGCTCCCAGGCACAGCGACCCAGGCCAGCGAGAAGCCAGAGCCACATCCTCCTTCAGAGCTGAACTGAACCGTTATGCCAGCGCTGCAACACAGGGCTCACGGTTAGCAACCGTTAGCAACCACGTGTCCCTCCCTCACCTAACGTCCCACCCGTTATTTATGACATCTGTATTTACTCCACCTTTATTAGGCTCCCGCGGAGATCCAATGCACGCCACCAGAGTGAGCCTTTTTCCCAGAGTCCCCAGGGCACAAGCCACCCTTCCCCTTGCAAAGGAGACAATTACCTCCTGCTGGGCCCCCTTCCCAACCCCGCCCTGCCCTCCCAGGCCCCAAACAATGAGGCGGGATTTGGGCTGCAGACCCCAGTGGCCCCAAACTCCAGCAGCCCAGGGGTGGAGGGGGGTTGGGAAGGATGCAGAGCTTCCCGAGGAAACCACAGGATGTGGCATTCTGGGAAATTCAAAAGTGCTAGTCCAGTTCTGGCATCTGAACTCTTCCTCCTCGAAGCTGAAGTCTGAGAGACATTCTTCCTCCCTTTGGCTACAGGGCTGACAAGTAGCTGACCTGCAAAATGAGCACCAGTCAGGGTGGCGGGAGGGGAACACACCTTACAATTATTCTAAAATGTTGCCATTTCCTCCAAACTCTCAGTATTCACGTCTCATTATTAATTCACCACTCTGTCATCAGAGGTTACCACTGAATCAGTGATGACTCCAGAACTTCTGTAGGAGGGGTTTGGGGCAAGTGAGCAATTCATTCTGGGAAAGAGTGTCTAAAACCAAGCGAATGGCCCTTTATATTAGCATGGGAAAACTTCCCCCATCCCACCTTGTCTCAACAGAACCATTAATCTAGAAAAAACTACTGTGTCACTTTTCAGAGGTCTACCCTGTGTGCAGACATGGAGAAGACACTTAGAATGTTAAAGTCAGCATGTGAAGTAGTTTTCTCCAAATACTCTAACTAGCACCCAGTTTACTTTCTTCACAGTCTTTTTCATAATCTATTTAATTTTAGTCCTTTTTAATTGTCTGGTACACCTGTAACACCTAAACTCCAAGAGAGAAGGAGCTTCATCTTATTTCCAGTGCCTGGCACATAATGGTTTCTCAATGGAACTGATTCCAAGATTGGCCTCATTTAGGAATGGATCTGTTGTTACAATCAGTTTTCCGAAATCTTTACTATCAATACGGAGTCCTTTCCTCTCACATTTCACAGGAAGCTAGACTTCTTAATGTCCAAACATGGATACGTTTGAAGTTTCCTTGACTGATTTCAATTGAATTAAAATAATTATTTTGTACAGGAAAAACTTTCAAAATTTCTACATTTTTCAGAACATAACCACCTTTTCTTTCTCTACTTTCTTCCCTTCAAAACAAACTTTGCAACGTTGGGGTGAGTTAAATCATCAGAAAACTAGCCCCAAAATAAGCTCTCAATGACATGAAACACATTTTTTGCTCCTTTTTAATAAAAATCCTATATACAGTACATTAATGTTTTCTTTTAGAAGTTACGTTGACAACTTAATCCCTAATTCGAGGCATCCATATAATTGGTTTACAGAAAGGTGCTTCGGCAAAATATTTAACACAAGATATATATGAGATGCTGAGATCTGGGTAATATACCTTACTTGAAAGGCATGAATAGTTTTAAAACACTGTAGCATAATCACACTTAAGGCCATAGTTACTTTGTTCCCAAATCCCTGCAATTCTATTTGAGGGGAGTTCTAAAGGGCCTGTGTCTTCTCCTGTGTCCACAACTGTAGACGTACACTGATGGCCCTCAATCCTGCTCTCCAAACTTCAAATAACGGGCCAGAGACAAGGCTCGGGACTTGGGAAAGTCCTAGAAATTCCCTGCCTCAAAAGCAGTTTCAGAGTTTCACATTTTCCTAAGGAAGACAGAGCTGAGTAGACATGCCAAAGTCTTCCAAATCCTGCTGCTTGTTTTGAATTATGGCTACACTGGCTGTGTACCCCTTGAGTTTGTATCTCCACATACACATACTTGAATTAAATCCTGTAGTTCCTCTTTGGTTCTAGCATCTGTGACCTCTTCACAGAGTCTATATGCCACGGCTGTTTTACCAATTTCTGAGATAAAGTTAACAAGGATCAATGCAGAAGTTTTCTTGCTCTAAAACTTCCTGTATACAATGGTAGCACCCAATAATTAGACATTCTTTTGATTTCTAAAAGCAGAAAATAAGAGCATTTTCCTAGAAGTTCCCTCATCTGACACTCCAGTTTTTATCATAATTAGTTGTGAAAAAATATATAAGAAGTATCAACTTTGGTTCAAAAACCTTTATGATCTTAGAAATAAGAACTAAGGAATAATGACATAGAAATTAAAAGCTGTGGAAACAAAAATGTTCAATCACAATACAATGAAATAGGAAGGCATTAGGTGGGGGTCAAAATGAGTTCAAACCTGGAGAGGTACCACTGGACTATAATAGATACTTCATATTAGAAGCAAGGCAAGTGCCTACTCCTTGGGACTAAACTTCTACCAGATACAATGAACAAAGCTTTGGAGACAGAGACAGAGAGAGACAGCATTTGAACACTCTACTGGCAGAAACTAGCCCATGTACCTTTTGGACAATACAGCTTTCCTCAAGGCAAGCTAGAGCCACCAGGCTTTTTGGTCTAAGGAGTTTGGAGTACATATAAGGAATACCTTGGCATATTAGGGACAAACAACCCAGACATTTAGTTTCGTTCTTAAAGGTTGTTACCCAGAGTTGACAGCTGATGGAGATTCTGCCTGATGACCAGGGAAGTCAAACTTCACTGGAAGGACTGCCCAGGCTGGAAGGCCAAGACCAATCCAGGGTCAACTCTTACAAGCAAATAAGGTCTCTGACAACTTTGCTCGGATTTTCTCTAAGCCTGCAGGGCTGTGAAGCAGGGGAGCAATTCTGTTCCAGGAATCTACTCATCATAAAGTTTCCTTTGGGCACAGCCTGTGACATTCTCACTGCTGTATAACTCGATAGGGAACACAATCAACACTATTCAATAGCATGACCACTTTCAAGGCTCACAAAGACGTAGCCAATTATTATATAAGAATCATATTCACCCAATATATCAGAAATGAAAACTGAAATTAAACTGATTTCAAAAACATCATCTGATAAACTCTTCAACAAGAAAAAAACGATAATAATAATAGTCAATATATTTTCTCTGCTTACTATGTTTCAGGCATAGTTCTAAGCTTTTTACATTCATCATCTCATTTACTCTTACAATAGCCTCCATTAGGTGATAAGCTGTATTACTAGTCCTATTTGCAGATAAAGAAATTGCAGCTTAGAGATATTAAATACCTTCCAATGCCTCTGGCTAGAAAAACCTAAAATTGCAACAACAACGACAACAACAAAATCTAAGAGACGAAGTTAGGACTCAAACGCAGGTGCCCAAGGCTTATCATCACTGCACTATTCTGGAAGATAAGCAAGCAATTGGGGAAGAACGGGATCAAACGCTTTCTGTAGGAACTGTGGCAAGTCACTCTACATCTAAACACTGGGGACAATAATATTTGCTGTCATTTTTCTCATAAATGCCACAAAGAACAAATTTAAGACTGCTGCTGTGAAAGCACCTGGTGAATGAAAGAATATGTAATGTTTTCGCTAACCATTATTTTCATCCAATTAACTTTTCAAGTAACTTTACTTGCTCACTGAAACTGAAGTACTTCAAGGACAATCAAAAAGGTCTTACCTAAAGCCACAATCAGCAGTTTCTGGAATGCATCTGTCATAGCCTTCTGAATAGCAAGCTTCTGGGTTACCTTCCTTTCCATAAGGAATGATAATGACCCTAAATCCAACCAAAACAGATGAATTTAAAATGCCTGTCTGAATAACTGATTTCTAGGTTATGTGTGTAAAACTAAAAATGCATCTGTGATTCTTAGATCATTATCTTAGTGATTAAGGGCAGGCACAACACTGGGGTACGGGTGAATGTCTCTGTTGTAGGTATACCCTGGCATGGCACATTTTGACTGCTCAGATCTATTCTGGAGGTTCCTAAAACACTCGATGGGAAATGGAAACCAAGAACGTGCACAAGTCTCATACTACTCACAGATTTCAAATGGACAAGCTGAGGCTGCACTGCTACAGACCCTGCTCTCCTGTGCGTAAAGGGCTGGATTCATACAGTGACATAGATTTGGCGGTAGTGCAGATGATCTGGCCTCTCCTCAACCATCACCCACTCAGGTGGATGGTGGAGCCTCCTCCACTCCATTCGCTAACAGCTCTGCCTCTGAGTTAAAACCCTAAGCCCAAGTGCCATGGATTCTAGGAAAAAACTCAGTACCAATCGGAATCCCCTTTCTAGGGATCTACATTAACTTTTTCTGCTCAGGCCCTTCTATAGGAGGCAAAGGACTGAATATTTACACAAGAGTTTATTTCAATCTTTAGACAATGATTTTCTTGGGATAACTGAAGGCCAGAAGACATCTGTATTTGAAGGAATATTTTAGCACATAACAAATTATTAACAACAACCACAACAAAAACTAACTAATTTTCCTTCCTCCTAAGCTTCTTGGCAGGCGGTCAGTTCTCAAATTCTAAAGTTTAAGGTGCTGTCAGGTATTGCCTAAGATAAAAACCTATATTGTCAGGCAGAAAAAATCTGCCCAGGGCTTTAGTGGCTTAGAAAAGCGATGATGTGTCTGAAAAGGTGAGTTTCAGAAAGAAAGGAAAAAAGAGAAATCCCACTCCCTCACCTCCCCACACACAAACATACTGGAAAACAGACCTTCCTCCAACTTATGCAAAGGTTCCTCAGCCATGACAACTCCGGGACTCCTGCACTCATGGGAGGGCAACACCACCTCTAAAGCACAGAAGAACTTCAGGCTTTGCTTCTGAATTGGTGTCACAATAGCTTCATTTCCCCTTTCTTCAAGGTTAGAAAGATCCTGAAGCTGTTAGGATTATGAATTAAAGGCTAGACTTCAAAATATCCTGTTGTTAGAAATAAAAACGAAACTCCAGCAATCCCAGGTAATAGTTTAGGTATGCAATAGCTTCAAAATCAAGTTGGGACTTGCAAATGAATGACTAGATATGGACAACTATTTTTTATCATATACCATACAAATACTGGCGAAAATTATGGACACCGCCATCCAAGTCATTGAGATTATCACTAATTCTAGGTGGCAGGCCAATGCTCACATACTTCCATGTGGAAGGCTCTCACATCTCCTCCCCATAGCCCTGTTCTATTCTTCTCTCTAAAGTCTAGGAGTTCAATGTTGAAAGGAGTCTGGTGAGTCAAAGAAAATCTACAGACTTCACCTTGATGATCCTTTTTGACCACCCATTGAAACCAAAGTAGTGATTTGCCAATTCTTGGCATCTGGAGCTGTTTAGGGCCAGCGTATTATGTTGAACCGCCTTATGTCTGGTGCCAAGACGAACCTAAAGACATAAAAGTCCTAAAAATATCACAATCCTACATAGAGACTTGTTTTGGATATACCTGAGATTTATCAATACCAATTTCCTAGAGTGGTTGTGAAGATTAAGTAGGACATTTTAAGCAATGAGCTCACAGTCAGCCCTAAATAAATGTTATTTATTATTTTTAAGTCAGTACTTTTCTGCATCATTTCCAGGGCCCCTGATTAACCGGAAGGTTCCCTGACCTCTGGTGGTGAAAGTGATGATGAAAACAACCAAGGAAGCCCAGCAGAAGCCTATCATGGGGCTGGGGGTAAGCAAAGGAAGTGAACTGTTTTACTCGTCTCATCCTGTAGCTCCTGCTTGACAATATGACCTGAAGAGGAGGTAAGATGGACCTGCCACTGAATCAGGACCTTAATCTGTAGCACCCCCTCCCCAAGTTACTAACCCCTGTTAGAAGAGGGAATACCTATACCTCTATAAATGTAAATAAAGCAACCAAAAGAAGTAGGGGTTCATCTGCATGAACAAGCTTCTTGGAGAGTGCAAATATTGCCAGTCTTAACTCTCTAAATAACTTACATATTACTGTGGATTTTTTACATCACTAGTTCTTTCTTAAATATCTATTTCCACTTTGAACAGGGTGTAGTATATAAATATAGTCATAAAAATTCAAATAATACAAAGAAAGTCAAAGCATTGTTAATTCTTTATTGATTGGTTTGTGCATCTTCCTCTGTCACTAGTTTATGAGCTCCTTAAGTGCTTGAAGGAACCATATATTATTCTTTCCTTGTTACCAGAAGCAAGCATAGATCTTGGCATATAATAGAGGAGTGATGGTCTGTTGACTGAGTGAATGAACGAGTACATAAGAAAATGAAGTTACTTTCTCCAACTGAAGCTGCCTGCTGGGAAGGAGAAATGAAGACTAATTTTTAAATGTTGAGTGTCGCATGAGAGGCTAGGCCCTGTACGGTGGGCCATAATGGAGCTGTCCTGGACAATTAGGAAGCTTCAGAAGGGCTCTGAGCCCCTGGTAGTAGAGACAGTTGACATCTGGGATAACCTTGCCACAGTTCTTGCTGGCAAACATTTCCCTTCGTGCTACTGAGAAAAACTCAGATACATTAGGCCTTTCCTTCATTTTATTTTAAGATGTTATTCACTTTTCTGTGTTTATAAAAATACAGGGGAAAAAGATAAGAATTATGTATACATGCCAATGAATAAAGGAACACATAATTGGAACTTCCCTGCTGGTGCAGTGGTTAAGACTCTGTGCTCCCAATGCAGGGAGCCCGGGTTCGATCCCTGGTCAGGGAACTAGGTCTCACATGCATGCTGCAACTAAGAGTTCACATGCCACAGTTCAGGAACCTGCGAGCCGCAACTAAAGGAGCCTGCCTGCTGCAACTGGGGAGCCCTTGAGCCGCAACTAAGGAGCCAACCTGCTGCAACTAAGACCCGGTGCAACCAAATAAATAAATAATTAAAATTTACAAAGAACACATAATTAAAGGAGGTAACAATATCGGGGGTGTGGGTAGTAAACTAAGGCTCGGCATTAACAAAAGAAATATAGGGCTTCCCTGGTGGCACAGTGTTTGAGAGTCCGCCTGCCGATGAAGGGGACACGGGTTTGTGTCCCGGTTCAGGGAGATCCCACATGCCGCAGAGTGGCTGGGCCCATGAGCCATGGCTGCTGTGCCTGCGCGTCCGGAGTCTGTGCTGCGCAACGGGAGAGGCCACAACAGTGAGAGGCCCGCGTACCGCCAAAAAAAAAAAAAAAAAAAAAAAAAAAAAAAACCAGAAGGTGCAAAACTGTTTCCTATCCCAGACTCCTATCTTCCGTCTTACAATACTGTAACTGACACTTCAGAGAATCAAAGTCCACACCGTGTAGGATTTTTCCCACCAGTACAAAACACTGGCTCAAGGGCAAGTTCGAACTGGCTATTAATTCAGTTCAGCAAACATTTCCTGAGGCCAGGCCCTGTGTTAGCAGCACTAAACGCAAAGAGGAAGCATGCCATCACTGCTTTCAAGAAACTCAGACTCTAGCAAGACAGGCAAAGCACAAATGAAAAATAGCAAGAAATACCTTCCATCTGCCGAAAGGCATGAGCTGCCCTCAAAAGAAGAACACAAGTTCACTGTGCAGAGATGATAGGGAGAGCACAGGGGAGTTTATCAGAGAGAATGCACAAGAAGTCACCAAGACAAGAAAAAGCACATGATACACTCCAGGTGTGTCAGAGAAAGAGGGAAAGGAGCTAAGAATGCCCTCCAGTGCCACAGGAAGTGAGGGCTTTATTCCATAGCAATGGAGCATGATGGGAGGTGTTTAAATAAAGGAGGAACCTATCGGGCAGTGCAGTGGTTGGGACTCCGCGCTTCCTCCACGGCGGAAAGGGGCGGGGAGAGGGTTTGATCCCTAGTCGGGGAACTAAGATCCCACAGGCGGCATGGTGTGGTCAAAAAAAAAGGAACCTATCATGTAGAAGTCCTGTGAACAACTGGTGATAAGCAGGCATTGCCATTAAGAACAGACCACTAAGCAGTCCAAGTAATAGAGATTGAGAATTCAAGCGCAGCCTCTCCTGAGCTATACCACTCATAATGCAGGGAGCAGCAATCCTGGGCAAAGAAGACCTAAGATCCTCTGACCTGACAGTCACAACATTGCTCCGGCGGACCACGCTTGCAGACCTCCCACCACCATCTCTGTTGGTTCCGAGACTGCTCTTCTTGCCTCTTCCCACCCTCGCTCACTCTCCCCACTTTCTACCTCACCAAACGGCCCCAAGGTACAGGTCTCCTCCATCCTTCCAAAGCTCAATTTATGCCACTTCGCTTTTAAGAAAGACCCACGTTAGCGCCTGTTTTCCCAACCAAAAGAAATCCAAAGAGGTATCTATTTTCACAAAAAAGGGGGGAAAATGAGAACAGTGCCCGGCACGTGTTGTGCAGCAGCCCGTACAGAGGCAATTCGCACTGTGCGCTGCAAAAGCGGGTGCAAGGGGCACCACCCAGCTCCTTCCTGGGAACCACACTCAGCACCTCAGCATCAAGCCACCATAGCTTTGAACTGTCACTGAGCTTCCGTACTTTAGCTCAATTTATTCTGTGCATCCGTTAGCAAGATGTGTCCTATGGTCACTGCTTCTTCGCTTTACGCCACTTCGGCTTATGAAAGGTTTCATGGGAACGCTCTGCTTTCAGTCATTGGGGGAAACCCATACTTATTGTCCTCCCGCCTCCCTCCAGCCTACGCATCCACTCTCGGCCTGGCCTTTCCAGCTTTGAAAAGACAACCTGGCTCCGCCCTCTACCGCCTATATACTGCAGTGAAAGATGAGGGGAGAAGCTGACAGGCAGACAAAAGGCAGCAGCAGTGAGTGAGGCCTGACGACAGACAACGGAAGAGTTCCAGGCCCCTTCAACTTTTGAGATGTTTGGTATAATAAACAATGTAGAAACACCTAAGGGATGGGATGAGAAAGAGCTCAAAATGGACTTCAGTATTTGTTAGCATTTGTTAAATATGGGTGGTACATACACGGGGTACAATGTAAGATTCTCCACTTTTCTCAGTATGAAATTTTTAATTAAAAAAATACCAAAACACGGTTTTAAAAATTACAGGATATTTAAAATGTTTATACATTTGACAAGTTAATACAACACAAAAAATGAATTCTAATTGTGTAATTCACAAGGTAATCCAACAAATATTTAGAGTATTGTATCCTCAGGCATTACATGGCCTCCCTTTAAACTTCCTCAGCTCTCCCTCAGTGGGCTATAATTCCCAGTTTACTTTAAGGGAACTTCAATATTTAAGTTATGGTTGGTGTTTATGTCCCTTATACAAACATGCATTCATTTGGGGAAATCAATTATCAAACAAACATCAAAAGTAATCATTTCTACATTACTAATGTGACTTTGCCCGTTAGAGATCAGAATGGCATTACAAGATCATCAGTCACTTATTCTATAGGCCAGAGTTGATGCTATTGACATTTTGGGCTGAACAATTCTTTGTTGCGGAAGGCTGTCCTGTGCTTCATAAATGTTTCAGCAGCATCCTGGCCTCTGACCACTAGGTGCCAGGAGCACGTCTCCTGACTTACGACAACTAAAGATGTCTGTCTCCAGACATCAGCAAATGTCCCCTGGGGGGCAAAATCATTCCTGGTTGACACCTACTGATCTAAACAAGCATAGAGTGTTTGCTTGCCAAATAACAGCAACAGAAGATGGATAAATCCATGGATTCCAAAGGTCCTAGAATTAGCAAATCTTCTCTATAAAACTCCTAGCCCACATCTAGAAAATATTACAAAAAGAAGCAAAATGAAAAGAAAAACTAACAACACATGAGCTAAAATCTTTACTAGGGACAGAACACAGCATAGTGATCCAAAGCACAGGCTTGGAGCCAGAGGACTTACATTCAGAACTCACCAGCTGTCACTCACCAACTGTGTCACTCACCAGCTGTGTGACCTGGAGCAAATGACTTAGCCTCAAGTATCTCAACTTGCTCACCTCTAAAATGGCAAGGAGACAACTAATACCTACCTCCTATGGTTATTTATTTTCACTTAAGAATTAAGCGAAATAATACGTGTAAAGTGCTTAAAAGAATGCCTGGCATACAGTGAGTGCTCAGTAAGTGTTAGCTATTGTTATTTCACTAAAATTCCATATTTTCAATTTATACAAAGTGGAAATCACTTTACAGATTTCAACATACAACACTCTATTTTTAGAAAATAAAATATCATGCTATGTAACTACTTTATCTACTTGACAGAGGAATTATTTTCACCCATTTTCACCATCTCGGTAAAATAATAATGGTTATGATTATGCAATCATAAGAGTGATTATGCTCTCCAATAGCCATTGGAGAAACAAGTGTACTTGTACATCACTGACAAACACAAGCTAACCCCTAAAACTGGCTCTGAGGGGAGATCACAAAGCCTACCATCAACATTAATCACCAAACATATCAGCCAGGGATATCTCAATAAAAGTAACACAGAAGTAGAGATTAGGGACAGAATTACTAACTCCGGGAGCTATGGGGGGAACTGACTTAATTTCAAGCGTTAATGTCTCTGATATGTAGGCTCAGGTGCCCACCTCAGCACTGGATATGAAGATGCCTACCACAATTAATCAGGTCCCAACAGTTCATTTCTAACTGCGGTCTCCCTGAACCTCACTGCGGGTACTTCTGTAGCGTAGCTCTCCATACAAGGCAGGTCTCTGGTAACTGCCTTCTCTGGTTCTTCAGAAAACAGCATGACCTGGCTACACATACTCCTGAAGAAGTTCAAGCGTCTTCTTGAAAAACATAAAATAGAAACTGCCAGCCGAAGTCAAAGTGAGACAATGTCTCAAGCCACACTAAAATGGACTATAAAAAATACAGAGATCTAGGGCTTCCCTGGTGGCGCAGTGGTTGAGAGTCCGCCTGCCGATGTAGGGGACACGGATTCGTGCCCCGGTCCGGGAAGATCCCACAAGCCGCGGAGCGGCTGGGCCCGTGAGCGATGGCTGCTGGGCCTGCGCGTCCGGAGCCTGTGCTCCGCAACGGGAGAGGCCACAACAGTGAGAGGCCCGCGTATCACAAAAAAAAAAAAAAAAAAAAAAAAATACAGAGATCTAGAAACTACCTCTAAACGACGCCAGCACCAGACACACCTCACCATGTAGCCAACACTCTTGGCCGGGATACACGGATACACCCGTGTCTACAGCATGCAACCCTGCCATGTAGCGGACAGACACTGACCAAGCTGGGTCTTGTACAGCCTCTGCCACGGGGACAGAAAGGCCCGGAGAAGGGCGCTGAGTCGCTTAAACCCACCAGTGTGGGAAGAAGCACCACGTCCACCCATTGAGAAGGCCACCCCTATTTGCCTTGACTCTTTCTCTTCCTGTTAAACATTATCCGACTTTCACCAAAAGAATACACAACACTAACTTTCTGCAAACTCCTGCCCCCGTGGGGAACGGCATTCCTGGAGACAAAAAAGCTGGAATCAGTAACCAAGGTTCTAATTCAAATCCGGTCTAATTCAAATCCATTAACCCCTGTGATCCGTTGCCGATCTACAAAAAGAGCCTAACAGCACATTAGTCGTTTGACCAGCCAGCATCCAGCCCTTTTTCTGGTAATAAAAGCCCACAAATTCCCTCAGAGTAGGTACCTCTCCCCGCCTCTCAGTCAGCGTGGCTCTGGTGGGCTCGACTCCGCCAAAGAGCCACGGGTGACACGTGACCAGAACTGGCCAATCCCAGTCTCACAGCCTCAAACAGCGATTGGCTCCAGGTCAGACATGTGACCCCATAAGAGCCAATGAGACATCATGAGACGTTTGCTGAGGCTTCTGGGAAAGAGACAGGCGCTCTTTCCGGCTGAATCTAAACGCTGACAGGCTACAGGGGGTGAATATGCTACAGCCAAGTTTCTAACATACAGTTCCGACAACTGAAGTCCATACAGGAAAAGGCAGAGTTGACTCGTGGGGAGAACCTGAGTCCTGATGACTTTACTTGAGCCCTGAATCCAGCTAGCTGTGCCTGACTTTGCAGTTAGGTGAGCCTAACTCAAATTTCTTTCCAGCTTAAGCCAATTTAGGTTGATATTTCAGGCAGCTGAAGCGAACTGATGTATATGTGTATATCTGATTAGTACCTCACAGGATGTGAAAAATGGAATGAACTGATAGCTGGCTTGTAAAACAGTGTATATATATACATGATTATTAAAAACACTGGTCACAGGTATTGATTAATAATAACAAGTGCCAAGAGAAAAAAGTGGGCATGGGAGAGAAATGACTTAGTGTGATATGTGGTTATTCTGACTCTTGAAAATATTCCAAAACATTTGTTTAAACAATTTTATCATAAAGCTATTTCAGCAATAATAATAAGAATAATAACAAGAGCCATTTGCTGAATGCTTCCTGCGGGCCAGAGGCCGTTGAAATGACTATATTATGTAATCTGCTTGAGTCCTCATAATGACCTTACGAGGTGGATGTTATTATTATCATTCCCACTAACAGATAAGGAAACTGAAGCACAGACAAGTTAAGTTACTCACCCACAGTTACACTGTAAATAAAAGGCAGGATTCAAATGCAGACATTCTGATGCAGCTCGTGCTTTTAGCCATGACACTGAATCTGAACCTACACTCAGAGTTCTAATGCTGTTCCAGTGAAGCAGAAACTCAAACTCAGGCACTCCCCAAAGCATCAAATGGGAATGTAATATACCACTCTTTTAACCCTGGAAGAGTCTTAAGGACTAATTCCTACATAGTTCTGCATTATGAAAGTATACATATTTAACCACATTAGTGATCATCATTTTTTTAAAAAGTGTGAAAACCCTCACAAACCTCAACCAATTGCATCCTTTGGTTAAACAAAAGTCCTAGATGTTCCCAAGACTAAGAGGTATATTAATTAGTACTACCTTTCCAGAAAATAACATTTGCACCTTCCACAAAGTCAACTTTATGAGGACATTCCCATCACTAAGTTACTTTTCACCACTTTTATAGAACAGAAACTTATTTTAAAATCTACCCATCTTAGTATAATATAAAAAAGAAAAAAATTTATGACTGGACTTTCTCAAAATTAAACCTTTTTCCTCTTTGGAAGACACTATTATGTTAGAAGGATACGAAGCCAAGCTAAAGACTGAGAAAAAACCAACGGCAAATCACATACCTGAAAAAGGATTTGTATCCAAATATATAAAGAATTCTCAAAACTCAACAGTAAGAAAACAACCCAATTAAAAGCTAGGCAAAAGATTTCAATGGCACACCACCAAGAGGATCTAATGATGGCAAATAAGCACATGAAAAGATGTCCAATGGCATTAGTCATCAGAGAAATGCAAATTAAAACCATGATAAGATACTACCACATACCTATTAGAATGGCTAAATTAAAATCACTGATAGTGTCAGTGATGTGGAATAGGTGGAATTCTCGTACATTGCTAGTGGGAGAGTATAAAATGGTACAGACACTCTGGAAAAAGGGTTGACAGTTTCTTATAAAGTTAAAAATATACTCACTATACCATCCAGCAATCCCCTCTCCCCAGAGACAGCTACCCTAGAGATAGAGAAATGAAAACTATGTTTGCACAAAAGTCTGTACACAAATGTTTACAGCAGCTCTATTCCTAAATGTTAAAAATTGGAAACAACGCAAATGTCCTTTAATGAGTGACAATGGAAAACTACTCAGTAATAAAAAGGAATAAACTTTCAATACATGCAATAACTTAGATGAATCTCAAAGACAGAGTAAAAGAACCCAGTCTCAAAAGCTTACATGTATGATTCCATGTATAGGACATTCTCAAAAAGACAAAACTATAGGGATGGAGAAAAGGTCAGAGGTTGCAGAGGTTATAGGATGGGGACAGTTAACTATAAAAGGATAGCATCAGGGAATTCTGGGGGGTGATAATATTATTCTGTATTCTGATTGTAGTGATGGTTGCACAAACTACACGTGTTAAATTAACAGGATAAAAGAAAAAAGTTACTTTTACTGTATGATAATTTTAAGAATAAAATTTTAAAATTATGTTTAAATATGAATCTCAATGTCACAATGGACACGGTTTTTAAAAACTGGAAAGAAATAAAGAAGGATAAGTTTGTTAATAAAAGGTAAACCTGGGCTTCCCTGGTGGCGCAGTGGTTGAGAGTCTGCCTGCCGATGGGGGGGACACGGGTTCGAGACCTGGAATGGGAGGATCCCACATGCCACGGGGCAACTGGGCCCGTGAGCCACAACTACTGAGCATGCGCATCTAGAGCCTGTGCTCCGCAACAAGAAGGGCCACGGCAGTGAGAGGCCCACGCACCATGATGAGGAGTGGCCCCCGCTCGCCACAACTAGAGAAGGCCCTTGCACAGAAACGAAGACCCAACACAGACAAAAATAAATAAAAAATAAATAAAAATAAATACATTTAAAAGGAGAACCTATACATTTCCCTTTCTGCAAATGTAGGTTTTCGAGGCAAGAGTAGAGCCTCAGAAAGAATGTCTGCAAACAGAACAATCACTAGTTCACTAAGTACAAAATGTAGGATACTTTTGAAGAATCCCATCACAGCTACATAATTGGTCCAGGACCAAAAGTAAATACTGGAAGAAAAATGAAATCAACAGTGTTCCACAGAGGTGGTAGGCAGACTGGCCTGGACTAAGACATGTTCAGTAATAGATAATAAGGGTGCTGATTTGTAAGCATCATTCTCGTCCCACTGTGGACTTCCTTCTGCGACAGTATAAGGATACCACCAGATCATCTTGAAATCAAGTCATGAAATGTACTTTTATGTTTTTAAAAATCAATTCTTGTCCTTAAATTAACTTTTCTTATTAGTTTAGTCATGGTCCTCTATTACTTCTAAAACATTAAATCTTATTTGATTAGAGACAGACTTCAAAAAATAAAAATAAACTGTGATCAAATAGCAGGAACAAAGAGTAGTAACTAAAATTTCTTCAATCTAAACTGAAGATGATTTCTGTATCTCTGTCTTTTACATTTGTCTCCATTAAGGGAAAAAAATGATGTACCTCATAATTAACTTGGCTGGAATGAATCAGACTGCATTTGTAAAGGTTTCAGAAGACCAATGAGCTGTGCTAAACAGTACCACTATCCACCTGAGCAGAAATTACTATCCATAAGTTTCTTTACATAACTAACGAAACAAAAATTTAAACAAAAGAACTACTAGAAAAATATTAGAGATTCATTTTTTAAGTCAATAATTTGCCTCACACATTATTATTTTCCCCGTGGAAACCCAATTATTACCCTGAAAACAAGACCACGTTAGAAAGTAAATGCATTGTGACAAAAGAAAGAAAAGGCAGATTGATACGTTATTAAAATAACTCACACGCCATACCCTGAGGAGTAAGGAAGCCATGGCAGAGCAGGCCCCCTTCTCCTCAATGGACAGCACAGCTGTGGGGAAGACACTGCAGCTAGCACAAGCCTGTCACACTTCCTCAGGGAGGAAGCAAGTTACACACCACTCTAGAGAGGGCGCCCATAAACTGACGGCCACGCTCATTACCCAACGTCCAGGCCACCCACAGGCTGACTGCAACCCAACTTTCCCACCATTCCCACACAGGCCCCAGGAACCGTCAGGCCTCTGAGGCTCTGCCAATGCCCTTCCCTCTACCCAAATATCCTTTCCCTCCTCTCTCCGGACCTCAATCCTGCCCAGCTCTAAATGAACACTTCAAGGCCTATTTCCCTAAGAATGCCTCTCTCAAAACCAAAATTACTTCCTAGACAATGATCTGCCTCTTACTCATCCATTATCTTGGATTAAATACATCATGTAAGATGCCTTATCTGACCAACACAACTATTTTATAAATAGGAGTCATGTTTTATATCATCTATGACATGACATGACAACCAATCAGCTCACTAAAACCATTCAATAAATACTCTAATTGAATTTCCCAAAGAGTTGACCTAAAATAACCTAAATGCTAAGCAGTTCAAGAACTGTCCTGAACCAAATTCACTTCTCATTTGAATGCCAATGTCATAGACAGGGATGTTGTATTGTCTTTAAATGTACTTGCCTTTATCCAAAACTAGAATCTCTGATGAATCTATGGGACACACATGTAAAATATTCTGCAAAGGAAAAAAGCTTTATTTAGTGTACTGTGCTTAATATTCAGCCAGACTTGAATTTTTCTCTAAAACTTATACAATTACTGAGTATGCAAGAAGCATTAGAAGAGAGACTAAGTCTATTGAGAAGAAAACTGGAAGCGAAGGTCAGCAATCATTTTCTACTTTGAATCATCTCTTTCATAAAGAGGTAAATTCTCCTAAATTCCAGAATGAATGGAATTCAATACAGCAAAGTAAAATGCTTTAAATACATAAAATAAATATCTTGATGGACCTTCCACCATCTGTTTTAGTAACTTAAATTATAAAAAAGAACCCTAACTTTAAGAAAAGTTATATCAAGAGCTAAAATTGAGATTGTTTTTCCATCTATTACTTTGATTTTCCTGACCCATTTTTGAGAACTGTCAGCATTCTGGATCAATAATTCCAAATTATTTCTTGAAGAGAGTGAGATTCCTCCCAAGTCATTTACTATGCTTACTAATCAATAAAGATATGAAAAAACAAAAAATCCATATTTATGAGGCAAGCAAATTATATTAAAAGACTGACTTTGAGAAAAGGTTGCTGCTTGCCAAGAAAATTTTATTATTATAAAATATTTTCTGTCATTTGTATTTCTTCATTTTCCCTTCCAGATTATCTGTGTAGCCTTGTAAACACATCATAATCCAAAGCAGTGGAGCTTTACCAATAAAATGTAAATCAACACAAGAGAGCCAACTGCATAATTAAAACAAAAGTGTACCGGGCTTCCCTGGTGGCGCAGTGGTTGAGAGTCTGCCTGCCGACGCAGGGGACACGGGTTCGTGCCCCAGTCCGGGAAGATCCCACATGCCGTGGAGCGGCTGGGCCCGTGAGCCATGGCCATTGAGCCTGCGCGTCCGGCGCCTGTGCTCCACAACAGGAGAGGCGACAACAGTGAGAGGCCCGCGTACCGCAAAAAAATAAAAAATGGGCTTCCCTGGTGGCGCAGTGGTTGAGAGTCCACCTGCCGATGCAGGGGACACGGGTTTGTGTCCCGGTTCAGGAAGATACCACATGCCGCAGAGTGGCTGGGCCCATGAGCCATGGCTGCTGTGCCTGCGCGTCCGGAGTCTGTGCTGCGCAACGGGAGAGGCCACAACAGTGAGAGGCCCGCGTACCGCAAAAAAAAAAAAAAAAAAAAAAAAAACCAGAAGGTGCAAAACTGTTTCCTATCCCAGACTCCTATCTTCCGTCTTACAATACTGTAACTGACACTTCAGAGAATCAAAGTCCACACCGTGTAGGATTTTTCCCACCAGTACAAAACACTGGCTCAAGGGCAAGTTCGAACTGGCTATTAATTCAGTTCAGCAAACATTTCCTGAGGCCAGGCCCTGTGTTAGCAGCACTAAACGCAAAGAGGAAGCATGCCATCACTGCTTTCAAAAAACTCAGACTCTAGCAAGACAGGCAAAGCACAAATGAAAAATAGCAAGAAATACCTTCCATCTGCCGAAAGGCATGAGCTGCCCTCAAAAGAAGAACACAAGTTCACTGTGCAGAGATGATAGGGAGAGCACAGGGGAGTTTATCAGAGAGAATGCACAAGAAGTCACCAAGACAAGAAAAAGCACATGATACACTCCAGGTGTGTCAGAGAAAGAGGGAAAGGAGCTAAGAATGCCCTCCAGTGCCACAGGAAGTGAGGGCTTTATTCCATAGCAATGGAGCATGATGGGAGGTGTTTAAATACAGGAGGAACCTATCGGGCAGTGCAGTGGTTGGGACTCCGCGCTTCCTCCACTGCGGAAAGGGGCGGGGAGAGGGTTTGATCCCTAGTCGGGGAACTAAGATCCCGCAGGCGGCATGGTGTGGTCAAAAAAAAAAAAAAAAAAAAAGAAGGAACCTATCATGTAGAAGTCCTGTGAACAACTGGTGATAAGCAGGCATTGCCATTAAGAACAGACCACTAAGCAGTCCAAGTAATAGAGATTGAGAATTCAAGCGCAGCCTCTCCTGAGCTATACCACTCATAATGCAGGGAGCAGCAATCCTGGGCAAAGAAGACCTAAGATCCTCTGACCTGACAGTCACAACATTGCTCCGGCGGACCACGCTTGCAGACCTCCCACCACCATCTCTGTTGGTTCCGAGACTGCTCTTCTTGCCTCTTCCCACCCTCGCTCACTCTCCCCACTTTCTACCTCACCAAACGGCCCCAAGGTACAGGTCTCCTCCATCCTTCCAAAGCTCAATTTATGCCACTTCGCTTTTAAGAAAGACCCACGTTAGCGCCTGTTTTCCCAACCAAAAGAAATCCAAAGAGGTATCTATTTTCACAAAAAAGGGGGGAAAATGAGAACAGTGCCCGGCACGTGTTGTGCAGCAGCCCGTACAGAGGCAATTCGCACTGTGCGCTGCAAAAGCGGGTGCAAGGGGCACCACCCAGCTCCTTCCTGGGAACCACACTCAGCACCTCAGCATCAAGCCACCATAGCTTTGAACTGTCACTGAGCTTCCGTACTTTAGCTCAATTTATTCTGTGCATCCGTTAGCAAGATGTGTCCTATGGTCACTGCTTCTTCGCTTTACGCCACTTCGGCTTATGAAAGGTTTCATGGGAACGCTCTGCTTTCAGTCATTGGGGGAAACCCATACTTATTGTCCTCCCGCCTCCCTCCAGCCTACGCATCCACTCTCGGCCTGGCCTTTCCAGCTTTGAAAAGACAACCTGGCTCCGCCCTCTACCGCCTATATACTGCAGTGAAAGATGAGGGGAGAAGCTGACAGGCAGACAAAAGGCAGCAGCAGTGAGTGAGGCCTGACGACAGACAACGGAAGAGTTCCAGGCCCCTTCAACTTTTGAGATGTTTGGTATAATAAACAATGTAGAAACACCTAAGGGATGGGATGAGAAAGAGCTCAAAATGGACTTCAGTATTTGTTAGCATTTGTTAAATATGGGTGGTACATACACGGGGTACAATGTAAGATTCTCCACTTTTCTCAGTATGAAATTTTTAATTAAAAAAATACCAAAACACGGTTTTAAAAATTACAGGATATTTAAAATGTTTATACATTTGACAAGTTAATACAACACAAAAAATGAATTCTAATTGTGTAATTCACAAGGTAATCCAACAAATATTTAGAGTATTGTATCCTCAGGCATTACATGGCCTCCCTTTAAACTTCCTCAGCTCTCCCTCAGTGGGCTATAATTCCCAGTTTACTTTAAGGGAACTTCAATATTTAAGTTATGGTTGGTGTTTATGTCCCTTATACAAACATGCATTCATTTGGGGAAATCAATTATCAAACAAACATCAAAAGTAATCATTTCTACATTACTAATGTGACTTTGCCCGTTAGAGATCAGAATGGCATTACAAGATCATCAGTCACTTATTCTATAGGCCAGAGTTGATGCTATTGACATTTTGGGCTGAACAATTCTTTGTTGCGGAAGGCTGTCCTGTGCTTCATAAATGTTTCAGCAGCATCCTGGCCTCTGACCACTAGGTGCCAGGAGCACGTCTCCTGACTTACGACAACTAAAGATGTCTGTCTCCAGACATCAGCAAATGTCCCCTGGGGGGCAAAATCATTCCTGGTTGACACCTACTGATCTAAACAAGCATAGAGTGTTTGCTTGCCAAATAACAGCAACAGAAGATGGATAAATCCATGGATTCCAAAGGTCCTAGAATTAGCAAATCTTCTCTATAAAACTCCTAGCCCACATCTAGAAAATATTACAAAAAGAAGCAAAATGAAAAGAAAAACTAACAACACATGAGCTAAAATCTTTACTAGGGACAGAACACAGCATAGTGATCCAAAGCACAGGCTTGGAGCCAGAGGACTTACATTCAGAACTCACCAGCTGTCACTCACCAACTGTGTCACTCACCAGCTGTGTGACCTGGAGCAAATGACTTAGCCTCAAGTATCTCAACTTGCTCACCTCTAAAATGGCAAGGAGACAACTAATACCTACCTCCTATGGTTATTTATTTTCACTTAAGAATTAAGCGAAATAATACGTGTAAAGTGCTTAAAAGAATGCCTGGCATACAGTGAGTGCTCAGTAAGTGTTAGCTATTGTTATTTCACTAAAATTCCATATTTTCAATTTATACAAAGTGGAAATCACTTTACAGATTTCAACATACAACACTCTATTTTTAGAAAATAAAATATCATGCTATGTAACTACTTTATCTACTTGACAGAGGAATTATTTTCACCCATTTTCACCATCTCGGTAAAATAATAATGGTTATGATTATGCAATCATAAGAGTGATTATGCTCTCCAATAGCCATTGGAGAAACAAGTGTACTTGTACATCACTGACAAACACAAGCTAACCCCTAAAACTGGCTCTGAGGGGAGATCACAAAGCCTACCATCAACATTAATCACCAAACATATCAGCCAGGGATATCTCAATAAAAGTAACACAGAAGTAGAGATTAGGGACAGAATTACTAACTCCGGGAGCTATGGGGGGAACTGACTTAATTTCAAGCGTTAATGTCTCTGATATGTAGGCTCAGGTGCCCACCTCAGCACTGGATATGAAGATGCCTACCACAATTAATCAGGTCCCAACAGTTCATTTCTAACTGCGGTCTCCCTGAACCTCACTGCGGGTACTTCTGTAGCGTAGCTCTCCATACAAGGCAGGTCTCTGGTAACTGCCTTCTCTGGTTCTTCAGAAAACAGCATGACCTGGCTACACATACTCCTGAAGAAGTTCAAGCGTCTTCTTGAAAAACATAAAATAGAAACTGCCAGCCGAAGTCAAAGTGAGACAATG
This sequence comes from Mesoplodon mirus, assembly GCF_964341445.2. Taxonomy (NCBI): domain Eukaryota; kingdom Metazoa; phylum Chordata; class Mammalia; order Artiodactyla; family Ziphiidae; genus Mesoplodon; species Mesoplodon mirus. Next base: position 30,260,033 of record NC_138994.1, read on the forward strand.
TCTCAAGCCACACTAAAATGGACTATAAAAAATACAGAGATCTAGGGCTTCCCTGGTGGCGCAGTGGTTGAGAGTCCGCCTGCCGATGTAGGGGACACGGATTCGTGCCCCGGTCCGGGAAGATCCCACAAGCCGCGGAGCGGCTGGGCCCGTGAGCGATGGCTGCTGGGCCTGCGCGTCCGGAGCCTGTGCTCCGCAACGGGAGAGGCCACAACAGTGAGAGGCCCGCGTATCACAAAAAAAAAAAAAAAAAAAAAAAAATACAGAGATCTAGAAACTACCTCTAAACGACGCCAGCACCAGACACACCTCACCATGTAGCCAACACTCTTGGCCGGGATACACGGATACACCCGTGTCTACAGCATGCAACCCTGCCATGTAGCGGACAGACACTGACCAAGCTGGGTCTTGTACAGCCTCTGCCACGGGGACAGAAAGGCCCGGAGAAGGGCGCTGAGTCGCTTAAACCCACCAGTGTGGGAAGAAGCACCACGTCCACCCATTGAGAAGGCCACCCCTATTTGCCTTGACTCTTTCTCTTCCTGTTAAACATTATCCGACTTTCACCAAAAGAATACACAACACTAACTTTCTGCAAACTCCTGCCCCCGTGGGGAACGGCATTCCTGGAGACAAAAAAGCTGGAATCAGTAACCAAGGTTCTAATTCAAATCCGGTCTAATTCAAATCCATTAACCCCTGTGATCCGTTGCCGATCTACAAAAAGAGCCTAACAGCACATTAGTCGTTTGACCAGCCAGCATCCAGCCCTTTTTCTGGTAATAAAAGCCCACAAATTCCCTCAGAGTAGGTACCTCTCCCCGCCTCTCAGTCAGCGTGGCTCTGGTGGGCTCGACTCCGCCAAAGAGCCACGGGTGACACGTGACCAGAACTGGCCAATCCCAGTCTCACAGCCTCAAACAGCGATTGGCTCCAGGTCAGACATGTGACCCCATAAGAGCCAATGAGACATCATGAGACGTTTGCTGAGGCTTCTGGGAAAGAGACAGGCGCTCTTTCCGGCTGAATCTAAACGCTGACAGGCTACAGGGGGTGAATATGCTACAGCCAAGTTTCTAACATACAGTTCCGACAACTGAAGTCCATACAGGAAAAGGCAGAGTTGACTCGTGGGGAGAACCTGAGTCCTGATGACTTTACTTGAGCCCTGAATCCAGCTAGCTGTGCCTGACTTTGCAGTTAGGTGAGCCTAACTCAAATTTCTTTCCAGCTTAAGCCAATTTAGGTTGATATTTCAGGCAGCTGAAGCGAACTGATGTATATGTGTATATCTGATTAGTACCTCACAGGATGTGAAAAATGGAATGAACTGATAGCTGGCTTGTAAAACAGTGTATATATATACATGATTATTAAAAACACTGGTCACAGGTATTGATTAATAATAACAAGTGCCAAGAGAAAAAAGTGGGCATGGGAGAGAAATGACTTAGTGTGATATGTGGTTATTCTGACTCTTGAAAATATTCCAAAACATTTGTTTAAACAATTTTATCATAAAGCTATTTCAGCAATAATAATAAGAATAATAACAAGAGCCATTTGCTGAATGCTTCCTGCGGGCCAGAGGCCGTTGAAATGACTATATTATGTAATCTGCTTGAGTCCTCATAATGACCTTACGAGGTGGATGTTATTATTATCATTCCCACTAACAGATAAGGAAACTGAAGCACAGACAAGTTAAGTTACTCACCCACAGTTACACTGTAAATAAAAGGCAGGATTCAAATGCAGACATTCTGATGCAGCTCGTGCTTTTAGCCATGACACTGAATCTGAACCTACACTCAGAGTTCTAATGCTGTTCCAGTGAAGCAGAAACTCAAACTCAGGCACTCCCCAAAGCATCAAATGGGAATGTAATATACCACTCTTTTAACCCTGGAAGAGTCTTAAGGACTAATTCCTACATAGTTCTGCATTATGAAAGTATACATATTTAACCACATTAGTGATCATCATTTTTTTAAAAAGTGTGAAAACCCTCACAAACCTCAACCAATTGCATCCTTTGGTTAAACAAAAGTCCTAGATGTTCCCAAGACTAAGAGGTATATTAATTAGTACTACCTTTCCAGAAAATAACATTTGCACCTTCCACAAAGTCAACTTTATGAGGACATTCCCATCACTAAGTTACTTTTCACCACTTTTATAGAACAGAAACTTATTTTAAAATCTACCCATCTTAGTATAATATAAAAAAGAAAAAAATTTATGACTGGACTTTCTCAAAATTAAACCTTTTTCCTCTTTGGAAGACACTATTATGTTAGAAGGATACGAAGCCAAGCTAAAGACTGAGAAAAAACCAACGGCAAATCACATACCTGAAAAAGGATTTGTATCCAAATATATAAAGAATTCTCAAAACTCAACAGTAAGAAAACAACCCAATTAAAAGCTAGGCAAAAGATTTCAATGGCACACCACCAAGAGGATCTAATGATGGCAAATAAGCACATGAAAAGATGTCCAATGGCATTAGTCATCAGAGAAATGCAAATTAAAACCATGATAAGATACTACCACATACCTATTAGAATGGCTAAATTAAAATCACTGATAGTGTCAGTGATGTGGAATAGGTGGAATTCTCGTACATTGCTAGTGGGAGAGTATAAAATGGTACAGACACTCTGGAAAAAGGGTTGACAGTTTCTTATAAAGTTAAAAATATACTCACTATACCATCCAGCAATCCCCTCTCCCCAGAGACAGCTACCCTAGAGATAGAGAAATGAAAACTATGTTTGCACAAAAGTCTGTACACAAATGTTTACAGCAGCTCTATTCCTAAATGTTAAAAATTGGAAACAACGCAAATGTCCTTTAATGAGTGACAATGGAAAACTACTCAGTAATAAAAAGGAATAAACTTTCAATACATGCAATAACTTAGATGAATCTCAAAGACAGAGTAAAAGAACCCAGTCTCAAAAGCTTACATGTATGATTCCATGTATAGGACATTCTCAAAAAGACAAAACTATAGGGATGGAGAAAAGGTCAGAGGTTGCAGAGGTTATAGGATGGGGACAGTTAACTATAAAAGGATAGCATCAGGGAATTCTGGGGGGTGATAATATTATTCTGTATTCTGATTGTAGTGATGGTTGCACAAACTACACGTGTTAAATTAACAGGATAAAAGAAAAAAGTTACTTTTACTGTATGATAATTTTAAGAATAAAATTTTAAAATTATGTTTAAATATGAATCTCAATGTCACAATGGACACGGTTTTTAAAAACTGGAAAGAAATAAAGAAGGATAAGTTTGTTAATAAAAGGTAAACCTGGGCTTCCCTGGTGGCGCAGTGGTTGAGAGTCTGCCTGCCGATGGGGGGGACACGGGTTCGAGACCTGGAATGGGAGGATCCCACATGCCACGGGGCAACTGGGCCCGTGAGCCACAACTACTGAGCATGCGCATCTAGAGCCTGTGCTCCGCAACAAGAAGGGCCACGGCAGTGAGAGGCCCACGCACCATGATGAGGAGTGGCCCCCGCTCGCCACAACTAGAGAAGGCCCTTGCACAGAAACGAAGACCCAACACAGACAAAAATAAATAAAAAATAAATAAAAATAAATACATTTAAAAGGAGAACCTATACATTTCCCTTTCTGCAAATGTAGGTTTTCGAGGCAAGAGTAGAGCCTCAGAAAGAATGTCTGCAAACAGAACAATCACTAGTTCACTAAGTACAAAATGTAGGATACTTTTGAAGAATCCCATCACAGCTAGATAATTGGTCCAGGACCAAAAGTAAATACTGGAAGAAAAATGAAATCAACAGTGTTCCACAGAGGTGGTAGGCAGACTGGCCTGGACTAAGACATGTTCAGTAATAGATAATAAGGGTGCTGATTTGTAAGCATCATTCTCGTCCCACTGTGGACTTCCTTCTGCGACAGTATAAGGATACCACCAGATCATCTTGAAATCAAGTCATGAAATGTACTTTTATGTTTTTAAAAATCAATTCTTGTCCTTAAATTAACTTTTCTTATTAGTTTAGTCATGGTCCTCTATTACTTCTAAAACATTAAATCTTATTTGATTAGAGACAGACTTCAAAAAATAAAAATAAACTGTGATCAAATAGCAGGAACAAAGAGTAGTAACTAAAATTTCTTCAATCTAAACTGAAGATGATTTCTGTATCTCTGTCTTTTACATTTGTCTCCATTAAGGGAAAAAAATGATGTACCTCATAATTAACTTGGCTGGAATGAATCAGACTGCATTTGTAAAGGTTTCAGAAGACCAATGAGCTGTGCTAAACAGTACCACTATCCACCTGAGCAGAAATTACTATCCATAAGTTTCTTTACATAACTAACGAAACAAAAATTTAAACAAAAGAAGAACTACTAGAAAAATATTAGAGATTCATTTTTTAAGTCAATAATTTGCCTCACACATTATTATTTTCCCCGTGGAAACCCAATTATTACCCTGAAAACAAGACCACGTTAGAAAGTAAATGCATTGTGACAAAAGAAAGAAAAGGCAGATTGATACGTTATTAAAATAACTCACACGCCATACCCTGAGGAGTAAGGAAGCCATGGCAGAGCAGGCCCCCTTCTCCTCAATGGACAGCACAGCTGTGGGGAAGACACTGCAGCTAGCACAAGCCTGTCACACTTCCTCAGGGAGGAAGCAAGTTACACACCACTCTAGAGAGGGCGCCCATAAACTGACGGCCACGCTCATTACCCAACGTCCAGGCCACCCACAGGCTGACTGCAACCCAACTTTCCCACCATTCCCACACAGGCCCCAGGAACCGTCAGGCCTCTGAGGCTCTGCCAATGCCCTTCCCTCTACCCAAATATCCTTTCCCTCCTCTCTCCGGACCTCAATCCTGCCCAGCTCTAAATGAACACTTCAAGGCCTATTTCCCTAAGAATGCCTCTCTCAAAACCAAAATTACTTCCTAGACAATGATCTGCCTCTTACTCATCCATTATCTTGGATTAAATACATCATGTAAGATGCCTTATCTGACCAACACAACTATTTTATAAATAGGAGTCATGTTTTATATCATCTATGACATGACATGACAACCAATCAGCTCACTAAAACCATTCAATAAATACTCTAATTGAATTTCCCAAAGAGTTGACCTAAAATAACCTAAATGCTAAGCAGTTCAAGAACTGTCCTGAACCAAATTCACTTCTCATTTGAATGCCAATGTCATAGACAGGGATGTTGTATTGTCTTTAAATGTACTTGCCTTTATCCAAAACTAGAATCTCTGATGAATCTATGGGACACACATGTAAAATATTCTGCAAAGGAAAAAAGCTTTATTTAGTGTACTGTGCTTAATATTCAGCCAGACTTGAATTTTTCTCTAAAACTTATACAATTACTGAGTATGCAAGAAGCATTAGAAGAGAGACTAAGTCTATTGAGAAGAAAACTGGAAGCGAAGGTCAGCAATCATTTTCTACTTTGAATCATCTCTTTCATAAAGAGGTAAATTCTCCTAAATTCCAGAATGAATGGAATTCAATACAGCAAAGTAAAATGCTTTAAATACATAAAATAAATATCTTGATGGACCTTCCACCATCTGTTTTAGTAACTTAAATTATAAAAAAGAACCCTAACTTTAAGAAAAGTTATATCAAGAGCTAAAATTGAGATTGTTTTTCCATCTATTACTTTGATTTTCCTGACCCATTTTTGAGAACTGTCAGCATTCTGGATCAATAATTCCAAATTATTTCTTGAAGAGAGTGAGATTCCTCCCAAGTCATTTAATATGCTTACTAATCAATAAAGATATGAAAAAACAAAAAATCCATATTTATGAGGCAAGCAAATTATATTAAAAGACTGACTTTGAGAAAAGGTTGCTGCTTGCCAAGAAAATTTTATTATTATAAAATATTTTCTGTCATTTGTATTTCTTCATTTTCCCTTCCAGATTATCTGTGTAGCCTTGTAAACACATCATAATCCAAAGCAGTGGAGCTTTACCAATAAAATGTAAATCAACACAAGAGAGCCAACTGCATAATTAAAACAAAAGTGTACCGGGCTTCCCTGGTGGCGCAGTGGTTGAGAGTCTGCCTGCCGACGCAGGGGACACGGGTTCGTGCCCCAGTCCGGGAAGATCCCACATGCCGTGGAGCGGCTGGGCCCGTGAGCCATGGCCATTGAGCCTGCGCGTCCGGCGCCTGTGCTCCACAACAGGAGAGGCGACAACAGTGAGAGGCCCGCGTACCGCAAAAAAATAAAAAATGGGCTTCCCTGGTGGCGCAGTGGTTGAGAGTCCGCCTGCCGATGCAGGGGACACGGGTTTGTGTCCCGGTTCAGGAAGATACCACATGCCGCAGAGTGGCTGGGCCCATGAGCCATGGCTGCTGTGCCTGCGCGTCCGGAGTCTGTGCTGCGCAACGGGAGAGGCCACAACAGTGAGAGGCCCGCGTACCGCAAAAAAAAAAAAAAAAAAAAAAAAAACAGAAGGTGCAAAACTGTTTCCTATCCCAGACTCCTATCTTCCGTCTTACAATACTGTAACTGACACTTCAGAGAATCAAAGTCCACACCGTGTAGGATTTTTCCCACCAGTACAAAACACTGGCTCAAGGGCAAGTTCGAACTGGCTATTAATTCAGTTCAGCAAACATTTCCTGAGGCCAGGCCCTGTGTTAGCAGCACTAAACGCAAAGAGGAAGCATGCCATCACTGCTTTCAAAAAACTCAGACTCTAGCAAGACAGGCAAAGCACAAATGAAAAATAGCAAGAAATACCTTCCATCTGCCGAAAGGCATGAGCTGCCCTCAAAAGAAGAACACAAGTTCACTGTGCAGAGATGATAGGGAGAGCACAGGGGAGTTTATCAGAGAGAATGCACAAGAAGTCACCAAGACAAGAAAAAGCACATGATACACTCCAGGTGTGTCAGAGAAAGAGGGAAAGGAGCTAAGAATGCCCTCCAGTGCCACAGGAAGTGAGGGCTTTATTCCATAGCAATGGAGCATGATGGGAGGTGTTTAAATACAGGAGGAACCTATTGGGCAGTGCAGTGGTTGGGACTCCGCGCTTCCTCCACTGCGGAAAGGGGCGGGGAGAGGGTTTGATCCCTAGTCGGGGAACTAAGATCCCGCAGGCGGCATGGTGTGGTCAAAAAAAAAAAAAAAAAAAAAGAAGGAACCTATCATGTAGAAGTCCTGTGAACAACTGGTGATAAGCAGGCATTGCCATTAAGAACAGACCACTAAGCAGTCCAAGTAATAGAGATTGAGAATTCAAGCGCAGCCTCTCCTGAGCTATACCACTCATAATGCAGGGAGCAGCAATCCTGGGCAAAGAAGACCTAAGATCCTCTGACCTGACAGTCACAACATTGCTCCGGCGGACCACGCTTGCAGACCTCCCACCACCATCTCTGTTGGTTCCGAGACTGCTCTTCTTGCCTCTTCCCACCCTCGCTCACTCTCCCCACTTTCTACCTCACCAAACGGCCCCAAGGTACAGGTCTCCTCCATCCTTCCAAAGCTCAATTTATGCCACTTCGCTTTTAAGAAAGACCCACGTTAGCGCCTGTTTTCCCAACCAAAAGAAATCCAAAGAGGTATCTATTTTCACAAAAAAGGGGGGAAAATGAGAACAGTGCCCGGCACGTGTTGTGCAGCAGCCCGTACAGAGGCAATTCGCACTGTGCGCTGCAAAAGCGGGTGCAAGGGGCACCACCCAGCTCCTTCCTGGGAACCACACTCAGCACCTCAGCATCAAGCCACCATAGCTTTGAACTGTCACTGAGCTTCCGTACTTTAGCTCAATTTATTCTGTGCATCCGTTAGCAAGATGTGTCCTATGGTCACTGCTTCTTCGCTTTACGCCACTTCGGCTTATGAAAGGTTTCATGGGAACGCTCTGCTTTCAGTCATTGGGGGAAACCCATACTTATTGTCCTCCCGCCTCCCTCCAGCCTACGCATCCACTCTCGGCCTGGCCTTTCCAGCTTTGAAAAGACAACCTGGCTCCGCCCTCTACCGCCTATATACTGCAGTGAAAGATGAGGGGAGAAGCTGACAGGCAGACAAAAGGCAGCAGCAGTGAGTGAGGCCTGACGACAGACAACGGAAGAGTTCCAGGCCCCTTCAACTTTTGAGATGTTTGGTATAATAAACAATGTAGAAACACCTAAGGGATGGGATGAGAAAGAGCTCAAAATGGACTTCAGTATTTGTTAGCATTTGTTAAATATGGGTGGTACATACACGGGGTACAATGTAAGATTCTCCACTTTTCTCAGTATGAAATTTTTAATTAAAAAAATACCAAAACACGGTTTTAAAAATTACAGGATATTTAAAATGTTTATACATTTGACAAGTTAATACAACACAAAAAATGAATTCTAATTGTGTAATTCACAAGGTAATCCAACAAATATTTAGAGTATTGTATCCTCAGGCATTACATGGCCTCCCTTTAAACTTCCTCAGCTCTCCCTCAGTGGGCTATAATTCCCAGTTTACTTTAAGGGAACTTCAATATTTAAGTTATGGTTGGTGTTTATGTCCCTTATACAAACATGCATTCATTTGGGGAAATCAATTATCAAACAAACATCAAAAGTAATCATTTCTACATTACTAATGTGACTTTGCCCGTTAGAGATCAGAATGGCATTACAAGATCATCAGTCACTTATTCTATAGGCCAGAGTTGATGCTATTGACATTTTGGGCTGAACAATTCTTTGTTGCGGAAGGCTGTCCTGTGCTTCATAAATGTTTCAGCAGCATCCTGGCCTCTGACCACTAGGTGCCAGGAGCACGTCTCCTGACTTACGACAACTAAAGATGTCTGTCTCCAGACATCAGCAAATGTCCCCTGGGGGGCAAAATCATTCCTGGTTGACACCTACTGATCTAAACAAGCATAGAGTGTTTGCTTGCCAAATAACAGCAACAGAAGATGGATAAATCCATGGATTCCAAAGGTCCTAGAATTAGCAAATCTTCTCTATAAAACTCCTAGCCCACATCTAGAAAATATTACAAAAAGAAGCAAAATGAAAAGAAAAACTAACAACACATGAGCTAAAATCTTTACTAGGGACAGAACACAGCATAGTGATCCAAAGCACAGGCTTGGAGCCAGAGGACTTACATTCAGAACTCACCAGCTGTCACTCACCAACTGTGTCACTCACCAGCTGTGTGACCTGGAGCAAATGACTTAGCCTCAAGTATCTCAACTTGCTCACCTCTAAAATGGCAAGGAGACAACTAATACCTACCTCCTATGGTTATTTATTTTCACTTAAGAATTAAGCGAAATAATACGTGTAAAGTGCTTAAAAGAATGCCTGGCATACAGTGAGTGCTCAGTAAGTGTTAGCTATTGTTATTTCACTAAAATTCCATATTTTCAATTTATACAAAGTGGAAATCACTTTACAGATTTCAACATACAACACTCTATTTTTAGAAAATAAAATATCATGCTATGTAACTACTTTATCTACTTGACAGAGGAATTATTTTCACCCATTTTCACCATCTCGGTAAAATAATAATGGTTATGATTATGCAATCATAAGAGTGATTATGCTCTCCAATAGCCATTGGAGAAACAAGTGTACTTGTACATCACTGACAAACACAAGCTAACCCCTAAAACTGGCTCTGAGGGGAGATCACAAAGCCTACCATCAACATTAATCACCAAACATATCAGCCAGGGATATCTCAATAAAAGTAACACAGAAGTAGAGATTAGGGACAGAATTACTAACTCCGGGAGCTATGGGGGGAACTGACTTAATTTCAAGCGTTAATGTCTCTGATATGTAGGCTCAGGTGCCCACCTCAGCACTGGATATGAAGATGCCTACCACAATTAATCAGGTCCCAACAGTTCATTTCTAACTGCGGTCTCCCTGAACCTCACTGCGGGTACTTCTGTAGCGTAGCTCTCCATACAAGGCAGGTCTCTGGTAACTGCCTTCTCTGGTTCTTCAGAAAACAGCATGACCTGGCTACACATACTCCTGAAGAAGTTCAAGCGTCTTCTTGAAAAACATAAAATAGAAACTGCCAGCCGAAGTCAAAGTGAGACAATGTCTCAAGCCACACTAAAATGGACTATAAAAAATACAGAGATCTAGGGCTTCCCTGGTGGCGCAGTGGTTGAGAGTCCGCCTGCCGATGTAGGGGACACGGATTCGTGCCCCGGTCCGGGAAGATCCCACAAGCCGCAGAGCGGCTGGGCCCGTGAGCGATGGCTGCTGGGCCTGCGCGTCCGGAGCCTGTGCTCCGCAACGGGAGAGGCCACAACAGTGAGAGGCCCGCGTATCACAAAAAAAAAAAAAAAAAAAAAAAATACAGAGATCTAGAAACTACCTCTAAACGACGCCAGCACCAGACACACCTCACCATGTAGCCAACACTCTTGGCCGGGATACACGGATACACCCGTGTCTACAGCATGCAACCCTGCCATGTAGCGGACAGACACTGACCAAGCTGGGTCTTGTACAGCCTCTGCCACGGGGACAGAAAGGCCCGGAGAAGGGCGCTGAGTCGCTTAAACCCACCAGTGTGGGAAGAAGCACCACGTCCACCCATTGAGAAGGCCACCCCTATTTGCCTTGACTCTTTCTCTTCCTGTTAAAAATTATCCGACTTTCACCAAAAGAATACACAACACTAACTTTCTGCAAACTCCTGCCCCCGTGGGGAACGGCATTCCTGGAGACATAAAAGCTGGAATCAGTAACCAAGGTTCTAATTCAAATCCGGTCTAATTCAAATCCATTAACCCCTGTGATCCGTTGCCGATCTACAAAAAGAGCCTAACAGCACATTAGTCGTTTGACCAGCCAGCGTCCAGCCCTTTTTCTGGTAATAAAAGCCCACAAATTCCCTCAGAGTAGGTACCTCTCCCCGCCTCTCAGTCAGCGTGGCTCCGGTGGGCTCGACTCCGCCAAAGAGCCACGGGTGACACGTGACCAGAACTGGCCAATCCCAGTCTCACAGCCTCAAACAGCGATTGGCTCCAGGTCAGACATGTGACCCCATAAGAGCCAATGAGACATCATGAGACTTTTGCTGAGGCTTCTGGGAAAGAGACAGGCGCTCTTTCCGGCTGAATCTAAACGGTGACAGGCTACAGGCGGTGAATATGCTACAGCCAAGTTTCTAACATACAGTTCCGACAACTGAAGTCCATACAGGAAAAGGCAGAGTTGACTCGTGGGGAGAACCTGAGTCCTGATGACTTTACTTGAGCCCTGAATCCAGCTAGCTGTGCCTGACTTTGCAGTTAGGTGAGCCTAACTCAAATTTCTTTCCAGCTTAAGCCAATTTAGGTTGATATTTCAGGCAGCTGAAGCGAACTGATGTATATGTGTATATCTGATTAGTACCTCACAGGATGTGAAAAATGGAATGAACTGATAGCTGGCTTGTAAAACAGTGTATATATATACATGATTATTAAAAACACTGGTCACAGGTATTGATTAATAATAACAAGTGCCAAGAGAAAAAAGTGGGCATGGGAGAGAAATGACTTAGTGTGATATGTGGTTATTCTGACTCTTGAAAATATTCCAAAACATTTGTTTAAACAATTTTATCATAAAGCTATTTCAGCAATAATAATAAGAATAATAACAAGAGCCATTTGCTGAATGCTTCCTGCGGGCCAGAGGCCGTTGAAATGACTATATTATGTAATCTGCTTGAGTCCTCATAATGACCTTACAAGGTGGATGTTATTATTATCATTCCCACTAACAGACAAGGAAACTGAAGCACAGACAAGTTAAGTTACTCACCCACAGTTACACTGTAAATAAAAGGCAGGATTCAAATGCAGACATTCTGATGCAGCTCGTGCTTTTAGCCATGACACTGAATCTGAACCTACACTCAGAGTTCTAATGCTGTTCCAGTGAAGCAGAAACTCAAACTCAGGCACTCCCCAAAGCATCAAATGGGAATGTAATATACCACTCTTTTAACCCTGGAAGAGTCTTAAGGACTAATTCCTACATAGTTCTGCATTATGAAAGTATACATATTTAACCACATTAGTGATCATCATTTTTTTAAAAAGTGTGAAAACCCTCACAAACCTCAACCAATTGCATCCTTTGGTTAAACAAAAGTCCTAGATGTTCCCAAGACTAAGAGGTATATTAATTAGTACTACCTTTCCAGAAAATAACATTTGCACCTTCCACAAAGTCAACTTTATGAGGACATTCCCATCACTAAGTTACTTTTCACCACTTTTATAGAACAGAAACTTATTTTAAAATCTACCCATCTTAGTATAATATAAAAAAGAAAAAAATTTATGACTGGACTTTCTCAAAATTAAACCTTTTTCCTCTTTGGAAGACACTATTATGTTAGAAGGATACGAAGCCAAGCTAAAGACTGAGAAAAAACCAACGGCAAATCACATACCTGAAAAAGGATTTGTATCCAAATATATAAAGAATTCTCAAAACTCAACAGTAAGAAAACAACCCAATTAAAAGCTAGGCAAAAGATTTCAATGGCACTCCACCAAGAGGATCTAATGATGGCAAATACGCACATGAAAAGATGTCCAATGGCATTAGTCATCAGAGAAATGCAAATTAAAACCATGATAAGATACTACCACATACCTATTAGAATGGCTAAATTAAAATCACTGATAGTGTCAGTGATGTGGAATAGGTGGAATTCTCGTACATTGCTAGTGGGAGAGTATAAAATGGTACAGACACTCTGGAAAAAGGGTTGACAGTTTCTTATAAAGTTAAAAATATACTCACTATACCATCCAGCAATCCCCTCTCCCCAGAGACAGCTACCCTAGAGATAGAGAAATGAAAACTATGTTTGCACAAAAGTCTGTACACAAATGTTTACAGCAGCTCTATTCCTAAATGTTAAAAATTGGAAACAACGCAAATGTCCTTTAATGAGTGACAATGGAAAACTACTCAGTAATAAAAAGGAATAAACTTTCAATACATGCAATAACTTAGATGAATCTCAAAGACAGAGTAAAAGAACCCAGTCTCAAAAGCTTACATGTATGATTCCATGTATAGGACATTCTCAAAAAGACAAAACTATAGGGATGGAGAAAAGGTCAGAGGTTGCAGAGGTTATAGGATGGGGACAGTTAACTATAAAAGGATAGCATCAGGGAATTCTGGGGGGTGATAATATTATTCTGTATTCTGATTGTAGTGATGGTTGCACAAACTACACGTGTTAAATTAACAGGATAAAAGAAAAAAGTTACTTTTACTGTATGATAATTTTAAGAATAAAATTTTAAAATTATGTTTAAATATGAATCTCAATGTCACAATGGACACGGTTTTTAAAAACTGGAAAGAAATAAAGAAGGATAAGTTTGTTAATAAAAGGTAAACCTGGGCTTCCCTGGTGGCGCAGTGGTTGAGAGTCTGCCTGCCGATGGGGGGGACACGGGTTCGAGACCTGGAATGGGAGGATCCCACATGCCACGGGGCAACTGGGCCCGTGAGCCACAACTACTGAGCATGCGCATCTAGAGCCTGTGCTCCGCAACAAGAGGGGCCACGGCAGTGAGAGGCCCACGCACCATGATGAGGAGTGGCCCCCGCTCGCCACAACTAGAGAAGGCCCTTGCACAGAAACGAAGACCCAACACAGACAAAAATAAATAAAAAATAAATAAAAATAAATACATTTAAAAGGAGAACCTATACATTTCCCTTTCTGCAAATGTAGGTTTTCGAGGCAAGAGTAGAGCCTCAGAAAGAATGTCTGCAAACAGAACAATCACTAGTTCACTAAGTACAAAATGTAGGATACTTTTGAAGAATCCCATCACAGCTAGATAATTGGTCCAGGACCAAAAGTAAATACTGGAAGAAAAATGAAATCAACAGTGTTCCACAGAGGTGGTAGGCAGACTGGCCTGGACTAAGACATGTTCAGTAATAGATAATAAGGGTGGGGATTTGTAAGCATCATTCTCGTCCCACTGTGGACTTCCTTCTGCGACAGTATAAGGATACCACCAGATCATCTTGAAATCAAGTCATGAAATGTACTTTTATGTTTTTAAAAATCAATTCTTGTCCTTAAATTAACTTTTCTTATTAGTTTAGTCATGGTCCTCTATTACTTCTAAAACATTAAATCTTATTTGATTAGAGACAGACTTCAAAAAATAAAAATAAACTGTGATCAAATAGCAGGAACAAAGAGTAGTAACTAAAATTTCTTCAATCTAAACTGAAGATGATTTCTGTATCTCTGTCTTTTACATTTGTCTCCATTAAGGGAAAAAAATGATGTACCTCATAATTAACTTGGCTGGAATGAATCAGACTGCATTTGTAAAGGTTTCAGAAGACCAATGAGCTGTGCTAAACAGTACCACTATCCACCTGGGCAGAAATTACTATCCATAAGTTTCTTTACATAACTAACGAAACAAAAATTTAAACAAAAGAAGAACTACTAGAAAAATATTAGAGATTCATTTTTTAAGTCAATAATTTGCCTCACACATTATTATTTTCCCTGTGGAAACCCAATTATTACCCTGAAAACAAGACCACGTTAGAAAGTAAATGCATTGTGACAAAAGAAAGAAAAGGCAGATTGATACGTTATTAAAATAACTCACACGCCATACCCTGAGGAGTAAGGAAGCCATGGCAGAGCAGGCCCCTTTCTCCTCAATGGACAGCACAGCTGTGGGGAAGACACTGCAGCTAGCACAAGCGTGTTACACTTCTTCAGGGAGGAAGCAAGTTACACACCACTCTAGAGAGGGCGCCCATAAACTCACGGCCACGCTCATTACCCAACGTCCAGGCCACCCACAGGCTGACTGCAACCCAACTTTCCCACCATTCCCACACAGGCCCCAGGAACCGTCAGGCCTCTGAGGCTCTGCCAATGCCCTTCCCTCTACCCAAATACCCTTTCCCTCCTCTCTCCGGACCTCAATCCTGCCCAGCTCTAAATGAACACTTCAAGGCCTATTTCCCTAAGAATGCCTCTCTCAAAACCAAAATTACTTCCTAGACAATGATCTGCCTCTTACTCACCCATTATCTTGGATTAAATACATCATGTAAGATGCCTTATCTGACCAACACAACTATTTTATAAATAGGAGTCATGTTTTATATCATCTATGACATGACATGACAACCAATCAGCTCACTAAAACCATTCAATAAATACTCTAATTGAATTTCCCAAAGAGTTGACCTAAAATAACCTAAATGCTAAGCAGTTCAAGAACTGTCCTGAACCAAATTCACTTCTCATTTGAATGCCAATGTCATAGATAGGGATGTTGTATTGTCTTTAAATGTACTTGCCTTTATCCAAAACTAGAATCTCTGATGAATCTATGGGACACACATGTAAAATATTCTGCAAAGGAAAAAAGCTTTATTTAGTGTACTGTGCTTAATATTCAGCCAGACTTGAATTTTTCTCTAAAACTTATACAATTACTGAGTATGCAAGAAGCATTAGAAGAGAGACTAAGTCTATTGAGAAGAAAACTGGAAGCGAAGGTCAGCAATCATTTTCTACTTTGAATCATCTCTTTCATAAAGAGGTAAATTCTCCTAAATTCCAGAATGAATGGAATTCAATACAGCAAAGTAAAATGCTTTAAATACATAAAATAAATATCTTGATGGACCTTCCACCATCTGTTTTAGTAACTTAAATTATAAAAAAGAACCCTAACTTTAAGAAAAGTTATATCAAGAGCTAAAATTGAGATTGTTTTTCCATCTATTACTTTGATTTTCCTGACCCATTTTTGAGAACTGTCAGCATTCTGGATCAATAATTCCAAATTATTTCTTGAAGAGAGTGAGATTCCTCCCAAGTCATTTACTATGCTTACTAATCAATAAAGATATGAAAAAACAAAAAATCCATATTTATGAGGCAAGCAAATTATATTAAAAGACTGACTTTGAGAAAAGGTTGCTGCTTGCCAAGAAAATTTTATTATTATAAAATATTTTCTGTCATTTGTATTTCTTCATTTTCCCTTCCAGATTATCTGTGTAGCCTTGTAAACACATCATAATCCAAAGCAGTGGAGCTTTACCAATAAAATGTAAATCAACGCAAGAGAGCCAACTGCATAATTAAAACAAAAGTGTACCGGGCTTCCCTGGTGGCGCAGTGGTTGAGAGTCCACCTGCCGATGCAGGGGACACGGGTTTGTGTCCCGGTTCAGGAAGATACCACATGCCGCAGAGTGGCTGGGCCCATGAGCCATGGCTGCTGTGCCTGCGCGTCCGGAGTCTGTGCTGCGCAACGGGAGAGGCCACAACAGTGAGAGGCCCGCGTACCGCAAAAAAAAAAAAAAAAAAAAAAAAACCAGAAGGTGCAAAACTGTTTCCCATCCCAGGCTCCTATCTTCCGTCTTACAATACTGTAACTGACACTTCAGAGAATCAAAGTCCACACCGTGTAGGATTTTTCCCACCAGTACAAAACACTGGCTCAAGGGCAAGTTCGAACTGGCTATTAATTCAGTTCAGCAAACATTTCCTGAGGCCAGGCCCTGTGTTAGCAGCACTAAACGCAAAGAGGAAGCATGCCATCACTGCTTTCAAAAAACTCAGACTCTAGCAAGACAGGCAAAGCACAAATGAAAAATAGCAAGAAATACCTTCCATCTGCCGAAAGGCATGAGCTGCCCTCAAAAGAAGAACACAAGTTCACTGTGCAGAGATGATAGGGAGAGCACAGGGGAGTTTATCAGAGAGAATGCACAAGAAGTCACCAAGACAAGAAAAAGCACATGATACACTCCAGGTGTGTCAGAGAAAGAGGGAAAGGAGCTAAGAATGCCCTCCAGTGCCACAGGAAGTGAGGGCTTTATTCCATAGCAATGGAGCATGATGGGAGGTGTTTAAATACAGGAGGAACCTATCGGGCAGTGCAGTGGTTGGGACTCCGCGCTTCCTCCACTGCGGAAAGGGGCGGGGAGAGGGTTTGATCCCTAGTCGGGGAACTAAGATCCCGCAGGCGGCATGGTGTGGTCAAAAAAAAAAAAAAAAAAAAAAAAAGAAGGAACCTATCATGTAGAAGTCCTGTGAACAACTGGTGATAAGCAGGCATTGCCATTAAGAACAGACCACTAAGCAGTCCAAGTAATAGAGATTGAGAATTCAAGCGCAGCCTCTCCTGAGCTATACCACTCATAATGCAGGGAGCAGCAATCCTGGGCAAAGAAGACCTAAGATCCTCTGACCTGACAGTCACAACATTGCTCCGGCGGACCACGCTTGCAGACCTCCCACCACCATCTCTGTTGGTTCCGAGACTGCTCTTCTTGCCTCTTCCCACCCTCGCTCACTCTCCCCACTTTCTACCTCACCAAACGGCCCCAAGGTACAGGTCTCCTCCATCCTTCCAAAGCTCAATTTATGCCACTTCGCTTTTAAGAAAGACCCACGTTAGCGCCTGTTTTCCCAACCAAAAGAAATCCAAAGAGGTATCTATTTTCACAAAAAAGGGGGGAAAATGAGAACAGTGCCCGGCACGTGTTGTGCAGCAGCCCGTACAGAGGCAATTCGCACTGTGCGCTGCAAAAGCGGGTGCAAGGGGCACCACCCAGCTCCTTCCTGGGAACCACACTCAGCACCTCAGCATCAAGCCACCATAGCTTTGAACTGTCACTGAGCTTCCGTACTTTAGCTCAATTTATTCTGTGCATCCGTTAGCAAGATGTGTCCTATGGTCACTGCTTCTTCGCTTTACGCCACTTCGGCTTATGAAAGGTTTCATGGGAACGCTCTGCTTTCAGTCATTGGGGGAAACCCATACTTATTGTCCTCCCGCCTCCCTCCAGCCTACGCATCCACTCTCGGCCTGGCCTTTCCAGCTTTGAAAAGACAACCTGGCTCCGCCCTCTACCGCCTATATACTGCAGTGAAAGATGAGGGGAGAAGCTGACAGGCAGACAAAAGGCAGCAGCAGTGAGTGAGGCCTGACGACAGACAACGGAAGAGTTCCAGGCCCCTTCAACTTTTGAGATGTTTGGTATAATAAACAATGTAGAAACACCTAAGGGATGGGATGAGAAAGAGCTCAAAATGGACTTCAGTATTTGTTAGCATTTGTTAAATATGGGTGGTACATACACGGGGTACAATGTAAGATTCTCCACTTTTCTCAGTATGAAATTTTTAATTAAAAAAATACCAAAACACGGTTTTAAAAATTACAGGATATTTAAAATGTTTATACATTTGACAAGTTAATACAACACAAAAAATGAAATCTAATTGTGTAATTCACAAGGTAATCCAACAAATATTTAGAGTATTGTATCCTCAGGCATTACATGGCCTCCCTTTAAACTTCCTCAGCTCTCCCTCAGTGGGCTATAATTCCCAGTTTACTTTAAGGGAACTTCAATATTTAAGTTATGGTTGGTGTTTATGTCCCTTATACAAACATGCATTCATTTGGGGAAATCAATTATCAAACAAACATCAAAAGTAATCATTTCTACATTACTAATGTGACTTTGCCCGTTAGAGATCAGAATGGCATTACAAGATCATCAGTCACTTATTCTATAGGCCAGAGTTGATGCTATTGACATTTTGGGCTGAACAATTCTTTGTTGCGGAAGGCTGTCCTGTGCTTCATAAATGTTTCAGCAGCATCCTGGCCTCTGACCACTAGGTGCCAGGAGCACGTCTCCTGACTTACGACAACTAAAGATGTCTGTCTCCAGACATCAGCAAATGTCCCCTGGGGGGCAAAATCATTCCTGGTTGACACCTACTGATCTAAACAAGCATAGAGTGTTTGCTTGCCAAATAACAGCAACAGAAGATGGATAAATCCATGGATTCCAAAGGTCCTAGAATTAGCAAATCTTCTCTATAAAACTCCTAGCCCACATCTAGAAAATATTACAAAAAGAAGCAAAATGAAAAGAAAAACTAACAACACATGAGCTAAAATCTTTACTAGGGACAGAACACAGCATAGTGATCCAAAGCACAGGCTTGGAGCCAGAGGACTTACATTCAGAACTCACCAGCTGTCACTCACCAACTGTGTCACTCACCAGCTGTGTGACCTGGAGCAAATGACTTAGCCTCAAGTATCTCAACTTGCTCACCTCTAAAATGGCAAGGAGACAACTAATACCTACCTCCTATGGTTATTTATTTTCACTTAAGAATTAAGCGAAATAATACGTGTAAAGTGCTTAAAAGAATGCCTGGCATACAGTGAGTGCTCAGTAAGTGTTAGCTATTGTTATTTCACTAAAATTCCATATTTTCAATTTATACAAAGTGGAAATCACTTTACAGATTTCAACATACAACACTCTATTTTTAGAAAATAAAATATCATGCTATGTAACTACTTTATCTACTTGACAGAGGAATTATTTTCACCCATTTTCACCATCTCGGTAAAATAATAATGGTTATGATTATGCAATCATAAGAGTGATTATGCTCTCCAATAGCCATTGGAGAAACAAGTGTACTTGTACATCACTGACAAACACAAGCTAACCCCTAAAACTGGCTCTGAGGGGAGATCACAAAGCCTACCATCAACATTAATCACCAAACATATCAGCCAGGGATATCTCAATAAAAGTAACACAGAAGTAGAGATTAGGGACAGAATTACTAACTCCGGGAGCTATGGGGGGAACTGACTTAATTTCAAGCGTTAATGTCTCTGATATGTAGGCTCAGGTGCCCACCTCAGCACTGGATATGAAGATGCCTACCACAATTAATCAGGTCCCAACAGTTCATTTCTAACTGCGGTCTCCCTGAACCTCACTGCGGGTACTTCTGTAGCGTAGCTCTCCATACAAGGCAGGTCTCTGGTAACTGCCTTCTCTGGTTCTTCAGAAAACAGCATGACCTGGCTACACATACTCCTGAAGAAGTTCAAGCGTCTTCTGGAAAAACATAAAATAGAAACTGCCAGCCGAAGTCAAAGTGAGACAATGTCTCAAGCCACACTAAAATGGACTATAAAAAATACAGAGATCTAGGGCTTCCCTGGTGGCGCAGTGGTTGAGAGTCCGCCTGCCGATGTAGGGGACACGGATTCGTGCCCCGGTCCGGGAAGATCCCACAAGCCGCGGAGCGGCTGGGCCCGTGAGCGATGGCTGCTGGGCCTGCGCGTCCGGAGCCTGTGCTCCGCAACGGGAGAGGCCACAACAGTGAGAGGCCCGCGTATCACAAAAAAAAAAAAAAAAAAAAAAAAAAAAATACAGAGATCTAGAAACTACCTCTAAACGACGCCAGCACCAGACACACCTCACCATGTAGCCAACACTCTTGGCCGGGATACACGGATACACCCGTGTCTACAGCATGCAACCCTGCCATGTAGCGGACAGACACTGACCAAGCTGGGTCTTGTACAGCCTCTGCCACGGGGACAGAAAGGCCCGGAGAAGGGCGCTGAGTCGCTTAAACCCACCAGTGTGGGAAGAAGCACCACGTCCACCCATTGAGAAGGCCACCCCTATTTGCCTTGACTCTTTCTCTTCCTGTTAAACATTATCCGACTTTCACCAAAAGAATACACAACACTAACTTTCTGCAAACTCCTGCCCCCGTGGGGAACGGCATTCCTGGAGACAAAAAAGCTGGAATCAGTAACCAAGGTTCTAATTCAAATCCGGTCTAATTCAAATCCATTAACCCCTGTGATCCGTTGCCGATCTACAAAAAGAGCCTAACAGCACATTAGTCGTTTGACCAGCCAGCGTCCAGCCCTTTTTCTGGTAATAAAAGCCCACAAAGTCCCTCAGAGTAGGTACCTCTCCCCGCCTCTCAGTCAGCGTGGCTCCGGTGGGCTCGACTCCGCCAAAGAGCCACGGGTGACACGTGACCAGAACTGGCCAATCCCAGTCTCACAGCCTCAAACAGCGATTGGCTCCAGGTCAGACATGTGACCCCATAAGAGCCAATGAGACATCATGAGACTTTTGCTGAGGCTTCTGGGAAAGAGACAGGCGCTCTTTCCGGCTGAATCTAAACGGTGACAGGCTACAGGCGGTGAATATGCTACAGCCAAGTTTCTAACATACAGTTCCGACAACTGAAGTCCATACAGGAAAAGGCAGAGTTGACTCGTGGGGAGAACCTGAGTCCTGATGACTTTACTTGAGCCCTGAATCCAGCTAGCTGTGCCTGACTTTGCAGTTAGGTGAGCCTAACTCAAATTTCTTTCCAGCTTAAGCCAATTTAGGTTGATATTTCAGGCAGCTGAAGCGAACTGATGTATATGTGTATATCTGATTAGTACCTCACAGGATGTGAAAAATGGAATGAACTGATAGCTGGCTTGTAAAACAGTGTATATATATACATGATTATTAAAAACACTGGTCACAGGTATTGATTAATAATAACAAGTGCCAACAGAAAAAAGTGGGCATGGGAGAGAAATGACTTAGTGTGATATTTGGTTATTCTGACTCTTGAAAATATTCCAAAACATTTGTTTAAACAATTTTATCATAAAGCTATTTCAGCAATAATAATAAGAATAATAACAAGAGCCATTTGCTGAATGCTTCCTGCGGGCCAGAGGCCGTTGAAATGACTATATTATGTAATCTGCTTGAGTCCTCATAATGACCTTACAAGGTGGATGTTATTATTATCATTCCCACTAACAGATAAGGAAACTGAAGCACAGACAAGTTAAGTTACTCACCCACAGTTACACTGTAAATAAAAGGCAGGATTCAAATGCAGACATTCTGATGCAGCTCGTGCTTTTAGCCATGACACTGAATCTGAACCTACACTCAGAGTTCTAATGCTGTTCCAGTGAAGCAGAAACTCAAACTCAGGCACTCCCCAAAGCATCAAATGGGAATGTAATATACCACTCTTTTAACCCTGGAAGAGTCTTAAGGACTAATTCCTACATAGTTCTGCATTATGAAAGTATACATATTTAACCACATTAGTGATCATCATTTTTTTAAAAAGTGTGAAAACCCTCACAAACCTCAACCAATTGCATCCTTTGGTTAAACAAAAGTCCTAGATGTTCCCAAGACTAAGAGGTATATTAATTAGTACTACCTTTCCAGAAAATAACATTTGCACCTTCCACAAAGTCAACTTTATGAGGACATTCCCATCACTAAGTTACTTTTCACCACTTTTATAGAACAGAAACTTATTTTAAAATCTACCCATCTTAGTATAATATAAAAAAGAAAAAAATTTATGACTGGACTTTCTCAAAATTAAACCTTTTTCCTCTTTGGAAGACACTATTATGTTAGAAGGATACGAAGCCAAGCTAAAGACTGAGAAAAAACCAACGGCAAATCACATACCTGAAAAAGGATTTGTATCCAAATATATAAAGAATTCTCAAAACTCAACAGTAAGAAAACAACCCAATTAAAAGCTAGGCAAAAGATTTCAATGGCACTCCACCAAGAGGATCTAATGATGGCAAATACGCACATGAAAAGATGTCCAATGGCATTAGTCATCAGAGAAATGCAAATTAAAACCATGATAAGATACTACCACATACCTATTAGAATGGCTAAATTAAAATCACTGATAGTGTCAGTGATGTGGAATAGGTGGAATTCTCGTACATTGCTAGTGGGAGAGTATAAAATGGTACAGACACTCTGGAAAAAGGGTTGACAGTTTCTTATAAAGTTAAAAATATACTCACTATACCATCCAGCAATCCCCTCTCCCCAGAGACAGCTACCCTAGAGATAGAGAAATGAAAACTATGTTTGCACAAAAGTCTGTACACAAATGTTTACAGCAGCTCTATTCCTAAATGTTAAAAATTGGAAACAACGCAAATGTCCTTTAATGAGTGACAATGGAAAACTACTCAGTAATAAAAAGGAATAAACTTTCAATACATGCAATAACTTAGATGAATCTCAAAGACAGAGTAAAAGAACCCAGTCTCAAAAGCTTACATGTATGATTCCATGTATAGGACATTCTCAAAAAGACAAAACTATAGGGATGGAGAAAAGGTCAGAGGTTGCAGAGGTTATAGGATGGGGACAGTTAACTATAAAAGGATAGCATCAGGGAATTCTGGGGGGTGATAATATTATTCTGTATTCTGATTGTAGTGATGGTTGCACAAACTACACGTGTTAAATTAACAGGATAAAAGAAAAAAGTTAGTTTTACTGTATGATAATTTTAAGAATAAAATTTTAAAATTATGTTTAAATATGAATCTCAATGTCACAATGGACACGGTTTTTAAAAACTGGAAAGAAATAAAGAAGGATAAGTTTGTTAATAAAAGGTAAACCTGGGCTTCCCTGGTGGCGCAGTGGTTGAGAGTCTGCCTGCCGATGGGGGGGACACGGGTTCGAGACCTGGAATGGGAGGATCCCACATGCCACGGGGCAACTGGGCCCGTGAGCCACAACTACTGAGCATGCGCATCTAGAGCCTGTGCTCCGCAACAAGAGGGGCCACGGCAGTGAGAGGCCCACGCACCATGATGAGGAGTGGCCCCCGCTCGCCACAACTAGAGAAGGCCCTTGCACAGAAACGAAGACCCAACACAGACAAAAATAAATAAAAAATAAATAAAAATAAATACATTTAAAAGGAGAACCTATACATTTCCCTTTCTGCAAATGTAGGTTTTCGAGGCAAGAGTAGAGCCTCAGAAAGAATGTCTGCAAACAGAACAATCACTAGTTCAACTAAGTACAAAATGTAGGATACTTATGAAGAATCCCATCACAGCTAGATAATTGGTCCAGGACCAAAAGTAAATACTGGAAGAAAAATGAAATCAACAGTGTTCCACAGAGGTGGTAGGCAGACTGGCCTGGACTAAGACATGTTCAGTAATAGATAATAAGGGTGCTGATTTGTAAGCATCATTCTCGTCCCACTGTGGACTTCCTTCTGCGACAGTATAAGGATACCACCAGATCATCTTGAAATCAAGTCATGAAATGTACTTTTATGTTTTTAAAAATCAATTCTTGTCCTTAAATTAACTTTTCTTATTAGTTTAGTCATGGTCCTCTATTACTTCTAAAACATTAAATCTTATTTGATTAGAGACAGACTTCAAAAAATAAAAATAAACTGTGATCAAATAGCAGGAACAAAGAGTAGTAACTAAAATTTCTTCAATCTAAACTGAAGATGATTTCTGTATCTCTGTCTTTTACATTTGTCTCCATTAAGGGAAAAAAATGATGTACCTCATAATTAACTTGGCTGGAATGAATCAGACTGCATTTGCAAAGGTTTCAGAAGACCAATGAGCTGTGCTAAACAGTACCACTATCCACCTGAGCAGAAATTACTATCCATAAGTTTCTTTACATAACTAACGAAACAAAAATTTAAACAAAAGAAGAACTACTAGAAAAATATTAGAGATTCATTATTGAAGTCAATAATTTGCCTCACACATTATTATTTTCCCTGTGGAAACCCAATTATTACCCTGAAAACAAGACCACGTTAGAAAGTAAATGCATTGTGACAAAAGAAAGAAAAGGCAGATTGATACGTTATTAAAATAACTCACACGCCATACCCTGAGGAGTAAGGAAGCCATGGCAGAGCAGGCCCCCTTCTCCTCAATGGACAGCACAGCTGTGGGGAAGACACTGCAGCTAGCACAAGCGTGTCACACTTCCTCAGGGAGGAAGCAAGTTACACACCACTCTAGAGAGGGCGCCCATAAACTGACGGCCACGCTCATTACCCAACGTCCAGGCCACCCACAGGCTGACTGCAACCCAACTTTCCCACCATTCCCACACAGGCCCCAGGAACCGTCAGGCCTCTGAGGCTCTGCCAATGCCCTTCCCTCTACCCAAATATCCTTTCCCTCCTCTCTCCGGACCTCAATCCTGCCCAGCTCTAAATGAACACTTCAAGGCCTATTTCCCTAAGAATGCCTCTCTCAAAACCAAAATTACTTCCTAGACAATGATCTGCCTCATCCATTATCTTGGATTAAATACATCATGTAAGATGCCTTATCTGACCAACACAACTATTTTATAAATAGGAGTCATGTTTTATATCATCTATGACATGACATGACAACCAATCAGCTCACTAAAACCATTCAATAAATACTCTAATTGAATTTCCCAAAGAGTTGACCTAAAATAACCTAAATGCTAAGCAGTTCAAGAACTGTCCTGAACCAAATTCACTTCTCATTTGAATGCCAATGTCATAGACAGGGATGTTGTATTGTCTTTAAATGTACTTGCCTTTATCCAAAACTAGAATCTCTGATGAATCTATGGGACACACATGTAAAATATTCTGCAAAGGAAAAAAGCTTTATTTAGTGTACTGTGCTTAATATTCAGCCAGACTTGCATTTTTCTCTAAAACTTATACAATTACTGAGTATGCAAGAAGCATTAGAAGAGAGACTAAGTCTATTGAGAAGAAAACTGGAAGCGAAGGTCAGCAATCATTTTCTACTTTGAATCATCTCTTTCATAAAGAGGTAAATTCTCCTAAATTCCAGAATGAATGGAATTCAATACAGCAAAGTAAAATGCTTTAAATACATAAAATAAATATCTTGATGGACCTTCCACCATCTGTTTTAGTAACTTAAATTATAAAAAAGAACCCTAACTTTAAGAAAAGTTATATCAAGAGCTAAAATTGAGATTGTTTTTCCATCTATTACTTTGATTTTCCTGACCCATTTTTGAGAACTGTCAGCATTCTGGATCAATAATTCCAAATTATTTCTTGAAGAGAGTGAGATTCCTCCCAAGTCATTTACTATGCTTACTAATCAATAAAGATATGAAAAAACAAAAAATCCATATTTATGAGGCAAGCAAATTATATTAAAAGACTGACTTTGAGAAAAGGTTGCTGCTTGCCAAGAAAATTTTATTATTATAAAATATTTTCTGTCATTTTTATTTCTTCATTTTCCCTTCCAGATTATCTGTGTAGCCTTGTAAACACATCATAATCCAAAGCAGTGGAGCTTTATAAATAAAATGTAAATCAACGCAAGAGAGCCAACTGCATAATTAAAACAAAAGTGTACCGGGCTTCCCTGGTGGCGCAGTGGTTGAGAGTCCGCCTGCCGATGCAGGGGACACGGGTTCGTGGCCCAGTCCGGGAGGATCCCACATGCCGTGGAGCGGCTGGGCCCGTGAGCCATGGCCGTTGAGCCTGCGCGTCCGGCGCCTGTGCTCCACAACAGGAGAGGCCACAACAGTGAGAGGCCCGCGTACCGCAAAAAAATAAAAAATGGGCATCCCTGGTGGCGCAGTGGTTGAGAGTCCGCCTGCCGATGCAGGGGACACGGGTTCGTGCCCCGGTTCGGGAAGATCCCACATGCCGCGGAGCGGCCAGGCTTGTGAGCCGTGGCCACTGAACCTGCGCGTCCGGAGCCTGTGCTCCGCAACAGGAGAGGCCACAACAGTGAGAGGCCGCGTACTGAAAAAAAAAAAAAAAGCATACCACCATCATCCCAACCAGATTACAAAATAGCAAGCAGATTATAAAATAATAGTCTACAAGCATGCTTTTTAAAATATATATCTATATGCTCTGAATATCTTATATAAAAATCCAAGAGAGAGATGAAACAAAATATTAAAAGTAAACATCTCCTTCCCCAAAACCCTAACTCCATTCCAGTCATGAGGAGAACATCACACAAACCCAAGTTGAGGGACAGTCTATGAAATACATGAACCAGGACTCTTCAAAATTGTCATTAAAAAAAGGAACGTCTGGGACTTTCCTGGTGGTGCAGTCGTTAAGAATCCATCTCCCAATGCAGGGGACACGGGTTCCAGCCCTGGTCCGAGAAGATCCCACATACCGCAGAGCAACTAAGCCCGTACGTCACAACTACTGAGCCTGCGCTCTAGAGCCTGCGAGCCACAACTACTGAGGCCACACGCCGCAACTACTGAAGCCCACGCACTCTAGGGCCTGTGTGCCGCAACTACTGAGCCTGGGTGCTGCAATTACTGAAGCCTGCGCACTTAGAGCCCGTGCTCCGCAACAAGAGAAGCCACCACAATGAGAATTCCGCGCACCACAATAAAGAGTAGCCCCCACTTGCCACAACTAGAGAAAGCCCGCACGCAGCAACAAAGACCCAACACAGCCAAAAATAAACAATAATAAAAATAAATAAATAAAGGCATCATCACATAAAAACAAATGAGGAAATAATTTTTTTATAAAAGAAGAACTGGTGGGGCAGTGGTAAAGAATCCGCCTGCCAGTGCAGGGGACACGGGTTTGAGCCCTGGTCCGGGAAGATCCCACATGCTGCAGAGCAAGTAAGCCCGTGCGCCACAACTGCTGAAGCCCACACGCCTAGAGCCCGTGCTCCACAACAAGGGAAGCCAACACAGTGAGAAGCGCGTGCACCGCAATGAAGAGTAGCCCCTGCTCGCCGCAACTAGAGAAAGCCCACACACAGCAACGAAGACCCAACGCAGCCAAAAATAAATACATTAAATAAATTAATTTAAAAAAAAGAAACTAAAGAGTCAAAAACAAACTAAAGAAATAAAATATATTTTGGGAAGAAATAGGAAAAATTATACATGGACTTGATATCTGATAGTATAACTATTAGTATTACTGAATTATCTTCTTAGGTGTGATAATGGTATTATGTTTATGAAGAAATATGTCCTCATTCTTAGGAGACACATGATGAAGTATGAATGAAATGCCATGTAAGATGTCTGCCACTTACTTTCAGCTGGCTCAGGAAAAAAAAATTCTATCTATTTGACAGAGAAAGGGAGACAAGGCAAATTATGACATAACGCTAACAATTGGGTATTGATTATACTATTCTTACAACTTTGCTGTAGGCGTAAAGATTTTCATAATATAAATTAAACTAACAGTTTTCTTTTTTTTTTTTTTTTCTTTTTGCGGTATGCGGGCCTCTCACTGTTGTGGCCTCCCCCGTTGCGGAGCACAGGCTCCGGATGCGCAGGCCCAGCGGCCATGGCTCACGGGCCCAGCCGCTCCGCGGCATATGGGATCCTCCCAGACCGGGGCACGAACCCGTATCCCCTGCATCGGCAGGCGGACTCTCAACCACTGCGCCACCAGGGAGGCCCTAACAGTTTTCTTTAACTTAAAAATGATTCAAAACCCAAACTAATCCAGAAGTTATAATCTTCTCGTAAATATAAAATATATTTTATTTTATGCTGCTTAACTCATCTCCTCCAAATTAAAAAAAAAAATTGAAAAGGGGTGACTTATTTTCCATAGTAAGGAATTATAGCTAACATCCAGGAGTAATATTTAGGTTTCCTTCAAATTGATATTGAATAGTCTTTTTAATCATCTGAGCAGTTTATACTGATCTTGGGCTCATTAATTGCTAACTTACCTAGTTTTTTTAAATAAAAATGTTTATTTGAATACAATTACCTTATCCCTTAAAGAAGCTGGAAAGAAGATTAAATAACCCAGAAGACACAGTTGGAAACTGTAAAGAAGTATAAGAAAGAGAGTCACTGGCAGAAGAGAAGAGCAGATCTCTGGCAAAGCTGCATTCCATGTACCCTGCCTGGGTCAGACATAGTTCATCTTGAGCCGAAGATCCAGTAGAGACCCATCTGCCCAAAATGCCTTTCTCCAACTGAGAAAGAAGTGAAAATGCTAAGACATATGAGAACATTTGTTGCTGTCTACAGCTAATTGAACCAGAAATCTTTAATACCATTTCCAGTCCTGAAATTCTATTATTCTACATAAAACACCTTTAAAAACAAGTATATATTATCATTTCACACCCATTAGGATGGCTACTATCCAAAAAATAGAAAATAACTGTTTGTGAGGATGTGGAGAAATTGGAACCCTTTTACATTTCTGGTGGACATCAAACGGTGCTACTGCTATGGAATACAATATGGGGATTCCTCAAAAAATTAAACACAGAATTACCATATGATCTAACAATTCTTCTGGGTATTTCCTGAAAGAACTGAAAGTAGGGACCTGAACAGATATGTATACACCCAAGTTCACAGCAACATTATTCACAACAGCCAAAACGTGGAAGCAACCTGAGTGTCTATCAAAAACTGGACGGATTTAAAAAAATGTGGTATTTACATACAATGGCATAGTATTTAGCCTTAAAAAGGAAGAAAATGCTGCCACGTGCTACAATATGGATGAACCTTGAAGACAGGCTAAGTGAAATTAGCCAGTCACAAAAAGACAAATATTGTATCAGTGCACTTACATGAGGTACCTATGGTATGAATGGACCCTATTCAAATTCTGAGAAACAGAAAGTAGAATGATGTTTGCCAGGTGCTTGAGGGAGAGGGGGATGGAGGGTTAGTGTTTAATGAGTACAGACTTCAATTTGGGAAGATGAAGTTCTGGAGATGGATGGTGGTGATGGTTGTACAACAATGTGAATGCACTTAATGACACTGAATTGTATGCTAAAATGATTAAAATGGTAAATTTTATGTTATGTATATTTTAACAATATTCAAAAAAAACCCCACAGGTATGCAAGCCATAATACCCTCCTAACCCTCCTTAAAAGGAGTGAGGCCCATGTCCTAATCCTGATGCAAACTTAAGGAATGCTCACTGCCCATTTCCCCATCTTCCCTGCCCAGGAAGAAGAACCACGAGCTGGCAAGGCAGAGCCAGAGCCAGAGGCGGGAAATTGGTCCTGACGTTAGTCCCGCTGAAGAAACTCAGAAGAGCCACAACAGAGGGTAAGGCCCAAGAAGACGGACAGAGGCAGGCTAGGGAAGAGAAGGCAAAAGCAGAAGGAAGGAAATCCCTGAGAACATGGGCAGCTGATGACACTGGGAAGGGACACCACAGCTGTGAGGAAAAGGAGGATCAGACAACAGGGGAAATCAGAGAAGGGAACTGCCCCAAGGTAAGGAAAGAGAGGAGTAGGAGAAAAAAGAAGAATTGTAAGCAAGAAGGAGATTCATTCAAGAAGAGACTCTTCCCAAGTACCAGCAGGAAAATGACTTCGTTCCACTGAGGTGGCCATTTGTATCTAAAGAATCCAAGAAAGTTGCTGAAGCCTATAAAAAGTTAGGAAGAAACATTCTTTTCTGTGTAAGAATACTAATATACCCCCATCCACAGAGAACTGTGTACTGCCATTTTTTTCATTTGGTTTTGTCTTTTTTTCTCCCTCAAGAAGAGAACACTTACTTGTTTAGGAATAATTTCAATCAGGGCCTACCTTTTGTATTTGTACCAAACACTAGTACGCCATGAATGAGCTAAAGCGTTTTAATGGCACAGGGGTAAGAGTACAGGCTTGAAGCCAGCTCTGCCTGAATCTGAATCCTGGCATTGTGACCTGAGGCAATCTGCTTAAAAATCTGCTTTGATTTCCAAATCTGCAAAATGGGAATAGTAACAGGGCTACACTTCAAGGCATTACTGCAAGAATTAAATAGGGTAAAATATGAAAGCACTTAGAACAGTGTCTGGCCCACACTAATCACTATGAAGGTAGTAGCTTCCTATTATACTCCAGACCTAGAACATGAGTTCCAGGAGAGCTGAGATTTTGTCTGTTTTGTTCCCTGTTGAAGCCTCAGGTACCTCACATCATTCTTTGTTGAATAATAAAAATGTATTGAATGCCAGCAACACAGAAGCCCAAAGGAATAGCACTACCTTTCTGTTATTACCAACAACTAAAATCTGCATAACACTTCAGGCTCACAGTTCACAGAGGGTTTTCTACACCTTATCTCAGGTGATTCTGTGACGCTGCCATTATTACCTCCGTCTCACAGACAAACGAAGGCTCAGAAGACGTAAGTGACTTGCCCAGGAATTCTGGCAATTAATGCTACTTCTGTTCACTCTAGACCCCCACCCAGAAAGCTCAGAACATACGCTACTGAACTGTTCAATTCTCCTTAGCTACAGATACGCAGAGTTCAAGTTCACCAAAACACTTTATCCGATTTGCTTCAATAGAATTGATGGAGAGGGAGGAAACAGAGGAAACAACATCACTAACTATTAAAGTTGAACAATGGGTACAGTGGGATTGATTATACCCTTTCCACTTCTATACATCTGAAATTTTCCATAATAAAAAAATGTAATTAAAAAATAAACTCTTCACTCCCAACATAAGCTCTGCCACTTCCAACTTCCTATTGAGCACACCTGGGTGCGAGGAAAACACCACAGCAGAGAAGTTTCTCAGTCTGAGGCACTGAAGAGAGTGCTGCACTGGGAATCAGGAAGCTTCAGTCTTCACTCTGCTTTATCTAACTGTGAGACCTCACTGGTCCCTCTAGCTCCTCTGGGCCCTGAACTTCCTCATCTGTTCCTTCCAGGGTTAAGATTCTGATTTCACCTTTCTACTAGTTCCTTAAACTCAACACACAAAACCAAAATCATCTTTTCTCTATTCTAAACCCCTAAGACCTGCTCTTCCTCCTGACCTCTGTATTCCTGCTGTCCCATTCTGCCAGCCATCCAACCACAAATACCTCAGCATCATCTCTGACTTAAGACACAGAACTGACTGTTCCTTCCCCTCCTACCTAATCAGTCACCACATCTCTCTGTTCAACCTCCAAAGTACCTCTTGACTCCACCACCTCCTTTCATTCCCAAGCACACTAACTCAGGCACTCATCATCCCTCACCTGGAGTAGTGCCATGAACTCGACTGAAAACCCTGTCTCTAGTTTCTCCTCACTCACAATCCATCATATGCATTCTCCAAAACCCAGTCATGACCTCTCAACAGCCTCACTGTCCACTATGTTCTTTCATGTAACCCAGGGTCCGGGTAATTTGGATACTCAGTTTCCGGACATCCACCTCATTTCCAACACCACCCCTCAGCCTTTGCTCAAGCTACCCTTCCCTCCAGAATGCCCTCTTCTTGCCCTGGCGCCTCAATTTCACAGTGGTGCAATTTAAATGCCACCTCCTCAGTTGAAGTGTTCCCTTACATCCCCAAGGGGGCAGTATCACTCCGTCCACTGAACCCCTAAGCACCTTGTCTGAACCCCTCTTACAGCACCCTTCAAATTCCTATTAGTCCTTTCTTGTTTTGGTGCCCCTACTCTCTCTACTAGATGATTCGCTCCTTGTCAGAGGAAATGATGCTTTATTCGTCTTTGTATCCTTCAGAACAGAGCTTCTCAAAGACTGTGCCGTGGCACTGTGGTATGCCCTGAATGAGCTAAAGAGGTTCTAGTCAGTCATCCCCTCAGCCCTCCACAAAGAGACTTCAGCAGCCAAAGTCCCACAAGTCAAGCCTCAAGCAGCCTCAAGCAGCCTCCTCCTTCAGCCAAGTATACGCCACGATGACTTGAGAAGCACTAAGAGGATGCAACACGTGGTACACAATGGATGCGCACTAAACATGTGCTGAGCTGAACCTTGGAATAACTCACCCGTTCCCCTTCAACCACTATGTTCTCAAGAAAACTTACCATCCAGACTAGACTCTCTCTGAACATTCTCCCCGAACAGGTTCTGATCATCTTTTTAATAATCACCTGTTTATTAGCTGGTTATACTTGCCTTACCATCCAAAGCCCACATCGATAGTTTACTGATTAAAATAGCAAAGGATATGAACAAACAATTCACCATGAAGAGACTCAAAGAGAAAAATTCAACATTATAGAACAAAGAAGTACAAAGGCCAATTTACACTATTAAATAAGCAAAAACTTTTAAGGAAAAAATGTATTTATATCCAGTTATGGCGAAACAGGTACATCTGTATATCTCTTAGTAGTACAAACTGGTATAACATTCTTGAAAAACAGGATGGCGATATATATATCAAAAACCATAAAAACATTCATACCATTTAACACAATAATGCATTCAAAAATTTATCCTAGAGATATAATGAGCCCGAAGAAAAGTACAATAATATCTACAATAATGTACATTAAAGTATTAACTGAAAACGAGCCAGCAACATAAATAACTAACATAAAAAGAGTTAAGTAAATTATTGACGGCATGACTTGATGAAATATTTTGCAGCCTCTCAAAGTGTAATCATGTCAATTAAAATTGTGACAACTATAACATGGAAATGTTTCATAATCTAATAAGTAGGAAAAATTCAAATTATTTACATTATAATTAAAAAGGAGTACAATAATCTATGTGTGTGTGTATGTATATATAGATAGATATAGAGAGATATATATCTCTCTATATATATTTTTAACAGAATGCCAAAAATAAAATCAACTGTTTTAGGGGTAGTAACCCAAATATTTAACAATTTACTTAATAACAATTCTTAAATTATTTTATAATTTAAGAGAGAAAGTTCTACCATACTGAGCAAACTTAGGGGTCCCAGGATGCAAACTCGATATAGTCTCAGGAAGAGGTCCACACCTCTCTTTTATTGCTCACTTTGGCCTTAACTGAGAACGCTCATGTACTTCTGATCACAATGACCTATGACAACCCAGACCCCAGCTTTCCAAGGACCAAGAAACCAGCTCAGCTAGCCTTCTGATCATCCCCATGAACCTGTGGGGGATGAATCGTGCAAACTACCCTAACTCAAGAAACAAAGAACCCCTACAACAATGTTTTACTTTAGCAATCAATAAGTAGCCAAGCCTAAGTTTAATTATAAACCCTAAAAGTATATAGCATTGTCTCATTAAAGTCTCTGGGACTAGCATTAAAAATACATCAAAAAATAATTTTAGCACTGATGCCCCACAAGGACAATATTAGAACAGTCTTCTAATTGTTTTTCTGTAGTATTACCATTTTCTTAGTTTAATACTGAATGGCCAAGATACTATAATGGACCAAGAAGATTAATTACTGTGAAATAATAAATACTCAAGACTAAAATGTCATTCTTAGGGCATTTCAGCAATAAACAAATAATTTGAAGGACTAATACAACCATTAGGGAAAAAGTTTAACCTTCTGTTTCCATTGGTATGTTCCTGGTATCCAGATCCTCAGAAATGCAGATATATAGTCATTCATGACAATACACACATAGTAGATAACAGGAAAAACAGACAATGTAACACTTAACCCGTTCATCAGAGCACTGGGCGGTCAACACTCAAGAATGTTGACACAAAAACTGAAGGACCTCTGAAGAGCCAATCATATGCAGATAGGTTGAATCCCTGTGCAGTTACTCATGCAAAACAGAAGTGGAAGATTAACCTACCCTCACTTCTCTTCAAACAAACTGACAAAGCATCAGGCAGTCTGTTTGGAGTAGGTTCACCATCATCCAGTCGGCCCCAGAAGTAGCCAATTGAGTCAGGTCACCGCTGCTGCACCAGGGCCCTACTTCCTCCACCTTGTCCCAGCTCATCTTGCTGACCAGACACCCTCCTCTAGATTAAGTCCCTTTGGTCTTTTCCTCAGGCATTACCAAGTCCTTGCTTTGTAAATAAGGCTCTCCCAGACCTTACTCACCTGCAGTTCACTGCACTGGGTATCACCCAAAGAGCCCATCAGAGCTCTTTATAATTTCTGAAAGAGAGAGAAGGAACCTTTGAATACATACTAGAAAACACCACTGCTGATGTATCAGTTCTGAAGCATTTGTATCCAGTGGTCACAGCATATGGTCCTTTGGTCCACAGTACTTCAGTAAAATGTAGCATAACCAGCCAGGACCAAGAGTCCAGAGATAAAAGTTTGGTTTAATGTTACTACTAATCAGCTGTATGACCTTGGGATAGTCACTTGACTTCTCCAGGCCTCAATTTCCTCATCTGGAAAATAAGACAGACTAGATAGAAGCAGCAGAGCATACTGCAGTGGAAAGAGAACGCCCTTTCCAAGGCACAGCGCCAGCACCACCACTTACTGGTCTTGCGACGTTATGTTCGTTAATTCACATTTAACCTAAATCTCCTCTGCAAAGCAGAAATAACAGCTATCTTGGAGTTGTTCTGAAAACTAAAGGAAACATAATGAGTTATAAAAAGCCTAGAGTAAGTATACTGTGCATCTCATCATAAAATTCCACAGATGATAATTACCAACATTACTCCCAGCCCTAAGGTTACGTGAATTCAATTTCCAAACATTTATTTCCTTACAAGATCAACAAATCAAAACTTTACCAACCTGACAATGCAATTAACTGTTTGAGTGTTTCACTAACAATTCAATTACAGTTATCTTAAACTAATGGAAGTTTAAGATGATCAATATTAATTAACATCACAGGAAATAAGGGTGGAATACCTGCCTAACATCTAAACGGGTTCCGTGGCCATGCCTTCCATGACTTCTCCCTCTGCTTTCACTACTGCCCGCGCACCGAGTCAAGAGAGGTCTTCCAAACACCAAGTAACACCAACTGCTTTCTACGGTCAGATTAGGGGGACATGGCTAACGATGGAGGAAGGAGAGCAGAGGCTTTTTATCTTTTTTCCTATATACACTTAGCACTGCTTGGATTTGTTGACCATAGCATGCATCAGTTTTACATAAAAATAAATAAGTTTTTAAACTATATTAGTTACACATATTGCCTACTGAAAGGAAGCTCGCCTCACAGGATTATTTTCACCACTAGGAGAATATCGACAGAAGAAAGCAAAAAGGCAAATTCAGATGTTCCGAGAACACCTAAAATATGGCACAGAAATAACAAAAATCACAAACATTCACACGTCACAATGGTTTACTCAAAAAAATGTGCCTGCATTCTTTGAAGAACCTAATGATGAATCAGGGTTTCTGGGGGTCAAAACAAGTTGAACACACAAATTCTGGCTTTAGGGGCTTCTCTGGTGGCGCAGTGGTTGAGAGTCCGCCTGCTGATGCAGGGGACACGGGTTCGTACCCCGGTCCGGGAAGATCCCACATGCCGCGGAGCGGCTGGGCCCGTGAGCCATGGCCGCTGAGCCTGCGCGTCCGGAGCCTGTGCTCCACAACGGGAGAGGCCACAGCAGTGAGAGGCCTGCCTACCGCAAAAAAAACAAAACAAAAAAAACAAATTCTGGCTTTACCAGACAACTTCCTGCCCTTGGAGAAACTGACCCAGTACAATTTACACCAGTAAACAAGTTGGTATGACTCTTTAGTAGTATGCTGAAAAACGTTCAATTTGCTTTAGACAATTGGTAGCTTTTAAAATAAAGATAGATACATATATAAATATATATGTACACACATATATATACATATAAATTAAAAATCTTCATGTTATATCTACTATTTATTTTTGAAAGAGGAATATTAACCTTATTAAATTCAGGATAGCTCAAAAGTATAATCTCAGCCACCGGTGAAGTGACAGACCACTAAGTTTTATGTGGCTCCTAGCCAGTGCTACCGAAGTCATCCTGACTACACCCAGCAATTTAAATGAACTACAAGCTGCTGCGGCCACACTCTCCACACATATCATACTTCTCTCCTAGAAAACAATTCAAACTATTATTTAGAAATCAAATTATATTTGCATGTATACTTATCTAAGTTTATGGAAATAAACAGCCATAACACTTTGTTTATAATTTTTAAGTAGCTCCTCCCCATCTCTTGTTTATCGACAAGTTGATAAACTTGGCCCCAAGTCTACTAGGCATTTCAAACTGTTAAGCATTTAAAACAACAGGCAAAGGGCCTTACTTCTTGTGCTGGGCCTGTATTTAGAATCTTAAATAGAGTCTGACAGATAATTATAGACTAATTTGCATTTAATATCAATACCATGCCTACTTCTTAAACAGAGGACAAAAGTGCATGTGTAAGATCTGGTCTACTTAGTTGTAGGTCCCTCTGCAATATTCTTAGCCTTTCATGAATATGCTCTATAGTTTTAAACTACACAAGGTCCTTTGCAAGTAGAAATGATTTCCCCTGTTATTTTGGCATCACTCCCTGCTCCAGTAAAACACTGGACTGTCCATAAATGTATACAGACTTTAAAACAATGTAGATTGAATACTTATGGTATTAGAAATGAAACTTCTTGCTAACAACTGCAAAAATCAAGCACACCAGCTGATAGAGAGGCACTTACTGACTCCCCAAAACTCCCGCCTTACCTAAAAATAGTGTCCCAGCTTCCCAGCCAAAAGGACAGACTAAAAAAGCGATGTGTTCAAAGACACAGACCCTCGCTTCACCACAAACTTCAGTACTATGGCATTTCCCATTTTAGAATGCTTCGTGTGACAACCTGTTCGGTGGCCAACCACCAACTTCACTTTGAAGTGAATACTAACACTTCACATGGTAATATGTATTCAAAGTAATATGTATTAAAAAAGGTCCAGAGGCCCGCAGACCGGTCCCCTTCTCCCCCGTACTGGTTGCCTTTAAAACCGCCCCCCCCCACGCCATGTTTAAAAACGTGGCTTTGGGGCCTCCCTGGTGGCGCAGTGGTTGAGAGTCCGCCTGCCGATGCAGGGGATACGGGTTCGTGCCCCGGTCTGGGAGGATCCCATGTGCCGCGGAGCGGCTGGGCCCGTGAGCCATGGCCGCTGGGCCTGTGCGTCCGGAGCCTGTGCTCCGCAACGGGAGAGGCCACAGCAGTGAGAGGCCCGCGTACAGCAAAAAAAAAACAAAAACAAAAACGTGGCTTTGGGTCTTTCCCGTCGCTCCTGCCCCGGCCTCCCTTCCCCCCACCCTTCGCCTCCACGCCGGTTCCCGCCGCCCTCCTGTCCTGGAAGACACCCCGCGTCTGCATTTAATCAGCCCGAGGTTTCCCTGCTGCTGGCAGCAAAGAGCCGCTCATTGGTTTATTTATGCGTCTGTTATTGCTCTAGATCTTCGGTGCCCGGAGGCGGGCTTCTGCTTCCCGCCCCCGGGCAGACGGGGGTCGCCCTCGGGGCCCCGGAGCCCGGCAGCCCTGCAGGCCAAGCGGCGCTCTGACTGCAGCATCCGCGTATGGAAAGATACCTCTGTCCTGCCAAACCGTTCCGGGGCGGACACTGTGTCCCCGAGCCTACCGGCATCGCAGCGCGTAAGGGAGGGGGAGGGGGAGTAGTAAGCGAAAAGCAACTTTTACCTCTGTTGACTCTCCCTTCCGCTGTCTCCTCCCCTCGGCCGGTAATGCGATCTGCGACCCTCTAGATGGGGACCCCACCCCTCCCCTAGAAATGTGGTTTTGGGCTCTGCCGAATCCACCCTTTTACAGTCCCGGCTGCTTGCGAACTGGGACTTCCCGAGGCAGGTAACTCGGGGGCGCAGATGGCGAGCTCTGGCCGGGGAGCAGAGGCGCGCCAGGGCTCGAGGGAGGGGCCGGGGCCGGAAGGAGGGTGCGCCCGCCGCAGTCCACCTGCCGGGTCCCAGCCGGGCGGCGAGCGCCGGCGGCCGGGCGGCGAGCGCCGGCGGCCGGGCGAGCGGAGGACTGCGGGCAGCACTCCGGCCCAAGGCTGGTTGGGGGACGCTCAGGTCGCCTGGCTGCGACGGGGCGCGCTGGAAGTAGGGGCGCCGAGATGCCAGCCGGAGAACCAGGCGAGCGTCCCCGCAGCCCACGCCCGCCGCCTGGGCCTCTGCTCCTGCCCGAGGGCTCGCTGCAGGGGAGCTGAGCGCTCTCGCGATACTCGCCGCCCGCTTTCGGTTGCGCGGGCGAGTAGAGCTTCGGCCCGCGCCCTCGCGCGGTGGTCCCCTTGCCCCGGGGCCCGTTGGTCAGTCCGCCGCACTCTCACCTCCCATTGCCACTGGTCTCTGCTTTGCAGACTTTGGGGGCCTACTCTGGTTGCTTTTTTGTTTTCCCCTAGCAAATTTTGACCAAGAGGTGTCCAAGGGAAAATTCCTCCAGGACACCAAGACTTGCGAAATTGTATTCGGTATAAAATGCTGTTGAAAGGCTCTGAAATTAGAAGAATGCACAGGCATTAAAGCCCTCCTTCGGTGCACGGGGAGGGCCTGGGGCCTTCGGGTCCACCCAAAGGTTTTACGCTCCACCAGCCCCTAGGAGAAGCCTCTCTCGAGGAACCTGGACGGTTGCTGACAAAAGCCCTGCCCCCGGGGAGCTAAAAACTCCACCAGGCAATTGTCCCGGCCAAGTGAGAAGAGTGGGGTGTAGACTCCTTAAGGGATTGGCCCGGGGTCAGCGGTGAGGGAGGGAGCGAGGTGGTGAGTCACTGCAGGCCGGCTGAGAACGCGGCGTGTCGGGAGGGCCCTCGCCTTTGTCACCGCTTCTCTGAGCTCCGAGTGAGTTGGGAAACTGGAGCCCGGAGCCAAGTTCTTGGACAATCCAGGCCCCGCCGCCACGCGGGGCCGTGGGCTGGGGGCGGGGAGGCAGCGCTGCTCGCGACCCTCTGCCACTGCCCGCTGGAAAATGAGCCGCCCCGCCCGTCTGGAGAAGGCTCCAAAGTCTCCCCTTTACGCGGTAGCCAGTTACTGTTTCCAGTCCCCCTTCTGCACCTAGTCAGCCTCTCCTATGCACTGACTTACTGGTTGCTTTGTGTTTGCCCGGCACCTTAATATGTGTGGTCTTAGTTTCCTGTAATTCAGCATTCAGTAAGCTGAGGGCAAGGACTGTACCTCGCTCATGTTTCTTTAGGAGGTGCTTTTCTTGGCCTTGCATAGGCCTGGACCCAGAGAAGAGCTTGATATATGTATGACTGCCTGACCCACCCGTTCGTTCAAGACAACGTGCATCCTGGCCCATCCTAGTGCAAGATGCCACCTGTGGCCTCAGCTCGAAAACCCTCCTAAATCCTTTCGCTGCCTCCACTCTGCCCCCTACTGTCTGCTCTCCATCTGACCAACCCAGTGAGGTCTGTGAAATGTTGTCACGTGAGTCCTCTGCTTAAACCCACGGGAGGTGTCCTCGTCACACTTAGAATAAAACCAAATTCCTAACCATAGCCTCCAAGGTCCCATGTGAGGGGGCTCCTCACCATGATCAGCACACTGGCCTTCAACATTCCCCTGCAGCACTGCAAGCCTCCCTCCAGCCAGATCCTTGACCCCCAGATCTGATGGCCATCATCCTTTTAGCGCTCAGGTCTCAGCTCGGATGTCCCCTCCTGGAAGAGAATTTTCATGATCCCCTGCACCAAAGCAGGGCATTCTCTATTCTTTTACCCTGGATTAGGAATGTTCTTGTTTGTCTATTTGTTGATTGTTTATTATCTGCCCCAGCCCCCTTATGGAGTATAAGCTCCAGAAGGGCACAGGCCTTGTCTAGCTTGTTCACTCAGGGCCTGGCACATATATAGGCATTCAGCAAAGATTTGTTGAATGAATGACCAAACCTTTATGAGAGCGAGGGGTGGTGGTGAAAGAGTGCAGAAGCATGGAATGAGCAGCTGACGGCCCTGCCCATCATCAGACCACTGGGATTGTACACAGCTAGAGGCAGGCAGGTAGGAGTGGAGTTGGGGGGAAACAGACCCCTTGGTCACCATTAATGGTGCTCCATTCTGATTCTGATCTGATGAACCACAGCCCCAAATAATTCCCCACTCACGCCCGCTTCCTTCCCTCACTTTTTTTCTCCCCATCCCCAGCAATGGCCACATCTTATTCTGTCCAGACCTAAGGCTCAGTCCTTGGGTCTCTCTTTTTCAACTACACTGCCTGCCCTTCTCTTTCGGTCTCAAGGCTTTGAGTAGCGTCTTTACCCTGAGAAAGGACTCTAAACCTGTAGCTCAAGCCCAGGGCTTTCTCCTGAGCTTCAGACCCTAGTCCAGCAGCTTCTTAGCGTCTCCACATGAAACTCTCATGGACGTCGCAAGCTCAACATGTCTAGAGGTGAGTTCTTGAGTTCCCCCCACAAACGTGCTCCACCATGGTCTTCCCTAGCTCCATCTCTTAATTGCTCAGGCCACAGTCACTCCTGTCTTTCTCTCAAACTCCATCTTCAATCCATCTACAAATCCTGCTTTGCCTTCAAATTGTATCTAGCAATCTACATCTCTCATCACCTCCATTGTTGCCACTCTGGTCCCATGCACTTTTATCTCCTTCCCTTTGCCCCCATTCAGTGTATTCCCAACGTAGCCACCACACTGGTCTCGATAAAGTGCAGATCAAATCCTAGCTCTCCTCTGCTCACACCCATCTGATTCTTCTCGTCTCATTCAGAGGATAAATCTAGAGTCCCACACGATTTGCCTCTGATTTGTTTGAGCTCATCTCCTGCCTCTCTCCGCTGGCTCTGTTTCAGCCATAATGGGCTCCTTTTTGAGTGTTTCCTCTTCCAGTCACACCGTCTCCCCTATATTCACATGGCTCACGCCTCTGCTTCCTTCAAGCTTTGCTCAGCCCAGTGAGTCCGTCTCTCACCAGTCTATTTAAATTTTCAATACTCCCCCCCTCCCAGACACTCTATTTCTTTCCTGCATTTTTCCCATAGCATTTATCACCTCCGAAAGTAATAAATAATTTGTTATTCAGTTTCTTGTCTGTATCTTTCCATGTGAAGAATCAGTTTGCTGATCACCAAAGACTTGTGTTTGTTACTGGGAACTACATTTCCCAGCCATGCCCTTGCCTTTGGGGCCATGTGACTAGTTCTTGCCAATAGACGTGAAGCAGAAGTGTGACTCTGAATGAGCAGGGCAGATCTGCATGACCAAAAATACATGCAAGGACTCTCAGCTGAGCAGACAACAGACCTTTATTATGTTAACCTGCTGAGAAGTTGTGATCTGTTTGTTACAGCATTTAGCACCTCAATCACTGTACCTTGGGTACAGTGGCCCACTAGAACAGAAGTTCAGTGAGGGCAAGGGCTTGTGTAGGTTTTGTTCATTTGTTTCTCCTCAGTGCCCAGAACAGAGCTTGGCATATAGTGGGTACCTAATAAATGTTTGTTGAGTGAATGAATTAGTTTCCTTTTTCCACGACCAGTCATGAAAATAAGTGAATGGTTGGCAAGGAAAGGACAATGTGAAAGGAATTTTTTGTTTGTTTGCTTGTTAAGCAGGTAGTAACTCTGGATTTCTACAGAAGCGCTGGCTACAGGTCTTGGTAAAACTAAATGGAGCTTCCTTTAATTCTGTTCTCCCCGCTTCATCTTTCTCTTTTCTTTTTCCCGCTTTTCTGCCTTCTCCATCTCTATCCCTCTAGGTCCTCCTTCTCTCTCCCTTTCTTCTTCCACTCCTTTTTCTTCCATGGATTTTCTTCTCTTTTTATTCCCACTTAATCTAAAAAAAAAATTCACTGCCTGTTAATGTGAGCTACTGCGAGTACTCAGCCAGGATATCTACTCCAGATTACTTAAAATATAGACGTGGGAAATCACGTGGGTTAAAAAATAAAGAAATATTAAATCCATGGACTCCTACTCTCCTTCTACCTTTAAGGCCCACTTCATTTCTTCTTGAAATACAGAAAAGAAGTGATGGTGGTCCAGATAATTCAGACTAACCCCCCCCCCCACTAAGGACTACTAAAACAAAATAGACAATGTATTCCTCAAAACATCTGCTTGGAAACATCTGGTAGGTTAATAAGAGTGAAAACTATCAGGGGTAGACAGAACAGGGAGGTGATTCTAAGATTTGGGGTCCTTGTGCCCTAAGGTCCTTTGCTTTTGACAGCAACTTAAGTCCAGAGTAAGTATCACCTCGCACACATTTAGTCAACTGTTATCAAAAGAAAAACAAAAAACAGAAAATAACAAGCGTTGGCAAAGATGTAGTGAAATTAAAATACTTGTGCATTGCTGGTAGGAATGTAAAATGGTGCGACCACTATGGAAAACATTATGGCAGTTTCTCAAAAAATTAAACAATGACCATATAACCCAGCACTTCCACTTCTGGGTATATAACCAAAAGAATTGAAAGCAAGGACTCAAACAGATATTAAACACTCATGTTCATAGCAGCATTATTCACAATCACAAAAAGGTGGGAGGAACCCAAGCGTCCATCAACAGATGAATAGTTTTTTTTTTATTGTGGTATATACACACCATGGAATATTACTCAGCCTTCAAAAGGGAGGAAATGCTACACATGCTACAACATGGATGAACCTTGACAACATTGTGCTATGTGGAATAAACCAGCAGCAAGAAACAAATCACTGTCTGATTGTATTTGTATGAGGGCATCTAGAGTAGACAAATTCTTCGAGAGTAGGAAGGGTGATTGCCAAGCAGGGGGTAGGAAGGAAGGATGGGGAATTGTTAACTGGATACACATATAGCGTCTTCAGTGTGGTAAGATGAAAAGACCTCTGGAGATTAATTGCAGAACAATGTAAATGTACTTTACTGTACACTTTAAAATGACTAAAATGGTAAACTTCATGTTAACAGAGTTTTTACCACAATTTTTAAAAAGTTTAATGGTTAAGACAGTAAATTGTGCATTGTACCACAATTTTTGAAAGAAGAACAAAAATTTAAAAAGACAAACCATGCAAAAACTACCAAAAGAAGGTAGGCATTATGGCAAAAAAGCATGACTGGAAGTAAAGAGGGATGCTTCATAATGATGGAATGCTTCATTCACCAAGAAGACATAACAGTTCTGAATTTGTGTGTGCCTAATACACATAGCCTCAAAATATAGAAAGCAAACCCATGGACAGAATTGCAAGAAGGTAGAGACAAATCTACAAATATAGTGGCAGATGCATATATCAGTAACTCTTAAAATGAGCAGATGGAGAGCTAGTAAGAAAGAGATCTGAACAACTGGATAAGCAGACCTTACCTAATAGATGTATAGAGAATACTGCACCCACAACTGCAGATCACAAATTCTTCTCCAGTCTACATGGAATGTTTATGAAAATGCTGGGCCATATAACAAGTCTCAACAAATTCAAATGCTCTAAATCATACAGAGTACATTCTCAGACAGTGATGCAATTAAGAT
Source organism: Mesoplodon mirus (assembly GCF_964341445.2). Taxonomy (NCBI): domain Eukaryota; kingdom Metazoa; phylum Chordata; class Mammalia; order Artiodactyla; family Ziphiidae; genus Mesoplodon; species Mesoplodon mirus. The sequence goes on from NC_138994.1 coordinate 30,303,930, forward strand.
AGAAAACAAGAAAAAAACTAAGAAAATATCTACATATTTGAAAATTATTTCTTTCTTTCTTTCTTTTTTTTTTTTTTTGCGGTATGCGGGCCTCTCACTGTTGGGGCCTCTCCCATTGCGGAACACAGGCTCCGGACGCGCAGGCTCAGCGGCCATGACTCACGGGCCCAGCCGCTCCGCTGCATGTGGGATCTTCCCGGACCGGGGCACGAACCCCTGCCCCCTGCATCGGCAGGCGGACGTTCAACCACTGCGCCATCAGGGAAGCCCAAGAGGTGGTTATTATGTAGTCATTAAGAACAATGAGTTTGGGAATTCCCTGGCGGTCCAGTGGTTAGAACTGTGGCGCTTTCACTGCTGAGGCCCGGGTTCAGCCCCTGTTTGGGGAACTAAGATCCCGCAAGCTGCTCGCAGCGGGCCAAAAAAAAAACAACGAGGCAATGAGGTCAATCCGTAAGTACAGACATGGAAAGATGAGTACAGTACATTAGGAAAAAAAACAACATGCAGATCAATATGAGTAATATCCCAATTAGGTTAAATATCAAAATAAAGCAAAACAGAAAACCTGAATGTGTTTATATATGTATAGGAAAATCTGGAAGGCTGCAAACTGATTGTTAATAATGGAGTTACCTTTCATAGTGTTGGATTATCACTTTTTTTTTTCTCATGGTACGCGGGCCTCTCACTGTTGTGGCCTCTCCCGTTGCGGAGCACAGGCTCCAGATGCGCAGGCTCAGCGGCCATGGCTCACGGGCGCAGCCGCTCCGTGGCACGTGGGATCTTCCCAGACCTGGGCACGAACCCGTGTCCCCTACATTGGCTACATTGGCAGGCAGACTCTCAACCACTGCGCCACCAGGGAAGCCCAGATTATCACTTTTTAAATTACGTACTTCTTTGTATTTTTTTTTGTCAAAGACATGTATTACTTATATAATTTTTAAATTTTGTTTATTTATTTAATTTATTTTTTGCTCTGTTGTGTCTTCGCTGCTGGGCGCGGGCTTTCTCTAGTTGCAGCAAGCGGGAGCTACTCTTCGTTGCGGTGCGTGAACTTCTCATTGAGGTGGCTTCTCTTGTTGCGGAGCACGGACTCTAGGCACATAGGCTTCAGTCGTTGTGGCACGTGGGCTCAGTAGTTGTGGCGCATGGGCCTAGTTGCTCCGCGGCATGCGGGATCTTCCCGGTCAAGAGCTCGAACACGTGTCCCCTGCATTGGCAGGTGGATTCTTAACCATTGCGCCACCAGGGAAGTCCGTATAATTTTTTTAAATAGGTAAAAACATGAATAACAAAAGCAGCACTGTAGCATTAGAATTGACTTGAACAGTTAGAGGTGCTTAAATACAATTTTGTTACTTTCCTTTTATTTTTGTGACCTTAAGCTTAAAGTATGTTATTGAAATGCCATGTAGATGAAGATTTTTCAAATATATGAAAATGTAATAGGATTTCCATAGCCAGTTTTTCCATATTTTAATTTTTCTTTTTATTTCCTTTTCTTTTTATTTCTTTTTAATTTTTTCCCATATTTTAATTTTGTATGAAGTTATTTTTAAGTACAATTCCATTTTCTACAATAATCAAGGATATAACTCCATTGGTCCAAAAGTAAATAGGTGAAGATTAGTATTTTCCACTTTTAGGCAGGATATCTAATTTATTTTACTGTGACCTCAATTTTTAAAAAAATACCAAAAGAAGGGAAGATTGATTAGAGATCTTGCAATAACAACTCCCAATTAGGGCTTCCCTGGTGGCGCAGTGGTTGAGAGTCTGCCTGACGATGCAGGGGACGCAGGTTCATGCCCCGGTCCAGGAAGATCCCACATGCCGCAGATCGGTAGGCCCGTGAGCCATGGCCGCTGAGCCTGCGCGTCCAGAGCCTGTGCTCCACAACGGGAGAGGCCACAACAGTGAGAGGCCCTCGTACCGGAAAAAAACAAAAAACCATCTTGGGAATTTCCCGGTGCTCCAGTGGTTAGGACTCCATGCTCCCACTGCTGCAGGCCTGGGTTCAATCCCTGGTCAGGGAACTAAGATCCCACAAGCCACACGGTGCGGCCAAATAATTAAAAATTTTTAAAAAAGTAAAAAAAATATCCATCTTGCTGGAATATTTTCAGAATTCAAATAATGACAACTATTGTAATTTGATTTCCATTTTAGAAAGTTAGCTCTTTAAATCAACTCACAGTGTAGAGTGAATCAGAAAGGGAGGAGATTAAGGAGACCAGTTAAGAGGTCATAGTTTTAGTTAAGAATGAAAACTACCTGAACTAGGATAGCAGCATTAAAAAATAAGGATGGTGCAGATTCAAAAGTTGTGGGCAGTGTGAGTTGAGGGAAGGGGAGAAGTTAAGGCAGAGGACACGGAGGAGCAGTCCCTGGGGGCAGCTACCACTTAAATGGGATCCTCTGCACGGGTTTTGTCTGCAGGTTGGTTTGTGCCCAGGCCCCAGTGTAACCAGACCGGTTGGTCACAAGTACCCCAGTATCTACTGCCTTGGAGCCTGTATTCATCTGCCCAGGCTGCCGTAACAAAATACCACAGGCTGGGTGGCTTAAACAACACATACTCACTTCTCACAGTTCTGGAGGCTGAGAACTCCAAGATCAAGGTGCCGGCAGACTGGGTTGCTGGTGAAGGCCCTCTTCCTGGCTTGCAATGACTGCCTTCTTACTGTGTCCTCACATGACAGAAAGAGACTGGGAGTTCCCTGGTTGCCTAGTGGTTAGGATTCCCGGATTTTACTACCGTGGCCCGGGTTCAGTCCCTGGTTGGGGAACTGAGATCCTGCAAGCCTCACGGTGTGGCCAAAAAGAAACAAAAGAGAGAGAGACTGATATCTCTCTCTCTGTTCTTATAAAGCCACTAATTCCATCTGGAGGGGCCCACCCTTATGACCTTTTCTAACCCTAATTACCTCTCAAAAGCCCCATCTCCAAATATAGTCACATTGGAAGTTGGGCTTCAAGGTATGAATGGGGGAGGGGGACATGAGTCCATAGCACAATGTAAAGTCCATGGAAGGAATGGGCCTCTTTACCGAGTGTGTGTGTGTGTGTGTGTGTGTATTAGACTGGATTTTTTGCCTTTTGTCTGCTATCTTCTTTCCTTCTTCCTTCCTTTATAACTGTAGTACAACTGTTTTTGTTTTGGGCATTCAGTTTGGCAATATTTAGTAAATTTTCAGCTGTGGCCCAGCTATTTCACTTCTCTGAGTGTCCATGTAAAGGAAAAACATACTCCTGTGTGTTTCGTCTTCTCTCAGTATTCTACTACAATGCTGATTCACATTTTTAAAATTAATTAATTAATTAATTAATTTTTATTTATTTTATTTTTGGCTGCGTTGGGTCTTCGTTAGCTATGCGCCGGCTTTCTCTAGTTGTGGTGAGCAGGGGTTACTCTTCATTGTGGTGCACAGACTTCTCCTTGCAGTGGCTTCTCTTGCTGTGGAGCATGGGCTCTAGGTGCGCAGGCCTCAGTAATTGAGGCACGCGAGCACAGTAGTTGTGGTGCACTGGCTTAGTTGCTCCATGGCATGTGGGATCCTCCCAGACCCGGACTCAAACCTGTGTGCCCTACATTGGCAGGCAGATTTTTATTTATTTTATTTTTATTTATTTATTTATTTATTTTTTGTGGTACGCGGGCCTCTCACTGTTGTGGCCTCTCCCGTCACGGAGCACAGGCTCTGTACGTGCAGGCTCAGCGGCCATGGCTCACGGGCCCAGCCACTCTGCGGTATGTGGGATCTTCCCGGACCGGGGCAGGAACCCATGTCCCCTGCATTGGCAGGCAGATTTTTAACCACTGGGCCACCAGGGAAGTCCCTCCTGATTCACTTTTGACACTAGATGTGTGTGGGTTTTCCGCACATCAGGCAGGAATTGTTAAATAAATTATAATGTATCTATACTATGAACTGGTATTCAGGCAAAACTAAAGTAGAGCTGTATCCACTGAGGTGCAAATATATCTAGGACCACATCGTTTACCAAAAAAAAAAGCAAGTTCCTATATATAATGTAGAGTCTGGATTCATTTCTTTATTTTACTTTTTTAATCTTTATTTATTTATTTGGTTGCACTGGGTCTTAGTTTCTGCCAGCAGGCTCCTTAGTTATGGCTCACTGGCTCCTTAGTTGTGGCATGTGAACTTTTAGTTGTGGCTGTAGAAAGAGAATCAGTAGGCTTTTGCATCTGCCCTGGGGTGCACCGAGGTTGCGAGCCCAGGTGACTGATGGGGGTGCCGGGCGTGGGCTGAGGGACAGGCGGTGTTTGTATTAGATCCATCAAGCTGGAACTAACCCTCCATCCAAGAGGAGAAGCCCAGCAGGTACCAGGGCCTCCGCTGGTTCTGTGTTCTCTCGCTTCAGAAGAAGAGCTATTTGTCCGCGTACCACAAAAAAAAAAAAAAAAAAAAAAAGGAGAGCTGTTAGTAATCCTGGGGAAACCTGGGGTGTTCCTGTGTCACAGCTACTGGGTGACCAGTGTCACCTGAGCTGCGGTCTTTGTGTGGCTCCAGCAGCTGCTGGGCCTCGGGCAGGATGTGCTTGCACCTCCCCCCAGGAGACAGCCACTCCGGGTCAGGGGTGCACAGAAGTGATGAGAGGAGAGACCAGCCCTCCCTCTGCATGTCGCCTCCTGCCGCCCTTCCCAGATCCCCTTTCCTCCTCCTCGCACGGGTGCCCTGCCCTGACTCCTCCCCTCTAACATATTTGACTGGCGCTTACTTCTTTCCCACCCAGGAATGTGGCATCACCCCAGAAAGTGAGAACCTGACCTTGTCACCGAAAGGAGCTATTGACCAGTCGTCCTGCACGGGGACGCCTCTCTCCTCCACAGTTTCCTCCCCAGAAGGTACATGATGGTGGGTCGGAACAACTGCAGGTCCTTCCCCATCAGCCGAGTCCTCCCGGATGGACTAGGGAGCAGCACTTTAATACCTAAGCGGCAGACAAAATAGGCCCCAGCTTGAGAGGAAGTGAGACTCGCTCCCTTGCAATGAGAGGGCGGTCTAGTGGCTGAGCTGGGGGAGAAGCAGGTATCTCACTCCCAGTCCTGCTGTCATAAGTGTTTCTTTAACATTATGACAGGGAAAAGCAAATCCCTCATCCCTGAGGTTGAGTTTGGAGTTCTAAAATATAAAGCAGCCAAACGTTGGAAAACCTTCCATCTAAACCCTATTTGGTGAGGGCAAGGCCAGGCCGCTGGTGTCCTCACTGCCCGGGTGCAGCGAGAGAGCTCTGCTCCCAGTGCAGTCACAGCAGCCGGGCCTGACCTCCGTGTCCTTCCTCCAACTCCTGTCTCCAAAGACCCTGCCAGCAGCAGTCTGGCCCAGTCTGTCATGTCCATGGTGTCCTCCCAGATCAGCACCGACACCGTCTCCTCCATATCCGGCTCCTACATCGCCCCTGGCACAGAAGAGGAAGGGGAGGCTCTCCCCTGCCCCCGGGCCTCCAGCAGGACCCCCTCAGAAGAAGGAGACGTAAGAGAGGAGCATGGGATCGCCCTCGCCGCTCTGCTCTGCTCTGTACTCGAGTCCCAAGGAGCTCAGTCCAGGGCCTGCCAGGGAGATCGGCAAAGCCCCCCAGTGCTCGGGAGGGGAGCCCTGGAAAACAGGGTACCGTGTCGTTGAATCACAGACTCCCTCAGATGTGATCTTCCATGTGGCACCACTTCTGTCCTGAGGACTTGGTTTGGTTTGCTGCCAGGCGAGCTGCGTAGGAGAGCCGGTGGCATCTGCACCTTGACTTTTGTTGCTCCTTTGCAGGTGACGCCAGCGGCGTCTCCAGAAGGCAACTTTGCGGGCCTCGCCGCCACCGCCGAAGAGCAGGATGCAGAGGTAAGAGCAAGGTGGACGCTGGTGCCCCTCCCCGGTCAGAGGGACTGCCGGCGCTGGCAGAGGAGGCAAATAGGATGGGGGTTGTTCTGGAAGAAGCCTTCCATGGTTGTGCACTTGGATCTGTTAGAGGCAGGGTGCAGGCACAGGGACTGTCCGGTTAGCAGAGTGCGCTGGTCTCAGCGTAATAGGCGTGGGGTGAGTTCCAGAGGGAAGTCTTCCAGGCCAGACCCTTGAGAGGGTGTTTGTCCTCCAATTCACTTAGTATTTACCTGGCACAGGCATCTCACATCTTCCTGGCACTGGGGGACACAAAGACCGAGTGACATGGCTTTTGCCTGCCCACGCCCCCAATCCACCCATCCCACCCATCCCGGAGCTCCGTCTGATGGAGGAATCAGACTTATAACTCAGCGTGAGAAATGCTCTGATGGAGGTGTGGCCGAAGTATATGGAATGCCCAGCTCCCAGTGGGGGCTCTACAACTTTCTCTTGAGCCAGATGTTCTCAAAGGAGTATCTGTATGGGATTGGGGATCCTAAAGGGTTTCTGAAAGTTTTATGATCTCACGGTTTGCTTTTTCATTTGACAACTTTGATTTCCACCTGAGAGAAACAGTGTGAGCTAAACTATGACCAAGGCTATTCCTGACAGTCCCAGGGTCCCTCTGTAAGGTGCCTCAGACCTGGACCCTCTGGAACGTGCCTCAGACCTGGTCCCTACGGGCCGATCCTGCCTCGCCAAACAAAATCTGCCTCTGCTGGGCCTCCCAGCCATCTCACACGGACAGGAAATGTATGGATACCATGAGGGTGATTAGTTCTGTCTTCTGACCATCAGTAGACTCATTTCACTGCTTTACGGACTCACAGTGCCTTCCTTCTGTCCTAGGGAGATGATGTTCTAGAAGAAGAGGACGGATCACCCACACAAGAAGATGGTAAAAGACCTGGTCTTTTGCTCCCTTTTATTATATTTCTTTCCCGGGTATTCTCTGAAGGGTAGAGAAAGGGGCACTGGTGTGACTTGGTGGCACTGCTCAAGGGTGTGGCTTTGGGGAAAGGTTGTCTTCTTGATGGAATATCAAAGCAAGCAGGGTATCTGAGGACCTCAGCAGCCTTCCTGGCTCTTTCTGGGCCTCTGAGCCAAGGCTGCAGAAGATACATGGAGTTCTCCATCTACGTTGAGTAGATCCTGAAGCTTCTTGGGCAACTGCCATCACCTTCCTTCCTGCTTCAGCTTCTCAGCCGAGTCTCACAGAACTGCTCTAGCAGCCCCAAAGTTCAGCTGCAGCAGGAGAACAGCTTCCTCCCCTTGGGGGAACCGACTGTTAGGCAGTAGGTTTTCCTGCTTTAGTGAAGAAAACGGCTGATGTTACAGTAGCAGAAGGATCACAGCCCTGGCGGCACAGCAAAGGTGAGGGGAAGAGACGTTAGCAGCTCAGCGTACACTAGTGTTTGTAGGCTATTGGAACGATTCTCTTTACCATCATTCAGGCCTCAAGTAGATATTTTTTTTAATTGGAAGAGTTGGTTTACAAAGTTGTGTTAGTTTCTGCTGTACAGCAACGTGAATCAATTATACATATACATATATCCACTCTTTTTTTAGATTCTTTGCCCATATAGGCCATTACAGGGTACTGAGTAGAGTCCCCTGTGCTCTACAGCAGGTCCTTATTAGTTATCTATTTTATATTTAGTAGTGTGTATATGTCAATCCCAATCTCCCAATTTATCCCTCCCCTCCCTTGCCCCCCGCCATAACCATAAGTTTGTTTTCTACATCTGTGACTCTATTTCTGTTTTGTAAATAAGGTCAATCTTATCTTCAATCGGAAGAATTTTGTTTCTAGTAAGCCGAGAAGCAAAGGAACGACCTACATATAGAGCAAGGAAGTGGGGGTGGGGAGGTGACCTGGAAATCCCACCTGGGAGTGTAGGACCAGGCGTCCCAGGAACCGGTGTCTCTTCAGTCTGCTCCTCTGAGATGCCTCCACAGAAGGGCAACCTCCAGAGCAAACATGGATCCCAGCCTGGATGCAGATGCCATGCTAGTCGCTTCTGCTTTGACCATGGCAGTTGCTTGGGGGCCGGTGTGGTGTGCAGGGGTGCGCATGCGCACATGACCACACTCTCCTGGCCAAGTAGTGCCGAAGGAGGGGTGGTCGCCCAGGCTGTGCCTCTGCCGCACGCACACGCCAACCAAGCCGGGGTTGGGCGCTACCTCCCCTCGGTTGATGTCTTCAGGGCACAAGGCTCCGAGATCTCCATTGTGATTGTCGTCCCCAGTAGAATATTTGCTTCTAAAAGGCACAGGGCAGTACGTGGTTTCCGCCTGACATTCCATATGTGGTTTCCACCTGACATGCCGTACGCAGTACATGTATGTTTCTTCCTCTCCCTTTCACCAAGGAAAAAAAATCGGGTGGGGAGCTTGAAAAAATAACATCTAAAACTGTCCCCTTCCCATCTTACACGACTGTAGGTTTCTGGTCATCCCCTTAAAACATCCTCAGAATAGCAAATTAAGTCTCAAAGAAAATAAATCATAATTTTGCGAACAATGCGATTCTTTGATTTGAGGTGCCAAATTACGGGACCAAAGAGCTTTAATTGCCATTTTATGTATTAGTCATTTCGCAGAGCCTTGTGGTCATAAACACACCCCACGTGCACCGACAGACACAGGCCGGAGTCCGGGGTCACTTCCCCCGTGGCTCTCCTGGCTCCTCCAGCCTGGCTTAGCTCTGCTGTGGGCCCGCGTCTGTGTGTCCGAATCCCACAGACCTCCCCAGGGTCTGATTTCCCTGGAACGAAGGCTGGAAAGGGGCCAGTTAAGGAAACAGAGCAGAACAGAGCGAGAACACAAACGTACCCACACAGTTTCCTTTATTGTCCACTCTCCCCAATAATTATTGTTTTTAATTTTAATTATTTATTTTTTTAACATATGATTTGATGTTTTTTGTCTCCATCCTTAAGATTTTTATTTTAAGGACAGCAAAGCAGAGAAAAACACAGCCAGGTCCTCTCTAACTGCCTTAACTCCGTTAGAGGCCAGAGGACATTCGCATTTCTAGGTATGGAGTGTGACAATAACAATGACTTTGACATCGCCAGCATGAAAGCACTGGACAATAAGCTGTGCTCTGCGGTCTGCTTACCCGGTGAGTGGCAGTCTGCTGAACATGAACTTGGTGGGAGATGCTCCCCTGCTCGCACCCCTGCTCTCACCCTGGGACACCCATCTCCTGCCCTGCAGTTCCTGCAAGAAGGCATGGGCTTTGCTAAGGTGCTGGGAGCCAGTTGCTGAAAGGAAGTGAGGCGACCTCGGGAGAGTCCTTGGGCAAAGAGCGACTCTGCTCTAAGCGAAACTATTTGGGCATGGAGAAAGGCACAAAAATACCTCCAAAGCCTTCCAATTTGACCTGACCGTGTCCTCTCCATCATTCTCTTGCAGGTCCCATGGCAGGGGGCCTGGTCTTGTTTCCATCAACAGGCAGTTTAAGGCAGACACGGCGTCTGTGATAAGGTCTTGGAAAGAGAGCCTGAGCCCTTGAAAAGGGAACCTGTAGCCCCTCAGAGGAGAGTGGTTAGTTAGGATCAGAGAGGAATTTCAAAGCCAGCATTTTATAGACTAGCTCTGTGACCCAGTGAGCCCTGGGCGACCACCAGTTGCCTTGTGCTCCCTAGATTTGGATCCCAAAGGAACGATCAGGGGTCGAGGGTGACTCTTCTCCCTGGAGCGTTAACTCTGTAAATTCAATCAGGGCCATCAACGTGCCCCTTATTCCTTCTCATGACACTAAACTGAATCTGGGATGAGTTCTCAGGAGGAACCCACCTGTCAGTCACACTCTGGGCACTGATGTCCCCCTTCTCCATGCTCACCAAGGGCTTCACCAACCATGGCTCTAAAGCCACGTCTTGCCCGGTGGACTAGGTCGAAATTGCCCCTTCTGGGTTCACGGCAGAGACTGCCTTCATGTTGCATGGTTTGTAATCTCTTAAACATGCCCTGGACATGTTTAAGCTTCAGGAGAGCCACGTCCCATCGTGGGTCCATTGCTTTACCCCCTTGGCAACGTGGCTACGGGTGCTGGAGGGACACAAACTCCTGCGGTTGCCACTCTCCATCAGCTTGCAAAAGACCCAGGTCCTCACCCCTCTGGCCCCATGCAGGCTTGTGGTGGAGGAAGCCGTAATCCCCAGAGACACATCCCATGGCTTTCCCAGGGGCTCGCCAGCCTTTCCACTTAGCGTTGACCCAGCCAGGCCTGGGCCTGAGCGGCTGAGGTCCGGGGTACACTTCACTTCCTGCCTTCCCACTCTTTACCTGGCTTCTGTCTGTCCATTTGTTTCTCATGTCTTTTTGCCAAATGTACGTCTGTCTGTCCAGTTTCTTTATTTTGAAACTCATTTAGGTTACCCAGACTTCGTGTGAAAGTTCATGTTCACCCACACCCAACCCCAAGCTTGCTGGGCACGCGCACATCCGAGGGGCCCTCGCTGAGGCTTCCATTCCTAACTGGCAAGAGCCTGTATTTAATATGCTGAAATTTTCCAGGAAAAAAAAAATATTTGTGAGACTAGATTAATCCCTGTTCCACAAAAGCGGGGATGCATCTGTGGCAAAGATTACAGGCAGGATTTGTTTTGGTCACTAGTTGGGGAAGATGCCATCTCTGCCCTCACTCCGCCCTGAGTCTGTGGCAGCTGTGCCGGCCAGCCGCTCACTGGGCTTCAAGAGAGGAATCTAGGCTCCTGCCTCCCCGCAGTGGCTCCCCACCAACCCCCGTGTTTGGCAGAGAGAGCTCCTGGGAATTGTTTCAGCCACCCATGTTGGTGGAAACTGACCCCAGGCCTTGTGCTTCCTCCTCTCCCTAACTCCTACGGGCCAACCTGCTGGTGGATGTTTATTCCACTCTGGGATTGCGGCAGGGGAGCGAGACCTGGAAGGAAAACAATGCCTGGGCTTCTTTATGGTGATCTCGAGAGCCAGCCATTCTCAGATTAAACTGGCTTCACCGTTCAGGCCAGACATGAAACCGAATGACAGTGGCGGCTGCCGGGAGAGGGAGTTGAGGGTCGCATTGTAGCCTCACCCCGAGGTCTCAAGGGCTCTTACGGGAGAAGGAAAGTGCATCTGCTCTCTTGGTAAAATGTTTCTCGGGTTCTGCTTTAGCGTCACACTGGTAATAAAGAGCTGGGGAACTCTCTGGAAGCATCTGTCGGGTTAATGTCAGGTTAATGACAGGAGCATCCACTGTGGTAGTTCCCGTGGAATCAACAGACCTCACCACGCTCAGCTGTAAGTTCAAAGTTCCATCCTATGACTGAGGTGCCTCAGGCTGGCTTGGCCGTCAGGACAGCTTCTCAGGCACTTGGTCTCCCTCTCCACGCTGTTTCCCTCCCCACATGGATGCCACTCCCCTCACGGAGCGCCCACAAGGAGGGAGCCCGGGGAGCATCCCATGGTCCACCCTCCCCAGGCCCACAGGTGCTCTGCCAGGAGCCCCAGCTCGCAGCAAGGATGGCTCAGGTCCCCATCCTCGCTGCTCTCATCACCCTTGTGGGAGTGATGCTGAGAAAGCACCTGTGTCATTCCAGCACCTCTTCCGCTAAGAAGCCTCTGGGTCTTCTTTGGCCCTGAGACCAAGGTGGGGGGGCGATGGTATGTTCTGAGATTGTTCTGCAAGGTTCTCAAAGGGAGGAAATCTGAGTTGACCATTGTAGGTGGTGAGTCGATTAGAAGCGCGAGGCCGTGCTAGGTAGACGGGGCCCCAAGGAACCTGATGGAGTATCACACAGGCGTCAGGATAGTGGCCAGGGGACCAGTGACAATTCTGTGAAAAGGCTCTGGGGAGTGTGATGGGAAAAAGCAAAGATAATTTGAGTTTATTAGTGGAAATACAAATGTTTTTGTTTTGTTTTGTTTTGTTTTTTGTGGTACGCGTGCCTCTCACTGTTGTGGCCTCTCCCATTGCGGAGCACAGGCTCCGGACGCGCAGGCTCAGCGGCCATGGCTCACGGGCCCAGCCGCTCCGTGGCATCTGGGATTTTCCCGGACCGGGGCATGAACCCGTGTCCTCTGCATCGGCAGGCAGACTCTCAACTACTGCGGCACCAGGGAAGCCCGATACAGATGTTTTTAAATGATGGCATTGGACAGGAGTGGGCATACCGATGAAATCTAAAAGTACTTATGGAGGGAATTCCCTGGCAGTCCAGAGGTTAGGACTCAGCACTTTCACTTCAGTGGCCTGGTTCAATCCCTGGTCGGAGAACTAAAATCCTCCAAGCCACTGCACAGCCAAAAACAAAACAAAGAAAAGTACTTATGGAGACCTGAAATAACCCAAGACTAAGACGCCACTAGGAAGGGTTATGCTTCGCAGATACTAAGGAAAAATCGGAATTAACTTTCTCTTTTCCTGGAGAGAAACCCTACAAGATGGTGGAACTGTTACAGACCTTAAATTTAATTAGTGGCTGGGTAGAGGCAGGAAAGAGGTGTGTGGAATCCCCCTAGATGTGCTCCCCAAATCTGCCTCTAGAGGTCTCCTCACTCCCCCGTTTCTGAGCCTGAGGATGGAATTAAGTGGGAACCACCTTTCTCTACCTCCCGTGAAGGATTTTGAATCTCCAGGCTCCCTTTTCTGGCTGAGGGCTGGACAGAATGGCAGCACTCGCTCAGGAAGTCCTCCTGCGCCTTCCAAGCTTACCTTCTGCATCCAGGATGAACGGAGCAGCAGGGTTTCGCCGAGGGTCTGGCAGAAGCCTTTTTAGAGGAAAGAGCACCACCGACTGTACTAAGAAGCTGGGGAGATCAGAGACTTCAGGTCTGAGTCTTGAGGCTGTTTCAGAAGGAGCCACTTTTCAGCCCTGGCTCAGAATCTGGACCGGTGGTGTTTGTAGCAAGGACTCAAGAATTCAGAGCCAGGCAGCCTGGCAGCCAGTGGTGGTGGCGGCGAGGCTGCGGCAGTGTTTTGATTTCACTTTGTTTCTGTGTGTGTGCCTGCGTGTGTGTGTGTGTGTGTGTGTGTGTGTGTCTTCTCTCCTGTTTACCATTTGCTTTTGGTCGTTCCTACCAAACAGCCGCAGTTCCGGAGTCCTGCCCATTAAACACAGAGGAATAAGTATGAGATCTACCAAATTATATAAAACGAAGGAACAACATATTACATCTGGGGGTTCCTAACTTAAAAGGGCCATCTTGCCTGCTCTGCATCCTGTCACCCTTAGAGGGGAAAAGCACTGTGGACCCATGTGCCGGACTCCGGTACCCCCAGGGAGTACAGATCCCCGCATTCCGTCTGGCTGTGAGAGATACCTAAACATTTCCTGTCCCACTCACTCCCCTTCCCCTGGGGTCCACCTCCACAAGACTATTATTAGAGCCTTAGGGCGGATTAGCACACCAGGACATTTATGGGTATACACAATTTATACCCGCTGAATCCTAGTGTTTCTGCCATTAAAGGGTTTCGTGTCTTGGGCTGGCCTAACCTGAAGCTGACCCCAGACATTTGTGAGTGGCCTCCCTCAAATGTGACACAGTGAGCGTCACGTCCACCCTCCAGGGTCAGCCGGCTCCGTCCACGAACTGAGCCCTCTGAAGGGCATGGCTTTCGGCTCTTCCCTGGAGGAGATCACCGTGTGCTGGAGGATCCAGCAATTTCCACACAGCATGAGAAATAGGGTGGTGGTACCGGCCAGTGGTGAAGCACTTCGGAGCACGCTGGACCCCATCTGGCTTCAGGGGGGGCCTTCTGGGGGCAGGTGCTGGAAGAGGCAGCTCAGCAGTCCTCGGCCAGAGAATGGAAGGCTTTCCCCCAACTCAGGGGGTTAGGGCTTCATCCTCTCCCTTCAGAAGGGGCATCTCACTGCACTGGGGGGACTGAATCAGATGGAGTCAGTCTGTGGGCTGGGAGGACGACTTCGGGGAGATGAGTGTAGCCTGAACAAGGCCTGGGGGGGCGGATGGTTGTCGCGCACATTCTGTGAGTCAGGCGCCCTGCTCACCACTCTTCCATGTCACCTCGCTTAGTCTCACAGCATCCCTAGGGAGTAAGTACTTGTCTCCCATCTGATGGATGGGAAAACCAGGGCTCCAAGTACAGTGACCTGCCCAAGGTCACACAGTCAGTACGTTACAAGCTGGGGCTGTATCCCGGTTTTCTGACTACAGATTTAGACCTTACTAGAGCTTGAACAAGCAGGAGGTCAGGATGGATTGGATACAGAGCATGAAGGAGAGAGAAGCACCAAGAGTGGGTTTCCAGCATGGGCAGCGGGTGCTTCTCGTGCAGGAACTGCAGGACAAGGGGGGAAGATGATGAGTTTCGTGGATGGTACCCGGGGGACCCCAAAGCTCTGGAGCTAATGTCTCCTGGGGTTGGTGGCACCAGCTGATAGCAACTCTCGGTGGGCTGTTCGGGTGCAGAAGGAGAGGAACAGCTGTCACTCTGTTCTCTGCCATGCCATTTGGTCCCTGGCACCCTGCTGGGCAGCCAGTCCCTTCCTGCCCCACCCTGGCCCCCACAGCAAACACTAACTCTGAGCCCAAATTAACACACTCTTCTCCCTCCCCTTCACCTCCTCCTGCTCTCGTGAAAGTCTCAGCCAGACTCAGTTTCTTTTCCTGGTCCGCTGTAACACTTAGGCAAACTTCAAGACCAAATAAAGATACAAAGGTGGATCCTATGGCAAGCTCACAAAACAAGGACCATCCTGCATGTCCCTCCATCAGTGGGCCACAGTGGCCATGACTGTCCCTCGCCCAGTGGACGCCACTGCTCCCAAGTTTCACGTGCTGTGGTTTGCACCCTGTGGGAGTTCCAGCTAATGCGCATCTTGCCAGCTTTCGTGCCAAACTCCCGGACTGTCCTGCCAGAGACACCATCTGCACCAAACCAAAGGTCCGGTAACCTTCCTTTCCTCTTCTCAGGTGCCTGGCAGGCTGACGACAACGTGCTCAGTCGTCGGAACACGCAGCGCAGACGCTCATCTTCTGGCAGGCTGGGGGACCCCGAGAACAGGCTCTGCGTGTGGGATCCTTTGGCCATCTGAGAGCCTTAGCCCCTGTACCAGGGCTCTCCTCCCGTTCTCACATCCCATCCTGGCCTCATGGCACCACTGACCTCCTGGGCATCCTCAGCAAGACATACGGAGACTTTTTAGACCCACGTGAAAGCTGGATGCTGAGGGCACCTGACCCTTCTCCCAGACTCATCTTCTTCCGCAACCGTGATCCTTCCCCTCTCAGAAGGGACTGGAAACCTCTTTTCTCCTTGTCGGCTAAAGTCACTCGAACTGCAGCTCATGAGACCCTTTGCAGAGAGTCTCTGGAATGTTTCCACTGTATCTTGATCTTCAGGTGGAGCTGTGGTCTACAGACTGGTTATTTCTTGCGCATCTTTTTTTTTTTTTTTTCTCCTGAGGAGGTAGACCAAGAAGACTCAAGAGTTTGGGTGACTTCATTACAAACACCCATCTGGCATTTTCTAGTCTCTGGGACATCATAACCAATCTGAGACCTGCAGATTGGGGTGGCGTTGGGGGATGACTCCTGTGAGAAGGGAAAGCCATATTGCACTGTAAGTGGGGTTTCCCTCAAAATGCATTAGGAGCTCCTCTCTCAAGGACAAGAAGCAGTGGCAACCACCAGAAGGTTGGTTGGGAAAACAGTTCTTGCTTCTGGTAGCAGAGGCTATGCCTCGTGTGTCTGCTTAGGAAGGAGGCCTTGAATCTGAGAACCCCTCAGTTACATGATGACCTACCGGGGAGTTCTTTATGATCAGGTGCACTCAGGAAGGCCTGGGGCTCCATCCTAAGGTGACACTGCAAAGGCATTTTTGACCCCCTCGATGTACCAGGCACTTGTTAGGGACTGTCGTATATTATCACGTTTCATCACTACCGCCCTGTCAGGTGGAGGTGGCATTCTTACCCCTGCTGCCCCCGTCTCCACCCCGCTTTTCTGAAAGAGTTGAAGAAAGAAGCTGAGAGAGGGGTGGACCGGTGGTTCTCATTTGGTGCCCAGGAACCCCAAAGGAGGTTGGGGGAAGGGCTGAGCTGGGGTCAGTGGTGGTCTGGGAGGCTCCCCACCCCACCGGTTTTCCTCCCCTGTCCTCCAGATCAGCTGAGCCTGATGGGGGGAGCCGGAGGTACTGCCTTCCATAGGCTCATCAGAGATTTAGAGATATTGTTCAAATCACATGTGCACCCCACCTCACTCTGCTGTAGGGCATATAAATAACAGCCTGAAACAGCAAGACCGTAAGCTGTTGGCTGTTCGTCCCTCAACACTAGTGTTATCAATGGATTCCTCATAGCTCTCTGATAGATGCATTGTCTGCTGGCTTTTGGAAGAGGTGGTTATTTAGTGGAGCATGAGACTGAGAAGCAAAGTGGGATCCAACATTTTGTGAGGCTGAGATATGACAGAGCCCTAGGCTATGCCCACCATGATGGCCTGAATTAGTAGTTGGAATTGTTGCCCTAGAAGAGCTTTTCAGGGTCCTTCCCAAGGCCTCAAGGAGAGCCCAGTGCTGGGGAATGTTTTGCACCTCCTGTGTGGCTGCTTTGCGCCACCAGGTGCCTGGTGACCCTCACTGCCTGGTGGTTGTGGTTCACATCCTGCCCTGGGGGCGGGCAGGGGGAGGCCTGTGGTCTTGACAGACACTACATGAGCCAAGCCTGAATCTCAGCTTCTGCCTTGAGTTCCCGTGTCCACCCGCTCTGAAATCCTGCAGTGGGCTCTGCTGTTTCAGGCCCCATTTAATGTCCTTCATTTCCCCGAAATATTCTTACAGACCCTTTCATATTGAAGATTCGAGCAAAAACCACACTTCCTGATCTCCTTGAAGTCTGAGTCCCAGAAGCACTAGGGAAGGGGGTGCTCCCTTAGCCTGGGGTGGTGGCATAGAGATCCACCTCCTCTCCCGACAGGTAGTATTCAGAGTGTGGTGTTACCTGAGATGAAGGAGATGCAGGTAAACAGTTGCCACAGTGGCCAGGAACCCTAAGAGGAAGCCATTGCCTTCACCCTTTCTGGAGGGTCTGTCTTCTCCCAGGAAGAGGCTCAGAGAGATTCCTCAAGGCCTTGGTTCCATAACCAAGACATACCCGGGTGAGAAGTGGCCCTTCACTCCTGTTTCTCAGACAGTTCCTGCTCTCTCCCCCATCCCCTCACCTCTTTGCCCTCATTTAGCTCTTTGGCGAGCAGAAATATCCCATCCAAAAGGGCTGGGATCAGGGAACAGGGCACAGAGCCTGGTCGGGGAACAGGACAGCCGCCCCAGTCATCATCTGGAGATGGTCATGTTGTTAGCAGTTGACCCACAGAGAATATGACGGGGCCTGGTTTCTCACACAAGGACACAGACTAACCGGAGGCCTGGGGCTCCTTCCTGCCACACTCAGGTCGGAGCTCACCTATGAGCTCACTTCCGGGTGGTGTGGTGATCCCAGCCTTCTCACAGAGCCCTTTTTCCTTCTCCTCCCCAGTCCCATCCCACCAGAGGTCATGCCCACGCTGGGGCATCTCCTGGGCACGGACCCACACACGTTAAGCCATCTCACCTGGGGAGGGTTTGTGTCCTGTTCACCTGACCTTGGCATGCTGCTTGCTCACTTTGCTTTAGGATCTGCACACCTAGTGTGTGTAAGTATGTGTGTACTGTTGTGCCATCTGTGTACCCCTCACTCCCTGGAGTACACTCATGGGCACACTACAGTGGGGACGTCAAGGATGCAATATTTATGGATTGCTGCATGATTTTTAAAAATGAATAAAACTGTTCACAAGGGAAGAAGAGCTGTTAACTGCGCAGTTGGCTTATTTGTGAAAGTTTCTGTGCGACTTTCTCCAGCACGTCTTTAATACTTTGACTCAAAACAAGCTGGACATGGAGGAGTGAGAGGGCAAGGGGTAGAGGGAAAGACATGTTTCTGCGTGGAAGCTGGTGTACCATCCCCTGGGCACAGCTCCTGCGCAGAGGCCTGATAAGGAGCCCTCTCCTCCACCCCCCCACACCGAACCCCACCCCCTTCAACCGGAGAATTTCCAACTGCAGCTCCTCAATAATTGAAGAGCAGGAAAGCTGGTGACTGGAGGTAGGCTGGGGGAAGGGAGGAGGAAAGACCACAGTCCACCGTTAGTCCGTCACTTAAAGGTTGGTGAAATTAATGAACCCAGTAGAAGAATTTGGCAAGTCCATGGCTTTCCTGGGTTTCACCCACCGGCTCTGTTTCCTCGGCTATCTGGAAAGGAGGGAGAGCACTTCCGAAGAAGCCTCTGGAATGTCAGCTTCTGGGAATCTTGCTGAGGACGGGGCGGGGAGGGAGCGCTTACCGGGAAACACTGGATTACACTAGCCACCTTGGGGTGTCTGAGACCAGGGCTGCGGTTTCTGCGGACCTGAACGGCAGGTGGCATCGGAGAGTCAGACCTGCTTGCGGGCACCAAGACGACACTCGGTCGAGAGACCGGGGCAGGCCGCAGAAACGTAGGAATTGCCACTCGCAGCCCAGAGGAGAGGAAAGGAAAGCCCCAAGCATGCCCCCAGCCCTGGCCCCCGCGCCACGGGCTGCGTCCCAGGAGCCGTCGCCATCTCTGAGCAGCCCATATGGGAAGGAGGTGGGGCGGAGTACGGATCGCGCCGCGAACTGCTCGCCGAGGGCCCCGGGGCCTCTGCGGGAGCGCCGAGCCGCGCGCCTCTCCGAGCCCTGCGCGGGGCCCTCGGGCGGGAATGCTCGGAGCCGGGACGCGGTGGCGGGTAGGGGGCTGGGTCGCGCGCGGGAGAGGGCGGCCGGACGGAGTTGGAAGAGAGTTACCGCGTGAGAGAGCGGTTAAGAGCCTGCGGTCTCTCTGGAGACGCCCTGGCCAATGGCAGAAGCGGAAGCTGTTTATATGGGCGGGGCGTCGCCACGGCAGCAGGAGACGCCTTGCGAGCGGCTACTGAGTGCTGGTCCCTGGCCGCTGGCTTTCAGACAGGCGCCGGCGGGCGTGAGTGCCGACGAGGATTGCTGGCTGTGCCCTGGAGCTGGGAGCAGAGAGCCGCGGTGAGGGTGGGCAGTGGGAGGAATTTCTTTGAGAACCTTCCTTTGGCCCGGGCTGCGCTCTGAGCCAGGTAAGGGACGGGGAGGGCTGCAGGCCGTGGGAAGGGAGGGCGTCAGTACCAGCCCGCTCTCCCATCCGTCCCCGACGGAAGTGGTGGGCCCGGGGACTGACATCAGAGGCGTTTGGGGGACACTCACTTCCTGCCCCCTTATAACTCTCTGTATTGTTTCCTTCCTCCCCCTTGATCCCCATCCTAATATCCCTTTTCAAAGATCAGACGACCTCCCCTGCCCCCCGACCCGTCGTACTGCCCTCCTGGACTCTCTCGCCCCATTTCCATTGGTTGTGGACGGAGAGAGGGGGGTTAATTCCCCGCTTTGAGGGAGAAAGGGGTGGCCTCGCATGCCCCTACACTATTCCCTCGTTTGGCTAATTAAGTCTCCTCTAAAAATCAAAGAGGAAAAGAGCGAGGCGAACCCCGTGTGGGTCGGACTCCCGGGCACACCTTCTGTTTCCCAGACCTCGGCAGTAAAAGATCCTCCCCAGCTGCAGGAAGGATTTTAGTAAGAGCCTCCCCCCTCGCCCACACTCTCCCCTCGGGGGTGGGGAAAGAGGGCTCAGTTCCCGCTCTGGTCCCCGCAGGCACCACATTCCGTTTGGAGGAGGTTACCCCCGGATCGTGGGATGGAAGCCCGCTTCCGGGAGGCTGCGTGACCGAAGCCGCGGGAGTCAGCGGGCCGGAGAGCTCGGCGGCCACCCTCGGCTCGGCTCGTGGATGTTGACAGCCCCCTCGGAGAGTCCCCGCAGATATGGCGGAGAGCTGGCTACGCGTCTCGGGAGCAGGGGCAGCGGAGGAGGCCGGACCGGAAGGCGGCCTGGAGGAGTCCAACGCCCTGAATGACAGCCTGACCAGCCTGCAGTGGCTGCAGGAATTCTCCATTCTCAACGCCGAGCTCCCCGCCCTGCCTTCGGGGGACACCGACCCCCACGGCTCCCACGAGCTGTCAGGCTCGGCCGACCTGGGGTCTCCCCTGGCAGCGGACCCCACTGGGCTGGGGCAGCTGCACACGCCTGGCAAGCCCACGTCCTCGTGCACGTCGCGGAGTGCCCCCTCCGGGCTGCAGGCCTCGCCTCCCGACGACGTGGACTACGCCACCAACCCGCACGTGAAGCCGCCCTACTCGTATGCCACGCTCATCTGCATGGCCATGCAGGCCAGCAAGGCCACCAAGATCACCCTGTCGGCCATCTACAAATGGATCACGGACAACTTCTGCTACTTCCGCCACGCTGATCCCACCTGGCAGGTAGGGAGGCACTCCCTCCCTCCCTCCCCATGCCCGCGCAGACTGGACTCACATGACACGTCCGCAGGCCAAGTAGGCGCGGTACGGCCAGGGCCCCGAGAGAGGAAGGCCGTCCAGGAAGGACCTCAAGGGAGCCCAGTGCTTGGACTCCTGCCCCTTTGACTTCAGAGATGGAGGAGTGAGGATGTTCAGAGGGCTGCAGGGGTGCCGACATAGAGGTTCAAGTGGAAAGAATTTGTCACTCATCCGGCAGGCTCAGCCCAAAGACCAGGGCTGAACTATGCGTGGACACAGCCCCCCAGGGTAGGTTGATGGACTGAGGGACACACTTTTGTCCCAAGTCCTGGAATTCCTCGACACTACCCTCCTCAAGGTCAGTTTGTCAGGGCGTGACTGCAAGCAGAGCATCGTTCCTGCCAGGCTCCCCATCCTGCCTGGTTTCAGTTGGCTGGAGGTGGTCTGGGATGGTTGAGGGGCGTGCTGCGGGGTGTGAAGGCCATCTGTGTCCCAGTGCAAGGGCTACGGGGCCTTCCGAAAGCTGCTGTGCCATCCCCCACCCCAAGCCCTCCCTAGTTTCCTGCCTTCACTCCTCCCCCTCTTCTCATCAACCTCCCTGGGGGGACAATTACCTCAGCCACGTGCTTTCCACAGGGGCTCTTTCCTCCCACACTGGCTTCATGTTCCAAGTCTCCGGAACCTGGCACAGAGCAGCCAAGGGACCCAGGCCACCATGTAAACCTCCCAGTCTTGCCAGGGGGCACTACTCGCCTGCCGGCCCCACCCACCAGGCCCCAGACCCCTGTGCCCCAGCGTGGTTTGGACTGTGCACCCAGGCATGAACAAGGCAGGATGGTGATTCAGGCTGGACACACACTGCCCTGAGCCTCTTCGACCATCAGGATCAGGGGCTACTTGGGGACAGAGACCCTGAGGATGCACAGATCCTTCCCTTTGGCACAGATCACAGGATCAAAGTTCCTGTGATCACAGCTATTCCACGTTTGCTTGGGCCCTGATGCTGGGGCAGGTACCATTTGTAATCTTGGTGAGAAAGCAGAGACCCTCCACCACTCCCCACCCTACCCCAAGCCCGAGAGGCCCCAGGAATGAGCGCTATGCTCTTGGCTGGGTAATAATCAACTGAGGCCTCAGAGCCTGGGGTGGGAGGAGGGGGACATGGTGGGTGAGGGCCCAGGCCAGCAGCCGGCTCTACAAACAAGGAAAGTCATCAGATCCTCCCACACTACATACACCCCCCACACACACTCCCTCACACCCACTCACTCATTTCACAAACAGAGAAGGCCAGTCAGGCCCAGGCAGAGGGAGATGGCCGTCCAGGACCTGCGGGAGCCAAGGCCTTTGACCAGAGGCCGCAAGCGGCGGGGTAAGGGAGGGATGGCAGGACAGGCTGGCACTGAGAGCCACCCTGCGGCTCAGGGCTCGGATGACCGAGCAGGCAGATATCCTGGCAAAAGGGAACAAAAGCCCCCGACACCACTCCAAGCTCCTGGTGCCACATGGCTGGTGTCCCAGAGCCTCGCAGTCACAGCAGCGTCTCTGTGTCCCTGCCCCCATTAGAGAGAAGGTAGTGGTGGGACTGGCAATGGCGCTAGGAGCCCCCCATCACTGACCGCACCCACTCACCCAGCTGTCTTCCTTCTCTCCTATCTCCCTGTGTCCAGAACTCCATCCACCAAAACCTGTCCCTGAAGAAGGGCTTCATCAAGGTGCCTCGGGATAAGGACGAGCCAGGCAAGGGGGGCTTCTGTCGCACTGACCCCCAGTATGCCGAGCGGCTGCTGAGTGGGGCCCTGAAGAAGCGGCGGCTGCTCCCAGTCCACATCCACATGGCCTTTGCCCGCCAGGCCGCGCCGGTGCCCAGCGCCGCCCCATGGGCCGGGCCACTGACCGTGAACACCGAGGCCCAGCAGCTACTGCGGGAGTTCAAGGAGGCCACTGGGGAGGCGGGCTGGGGTGCAGGCGAGGGCAGGCTGGGCTGTAAGCATAAATAGCCGCTGCCCAAGCAGGTGGCCAAAGTGCCGCGGTCCTCCAGCTCCCTGCTGCAGACTCACGAGGAGCAGGGTGAGCTGGAACCCCTCAAGGGCAACTTTGACTGGGAGGCTATCTTGGACGCTGGCACGGTGGACGGGGAGCTGGGCACGCTGGAGACCTCGGAGCTGATCCCGCCGCTGAGCCCTGCCTCACACGGGGACGTGGACCTCACCATCCATGGCCACCACATCGACTGCCCTGTTACCTGGGGGCCTCTAGTGGAGCAGGCTGCCGACAGCCTGGACTTTGATGAGACCTTCCTGGCCACATCCTTCCTGGAGCACCCCTTGGACGAGAGCACCTGTAGCTCCCTGCCCCCCGAGCTCCTCTTTGAGGCCGGGGATGCCACACTGGCCTCTGACCTGCATGACTGGGCCAGCCTGGGCGCCTTCTTGTAAGAAGCCAGGCCCTGCCCCACCTCCAGACAGCACCGAAATCTTGGCCCAGACTGCCCCCCTCCCCGCCAGTGCAGGCCCATGGACACCCTACTGCCCAGGCAGGGGCTGGGCCAGCTCACCCCACCAGGCCACACGGCCCCCAGCCCTGGCCATCCTCAGATTCTAGTCCAGCAGGCTGAGAATTGGGGCCCAGGACCAAAATTGCTGCCTCTGCTCCACAGCCCCGAAAACACACACAGTGTTTCATTGATCCACTTCTTCCCTGCCCCAGAGACACGCTAAGGGCCCTGCACTATGAGAGCTGCGGCTTGGAGGGGCCCTGGCCAAGGTGGAAACATCAGTACAGCGCCTGCCCCAGAACATCTTAGCTTCGAAACTTCTCTCTCTCCAGTTCTCCTCCTGAGGTCTCTATCCAGAGCAAGTTCCCAGGTACAACAAATGCTGAGTAGGTGACTGCAAATTAACACCCTAGAGGCCTCTCCCAGCAGAGCTTCCCTGGGGCTGTGGCCAGCAGTCTGTGAGGCGGAGCTAGGGGGGAAGAGAGAGGAGACAGAAAGGAGGCCGGGGTGCCGGGTGGAGCCAGGAGATTTTCTAAGGCCTCTGGGATCTTCTGGCTTCATCCCTAGAGGTGGGGCAGAGGGTATGTGTCCCTAATCTTTGAGCCCAACTGGAGGCTGAGTGTAGCGGGGAGTTGGGGATCTGGGGGTTAGGGCCTGGGGCAGCCAAGCTGCAGAGGGAAAGGGGACAGACAGACTAATGTAGTGAGTGTAGCTACAGCTGAGGCTTAACTGGGAGGGACGCAGTGCTTGCTAGAACCACTGGGACCAGGAAGGGGGGATGGCCCCGTGTCCTTGCTTGCACTCCTGCGGGGGCGTGTCTTGCTCCACCTGAGGCTTCCTCCATGGTTGCAGAAGTTTCAGCTTCTCCAAAGGACTCTGAAAGCTGAGCTGGGGTCTCCTGCTGGCTTGTGGCAGGTATAACTTCTTCTCCAGGATTCTCTGGATACTGAGCTGGGGTCTCCTCTTTTACTGAAGGTTTATTATGTGTACCGGCTTCTGGAGATTGGGCTGGAGCCTCCTGTTGAACTGGCAAAGGTTCCACCTCCTCAGATGGCTGTGAAGGCAGCGTGCGGGCCTCATGCTGGGTTGTAGAAAATTCTGCATTAGTAAGGGGCACTGAGGGCTGAGCTGAAGGCTTGTGCTGATTTGGAGAAGGTCCCACCTCTGGAGTGGGTTCTTCTGTGATGGTAAGCTCCACATCTGCAGGTTTGACAGCGACACTGGATAACTTTGAATGCTGAGCATGAGAGTGACTTGGAAGTGAAACTGTCATTTCATGATGCTCTGGAGGTTGAGCTGGCTGTTCCTGTTGAGTTGGAGAAGGTTCCACCTCCCCTGAAGAAGGCTCTGGAGGCTGAGCTGGTTGCTCCTGCAGGGTTGCAGAAGGTCCTATCTCCGGAGGAGACACAGCTGGGATCTCCTGCTGGGTTGGAGAAGATTCTGCCTCATTAGGAGGCTCTAGAGACGGAGCTGAGGCTTCCTCCTGGGTTGCAGAAGTTTCAGCTTCTCCAAAAGACTCTGAAAGCTGAGCTGGGGTCTCCTGCTGGGTTGCTGCTTTCACCTCCTCAGGAGGCTCTGTAGGTTCAGAAGGCTGAGTCAGTTGTTCCTGTTCACTTGGAGAAGGCTCAGCTTCCACAAGAGGCTCTGGAGGCTGACCTGTGCGCTCCTGCTGGGTTGGAGAAGGTTCAACTTCCCCAGGAGGCTCAGAAGGCTGAGCTGGCTGCTACTGCTCCCTTGAAGTCTCATCCTCTCCAGGAGGCTCTGGAGGCCTAGCTGTGGTCTCTTGTTGGGTTGTAGAAGATTCTGTCTCCTCAGGATGCTCAAGAGGTGGAGCCAGGGCCTCCTGCTGAGCTGCAGAAACTCAGCTTCCGTAGTGGCCTCTGGATTGATGGTGAATTCCAAATCCAGAGGTTGAAGTGGAACACTGGGCAAGTTTGAAGGAGCGTGACGCTGAACGCCAGGTAGAGATGCTACCTCATCAGTCACTGGAATTTTAAGTACATACTCAGTAGGGAAAGCTGGAGACTCACTTGGGGCCTCTTGATGGAGTAGAGAAGGATCAATTTCCTCAGGGCGCTCTGGAGGCTGACAAGGGGTCTCCTCCTGGACTGGAGGAGGTTCAACCTCTTTAGTGACCTGTGGATTTATGGGAAGTGCCAGAGCCAGAGATTTAACAGTGACATTGTACAAGTGTGACTGCTGAGCTTCATTTACCCCATGATGTGCTTCTAGTCGAACTACAACCTCCTTAAGTGTCTCCAAAGGCCGGGCGAGGGCCTCCTGAGGACTTGAAGTTTCTAGCTCCTCAGGGGCCTCTGAAGGCTGAGATGGAGCCTCCTGCGGAAGTGGAGGTGGTTCTACCTCTTCAGTGGGCTCTGCATGCTGAGCCTGGGCCTCTGCCTGGGGTGAAAAAGATTCAACGTCCTCAGGGGTCTGTGGATGCTGAGCAGGGCCCTCCTGCTGGGTAAAGATTCAGCCTCCTCAGTGAGCTCTGGATGACGAGTTTGGGCCTCCTGCTGGGATGCAGAAATATCTCATCCTCATCAGAAGACTCCCTGTCGTGTAGCTTTTGGGCCATGTGTTCCTTGCGTGTGGCGCTGAGAGGCCTATACATATCCCTAAGCCAAAGTGGCCGCCTTCTCCCGAAAAAGCCCTCCTAGAACACAGAAAGGGAAATATTAATTCTGCATCTCCCCTGCTTTCTCTGGCCACAGTACATTACCCTCCTCACATCTACCTGACTCTCACTTTCCCCTGAGCTTCTCTTATGCAGCAGAAATCAAAAAAAGGCCCCTTGGAGGAAAACACACACAGTTAGTGTTACATGTCACTTTTCATCTCTCTCACAATGTGTTATCTCTGCTTTCATTAGGACTAAATGGGGACCTCAGTCCATAATCACAATGAGCAAAATCACCACAGACCCAGGATCATGAAAATCATTGCATGCATGCTGGCCTTCCAGGAGTTCTCTGTGTCTGTCCAAAATGGACCCCAAGTGTCTCTGGAGAGACATTTGTATGTGGCTTAGCATGGAGCATAGGCAGGATTTTCAGCCCCGTTCACCTTTCTTTGCCCTTGGCCAACTGCCCTCGTGCAGTGAAAACACTGCACAACGGCACTGGGCAGAAACTTGTTACTCCCTTAGACGCGCTTCACACCAGTCCGCTTCGGACTTAGTCGCACATGCAGCATTTGCTGGGGGTGTGGGTGTGGGGAGAAGGTGATTTTATTTTCCTGGCTGCTCTATCCTATAAGTTGAATCACACCAAGTAAACACCTGAACCCAACGAGCAAAGTCATCTATAGCTCTCTGACTTTCACTCTGCAGGCTGTCACTCAGGTGTCAGTGAATTGTGGAATCCGTTTAAAGGCCATGATCAGCACAAAATACTCTTTTCGAATACAAATAGAAGAGAAAAAAAATCACAGTGCACAATAAGTTTGTTTCAGAAACTACTTATGTCCATATAGTATGTGTCTACTCGACTGTGACATAAAACGTAGCTCACAGCCCAAGCACAGTGTGTGATCAGTGGAGAAGTCCTCAGTGGAAAGGGACCATCTTCTTCTTGGTAATCACTAGCAGCATGACCATGGGGCAAGATAGTTTCCCTTTCTCTTTCTCCAGTTCCTTATTACAAAAGGAAGAGACAAACTAGTGTCTAAAGTTTCTCCCGGTTAAAATTCTATGAGGTTTGGATAAAGGGAAGAGAGAGTAGGGGCCTGAAAAACAGTAGGATGAGAAGGGAAGTTTTCTTGCCACTTTCCAGGAGGGACTCATATGTTCTACCTTTCATCAGCTTTGAGTGAGGCCAGCCCCTAAATCCCCAACCATGTGGCCCTCCCTACCCCAGAGCCTCCTAGAAGGCCTCTGGCCTGGCCTGATGCCTGGGAGCCAGGCATCAGCCCAGCAGGAACAGGTACAACCAAAACCTCTCCCCGTCCACCCTCTTTCCTTAAAGGACTAGTGAAAGCAGATGAATGTGTGCCAGTCCTGTTCTAACTCAGCTTGGGCTGGGGAGCTAATTCTGCTGATAAATAAATTAGGGTAAACCTTTAGGGTAATTAAACATTCCTCCTGCCTTTGGCGAGGAAATTGAAATAGATGAGTTCTAAGTTCTCCTCTAGTTGTAAAATTCTGCTTTCAAAGACCAATATTTACCTTCTGCTTCTTTTTCTATCTTCCTCTTTTGCAATTCTATGAGAAGAAATCTGTTTTGAAAGAAAACAGGATCATGATTATCCATTACAACTATTTCCAAATCCTTATTCATTCCTTTTTACTTTAAATCTGATCTATCCAGTAAGATGATAACTCTTTCAAGGAAAGGAATTCTACCCTGTTTAAGAATCCTTTGACTCTTCCACAGTACCTAACTTAGGGTCTTGCATGCAGCTGGCGATATATTTTATTGACTGTTTTAGATAACGTTCAACAGATAATTCCTAATAAAAACTCTTAGAAGTAGGAAAAGAAAATAAAATTATCTGGCAGAAACCTAAGCATTGTTTTAAAGTCAAGAACAAGAGTAGGATGCCCAATCATTACTGCTACTATTGAGCATTGTGGAGGAGGTCTTAATCAGTACGATAAGAAAAACGAAGTATTGGAAAGAAGAGACAAACATATCTGCATATGAAACAAGGGACCCAAAAAGACCAAAAGAATCAACTGAAATTTTATTGGAAGTAACATGAGTAAGATGGCTCCATACAATATCAAGAGATCAACATATTAGCCTCAATAGCTTTCCCATATAACACAACTAACTAACTAAAAAACAGAAGAAACATCCCATTTACTATATCAATAAAAATGCATAAAGCACCTAGGAATAAATTTAGCCACAAATTTGTAAGACCTATGTGATGAAAATATTAAAACTTTTTTGAAGGACATTAAGAAGTACTTACATGGCATGAGATACCATCCTCCTAGAATGTTGTGAAGAGGTCAATTCTCTTCAAATGAAACTAAAAATTCAATGCAATCCATTTTATAGCCAAAATAATTTCTAAATAAAACCTGGCCAGCTGACATTTGGTAGAGAATATATGTAAGAATAGTTACGAAATGTATGCAAATGAAGGTCAAAGTGCAGGACATTTCCCTACCAGATATAAAATATGTTGTAGAGCAACTGGAATTAAGCAGTGTGATATTAGTACTGGTACAGGACAAGATAACTGGATCATAGAACAGCATCCAGATGAAGATAGCATATTAGACCAGGGAAGAAAGAATAAACCATTCAGTGAAAGATTTGAAAAGAATCAGATCTTCATGTACGGGGAAAATGTTAGATCCCCTACCTCAACCACACGAACAAACAAATACAACAAATTCTGGACAGATTATAAAAGTACTTGAAGAAAATATTAGAGGTGATGTTTACATCACGAGGTGACAAAGGCCTGGCTAACAAAACCCACCCCACATGAGCCATGAGGAGACGACAGGCAGATATGGTGGCAGACTGTCAACACACCTAATCTTCACAGCCCTCGCCCCCTTTTCCCCTGGACTGTTTGTCTTCTTGTTGACTTATAAAACTCTTGGGAGTTCCCTGGTGGTCCACTGGTTAGGGCGTGGCTCTTTCACTGCTGTGGCCCGAGGTTCAATCCCTTGTCAAGGGACTAAGATCCTGCAAGCTGCACAGCATGGCCAAACCCCACCACTTCGAAACAAACAAACAAAAACTCTTTATGGTAAAGAAATACTGGCTTTCATTGAATTTCAGTGTTTCGAATATTTCCAGTGTTTTTGTCTCTAAGGAGACAAGACAAAAGAGTGGAGGAGGGAGCACCAGCTTTGCAGTCGGGTGAAACTGCCTTCTGCTTTCGGTTTGGCCGCTGGGGCCTTACACTGATCTCCTTCATCTATGAGGGAGGGATAGTAATATCATCCTCACAGGACTGTGGGCTTTAAATCAGACAATATATGGAAAACTCTTCATCTTACGCTCGGCATGAATCAGTGCTAAGCTGGTGTCACAGACAAGATGGTGGAATATATCAAAGGCTCTGCTTGTGGCATCAGGCTCTGAAGGCTCTTTCCCACCAGAAGATTATAGAAATATTGCTTTTATTTTCTTCTAATACCTTTATGTGGTCTTTTTTCACATTTATGGATATATGTTTATTTAACATGAAACATGGGGATCTGCTATTTACCCCCCAAATAGTTAGGCAGCTATTCTATCACCATTTATTCATTTTCTTCCGCTGATTGCAATATTAAAACATGACATTTCAAAAGTCTTAAGAACACAGGGGTCTATTGCTGGACTCTATCCTACTTCAAATAAATATTCGGTTGCATTATTCCTCACTGTGGAATTGACATAACGCCTCATCTCTCTTCCGTTGAACACCATTATTGTCTACCATAGGAAGAACACTGCATGGCCCCTGTCCTCCAAAAGCTTATGGTATGTGTGGGGAGAGGAAATAACGGTTAGGACTCCTCGGTTTCACTGCCGAGGGTACAGGTCCAATCCCTACTTGGGGAACTAAGATCACACAGGCCCAAACAAAACAAAACAAAACAAAACAAATGCAAGAAGTTAAAAACAATAAAAAGGGGACTTTACAGAAATTCTAAAAATGCCAAAGGCCATATGCCACCTGAGATGTAGAGGGTACAGTCTGGGCAATGGCCAATGACTAGCAAGCTAGTCCCCAGCCTCCTAGGCTCAGAAATCATACTCTTCCTCACCAAGCGAGAACTCACGTCTTCCTGTTGTGGCAGTCTCACTTTAGCAATATCACAGGATTGATCAAACATCAGAATGCCAAATTATTACTTGACAATGAGAAATACATCTGTTCTACACACGGGGCATCTGTGTCTACACAATCAGAGAATTACCTTCTGTGGGGACAGGCCTCCGTGGCACACTAAAGCACAATCACAGAATCGAAGGCTACTTGGTGAGAACAGAATTAGAAAAGGAATCAGCTGAATCCAGAACTTAATGGGAAGGCCTGAGGTAACTGGATCCATCCATCTCCTCAACAGGCAGCCTGGCTAGTGGGCCTGACTCCTCAGTTATGCTGCCTAAGGTGCCATCTCTACTCTTGGGCAATGTGAGGATGGGCACTGCCCATGTTGGCCTCTCCTCACCTTTTCTATGCTTTCACTAGTGACCAACCCTCCTGCAGATAGACACATTTCTCTTTAGAAGTTAGTACATCATGTCAGGTTTGATTCAAGTGTGATAGGCCAGGAAGCCATTGGTCCTTACACATCTCTGCTCAGCTCCATGATGTGCTAACCTTGGTGGTTCTCTCTTGGGGGGCTGCCTTTCAAAAAACTGCTTACCACTTTTGTGAGTTCTGAGGGGAGGGGACTGCTTTGCTATGGCCCCTAAGAAATGGTGACAAACCTCACAGGACTAGGATCAGGAGGGCTGGAGTATTCAGGGAAGGCTTTACAGAGAAAGATATCTGAACTTGAGTTGGCTTTTCAGAGATTCATAGGAGTTCCACAGGCAAAGCAAAATAAAGGAATTTTCGATGGACAAAGGCACAGACAAAAGTAGGAATGGCTATGGTGTAACTAGCGTATAGTGAGGAGCTGCTTTGGCTGGAATGGAGGGCTGCCATTACAGGAGAAAAGATAACTAAAGTAATGTGGAGTGGTAGTGTAGAATCAAGACTGTCAGCCTATTAAAATCACTCTTTTAATGTTAGCAACTGCCTGCTGGGAAAAGTAATCAACCACTATGTAACTGAACAAAAGGTAAACAGGCTAGCTCCAGGAATAGGCTACTATAAATATTTGAGTGTAGCCTGCTGCAAGAGTTTACTTGCAGTGTTTTAATGGAACCTATCTACACAAGTCCTAATACACCGGAGAAGAAAGCTGCTAAGTAAACCTGAGGAATTGACGAGATCACACTTTTGTCTTTTAGGCATGTCCTTTTAGCCCTCCCAGGGTGACTGATAGCTCCTTGAGTATGGAGATCCTATATCTCTCATCACTTCAGCCAAGAAGGAAAGAAATCAACAGTAGAATGAGAGTGACTGGTGAGTACATCAAGTCAGCATACTTTCTTGAGCTGAAGAAAATTTACTATCATGTCAACTCTGGCCTTCTTATAAACTTCACGTGTCAAAATAGTCCAATAGCTTGTTATCAGGGATCCAATTCCATAGGGATCTCCTGGGAGTGAAGTTCCTTTTAAAAATCCTGTGGGGACTTCCCTGGTGGTGCAATGGTTAAGGATCCGCCTGCCAGCACAGGGCACACAGGTTCGATCCCTGGTCTGGGGAGGTCCCACATGCTGCGGAGCAACTAAGTCAGTGTGCCACAACTCCTGAGCCCGTGCATCTACAGCCCGTACTCCACAACAAGAGATGCCACTTCAGTAAGAAGCCCATGCACTGCAATGAAGACCCAAGGCAGCCAAAAAAAAAAAAAAAAAAAAACACACACACACACACACAAAAACATCCTGGGAATATAATTTTCATTAAAAGAACAAAGTGTATGTCAGTCCTCATGGCTAAAGGGAAGAATCAAGTAGTAGCAGGTGGAAAGGTGGATTTGATTCTCAGTTTCTGGGTTCTGAATCTGAATTAATTATTGTCCTTACCTCAATGAGACAGAGAATTCTAACACAAATCGTCACTACTACAGGTACAGATACTGCCAAGATGAGTTTGTTGTTATAGTCATAACCTGGAACTTCTTTTGTGAGCTAAAAAAATATATAACAATTTTTAAAAACAAGGCGATAGAAGGGATGAAAACTTACGATTCTTAATCCTATTCTAAACGATAGCTAACTCTTCTTAAACTACTATGAAACCCAATCCTTCCAGGCGAGTAGCTTCTATAAGAACAAGTCAAATTGAATGTTATTAGTCTTATCATTAGCATTTTCTTCTACAATTTATTTATCTTGTGTTATGTCCTTTTCGCGTCTACCCTAGGAATAGTGACACACTCTCTCAATGAGCAAAGTTGGAGATCACTGTCTTAGCCCGTTTCATGGCTGAAGATAAGATACTGACTAGGAGCCCGTGGTATTCCCGCTTGGGCACGTTAATGGCATGTCCTAAACTGAGTAAAAGTCCAAGTCCCATGTGTCAGGGGTTATCCTCACCTCACTTGACTCCTGCTCTTTCTGCTCACTCTGGGCTTCTGTGCTCTCACTGATATAGTTGTCAGCTTTCCACTGGTCCATATCCCATTCCGCTTTGGACACATTTACTTCTTGCTGCTTGCTGAGAAGCTTCATCAGGAGGCCTGTTCTAGAGATGAGGTTGGCACAGGCCAGCTGCACGTGGGTGTCCGAGCAGTCTATTTTCAAAGTCTGGATAACATGAGAAATGAGCCTTTGCACGTCAGTGTTGGGGATGAGGGACCAGAGCTGCTGGTTTACCTGAGTTTCAACTTGATCACCCGGGGATGCGAGCCCTGGGAAAGTGAAGCCTGTGGGCTTAGAAGATAATTCAGTGACCGTGTTGTGGTGCTCCCATTGTGTTTTGTTGGTGTGTTGAACAGCTGGCATACTGCTGTCTGCAGCAACAGTAGAATGTGCAGTGGAGACGTTCCTATGGCTAGTGTTTCCAGGGCCGGTTCCTCCTGGCAGAGTAGCGTTTCCTGTAGAAATAATTGCTTCAGAAACATTTTGTGCAGTATTGTTTTCTGAAGTAGTGTTTTTTGCAGAAGGGTCTGAAAGAGAAAATAATTCTGGAAAAGGATTTTCCTGAGAAGTCACTTCTCTTGAAGACGAAACAGCCTCTCGTGGAGGGGAATTTATGAGACTCCTCACGACAGAGAACGGAGGGCTTGCAAGCATCATTCTATCAAGTGAACTTTTCTTTCTGAACTTTCGACTCCCTTTTTTTTTTTTTTTTTTTTTTTTTTTTGCGATACACAGGCCTCTCACAATTGTGGCCTCTCCCGTTGCGGAGCACAGGCTCCGGACGCGCAGGCTCAACGGCCATGGCTCACGGGCCCAGCTGCTCCACGGCATGTGGGATCTTCCCGGACCAGGACACGAACCCGTGTCTCCTGCATCGGCAGGCAGACTCCCAACCACTGTGCCACCAGGGAAGCCCCTCGACTCCTTTTAACTTTGGGTTTTCTGTGGACCCGATGAGACCTAATTTTATGGAAGATGTTATTTTTTTTCCAGAATGTGAGATTAATTCAAAGTCCTTAATATTTCTAACTCTTGCCTTTGCATCTTCGAAAACATGAATAGCGTTGGATAAGCCTTTTGATTTGCTTTTAGCCTCAGATGGGGATTTTGGCGGGATGGAGGAACAAGGCCTGCCTTTGAAGTACGGTTTCAGGAAAGAGGAGCCTGCGGCCTTGTGTTCCTTTAGGAATGAAGACTCTGCATTGGAGGACTTTCCCACCAGCTTCCTGGGCCTCTGCACCATGAGAAGCTGTTTCAGCTTTCTTGGGGATGGCCTCCTGAGCTTTCATTCTTTGGCAGTGTTCGTCACAGATGGCTGGGCATCCTGTTTCCTCCTGACTCTCTCATCTCCCACTGCTTTGAGGTGCATTTTCTGTATGCCCCTTGAGGACCTTGTTCACTCTCAGCAGCTTTTCCTCTGTACTCTCAATCTTTGCTAGGCTGTCTTTCTGTGGTTGGGCAGTTTCTAATTTCTTTTGAACGATGTAGCGTGTAAACATGGCACTTAAAAGCTTGGAATGCGTACGCGTGGCAGGTTTTTCTTCCTTTTTAACCTCATCAATTTTTTTTTTGAGTTTCTGCATCTAACAAATTTTCCACAAAATGGAGTTCCCTCAATTTGTTTTTATTAGTTGAATTGTTGGGTACAGGTTTAACAGAAGGGCTCCTTGTATTGTTTTTCAAAAGGCCCAGTGGCATATCTCCATCTTGTGTATTTGAAAAAAGAAGTTGAATGAATGGTAATAATGTTGATTCCACATCTCCTAGATTTCCCTCTGAGATATAAGGCAGTATGTAATTTAGTGTACTGATAATACCACTTTTATTATTAAAGTCCAGCTGCTCATTCATGAAGCCTGACAAGCTGACAGCACTGTTAGGTGAGGACATCCTCTCTGACTCAATAGTCAGCTCGATGCTGTTGTTCTTCTTCTGGGCTTGGAACAACTTCATCAACGATCCTCCTGCATTCTCTATAGATGTTTCTTCATCTGTCAAAAAAAGAAGGGACTGTTTTTCATCACTGAAGACTGATGGGACAGCCTTTTGTCAGTCCACAGCCAAAGAAATGAGGAATCAGTCAAAGTTTGAGTGCCACTTAGGAGAAAAAGAAACCCACACTTAAGCCTATGACTGGCAACAACAAAATGTGAAAAAGGCTCTCTTGAAAAAGGGGCTATCTACTCAGAAAATTCTGTAGCGTGAAATATAGGAACTATATTCAGGATTACTCCACTGGTTCCCAGGGGCCAGTACTCAAGAAAAGCCAAGGCTGGAAGACAAATATTCCCCTAATCAGCTGGACTCTCTGCAGATCTACTGTGACTCCTCACATTCATATACCCCATCCTGTCCTGCCTCAGAGGCACAGGAGTGTGAGGCTTCCTCTCTCCACCTCTTCAGTGTGCTTGTGTTCTTGCTGCTATCACAGATCTCCACGACAACCACCGCCGCTAACAGGTCGTCATCTGGACATGTCCTTCTCCAACTACCCACTGAGTCCTTTGCTTAGTCCCTGCTTCTATATATCCCAGTCCCCATAACAGAAGGCTCTATACAGAAAAAAACACTATGTCCGCCCTGGCTCTTTGCTAAAATTTGGGCAGGGATCTCGGGTATAAGTTAAGAGATTTGCCAGATTGTATGCCCATGTGGAATGTTCAACAAATCAATGGAATAATACTTGAGGCCCTAAAATGTAGACGGGAAAAAGCAACTTCTGTCGGATGGCTACTTTGCTTTCAATTCATTTTACTTCTAATGTTTCCAGCTCTACTTGGGGAACCATCCAAATCTTCTGACTGTGTGAAGGTAATGTGTACCATTGTGTAGCTGGGCTTGTCTCCCAAAAGGATTAAAAGTATTTTTGGTGAGGGTCAAAGGAGGAGGGAAGGGTCATGAGA
The DNA here is from genome assembly GCF_964341445.2 of Mesoplodon mirus. NCBI lineage: Eukaryota > Metazoa > Chordata > Mammalia > Artiodactyla > Ziphiidae > Mesoplodon > Mesoplodon mirus. Next base: position 30,338,739 of record NC_138994.1, read on the forward strand.
AAGGAGGAGCAGAGGCTAGCAGAGAGCCCCAAACTGGGGACAGGAGATCGGGGCCCTAGGGTCATAGCACTTAGCACCTCTGATCTTGTTTTTCCTCACCTGTAAAAGGAGAGTAAAAATGCCTTTTCTGCCCACTTCTGGGGGAGAAGGGAGTAATATAATTAGTAAAAAAAAATGTTTGGGGGAGTTCACAGGTGGTCTAGTGGTTAGGACCCGGCTCTTTCCCTGCTGTGGCCCGGGTTCAATCCCTGGTGGGGGAACTAAGATCCCACCAGCTTGGTGGCCAAAGAAAAAAAAAAAACTGTGTTGAAAAATCAGCAATATTGTCTTTATATAAGTGGCAAAGTGTTATTATTTATGATGTGCTCTAGATCACTGAAAGAGACCTGTATTCAAGCTACCTGGGCATGAAAGCACATTTTGGAAGTCATCAAGTTAGTGCCCATAAATCTAATATATAGAAAAATAGTTGAAAGCCCCTGAGTGTTTTCTGGATGGAAAAACTTGCGATTCAGAGCAAGTTCAGAGCTGGACAGTCAAAGAAATAACTAGCTCTCCCATGCATTAGAAGGGCTTGGTAGCAGCTTCTGCTTATGGAAGCAGAAACTCTCAGGCTCCAGATAGGACCTAAAACAGCATCACTTGTACTCTTTATAAAATTGCAGAAACAAACCAAATAAACAAAAATATATTTACACCTGTCTTATAAGACAAAGGGTACTTGAGACCTAATGTATATAAAATCAGTTTACAAACTGTGATGTACTATGTGAATAAGTTCTCATTTGCACAGAGGGCAGCATAGGATATGTGGCCATTAATGTGAATTCCCTTCCCCCTTCCATTCCTTTCTCTGGTTCCTTTACATATGCAGATCAGTTACATTATGAAGCTAATAATGTAACTGGGCTATTCTTAGCTTAATAATGTAACCAAGAATCTGATTTTTAGCAAGGGGGTAATTCTTAGAAATTTAGGGAGCTGGAACTCTGAATGAATGTATTAAAATAATGTAATTACATCATTAGTTTTAAAATGTATCATCCTTGATTAAAAATAAAAAATTAAATTAAAAATTAAAAATGTATTATCCCGCAATTGAGACTCACCACAACGTGTGACGTCCCTCAGGCGTTCACTGTCACAACGCAGCTTGACTGTCTCACAGACGACCTCAATAGTATTTTTAAATTGGCAGAGGCAGCAGGCCCTCCGGCTGGGTAAGATCCTATAAATGGAAACACAGGTCATTAAATTCGTGGTAAAAGAGTTACCTGAGTAGGTAGAAGAGGTAGGCCAAGGCCACCACAGACCAGTGCAAAAAGGAGTTCTTGGGGCATATGGACTATAGAACTGGATAGGGGCCGGTTGGCCAATTGCTGCCCTTGACTGTTGGAAATAAATATCGAGGAGGAGAGAGGTGCCCAACAGAAGGATTAGGATGGCAGTAGGTATGATGTGCCTAGAAAAAAGGGAATAGGGATTAGAATTGGGTGACATTGAACTGCAGTTTAATTCAGAAGTATCTCCTTCCAACCCGAAAGCCTCACTTTGGGTTGAGAGTACACCCGAAGAAGGCAGACTTCTAAGAAGAGTATGAATAAGACCGCACATTCTGGAGTCACTTTCTCAGTTCCTATTTGTGAGGAGTAATATATTAGAAATTATTCTAGTAATAAAAAAGCATCATGTGGCTAAACAATAACAGAGATCGCATTGACCAAATCTGGACAAAAGGAACATTCCAAAGAATAACATTATCATTATAATAAGGTATAACACAGTTAATTGAAAAAAAAGCACATGAGTTCATAATGATACTCCAAATGAAAAGTGGGGGAGCTCTTCTTTATAGAATAATGTCAGCTAATAAATGCAAAAGGAAGGATAGAATTAGGAAAGTGTTATTTTGCAACTATCAATGTAATAACCGATTCAGACAAGGATTATCATTGATGCACAGTTGGGTGAAGAGTTGTTTGAAAGTAGGATCTTCACTGATCCCAAGGATCACCCCACATATTATTTATCAATTACCAAGGGGAAAAATAACTTTACAATGGAGAGATATGGAATAGACCACCTTAATCAAGTGATCAAACTTAGCACTGGGCCACCTCAAGGGATGAAGTATGAAGAATACATCACCTATATAGTATTCTTCCCCAAAATGTTTACTTTGAATCTAATGAGGAAACAGACAAATACAGATTGTGGGGCAATTTACAAGACAACTGGCTTAGACTCTTCAAAAAAGCCAATGTCATAAAAGACCAAAAAAAGATAGTAGGGAAAAATTCTAGGTTAACCGAAACACAGACATGACATGCAATGCCTCATCTTTAATTGGACCCTGTATCAAAACAAAACAGACTTAAAGAATGTTATTGGCTTCTGGCCAAGATGAAGTACAAGGGCCAACTTAACCTCCCAGCTGAAACAAGGAAAAAATCAGATGGAACATATGAAACAACAGTCTTCAAGAAACTGAACCTCAGGCAATACATTTCAGTGATTCCCGAGGAGATGGGAAATACATGAAGTGATCCCTATAATTGCCCTTACTTCTCTGAGAGAGTATCCACGTCATGGTACAGGGAAGAGAAGTCCAGACAGAGACTAGTGGGCTCCCTGACAGACGAAATGGAGAGAAGAGTCTGGGAAAACCAAGGTAACTAGAGTTCACAAAGCAGAGTATCAGAGAGAAAAGAAGTGCACAGACAAAGAACTCTGGAGATATGCAGAGGGAGCTCTTGAGAATTCAACAAAGTATGGGTCAGTACATTTGTGTGAGGAATAACTTGATGCCAGGAAAAGAACCACATGAAAGGATTAATAAGAAGAACAACTGGATATCACACAGGGTTGTAGGAATAGTACCTGTTCCTACAAGTCAGACTGGAAAACCTCATGATACGCAGAAAGGACTTGTCTCAGTAGTTGCAAATAATGAGCTCCAGACTAAAGGCTACTTGGACTCCTACCCAACGAACCTTAAAAGCTAGACCTAAAAGAATACAATTGTTTTGAGTAACCTAATTTCACCCAAAACAAAGCCCAGGCATTTTACAGGAATAAAAATATACATAACACACAATAAACTAAAACTCACAATATCTGGGATCATATGAAAAATTGCCAAGCATGCAAAGAAGTAGGAAAATATGACCCATACTGAGGAGAAAAGGCAATCAATCAACAATAACCCATAATCGATACAGATGTTAGAATGGGCAGAAAAGAACTTTTAAAAAGTTATTATACATGAAGAAAAGTTATTATAACTGTATTTCATATGTTAAAAAACCCAGACTAAACTCTGAAAATGTTAAGTACAGGCATGGAAAATGTAAAACAGACCTAAATTGAGCGTCTAGAGATTAAAAACAATGTCTAAATGAAAAAGATATTGCAGGAGGTTAAAGGCTAATTAGACACGGCAGAAGGTCAGTGAACATTAAGGCATAGCAACAGAAACTATCCAAAATGAAACAAAAGGAGTAACAAAACAACAACAAAATGAATAGAGCCTCAGTGACTTGTGCAACAACTTCAAGTGGCCTAATACATGTGTACTTAGAGTCCATGAAGGAGAGGAGAAATATAAAAATTTGAAGAAATAACAGCCAAATTTTTTCCAAATTGGTAAACACTATAAACCCACGAAGTCAAGAAGATCAATGAACTTTAAGCAGAAGAAACATGGACAAAACTACACCAAGGCACAAAAAATAATCGAATTGCTCAAAACCAGCAATAAAGAGAAGAATTTAAAAGGAGCCAGAGGAAAAAATTATACACTACATACAGAGGAACAAAGATAACAATGACAGCAGAATTCTTGCTTGAAAAATCGTAAACGAGAACTCAGTGGAATAACATCTTTAAAGTAGTGAATTGAGTTCTATCAAGCTAGAGTTTTATACCCAGATCTGTCAAAACAAAAGCAAAATAAAGACTATCTCAGACATACAGAAGCTGAAAGAATTCATTACTAGTAGACTTTCACAATAAGAAATGTTAAAAGAAGTATTTTTAAGCAGAAGGAAAATGACACCAGATTGGAATATGGATCTACATAAAAGATTAAGAATACTGGATACATACAACAAAGAAGACCCAATTCAACCAAAAATAAATAAACAAATTAAGAAAAGAAGGGAAAAATCATATAATCATTGCAATAGATGCAGGAAAAGAATGAAAACATCTAACATACATTCCTGATTAAAGAAAAAAAAAACAGCCCTCAGTAGACTAGGAATGGAAGGAGACTTCCTCAACTTGATAAATGACTTCTACAAAAAACCTAACATCATACTTAATGGTGAAGGACAAAGTACTTTCTCACCAGGATCAGGAACAAGGCAAGGATATCTGCTCTCATTGCTTCTATTTGACATTGCACTGAAGGTTCTAGCCAGTGCAATAGGGCAACAAAAAGAAAAGACATATTCAGAATGGAAAGGAAGAAGTAAAACTATCTTTACTTGCAGATAACATGATTATGTAGAAAACCTGATAGAAGCTACAAAAATGCTACTGGAACTAATAAATGAGTCTATCAAGTTTGCAGGGTACAAGATCAACATACAAAAAGATGAATTTGTCTCAACAAACAATCAGAGATCAAAGTTTTAAAATGCTACTTATAAAAGAATCCAACATATAAAATACTTAGAATAAATCTGACAAAAGACTTGCACACTGAAAACTGTAAAATATTGCCGGGGGAAACTAAGAAAGACCTAAATAAATGGAGAGATATAAAGTATTCATGGATCAGAAGATTCAATATTGTTGAGACATCAATTCTCCCCAAATCGATTTATACATCAAAACCCCAGTAGGCTTTTCTATAGACATTGACAAGCTAATTCTAAAATTCATATGGAAATAAAATTTAGAATCACTAAAACAACTTTGAGAAAGAACAAAGTTGAAGAACTAACAGTAACTGATTTCAAGGATTAAGAAGCTACACCTTCAAGACATTGTGATAGTAGTGTAAAGAGAGACAAAAAGACCAAAGGAACAGAATACAAAGTTCTGAAGTAGAGAGAGGGGGAGAACTGACTGTCAGGTTCAAAGGCATTTCAGTGGAGAAATGATAGTCTTTTCAACAAATGATGCTGGAACAACTGAATATCCAGGTGCAAAAAGGAAAAAAAAAGGAACTTCCATCTAAACCATATACAGAAATGAACTCAAATTGGTTCAAAGATCTAAATGTAAAACATAAAAGTATAAAACGTCTAGAACAAAACAGGTGAAAAATTTTATGACCTTGAGTTCGGCAAGATTTCTTAGATACAACACCAAAAGCATAATGCATAAAAGAAAAAAATAGATAAATTAGACACCATCGAAATCAAGAATTTCTGCCCTGCAAAAGACACTCCTGAGAGAACGAAAAGATGAGTCACAGAATGGGAGAAAATACCTAGCAACTTACCTATTGGATAAAGGACTAATTTCCAGAATATATAAAGAACTCTCAAAACTCCAGAAAAATATAGATAAAAGATTCAAAGATATACAGATGGAAAATAAGCATATGAAAAGATGTTTGACATGATTAATCATTAGGGATGCTACAGTGAGATACAACTACACACCTATTAAACTATCTAAAATTAAAAATACTGAGCATAGCAAATGTTGGCCACAACGTGAAGAAAATGCAGCTCGCATACACTGCTGGTAGAGATGTAAAATGATCAAACCACTATGGAAAATAGGTATTTTTTAAAAACTTAAACATACACTTACCAATGATGCAGCCATTCTACAGGCAGGCATTTACCCAGGAGAAATGGAAGTAAACATCCATACAAGACTTGTACACAAATATTCATAGCAACTTTATCTGTAATAGACAAAGACTGAAACAACTCAAATGTCCATCAATGGTCAATACATAAATGGTGGTACATCCATATAAAGGAATGCTATTCAGCAATAAACAGAAATGAATTACTGATATATACAACAATATGGATGAAGATTAAAATAATCATGCTGGGTTAGAAGCCAGTTAGAAAAAAGTATACACTGTAAGATTCCATTTACATAAAATTCTAGAAAATGCAAACACAAAGCAGATCAATGGTTGCATGGCGATTGGGAAGTGCAAGGAACGATGGGAAGGAAGAATTACAAAGAGACATTAAGAAACTTTCTGAGGTGATGGACATTTTGATTTTCGTGATGTCTTCATGGTGTGTATGTATGTGTGTGTGTGAACACAGATTATTGCATGTCAGTTATACCTCAAAAAGCTGTTAAAAGAAATGATATTATATAAGAGAGACAATGGGGGAAATTTGAATAGCAACACTTTATTAGGTAATATTATTGTGTAGGAATTTAATTTCTTCAATACTGTGTATTAACAGTATCGTCGTTACACAGGGAAATAATTTTTTAATATACAGAGAGGAGGGCATCTAGCTGACAAGAGGGATCACAATTGTGGCAGATGCCGTGGGACACTGAGGAAGATGAGGCTAGAGCACTGACCAATGCGTGACGGCACGGTGAAGACAGTCATTTGTCAGGTGACCTGACAAAGACAGTTGGAACAGACTGCTAAATCCAGGGCCGTTTCCGCATACTAATCTCACGCAATCCCCTCAACTAGCCTTGGCGTAACAGAAAGTTTCTATTAGCTTGCCATATGGGAGGGGGGATGGCACAATTTAAGGTGCAGTAGGTTGTGTAATAAACTGTCACAATAGGGTCCTACAGAAATAGTTTTTTAAACTGCTAAAAAATAAAACTTGACCCTTCCCTCACAACATATATGAAAATTAACTCAAAATGAATCATAGACCTAAATGAAGCTATACAACGTCTGGAAGAAAACGTAGGAGAAAATCTTTGTGATTTTGGGTTAGACAGTGGGGTCTCAGAGAAAGATTTCTTAGATTAAGACGCAAAAAAGCAGAAACCATCTAAGAAAAATTGCTAAGGGACTTCCCTGGTGGTTAAGACTCCGAGTTCCCAATGCTGGGGGCCCGGGTTCGATCCCTGGTCAGGGAACTAGGTCCCACATGCATGCCTCAACTATGAGTTCGCATGCCAGATCTAAGAAGCCCATGAGCCGCAACTAAGGGGCCCATCTGCCGCAACTAAGACCCAGCACAACCAAATAAATAAATTAAATATGAAAATTTATGAAAAATTGCTAAATTAGAGTTCATCAAAAATTTAACACTTCTAGTTTTCAGAGACACTTTAATATAATGAAGATAAGTCACAATCTGGGAGAAGATATTTACGAAACACATATCTGAGAGCAAGGACTTTTTCCATTGCTTTTTATATAAAACACTCTTAAATCTCAATGCAAATATCCAATTAAAAAACGGATTTGAACAGACACTTCATTTAAAAAGATATTTGCACATGAATAGACACTCAACATCATCACCTATTACAGAAATGCAAAATGTGGCAAAAACCACGAGATTCAACTACACACCTACTAGAAAGGCTAAAATGTTTTTAAAAAACAAATATAAGGATCAGGTGAAGATGTAGAGCATCTGCAACTCTCATAGACTGCTTGTGGGAAAGCAACATGGCACAGGCACTTTAGAAAACAGTTCAGCAGTTTCTAAAAGAGTTCAATGGGCACTTAGCATATGATGAAGCAATCCCACCCTGAGGTATTTTACCCCAAAGAAATGAAAACATATGCTCACACAAGACATATGTTCACACACACATGTGAGTGTTTTCAGAGGCTTTGTTCATAATAGCCAAAAAACTAGAAGAAACTCAAATGTTCATCAAACGATGAATGCGTAACCAAACTGTGTATCCACACAACTAGAATACAACTCAGTGCTCAAAAGGAATGAGCTACTGACAGGTGCAACAAAACAGATGAATCTCCAAAGAGACTGGCTAAGTGAAAGAAGCCAAAAACAAAAAGCTACATACCACATGATTTCATTTATCAAATATTCTGGAAAAGGCAACATTATACGGACAAAAATCAGATTGGTGGTTGCCAGGGGCTGGTAGTGACAGGAGGATGGATTGACTACAGAGGGACATGGGGGGTCTTTTGGGAGTGCAGAAGTTTTCTTTACCTCAAATGTGGTGGTGGCTACAGAACTATACGTTTGTCAAAACACATCACACTGTATATTTAAAAAGAGTGAAGTTTGTTAAATGAAAATTATACATAAATAAACCTGACTTAAGAAGATAATCAAACAAACCTAAAAATACAATTGAGTGAAAATCAATGTAAGAAAAATCAACTTACAGTGTTTCCAATTCAAGGGTCATCATGAGGATGCTTTCAATTGCTGTAAGTGACACTTGTGCTGTTCCCATGTCTCTGAAGGAGAAGCCCAAACATGCATGATATAAAACCCAAAGACAAAATTTCTAAACTGAAAAAGATACGTAACATGGGATTACTTCCACTTTGGCTTCTTACTTGCCATAGATGATAATTCCAAAGAGCTCTTTTGGAAGAAATTTAAATTTGCATCATCAAATTAATGACCTTGGTGCTGAACAGTACAATCATTTTCTATTAGCCTCACTTCTCATTTTCAATTGCGTCTACCTCTTTTGATCACTCTTTTTTAAAAAAATAATGTACCCCTTATTCCTTTTTGCTTTCTTGGATAAATACTATTCCTATATGCATCTTCATGTTCCATACCTATATGTGTTCTTCAACACTGTTCTCATCCTCTGCTGGCTCTCTTACCCATATATATTCTTTCTTAATCCTTTTCTTTGCCAATAACTCTTATTTTCAATAACCCAGTTAAAATCTAAATTATGACTGTTTAGCCAAAGTACTCAATTTTTGACGAAAGTCAAAAGGAGCAGAAATTATCTCATGAGCCATGAAACTGTTACAATACTTACAAAGAGTTTAATGCTGGCACTTTAAAAAGACAAGAATCTTCCACTGTTGGCAAAGGATTACGATTGAGAATTCTGAAAAATGGAATGGAATTAAAATTATCTGCATTTTCAATTACTTCCATGAAAGTTTATAGTCATTTTTTTTGCGTATGGAACTTGAAGGTTAAAAAAAATCATTTTCTGTCTTTACCTATAAATCTCCCTTAGAATCTGTAAAACACTCTTTCACTGGGAACTACCCAGGTCTCTAGATGATAAAGTGGAGAAGAGAAACAAACAAACAAACAATAAAATAGAAAAAAAGTGGCTAGCAAAGAAAAAATATGCCAAAGTACTTTTCACGTTAAAAACCCTCGAAGTGACTATGCTGGTAGGAAGCCCTTGCTCTGTAAAAAAGTACTATTTCTAGTGTCCTCCATAATTCAAGGTGTTTTTCTTTCATCTCTACAAAGTTTGAAAAATTTCATGATTTAAACTACCCAGCTAAAGACAAAAATAAGGCTAATTCCTTGGTTCTGGAGCCAAAGAAGAGAGAAATCCAAGAGGAACTGGTGAAAGCCATACTCCCATCACATAGTCCTGTGTGTATTCTGGTGCCATAGCCTTTGTTACTGTGTATGTAATCAACTGTTTACTTGTCACTCTCCTAGACTGTCAGCAACTTGAGAGCAGGGACCACACTTTATTGTCATTATTATTCCTCTGCCTGACATAGTGCCTAATAGTTACTAGGCACTTAATAAATGTTTGCTGAATAAATAACATTTTGTTTATATATCAATAAAATAAACAAATTAATTTTGAGGAACAAAATTTTACTCCAAAATGTTGGAATAGATTTTCTTCATAGTTCTTTCTTTCTTTTCCCCTTAGTTCTTTAAAACAAATAAGGGGGAAAAAAAAACAAAAAGAAACAGGAAGAAAGAAGAGAATATCTGACTTTAGGTTAACTCTACTCAAGAATTATTAGTGTACTTTTGCAGAATATTATAAAGATAATTATCAAAACTAATATCTTTTGGGTTGCCATGCATATGTGATCAGCATTTAACATTTCATCCTCACAGTAACCTTATGTGATATATATATTACACAGTTGTACAAATGAGGAAACTGAGGCACAGAGAAGTTACATAACTTGTCTTAACTCATCAAGCTCGTAAGAAGCAGAGCTGGAATTTGAACTCAGTTCTGACTCTAAAGCCTGTGTTTAACCTGAATGAAAAAAAAGGGTTTTTTTTTTTTTGAAACATCTGTTACTTTAACCTTAATTTTGACAGCACTAAATATAGAAATACCTTTTCAAACTTCATCTACCCATCTGGGAAAGCCTCTATGAGAACTATATTTTCTCTTTTTATTTATTTATTTATTTCTCTTTTTATTTATTTTTTCCTTAATCATCTCTCGTGATAAATATTTAATTAGCCTATGGCCATTGAGACTTTATAGATTTTTTTTTAAAAAATTGCAGGAAAATCAGTAAAAATGATGGAGGAAGGACATCTGAAAATTCATCCCCGCATGGAAGCAACAATAACAACAACAACAATACTGGCAAAAATGGTCAGAATCAACGTCTTCTGAACTCTGGGAATTTAACCAACACGCTGGCAGCAAATGGGGGAGCAATTTATTCAAGGAAAACAAATTAATTTCTGTAAGAACAACGAGATCTGTGTTGCTTGAACTTGCCCTCGACCTTTGGTCTCCATGCCAGTGGTAGCCTTGAAAAACAGCCCACATCCCTGGTACCAGAACGAGCAGCATGGACTGGGAGGTCCTTCAAAGCCTCATCCCCAAAGAACTGTCATTGTTGTACATGTCTGGTGGTCCCCTGGAAGACCTCACTTGAAAGGCTTGCCTTTGACCTGACTGAGGGCTGTCTAGTGAGAAAAGCCTCTGCTCAGGTGGCATTTCTGGAAAACATTTTCAAGCAAATATTTTAACATGGCGGTGGCATGAGGCAATGGATAACAGTTTGGGGCAAAAAACAACCCAACCGCAAAGCTTTAAAAGAAAAGCTGAGGAATGAGATGTCCACAGACACTTTGCAATATTCCAATGTATTCCTGGGAAACTGGAAGACCACAAGACATATTCCTGGGCATCTAGGAGAATAACTGTTAGCATTAATAAATGACTTCAGCAAGGTTGTAGGATATAAGATCAATATTATTTCTACACACCAGCAATGAGTAATCAAAAAATGGAATTTAGAAAACAATTCCATGTGGAACAGCATCAAAACAAATATAATACTTAGGGAAAAATTTTACCAAGTAAGTGCAAGATTCACACTGAAAAGTACAAAACTGTTGAAAGAAATTGAAGAAGATCTAAATAAATATAAAGACATGCTGGATTCATGGACTGGAAGATAATCTTATTAAAATTTCACTACTTCCCAAATCGACCTATGGTTCCATTGCAATTCCTATCAAAATCCCAGCTGACATCTTTCCAGAAATTGCCAAGCTGTTTCTAAAATTCCTATGGCAATTCAAGGAAACAGAATAACCAAAACAATGTTGGTAAAGAACAAAGTGGGAGGACTCACACATCCTGGTTTCAAAACTCAGTTCAAAGCTACTGCAATCACAGTGTGGTACTGGAATAAGAACAGACATGTAAATCAATGGAACAGAATTGACAATATAGAAATAAACCCTCATATTTATGGTCTATTGATTTTCAACAAGGGTGCCAAAACAATTCAATGTGGAAAGAACAGTCTTTTCAAATGATGCTGGGACAACTGTACATCCACACACAAAATAATGAAGCTGGACTCCTACACTTCACACCGTATATGAAAATTAACTCCAAATGGATCAAATATCCAAATGTCACAGCTAAGGCTATAAAACTCTTAGAAGAAAACACAGGAGTAAATCTTTATGACCTTGCTTTAGACAACAGTTTCTTAGATATGATACCAGAAGCACAAACAACCAAAGGAAAAATAGATGAATTGGATTTTATAAAAACTAAAAAGTTTGTGCTTCAAAGGACACTATCAAGAAAGTGAATAAACCTGTGGAATGGGAGAAAATACTACAGGTGGGAAGAATAAGATGCAGTGGGGAGAAGAAAAGTATAGTAGTTGCTAGGTGTGACAATCACAAAATTTTGAACTATTACAAATAAAACAGCCACCCTGAATCACCCCAAAGGGCAGACCCAAGTTATTTTTGCTTTTAGTGTTTATGCCTTTCTAAATCTGAGAAGCTGCCAGGATTCTAGTACATAGCAAAAAGTGAGGACAACACCCTCAAGTGTGTAAGCTTTTGTGTGTACATAGCTATGTAAAGGAAACCAATGCTAGCTGACTGGGGGAGCATTAGGGCGGCTCTGTTACCGCAGCTCAATTTGCCTTCATAGTGTGGACACACCTCCCGCACTGATATTCTCAACAATGGGGTAAATAATTCAATAGGGATAAGGCTTTGATTTTCCTCTTATTCTCTCTTCGTGCTTATGTTCTTGGTACAATATTGATGTACCACGGACAAGCCAGCATGTGAATGTGCTCTGTCTGCTTAAGTTATATAGCCTTTCTACATTGTAGAGTCCTTCAGTTTCTAAAATCATGGAGCTTGTATTGTTAGATCCAATGAAGTGACTAAAAGAATTTTTAAAAATAAGCCATCAGTCTGGACGTGCATAGGTGAATGAAGGAGAAACACTTTACAGTCAGAGAAAAAAGCATACTTAACATTTAGGATTATCAACCACTGCCGGTTTTCCATAGTATATTTCATTCCTGATTTTATCTGAAAGAGATATGATTACTACCACCATTCAAAAAGTGGTACTTTATAATTTAATAAGCTCTTGGCTCATCTTTGAGGTAGATTTCGGATTTAAAATAGACTACCACACTGCTAACTACTTCACCTGATATTTCTCAATAACATAGAGGCTTCATTCAAGAAACCTCCTGACTTATAATTACCTGACACCCGGTGATGAATCAAGGTTTTGTGGGGCCTGAACCTCATCTACTTTGGGAAATCCTATCTAATAAAAACATGCAAAGTTATAAATAGAAACATCGCTAGGACCCCTCTCAAGACTTTGGAAGGGACCTATGCAAGTGAGGAGCCCTGAAGCCTAAGGTTCATTGAATTCATGATAAGTCCACCTCAGCTGAGGCCCTTTTCCAAACTTATTTAATGCAGGCAACTTATAAACACCCCAGTAATATGTCATTATAGGTAGTAAAATGATTTAACTCGAGGGTGGCATCTTCCCTTGGTGGCTTGCCTTTGGTAAGAGATGCAATAAAGTTTGTATCTCACCATGGCAAATGTTTCCTGAAGCAAATTAGCTTTGTCTATTAGAAAGACTTAGTCCAAAACAAAGACTTACTATACTGTGACAATCTTTTGAAAGTAACTGTGAATGAGTTTTCGGAGTACAGTACTAATTTATTTACAACACCAGATAGCTCTGATTCTTTCACTACCTTTTTCTGTCATTTAAGAGGAGCACAAATTCCAAAGGAACAAGTTGGTGCCTCTTCCATTACAAATCTTTTCTAACCTACCACCCATTTGCTACTTCATCACCCCCCTCCCTCACCTTGTTACCCTGCTGCATAGATGCTAGAATGGCTCTCATATATGTTTTCCAATCAACATCCATATTTCTCCTTCCAGTATGAAAGCTTCTTGAGGACAAAGTCCCTGCCCTATGCGTCTTTGTATCCCCAGCACTTAGTACAGTGTTCACAGACAGTGGGCAAGGCACTCAGTGAATGTTTTGGAATGAATTCATTAATTTTTAAACTGTGATTTATTTATTTATTTCCACAATGTATTGTCCTGTGTTGCCTACATAACTCTAGTGAAACTCTGATTCTTATAAGGAACTCTTGGTGTTCTAGGATGTTTAGGAAAGGTGGTGAGTTTAAGACGTTGTACTGACGCTACTAAAACCTCCTGGTGAAGGGACCTCACGAGCCTGCTCTCCGGTGTGCTAACAAAAGAAAAACCGACCCTTGGTGCTCTCTCCCCAAGGTAGGCGTCAGCAAACTAACAAGGGAAAGGAAGGAGGCCGCTAAAGATAGGCATCTGCAGGAATTGTTAATCCAGCTCCAGACACAGCCTCAACACCTTCATTAACCCAAAATGTGGGAACTGTGTGAAACTGGATTTCTGAACCATAAGACAGGTAAGAGAGTCTTTTCCAAAGCCAGGTGTAGAAGAGCTCTTTACCTTGAGTCTAAAATCGCCTTCGGGCCATTGAACGTACCCACTCTCATTTCCTTGTGTCATGAGAAATCAGAGAAGTTTTGAGCTGAAGGGGTGTAAAACCCACACTTCTTATTGAAGAGTAGTCAGCAAAGAAAATATATTGAATTAGGCCGCAGCAAAGTCTTTTCTTTATATTTTTCACACTACAGCTGAACACAAACGACGTCTTTTTCCATACCTCAAAGGTTCCTATTGGCCACAGATAATTCACTTCAGCAATATATGCTTTTTTGAAAAATAATGTTCTGGGTGGCTGGGGAGAGCCCTGTGGTGGGTGTTCAGGAATTCTTTCTGCTTTACCATTTAAAAGAGCTAATGATGGTTGGGGAAGCACCCACACCCACTGAACCACACCCTGCTAAACTTAGTTCTCTGCAGCTCTGTGTTGCATACATTTTAAGCAGTTAGGAACTTTGCACATGAAAAGGAATCAAAGCGAAATTCAAAAGTGGAAGTGCCTGGACCATTCGCATATTGGACAGGCATCCGTGGGATTCCATGACAATGCTAATCTGAGTGTTTTGGTTCGGGGCCTTTAATTGACCATGCCAAAGATCAGTACTATGGAAAGTAGAGCCTTTCATATATATGAGTTAAACAAGTCTCTTGGCCTCTTTGTACCTTAGTTTCCTCATTTGAAAAAAAAAAATAAATGGCTCTCAAGACATACTTTCCAGAATTCATACTGGGCTTACTTACACCCAGCTAACCAATAACTGCATGATTGTTTTTACACACAGTTGTTTACATGTATTCATCTTCTATTTCACTTACAACTTGTGTAAAAACTGCATTCCATGCCAGGCCTGAAACGTTCCAAAGCTCAGTTCTGGGAGTAAATTGCAACCAAGATTTCTACAAAAAAAGACACAAGCAAAAGAATTAGAAAAATAGATATTCTTTCAGAACATTTATCCTTTGGCAATAATTCTAATTTATATATGATGAAACATAACATCACTACTCCCTCCATACACTAAAGAAATCTCACTGTGGGAGATATTATGATTTATACTTTCATGATTATATATGTGGTGCATTAGATACAAAATACTAAATGCTCATTAAATACTTGTGTTAAGTCATCTTTATTTCTCTAGCTAGGCAGCACTATTGACACTTTGGGCTGGATAATTCTTTGCTGTGGGAGGCTCTCCTGTACACTGTTGGATGTTTAGTAGCATCTCTGGTCTCTGTCCACTAGATGCCAGTAGCATATACAGTTCTGACAAGCAAAACTGTCGCCAGACACTACCAAATGTCACCTGTGTGCAAAATCACCCTGGTTGAGAACCACTGCTCTTGATACTGGGTGATGTTGGATGCTCAGCATGATCCTGCTCGGTGCTGGAACTGTCACCTCGGGATACAATGGAGACTGAGCTACAACTTCCCTAATTAGCTCTGGAGGCTGCGATGGGGTCTTCTGCTGGACTGGAGAAGGTTCAGCCTCTTTAGTGACCTGTGGATTTATGGGAAGTGCCAGAGCCAGAGATTTAACAGTGACATTGTACAAGTGTGACTGCTGAGCTTCATTTACCCCATGATGTGCTTCTAGTCGAACTACAACCTCCTTAAGTGTCTCCAAAGGCCGGGCAAGGGCCTCTTGAGGACTTGAAGTTTCTAGTTCCTCAGGGGCCTCTGAAGGCTGAGATGGAGCCTCCTGCAGAAGTGGAGGTGGTTCTACCTCTTCAGCGGGCTCTGCATGTTGAGCCTGGGCCTCTGCCTGGGGTGAAAAAGATTCAACGTCCTCAGGGGTCTGTGGATGCTGAGCAGGGGCCTCTTGATGAGGTAAAGATTCAGCCTCCTCAGTGAGCTCTGGATGACGAGTTTGGGCCTCCTGCTGGGATGCAGAAATATCTCATCCTCATCAGAAGACTCCCTGTCGTGTAGCTTTTGGGCCATGTGTTCCTTGCGTGTGGCGCTGAGAGGCCTATACATATCCCTAAGCCAAAGTGGCCGCCTTCTCCCGAAAAAGCCCTCCTAGAACACAGAAAGGGAAATATTAATTCTGCATCTCCCCTGCTTTCTCTGGCCACAGTACTTTATCCTCCTCACATCTACCTGACTCTCACTTTCCCCTGAGCTTCTCTTACGCAGCAGAAATAAAAAAAAAGCCACTTGGAGGAAAACACACCCAGTTAGTGTTACATGTCACTTTTCATCTCTCTCACAATGTGCTATCTCTGCTTTCATTAGGACTAAATGGGGACCTCAGTCCATAATCACAATGAGCAAAATCACCACAGACCCGGGATCATGAAAATCATTGCATGCATGCTGGCCTTCCAGAAGTTCTCTGTGTCTGTCCAAAATGGACCCCAAGTGTCTCTGGAGAGACATTTCTATGTGGCTTAGCATGGAGCATAGGCAGGATTTTCAGCCCCGTTCACCTTTCTTTGCCCTTGGCCAACTGCCCTCGTGCAGTGAAAACACTGCACAACGGCACTGGGCAGAAACTTGTTACTCCCTTAGACGCGCTTCACACCAGTCCGCTTCGGACTTAGTCGCACATGCAGCATTTGCTGGGGGTGTGGGTGTGGGGAGAAGGCGATTTTATTTTCCTGGCTGCTCTATCCTATAAGTTGAATCACACCAAGTAAACACCTGAACCCAACGAGCAAAGTCATCTATAGCTCTCTGACTTTCACTCTGCAGGCTGTCACTCAGGTGTCAGTGAATTGTGGAATCCGTTTAAAGGCCACGACCAGCAGGGAAGCACAAAATACTCTTTTCGAATACAAATAGAAGAGAAAAAAATCACAGTGCACAATAAGTTTGTTTCAGAAACTACTTATGTCCATATAGTATGTGTCTACTCAACTGTGACATAAAACGTAGCTCACAGCCCAAGCACAGTGTGTGATCAGTGGAGAAGTCCTCAGTGGAAAGGGACCATCTTCTTCTCGGTAATCACTAGCAGTATGACCATGGGGCAAGATAGTTTCCCTTTCTCTTTCTCCAGTTCCTTATTACAAAAGGAAGAGACAAACTAGTGTCTAAAGTTTCTCCCGGTTAAAATTCTATGAGGTTTGGATAAAGGGAATAGAGAGTAGGGGCCTGAAAAACAGTACGATGAGAAGGAAAGTTTTCTTGCCACTTTCCAGGAGGGACTCATATGTTCTACCTTTCGTCAGCTTTGAGTGAGGCCAGCCCCTAAATCCCCAACCATGTGGCCCTCCCTACCCCCGAGCCTCCTAGAAGGCCTCTGGCCTGGCCTGATGCCTGGGAGCCAGGCATCAGCCCAGCAGGAACAGGTACAACCAAAACCTCTCCCCGTCCACCCTCTTTCCTTAAAGGACTAGTGAGAGCAGATGAATGTGTGCCAGTCCTGTTCTAACTCAGCTTGGGCTGGGGAGCTAATTCTGCTGATAAATAAACTAGGGTAAACCATTAGGGTAATTAAACGTTCTTCCTGCCTTTGGTGAGGAAACTGAAATAGATGAGCTCTAAGTTCTCCTCTAGTTATAAAATTCTGCTTTCAAAGACCAATATTTACCTTCTGCTTCTTTTTCTATCTTCCTCTTTTGCAATTCTATGAGAAGAAATCTGTTTTGAAAGAAAACAGGATCATGATTATCCATTACAACTATTTCCAAATCCTTATTCATTCCTTTTTACTTTAAATCTGATCTATCCAGTAAGATGATAACTCTTTCAAGGAAAGGAATTCTACCCTGTTTAAGAATCCTTTGACTCTTCCACAGTACCTAACTTAGGGTCTTGCATGCAGCTGGCGATATATTTTATTGACTGTTTTAGATAACGTTCAACAGATAATTCCTAATAAAAACTCTTAGAAGTAGGAAAAGAAAATAAAATTATCTGGCAGAAACCTAAGCATTGTTTTAAAGTCAAGAACAAGAGTAGGATGCCCAATCATTACTGCTACTATTGAGCATTGTGGAGGAGGTCTTAATCAGTACGATAAGAAAAACGAAGTATTGGAAAGAAGAGACAAACATATCTGCATATGAAACAAGGGACCCAAAAAGACCAAAAGAATCAACTGAAATTTTATTGGAAGTAACATGAGTAAGATGGCTCCATACAAAATCAAGAGATCAACATATTAGCCTCAATAGCTTTCCCATATAACACAACTAACTAACTAAAAAACAGAAGAAACATCCCATTTACTATATCAATAAAAATGCATAAAGCACCTAGGAATAAATTTAGCCACAAATTTGTAAGACCTATGTGATGAAAATATTAAACCTTTTTTGAAGGACATTAAGAAGTACTTACATGGCATGAGATACCATCCTCCTAGAATGTTGTAAAGAGGTCAATTCTCTTCAAATGAAACTAAAAATTCAATGCAATCCATTTTATAACCAAAATAATTTTTAAATAAACCTGGCCAGCTGACATTTGGTAGAGAATATATGTGAGAATAGTTATGAGATGTATGCCAAAGAAGGTCAAAGAGTAGGACCTTGCCCTACCAGATATAAAATATGTTATAGAGCAACTGGAATTAAGCAGTGTGATATCAGTACTGGTACAGGACAAGATAACTGGATCACAGAACAGCATCCAGATGAAGATAGCATAGTAGACCAGGGAAGAAAGAATAAACCATTCAGTGAAAGATTTGAAAAGAATCAGATCTTCATGTAGGGGGAAAAAGTTAGATCCCCTACCTCAACCACACGAACAAACAAATACAACAAATTCTGGACAGATTATAAAAGTACTTGAAGAAAATCTTAGAGGTGATTTTTACGTCACGAGGTGACAAAGGCCTGGCTAACAAAACCCACCCCACATGAGCCATGAGGAGACGACAGGCAGATATGGTGGCAGACTGTCAACACACCTCCTACTCTTCACAGCCCTCGCCCCCTTTTCCCCTGGACTGTTTGTCTTCTTCTTGTTGACTTACAAAACTCTTGGGAGTTCCCTGGTGGTCCACTGGTTAGGGTGTGGCTCTTTCACTGCTGTGGCCCGAGGTTCAATCCCTTGTCAAGGGACTAAGATCCTGCAAGCTGCACAGCATGGCCAAACCCCACCACTTCGAAACAAACAAACAAAAACTCTTTATGGTAAAGAAATACTGGCTTTCATTGAATTTCAGTGTTTCGAATATTTCCAGTGTTTTTGTCTCTAAGGAGACAAGACAAAAGAGTGGAGGAGGGAGCACCAGCTTTGCAGTCGGGTGAAACTGCCTTCTGCTTTCGGTTTGGCCGCTGGGGCCTTACACTGATCTCCTTCATCTATGAGGGAGGGATAGTAATATCATCCTCACAGGACTGTGGGCTTTAAATCAGACAATATATGGAAAACTCTTCATCTTACGCTCGGCATGAATCAGTGCTAAGCTGGTGTCACAGACAAGATGGTGGAATATATCAAAGGCTCTGCTTGTGGCATCAGGCTCTGAAGGCTCTTTCCCACCAGAAGATTATAGAAATATTGCTTTTACTTTCTTCTAATACCTTTATGTGGTCTTTTTTCACATTTATGGATATATGTTTATTTAACATGAAACATGGGGATCTGCTATTTACCCCCCAAATAGTTAGGCAGCTATTCTATCACCATTTATTCATTTTCTTCCCCTGATTGCAATATTAAAATATGACATTTCAAAAGTCTTAAGAACACA
The DNA here is from genome assembly GCF_964341445.2 of Mesoplodon mirus. Classification (NCBI taxonomy): domain Eukaryota; kingdom Metazoa; phylum Chordata; class Mammalia; order Artiodactyla; family Ziphiidae; genus Mesoplodon; species Mesoplodon mirus. The sequence goes on from NC_138994.1 coordinate 30,358,515, forward strand.
GGGGTCTATTGCTGGACTCTATCCTACTTCAAATAAATATTCGGTTGCATTATTCCTCACTGTGGAATTGACATAACGCCTCACCTCTCTTCCGTTGAACACCATTATTGTCTACCATAGGAAGAACACTGCATGGCCCCTGTCCTCCAAAAGCTTATCGTATAAGTGGGGAGAGGAAATAAAGGTTAGGACTCCTCGCTTTCACTGCCGAGGGTACAGGTCCAATCCCTGCTTGGGGAACTAAGATCACACAGGCCCAAACAAAACAAAACAAAACAAATGCAAGAAGTTAAAAACAATAAAAAGGGGACTTTACAGAAATTCTAAAAATGCCAAAGGCCATATGCCACCTGAGATGTAGAGGGTACAGTCTGGGCAACGGCCAATGACTAGCAAGCTAGTCCCCGGCCTCCTAGGCTCAGAAATCATACTCTTCCTCACCAAGCGAGAACTCACGTCTTCCTGTTGTAGCAGTCTCACTTTATCAATATCACAGGATTGATCAAACATCAGAATGCCAAATTATTACTTGACAATGAGAAATACATCTGTTCTACACACGGGGCATCTGTGTCTACACAATCAGAGAATTACCTTCTGTGGGGACAGGCCTCCGTGGCACACTGAAGCACAATCACAGAATCGAAGGCTACTTGGTGAGATCAGAATTAGAAAAAGAATCAGCTGAATCCAGAATTTAATGGGAAGGCCTGAGGTAACTGGATCCATCCATCTCCTCAACAGGCAGCCTGGCTAGTGGGCCTGACTCTTCAGATATGCTGCCTAAGGTGCCATCTCTACTCTTGGGCAATGTGAAGATGGGCACTGCCCATGTTGGTCTCTCCTCACCTATTCTATGCTTTCAGTAGTGACCAACCCTGCTGCAGATAGATACATTTCTCTTTAGAAGTTAGTACATCATGCCAGGTTTGATTCAAGTGTGATAGGCCAGGAAGCCATTGGTCCTTACACATCTCTGCTCAGCTCCATGATGTGCTAACCTTGGTGGTTCTCTCCTGGGGGGCTGCCTTTCAAAAAACTGCTTACCGCTTTTGTGAGTTCTGAGGGGAGGGGACTGCTTTGCTATGGCCCCTAAGAAATGGTGACAAACCTCACAGGACTAGGGTCAGGAGGGCTGGAGTATTCAGGGAAGGCTTTACAGAGAAAGATATCTGAACTTGAGTTGGCTTTTCAGAGATTCATAGGAGTTCCACAGGCAAAGCAAAATAAAGGAATTTTCGATGGACAAAGGCACAGACAAAAGTAGGAATGGCTATGGTGTAACTAGCGTATAGTGAGGAGCTGCTTTGGCTGGAATGGAGGGCTGCCATTACAGGAGAAAAGATAACTAAAGTAATGTGGAGTGGTAGTGTAGAATCAAGACTGTCAGCCTATTAAAATCACTCTTTTAATGTTAGCAACTGCCTGCTGGGAAAAGTAATAAACCACTATGTAACTGAACAAAAGGTAAACAGGCTAGCTCCAGGAATTGGCTACTATAAATATTTGAGGGTAGCCTGCTGCAAGATTTTACTTGCAGTGTTTTAATGGAACCTATCTACACAAGTCCTAATACACCGGAGAAGAAAGCTGCTAAGTAAACCTGAGGAATTGACGAGATCACACTTTTGTCTTTCAGGCATGTCCTTTTAGCCCTCCCAGGGTGACTGATAGCTCCTTGAGTATGGAGATCCTATATCTCTCATCACTTCAGCCAAGAAGGAAAGAAATCAACAGTAGAATGAGAGTGACTGGTGAGTACATCAAATCAGCATACTTTGTTGGGTTGAAGAAAATTTACTATCATGTCAACTCTGGCCTTCTTATAAACTTCACGTGTCAAAATAGTCCAATAGCTTGTTATCATGGATACAATTCCATAGGGATCTCCTGGGAGTGAAGTTCCTTTTAAAAATCCTGTGGGGACCTCCCTGGTGGTGCAATGGTTAAGGATCCGCCTGCCAGCACAGGGCACACAGGTTCGATCCCTGGTCTGGGGAGGTCCCACATGCTGCGGAGCAACTAAGTCAGTGTGCCACAACTCCTGAGCCCATGCATCTACAGCCCGTACTCCACAACAAGAGACGCCACCTCAGTAAGAAGCCCACGCACCGCAATGAAGACCCAACGCAGCCAAAAAAAAAAAAAAACAAAACACAAAAAAAAACATCCTGGGAATATACTTTTCATTAAAAGAACAAAGTGTATGTCAGTCCTCATGGCTAAAGGGAAGAATCAAGTAGTAGCAGGTGGAAAGGTGGATTTGATTCTCAGTTTCTGGGTTCTGAATCTGAATTAATTATTGTCCTTACCTCACTGAGACAGAGAATTCTAACACAAATCGTCACTACTACAGGTACAGATACTGCCAAGATGAGTTTGTTGTTATAGTCATAACCTGGAACTTCTTTTGTGAGCTAAAGAAATATATCACAATTTTTAAAAACAAGGAGATAGAAGGGATGAAAACTTACGATTCTTAATCCTATTCTAAACGATAGCTAACTCTTCTTAAACTACTATGAAACCCAATCCTTCCAGGCGAGTAGCTTCTATAAGAACAAGCCAAATTGAATGTTATTAGTCTTATCATTAGCATTTTCTTCTACAATTTATCTACAATTTATTTATCTTGTGTTATGTCCTTTTCGCGTCTACCCTAGGAATAGTGACACACTCTCTCAATGAGCAAAGTTGGAGATCACTGTCTTAGCCCGTTTCATGGCTGAAGATAAGATACTGACTAGGAGCCCGTGGTATTCCCGCTTGGGCACGTTAATGGCATGTCCTAAACTGAGTAAAAGTCCAAGTCCCATGTGTCAGGGGTTATCCTCACCTCACTTGACTCCTGCTCTTTCTGCTCACTCTGGGCTTCTGTGCTCTCACTGATATAGTTGTCAGCTTTCCACTGGTCCATATCCCATTCCACTTTGGACACATTTACTTCTTGCTGCTTGCTGAGAAGCTTCATCAGGAGGCCTGTTCTAGAGATGAGGTTGGCACAGGCCAGCTGCACGTGGGTGTCCGAGCAGTCTATTTTCAAAGTCTGGATAACATGAGAAATGAGCCTTTGCACGTCAGTGTTGGGGATGAGGGACCAGAGCTGCTGGTTTACCTGAGTTTCAACTTGATCACCCGGGGATGCGAGCCCTGGGAAAGTGAAGCCTGTGGGCTTAGAGGATAATTCAGTGACCATGTTGTGGTGCTCCCATTGTGTTTTGTTGCTGTGTTGAACAGCTGGCATACTGTTGTCTGCAGCAACAGTAGAATGTGCAGTGGAGACGTTCCTATGGCTAGTGTTTCCAGGGCCGGTTCCTCCTGGCAGAGTAGCGTTTCCTGTAGAAATAATTGCTTCAGAAACATTTTGTGCAGTATTGTTTTCTGAAATAGTGTTTTCAGCAGAAGGGTCTGAAAGAGAAAATAATTCTGGAAAAGGATTTTCCTGAGAAGTCACTTCTCCTGAAGATGAAACAGCCTCTCGTGGAGGGGAATTTATGAGACTCCTCACGACAGAGAACGGAGGGCTTGCAAGCATCATTCTATCAAGTGAACTTTTCTTTCTGAACTTTCGACTCCCTTTTTTTTTTTTTTTTTTTTTTTTGCAGTACACAGGCCTCTCACCGGTGTGGCCTCTCCCGTTGCGGAGCACAGACTCTGGACGCACAGGCTCAGCGGCCATGGCTCACGGGCCCAGCCGCTCCACGGCATGTGGGATCTTCCCGGACCCGGACACGAAACCGTGTCTCCTGCATCGGCAGGCGGACTCCCAACCACTGTGCCACCAGGGAAGCCCCTCGACTCCTTTTAACTTTGGGTTTTCTGTGGACCCGATGAGACCTAATTTTATGGAAGATGTATTTTTTTTCCAGAATGTGAGATTAATTCGAAGTCCTTAATATTTCTAACTCTTGCCTTTGCATCTTTGAAAACATGAATAGCGTTGGATAAGTGTTTTGATTGGCTTTTAACCTCAGATGGGGATTTTGGCGGGATGGAGGCACAAGGCCTGCCCTTGAAGTACGGTTTCAGGGAAGAGGAGCCTGCGGCCTTGTGTTCCTTTAGGAATGAAGACTCTGCATTGGAGGACTTTCCCACCAGCTTCCTGGGCCTCTGCACCATGAGAAGCTGTTTCAGCTTTCTTGGGGATGGCCTCCTGAGCTTTCATTCTTTGGCAGTGTTCGCCACAGATGGCTGGGCATCCTGTTTCCTCCTGATGCTCTCATCTCCCACTGCTTTGAGGTGCATTTTCTGTATGCCCCTTGAGGACCTTGTTCACTCTCAGCAGCTTTTCCTCTGTACTCTCAATCTTTGCTAGGCTGTCTTTCTGTGGTTGAGCAGTTTCTAATTTCTTTTGAACGATGTAGCGTGTAAACATGGCACTTAAAAGGTTGGAACGCGTACGCGTGGCAGGTTTTTCCTTCCTTATTAACCTCATCAATTTTTTCTTGAGTTTCTGCATCTAACAAATTTTCCACAAAATGGAGTTCCCTCAATTTGTTTTTATTAGTTGAATTGTTGGGTACAGATTTAACAGAAAGGCTCCTTGTATCGTTTTTCAAAAGGCCCAGCGGCATATCTCCATCTTGTGTATTTGAAAAAAGAAGTTGAATGAATGGTAATAATGTTGATTCCACATCTCCTAGATTTCCCTCTAAGACATAAGGCAGTATGTAATTTAGTGTACTGATAATATCACTTTTATTATGAAAGTTCAGCTGCTCATTCATGAAGCCTGACAAGCTGACAGCACTGTTAGGTGAGGACATCCTCTCTGACTCAATAGTCAGCTCGGTACTGTTTTTCTTCTTCTGGACTTGTAACAACTTCATCAACGATCCTCCTGCATTCTCTATAGATGTTTCTTCATCTGTCAAAAAAGAAGGGACTGTTTTTCATCACTGAAGACTGATGGGACAGCCTTTTGTCAGTCCACAGCCAAAGAAATGAGGAATCAGTCAAAGTTTGAGTTCCACTTAGGAGAAAAAGAAACCCACACTTAAGCCTATGACTGGCAACAACAAAATGTGAAAAAGATCTCTCTTGAAAAAGGGGCTATCTACTCAGAAAATTCTGTAGCGTGAAACATAGGAACTATATTCAGGATTACTCCACTGGTGCCCAGGGGCCAGTACTCAAGAAAAGCCAAGGCTGGAAGACAAATATTCCCCTAATCAGCTGGACTCTCTGCAGATCTACTGTGACTCCTCACATTCATATACCCCATCCTGTCCTGCCTCAGAGGCACAGGAGTGTGAGGCTTCCTCTCTCCACCTCTTCAGTGTGCTTGTGTTCTTGCTGCTATCACAGATCTCCACGACAACCACTGCCGCTAACAGGTCGTCATCTGGACATGTCCTTCTCCAACTACCCACTGAGTCCTTTGCTTAGTTCCTGCTTCTATATATCCCAGTCCCCATAACAGAAGGCTCTATACAGAAAAAAACACTATGTCCGCCCTGGCTCTTTGCTAAAATTTGGGCAGGGATCTCGGGTATAAGTTAAGAGATTTGCCAGATTGTATGCCCATGTGGAATGTTCAACAAATCAATGGAATAATACTTGAGGCCCTAAAATGTAGACGGGAAAAAGCAACTTCTGTCAGATGGCTACTTTGCTTTCAATTCATTTTACTTCTAATGTTTCCAGCTCTACTTGGGGAACCATCCAAATCTTCTGACTGTGTGAAGGTAATGTGTACCATTGTGTAGCTGGGCTTGTCTCCCAAAAGGATTAAAAGTATTTTTGGTGAGGGTCAAAGGAGGAGGGAAGGGTCATGAGAAAGGAGGAGCAGAGGCTAGCAGACAGCCCCAAACTGGGGACAGGAGATCGGGGCCCTAGGGTCATAGCACTTAACACCTCTGATCTTGTTTTTCCTCACCGGTAAAAGGAGAGTAAAAATGCCTTTTCTGCCCACTTCTGGGGGAGAAGGGAGTAATATAATTAGTAAAAAAAAATGTTTGGGGGAGTTCACAGGTGGTCTAGTGGTTAGGACCCGGCTCTTTCCCTGCTGTGGCACGGGTTCAATCCCTGGTGGGGGAACTAAGATCCCACCAGCTTGGTGGCCAAAGAAAAAAAAACTGTGTTGAAAAATCAGCAATATTGTCTTTATATAAGTGGCAAAGTGTTATTATTTATGATGTGCTCTAGATCACTGAAAGAGACCTGTATTCAAGCTACCTGGGCATGAAAGCACATTTTGGAAGTCATCAAGTTAGTGCCCATATATCTAATATATAGAAAAATAGTTGAAAGCCCCTGAGTGTTTTCTGGATGGAAAAACTTGCGATTCAGAGCAAGTTCAGAGCTGGACAGTCAAAGAAATAACTAGCTCTCCCATGCATTAGAAGGGCTTGGTAGCAGCTTCTGCTTATGGAACCAGAAACTCTCAGGCTCCAGATAGGACCTAAAACAGCATCACTTGTACTCTTTATAAAATTGCAGAAACAAACCAAATAAACAAAAATATATTTACACCTGTCTTATAAGACAAAGGGTACTTGAGACCTAATGTATATAAAGTCAGTTTACAAGCTGTGATGTACTATGTGAATAAGTTCTCATTTGCACAGAGGGCAGCATAGGATATGTGGCCATTAATGTGAATTCCCTTCCCCGTTCCATTCCTTTCTCTGGTTCCTTTACATATGCAGATCAGTTACATTATGAAGCTAATAATGTAACTGAGCTATTCTTAGCTTAATAATGTAACCAAGAATCTGATTTTTAGCAAGGGGGTAATTCTTAGAAATTTAGGGAGCTGGAACTCTGAATGAATGTATTAAAATAATGTAATTACATCATTAGTTTTAAAATGTATCATCCTTGATTAAAAATAAAAAATTAAATTAAAAATTAAAAATGTATTATCCCGCAATTGAGACTCACCACAACGTGTGACGTCCCTCAGGCGTTCACTGTCACAACGCAGCTTGACTGTCTCACAGACAACCTCAATAGTATTTTTAAATTGGCAGAGGCAGCAGGCCCTCCGGCTGGGTAAGATCCTATAAATGGAAACACAGGTCATTAAATTCGTGGTAAAAGAGTTACCTGAGTAGGTAGAAGAGGTAGGCCAAGGCCACCACGGACCAGTGCAAAAAGGAGTTCTTGGGGCATATGGACTATAGAACTGGATAGGGGCCGGTTGGCCAATTGCTGCCCTTGACTGTTGGAAATAAATATCGAGGAGGAGAGAGGTGCCCAACAGAAGGATTAGGATGGCAGCAGGTATGATATGCCTAGAAACAAGGGAATAGGGACTAGAATTGGGTGACATTGATCTGTAGTTTAATTCAGAAGTATCTCCTTCCAACCCGAAAGCCTCACTTTGGGTTGAGAGTACACAGGAAGAAGGCAGACTTCTAAGAAGAGTATGAATTAGACCGCACATTCTGGAGTCACTTTCTCAGTTCCTATTTGTGAGGAGTAATATATTAGAAATTATTCTAGTAATAAAAAAGCATCATGTGGCTAAACAATAACAGAGATCGCATTGACCAAATCTGGACAAAAGGAACATTCCAAAGAATAACATTATCATTATACTAAGGTATAACATAGTTAATTGAAAAAAAAGCACATGGGTTCATAATGATACTCCAAATGAAAAGTGGGGGAGCTCTTCTTTATAGAATAATGTCAGCTAATAAATGCAAAAGGAAGGATAGAATTAGGAAAGTGTTATTTTGCAACGATCAATGTAATAACCGATTCAGACAAGGATTATCATTGATGCACAGTTGGGTGAAGAGTTGTTTGAAAGTAGGATCTTCACTGATCCCAAGGATCACCCCACATATTATTTATCAATTACCAAGGGGAAAAATAACTTTACAATGGAGAGATATGGAATAGACCACCTTAATCAAGTGATCAAACTTAGCACTGGGCCACCTCAAGGGATGAAGTATGAAGAATACATCACCTATATAGTATTCTTCCCCAAAATGTTTACTTTGAATCTAATGAGGAAACAGACAAATACAGATTGTGGGGCAATTTACAAGACAACTGGCTTAGACTCTTCAAAAAAGCCAATGTCATAAAAGACCAAAAAATGATAGTAGGGAAAAATTCTAGGTTAACGGAAACACAGACATGACATGCAATGCCTCATCTTTAATTGGACCCTGTATCAAAACAAAACAGACTTAAAGAATGTTATTGGCTTCTGGCCAAGGTGAAGTACAAGGGCCAACTTAACCTCCCAGCTGAAACAAGGAAAAAATCAGATGGAACATATGAAACAACAGTTTTCAAGAAACGGAACCTCAGGCAATACATTTCAGTGATTCCCGAGGAGATGGGAAATACATGAAGTGATCCCTATAATTGCCCTTACTTCTCTGAGAGAGTATCCACGTCATGGTACAGGGAAGAGAAGTCCAGACAGAGACTAGTGGGCTCCCTGACAGACGAAATGGAGAGAAGAGTCTGGGAAAACCAAGGTAACTAGAGTTCACAAAGCAGAGTATCAGAGAGAAAAGAAGTGCACAGACAAAGAACTCTGGAGATATGCAGAGGGAGCTCTTGAGAATTCAACAAAGTATGGGTCAGTACATTTGTGTGAGGAATAACTTGATGCCAGGAAAAGAACCACATGAAAGGATTAATAAGAAGAACAACTGGATATCACACAGGGTTGTAGGAATAGTACCTGTTCCTACAAGTCAGACTGGAAAACCTCATGATACGCAGAAAGGACTTGTCTCAGTAGTTGCAAATAATGAGCTCCAGACTAAAGGCTACTTGGACTCCTACCCAACGAACCTTAAAAGCTAGACCTAAAAGAATACAATTGTTTTGAGTAACCTAATTTCACCCAAAACAAAGCCCAGGCATTTTACAGGAATAAAAATATACATAACACACAATAAACTAAAACTCACAATATCTGGGATCATATGAAAAATTGCATGCACGCATGCAAAGAAGTAGGAAAATATGACCCATACTGAGGAGAAAAGGCAATCAATCAACAATAACCCATAATCGATACAGATGTTAGAATGGGCAGGAAAGAACTTTTAAAAAGTTATTATACATGAAGAAAAGTTATTATAACTGTATTTCATATGTTAAAACACCCAGACTAAACCCTGAAAATGTTAAGTACAGGCATGCAAAATGTAAAACAGACCTAAATTGAGCTTCTAGAGATTAAAAACAATGTCTAAATGAAAAAGATATTGCAGGAGGTTAAAGGCTAATTAGACACGGCAGAAGGTCAGTGAACATTAAGGCATAGCAACAGAAACTATCCAAAATGAAACAAAAGGAGTAACAAAACAACAACAAAATGAATAGAGCCTCAGTGACTTGTGCAACAACTTCAAGTGGCCTAATACATGTGTACTTAGAGTCCATGAAGGAGAGGAGAAATATAAAAATTTGAAGAAATAATAGCCAAAATTTTTCCAAATTGGTAAACACTATAAACCCACAAAGTCAAGAAGATCAATGAACTTTAAGCAGAAGAAACACGGACAAAACTACATCAAGGCACAGAAAATAATCGAATTGCTCTAAACCAGCAATAAAGAGAAGAATTTAAAAGGAGCCAGAGGAAAAAATTATACACTACATACAGAGGAACAAAGATAACAATGACAGCAGGATTCTTGCTTGAAAAATCGTAAACGAGAACTCAGTGGAATAACATCTTTAAAGTAGTGAAGTGAATTCTACCAAGCTAGAATTTTATACCCAGATCTGTCAAAACAAAAGCAAAATAAAGACTATCTCAGACATGCAGAAGCTGAAAGAATTCATTGCTAGTAGACTTTCACAATAAGAAATGTTAAAAGAAGTATTTTTAAGCAGAAGGAAAATGACACCAGATTGGAATATGGATCTACATAAAAGATTAAGAATACTGGATACATACAACAAAGAAGACCCAATTCAACCAAAAATAAATAAACAAATTAAGAAAAGAAGGGAAAAATCATATAATCACTGCAATAGATGCAGGAAAAGAATGAAAACATCTAACATACATTCCTGATTAAAGAAAACAAAACAGCCCTCAGTAGACTAGGAATGGAAGGAGACTTCCTCAACTTGATAAATGACTTCTACAAAAAACCTAACATCATACTTAATGGTGAAGGACAAAGTACTTTCTCACCAGGATCAGGAACAAGGCAAGGATATCTGCTCTCATTGCTTCTATTTGACATTGCACTGAAGGTTCTAGCCAGTGCAATAGGGCAACAAAAAGAAAAGAGATATTCAGAATGCAAAGGAAGAAGTAAAACTATCTTTATTTGCAGATAACATGATTATGTAGAAAACCTGATAGAAGCTACGAAAATGCTACTGGAACTAATAAATGAGTTTATCAAGTTTGCAGGGTACAAGATCCACATACAAAAAGATGAATTTGTCTCAACAAACAATCAGAGATCAAAGTTTTAAAATGCTACTTATAAAAGAATCAAACATATAAAATACTTAGAATAAGTCTGACAAAAGACTTGCACACTGAAAACTGTAAAATATTGCCGGGGGAAATTAAGAAAGACCTAACTAAATGGAGAGATATAAAGTATTCATGGATCAGAAGATTCAATATTGTTGAGACATCAATTCTCCCCAAATCGATTTATACATCAAAACCCCAGTAGGCTTTTCTATAGACATTGACAAGCTAATTCTAAAATTCATATGGAAATAAAATTTAGAATAACTAAAACAACTTTGAGAAAGAACAAAGTTGAAGAACTAACAGTAACTGATTTCAAGGATTAAGAAGCTACACCTTCAAGACATTGTGATAGTAGTGTAAAGAGAGACAAAAAGACCAAAGGAACAGAATACAAAGTTCTGAAGTAGAGAGAGGGGGAGAACTGACTGTCAGGTTCAAAGGCATTTCAGTGGAGAAATGATAGTCTTTTCAACAAATGATGCTGGAACAACTGAATATCCAGGTGCAAAAAGGAAAAAAAAAAGGAACTTCCATCTAAACCATATACAGAAGTGAACTCAAATTGGTTCAAAGATCTAAATGTAAAACATAAAACTATAAAACGTCTAGAACAAAACAGGTGAAAAATTTTATGACCTTGAGTTCGGCAAGATTTCTTAGATACAACACCAAAAGCATAATGCATAAAAGAAAAAAACAGATAAATTAGACACCATCGAAATTAAGAATTTCTGCCCTGCAAAAGACACTCCTGAGAGAACGAAAAGATGAGTCACAGAATGGGAGAAAATACCTAGCAACTTACCTATTGGATAAAGGACTAATTTCCAGAATATATAAAGAACTCTCAGAACTCCAGAAAAATATAAATAAAAGATTCAAAGATATACAGATGGAAAATAAGCATATGAAAAGATGTTTGACATGATTAATCATTAGAGATGCTACAGTGAGATACAACTACACACCTATTAAACTATCTAAAATTAAAAATACTGAGCATAGCAAATGTTGGCCACAACGTGAAGAAAATGCAGCTCTCATACACTGCTGGTAGAGATGTAAAATGATCAAACCACTATGGAAAATAGGTATTTTTTAAAAACTTAAACATACACTTACCAATGATGCAGCCATTCTACAGGCAGGCATTTACCCAGGAGAAATGGAAGTAAACATCCATACAAGACTTGTACACAAATAGTCATAGCAACTTTATCTGTAATAGACAAAGACTCAAACAACTCAAATGTCCATCAATGGTCAATACATAAATGGTGGTACATCCATATAAAGGAATGCTATTCAGCAATAAACAGAAATGAATTACTGATATATACAACAATATGGATGAAGATTAAAATAATTATGCTGAGTTAGAAGCCAGTTAGAAAAAAGTATACACTGTATGATTCCATTTATATAAAATTCTAGAAAATGCAAACAGAAAGCAGATCAATGGTTGCATGGCGATTGGGAAGTGCAAGGAACGATGGGAAGGAAGAATTACAAAGAGACATTAAGAAACTTTCTGAGGTGATGGACATTTTGATTTTCGTGATGTCTTCATGGTGTGTATGTATGTGAGTGTGTGAACACAGATTACTGCATGTCAATTGTACCTCAAAAAGCTGTTAAAAAAATGATATTATATAAGAGAGACAATTGGGGAAATTTGAATAGCAACACTTTATTAGGTAATATTATTGTGTAAGAATTTAATTTCTTCAATACTGTGTATTAACAGTATTGTCGTTAAACAGGGAAATAATTTTTAATATCCAGAGAGGAAGGCATGTAGCTGACAAGAGAGGGATCGCAATTGTGGCAGATGCTGTGGGACGCTGAGGAAGATGAGGCTAGAGCGGTGACCAATGCGTTACGGCACGGTGAAGGGAGTCATTTGTCAGGTGACCTGACAAAGACGGTTGGAACAGACTGCTAAATGCAGGGCCGTTTCTACATACTAATCTCATGCAATCCCCTCAACTAGCCTTGGCGTAACAGAAAGTTTCTATTAGCTTGCCATATGGGAGGGCGGATGGCACAATTTAAGGTGCAGTACGTTGTGTAATAAACTGTCACAATAGGGTCCTACAGAAATAGTTTTTTAAACCGCAAAAAAAAAAAACTTGACCCTTCCCTCACAACATATATGAAAATTAACTCAAAATGAATCATAGACCTAAATGGAGCTATACAACATATGGAAGAAAATGTAGGAGAAAATCTTTGTGCTTTCGGGTTAGACAGTGGGGTCTCAGAGAAAGATTTCTTAGATTAAGACACAAAAAAGCAGAAACCATCTAAGAAAAATTGCTAAGGGACTTCCCTGGTGGTTGAGACTTCGAGTTCCCAATTCTGGGGGCCCGGGTTCGACCCCTGGTCAGGGAACTAGGTCCCACATGCATGCCTCAACTATGAGTTCGCATGCCAGATCTAAGAAGCCCATGAGCCGCAACTAAGGGGCCCATCTGCCTCAACTAAGACCCAGCACAACCAAATAAATAAATTAAATAAATATGAAAAATTAAGAAAAATTGCTAAATTAGAGTTCATCAAAAAAAATTTAACACTTCTAGTTTTCAGAGACACTTTAATATAATGAAGATAAGTCACAATCTGGGAGAAGATATTTACTAAACACATATCTGAGAGCAAGGACTTTTTCCATTGCTTTTTATATAAAGCACTCTTAAATCTCAATACAAATATCCAATTCAAAATGGATTTGAAGAGACACTTCATTTAAAAAGATATTTGCACATGAATAGACACTCAACATCATCAGCTATTACAGAAATGCAAAATGTGGCAAAAACCACGAGATTCAACTACACACCTACTAGAAAGGCTAAAATGTTTTTAAAAAACAAATATAAGGATCAGGTGAAGATGTAGAGCATCTGCAACTCTCATAGACTGCTTGTGGGAAAGCAACATGGCACAGGCACTTTAGAAAACAGTTCAGCAGTTTCTTAAAAAGTTCAATAGGCACCTAGCATATGATGAAGCAATCCCACCCTGAGGTATTTTACCCCAAAGAAATGAAAACATATGCTCACACAAGACATATGTTCACACACACATGTGAGTGTTTTCAGAGGCTTTGTTCATAATAGCCAAAAAACAAGAAGAAACTCAAATGTTCATCAAACGATGAATGTGTATCCACACAACTAGAATACTGCTCAGCGCTCAAAAGGAATGAGCTACTGACGGGTGCAACAAAACAGATGAATCTCCAAAGAGACTGGCTAAGTGAAAGAAGCCAAAAACAAAAAGCTACATAACACATGATTTCACTTATCAAATATTCTGGAAAAGGCAACATTATACGGACAAAAATCAGATTGGTGGTTGCCAGGGGCTGGTAGTGACAGGAGGATGGATTGACTACAGAGGGACAGGAGGGGTCTTTTGGGAGTGCAGAAGTTTTCTTTACCTCAAATGTGGTGGTGGCGGCTACAAAACTATACGTTTGTCAAAACACATCACACTGTATATTTAAAAAGAGTGAATTTTGTTAAATGAAAATTATACATAAATAAACCTGACTTAAGAAGATAATCAAACAAACCTAAAAATACAATTGAGTGAAAATCAATGTAAGAAAAATCAACTTACAGTGTTTCCAATTCAAGGGTCATCATGAGGATGCTTTCAATTGCTGTAAGTGACACTTGTGCTGTTCCCATGTCTCTGAAGGAGAAGCCCAAACATGCATGATATAAAACCCAAAGACAAAATTTCTAAACTGAAAAAGATACGTAACATGGGATTACTTCCACTTTGGCTTCTTACTTGCCATAGATGATAATTCTAATGAGCTCTTTTGGAAGAAATTTAAATTTGCATCATCAAATTAATGACCTTGGTGCTGAACAGTACAATCATTTTCTATTAGCCTCACTTCTCATTTTCAATTGCATCTACCTCTTTTGATCACTCTTTTAAAAAAAAATAATGTACCCCTTATTCCTTTTTGCTTTCTTGGATAAATACTATTCCTATATGCATCTTCATGTTCCATATCTATATGTGTTCTTCAACACTCTTCTCATCCTCTGCTGGCTCTCTTACCCATATATATTCTTTCTTAATCCTTTTCTTTGCCAATAACTCTTATTTTCAATAACCCAGTTAAAATCTAAATTATGACTGTTTAGCCAAAGTACTCAATTTTTGACGAAAGTCAAAAGGAGCAGAAATTATCTCATGAGCCATGAAACTGTTACAATACTTACAAAGAGTTTAATGCTGGCACTTTAAAAAGACAAGAACCTTCAACTGTTGGCAAAGGATTACGATTGAGAATTCTGAAAAATGGAATGGAATTAAAATTATCTGCATTTTCAATTACTTCCATGAAAGTTTATATTCATTTTTTTTGGTATGGAACTTGAAGGTTAAAAAAATCATTTTCTGTCTTTACCTATAAATCACCCTTAGAATCTGTAAAACACTCTTTCACTGGGAGCTACCCAGGTCTCTAGATGATAAAGTGGAGAAGAGAAACAAACAAACAATAAAATAGAAAAAACGTGGCTAGCAAAGAAAAAATATGTCGAAGTACTTTTCACGTTAAAAACCCTCGAAGTGACTATGCTGGTAGGAAGCCCTTGCTCTGTAAAAAAGTACTATTTCTAGTGTCCTCCATAATTCAAGGGGTTTTTCTTTCATCTCTACAATGTTTGAAAAACTTCATGATTTAAACTACCCAGCTAAAGGCAAAAATAAGGCTAATTCCTTGGTTCTGGAGCCAAAGAAGAGAGAAATCCAAGAGGAACTGGTGAAAGCCATACTCCCATCACATAGTCCCGTGTGTATTCTGGTGCCATAGCCTTTGTTACTGTGTAATCAACTGTTTACTTGTCACTCTCCTAGATTGTCAGCAACTTGAGAGCAGGGACCACACTTTATTGTCATTATTATTCCTGTGCCTGACATAGTGCCTAATAGTTACTAGGCATTTAATAACTGTTTGCTGAATAAATAAATAACATTTTGTTTATATATCAATAAAATAAACAAATTAATTTTGAGGAACAAAATTTTATTCCAAAATGTTGGAATAGATTTTCTTCATAGTTCTTTCTTTCTTTCTTTTTTTTCCCCTTAGTTCTTTAAAACAAATAAGGGGGAAAAAAAAACAGAAAAGAAACAGGAAGAAAGAAGAGAATATCTGACTTCAGGTTAGCTCTACTCAAGAATTATTAGTGTACTTTTGCAGAATATTATAAAGATAATTATCAAAACTAATATCTTTTGGGTTGCCATGCATATGTGATCAGCATTTAACATTTCATCCTCACAGTAACCTTATGTGATATATATATTACACAATTGTACAAATGAGGAAACTGAGGCACAGAGAAGTTACATAACTTGTCTTAACTCATCAAGCTCGTAAGAAGCAGAGCTGGAGTTGGTACTCAGTTCTGACTCTAAAGCCTGTGTTTAACCTGAATGAAAAAAAAGGGTTTTTTTTTTTTTTGAAACATCTGTTACTTTAACCTTAATTTTGACAGCACTAAATACAGAAATACCTTTTCAAACTTCATCTACCCATCTGGGAAAGCCTCTATGAGAACTATATTTTCTCTTTTTATTTATTTATTTATTTCTCTTTTTATTTATTTTTTCCTTAATCATCTCTCGTGATAAATATTTAATTAGCCTATGGCCATTGAGACTTTATAGATTTTTTTTAAAAAATTGCAGGAAAATCAGTAAAAATGATGGAGGAAGGACATCTGAAAATTCATCCCCGCATGGAAGCAACAATAACAACAACAACAAAACTGGCAAAAATGGTCAGAATCAACGTCTTCTGAACTCTGGGAATTTAACCAACACGCTGGCAGCAAATGGGGGAGCAAGTTATTCAAGGAAAACAAATTAATTTCTGTAAGAACAACGAGATCTGTGTTGCTTGAACTTGCCCTCGACCTTTGGTCTCCATGCCAGTGGTAGCCTTGAAAAACAGCCCACATCCCTGGTACCAGAACGAGCAGCATGGACTGGGAGGTCCTTCAAAGCCTCATCCCCAAAGAACTGTCATTGTTGTACATGTCTGGTGGTCCCCTGGAAGACCTCACTTGAAAGGCTTGCCTTTGACCTGACTGAGGGCTGTCTAGTGAGAAAAGCCTCTGCTCAGGTGGCATTTCTGGAAAACATTTTCAAGCAAATATTTTAACATGGCGGTGGCATGAGGCAATGGATAACAGTTTGGGGCAAAAAACAACCCAACCGCAAAGCTTTAAAAGAAAAGCTGAGGAATGAGATGTCCACAGACACTTTGCAATATTCCAATGTATTCCTGGGAAACTGGAAGACCACAAGACATATTCCTGGGCATCTAGGAAAATAACTGTTAGCATTAATAAATGAGTTCAGCAAGGTTGTAGGATATAAGATCAATATTATTTCTCCACACCAGCAATGAGTAATCGAAAAATGGACTTTAGAAAACAATTCCATGTGGAACAGCATCAAAACAAATATAATACTTAGGGGAATATTTTACCAAGTAAGTGCAAGATTCACACTGAAAAGTACAAAACTGTTGAAAGAAATTGAAGAAGATCTAAATAAATATAAAGACATGCTGGATTCATGGACTGGAAGATAATCTTATTAAAATTTCACTACTTCCCAAATCGACCTATGGTTCCATTGCAATTCCTATCAAAATCCCAGCTGACTTCTTTCCAGAAATTGCCAAGCTCTTTCTAAAATTCCTATGGCAATTCAAGGAAACAGAATAACCAAAACAATGTTGGTAAAGAACAAAGTGGGAGGACTCACACATCCTGGTTTCAAAACTCAGTTCAAAGCTACTGCAATCACAGTGTGGTACTGGAATAAGAACAGACATGTAAATCAATGGAACAGAATTGACAATATAGAAATAAACCCTCATATTTATGGTCTATTGATTTTCAACAAGGGTGCCAAAACAATTCAATGTGGAAAGAACAGTCTTTTCAAATGATGCTGGGACAACTGTACATCCACACACAAAATAATGAAGCTTCACACCGTATATGAAAATTAACTCCAAATGGATCAAATATCCAAATGTCAGCGCTAAGGCTATAAAACTCTTAGAAGAAAACACAGGAATAAATCTTTATGACCTTGCTTTAGACAACAGTTTCTTAGATATGATACCAGAAGCACAAACAACCAAAGGAAAAATAGATGAATTGGATTTTATAAAAACTAAAAAGTTTGTGCTTCAAAGGACACTATCAAGAAAGTGAATAAACATATAGAATGGGAGAAAATACTACAGGTGGGAAGAATAAGATGCAGTGGGGAGAAGAAAAGTATAGTAGTTGCTAGGTGTGGCAATCTCAAAATTTTGAACTATTACAAATAAAACAGCCACCCTGAATCACCCCAAAGGGCAGACCCAAGTTATTTTTGCTTTTAGTGTTTATGCCTTTCTAAATCTGAGAAGCTGCCAGGATTCTAGTACATAGCAAAAAGTGAGGACAACACCCTCAAGTGTGTAAGCTTTTGTGTGTACATAGCTATGTAAAGGAAACCAATGCTAGCTGACTGGGGGAGCATTAGGGCGGCTCTGTGACCGCAGCTCAATTTGCCTTCATAGTGTGGACACACCTCCCGCACTGATATTCTCAACAATGGGGTAAATAATTCAATAGGGATAAGGCTTTGATTTTCCTCTTATTCTCTCTTCGTGCTTATGTTCTTGGTACAATATTGATGTACCACGGACAAGCCAGCATGTGAATGTGCTCTGTCTGCTTAAGTTATATAGCCTTTCTACATTGTAGAGTCCTTCAGTTTCTAAAATCATGGAGCTTGTATTGTTAGATCCAATGAAGTGACTAAAAGAATTTTTAAAAATAAGCCATCAGTCTGGACGTGCATAGGTGAATGAAGGAGAAACACTTTACAGTCAGAGAAAAAAAGCATACTTAACATTTAGGATTATCAACCACTGCCGGTTTTCCATAGTATATTTCATTCCTGATTTTATCTGAAAGAGATATGATTACTACCACCATTGAAAAAGTGGTACTTTATAAATTAATAAGCTCTTGGCTCATCTTTGAGGTAGATTTCGGATTTAAAATAGACTACCACACTGCTAACTACTTCACCTGATATTTCTCAATAACATAGAGGCTTCATTCAAGAAACCTACTGACTTATAATTACCTGACACCCGGTGATGAATCAAGGTTTTGTGGGGCCTGAACCTCATCTACTTTGGGAAATCCTATCTAATAAAAATATGCAAAGTTATAAATAGAAAAATCGCTAGGACCCCTCTCAAACCTTGGAAGGGTCCTATGCAAGTGAGGAGCCCTGAAGCCTAAGGTTCATTGAATTCATGATAAATCCACCTCAGCTGGGGCCCTTTTCCAAACTTATTTAATGCAAGCAACTTATAAACACCCCAGTAATATGTCATTATAGGTAGTAAAATGATTTAACTCGAGGGTGGCATCTTCCCTTGGTGGCTTGCCTTTGGTAAGAGATGCAATAAAGTTTATATCTCACCATGGCAAATGTTTCCTGAAGCAAATTAGCTTTGTCTATTAGAAAGACTTAGTCCAAAACAAAGACTTACTATACTGTGACAATCTTTTGAAAGCAACTGCGAATAAGTTTTCGGAGTACAGTACTAATTTATTTACAACACCAGATAGCTCTGATTCTTTCACTACCTTTTTCTGTCATTTAAGAGGAGCACAAATTCCAAAGGAACAAGTTGGTGCCTCTTCCATTACAAATCTTTTCTAACCTACCACCCATTTGCTACTTCATCACCCCCCTCCCTCTCCTTGTTACCCTGCTGCATAGATGCTAGAATGGCTCTCATATATGTTTTCCCATCGACATCCATATGTCTCCTTCCAGTATGAAAGCTTCTTGAGGACAAAGTCCCTGCCCTATGTGTCTTTGTATCCCCAGCACTTAGTACAGTGTTTACAGACAGTGGGCAACGCACTCAGTGAAAGTTTTGGAATGAATTCATTAATTTTTAAACTGTGATTTATTTATTTATTTCCACAATGTATTTTCCTGTGTTGCCTACATTAACTATAGTGAAACTCTGATTCTTATAAGGAACTCTTGGTGTTCTAGGATGTTTAGGAAAAGTGGTGAGTTTCAGACGTTGTACTGATGCTACTAAAACCTCCTGGTGAAGGGACCTCACGAGCCTGCTCTCTGGTGTGCTAACAAAAGAAAAACCGACCCTTGGTGCTCTCTCCCCAAGGTAGGCGTCAGCAAACTAACAAGGGAAAGGAAGGAGGCCGCTAAAGATAGGCATCTGCAGGAATTGTTAATCCAGCTCCAGACACAGCCTCAACACCTTCATTAACCCAAAATGTGGGAACTGTGTGAAACTGGATTTCTGAACCATAAGACAGGTAAGAGAGTCTTTTCCAAAGCCAGGTGTAGAAGAGCTCTTTACCTTGAGTCTAAAATCGCCTTCGGGCCATTGAACGTACCCACTCTCATTTCCTTGTGTCATGAGAAATCAGAGAAGTTTTGAGCTGAAGGGGTGTAAAACCCACACTTCTTATTGAAGAGTAGTCAGCAAAGAAAATATATTGAATTAGGCCGCAGCAAAGTCTTTTCTTTATATTTTTCACACTACAGCTGAACACAAACGACGTCTTTTTCCATACCTCAAAGGTTCCTATTGGCCACAGATAATTCACTTCAGCAATATATGCTTTTTTGAAAAATAATGTTCTGGGTGGCTGGGGAGAGCCCTGTGGTGGGTGTTCAGGAATTCTTTCTGCTTTACCATTTAAAAGAGCTAATGATGGTTGGGGAAGCACCCACACCCACTGAACCACACCCTGCTAAACTTAGTTCTCTGCAGCTCTGTGTTGCATACATTTTAAGCAGTTAGGAACTTTGCACATGAAAAGGAATCAAAGTGAAATTCAAAAGTGGAAGTGCCTGGACCATTCGCATATTGGAGAGGCATCCGTGGGATTCCATGACAATGCTAATCTGAGTGTTTTGGTTCGGGGACTTTAATTGACCATGCCAAAGATCAGTACTATGGAAAGCAGAGCCTTTCATATATATGAGTTAAACAAGTCTCTTGGCCTCTTTGTACCTTAGTTTCCTCATTTGAAAAAAAAATAAATGGCTCTCAAGACATACTTTCCAGAATTCATACTGGGCTTACTTACACCCAGCTAACCAATAACTGCATGATTGTTTTTACACACAGTTGTTTACATGTATTCATCTTCTATTTCACTTACAACTTGTGTAAAAACTGCATTCCATGCCAGGCCTGAAACGTTCCAAAGCTCAGTTCTGGGAGTAAATTGCAACCAAGATTTCTACAAAAAAAGACACAAGCAAAAGAATTAGAAAAATAGATATTCTTTCAGAACATTTATCCTTTGGCAATAATTCTAATTTATATATGATGAAACATAACATCACTACTCCCTCCATACACTAAAGAAATCTCACTGTGGGAGATATTATGATTTATACTTTCATGATTATATATGTGGTGCAGTAGATACAAAATACTAAATGCTCATTAAATACTTGTGTTAAGTCATCTTTATTTCTCTAGCTAGGCAGCACTATTGACACTTCGGGCTGGATAATTCTTTGCTGTGGGAGGCTCTCCTGTACACTGTTGGATGTTTAGTAGCATCTCTGGTCTCTGTCCACTAGATGCCAGTAGCATATACAGTTCTGACAAGCAAAACTGTCGCCAGACACTACCAAATGTCACCTGTGTGCAAAATCACCCTGGTTGAGAACCACTGCTCTTGATACTGGGTGATGTTGGATGCTCAGCATGATCCTGCTCTGTGCTGGAACTGTCACCTCGGGATACAATGGAGACTGAGCTACAACTTCCTTAAGGAGCTCTGGAGGCTGAGATGGGGTCTTCTGCTGGACTGGAGAAGGTTCAACCTCTTTAGTGACCTGTGGATTTATGGGAAGGGCCAGAGCCAGAGATTTAACAGTGACATTGTACAAGTGTGACTGCTGAGCTTCATTTACCCCATGATGAACACATGGTCAAACTACAACCTCCTTAAGTGTCTCCAAGGGCCGGGCGAGGGCCTCCTGAGGACTTAAGTTTCTAGTTCCTCAGGGGCCTCTGAAGGCTGAGATGGAGCCTCCTGCGGAAGTGGAGGTGGTTCTACCTCTTCAGTGGGCTCTGCATGCTGAGCCTGGGCCTCTGCCTGGGGTGAAAAAGATTCAACGTCCTCAGGGGTCTGTGGATGCTGAGCAGGGGCCTCTTGATGAGGTAAAGACTCAGCCTCCTCAGTGAGCTCTGGATGACGAGTTTGCGCCCCCTGCTGGGATGCAGACATTTCAGCTTCCTCATGGGGCTCTGGAAGTTCATCTGGGCTTCCCAGAAAATCCCTAGGTATGCTCTCCTCAGGATAAAAGGCCTCCATACTTGGATGTAAATAATCACCCTGCAACTGTTGTTCTAGACACTGAGTGTTTTTTTTCAAATTGGCCTATAGTTCCAACAACAACTTTGGCAAGCCGTCGATGCTGAACTAGATCTTTCTTCAGGTTTGGGGGTGAAACAATAAAGCTCATTGGTTTTGAGCTCTTACTACCTAGAGGTGGAACAAGTATTTCAAATGATTGGTGACCTTCAGCCTGATCTAGACCTATGTGTTTAGTCTTACTTTTGTGTCGAGGAGGCAGAACCAAGGGCTGATTCTGATCCCACTCTAGCACTGGAACCGCCTCTGGGAGCTTTTGATGTTGGATTTGCTCGTTATTCAGATACTGATGTGGAACAGCAAACTGATCTGGCCCTATAGGCAGCTCTACAACGGAATCCGTGTCCGGGTATGGAGCCTCAGTCTCACTCAACTCCTGATGAGGCAGGGCCAACATCTGGACTGGAGACGAGGACGTCAAGTAATTAAAGCCCCCGGCTTCTTCCAGGGGTGTAAGGGCAAGGGGCAATTTGGGAGGGCTGTCTGAGGTGTATGAAGACCAAGTCTCGGTCAGGCGCGGGGGTTAGGGGGTCACCTGGACGCGGCCCAGGGCCCACTTCGGAGGCTGAACTGCCTGGACTAGAAGCCACAGTCATTGCCATGTGAGGAGGAGCCGTGGGGTGCAGCAGCAACACAGAGGCACAGCCAGGACATAACATGTGGCGGCTCCCAGGCACAGCGACCCAGGCCAGCGAGAAGCCAGAGCCACATCCTCCTTCAGAGCCGAACTGAACCGTTATGCCAGCGCTGCAACACAGGGCTCACGGTTAGCAACCGTTAGCAACCACGTGTCCCTCCCTCACCTAACGTCCCACCCGTTATTTATGACATCTGTATTTACTCCACCTTTATTAGGCTCCCGCGGAGATCCAATGCACGCCACCAGAGTGAGCCTTTTTCCCAGAGTCCCCAGGGCACAAGCCACCCTTCCCCTTGCAAAGGAGACAATTACCTCCTGCTGGGCCCCCTTCCCAACCCCGCCCTGCCCTCCCAGGCCCCAAACAATGAGGCGGGATTTGGGCTGCAGACCCCAGTGGCCCCAAACTCCAGCAGCCCAGGGGTGGAGGGGGGTTGGGAAGGATGCAGAGCTTCCCGAAGAAACCACAGGATGTGGCATTCTGGGAAATTCAAAAGTGCTAGTCCAGTTCTGGCATCTGAACTCTTCCTCCTCGAAGCTGAAGTCTGAGAGACATTCTTCCTCCCTTTGGCTACAGGGCTGACAAGAAAAGTAGCTGACCTGCAAAATGAGCACCAGTCAGGGTGGCGGGAGGGGAACACACCTTACAATTATTCTAAAATGTTGCCATTTCCTCCAAACTCTCAGTATTCACGTCTCATTATTAATTCACCACTCTGTCATCAGAGGTTACCACTGAATCAGTGATGACTCCAGAACTTCTGTAGGAGGGGTTTGGGGCAGGTGAGCAATTCATTCTGGGAAAGAGTGTCTAAAACCAAGCGAATGGCCCTTTATATTAGCATGGGAAAACTTCCCCCATCCCACCTTGTCTCAACAGAACCATTAATCTAGAAAAAACTACTGTGTCACTTTTCAGAGGTCTACCCTGTGTGCAGACATGGAGAAGACACTTAGAATGTTAAAGTCAGCATGTGAAGTAGTTTTCTCCAAATACTCTAACTAGCACCCAGTTTACTTTCTTCACAGTCCTTTTCATAATCTATTTAATTTTAGTCCTTTTTAATTGTCTGGTACACCTGTAACACCTAAACTCCAAGAGAGAAGGAGCTTCATCTTATTTCCAGTGCCTGGCACATAATGGTTTCTCAATGGAACTGATTCCAAGATTGGCCTCATTTAGGAATGGATCTGTTGTTACAATCAGTTTTCCGAAATCTTTACTATCAATACGGAGTCCTTTCCTCTCACATTTCACAGGAAGCTAGACTTCTTAATGTCCAAACATGGATACGTTTGAAGTTTCCTTGACTGATTTCAATTGAATTAAAATAATTATTTTGTACAGGAAAAACTTTCAAAATTTCTACATTTTTCAGAACATAACCACCTTTTCTTTCTCTACTTTCTTCCCTTCAAAACAAACTTTGCAACGTTGGGGTGAGTTAAATCATCAGAAAACTAGCCCCAAAATAAGCTCTCAATGACATGAAACACATTTTTTGCTCCTTTTTAATAAAAATCCTATATACAGTACATTAATGTTTTCTTTTAGAAGTTACGTTGACAACTTAATCCCTAATTCGAGGCATCCATATAATTGGTTTACAGAAAGGTGCTTCGGCAAAATATTTAACACAAGATATATATGAGATGCTGAGATCTGGGTAATATACCTTACTTGAAAGGCATGAATAGTTTTAAAACACTGTAGCATAATCACACTTAAGGCCATAGTTACTTTGTTCCCAAATCCCTGCAATTCTATTTGAGGGGAGTTCTAAAGGGCCTGTGTCTTCTCCTGTGTCCACAACTGTAGACGTACACTGATGGCCCTCAATCCTGCTCTCCAAACTTCAAATAACGGGCCAGAGACAAGGCTCGGGACTTGGGAAAGTCCTAGAAATTCCCTGCCTCAAAAGCAGTTTCAGAGTTTCACATTTTCCTAAGGAAGACAGAGCTGAGTAGACATGCCAAAGTCTTCCAAATCCTGCTGCTTGTTTTGAATTATGGCTACACTGGCTGTGTACCCCTTGAGTTTGTATCTCCACATACACATACTTGAATTAAATCCTGTAGTTCCTCTTTGGTTCTAGCATCTGTGACCTCTTCACAGAGTCTATATGCCACGGCTGTTTTACCAATTTCTGAGATAAAGTTAACAAGGATCAATGCAGAAGTTTTCTTGCTCTAAAACTTCCTGTATACAATGGTAGCACCCAATAATTAGACATTCTTTTGATTTCTAAAAGCAGAAAATAAGAGCATTTTCCTAGAAGTTCCCTCATCTGACACTCCAGTTTTTATCATAATTAGTTGTGAAAAAATATATAAGAAGTATCAACTTTGGTTCAAAAACCTTTATGATCTTAGAAATAAGAACTAAGGAATAATGACATAGAAATTAAAAGCTGTGGAAACAAAAATGTTCAATCACAATACAATGAAATAGGAAGGCATTAGGTGGGGGTCAAAATGAGTTCAAACCTGGAGAGATACCACTGGACTATAATAGATACTTCATATTAGAAGCAAGGCCAGGGCCTACTCCTTGGGACCAAACTTCTACCAGATACAATGAACAAAGCTTTGGAGACAGAGACAGAGAGAGACAGCATTTGAACACTCTACTGGCAGAAACTAGCCCATGTACCTTTTGGACAATACAGCTTTCCTCAAGGCAAGCTAGAGCCACCAGGCTTTTTGGTCTAAGGAGTTTGGAGTACATATAAGGAATACCTTGGCATATTAGGGACAAACAACCCAGACATTTAGTTTCGTTCTTAAAGGTTGTTACCCAGAGTTGACAGCTGATGGAGATTCTGCCTGATGACCAGGGAAGTCAAACTTCACTGGAAGGACTGCCCAGGCTGGAAGGCCAAGACCAATCCAGGGTCAACTCTTACAAGCAAATAAGGTCTCTGACAACTTTGCTCGGATTTTCTCTAAGCCTGCAGGGCTGTGAAGCAGGGGAGCAATTCTGTTCCGGGAATCTACTCATCATAAAGTTTCCTTTGGGCACAGCCTGTGACATTCTCACTGCTGTATAACTCGATAGGGAACACAATCAACACTATTCAATAGCATGACCACTTTCAAGGCTCACAAAGACGTAGCCAATTATTATATAAGAATCATATTCACCCAATATATCAGAAATGAAAACTGAAATTAAACTGATTTCAAAAACATCATCTGATAAACTCTTCAACAAGAAAAAAACGATAATAATAATAGTCAATATATTTTCTCTGCTTACTATGTTTCAGGCATAGTTCTAAGCTTTTTACATTCATCATCTCATTTACTCTTACAATAGCCTCCATTAGGTGATAAGCTGTATTACTAGTCCTATTTGCAGATAAAGAAATTGCAGCTTAGAGATATTAAATACCTTCCAATGCCTCTGGCTAGAAAAACCTAAAATTGCAACAACAACGACAACAACAAAATCTAAGAGACGAAGTTAGGACTCAAACGCAGGTGCCCAAGGCTTATCATCACTGCACTATTCTGGAAGATAAGCAAGCAATTGGGGAAGAACGGGATCAAACGCTTTCTGTAGGAACTGTGGCAAGTCACTCTACATCTAAACACTGGGGACAATAATATTTGCTGTCATTTTTCTCATAAATGCCACAAAGAACAAATTTAAGACTGCTGCTGTGAAAGCACCTGGTGAATGAAAGAATATGTAATGTTTTCGCTAACCATTATTTTCATCCAATTAACTTTTCAAGTAACTTTACTTGCTCACTGAAACTGAAGTACTTCAAGGACAATCAAAAAGGTCTTACCTAAAGCCACAATCAGCAGTTTCTGGAATGCATCTGTCATAGCCTTCTGAATAGCAAGCTTCTGGGTTACCTTCCTTTCCATAAGGAATGATAATGACCCTAAATCCAACCAAAACAGATGAATTTAAAATGCCTGTCTGAATAACTGATTTCTAGGTTATGTGTGTAAAACTAAAAATGCATCTGTGATTCTTAGATCATTATCTTAGTGATTAAGGGCAGGCACAACACTGGGGTACGGGTGAATGTCTCTGTTGTAGGTATACCCTGGCATGGCACATTTTGACTGCTCAGATCTATTCTGGAGGTTCCTAAAACACTCGATGGGAAATGGAAACCAAGAACGTGCACAAGTCTCATACTACTCACAGATTTCAAATGGACAAGCTGAGGCTGCACTGCTACAGACCCTGCTCTCCTGTGCGTAAAGGGCTGGATTCATACAGTGACATAGATTTGGCGGTAGTGCAGATGATCTGGCCTCTCCTCAACCATCACCCACTCAGGTGGATGGTGGAGCCTCCTCCACTCCATTCACTAACAGCTCTGCCTCTGAGTTAAAACCCTAAGCCCAAGTGCCATGGATTCTAGGAAAAAACTCAGTACCAATCGGAATCCCCTTTCTAGGGATCTACATTAACTTTTTCTGCTCAGGCCCTTCTATAGGAGGCAAAGGACTGAATATTTACACAAGAGTTTATTTCAATCTTTAGACAATGATTTTCTTGGGATAACTGAAGGCCAGAAGACATCTGTATTTGAAGGAATATTTTAGCACATAACAAATTATTAACAACAACCACAACAAAAACTAACTAATTTTCCTTCCTCCTAAGCTTCTTGGCAGGCGGTCAGTTCTCAAATTCTAAAGTTTAAGGTGCTGTCAGGTATTGCCTAAGATAAAAACCTATATTGTCAGGCAGAAAAAATCTGCCCAGGGCTTTAGTGGCTTAGAAAAGCGATGATGTGTCTGAAAAGGTGAGTTTCAGAAAGAAAGGAAAAAAGAGAAATCCCACTCCCTCACCTCCCCACACACAAACATACTGGAAAACAGACCTTCCTCCAACTTATGCAAAGGTTCCTCAGCCATGACAACTCCGGGACTCCTGCACTCATGGGAGGGCAACACCACCTCTAAAGCACAGAAGAACTTCAGGCTTTGCTTCTGAATTCGTGTCACAATAGCTTCATTTCCCCTTTCTTCAAGGTTAGAAAGATCCTGAAGCTGTTAGGATTATGAATTAAAGGCTAGACTTCAAAATATCCTGTTGTTAGAAATAAAAACGAAACTCCAGCAATCCCAGGTAATAGTTTAGGTATGCAATAGCTTCAAAATCAAGTTGGGACTTGCAAATGAATGACTAGATATGGACAACTATTTTTTATCATATACCATACAAATACTGGCGAAAATTATGGACACCGCCATCCAAGTCATTGAGATTATCACTAATTCTAGGTGGCAGGCCAATGCTCACATACTTCCATGTGGAAGGCTCTCACATCTCCTCCCCATAGCCCTGTTCTATTCTTCTCTCTAAAGTCTAGGAGTTCAATGTTGAAAGGAGTCTGGTGAGTCAAAGAAAATCTACAGACTTCACCTTGATGATCCTTTTTGACCACCCATTGAAACCAAAGTAGTGATTTGCCAATTCTTGGCATCTGGAGCTGTTTAGGGCCAGCGTATTATGTTGAACCGCCTTATGTCTGGTGCCAAGACGAACCTAAAGACATAAAAGTCCTAAAAATATCACAATCCTACATAGAGACTTGTTTTGGATATACCTGAGATTTATCAATACCAATTTCCTAGAGTGGTTGTGAAGATTAAGTAGGACATTTTAAGCAATGAGCTCACAGTCAGCCCTAAATAAATGTTATTTATTATGTTTAAGTCAGTACTTTTCTGCATCATTTCCAGGGCCCCTGATTAACTGGAAGGTTCCCTGACCTCTGGTGGTGAAAGTGATGATGAAAACAACCAAGGAAGCCCAGCAGAAGCCTATCATGGGGCTGGGGGTAAGCAAAGGAAGTGAACTGTTTTACTCGTCTCATCCTGTAGCTCCTGCTTGACAATATGACCTGAAGAGGAGGTAAGATGGACCTGCCACTGAATCAGGACCTTAATCTGTAGCACCCCCTCCCCAAGTTACTAACCCCTGTTAGAAGAGGGAATACCTATACCTCTATAAATGTAAATAAAGCAACCAAAAGAAGTAGGGGTTCATCTGCATGAACAAGCTTCTTGGAGAGTGCAAATATCGCCAGTCTTAACTCTCTAAATAACTTACATATTACTGTGGATTTTTTACATCACTAGTTCTTTCTTAAATATCTATTTCCACTTTGAACAGGGTGTAGTATATAAATATAGTCATAAAAATTCAAATAATACAAAGAAAGTCAAAGCATTGTTAATTCTTTATTGACTGGTTTGTGCATCTTCCTCTGTCACTAGTTTATGAGCTCCTTAAGTGCTTGAAGGAACCATAACAAGGAACCATTCTTTCCTTGTTACCAGAAGCAAGCATAGATCTTGGCATATAATAGAGGAGTGATGGTCTGTTGACTGAGTGAATGAACGAGTACATAAGAAAATGAAGTTACTTTCTCCAACTGAAGCTGCCTGCTGGGAAGGAGAAATGAAGACTAATTTTTAAATGTTGAGTGTCGCATGAGAGGCTAGGCCCTGTACGGTGAGTCATAATGGAGCTGTCCTGGACAATTAGGAAGCTTCAGAAGGGCTCTGAGCCCCTGGTAGTAGAGACAGTTGACATCTGGGATAACCTTGCCACAGTTCTTGCTGGCAAACATTTCCCTTCGTGCTACTGAGAAAAACTCAGATACATTAGGCCTTTCCTTCATTTTATTTTAAGATGTTATTCACTTTTCTGTGTTTATAAAAATACAGGGGAAAAAAGATAAGAATTATGTATACATGCCAATGAATAAAGGAACACATAATTGGAACTTCCCTGCTGGTGCAGTGGTTAAGACTCTGTGCTCCCAATGCAGGGAGCCCGGGTTCGATCCCTGGTCAGGGAACTAGGTCTCACATGCATGCTGCAACTAAGAGTTCACATGCCACAGTTCAGGAACCTGCGAGCCGCAACTAAAGGAGCCTGCCTGCTGCAACTGGGGAGCCCTTGAGCCGCAACTAAGGAGCCAACCTGCTGCAACTAAGACCCGGTGCAACCAAATAAATAAATAATTAAAATTTACAAAGAACACATAATTAAAGGAGGTAATAATATCGGGGGTGTGGGTAGTAAACTAAGGCTCTGCATTAACAAAAGAAATCTAGGGCTTCCCTGGTGGCAGGGTGTTTGAGAGTCCGCCTGCCGCTGCAGGGGACACGGGTTTGTGTCCTGGTTCAGGAAGATCCCACATGCCGCAGAGTGGCTGGGCCCATGAGCCATGGCTGCTGTGCCTGCGCGTCCGGAGTCTGTGCTGCGCAACGGGAGAGGCCACAACAGTGAGAGGCCCGCGTACCGCAAAAAAAAAAAAAAAAAAAAAAACAGAAGGTGCAAAACTGTTTCCTATCCCAGACTCCTATCTTCCGTCTTACAATACTGTAACTGACACTTCACAGAATCAAAGTCCACACCGTGTAGGATTTTTCCCACCAGTACAAAACACTGGCTCAAGGGCAAGTTCGAACTGGCTATTAATTCAGTTCAGCAAACATTTCCTGAGGCCAGGCCCTGTGTTAGCAGCACTAAACGCAAAGAGGAAGCATGCCATCACTGCTTTCAAGAAACTCAGATTCTAGCAAGACAGGCAAAGCACAAATGAAAAATAGCAAGAAATACCTTCCATCTGCCGAAAGGCATGAGCTGCCCTCAAAAGAACACAAGTTCACTGTGAAGAGATGATAGGGAGAGCACAGGGGAGTTTATCAGAGAGAATGCACAAGAAGTCACCAAGACAAGACAAAGCACATGATACACTCCAGGTGTGTCAGAGAAAGTGGGAAAGGAGCTAAGAATGCCCTCCAATGCCACAAGAAGTGAGGGCTTTATTCCATAGCAATGGAGCATGATGGGAGGTGTTTAAATAAAGGAGGAACCTATCGGGCAGTGCAGTGGTTGGGACTCCGCGCTTCCTCCACGGCGGAAAGGGGCGGGGAGAGGGTTTGATCCCTAGTCGGGGAACTAGGATCCCACAGGCGGCATGGTGTGGTCAAAAAAAAAAAAAAAAAAAAAAGGAACTTATCATGTAGAAGTCCTGTGAACAACTGGTGATAAGCAGGCATTGCCATTAAGAACAGACCAATAAGCAGTCCAAGTAATAGAGATTGAGAATTCAAGCGCAGCCTCTCCTGAGCTATACCACTCATAATGCAGGGAGCAGCAATCCTGGGCAAAGAAGACCTAAGATCCTCTGACCTGACAGTCACAACATTGCTCCGGCGGACCACGCTTGCAGACCTCCCACCACCATCTCTGTTGGTTCCGAGACTGCTCTTCTTGCCTCTTCCCACCCTCGCTCACTCTCCCCACTTTCTACCTCACCAAACGGCCCCAAGGTACAGGTCTCCTCCATCCTTCCAAAGCTCAATTTATGCCACTTCGCTTTTAAGAAAGACCCACGTTAGCGCCTGTTTTCCCAACCAAAAGAAATCCAAAGAGGTATCTATTTTCACAAAAAAGGGGGGAAAATGAGAACAGTGCCCGGCACGTGTTGTGCAGCAGCCCGTACAGAGGCAATTCGCACTGTGCGCTGCAAAAGCGGGTGCAAGGGGCACCACCCAGCTCCTTCCTGGGAACCACACTCAGCACCTCAGCATCAAGCCACCATAGCTTTGAACTGTCACTGAGCTTCTGTACTTTAGCTCAATTTATTTTGTGCATCCGTTAGCAAGATGTGTCCTATGGTCACTGCTTCTTCGCTTTACGCCACTTCGGCTTATGAAAGGTTTCATGGGAACGCTCTGCTTTCAGTCATTGGGGGAAACCCATACTTATTGTCCTCCCGCCTCCCTCCAGCCTACGCATCCACTCTCGGCCTGGCCTTTCCAGCTTTGAGAAGACAACCTGGCTCCGCCCTCTACCGCCTATATACTGCAGTGAAAGATGAGGGGAGAAGCTGACAGGCAGACAAAAGGCAGCAGCAGTGAGTGAGGCCTGACGACAGACAACGGAAGAGTTCCAGGCCCCTTCAACTTTTGAGATGTTTGGTATAATAAAAAATGTAGAAACACCTAAGGGATGGGATGAGAAAGAGCTCAAAATGGACTTCAGTATTTGTTAGCATTTGTTAAATATGGGTGGTACATACACGGGGTACAATGTAAGATTCTCCACTTTTCTCAGTATGAAATTTTTAATTAAAAAAATACCAAAACACGGTTTTAAAAATTACAGGATATTTAAAATGTTTATACATTTGACAAGTTAATACAACACAAAAAATGAAATCTAATTGTGTAATTCACAAGGTAATCCAACAAATATTTAGAGTATTGTATCCTCAGGCATTACATGGCCTCCCTTTAAACTTCCTCAGCTCTCCCTCAGTGGGCTATAATTCCCAGTTTACTTTAAGGGAACTTCAATATTTAAGTTATGGTTGCTGTTTATGTCCCTTATACAAACATGCATTCATTTGGGGAAATCAATTATCAAACAAACATCAAAAGTAATCATTTCTACATTACTAAT
The DNA here is from genome assembly GCF_964341445.2 of Mesoplodon mirus. NCBI lineage: Eukaryota > Metazoa > Chordata > Mammalia > Artiodactyla > Ziphiidae > Mesoplodon > Mesoplodon mirus. The sequence goes on from NC_138994.1 coordinate 30,390,542, forward strand.
GTGACTTTGCCCGTTAGAGATCAGAATGGCATTACAAGGTCATCAGTCACTCATTCTATAGGCCAGAGTTGATGCTATTGACATTTTGGGCTGAACAATTCTTTGTTGCGGAAGGCTGTCCTGTGCTTCATAAATGTTTCAGCAGCATCCTGGCCTCTGACCACTAGGTGCCAGGAGCACGTCTCCTGACTTACGACAACTAAAGATGTCTGTCTCCAGACATCAGCAAATGTCCCCTGGGGGGCAAAATCATTCCTGGTTGACACCTACTGATCTAAACAAGCATAGAGTGTTTGCTTGCCAAATAACAGCAACAGAAGATGGATAAATCCATGGATTCCAAAGGTCCTAGAATTAGCAAATCTTCTCTATAAAACTCCTAGCCCACATCTAGAAAATATTACAAAAAGAAGCAAAATGAAAAGAAAAACTAACAACACATGAGCTAAAATCTTTACTAGGGACAGAACACAGCATAGTGATCCAAAGCACAGGCTTGGAGCCAGAGGACTTACATTCAGAACTCACCAGCTGTCACTCACCAACTGTGTCACTCACCAGCTGTGTGACCTGGAGCAAATGACTTAGCCTCAAGTATCTCAACTTGCTCACCTCTAAAATGGCAAGGAGACAACTAATACCTACCTCCTATGGTTATTTATTTTCTCTTAAGAATTAAGCGAAATAATACGTGTAAAGTGCTTAAAAGAATGCCTGGCATACAGTGAGTGCTCAGTAAGTGTTAGCTATTGTTATTTCACTAAAATTCCATATTTTCAATTTATACAAAGTGGAAATCACTTTACAGATTTCAACATACAACACTCTATTTTTAGAAAATAAAATATCATGCTATGTAACTACTTTATCTACTTGACAGAGGAATTATTTTCACCCATTTTCACCATCTCGGTAAAATAATAATGGTTATGATTATGCAATCATAAGAGTGATTATGCTCTCCAATAGCCATTGGAGAAACAAGTGTACTTGTACATCACTGACAAACACAAGCTAACCCCTAAAACTGGCTCTGAGGGGAGATCACAAAGCCTACCATCAACATTAATCACCAAACATATCAGCCAGGGATATCTCAATAAAAGTAACACAGAAGTAGAGATTAGGGACAGAATTACTAACTCCGGGAGCTATGGGGGGAACTGACTTAATTTCAAGAGTTAATGTCTCTGATATGTAGGCTCAGGTGCCCACCTCAGCACTGGATATGAAGATGCCTACCACAATTAATCAGGTCCCAACAGTTCATTTCTAACTGCGGTCTCCCTGAACCTCACTGCGGGTACTTCTGTAGCGTAGCTCTCCATACAAGGCAGGTCTCTGGTAACTGCCTTCTCTGGTTCTTCAGAAAACAGCATGACCTGGCTACACATACTCCTGAAGAAGTTCAAGCGTCTTCTTGAAAAACATAAAATAGAAACTGCCAGCCGAAGTCAAAGTGAGACAATGTCTCAAGCCACACTAAAATGGACTATAAAAAATACAGAGATCTAGGGCTTCCCTGGTGGCGCAGTGGTTGAGAGTCCGCCTGCCAATGTAGGGGACACGGATTCGTGCCCCGGTCCGGGAAGATCCCACAAGCCACGGAGCGGCTGGGCCCGTGAGCGATGGCTGCTGGGCCTGCGCGTCCGGAGCCTGTGCTCCGCAACGGGAGAGGCCACAACAGTGAGAGGCCCGCGTATCACGAAAAAAAAAAAAAAAAAAAAATACAGAGATCTAGAAACTACCTCTAAACGACGCCAGCACCAGACACACCTCACCATGTAGCCAACACTCTTGCCCAGGATACACGGATACACCCGTGTCTACAGCATGCAACCCTGCCATGTAGCGGACAGACACTGACCAAGCTGGGTCTTGTACAGCCTCTGCCACGGGGACAGAAAGGCCCGGAGAAGGGCGCTGAGTCGCTTAAACCCACCAGTGTGGGAAGAAGCACCACGTCCACCCATTGAGAAGGCCACCCCTATTTGCCTTGACTCTTTCTCTTCCTGTTAAACATTATCCGACTTTCACCAAAAGAATACACAACACTAACTTTCTGCAAACTCCTGCCCCTGTGGGGAACGGCATTCCTGGAGACAAAAAAGCTGGAATCAGTAACCAAGGTTCTAATTCAAATCCGGTCTAATTCAAATCCATTAACCCCTGTGATCCGTTGCCGATCTACAAAAAGAGCCTAACAGCACATTAGTCGTTTGACCAGCCAGCGTCCAGCCCTTTTTCTGGTAATAAAAGCCCACAAAGTCCCTCAGAGTAGGTACCTCTCCCCGCCTCTCAGTCAGCGTGGCTCCGGTGGGCTCGACTCCGCCAAAGAGCCACGGGTGACACGTGACCAGAACTGGCCAATCCCAGTCTCACAGCCTCAAACAGCGATTGGCTCCAGGTCAGACATGTGACCCCATAAGAGCCAATGAGACATCACGAGACTTTTGCTGAGGCTTCTGGGAAAGAGACAGGCGCTCTTTCCGGCTGAATCTAAACGGTGACAGGCTACAGGCGGTGAATATGCTACAGCCAAGTTTCTAACATACAGTTCCGACAACTGAAGTCCATACAGGAAAAGGCAGAGTTGACTCGTGGGGAGAACCTGAGTCCTGATGACTTTACTTGAGCCCTGAATCCAGCTAGCTGTGCCTGACTTTGCAGTTAGGTGAGCCTAACTCAAATTTCTTTCCAGCTTAAGCCAATTTAGGTTGATATTTCAGGCAGCTGAAGCGAACTGATGTATATGTGTATATCTGATTAGTACCTCACAGGATGTGAAAAATGGAATGAACTGATAGCTGGCTTGTAAAACAGTGTATATATATACATGATTATTAAAAACACTGGTCACAGGTATTGATTAATAATAACAAGTGCAAAGAGAAAAAAGTGGGCATGGGAGAGAAATGACTTAGTGTGATATGTGGTTATTCTGACTCTTGAAAATATTCCAAAACATTTGTTTAAACAATTTTATCATAAAGCTATTTCAGCAATAATAATAAGAATAATAACAAGAGCCATTTGCTGAATGCTTCCTGCGGGCCAGAGGCCGTTGAAATGACTATATTATGTAATCTGCTTGAGTCCTCATAATGACCTTACGAGGTGGATGTTATTATTATCATTCCCACTAACAGATAAGGAAACTGAAGCACAGACAAGTTAAGTTACTCACCCACAGTTACACTGTAAATAAAAGGCAGGATTCAAATGCAGACATTCTGATGCAGCTCGTGCTTTTAGCCATGACACTGAATCTGAACCTACACTCAGAGTTCTAATGCTGTTCCAGTGAAGCAGAAACTCAAACTCAGGCACTCCCCAAAGCATCAAATGGGAATGTAATATACCACTCTTTTAACCCTGGAAGAGTCTTAAGGACTAATTCCTACATAGTTCTGCATTATGAAAGTATACATATTTAACCACATTAGTGATCATCATTTTTTTAAAAAGTGTGAAAACCCTCACAAACCTCAACCAATTGCATCCTTTGGTTAAACAAAAGTCCTAGATGTTCCCAAGACTAAGAGGTATATTAATTAGTACTACCTTTCCAGAAAATAACATTTGCACCTTCCACAAAGTCAACTTTATGAGGACATTCCCATCACTAAGTTACTTTTCACCACTTTTATAGAACAGAAACTTATTTTAAAATCTACCCATCTTAGTATAATATAAAAAAGAAAACAATTTATGAACTGGACTTTCTCAAAATTAAACCTTTTTCCTCTTTGAAAGACACTATTATGTTAGAAGGATACGAAGCCAAGCTAAAGACTGAGAAAAAACCAACGGCAAATCACATACCTGAAAAAGGATTTGTATCCAAATATATAAAGAATTCTCAAAACTCAACAGTAAGAAAACAACCCAATTAAAAGCTAGGCAAAAGATTTCAATGGCACTCCACCAAGAGGATCTAATGATGGCAAATACGCACATGAAAAGATGTCCAATGGCATTAGTCATCAGAGAAATGCAAATTAAAACCATGATAAGATACTACCACATACCTATTAGAATGGCTAAATTAAAATCACTGATAGTGTCAGTGATGTGGAATAGGTGGAATTCTCGTACATTGCTAGTGGGAGAGTATAAAATGGTACAGACACTCTGGAAAAAGGGTTGACAGTTTCTTATAAAGTTAAAAATATACTCACTATACCATCCAGCAATCCCCTCTCCCCAGAGACAGCTACCCTAGAGATAGAGAAATGAAAACTATGTTTGCACAAAAGTCTGTACACAAATGTTTACAGCAGCTCTATTCCTAAATGTTAAAAATTGGAAACAACGCAAATGTCCTTTAATGAGTGACAATGGAAAACTACTCAGTAATAAAAAGGAATAAACTTTCAATACATGCAATAACTTAGATGAATCTCAAAGACAGAGTAAAAGAACCCAGTCTCAAAAGCTTACATGTATGATTCCATGTATAGGACATTCTCAAAAAGACAAAACTATAGGGATGGAGAAAAGGTCAGTGGTTGCAGAGGTTATAGGATGGGGACAGTTAACTATAAAAGGATAGCATCAGGGAATTCTGGGGGGTGATAATATTATTCTGTATTCTGATTGTAGTGATGGTTGCACAAACTACACGTGTTAAATTAACAGGATAAAAGAAAAAAGTTAGTTTTACTGTATGATAATTTTAAGAATAAAATTTTAAAATTATGTTTAAATATGAATCTCAATGTCACAATGGACACGGTTTTTAAAAACTGGAAAGAAATAAAGAAGGATAAGTTTGTTAATAAAAGGTAAACCTGGGCTTCCCTGGTGGCGCAGTGGTTGAGAGTCTGCCTGCCGATGGGGGGGGGACACGGGTTCGAGACCTGGAATGGGAGGATCCCACATGCCACGGGGCAACTGGGCCCGTGAGCCACAACTACTGAGCATGCGCATCTAGAGCCTGTGCTCCGCAATAAGAGGGGCCACGGCAGTGAGAGGCCCACGCACCATGATGAGGAGTGGCCCCCGCTCGCCACAACTAGAGAAGGCCCTTGCACAGAAACGAAGACCCAACACAGACAAAAATAAATAAAAAATAAATAAAAATAAATACATTTAAAAGGAGAACCTATACATTTCCCTTTCTGCAAATGTAGGTTTTTGAGGCAAGAGTAGAGCCTCAGAAAGAATGTCTGCAAACAGAACAATCACTAGTTCAACTAAGTACAAAATGTAGGATACTTTTGAAGAATCCCATCACAGCTAGATAATTGGTCCAGGACCAAAAGTAAATACTGGAAGAAAAATGAAATCAACAGTGTTCCACAGAGGTGGTAGGCAGACTGGCCTGGACTAAGACATCTTCAGTAATAGATAATAAGGGTGCTGATTTGTAAGCATCATTCTCGTCCCACTGTGGACTTCCTTCTGCGACAGTATAAGGATACCACCAGATCATCTTGAAATCAAGTCATGAAATGTACTTTTATGTTTTTAAAAATCAATTCTTGTCCTTAAATTAACTTTTCTTATTAGTTTAGTCATGGTCCTCTATTACTTCTAAAACATTAAATCTTATTTGATTAGAGACAGACTTCAAAAAATAAAAATAAACTGTGATCAAATAGCAGGAACAAAGAGTAGTAACTAAAATTTCTTCAATCTAAACTGAAGATGATTTCTGTATCTCTGTCTTTTACATTTGTCTCCATTAAGGGAAAAAAATGATGTACCTCATAATTAACTTGGCTGGAATGAATCAGACTGCATTTGTAAAGGTTTCAGAAGACCAATGAGCTGTGCTAAACAGTACCACTATCCACCTGAGCAGAAATTACTATCCATAAGTTTCTTTACATAACTAACGAAACAAAAATTTAAACAAAAGAAGAACTACTAGAAAAATATTAGAGATTCATTTTTTAAGTCAATAATTTGCCTCACACATTATTATTTTCCCTGTGGAAACCCAATTATTACCCTGAAAACAAGACCACGTTAGAAAGTAAATGCATTGTGACAAAAGAAAGAAAAGGCAGATTGATACGTTATTAAAATAACTCACACGCCATACCCTGAGGAGTAAGGAAGCCATGGCAGAGCAGGCCCCTTTCTCCTCAATGGACAGCACAGCTGTGGGGAAGACACTGCAGCTAGCACAAGCGTGTCACACTTCTTCAGGGAGGAAGCAAGTTACACACCACTCTAGAGAGGGCGCCCATAAACTCACGGCCACGCTCATTACCCAACGTCCAGGCCACCCACAGGCTGACTGCAACCCAACTTTCCCACCATTCCCACACAGGCCCCAGGAACCGTCAGGCCTCTGAGGCTCTGCCAATGCCCTTCCCTCTACCCAAATATCCTTTCCCTCCTCTCTCCGGACCTCAATCCTGCCCAGCTCTAAATGAACACTTCAAGGCCTATTTCCCTAAGAATGCCTCTCTCAAAACCAAAATTACTTCCTAGACAATGATCTGCCTCTTACTCACCCATTATCTTGGATTAAATACATCATGTAAGATGCCTTATCTGACCAACACAACTATTTTATAAATAGGAGTCATGTTTTATATCATCTATGACATGACATGACAACCAATCAGCTCACTAAAACCATTCAATAAATACTCTAATTGAATTTCCCAAAGAGTTGACCTAAAATAACCTAAATGCTAAGCAGTTCAAGAACTGTCCTGAACCAAATTCACTTCTCATTTGAATGCCAATGTCATAGATAGGGATGTTGTATTGTCTTTAAATGTACTTGCCTTTATCCAAAACTAGAATCTCTGATGAATCTATGGGACACACATGTAAAATATTCTGCAAAGGAAAAAAGCTTTATTTAGTGTACTGTGCTTAATATTCAGCCAGACTTGAATTTTTCTCTAAAACTTATACAATTACTGAGTATGCAAGAAGCATTAGAAGAGAGACTAAGTCTATTGAGAAGAAAACTGGAAGCGAAGGTCAGCAATCATTTTCTACTTTGAATCATCTCTTTCATAAAGAGGTAAATTCTCCTAAATTCCAGAATGAATGGAATTCAATACAGCAAAGTAAAATGCTTTAAATACATAAAATAAATATCTTGATGGACCTTCCACCATCTGTTTTAGTAACTTAAATTATAAAAAAGAACCCTAACTTTAAGAAAAGTTATATCAAGAGCTAAAATTGAGATTGTTTTTCCATCTATTACTTTGATTTTCCTGACCCATTTTTGAGAACTGTCAGCATTCTGGATCAATAATTCCAAATTATTTCTTGAAGAGAGTGAGATTCCTCCCAAGTCATTTACTATGCTTACTAATCAATAAAGATATGAAAAAACAAAAAATCCATATTTATGAGGCAAGCAAATTATATTAAAAGACTGACTTTGAGAAAAGGTTGCTGCTTGCCAAGAAAATTTTATTATTATAAAATATTTTCTGTCATTTGTATTTCTTCATTTTCCCTTCCAGATTATCTGTGTAGCCTTGTAAACACATCATAATCCAAAGCAGTGGAGCTTTACCAATAAAATGTACATCAACGCAAGAGAGCCAACTGCATAATTAAAACAAAAGTGTACCGGGCTTCCCTGGTGGCGCAGTGGTTGAGAGTCCACCTGCCGATGCAGGGGACACGGGTTCGTGCCCCAGTCCGGGAGGATCCCACATGCCGTGGAGCGGCTGGGCCCGTGAGCCATGGCCGTTGAGCCTGCGCGTCCGGCGCCTGTGCTCCACAACAGGAGAGGCCACAACAGTGAGAGGCCCGCGTACCGCAAAAAAATAAAAAACTGGGCTTCCCTGGTGGCGCAGTGGTTGAGAGTCCGCCTGCCGATGCAGGGGACACGGGTTTGTGTCCCGGTTCAGGAAGATACCACATGCCGCAGAGTGGCTGGGCCCATGAGCCATGGCTGCTGTGCCTGCGCGTCCGGAGTCTGTGCTGCGCAACGGGAGAGGCCACAACAGTGAGAGGCCCGCGTACCGCAAAAAAAAAAAAAAAAAAAAAAACAGAAGGTGCAAAACTGTTTCCCATCCCAGGCTCCTATCTTCCGTCTTACAATACTGTAACTGACACTTCAGAGAATCAAAGTCCACACCGTGTAGGATTTTTCCCACCAGTACAAAACACTGGCTCAAGGGCAAGTTCGAACTGGCTATTAATTCAGTTCAGCAAACATTTCCTGAGGCCAGGCCCTGTGTTAGCAGCACTAAACGCAAAGAGGAAGCATGCCATCACTGCTTTCAAGAAACTCAGATTCTAGCAAGACAGGCAAAGCACAAATGAAAAATAGCAAGAAATACCTTCCATCTGCCGAAAGGCATGAGCTGCCCTCAAAAGAAGAACACAAGTTCACTGTGCAGAGATGATAGGGAGAGCACAGGGGAGTTTATCAGAGAGAATGCACAAGAAGTCACCAAGACAAGAAAAAGCACATGATACACTCCAGGTGTGTCAGAGAAAGAGGGAAAGGAGCTAAGAATGCCCTCCAATGCCACAGGAAGTGAGGGCTTTATTCCATAGCAATGGAGCATGATGGGAGGTGTTTAAGTAAAGGAGGAACCTATCGGGCAGTGCAGTGGTTGGGACTCCGCGCTTCCTCCATGGCGGAAAGGGGCGGGGAGAGGGTTTGATCCCTGGTCGGGGAACTAAGATCCCGCAGGCGGCATGGTGTGGTCAAAAAAAAAGGAACCTATCATGTAGAAGTCCTGTGAACAACTGGTGATAAGCAGGCATTGCCATTAAGAACAGACCACTAAGCAGTCCAAGTAATAGAGATTGAGAATTCAAGCGCAGCCGCTCCTGAGCTATACCACTCATAATGCAGGGAGCAGCAATCCTGGGCAAAGAAGACCTAAGATCCTCTGACCTGACAGTCACAACATTGCTCCGGCGGACCACGCTTGCAGACCTCCCACCACCATCTCTGTTGGTTCCGAGACTGCTCTTCTTGCCTCTTCCCACCCTCGCTCACTCTCCCCACTTTCTACCTCACCAAACGGCCCCAAGGTACAGGTCTCCTCCATCCTTCCAAAGCTCAATTTATGCCACTTCGCTTTTAAGAAAGACCCACGTTAGCGCCTGTTTTCCCAACCAAAAGAAATCCAAAGAGGTATCTATTTTCACAAAAAAGGGGGGAAAATGAGAACAGTGCCCGGCACGTGTTGTGCAGCAGCCCGTACAGAGGCAATTCGCACTGTGCGCTGCAAAAGCGGGTGCAAGGGGCACCACCCAGCTCCTTCCTGGGAACCACACTCAGCACCTCAGCATCAAGCCACCATAGCTTTGAACTGTCACTGAGCTTCTGTACTTTAGCTCAATTTATTTTGTGCATCCGTTAGCAAGATGTGTCCTATGGTCACTGCTTCTTCGCTTTACGCCACTTCGGCTTATGAAAGGTTTCATGGGAACGCTCTGCTTTCAGTCATTGGGGGAAACCCATACTTATTGTCCTCCCGCCTCCCTCCAGCCTACGCATCCACTCTCGGCCTGGCCTTTCCAGCTTTGAAAAGACAACCTGGCTCCGCCCTCTACCGCCTATATACTGCAGTGAAAGATGAGGGGAGAAGCTGACAGGCAGACAAAAGGCAGCAGCAGTGAGTGAGGCCTGACGACAGACAACGGAAGAGTTCCAGGCCCCTTCAACTTTTGAGACGTTTGGTATAATAAAAAATGTAGAAACACCTAAGGGATGGGATGAGAAAGAGCTCAAAATGGACTTCAGTATTTGTTAGCATTTGTTAAATATGGGTGGTACATACACGGGGTACAATGTAAGATTCTCCACTTTTCTCAGTATGAAATTTTTAATTAAAAAAATACCAAAACACGGTTTTAAAAATTACAGGATATTTAAAATGTTTATACATTTGACAAGTTAATACAACACAAAAAATGAAATCTAATTGTGTAATTCACAAGGTAATCCAACAAATATTTAGAGTATTGTATCCTCAGGCATTACATGGCCTCCCTTTAAACTTCCTCAGCTCTCCCTCAGTGGGCTATAATTCCCAGTTTACTTTAAGGGAACTTCAATATTTAAGTTATGGTTGCTGTTTATGTCCCTTATACAAACATGCATTCATTTGGGGAAATCAATTATCAAACAAACATCAAAAGTAATCATTTCTACATTACTAATGTGACTTTGCCCGTTAGAGATCAGAATGGCATTACAAGGTCATCAGTCACTTATTCTATAGGCCAGAGTTGATGCTATTGACATTTTGGGCTGAACAATTCTTTGTTGCGGAAGGCTGTCCTGTGCTTCATAAATGTTTCAGCAGCATCCTGGCCTCTGACCACTAGGTGCCAGGAGCACGTCTCCTGACTTACGGCAACTAAAGATGTCTGTCTCCAGACATCAGCAAATGTCCCCTGGGGGGCAAAATCATTCCTGGTTGACACCTACTGATATAAACAAGCATAGCGTGTTTGCTTGCCAAATAACAGCAACAGAAGATGGATAAATCCATGGATTCCAAAGGTCCTAGAATTAGCAAATCTTCTCTATAAAACTCCTAGCCCACATCTAGAAAATATTACAAAAAGAAGCAAAATGAAAAGAAAAACTAACAACACATGAGCTAAAATCTTTACCAGGGACAGAACACAGCATAGTGATCCAAAGCACAGGCTTGGAGCCAGAGGACTTACATTCAGAACTCACCAGCTGTCACTCACCAACTGTGTCACTCACCAGCTGTGTGACCTGGAGCAAATGACTTAGCCTCAAGTATCTCAACTTGCTCACCTCTAAAATGGCAAGGAGACAACTAATACCTACCTCCTATGGTTATTTATTTTCACTTAAGAATTAAGCGAAATAATACGTGTAAAGTGCTTAAAAGAATGCCTGGCATACAGTGAGTGCTCAGTAAGTGTTAGCTATTGTTATTTCACTAAAATTCCATATTTTCAATTTATACAAAGTGGAAATCACTTTACAGATTTCAACATACAACACTCTATTTTTAGAAAATAAAATATCATGCTATGTAACTACTTTATCTACTTGACAGAGGAATTATTTTCACCCATTTTCACCATCTCGGTAAAATAATAATGGTTATGATTATGCAATCATAAGAGTGATTATGCTCTCCAATAGCCATTGGAGAAACAAGTGTACTTGTACATCACTGACAAACACAAGCTAACCCCTAAAACTGGCTCTGAGGGGAGATCACAAAGCCTACCATCAACATTAATCACCAAACATATCAGCCAGGGATATCTCAATAAAAGTAACACAGAAGTAGAGATTAGGGACAGAATTACTAACTCCGGGAGCTATGGGGGGAACTGACTTAATTTCAAGAGTTAATGTCTCTGATATGTAGGCTCAGGTTCCCACCTCAGCACTGGATATGAAGATGCCTACCACAATTAATCAGGTCCCAACAGTTCATTTCTAACTGCGGTCTCCCTGAACCTCACTGCGGGTACTTCTGTAGCGTAGCTCTCCATACAAGGCAGGTCTCTGGTAACTGCCTTCTCTGGTTCTTCAGAAAACAGCATGACCTGGCTACACATACTCCTGAAGAAGTTCAAGCGTCTTCTTGAAAAACATAAAATAGAAACTGCCAGCCGAAGTCAAAGTGAGACAATGTCTCAAGCCACACTAAAATGGACTATAAAAAATACAGAGATCTAGGGCTTCCCTGGTGGCGCAGTGGTTGAGAGTCCGCCTGCCGATGTAGGGGACACGGATTCGTGCCCCGGTCCGGGAAGATCCCACAAGCCGCGGAGCGGCTGGGCCCGTGAGCGATGGCTGCTGGACCTGCGCGTCCGGAGCCTGTGCTCCGCAACGGGAGAGGCCACAACAGTGAGAGGCCCGCGTATCACAAAAAAAAAAAAAAAAAAATACAGAGATCTAGAAACTACCTCTAAACGACGCCAGCACCAGACACACCTCACCATGTAGCCAACACTCTTGCCCAGGATACACGGATACACCCGTGTCTACAGCATGCAACCCTGCCATGTAGCGGACAGACACTGACCAAGCTGGGTCTTGTACAGCCTCTGCCACGGGGACAGAAAGGCCCGGAGAAGGGCGCTGAGTCGCTTAAACCCACCAGTGTGGGAAGAAGCACCACGTCCACCCATTGAGAAGGCCACCCCTATTTGCCTTGACTCTTTCTCTTCCTGTTAAACATTATCCGACTTTCACCAAAAGAATACACAACACTAACTTTCTGCAAACTCCTGCCCCTGTGGGGAACGGCATTCCTGGAGACAAAAAAGCTGGAATCAGTAACCAAGGTTCTAATTCAAATCCGGTCTAATTCAAATCCATTAACCCCTGTGATCCGTTGCCGATCTACAAAAAGAGCCTAACAGCACATTAGTCGTTTGACCAGCCAGCGTCCAGCCCTTTTTCTGGTAATAAAAGCCCACAAAGTCCCTCAGAGTAGGTACCTCTCCCCGCCTCTCAGTCAGCGTGGCTCCGGTGGGCTCGACTCCGCCAAAGAGCCACGGGTGACACGTGACCAGAACTGGCCAATCCCAGTCTCACAGCCTCAAACAGCGATTGGCTCCAGGTCAGACATGTGACCCCATAAGAGCCAATGAGACATCACGAGACTTTTGCTGAGGCTTCTGGGAAAGAGACAGGCGCTCTTTCCGGCTGAATCTAAACGGTGACAGGCTACAGGCGGTGAATATGCTACAGCCAAGTTTCTAACATACAGTTCCGACAACTGAAGTCCATACAGGAAAAGGCAGAGTTGACTCGTGGGGAGAACCTGAGTCCTGATGACTTTACTTGAGCCCTGAATCCAGCTAGCTGTGCCTGACTTTGCAGTTAGGTGAGCCTAACTCAAATTTCTTTCCAGCTTAAGCCAATTTAGGTTGATATTTCAGGCAGCTGAAGCGAACTGATGTATATGTGTATATCTGATTAGTACCTCACAGGATGTGAAAAATGGAATGAACTGATAGCTGGCTTGTAAAACAGTGTATATATATACATGATTATTAAAAACACTGGTCACAGGTATTGATTAATAATAACAAGTGCAAAGAGAAAAAAGTGGGCATGGGAGAGAAATGACTTAGTGTGATATGTGGTTATTCTGACTCTTGAAAATATTCCAAAACATTTGTTTAAACAATTTTATCATAAAGCTATTTCAGCAATAATAATAAGAATAATAACAAGAGCCATTTGCTGAATGCTTCCTGCGGGCCAGAGGCCGTTGAAATGACTATATTATGTAATCTGCTTGAGTCCTCATAATGACCTTACGAGGTGGATGTTATTATTATCATTCCCACTAACAGATAAGGAAACTGAAGCACAGACAAGTTAAGTTACTCACCCACAGTTACACTGTAAATAAAAGGCAGGATTCAAATGCAGACATTCTGATGCAGCTCGTGCTTTTAGCCATGACACTGAATCTGAACCTACACTCAGAGTTCTAATGCTGTTCCAGTGAAGCAGAAACTCAAACTCAGGCACTCCCCAAAGCATCAAATGGGAATGTAATATACCACTCTTTTAACCCTGGAAGAGTCTTAAGGACTAATTCCTACATAGTTCTGCATTATGAAAGTATACATATTTAACCACATTAGTGATCATCATTTTTTTAAAAAGTGTGAAAACCCTCACAAACCTCAACCAATTGCATCCTTTGGTTAAACAAAAGTCCTAGATGTTCCCAAGACTAAGAGGTATATTAATTAGTACTACCTTTCCAGAAAATAACATTTGCACCTTCCACAAAGTCAACTTTATGAGGACATTCCCATCACTAAGTTACTTTTCACCACTTTTATAGAACAGAAACTTATTTTAAAATCTACCCATCTTAGTATAATATAAAAAAGAAAACAATTTATGAACTGGACTTTCTCAAAATTAAACCTTTTTCCTCTTTGAAAGACACTATTATGTTAGAAGGATACGAAGCCAAGCTAAAGACTGAGAAAAAACCAACGGCAAATCACATACCTGAAAAAGGATTTGTATCCAAATATATAAAGAATTCTCAAAACTCAACAGTAAGAAAACAACCCAATTAAAAGCTAGGCAAAAGATTTCAATGGCACTCCACCAAGAGGATCTAATGATGGCAAATACGCACATGAAAAGATGTCCAATGGCATTAGTCATCAGAGAAATGCAAATTAAAACCATGATAAGATACTACCACATACCTATTAGAATGGCTAAATTAAAATCACTGATAGTGTCAGTGATGTGGAATAGGTGGAATTCTCGTACATTGCTAGTGGGAGAGTATAAAATGGTACAGACACTCTGGAAAAAGGGTTGACAGTTTCTTATAAAGTTAAAAATATACTCACTATACCATCCAGCAATCCCCTCTCCCCAGAGACAGCTACCCTAGAGATAGAGAAATGAAAACTATGTTTGCACAAAAGTCTGTACACAAATGTTTACAGCAGCTCTATTCCTAAATGTTAAAAATTGGAAACAACGCAAATGTCCTTTAATGAGTGACAATGGAAAACTACTCAGTAATAAAAAGGAATAAACTTTCAATACATGCAATAACTTAGATGAATCTCAAAGACAGAGTAAAAGAACCCAGTCTCAAAAGCTTACATGTATGATTCCATGTATAGGACATTCTCAAAAAGACAAAACTATAGGGATGGAGAAAAGGTCAGTGGTTGCAGAGGTTATAGGATGGGGACAGTTAACTATAAAAGGATAGCATCAGGGAATTCTGGGGGGTGATAATATTATTCTGTATTCTGATTGTAGTGATGGTTGCACAAACTACACGTGTTAAATTAACAGGATAAAAGAAAAAAGTTAGTTTTACTGTATGATAATTTTAAGAATAAAATTTTAAAATTATGTTTAAATATGAATCTCAATGTCACAATGGACACGGTTTTTAAAAACTGGAAAGAAATAAAGAAGGATAAGTTTGTTAATAAAAGGTAAACCTGGGCTTCCCTGGTGGCGCAGTGGTTGAGAGTCTGCCTGCCGATGGGGGGGGGACACGGGTTCGAGACCTGGAATGGGAGGATCCCACATGCCACGGGGCAACTGGGCCCGTGAGCCACAACTACTGAGCATGCGCATCTAGAGCCTGTGCTCCGCAATAAGAGGGGCCACGGCAGTGAGAGGCCCACGCACCATGATGAGGAGTGGCCCCCGCTCGCCACAACTAGAGAAGGCCCTTGCACAGAAACGAAGACCCAACACAGACAAAAATAAATAAAAAATAAATAAAAATAAATACATTTAAAAGGAGAACCTATACATTTCCCTTTCTGCAAATGTAGGTTTTTGAGGCAAGAGTAGAGCCTCAGAAAGAATGTCTGCAAACAGAACAATCACTAGTTCAACTAAGTACAAAATGTAGGATACTTTTGAAGAATCCCATCACAGCTAGATAATTGGTCCAGGACCAAAAGTAAATACTGGAAGAAAAATGAAATCAACAGTGTTCCACAGAGGTGGTAGGCAGACTGGCCTGGACTAAGACATGTTCAGTAATAGATAATAAGGGTGCTGATTTGTAAGCATCATTCTCGTCCCACTGTGGACTTCCTTCTGCGACAGTATAAGGATACCACCAGATCATCTTGAAATCAAGTCATGAAATGTACTTTTATGTTTTTAAAAATCAATTCTTGTCCTTAAATTAACTTTTCTTATTAGTTTAGTCATGGTCCTCTATTACTTCTAAAACATTAAATCTTATTTGATTAGAGACAGACTTCAAAAAATAAAAATAAACTGTGATCAAATAGCAGGAACAAAGAGTAGTAACTAAAATTTCTTCAATCTAAACTGAAGATGATTTCTGTATCTCTGTCTTTTACATTTGTCTCCATTAAGGGAAAAAAATGATGTACCTCATAATTAACTTGGCTGGAATGAATCAGACTGCATTTGTAAAGGTTTCAGAAGACCAATGAGCTGTGCTAAACAGTACCACTATCCACCTGAGCAGAAATTACTATCCATAAGTTTCTTTACATAACTAACGAAACAAAAATTTAAACAAAAGAAGAACTACTAGAAAAATATTAGAGATTCATTTTTTAAGTCAATAATTTGCCTCACACATTATTATTTTCCCTGTGGAAACCCAATTATTACCCTGAAAACAAGACCACGTTAGAAAGTAAATGCATTGTGACAAAAGAAAGAAAAGGCAGATTGATACGTTATTAAAATAACTCACACGCCATACCCTGAGGAGTAAGGAAGCCATGGCAGAGCAGGCCCCTTTCTCCTCAATGGACAGCACAGCTGTGGGGAAGACACTGCAGCTAGCACAAGCGTGTCACACTTCTTCAGGGAGGAAGCAAGTTACACACCACTCTAGAGAGGGCGCCCATAAACTCACGGCCACGCTCATTACCCAACGTCCAGGCCACCCACAGGCTGACTGCAACCCAACTTTCCCACCATTCCCACACAGGCCCCAGGAACCGTCAGGCCTGTGAGGCTCTGCCAATGCCCTTCCCTCTACCCAAATATCCTTTCCCTCCTCTCTCCGGACCTCAATCCTGCCCAGCTCTAAATGAACACTTCAAGGCCTATTTCCCTAAGAATGCCTCTCTCAAAACCAAAATTACTTCCTAGACAATGATCTGCCTCTTACTCATCCATTATCTTGGATTAAATACATCATGTAAGATGCCTTATCTGACCAACACAACTATTTTATAAATAGGAGTCATGTTTTATATCATCTATGACATGACATGACAACCAATCAGCTCACTAAAACCATTCAATAAATACTCTAATTGAATTTCCCAAAGAGTTGACCTAAAATAACCTAAATGCTAAGCAGTTCAAGAACTGTCCTGAACCAAATTCACTTCTCATTTGAATGCCAATGTCATAGATAGGGATGTTGTATTGTCTTTAAATGTACTTGCCTTTATCCAAAACTAGAATCTCTGATGAATCTATGGGACACACATGTAAAATATTCTGCAAAGGAAAAAAGCTTTATTTAGTGTACTGTGCTTAATATTCAGCCAGACTTGAATTTTTCTCTAAAACTTATACAATTACTGAGTATGCAAGAAGCATTAGAAGAGAGACTAAGTCTATTGAGAAGAAAACTGGAAGCGAAGGTCAGCAATCATTTTCTACTTTGAATCATCTCTTTCATAAAGAGGTAAATTCTCCTAAATTCCAGAATGAATGGAATTCAATACAGCAAAGTAAAATGCTTTAAATACATAAAATAAATATCTTGATGGACCTTCCACCATCTGTTTTAGTAACTTAAATTATAAAAAAGAACCCTAACTTTAAGAAAAGTTATATCAAGAGCTAAAATTGAGATTGTTTTTCCATCTATTACTTTGATTTTCCTGACCCATTTTTGAGAACTGTCAGCATTCTGGATCAATAATTCCAAATTATTTCTTGAAGAGAGTGAGATTCCTCCCAAGTCATTTACTATGCTTACTAATCAATAAAGATATGAAAAAACAAAAAATCCATATTTATGAGGCAAGCAAATTATATTAAAAGACTGACTTTGAGAAAAGGTTGCTGCTTGCCAAGAAAATTTTATTATTATAAAATATTTTCTGTCATTTGTATTTCTTCATTTTCCCTTCCAGATTATCTGTGTAGCCTTGTAAACACATCATAATCCAAAGCAGTGGAGCTTTACCAATAAAATGTACATCAACGCAAGAGAGCCAACTGCATAATTAAAACAAAAGTGTACCGGGCTTCCCTGGTGGCGCAGTGGTTGAGAGTCCACCTGCCGATGCAGGGGACACGGGTTCGTGCCCCAGTCCGGGAGGATCCCACATGCCGTGGAGCGGCTGGGCCCGTGAGCCATGGCCGTTGAGCCTGCGCGTCCGGCGCCTGTGCTCCACAACAGGAGAGGCCACAACAGTGAGAGGCCCGCGTACCGCAAAAAAATAAAAAACTGGGCTTCCCTGGTGGCGCAGTGGTTGAGAGTCCGCCTGCCGATGCAGGGGACACGGGTTTGTGTCCCGGTTCAGGAAGATACCACATGCCGCAGAGTGGCTGGGCCCATGAGCCATGGCTGCTGTGCCTGCGCGTCCGGAGTCTGTGCTGCGCAACGGGAGAGGCCACAACAGTGAGAGGCCCGCGTACCGCAAAAAAAAAAAAAAAAAAAAAAACAGAAGGTGCAAAACTGTTTCCCATCCCAGGCTCCTATCTTCCGTCTTACAATACTGTAACTGACACTTCAGAGAATCAAAGTCCACACCGTGTAGGATTTTTCCCACCAGTACAAAACACTGGCTCAAGGGCAAGTTCGAACTGGCTATTAATTCAGTTCAGCAAACATTTCCTGAGGCCAGGCCCTGTGTTAGCAGCACTAAACGCAAAGAGGAAGCATGCCATCACTGCTTTCAAGAAACTCAGATTCTAGCAAGACAGGCAAAGCACAAATGAAAAATAGCAAGAAATACCTTCCATCTGCCGAAAGGCATGAGCTGCCCTCAAAAGAAGAACACAAGTTCACTGTGCAGAGATGATAGGGAGAGCACAGGGGAGTTTATCAGAGAGAATGCACAAGAAGTCACCAAGACAAGAAAAAGCACATGATACACTCCAGGTGTGTCAGAGAAAGAGGGAAAGGAGCTAAGAATGCCCTCCAATGCCACAGGAAGTGAGGGCTTTATTCCATAGCAATGGAGCATGATGGGAGGTGTTTAAGTAAAGGAGGAACCTATCGGGCAGTGCAGTGGTTGGGACTCCGCGCTTCCTCCATGGCGGAAAGGGGCGGGGAGAGGGTTTGATCCCTGGTCGGGGAACTAAGATCCCGCAGGCGGCATGGTGTGGTCAAAAAAAAAGGAACCTATCATGTAGAAGTCCTGTGAACAACTGGTGATAAGCAGGCATTGCCATTAAGAACAGACCACTAAGCAGTCCAAGTAATAGAGATTGAGAATTCAAGCGCAGCCGCTCCTGAGCTATACCACTCATAATGCAGGGAGCAGCAATCCTGGGCAAAGAAGACCTAAGATCCTCTGACCTGACAGTCACAACATTGCTCCGGCGGACCACGCTTGCAGACCTCCCACCACCATCTCTGTTGGTTCCGAGACTGCTCTTCTTGCCTCTTCCCACCCTCGCTCACTCTCCCCACTTTCTACCTCACCAAACGGCCCCAAGGTACAGGTCTCCTCCATCCTTCCAAAGCTCAATTTATGCCACTTCGCTTTTAAGAAAGACCCACGTTAGCGCCTGTTTTCCCAACCAAAAGAAATCCAAAGAGGTATCTATTTTCACAAAAAAGGGGGGAAAATGAGAACAGTGCCCGGCACGTGTTGTGCAGCAGCCCGTACAGAGGCAATTCGCACTGTGCGCTGCAAAAGCGGGTGCAAGGGGCACCACCCAGCTCCTTCCTGGGAACCACACTCAGCACCTCAGCATCAAGCCACCATAGCTTTGAACTGTCACTGAGCTTCTGTACTTTAGCTCAATTTATTTTGTGCATCCGTTAGCAAGATGTGTCCTATGGTCACTGCTTCTTCGCTTTACGCCACTTCGGCTTATGAAAGGTTTCATGGGAACGCTCTGCTTTCAGTCATTGGGGGAAACCCATACTTATTGTCCTCCCGCCTCCCTCCAGCCTACGCATCCACTCTCGGCCTGGCCTTTCCAGCTTTGAAAAGACAACCTGGCTCCGCCCTCTACCGCCTATATACTGCAGTGAAAGATGAGGGGAGAAGCTGACAGGCAGACAAAAGGCAGCAGCAGTGAGTGAGGCCTGACGACAGACAACGGAAGAGTTCCAGGCCCCTTCAACTTTTGAGACGTTTGGTATAATAAAAAATGTAGAAACACCTAAGGGATGGGATGAGAAAGAGCTCAAAATGGACTTCAGTATTTGTTAGCATTTGTTAAATATGGGTGGTACATACACGGGGTACAATGTAAGATTCTCCACTTTTCTCAGTATGAAATTTTTAATTAAAAAAATACCAAAACACGGTTTTAAAAATTACAGGATATTTAAAATGTTTATACATTTGACAAGTTAATACAACACAAAAAATGAAATCTAATTGTGTAATTCACAAGGTAATCCAACAAATATTTAGAGTATTGTATCCTCAGGCATTACATGGCCTCCCTTTAAACTTCCTCAGCTCTCCCTCAGTGGGCTATAATTCCCAGTTTACTTTAAGGGAACTTCAATATTTAAGTTATGGTTGCTGTTTATGTCCCTTATACAAACATGCATTCATTTGGGGGAATCAATTATCAAACAAACATCAAAAGTAATCATTTCTACATTACTAATGTGACTTTGCCCGTTAGAGATCAGAATGGCATTACAAGGTCATCAGTCACTTATTCTATAGGCCAGAGTTGATGCTATTGACATTTTGGGCTGAACAATTCTTTGTTGCGGAAGGCTGTCCTGTGCTTCATAAATGTTTCAGCAGCATCCTGGCCTCTGACCACTAGGTGCCAGGAGCACGTCTCCTGACTTACGGCAACTAAAGATGTCTGTCTCCAGACATCAGCAAATGTCCCCTGGGGGGCAAAATCATTCCTGGTTGACACCTACTGATATAAACAAGCATAGCGTGTTTGCTTGCCAAATAACAGCAACAGAAGATGGATAAATCCATGGATTCCAAAGGTCCTAGAATTAGCAAATCTTCTCTATAAAACTCCTAGCCCACATCTAGAAAATATTACAAAAAGAAGCAAAATGAAAAGAAAAACTAACAACACATGAGCTAAAATCTTTACCAGGGACAGAACACAGCATAGTGATCCAAAGCACAGGCTTGGAGCCAGAGGACTTACATTCAGAACTCACCAGCTGTCACTCACCAACTGTGTCACTCACCAGCTGTGTGACCTGGAGCAAATGACTTAGCCTCAAGTATCTCAACTTGCTCACCTCTAAAATGGCAAGGAGACAACTAATACCTACCTCCTATGGTTATTTATTTTCACTTAAGAATTAAGCGAAATAATACGTGTAAAGTGCTTAAAAGAATGCCTGGCATACAGTGAGTGCTCAGTAAGTGTTAGCTATTGTTATTTCACTAAAATTCCATATTTTCAATTTATACAAAGTGGAAATCACTTTACAGATTTCAACATACAACACTCTATTTTTAGAAAATAAAATATCATGCTATGTAACTACTTTATCTACTTGACAGAGGAATTATTTTCACCCATTTTCACCATCTCGGTAAAATAATAATGGTTATGATTATGCAATCATAAGAGTGATTATGCTCTCCAATAGCCATTGGAGAAACAAGTGTACTTGTACATCACTGACAAACACAAGCTAACCCCTAAAACTGGCTCTGAGGGGAGATCACAAAGCCTACCATCAACATTAATCACCAAACATATCAGCCAGGGATATCTCAATAAAAGTAACACAGAAGTAGAGATTAGGGACAGAATTACTAACTCCGGGAGCTATGGGGGGAACTGACTTAATTTCAAGAGTTAATGTCTCTGATATGTAGGCTCAGGTTCCCACCTCAGCACTGGATATGAAGATGCCTACCACAATTAATCAGGTCCCAACAGTTCATTTCTAACTGCGGTCTCCCTGAACCTCACTGCGGGTACTTCTGTAGCGTAGCTCTCCATACAAGGCAGGTCTCTGGTAACTGCCTTCTCTGGTTCTTCAGAAAACAGCATGACCTGGCTACACATACTCCTGAAGAAGTTCAAGCGTCTTCTTGAAAAACATAAAATAGAAACTGCCAGCCGAAGTCAAAGTGAGACAATGTCTCAAGCCACACTAAAATGGACTATAAAAAATACAGAGATCTAGGGCTTCCCTGGTGGCGCAGTGGTTGAGAGTCCGCCTGCCGATGTAGGGGACACGGATTCGTGCCCCGGTCCGGGAAGATCCCACAAGCCGCGGAGCGGCTGGGCCCGTGAGCGATGGCTGCTGGACCTGCGCGTCCGGAGCCTGTGCTCCGCAACGGGAGAGGCCACAACAGTGAGAGGCCCGCGTATCACAAAAAAAAAAAAAAAAAAATACAGAGATCTAGAAACTACCTCTAAACGACGCCAGCACCAGACACACCTCACCATGTAGCCAACACTCTTGCCCAGGATACACGGATACACCCGTGTCTACAGCATGCAACCCTGCCATGTAGCGGACAGACACTGACCAAGCTGGGTCTTGTACAGCCTCTGCCACGGGGACAGAAAGGCCCGGAGAAGGGCGCTGAGTCGCTTAAACCCACCAGTGTGGGAAGAAGCACCACGTCCACCCATTGAGAAGGCCACCCCTATTTGCCTTGACTCTTTCTCTTCCTGTTAAACATTATCCGACTTTCACCAAAAGAATACACAACACTAACTTTCTGCAAACTCCTGCCCCTGTGGGGAACGGCATTCCTGGAGACAAAAAAGCTGGAATCAGTAACCAAGGTTCTAATTCAAATCCGGTCTAATTCAAATCCATTAACCCCTGTGATCCGTTGCCGATCTACAAAAAGAGCCTAACAGCACATTAGTCGTTTGACCAGCCAGCGTCCAGCCCTTTTTCTGGTAATAAAAGCCCACAAAGTCCCTCAGAGTAGGTACCTCTCCCCGCCTCTCAGTCAGCGTGGCTCCGGTGGGCTCGACTCCGCCAAAGAGCCACGGGTGACACGTGACCAGAACTGGCCAATCCCAGTCTCACAGCCTCAAACAGCGATTGGCTCCAGGTCAGACATGTGACCCCATAAGAGCCAATGAGACATCACGAGACTTTTGCTGAGGCTTCTGGGAAAGAGACAGGCGCTCTTTCCGGCTGAATCTAAACGGTGACAGGCTACAGGCGGTGAATATGCTACAGCCAAGTTTCTAACATACAGTTCCGACAACTGAAGTCCATACAGGAAAAGGCAGAGTTGACTCGTGGGGAGAACCTGAGTCCTGATGACTTTACTTGAGCCCTGAATCCAGCTAGCTGTGCCTGACTTTGCAGTTAGGTGAGCCTAACTCAAATTTCTTTCCAGCTTAAGCCAATTTAGGTTGATATTTCAGGCAGCTGAAGCGAACTGATGTATATGTGTATATCTGATTAGTACCTCACAGGATGTGAAAAATGGAATGAACTGATAGCTGGCTTGTAAAACAGTGTATATATATACATGATTATTAAAAACACTGGTCACAGGTATTGATTAATAATAACAAGTGCAAAGAGAAAAAAGTGGGCATGGGAGAGAAATGACTTAGTGTGATATGTGGTTATTCTGACTCTTGAAAATATTCCAAAACATTTGTTTAAACAATTTTATCATAAAGCTATTTCAGCAATAATAATAAGAATAATAACAAGAGCCATTTGCTGAATGCTTCCTGCGGGCCAGAGGCCGTTGAAATGACTATATTATGTAATCTGCTTGAGTCCTCATAATGACCTTACGAGGTGGATGTTATTATTATCATTCCCACTAACAGATAAGGAAACTGAAGCACAGACAAGTTAAGTTACTCACCCACAGTTACACTGTAAATAAAAGGCAGGATTCAAATGCAGACATTCTGATGCAGCTCGTGCTTTTAGCCATGACACTGAATCTGAACCTACACTCAGAGTTCTAATGCTGTTCCAGTGAAGCAGAAACTCAAACTCAGGCACTCCCCAAAGCATCAAATGGGAATGTAATATACCACTCTTTTAACCCTGGAAGAGTCTTAAGGACTAATTCCTACATAGTTCTGCATTATGAAAGTATACATATTTAACCACATTAGTGATCATCATTTTTTTAAAAAGTGTGAAAACCCTCACAAACCTCAACCAATTGCATCCTTTGGTTAAACAAAAGTCCTAGATGTTCCCAAGACTAAGAGGTATATTAATTAGTACTACCTTTCCAGAAAATAACATTTGCACCTTCCACAAAGTCAACTTTATGAGGACATTCCCATCACTAAGTTACTTTTCACCACTTTTATAGAACAGAAACTTATTTTAAAATCTACCCATCTTAGTATAATATAAAAAAGAAAACAATTTATGAACTGGACTTTCTCAAAATTAAACCTTTTTCCTCTTTGAAAGACACTATTATGTTAGAAGGATACGAAGCCAAGCTAAAGACTGAGAAAAAACCAACGGCAAATCACATACCTGAAAAAGGATTTGTATCCAAATATATAAAGAATTCTCAAAACTCAACAGTAAGAAAACAACCCAATTAAAAGCTAGGCAAAAGATTTCAATGGCACTCCACCAAGAGGATCTAATGATGGCAAATACGCACATGAAAAGATGTCCAATGGCATTAGTCATCAGAGAAATGCAAATTAAAACCATGATAAGATACTACCACATACCTATTAGAATGGCTAAATTAAAATCACTGATAGTGTCAGTGATGTGGAATAGGTGGAATTCTCGTACATTGCTAGTGGGAGAGTATAAAATGGTACAGACACTCTGGAAAAAGGGTTGACAGTTTCTTATAAAGTTAAAAATATACTCACTATACCATCCAGCAATCCCCTCTCCCCAGAGACAGCTACCCTAGAGATAGAGAAATGAAAACTATGTTTGCACAAAAGTCTGTACACAAATGTTTACAGCAGCTCTATTCCTAAATGTTAAAAATTGGAAACAACGCAAATGTCCTTTAATGAGTGACAATGGAAAACTACTCAGTAATAAAAAGGAATAAACTTTCAATACATGCAATAACTTAGATGAATCTCAAAGACAGAGTAAAAGAACCCAGTCTCAAAAGCTTACATGTATGATTCCATGTATAGGACATTCTCAAAAAGACAAAACTATAGGGATGGAGAAAAGGTCAGTGGTTGCAGAGGTTATAGGATGGGGACAGTTAACTATAAAAGGATAGCATCAGGGAATTCTGGGGGGTGATAATATTATTCTGTATTCTGATTGTAGTGATGGTTGCACAAACTACACGTGTTAAATTAACAGGATAAAAGAAAAAAGTTAGTTTTACTGTATGATAATTTTAAGAATAAAATTTTAAAATTATGTTTAAATATGAATCTCAATGTCACAATGGACACGGTTTTTAAAAACTGGAAAGAAATAAAGAAGGATAAGTTTGTTAATAAAAGGTAAACCTGGGCTTCCCTGGTGGCGCAGTGGTTGAGAGTCTGCCTGCCGATGGGGGGGGGACACGGGTTCGAGACCTGGAATGGGAGGATCCCACATGCCACGGGGCAACTGGGCCCGTGAGCCACAACTACTGAGCATGCGCATCTAGAGCCTGTGCTCCGCAATAAGAGGGGCCACGGCAGTGAGAGGCCCACGCACCATGATGAGGAGTGGCCCCCGCTCGCCACAACTAGAGAAGGCCCTTGCACAGAAACGAAGACCCAACACAGACAAAAATAAATAAAAAATAAATAAAAATAAATACATTTAAAAGGAGAACCTATACATTTCCCTTTCTGCAAATGTAGGTTTTTGAGGCAAGAGTAGAGCCTCAGAAAGAATGTCTGCAAACAGAACAATCACTAGTTCAACTAAGTACAAAATGTAGGATACTTTTGAAGAATCCCATCACAGCTAGATAATTGGTCCAGGACCAAAAGTAAATACTGGAAGAAAAATGAAATCAACAGTGTTCCACAGAGGTGGTAGGCAGACTGGCCTGGACTAAGACATGTTCAGTAATAGATAATAAGGGTGCTGATTTGTAAGCATCATTCTCGTCCCACTGTGGACTTCCTTCTGCGACAGTATAAGGATACCACCAGATCATCTTGAAATCAAGTCATGAAATGTACTTTTATGTTTTTAAAAATCAATTCTTGTCCTTAAATTAACTTTTCTTATTAGTTTAGTCATGGTCCTCTATTACTTCTAAAACATTAAATCTTATTTGATTAGAGACAGACTTCAAAAAATAAAAATAAACTGTGATCAAATAGCAGGAACAAAGAGTAGTAACTAAAATTTCTTCAATCTAAACTGAAGATGATTTCTGTATCTCTGTCTTTTACATTTGTCTCCATTAAGGGAAAAAAATGATGTACCTCATAATTAACTTGGCTGGAATGAATCAGACTGCATTTGTAAAGGTTTCAGAAGACCAATGAGCTGTGCTAAACAGTACCACTATCCACCTGAGCAGAAATTACTATCCATAAGTTTCTTTACATAACTAACGAAACAAAAATTTAAACAAAAGAAGAACTACTAGAAAAATATTAGAGATTCATTTTTTAAGTCAATAATTTGCCTCACACATTATTATTTTCCCTGTGGAAACCCAATTATTACCCTGAAAACAAGACCACGTTAGAAAGTAAATGCATTGTGACAAAAGAAAGAAAAGGCAGATTGATACGTTATTAAAATAACTCACACGCCATACCCTGAGGAGTAAGGAAGCCATGGCAGAGCAGGCCCCTTTCTCCTCAATGGACAGCACAGCTGTGGGGAAGACACTGCAGCTAGCACAAGCGTGTCACACTTCTTCAGGGAGGAAGCAAGTTACACACCACTCTAGAGAGGGCGCCCATAAACTCACGGCCACGCTCATTACCCAACGTCCAGGCCACCCACAGGCTGACTGCAACCCAACTTTCCCACCATTCCCACACAGGCCCCAGGAACCGTCAGGCCTCTGAGGCTCTGCCAATGCCCTTCCCTCTACCCAAATATCCTTTCCCTCCTCTCTCCGGACCTCAATCCTGCCCAGCTCTAAATGAACACTTCAAGGCCTATTTCCCTAAGAATGCCTCTCTCAAAACCAAAATTACTTCCTAGACAATGATCTGCCTCTTACTCACCCATTATCTTGGATTAAATACATCATGTAAGATGCCTTATCTGACCAACACAACTATTTTATAAATAGGAGTCATGTTTTATATCATCTATGACATGACATGACAACCAATCAGCTCACTAAAACCATTCAATAAATACTCTAATTGAATTTCCCAAAGAGTTGACCTAAAATAACCTAAATGCTAAGCAGTTCAAGAACTGTCCTGAACCAAATTCACTTCTCATTTGAATGCCAATGTCATAGATAGGGATGTTGTATTGTCTTTAAATGTACTTGCCTTTATCCAAAACTAGAATCTCTGATGAATCTATGGGACACACATGTAAAATATTCTGCAAAGGAAAAAAGCTTTATTTAGTGTACTGTGCTTAATATTCAGCCAGACTTGAATTTTTCTCTAAAACTTATACAATTACTGAGTATGCAAGAAGCATTAGAAGAGAGACTAAGTCTATTGAGAAGAAAACTGGAAGCGAAGGTCAGCAATCATTTTCTACTTTGAATCATCTCTTTCATAAAGAGGTAAATTCTCCTAAATTCCAGAATGAATGGAATTCAATACAGCAAAGTAAAATGCTTTAAATACATAAAATAAATATCTTGATGGACCTTCCACCATCTGTTTTAGTAACTTAAATTATAAAAAAGAACCCTAACTTTAAGAAAAGTTATATCAAGAGCTAAAATTGAGATTGTTTTTCCATCTATTACTTTGATTTTCCTGACCCATTTTTGAGAACTGTCAGCATTCTGGATCAATAATTCCAAATTATTTCTTGAAGAGAGTGAGATTCCTCCCAAGTCATTTACTATGCTTACTAATCAATAAAGATATGAAAAAACAAAAAATCCATATTTATGAGGCAAGCAAATTATATTAAAAGACTGACTTTGAGAAAAGGTTGCTGCTTGCCAAGAAAATTTTATTATTATAAAATATTTTCTGTCATTTGTATTTCTTCATTTTCCCTTCCAGATTATCTGTGTAGCCTTGTAAACACATCATAATCCAAAGCAGTGGAGCTTTACCAATAAAATGTACATCAACGCAAGAGAGCCAACTGCATAATTAAAACAAAAGTGTACCGGGCTTCCCTGGTGGCGCAGTGGTTGAGAGTCCACCTGCCGATGCAGGGGACACGGGTTCGTGCCCCAGTCCGGGAGGATCCCACATGCCGTGGAGCGGCTGGGCCCGTGAGCCATGGCCGTTGAGCCTGCGCGTCCGGCGCCTGTGCTCCACAACAGGAGAGGCCACAACAGTGAGAGGCCCGCGTACCGCAAAAAAATAAAAAACTGGGCTTCCCTGGTGGCGCAGTGGTTGAGAGTCCGCCTGCCGATGCAGGGGACACGGGTTTGTGTCCCGGTTCAGGAAGATACCACATGCCGCAGAGTGGCTGGGCCCATGAGCCATGGCTGCTGTGCCTGCGCGTCCGGAGTCTGTGCTGCGCAACGGGAGAGGCCACAACAGTGAGAGGCCCGCGTACCGCAAAAAAAAAAAAAAAAAAAAAAACAGAAGGTGCAAAACTGTTTCCCATCCCAGGCTCCTATCTTCCGTCTTACAATACTGTAACTGACACTTCAGAGAATCAAAGTCCACACCGTGTAGGATTTTTCCCACCAGTACAAAACACTGGCTCAAGGGCAAGTTCGAACTGGCTATTAATTCAGTTCAGCAAACATTTCCTGAGGCCAGGCCCTGTGTTAGCAGCACTAAACGCAAAGAGGAAGCATGCCATCACTGCTTTCAAGAAACTCAGATTCTAGCAAGACAGGCAAAGCACAAATGAAAAATAGCAAGAAATACCTTCCATCTGCCGAAAGGCATGAGCTGCCCTCAAAAGAAGAACACAAGTTCACTGTGCAGAGATGATAGGGAGAGCACAGGGGAGTTTATCAGAGAGAATGCACAAGAAGTCACCAAGACAAGAAAAAGCACATGATACACTCCAGGTGTGTCAGAGAAAGAGGGAAAGGAGCTAAGAATGCCCTCCAATGCCACAGGAAGTGAGGGCTTTATTCCATAGCAATGGAGCATGATGGGAGGTGTTTAAGTAAAGGAGGAACCTATCGGGCAGTGCAGTGGTTGGGACTCCGCGCTTCCTCCATGGCGGAAAGGGGCGGGGAGAGGGTTTGATCCCTGGTCGGGGAACTAAGATCCCGCAGGCGGCATGGTGTGGTCAAAAAAAAAGGAACCTATCATGTAGAAGTCCTGTGAACAACTGGTGATAAGCAGGCATTGCCATTAAGAACAGACCACTAAGCAGTCCAAGTAATAGAGATTGAGAATTCAAGCGCAGCCGCTCCTGAGCTATACCACTCATAATGCAGGGAGCAGCAATCCTGGGCAAAGAAGACCTAAGATCCTCTGACCTGACAGTCACAACATTGCTCCGGCGGACCACGCTTGCAGACCTCCCACCACCATCTCTGTTGGTTCCGAGACTGCTCTTCTTGCCTCTTCCCACCCTCGCTCACTCTCCCCACTTTCTACCTCACCAAACGGCCCCAAGGTACAGGTCTCCTCCATCCTTCCAAAGCTCAATTTATGCCACTTCGCTTTTAAGAAAGACCCACGTTAGCGCCTGTTTTCCCAACCAAAAGAAATCCAAAGAGGTATCTATTTTCACAAAAAAGGGGGGAAAATGAGAACAGTGCCCGGCACGTGTTGTGCAGCAGCCCGTACAGAGGCAATTCGCACTGTGCGCTGCAAAAGCGGGTGCAAGGGGCACCACCCAGCTCCTTCCTGGGAACCACACTCAGCACCTCAGCATCAAGCCACCATAGCTTTGAACTGTCACTGAGCTTCTGTACTTTAGCTCAATTTATTTTGTGCATCCGTTAGCAAGATGTGTCCTATGGTCACTGCTTCTTCGCTTTACGCCACTTCGGCTTATGAAAGGTTTCATGGGAACGCTCTGCTTTCAGTCATTGGGGGAAACCCATACTTATTGTCCTCCCGCCTCCCTCCAGCCTACGCATCCACTCTCGGCCTGGCCTTTCCAGCTTTGAAAAGACAACCTGGCTCCGCCCTCTACCGCCTATATACTGCAGTGAAAGATGAGGGGAGAAGCTGACAGGCAGACA
The DNA here is from genome assembly GCF_964341445.2 of Mesoplodon mirus. Lineage (NCBI taxonomy): Eukaryota > Metazoa > Chordata > Mammalia > Artiodactyla > Ziphiidae > Mesoplodon > Mesoplodon mirus. The sequence goes on from NC_138994.1 coordinate 30,420,326, forward strand.
AAAGGCAGCAGCAGTGAGTGAGGCCTGACGACAGACAACGGAAGAGTTCCAGGCCCCTTCAACTTTTGAGACGTTTGGTATAATAAAAAATGTAGAAACACCTAAGGGATGGGATGAGAAAGAGCTCAAAATGGACTTCAGTATTTGTTAGCATTTGTTAAATATGGGTGGTACATACACGGGGTACAATGTAAGATTCTCCACTTTTCTCAGTATGAAATTTTTAATTAAAAAAATACCAAAACACGGTTTTAAAAATTACAGGATATTTAAAATGTTTATACATTTGACAAGTTAATACAACACAAAAAATGAAATCTAATTGTGTAATTCACAAGGTAATCCAACAAATATTTAGAGTATTGTATCCTCAGGCATTACATGGCCTCCCTTTAAACTTCCTCAGCTCTCCCTCAGTGGGCTATAATTCCCAGTTTACTTTAAGGGAACTTCAATATTTAAGTTATGGTTGCTGTTTATGTCCCTTATACAAACATGCATTCATTTGGGGGAATCAATTATCAAACAAACATCAAAAGTAATCATTTCTACATTACTAATGTGACTTTGCCCGTTAGAGATCAGAATGGCATTACAAGGTCATCAGTCACTTATTCTATAGGCCAGAGTTGATGCTATTGACATTTTGGGCTGAACAATTCTTTGTTGCGGAAGGCTGTCCTGTGCTTCATAAATGTTTCAGCAGCATCCTGGCCTCTGACCACTAGGTGCCAGGAGCACGTCTCCTGACTTACGGCAACTAAAGATGTCTGTCTCCAGACATCAGCAAATGTCCCCTGGGGGGCAAAATCATTCCTGGTTGACACCTACTGATATAAACAAGCATAGCGTGTTTGCTTGCCAAATAACAGCAACAGAAGATGGATAAATCCATGGATTCCAAAGGTCCTAGAATTAGCAAATCTTCTCTATAAAACTCCTAGCCCACATCTAGAAAATATTACAAAAAGAAGCAAAATGAAAAGAAAAACTAACAACACATGAGCTAAAATCTTTACCAGGGACAGAACACAGCATAGTGATCCAAAGCACAGGCTTGGAGCCAGAGGACTTACATTCAGAACTCACCAGCTGTCACTCACCAACTGTGTCACTCACCAGCTGTGTGACCTGGAGCAAATGACTTAGCCTCAAGTATCTCAACTTGCTCACCTCTAAAATGGCAAGGAGACAACTAATACCTACCTCCTATGGTTATTTATTTTCACTTAAGAATTAAGCGAAATAATACGTGTAAAGTGCTTAAAAGAATGCCTGGCATACAGTGAGTGCTCAGTAAGTGTTAGCTATTGTTATTTCACTAAAATTCCATATTTTCAATTTATACAAAGTGGAAATCACTTTACAGATTTCAACATACAACACTCTATTTTTAGAAAATAAAATATCATGCTATGTAACTACTTTATCTACTTGACAGAGGAATTATTTTCACCCATTTTCACCATCTCGGTAAAATAATAATGGTTATGATTATGCAATCATAAGAGTGATTATGCTCTCCAATAGCCATTGGAGAAACAAGTGTACTTGTACATCACTGACAAACACAAGCTAACCCCTAAAACTGGCTCTGAGGGGAGATCACAAAGCCTACCATCAACATTAATCACCAAACATATCAGCCAGGGATATCTCAATAAAAGTAACACAGAAGTAGAGATTAGGGACAGAATTACTAACTCCGGGAGCTATGGGGGGAACTGACTTAATTTCAAGAGTTAATGTCTCTGATATGTAGGCTCAGGTGCCCACCTCAGCACTGGATATGAAGATGCCTACCACAATTAATCAGGTCCCAACAGTTCATTTCTAACTGCGGTCTCCCTGAACCTCACTGCGGGTACTTCTGTAGCGTAGCTCTCCATACAAGGCAGGTCTCTGGTAACTGCCTTCTCTGGTTCTTCAGAAAACAGCATGACCTGGCTACACATACTCCTGAAGAAGTTCAAGCGTCTTCTTGAAAAACATAAAATAGAAACTGCCAGCCGAAGTCAAAGTGAGACAATGTCTCAAGCCACACTAAAATGGACTATAAAAAATACAGAGATCTAGGGCTTCCCTGGTGGCGCAGTGGTTGAGAGTCCGCCTGCCGATGTAGGGGACACGGATTCGTGCCCCGGTCCGGGAAGATCCCACAAGCCGCGGAGCGGCTGGGCCCGTGAGCGATGGCTGCTGGGCCTGCGCGTCCGGAGCCTGTGCTCCGCAACGGGAGAGGCCACAACAGTGAGAGGCCCGCGTATCACAAAAAAAAAAAAAAAAATACAGAGATCTAGAAACTACCTCTAAACGACGCCAGCACCAGACACACCTCACCATGTAGCCAACACTCTTGCCCAGGATACACGGATACACCCGTGTCTACAGCATGCAACCCTGCCATGTAGCGGACAGACACTGACCAAGCTGGGTCTTGTACAGCCTCTGCCACGGGGACAGAAAGGCCCGGAGAAGGGCGCTGAGTCGCTTAAACCCACCAGTGTGGGAAGAAGCACCACGTCCACCCATTGAGAAGGCCACCCCTATTTGCCTTGACTCTTTCTCTTCCTGTTAAACATTATCCGACTTTCACCAAAAGAATACACAACACTAACTTTCTGCAAACTCCTGCCCCTGTGGGGAACGGCATTCCTGGAGACAAAAAAGCTGGAATCAGTAACCAAGGTTCTAATTCAAATCCGGTCTAATTCAAATCCATTAACCCCTGTGATCCGTTGCCGATCTACAAAAAGAGCCTAACAGCACATTAGTCGTTTGACCAGCCAGCGTCCAGCCCTTTTTCTGGTAATAAAAGCCCACAAAGTCCCTCAGAGTAGGTACCTCTCCCCGCCTCTCAGTCAGCGTGGCTCCGGTGGGCTCGACTCCGCCAAAGAGCCACGGGTGACACGTGACCAGAACTGGCCAATCCCAGTCTCACAGCCTCAAACAGCGATTGGCTCCAGGTCAGACATGTGACCCCATAAGAGCCAATGAGACATCACGAGACTTTTGCTGAGGCTTCTGGGAAAGAGACAGGCGCTCTTTCCGGCTGAATCTAAACGGTGACAGGCTACAGGCGGTGAATATGCTACAGCCAAGTTTCTAACATACAGTTCCGACAACTGAAGTCCATACAGGAAAAGGCAGAGTTGACTCGTGGGGAGAACCTGAGTCCTGATGACTTTACTTGAGCCCTGAATCCAGCTAGCTGTGCCTGACTTTGCAGTTAGGTGAGCCTAACTCAAATTTCTTTCCAGCTTAAGCCAATTTAGGTTGATATTTCAGGCAGCTGAAGCGAACTGATGTATATGTGTATATCTGATTAGTACCTCACAGGATGTGAAAAATGGAATGAACTGATAGCTGGCTTGTAAAACAGTGTATATATATACATGATTATTAAAAACACTGGTCACAGGTATTGATTAATAATAACAAGTGCAAAGAGAAAAAAGTGGGCATGGGAGAGAAATGACTTAGTGTGATATGTGGTTATTCTGACTCTTGAAAATATTCCAAAACATTTGTTTAAACAATTTTATCATAAAGCTATTTCAGCAATAATAATAAGAATAATAACAAGAGCCATTTGCTGAATGCTTCCTGCGGGCCAGAGGCCGTTGAAATGACTATATTATGTAATCTGCTTGAGTCCTCATAATGACCTTACGAGGTGGATGTTATTATTATCATTCCCACTAACAGATAAGGAAACTGAAGCACAGACAAGTTAAGTTACTCACCCACAGTTACACTGTAAATAAAAGGCAGGATTCAAATGCAGACATTCTGATGCAGCTCGTGCTTTTAGCCATGACACTGAATCTGAACCTACACTCAGAGTTCTAATGCTGTTCCAGTGAAGCAGAAACTCAAACTCAGGCACTCCCCAAAGCATCAAATGGGAATGTAATATACCACTCTTTTAACCCTGGAAGAGTCTTAAGGACTAATTCCTACATAGTTCTGCATTATGAAAGTATACATATTTAACCACATTAGTGATCATCATTTTTTTAAAAAGTGTGAAAACCCTCACAAACCTCAACCAATTGCATCCTTTGGTTAAACAAAAGTCCTAGATGTTCCCAAGACTAAGAGGTATATTAATTAGTACTACCTTTCCAGAAAATAACATTTGCACCTTCCACAAAGTCAACTTTATGAGGACATTCCCATCACTAAGTTACTTTTCACCACTTTTATAGAACAGAAACTTATTTTAAAATCTACCCATCTTAGTATAATATAAAAAAGAAAACAATTTATGAACTGGACTTTCTCAAAATTAAACCTTTTTCCTCTTTGAAAGACACTATTATGTTAGAAGGATACGAAGCCAAGCTAAAGACTGAGAAAAAACCAACGGCAAATCACATACCTGAAAAAGGATTTGTATCCAAATATATAAAGAATTCTCAAAACTCAACAGTAAGAAAACAACCCAATTAAAAGCTAGGCAAAAGATTTCAATGGCACTCCACCAAGAGGATCTAATGATGGCAAATACGCACATGAAAAGATGTCCAATGGCATTAGTCATCAGAGAAATGCAAATTAAAACCATGATAAGATACTACCACATACCTATTAGAATGGCTAAATTAAAATCACTGATAGTGTCAGTGATGTGGAATAGGTGGAATTCTCGTACATTGCTAGTGGGAGAGTATAAAATGGTACAGACACTCTGGAAAAAGGGTTGACAGTTTCTTATAAAGTTAAAAATATACTCACTATACCATCCAGCAATCCCCTCTCCCCAGAGACAGCTACCCTAGAGATAGAGAAATGAAAACTATGTTTGCACAAAAGTCTGTACACAAATGTTTACAGCAGCTCTATTCCTAAATGTTAAAAATTGGAAACAACGCAAATGTCCTTTAATGAGTGACAATGGAAAACTACTCAGTAATAAAAAGGAATAAACTTTCAATACATGCAATAACTTAGATGAATCTCAAAGACAGAGTAAAAGAACCCAGTCTCAAAAGCTTACATGTATGATTCCATGTATAGGACATTCTCAAAAAGACAAAACTATAGGGATGGAGAAAAGGTCAGTGGTTGCAGAGGTTATAGGATGGGGACAGTTAACTATAAAAGGATAGCATCAGGGAATTCTGGGGGGTGATAATATTATTCTGTATTCTGATTGTAGTGATGGTTGCACAAACTACACGTGTTAAATTAACAGGATAAAAGAAAAAAGTTAGTTTTACTGTATGATAATTTTAAGAATAAAATTTTAAAATTATGTTTAAATATGAATCTCAATGTCACAATGGACACGGTTTTTAAAAACTGGAAAGAAATAAAGAAGGATAAGTTTGTTAATAAAAGGTAAACCTGGGCTTCCCTGGTGGCGCAGTGGTTGAGAGTCTGCCTGCCGATGGGGGGGGGACACGGGTTCGAGACCTGGAATGGGAGGATCCCACATGCCACGGGGCAACTGGGCCCGTGAGCCACAACTACTGAGCATGCGCATCTAGAGCCTGTGCTCCGCAATAAGAGGGGCCACGGCAGTGAGAGGCCCACGCACCATGATGAGGAGTGGCCCCCGCTCGCCACAACTAGAGAAGGCCCTTGCACAGAAACGAAGACCCAACACAGACAAAAATAAATAAAAAATAAATAAAAATAAATACATTTAAAAGGAGAACCTATACATTTCCCTTTCTGCAAATGTAGGTTTTTGAGGCAAGAGTAGAGCCTCAGAAAGAATGTCTGCAAACAGAACAATCACTAGTTCAACTAAGTACAAAATGTAGGATACTTTTGAAGAATCCCATCACAGCTAGATAATTGGTCCAGGACCAAAAGTAAATACTGGAAGAAAAATGAAATCAACAGTGTTCCACAGAGGTGGTAGGCAGACTGGCCTGGACTAAGACATCTTCAGTAATAGATAATAAGGGTGCTGATTTGTAAGCATCATTCTCGTCCCACTGTGGACTTCCTTCTGCGACAGTATAAGGATACCACCAGATCATCTTGAAATCAAGTCATGAAATGTACTTTTATGTTTTTAAAAATCAATTCTTGTCCTTAAATTAACTTTTCTTATTAGTTTAGTCATGGTCCTCTATTACTTCTAAAACATTAAATCTTATTTGATTAGAGACAGACTTCAAAAAATAAAAATAAACTGTGATCAAATAGCAGGAACAAAGAGTAGTAACTAAAATTTCTTCAATCTAAACTGAAGATGATTTCTGTATCTCTGTCTTTTACATTTGTCTCCATTAAGGGAAAAAAATGATGTACCTCATAATTAACTTGGCTGGAATGAATCAGACTGCATTTGTAAAGGTTTCAGAAGACCAATGAGCTGTGCTAAACAGTACCACTATCCACCTGAGCAGAAATTACTATCCATAAGTTTCTTTACATAACTAACGAAACAAAAATTTAAACAAAAGAAGAACTACTAGAAAAATATTAGAGATTCATTTTTTAAGTCAATAATTTGCCTCACACATTATTATTTTCCCTGTGGAAACCCAATTATTACCCTGAAAACAAGACCACGTTAGAAAGTAAATGCATTGTGACAAAAGAAAGAAAAGGCAGATTGATACGTTATTAAAATAACTCACACGCCATACCCTGAGGAGTAAGGAAGCCATGGCAGAGCAGGCCCCTTTCTCCTCAATGGACAGCACAGCTGTGGGGAAGACACTGCAGCTAGCACAAGCGTGTCACACTTCTTCAGGGAGGAAGCAAGTTACACACCACTCTAGAGAGGGCGCCCATAAACTCACGGCCACGCTCATTACCCAACGTCCAGGCCACCCACAGGCTGACTGCAACCCAACTTTCCCACCATTCCCACACAGGCCCCAGGAACCGTCAGGCCTCTGAGGCTCTGCCAATGCCCTTCCCTCTACCCAAATATCCTTTCCCTCCTCTCTCCGGACCTCAATCCTGCCCAGCTCTAAATGAACACTTCAAGGCCTATTTCCCTAAGAATGCCTCTCTCAAAACCAAAATTACTTCCTAGACAATGATCTGCCTCTTACTCACCCATTATCTTGGATTAAATACATCATGTAAGATGCCTTATCTGACCAACACAACTATTTTATAAATAGGAGTCATGTTTTATATCATCTATGACATGACATGACAACCAATCAGCTCACTAAAACCATTCAATAAATACTCTAATTGAATTTCCCAAAGAGTTGACCTAAAATAACCTAAATGCTAAGCAGTTCAAGAACTGTCCTGAACCAAATTCACTTCTCATTTGAATGCCAATGTCATAGATAGGGATGTTGTATTGTCTTTAAATGTACTTGCCTTTATCCAAAACTAGAATCTCTGATGAATCTATGGGACACACATGTAAAATATTCTGCAAAGGAAAAAAGCTTTATTTAGTGTACTGTGCTTAATATTCAGCCAGACTTGAATTTTTCTCTAAAACTTATACAATTACTGAGTATGCAAGAAGCATTAGAAGAGAGACTAAGTCTATTGAGAAGAAAACTGGAAGCGAAGGTCAGCAATCATTTTCTACTTTGAATCATCTCTTTCATAAAGAGGTAAATTCTCCTAAATTCCAGAATGAATGGAATTCAATACAGCAAAGTAAAATGCTTTAAATACATAAAATAAATATCTTGATGGACCTTCCACCATCTGTTTTAGTAACTTAAATTATAAAAAAGAACCCTAACTTTAAGAAAAGTTATATCAAGAGCTAAAATTGAGATTGTTTTTCCATCTATTACTTTGATTTTCCTGACCCATTTTTGAGAACTGTCAGCATTCTGGATCAATAATTCCAAATTATTTCTTGAAGAGAGTGAGATTCCTCCCAAGTCATTTACTATGCTTACTAATCAATAAAGATATGAAAAAACAAAAAATCCATATTTATGAGGCAAGCAAATTATATTAAAAGACTGACTTTGAGAAAAGGTTGCTGCTTGCCAAGAAAATTTTATTATTATAAAATATTTTCTGTCATTTGTATTTCTTCATTTTCCCTTCCAGATTATCTGTGTAGCCTTGTAAACACATCATAATCCAAAGCAGTGGAGCTTTACCAATAAAATGTACATCAACGCAAGAGAGCCAACTGCATAATTAAAACAAAAGTGTACCGGGCTTCCCTGGTGGCGCAGTGGTTGAGAGTCCACCTGCCGATGCAGGGGACACGGGTTCGTGCCCCAGTCCGGGAGGATCCCACATGCCGTGGAGCGGCTGGGCCCGTGAGCCATGGCCGTTGAGCCTGCGCGTCCGGCGCCTGTGCTCCACAACAGGAGAGGCCACAACAGTGAGAGGCCCGCGTACCGCAAAAAAATAAAAAACTGGGCTTCCCTGGTGGCGCAGTGGTTGAGAGTCCGCCTGCCGATGCAGGGGACACGGGTTTGTGTCCCGGTTCAGGAAGATACCACATGCCGCAGAGTGGCTGGGCCCATGAGCCATGGCTGCTGTGCCTGCGCGTCCGGAGTCTGTGCTGCGCAACGGGAGAGGCCACAACAGTGAGAGGCCCGCGTACCGCAAAAAAAAAAAAAAAAAAAAAAACAGAAGGTGCAAAACTGTTTCCCATCCCAGGCTCCTATCTTCCGTCTTACAATACTGTAACTGACACTTCAGAGAATCAAAGTCCACACCGTGTAGGATTTTTCCCACCAGTACAAAACACTGGCTCAAGGGCAAGTTCGAACTGGCTATTAATTCAGTTCAGCAAACATTTCCTGAGGCCAGGCCCTGTGTTAGCAGCACTAAACGCAAAGAGGAAGCATGCCATCACTGCTTTCAAGAAACTCAGATTCTAGCAAGACAGGCAAAGCACAAATGAAAAATAGCAAGAAATACCTTCCATCTGCCGAAAGGCATGAGCTGCCCTCAAAAGAAGAACACAAGTTCACTGTGCAGAGATGATAGGGAGAGCACAGGGGAGTTTATCAGAGAGAATGCACAAGAAGTCACCAAGACAAGAAAAAGCACATGATACACTCCAGGTGTGTCAGAGAAAGAGGGAAAGGAGCTAAGAATGCCCTCCAATGCCACAGGAAGTGAGGGCTTTATTCCATAGCAATGGAGCATGATGGGAGGTGTTTAAGTAAAGGAGGAACCTATCGGGCAGTGCAGTGGTTGGGACTCCGCGCTTCCTCCATGGCGGAAAGGGGCGGGGAGAGGGTTTGATCCCTGGTCGGGGAACTAAGATCCCGCAGGCGGCATGGTGTGGTCAAAAAAAAAGGAACCTATCATGTAGAAGTCCTGTGAACAACTGGTGATAAGCAGGCATTGCCATTAAGAACAGACCACTAAGCAGTCCAAGTAATAGAGATTGAGAATTCAAGCGCAGCCGCTCCTGAGCTATACCACTCATAATGCAGGGAGCAGCAATCCTGGGCAAAGAAGACCTAAGATCCTCTGACCTGACAGTCACAACATTGCTCCGGCGGACCACGCTTGCAGACCTCCCACCACCATCTCTGTTGGTTCCGAGACTGCTCTTCTTGCCTCTTCCCACCCTCGCTCACTCTCCCCACTTTCTACCTCACCAAACGGCCCCAAGGTACAGGTCTCCTCCATCCTTCCAAAGCTCAATTTATGCCACTTCGCTTTTAAGAAAGACCCACGTTAGCGCCTGTTTTCCCAACCAAAAGAAATCCAAAGAGGTATCTATTTTCACAAAAAAGGGGGGAAAATGAGAACAGTGCCCGGCACGTGTTGTGCAGCAGCCCGTACAGAGGCAATTCGCACTGTGCGCTGCAAAAGCGGGTGCAAGGGGCACCACCCAGCTCCTTCCTGGGAACCACACTCAGCACCTCAGCATCAAGCCACCATAGCTTTGAACTGTCACTGAGCTTCCGTACTTTAGCTCAATTTATTTTGTGCATCCGTTAGCAAGATGTGTCCTATGGTCACTGCTTCTTCGCTTTACGCCACTTCGGCTTATGAAAGGCTTCATGGGAACGCTCTGCTTTCAGTCATTGGGGGAAACCCATACTTATTGTCCTCCCGCCTCCCTCCAGCCTACGCATCCACTCTCGGCCTGGCCTTTCCAGCTTTGAAAAGACAACCTGGCTCCGCCCTCCACCGCCTATATACTGCAGTGAAAGATGAGGGGAGAAGCTGACAGGCAGACAAAAGGCAGCAGCAGTGAGTGAGGCCTGACGACAGACAACGGAAGAGTTCCAGGCCCCTTCAACTTTTGAGACGTTTGGTATAATAAAAAATGTAGAAACACCTAAGGGATGGGATGAGAAAGAGCTCAAAATGGACTTCAGTATTTGTTAGCATTTGTTAAATATGGGTGGTACATACACGGGGTACAATGTAAGATTCTCCACTTTTCTCAGTATGAAATTTTTAATTAAAAATATACCAAAACACGGTTTTAAAAATTACAGGATATTTAAAATGTTTATACATTTGACAAGTTAATACAACACAAAAAATGAAATCTAATTGTGTAATTCACAAGGTAATCCAACAAATATTTAGAGTATTGTATCCTCAGGCATTACATGGCCTCCCTTTAAACTTCCTCAGCTCTCCCTCAGTGGGCTATAATTCCCAGTTTACTTTAAGGGAACTTCAATATTTAAGTTATGGTTGCTGTTTATGTCCCTTATACAAACATGCATTCATTTGGGGGAATCAATTATCAAACAAACATCAAAAGTAATCATTTCTACATTACTAATGTGACTTTGCCCGTTAGAGATCAGAATGGCATTACAAGGTCAACAGTCACTTATTCTATAGGCCAGAGTTGATGCTATTGACATTTTGGGCTGAACAATTCTTTGTTGCGGAAGGCTGTCCTGTGCTTCATAAATGTTTCAGCAGCATCCTGGCCTCTGACCACTAGGTGCCAGGAGCACGTCTCCTGACTTACGGCAACTAAAGATGTCTGTCTCCAGACATCAGCAAATGTCCCCTGGGGGGCAAAATCATTCCTGGTTGACACCTACTGATATAAACAAGCATAGCGTGTTTGCTTGCCAAATAACAGCAACAGAAGATGGATAAATCCATGGATTCCAAAGGTCCTAGAATTAGCAAATCTTCTCTATAAAACTCCTAGCCCACATCTAGAAAATATTACAAAAAGAAGCAAAATGAAAAGAAAAACTAACAACACATGAGCTAAAATCTTTACCAGGGACAGAACACAGCATAGTGATCCAAAGCACAGGCTTGGAGCCAGAGGACTTACATTCAGAACTCACCAGCTGTCACTCACCAACTGTGTCACTCACCAGCTGTGTGACCTGGAGCAAATGACTTAGCCTCAAGTATCTCAACTTGCTCACCTCTAAAATGGCAAGGAGACAACTAATACCTACCTCCTATGGTTATTTATTTTCACTTAAGAATTAAGCGAAATAATACGTGTAAAGTGCTTAAAAGAATGCCTGGCATACAGTGAGTGCTCAGTAAGTGTTAGCTATTGTTATTTCACTAAAATTCCATATTTTCAATTTATACAAAGTGGAAATCACTTTACAGATTTCAACATACAACACTCTATTTTTAGAAAATAAAATATCATGCTATGTAACTACTTTATCTACTTGACAGAGGAATTATTTTCACCCATTTTCACCATCTCGGTAAAATAATAATGGTTATGATTATGCAATCATAAGAGTGATTATGCTCTCCAATAGCCATTGGAGAAACAAGTGTACTTGTACATCACTGACAAACACAAGCTAACCCCTAAAACTGGCTCTGAGGGGAGATCACAAAGCCTACCATCAACATTAATCAGCAAACATATCAGCCAGGGATATCTCAATAAAAGTAACACAGAAGTAGAGATTAGGGACAGAATTACTAACTCCGGGAGCTATGGGGGGAACTGACTTAATTTCAAGAGTTAATGTCTCTGATATGTAGGCTCAGGTGCCCACCTCAGCACTGGATATGAAGATGCCTACCACAATTAATCAGGTCCCAACAGTTCATTTCTAACTGCGGTCTCCCTGAACCTCACTGCGGGTACTTCTGTAGCGTAGCTCTCCATACAAGGCAGGTCTCTGGTAACTGCCTTCTCTGGTTCTTCAGAAAACAGCATGACCTGGCTACACATACTCCTGAAGAAGTTCAAGCGTCTTCTTGAAAAACATAAAATAGAAACTGCCAGCCGAAGTCAAAGTGAGACAATGTCTCAAGCCACACTAAAATGGACTATAAAAAATACAGAGATCTAGGGCTTCCCTGGTGGCGCAGTGGTTGAGAGTCCGCCTGCCGATGTAGGGGACACGGATTCGTGCCCCGGTCCGGGAAGATCCCACAAGCCGCGGAGCGGCTGGGCCCGTGAGCGATGGCTGCTGGGCCTGCGCGTCCGGAGCCTGTGCTCCGCAACGGGAGAGGCCACAACAGTGAGAGGCCCGCGTATCACAAAAAAAAAAAAAAAAATACAGAGATCTAGAAACTACCTCTAAACGACGCCAGCACCAGACACACCTCACCATGTAGCCAACACTCTTGCCCAGGATACACGGATACACCCGTGTCTACAGCATGCAACCCTGCCATGTAGCGGACAGACACTGACCAAGCTGGGTCTTGTACAGCCTCTGCCACGGGGACAGAAAGGCCCGGAGAAGGGCGCTGAGTCGCTTAAACCCACCAGTGTGGGAAGAAGCACCACGTCCACCCATTGAGAAGGCCACCCCTATTTGCCTTGACTCTTTCTCTTCCTGTTAAACATTATCCGACTTTCACCAAAAGAATACACAACACTAACTTTCTGCAAACTCCTGCCCCTGTGGGGAACGGCATTCCTGGAGACAAAAAAGCTGGAATCAGTAACCAAGGTTCTAATTCAAATCCGGTCTAATTCAAATCCATTAACCCCTGTGATCCGTTGCCGATCTACAAAAAGAGCCTAACAGCACATTAGTCGTTTGACCAGCCAGCGTCCAGCCCTTTTTCTGGTAATAAAAGCCCACAAAGTCCCTCAGAGTAGGTACCTCTCCCCGCCTCTCAGTCAGCGTGGCTCCGGTGGGCTCGACTCCGCCAAAGAGCCACGGGTGACACGTGACCAGAACTGGCCAATCCCAGTCTCACAGCCTCAAACAGCGATTGGCTCCAGGTCAGACATGTGACCCCATAAGAGCCAATGAGACATCACGAGACTTTTGCTGAGGCTTCTGGGAAAGAGACAGGCGCTCTTTCCGGCTGAATCTAAACGGTGACAGGCTACAGGCGGTGAATATGCTACAGCCAAGTTTCTAACATACAGTTCCGACAACTGAAGTCCATACAGGAAAAGGCAGAGTTGACTCGTGGGGAGAACCTGAGTCCTGATGACTTTACTTGAGCCCTGAATCCAGCTAGCTGTGCCTGACTTTGCAGTTAGGTGAGCCTAACTCAAATTTCTTTCCAGCTTAAGCCAATTTAGGTTGATATTTCAGGCAGCTGAAGCGAACTGATGTATATGTGTATATCTGATTAGTACCTCACAGGATGTGAAAAATGGAATGAACTGATAGCTGGCTTGTAAAACAGTGTATATATATACATGATTATTAAAAACACTGGTCACAGGTATTGATTAATAATAACAAGTGCAAAGAGAAAAAAGTGGGCATGGGAGAGAAATGACTTAGTGTGATATGTGGTTATTCTGACTCTTGAAAATATTCCAAAACATTTGTTTAAACAATTTTATCATAAAGCTATTTCAGCAATAATAATAAGAATAATAACAAGAGCCATTTGCTGAATGCTTCCTGCGGGCCAGAGGCCGTTGAAATGACTATATTATGTAATCTGCTTGAGTCCTCATAATGACCTTACGAGGTGGATGTTATTATTATCATTCCCACTAACAGATAAGGAAACTGAAGCACAGACAAGTTAAGTTACTCACCCACAGTTACACTGTAAATAAAAGGCAGGATTCAAATGCAGACATTCTGATGCAGCTCGTGCTTTTAGCCATGACACTGAATCTGAACCTACACTCAGAGTTCTAATGCTGTTCCAGTGAAGCAGAAACTCAAACTCAGGCACTCCCCAAAGCATCAAATGGGAATGTAATATACCACTCTTTTAACCCTGGAAGAGTCTTAAGGACTAATTCCTACATAGTTCTGCATTATGAAAGTATACATATTTAACCACATTAGTGATCATCATTTTTTTAAAAAGTGTGAAAACCCTCACAAACCTCAACCAATTGCATCCTTTGGTTAAACAAAAGTCCTAGATGTTCCCAAGACTAAGAGGTATATTAATTAGTACTACCTTTCCAGAAAATAACATTTGCACCTTCCACAAAGTCAACTTTATGAGGACATTCCCATCACTAAGTTACTTTTCACCACTTTTATAGAACAGAAACTTATTTTAAAATCTACCCATCTTAGTATAATATAAAAAAGAAAACAATTTATGAACTGGACTTTCTCAAAATTAAACCTTTTTCCTCTTTGAAAGACACTATTATGTTAGAAGGATACGAAGCCAAGCTAAAGACTGAGAAAAAACCAACGGCAAATCACATACCTGAAAAAGGATTTGTATCCAAATATATAAAGAATTCTCAAAACTCAACAGTAAGAAAACAACCCAATTAAAAGCTAGGCAAAAGATTTCAATGGCACTCCACCAAGAGGATCTAATGATGGCAAATACGCACATGAAAAGATGTCCAATGGCATTAGTCATCAGAGAAATGCAAATTAAAACCATGATAAGATACTACCACATACCTATTAGAATGGCTAAATTAAAATCACTGATAGTGTCAGTGATGTGGAATAGGTGGAATTCTCGTACATTGCTAGTGGGAGAGTATAAAATGGTACAGACACTCTGGAAAAAGGGTTGACAGTTTCTTATAAAGTTAAAAATATACTCACTATACCATCCAGCAATCCCCTCTCCCCAGAGACAGCTACCCTAGAGATAGAGAAATGAAAACTATGTTTGCACAAAAGTCTGTACACAAATGTTTACAGCAGCTCTATTCCTAAATGTTAAAAATTGGAAACAACGCAAATGTCCTTTAATGAGTGACAATGGAAAACTACTCAGTAATAAAAAGGAATAAACTTTCAATACATGCAATAACTTAGATGAATCTCAAAGACAGAGTAAAAGAACCCAGTCTCAAAAGCTTACATGTATGATTCCATGTATAGGACATTCTCAAAAAGACAAAACTATAGGGATGGAGAAAAGGTCAGTGGTTGCAGAGGTTATAGGATGGGGACAGTTAACTATAAAAGGATAGCATCAGGGAATTCTGGGGGGTGATAATATTATTCTGTATTCTGATTGTAGTGATGGTTGCACAAACTACACGTGTTAAATTAACAGGATAAAAGAAAAAAGTTAGTTTTACTGTATGATAATTTTAAGAATAAAATTTTAAAATTATGTTTAAATATGAATCTCAATGTCACAATGGACACGGTTTTTAAAAACTGGAAAGAAATAAAGAAGGATAAGTTTGTTAATAAAAGGTAAACCTGGGCTTCCCTGGTGGCGCAGTGGTTGAGAGTCTGCCTGCCGATGGGGGGGGGACACGGGTTCGAGACCTGGAATGGGAGGATCCCACATGCCACGGGGCAACTGGGCCCGTGAGCCACAACTACTGAGCATGCGCATCTAGAGCCTGTGCTCCGCAATAAGAGGGGCCACGGCAGTGAGAGGCCCACGCACCATGATGAGGAGTGGCCCCCGCTCGCCACAACTAGAGAAGGCCCTTGCACAGAAACGAAGACCCAACACAGACAAAAATAAATAAAAAATAAATAAAAATAAATACATTTAAAAGGAGAACCTATACATTTCCCTTTCTGCAAATGTAGGTTTTTGAGGCAAGAGTAGAGCCTCAGAAAGAATGTCTGCAAACAGAACAATCACTAGTTCAACTAAGTACAAAATGTAGGATACTTTTGAAGAATCCCATCACAGCTAGATAATTGGTCCAGGACCAAAAGTAAATACTGGAAGAAAAATGAAATCAACAGTGTTCCACAGAGGTGGTAGGCAGACTGGCCTGGACTAAGACATGTTCAGTAATAGATAATAAGGGTGCTGATTTGTAAGCATCATTCTCGTCCCACTGTGGACTTCCTTCTGCGACAGTATAAGGATACCACCAGATCATCTTGAAATCAAGTCATGAAATGTACTTTTATGTTTTTAAAAATCAATTCTTGTCCTTAAATTAACTTTTCTTATTAGTTTAGTCATGGTCCTCTATTACTTCTAAAACATTAAATCTTATTTGATTAGAGACAGACTTCAAAAAATAAAAATAAACTGTGATCAAATAGCAGGAACAAAGAGTAGTAACTAAAATTTCTTCAATCTAAACTGAAGATGATTTCTGTATCTCTGTCTTTTACATTTGTCTCCATTAAGGGAAAAAAATGATGTACCTCATAATTAACTTGGCTGGAATGAATCAGACTGCATTTGTAAAGGTTTCAGAAGACCAATGAGCTGTGCTAAACAGTACCACTATCCACCTGAGCAGAAATTACTATCCATAAGTTTCTTTACATAACTAACGAAACAAAAATTTAAACAAAAGAAGAACTACTAGAAAAATATTAGAGATTCATTTTTTAAGTCAATAATTTGCCTCACACATTATTATTTTCCCTGTGGAAACCCAATTATTACCCTGAAAACAAGACCACGTTAGAAAGTAAATGCATTGTGACAAAAGAAAGAAAAGGCAGATTGATACGTTATTAAAATAACTCACACGCCATACCCTGAGGAGTAAGGAAGCCATGGCAGAGCAGGCCCCTTTCTCCTCAATGGACAGCACAGCTGTGGGGAAGACACTGCAGCTAGCACAAGCGTGTCACACTTCTTCAGGGAGGAAGCAAGTTACACACCACTCTAGAGAGGGCGCCCATAAACTCACGGCCACGCTCATTACCCAACGTCCAGGCCACCCACAGGCTGACTGCAACCCAACTTTCCCACCATTCCCACACAGGCCCCAGGAACCGTCAGGCCTCTGAGGCTCTGCCAATGCCCTTCCCTCTACCCAAATATCCTTTCCCTCCTCTCTCCGGACCTCAATCCTGCCCAGCTCTAAATGAACACTTCAAGGCCTATTTCCCTAAGAATGCCTCTCTCAAAACCAAAATTACTTCCTAGACAATGATCTGCCTCTTACTCACCCATTATCTTGGATTAAATACATCATGTAAGATGCCTTATCTGACCAACACAACTATTTTATAAATAGGAGTCATGTTTTATATCATCTATGACATGACATGACAACCAATCAGCTCACTAAAACCATTCAATAAATACTCTAATTGAATTTCCCAAAGAGTTGACCTAAAATAACCTAAATGCTAAGCAGTTCAAGAACTGTCCTGAACCAAATTCACTTCTCATTTGAATGCCAATGTCATAGATAGGGATGTTGTATTGTCTTTAAATGTACTTGCCTTTATCCAAAACTAGAATCTCTGATGAATCTATGGGACACACATGTAAAATATTCTGCAAAGGAAAAAAGCTTTATTTAGTGTACTGTGCTTAATATTCAGCCAGACTTGAATTTTTCTCTAAAACTTATACAATTACTGAGTATGCAAGAAGCATTAGAAGAGAGACTAAGTCTATTGAGAAGAAAACTGGAAGCGAAGGTCAGCAATCATTTTCTACTTTGAATCATCTCTTTCATAAAGAGGTAAATTCTCCTAAATTCCAGAATGAATGGAATTCAATACAGCAAAGTAAAATGCTTTAAATACATAAAATAAATATCTTGATGGACCTTCCACCATCTGTTTTAGTAACTTAAATTATAAAAAAGAACCCTAACTTTAAGAAAAGTTATATCAAGAGCTAAAATTGAGATTGTTTTTCCATCTATTACTTTGATTTTCCTGACCCATTTTTGAGAACTGTCAGCATTCTGGATCAATAATTCCAAATTATTTCTTGAAGAGAGTGAGATTCCTCCCAAGTCATTTACTATGCTTACTAATCAATAAAGATATGAAAAAACAAAAAATCCATATTTATGAGGCAAGCAAATTATATTAAAAGACTGACTTTGAGAAAAGGTTGCTGCTTGCCAAGAAAATTTTATTATTATAAAATATTTTCTGTCATTTGTATTTCTTCATTTTCCCTTCCAGATTATCTGTGTAGCCTTGTAAACACATCATAATCCAAAGCAGTGGAGCTTTACCAATAAAATGTACATCAACGCAAGAGAGCCAACTGCATAATTAAAACAAAAGTGTACCGGGCTTCCCTGGTGGCGCAGTGGTTGAGAGTCCACCTGCCGATGCAGGGGACACGGGTTCGTGCCCCAGTCCGGGAGGATCCCACATGCCGTGGAGCGGCTGGGCCCGTGAGCCATGGCCGTTGAGCCTGCGCGTCCGGCGCCTGTGCTCCACAACAGGAGAGGCCACAACAGTGAGAGGCCCGCGTACCGCAAAAAAATAAAAAACTGGGCTTCCCTGGTGGCGCAGTGGTTGAGAGTCCGCCTGCCGATGCAGGGGACACGGGTTTGTGTCCCGGTTCAGGAAGATACCACATGCCGCAGAGTGGCTGGGCCCATGAGCCATGGCTGCTGTGCCTGCGCGTCCGGAGTCTGTGCTGCGCAACGGGAGAGGCCACAACAGTGAGAGGCCCGCGTACCGCAAAAAAAAAAAAAAAAAAAAAAACAGAAGGTGCAAAACTGTTTCCCATCCCAGGCTCCTATCTTCCGTCTTACAATACTGTAACTGACACTTCAGAGAATCAAAGTCCACACCGTGTAGGATTTTTCCCACCAGTACAAAACACTGGCTCAAGGGCAAGTTCGAACTGGCTATTAATTCAGTTCAGCAAACATTTCCTGAGGCCAGGCCCTGTGTTAGCAGCACTAAACGCAAAGAGGAAGCATGCCATCACTGCTTTCAAGAAACTCAGATTCTAGCAAGACAGGCAAAGCACAAATGAAAAATAGCAAGAAATACCTTCCATCTGCCGAAAGGCATGAGCTGCCCTCAAAAGAAGAACACAAGTTCACTGTGCAGAGATGATAGGGAGAGCACAGGGGAGTTTATCAGAGAGAATGCACAAGAAGTCACCAAGACAAGAAAAAGCACATGATACACTCCAGGTGTGTCAGAGAAAGAGGGAAAGGAGCTAAGAATGCCCTCCAATGCCACAGGAAGTGAGGGCTTTATTCCATAGCAATGGAGCATGATGGGAGGTGTTTAAGTAAAGGAGGAACCTATCAGGCAGTGCAGTGGTTGGGACTCCGCGCTTCCTCCATGGCGGAAAGGGGCGGGGAGAGGGTTTGATCCCTGGTCGGGGAACTAAGATCCCGCAGGCGGCATGGTGTGGTCAAAAAAAAAGGAACCTATCATGTAGAAGTCCTGTGAACAACTGGTGATAAGCAGGCATTGCCATTAAGAACAGACCACTAAGCAGTCCAAGTAATAGAGATTGAGAATTCAAGCGCAGCCGCTCCTGAGCTATACCACTCATAATGCAGGGAGCAGCAATCCTGGGCAAAGAAGACCTAAGATCCTCTGACCTGACAGTCACAACATTGCTCCGGCGGACCACGCTTGCAGACCTCCCACCACCATCTCTGTTGGTTCCGAGACTGCTCTTCTTGCCTCTTCCCACCCTCGCTCACTCTCCCCACTTTCTACCTCACCAAACGGCCCCAAGGTACAGGTCTCCTCCATCCTTCCAAAGCTCAATTTATGCCACTTCGCTTTTAAGAAAGACCCACGTTAGCGCCTGTTTTCCCAACCAAAAGAAATCCAAAGAGGTATCTATTTTCACAAAAAAGGGGGGAAAATGAGAACAGTGCCCGGCACGTGTTGTGCAGCAGCCCGTACAGAGGCAATTCGCACTGTGCGCTGCAAAAGCGGGTGCAAGGGGCACCACCCAGCTCCTTCCTGGGAACCACACTCAGCACCTCAGCATCAAGCCACCATAGCTTTGAACTGTCACTGAGCTTCTGTACTTTAGCTCAATTTATTTTGTGCATCCGTTAGCAAGATGTGTCCTATGGTCACTGCTTCTTCGCTTTACGCCACTTCGGCTTATGAAAGGTTTCATGGGAACGCTCTGCTTTCAGTCATTGGGGGAAACCCATACTTATTGTCCTCCCGCCTCCCTCCAGCCTACGCATCCACTCTCGGCCTGGCCTTTCCAGCTTTGAAAAGACAACCTGGCTCCGCCCTCTACCGCCTATATACTGCAGTGAAAGATGAGGGGAGAAGCTGACAGGCAGACAAAAGGCAGCAGCAGTGAGTGAGGCCTGACGACAGACAACGGAAGAGTTCCAGGCCCCTTCAACTTTTGAGACGTTTGGTATAATAAAAAATGTAGAAACACCTAAGGGATGGGATGAGAAAGAGCTCAAAATGGACTTCAGTATTTGTTAGCATTTGTTAAATATGGGTGGTACATACACGGGGTACAATGTAAGATTCTCCACTTTTCTCAGTATGAAATTTTTAATTAAAAAAATACCAAAACACGGTTTTAAAAATTACAGGATATTTAAAATGTTTATACATTTGACAAGTTAATACAACACAAAAAATGAAATCTAATTGTGTAATTCACAAGGTAATCCAACAAATATTTAGAGTATTGTATCCTCAGGCATTACATGGCCTCCCTTTAAACTTCCTCAGCTCTCCCTCAGTGGGCTATAATTCCCAGTTTACTTTAAGGGAACTTCAATATTTAAGTTATGGTTGCTGTTTATGTCCCTTATACAAACATGCATTCATTTGGGGGAATCAATTATCAAACAAACATCAAAAGTAATCATTTCTACATTACTAATGTGACTTTGCCCGTTAGAGATCAGAATGGCATTACAAGGTCATCAGTCACTTATTCTATAGGCCAGAGTTGATGCTATTGACATTTTGGGCTGAACAATTCTTTGTTGCGGAAGGCTGTCCTGTGCTTCATAAATGTTTCAGCAGCATCCTGGCCTCTGACCACTAGGTGCCAGGAGCACGTCTCCTGACTTACGGCAACTAAAGATGTCTGTCTCCAGACATCAGCAAATGTCCCCTGGGGGGCAAAATCATTCCTGGTTGACACCTACTGATATAAACAAGCATAGCGTGTTTGCTTGCCAAATAACAGCAACAGAAGATGGATAAATCCATGGATTCCAAAGGTCCTAGAATTAGCAAATCTTCTCTATAAAACTCCTAGCCCACATCTAGAAAATATTACAAAAAGAAGCAAAATGAAAAGAAAAACTAACAACACATGAGCTAAAATCTTTACCAGGGACAGAACACAGCATAGTGATCCAAAGCACAGGCTTGGAGCCAGAGGACTTACATTCAGAACTCACCAGCTGTCACTCACCAACTGTGTCACTCACCAGCTGTGTGACCTGGAGCAAATGACTTAGCCTCAAGTATCTCAACTTGCTCACCTCTAAAATGGCAAGGAGACAACTAATACCTACCTCCTATGGTTATTTATTTTCACTTAAGAATTAAGCGAAATAATACGTGTAAAGTGCTTAAAAGAATGCCTGGCATACAGTGAGTGCTCAGTAAGTGTTAGCTATTGTTATTTCACTAAAATTCCATATTTTCAATTTATACAAAGTGGAAATCACTTTACAGATTTCAACATACAACACTCTATTTTTAGAAAATAAAATATCATGCTATGTAACTACTTTATCTACTTGACAGAGGAATTATTTTCACCCATTTTCACCATCTCGGTAAAATAATAATGGTTATGATTATGCAATCATAAGAGTGATTATGCTCTCCAATAGCCATTGGAGAAACAAGTGTACTTGTACATCACTGACAAACACAAGCTAACCCCTAAAACTGGCTCTGAGGGGAGATCACAAAGCCTACCATCAACATTAATCACCAAACATATCAGCCAGGGATATCTCAATAAAAGTAACACAGAAGTAGAGATTAGGGACAGAATTACTAACTCCGGGAGCTATGGGGGGAACTGACTTAATTTCAAGAGTTAATGTCTCTGATATGTAGGCTCAGGTGCCCACCTCAGCACTGGATATGAAGATGCCTACCACAATTAATCAGGTCCCAACAGTTCATTTCTAACTGCGGTCTCCCTGAACCTCACTGCGGGTACTTCTGTAGCGTAGCTCTCCATACAAGGCAGGTCTCTGGTAACTGCCTTCTCTGGTTCTTCAGAAAACAGCATGACCTGGCTACACATACTCCTGAAGAAGTTCAAGCGTCTTCTGGAAAAACATAAAATAGAAACTGCCAGCCGAAGTCAAAGTGAGACAATGTCTCAAGCCACACTAAAATGGACTATAAAAAATACAGAGATCTAGGGCTTCCCTGGTGGCGCAGTGGTTGAGAGTCCGCCTGCCGATGTAGGGGACACGGATTCGTGCCCCGGTCCGGGAAGATCCCACAAGCCGCGGAGCGGCTGGGCCCGTGAGCGATGGCTGCTGGGCCTGCGCGTCCGGAGCCTGTGCTCCGCAACGGGAGAGGCCACAACAGTGAGAGGCCCGCGTATCACAAAAAAAAAAAAAAAAATACAGAGATCTAGAAACTACCTCTAAACGACGCCA
Source organism: Mesoplodon mirus (assembly GCF_964341445.2). Taxonomy (NCBI): domain Eukaryota; kingdom Metazoa; phylum Chordata; class Mammalia; order Artiodactyla; family Ziphiidae; genus Mesoplodon; species Mesoplodon mirus. Next base: position 30,442,869 of record NC_138994.1, read on the forward strand.
GCACCAGACACACCTCACCATGTAGCCAACACTCTTGCCCAGGATACACGGATACACCCGTGTCTACAGCATGCAACCCTGCCATGTAGCGGACAGACACTGACCAAGCTGGGTCTTGTACAGCCTCTGCCACGGGGACAGAAAGGCCCGGAGAAGGGCGCTGAGTCGCTTAAACCCACCAGTGTGGGAAGAAGCACCACGTCCACCCATTGAGAAGGCCACCCCTATTTGCCTTGACTCTTTCTCTTCCTGTTAAACATTATCCGACTTTCACCAAAAGAATACACAACACTAACTTTCTGCAAACTCCTGCCCCTGTGGGGAACGGCATTCCTGGAGACAAAAAAGCTGGAATCAGTAACCAAGGTTCTAATTCAAATCCGGTCTAATTCAAATCCATTAACCCCTGTGATCCGTTGCCGATCTACAAAAAGAGCCTAACAGCACATTAGTCGTTTGACCAGCCAGCGTCCAGCCCTTTTTCTGGTAATAAAAGCCCACAAAGTCCCTCAGAGTAGGTACCTCTCCCCGCCTCTCAGTCAGCGTGGCTCCGGTGGGCTCGACTCCGCCAAAGAGCCACGGGTGACACGTGACCAGAACTGGCCAATCCCAGTCTCACAGCCTCAAACAGCGATTGGCTCCAGGTCAGACATGTGACCCCATAAGAGCCAATGAGACATCACGAGACTTTTGCTGAGGCTTCTGGGAAAGAGACAGGCGCTCTTTCCGGCTGAATCTAAACGGTGACAGGCTACAGGCGGTGAATATGCTACAGCCAAGTTTCTAACATACAGTTCCGACAACTGAAGTCCATACAGGAAAAGGCAGAGTTGACTCGTGGGGAGAACCTGAGTCCTGATGACTTTACTTGAGCCCTGAATCCAGCTAGCTGTGCCTGACTTTGCAGTTAGGTGAGCCTAACTCAAATTTCTTTCCAGCTTAAGCCAATTTAGGTTGATATTTCAGGCAGCTGAAGCGAACTGATGTATATGTGTATATCTGATTAGTACCTCACAGGATGTGAAAAATGGAATGAACTGATAGCTGGCTTGTAAAACAGTGTATATATATACATGATTATTAAAAACACTGGTCACAGGTATTGATTAATAATAACAAGTGCAAAGAGAAAAAAGTGGGCATGGGAGAGAAATGACTTAGTGTGATATGTGGTTATTCTGACTCTTGAAAATATTCCAAAACATTTGTTTAAACAATTTTATCATAAAGCTATTTCAGCAATAATAATAAGAATAATAACAAGAGCCATTTGCTGAATGCTTCCTGCGGGCCAGAGGCCGTTGAAATGACTATATTATGTAATCTGCTTGAGTCCTCATAATGACCTTACGAGGTGGATGTTATTATTATCATTCCCACTAACAGATAAGGAAACTGAAGCACAGACAAGTTAAGTTACTCACCCACAGTTACACTGTAAATAAAAGGCAGGATTCAAATGCAGACATTCTGATGCAGCTCGTGCTTTTAGCCATGACACTGAATCTGAACCTACACTCAGAGTTCTAATGCTGTTCCAGTGAAGCAGAAACTCAAACTCAGGCACTCCCCAAAGCATCAAATGGGAATGTAATATACCACTCTTTTAACCCTGGAAGAGTCTTAAGGACTAATTCCTACATAGTTCTGCATTATGAAAGTATACATATTTAACCACATTAGTGATCATCATTTTTTTAAAAAGTGTGAAAACCCTCACAAACCTCAACCAATTGCATCCTTTGGTTAAACAAAAGTCCTAGATGTTCCCAAGACTAAGAGGTATATTAATTAGTACTACCTTTCCAGAAAATAACATTTGCACCTTCCACAAAGTCAACTTTATGAGGACATTCCCATCACTAAGTTACTTTTCACCACTTTTATAGAACAGAAACTTATTTTAAAATCTACCCATCTTAGTATAATATAAAAAAGAAAACAATTTATGAACTGGACTTTCTCAAAATTAAACCTTTTTCCTCTTTGAAAGACACTATTATGTTAGAAGGATACGAAGCCAAGCTAAAGACTGAGAAAAAACCAACGGCAAATCACATACCTGAAAAAGGATTTGTATCCAAATATATAAAGAATTCTCAAAACTCAACAGTAAGAAAACAACCCAATTAAAAGCTAGGCAAAAGATTTCAATGGCACTCCACCAAGAGGATCTAATGATGGCAAATACGCACATGAAAAGATGTCCAATGGCATTAGTCATCAGAGAAATGCAAATTAAAACCATGATAAGATACTACCACATACCTATTAGAATGGCTAAATTAAAATCACTGATAGTGTCAGTGATGTGGAATAGGTGGAATTCTCGTACATTGCTAGTGGGAGAGTATAAAATGGTACAGACACTCTGGAAAAAGGGTTGACAGTTTCTTATAAAGTTAAAAATATACTCACTATACCATCCAGCAATCCCCTCTCCCCAGAGACAGCTACCCTAGAGATAGAGAAATGAAAACTATGTTTGCACAAAAGTCTGTACACAAATGTTTACAGCAGCTCTATTCCTAAATGTTAAAAATTGGAAACAACGCAAATGTCCTTTAATGAGTGACAATGGAAAACTACTCAGTAATAAAAAGGAATAAACTTTCAATACATGCAATAACTTAGATGAATCTCAAAGACAGAGTAAAAGAACCCAGTCTCAAAAGCTTACATGTATGATTCCATGTATAGGACATTCTCAAAAAGACAAAACTATAGGGATGGAGAAAAGGTCAGTGGTTGCAGAGGTTATAGGATGGGGACAGTTAACTATAAAAGGATAGCATCAGGGAATTCTGGGGGGTGATAATATTATTCTGTATTCTGATTGTAGTGATGGTTGCACAAACTACACGTGTTAAATTAACAGGATAAAAGAAAAAAGTTAGTTTTACTGTATGATAATTTTAAGAATAAAATTTTAAAATTATGTTTAAATATGAATCTCAATGTCACAATGGACACGGTTTTTAAAAACTGGAAAGAAATAAAGAAGGATAAGTTTGTTAATAAAAGGTAAACCTGGGCTTCCCTGGTGGCGCAGTGGTTGAGAGTCTGCCTGCCGATGGGGGGGGGGACACGGGTTCGAGACCTGGAATGGGAGGATCCCACATGCCACGGGGCAACTGGGCCCGTGAGCCACAACTACTGAGCATGCGCATCTAGAGCCTGTGCTCCGCAATAAGAGGGGCCACGGCAGTGAGAGGCCCACGCACCATGATGAGGAGTGGCCCCCGCTCGCCACAACTAGAGAAGGCCCTTGCACAGAAACGAAGACCCAACACAGACAAAAATAAATAAAAAATAAATAAAAATAAATACATTTAAAAGGAGAACCTATACATTTCCCTTTCTGCAAATGTAGGTTTTCGAGGCAAGAGTAGAGCCTCAGAAAGAATGCCTGCAAACAGAACAATCACTAGTTCACTAAGTGCAAAATGTAGGATACTTTTGAAGAATCCCATCACAGCTAGATAATTGGTCCAGGACCAAAAGTAAATACTGGAAGAAAAATGAAATCAACAGTGTTCCACAGAGGTGGTAGGCAGACTGGCCTGGACTAAGACATCTTCAGTAATAGATAATAAGGGTGCTGATTTGTAAGCATCATTCTCGTCCCACTGTGGACTTCCTTCTGCGACAGTATAAGGATACCACCAGATCATCTTGAAATCAAGTCATGAAATGTACTTTTATGTTTTTAAAAATCAATTCTTGTCCTTAAATTAACTTTTCTTATTAGTTTAGTCATGGTCCTCTATTACTTCTAAAACATTAAATCTTATTTGATTAGAGACAGACTTCAAAAAATAAAAATAAACTGTGATCAAATAGCAGGAACAAAGAGTAGTAACTAAAATTTCTTCAATCTAAACTGAAGATGATTTCTGTATCTCTGTCTTTTACATTTGTCTCCATTAAGGGAAAAAAATGATGTACCTCATAATTAACTTGGCTGGAATGAATCAGACTGCATTTGTAAAGGTTTCAGAAGACCAATGAGCTGTGCTAAACAGTACCACTATCCACCTGAGCAGAAATTACTATCCATAAGTTTCTTTACATAACTAACGAAACAAAAATTTAAACAAAAGAAGAACTACTAGAAAAATATTAGAGATTCATTTTTTAAGTCAATAATTTGCCTCACACATTATTATTTTCCCTGTGGAAACCCAATTATTACCCTGAAAACAAGACCACGTTAGAAAGTAAATGCATTGTGACAAAAGAAAGAAAAGGCAGATTGATACGTTATTAAAATAACTCACACGCCATACCCTGAGGAGTAAGGAAGCCATGGCAGAGCAGGCCCCTTTCTCCTCAATGGACAGCACAGCTGTGGGGAAGACACTGCAGCTAGCACAAGCGTGTCACACTTCTTCAGGGAGGAAGCAAGTTACACACCACTCTAGAGAGGGCGCCCATAAACTCACGGCCACGCTCATTACCCAACGTCCAGGCCACCCACAGGCTGACTGCAACCCAACTTTCCCACCATTCCCACACAGGCCCCAGGAACCGTCAGGCCTCTGAGGCTCTGCCAATGCCCTTCCCTCTACCCAAATATCCTTTCCCTCCTCTCTCCGGACCTCAATCCTGCCCAGCTCTAAATGAACACTTCAAGGCCTATTTCCCTAAGAATGCCTCTCTCAAAACCAAAATTACTTCCTAGACAATGATCTGCCTCTTACTCACCCATTATCTTGGATTAAATACATCATGTAAGATGCCTTATCTGACCAACACAACTATTTTATAAATAGGAGTCATGTTTTATATCATCTATGACATGACATGACAACCAATCAGCTCACTAAAACCATTCAATAAATACTCTAATTGAATTTCCCAAAGAGTTGACCTAAAATAACCTAAATGCTAAGCAGTTCAAGAACTGTCCTGAACCAAATTCACTTCTCATTTGAATGCCAATGTCATAGATAGGGATGTTGTATTGTCTTTAAATGTACTTGCCTTTATCCAAAACTAGAATCTCTGATGAATCTATGGGACACACATGTAAAATATTCTGCAAAGGAAAAAAGCTTTATTTAGTGTACTGTGCTTAATATTCAGCCAGACTTGAATTTTTCTCTAAAACTTATACAATTACTGAGTATGCAAGAAGCATTAGAAGAGAGACTAAGTCTATTGAGAAGAAAACTGGAAGCGAAGGTCAGCAATCATTTTCTACTTTGAATCATCTCTTTCATAAAGAGGTAAATTCTCCTAAATTCCAGAATGAATGGAATTCAATACAGCAAAGTAAAATGCTTTAAATACATAAAATAAATATCTTGATGGACCTTCCACCATCTGTTTTAGTAACTTAAATTATAAAAAAGAACCCTAACTTTAAGAAAAGTTATATCAAGAGCTAAAATTGAGATTGTTTTTCCATCTATTACTTTGATTTTCCTGACCCATTTTTGAGAACTGTCAGCATTCTGGATCAATAATTCCAAATTATTTCTTGAAGAGAGTGAGATTCCTCCCAAGTCATTTACTATGCTTACTAATCAATAAAGATATGAAAAAACAAAAAATCCATATTTATGAGGCAAGCAAATTATATTAAAAGACTGACTTTGAGAAAAGGTTGCTGCTTGCCAAGAAAATTTTATTATTATAAAATATTTTCTGTCATTTGTATTTCTTCATTTTCCCTTCCAGATTATCTGTGTAGCCTTGTAAACACATCATAATCCAAAGCAGTGGAGCTTTACCAATAAAATGTACATCAACGCAAGAGAGCCAACTGCATAATTAAAACAAAAGTGTACCGGGCTTCCCTGGTGGCGCAGTGGTTGAGAGTCCACCTGCCGATGCAGGGGACACGGGTTCGTGCCCCAGTCCGGGAGGATCCCACATGCCGTGGAGCGGCTGGGCCCGTGAGCCATGGCCGTTGAGCCTGCGCGTCCGGCGCCTGTGCTCCACAACAGGAGAGGCCACAACAGTGAGAGGCCCGCGTACCGCAAAAAAATAAAAAACTGGGCTTCCCTGGTGGCGCAGTGGTTGAGAGTCCGCCTGCCGATGCAGGGGACACGGGTTTGTGTCCCGGTTCAGGAAGATACCACATGCCGCAGAGTGGCTGGGCCCATGAGCCATGGCTGCTGTGCCTGCGCGTCCGGAGTCTGTGCTGCGCAACGGGAGAGGCCACAACAGTGAGAGGCCCGCGTACCGCAAAAAAAAAAAAAAAAAAAAAAACAGAAGGTGCAAAACTGTTTCCCATCCCAGGCTCCTATCTTCCGTCTTACAATACTGTAACTGACACTTCAGAGAATCAAAGTCCACACCGTGTAGGATTTTTCCCACCAGTACAAAACACTGGCTCAAGGGCAAGTTCGAACTGGCTATTAATTCAGTTCAGCAAACATTTCCTGAGGCCAGGCCCTGTGTTAGCAGCACTAAACGCAAAGAGGAAGCATGCCATCACTGCTTTCAAGAAACTCAGATTCTAGCAAGACAGGCAAAGCACAAATGAAAAATAGCAAGAAATACCTTCCATCTGCCGAAAGGCATGAGCTGCCCTCAAAAGAAGAACACAAGTTCACTGTGCAGAGATGATAGGGAGAGCACAGGGGAGTTTATCAGAGAGAATGCACAAGAAGTCACCAAGACAAGAAAAAGCACATGATACACTCCAGGTGTGTCAGAGAAAGAGGGAAAGGAGCTAAGAATGCCCTCCAATGCCACAGGAAGTGAGGGCTTTATTCCATAGCAATGGAGCATGATGGGAGGTGTTTAAGTAAAGGAGGAACCTATCAGGCAGTGCAGTGGTTGGGACTCCGCGCTTCCTCCATGGCGGAAAGGGGCGGGGAGAGGGTTTGATCCCTGGTCGGGGAACTAAGATCCCGCAGGCGGCATGGTGTGGTCAAAAAAAAAGGAACCTATCATGTAGAAGTCCTGTGAACAACTGGTGATAAGCAGGCATTGCCATTAAGAACAGACCACTAAGCAGTCCAAGTAATAGAGATTGAGAATTCAAGCGCAGCCGCTCCTGAGCTATACCACTCATAATGCAGGGAGCAGCAATCCTGGGCAAAGAAGACCTAAGATCCTCTGACCTGACAGTCACAACATTGCTCCGGCGGACCACGCTTGCAGACCTCCCACCACCATCTCTGTTGGTTCCGAGACTGCTCTTCTTGCCTCTTCCCACCCTCGCTCACTCTCCCCACTTTCTACCTCACCAAACGGCCCCAAGGTACAGGTCTCCTCCATCCTTCCAAAGCTCAATTTATGCCACTTCGCTTTTAAGAAAGACCCACGTTAGCGCCTGTTTTCCCAACCAAAAGAAATCCAAAGAGGTATCTATTTTCACAAAAAAGGGGGGAAAATGAGAACAGTGCCCGGCACGTGTTGTGCAGCAGCCCGTACAGAGGCAATTCGCACTGTGCGCTGCAAAAGCGGGTGCAAGGGGCACCACCCAGCTCCTTCCTGGGAACCACACTCAGCACCTCAGCATCAAGCCACCATAGCTTTGAACTGTCACTGAGCTTCTGTACTTTAGCTCAATTTATTTTGTGCATCCGTTAGCAAGATGTGTCCTATGGTCACTGCTTCTTCGCTTTACGCCACTTCGGCTTATGAAAGGTTTCATGGGAACGCTCTGCTTTCAGTCATTGGGGGAAACCCATACTTATTGTCCTCCCGCCTCCCTCCAGCCTACGCATCCACTCTCGGCCTGGCCTTTCCAGCTTTGAAAAGACAACCTGGCTCCGCCCTCTACCGCCTATATACTGCAGTGAAAGATGAGGGGAGAAGCTGACAGGCAGACAAAAGGCAGCAGCAGTGAGTGAGGCCTGACGACAGACAACGGAAGAGTTCCAGGCCCCTTCAACTTTTGAGACGTTTGGTATAATAAAAAATGTAGAAACACCTAAGGGATGGGATGAGAAAGAGCTCAAAATGGACTTCAGTATTTGTTAGCATTTGTTAAATATGGGTGGTACATACACGGGGTACAATGTAAGATTCTCCACTTTTCTCAGTATGAAATTTTTAATTAAAAAAATACCAAAACACGGTTTTAAAAATTACAGGATATTTAAAATGTTTATACATTTGACAAGTTAATACAACACAAAAAATGAAATCTAATTGTGTAATTCACAAGGTAATCCAACAAATATTTAGAGTATTGTATCCTCAGGCATTACATGGCCTCCCTTTAAACTTCCTCAGCTCTCCCTCAGTGGGCTATAATTCCCAGTTTACTTTAAGGGAACTTCAATATTTAAGTTATGGTTGCTGTTTATGTCCCTTATACAAACATGCATTCATTTGGGGGAATCAATTATCAAACAAACATCAAAAGTAATCATTTCTACATTACTAATGTGACTTTGCCCGTTAGAGATCAGAATGGCATTACAAGGTCATCAGTCACTTATTCTATAGGCCAGAGTTGATGCTATTGACATTTTGGGCTGAACAATTCTTTGTTGCGGAAGGCTGTCCTGTGCTTCATAAATGTTTCAGCAGCATCCTGGCCTCTGACCACTAGGTGCCAGGAGCACGTCTCCTGACTTACGGCAACTAAAGATGTCTGTCTCCAGACATCAGCAAATGTCCCCTGGGGGGCAAAATCATTCCTGGTTGACACCTACTGATATAAACAAGCATAGCGTGTTTGCTTGCCAAATAACAGCAACAGAAGATGGATAAATCCATGGATTCCAAAGGTCCTAGAATTAGCAAATCTTCTCTATAAAACTCCTAGCCCACATCTAGAAAATATTACAAAAAGAAGCAAAATGAAAAGAAAAACTAACAACACATGAGCTAAAATCTTTACCAGGGACAGAACACAGCATAGTGATCCAAAGCACAGGCTTGGAGCCAGAGGACTTACATTCAGAACTCACCAGCTGTCACTCACCAACTGTGTCACTCACCAGCTGTGTGACCTGGAGCAAATGACTTAGCCTCAAGTATCTCAACTTGCTCACCTCTAAAATGGCAAGGAGACAACTAATACCTACCTCCTATGGTTATTTATTTTCACTTAAGAATTAAGCGAAATAATACGTGTAAAGTGCTTAAAAGAATGCCTGGCATACAGTGAGTGCTCAGTAAGTGTTAGCTATTGTTATTTCACTAAAATTCCATATTTTCAATTTATACAAAGTGGAAATCACTTTACAGATTTCAACATACAACACTCTATTTTTAGAAAATAAAATATCATGCTATGTAACTACTTTATCTACTTGACAGAGGAATTATTTTCACCCATTTTCACCATCTCGGTAAAATAATAATGGTTATGATTATGCAATCATAAGAGTGATTATGCTCTCCAATAGCCATTGGAGAAACAAGTGTACTTGTACATCACTGACAAACACAAGCTAACCCCTAAAACTGGCTCTGAGGGGAGATCACAAAGCCTACCATCAACATTAATCACCAAACATATCAGCCAGGGATATCTCAATAAAAGTAACACAGAAGTAGAGATTAGGGACAGAATTACTAACTCCGGGAGCTATGGGGGGAACTGACTTAATTTCAAGAGTTAATGTCTCTGATATGTAGGCTCAGGTGCCCACCTCAGCACTGGATATGAAGATGCCTACCACAATTAATCAGGTCCCAACAGTTCATTTCTAACTGCGGTCTCCCTGAACCTCACTGCGGGTACTTCTGTAGCGTAGCTCTCCATACAAGGCAGGTCTCTGGTAACTGCCTTCTCTGGTTCTTCAGAAAACAGCATGACCTGGCTACACATACTCCTGAAGAAGTTCAAGCGTCTTCTGGAAAAACATAAAATAGAAACTGCCAGCCGAAGTCAAAGTGAGACAATGTCTCAAGCCACACTAAAATGGACTATAAAAAATACAGAGATCTAGGGCTTCCCTGGTGGCGCAGTGGTTGAGAGTCCGCCTGCCGATGTAGGGGACACGGATTCGTGCCCCGGTCCGGGAAGATCCCACAAGCCGCGGAGCGGCTGGGCCCGTGAGCGATGGCTGCTGGGCCTGCGCGTCCGGAGCCTGTGCTCCGCAACGGGAGAGGCCACAACAGTGAGAGGCCCGCGTATCACAAAAAAAAAAAAAAAAATACAGAGATCTAGAAACTACCTCTAAACGACGCCAGCACCAGACACACCTCACCATGTAGCCAACACTCTTGCCCAGGATACACGGATACACCCGTGTCTACAGCATGCAACCCTGCCATGTAGCGGACAGACACTGACCAAGCTGGGTCTTGTACAGCCTCTGCCACGGGGACAGAAAGGCCCGGAGAAGGGCGCTGAGTCGCTTAAACCCACCAGTGTGGGAAGAAGCACCACGTCCACCCATTGAGAAGGCCACCCCTATTTGCCTTGACTCTTTCTCTTCCTGTTAAACATTATCCGACTTTCACCAAAAGAATACACAACACTAACTTTCTGCAAACTCCTGCCCCTGTGGGGAACGGCATTCCTGGAGACAAAAAAGCTGGAATCAGTAACCAAGGTTCTAATTCAAATCCGGTCTAATTCAAATCCATTAACCCCTGTGATCCGTTGCCGATCTACAAAAAGAGCCTAACAGCACATTAGTCGTTTGACCAGCCAGCGTCCAGCCCTTTTTCTGGTAATAAAAGCCCACAAAGTCCCTCAGAGTAGGTACCTCTCCCCGCCTCTCAGTCAGCGTGGCTCCGGTGGGCTCGACTCCGCCAAAGAGCCACGGGTGACACGTGACCAGAACTGGCCAATCCCAGTCTCACAGCCTCAAACAGCGATTGGCTCCAGGTCAGACATGTGACCCCATAAGAGCCAATGAGACATCACGAGACTTTTGCTGAGGCTTCTGGGAAAGAGACAGGCGCTCTTTCCGGCTGAATCTAAACGGTGACAGGCTACAGGCGGTGAATATGCTACAGCCAAGTTTCTAACATACAGTTCCGACAACTGAAGTCCATACAGGAAAAGGCAGAGTTGACTCGTGGGGAGAACCTGAGTCCTGATGACTTTACTTGAGCCCTGAATCCAGCTAGCTGTGCCTGACTTTGCAGTTAGGTGAGCCTAACTCAAATTTCTTTCCAGCTTAAGCCAATTTAGGTTGATATTTCAGGCAGCTGAAGCGAACTGATGTATATGTGTATATCTGATTAGTACCTCACAGGATGTGAAAAATGGAATGAACTGATAGCTGGCTTGTAAAACAGTGTATATATATACATGATTATTAAAAACACTGGTCACAGGTATTGATTAATAATAACAAGTGCAAAGAGAAAAAAGTGGGCATGGGAGAGAAATGACTTAGTGTGATATGTGGTTATTCTGACTCTTGAAAATATTCCAAAACATTTGTTTAAACAATTTTATCATAAAGCTATTTCAGCAATAATAATAAGAATAATAACAAGAGCCATTTGCTGAATGCTTCCTGCGGGCCAGAGGCCGTTGAAATGACTATATTATGTAATCTGCTTGAGTCCTCATAATGACCTTACGAGGTGGATGTTATTATTATCATTCCCACTAACAGATAAGGAAACTGAAGCACAGACAAGTTAAGTTACTCACCCACAGTTACACTGTAAATAAAAGGCAGGATTCAAATGCAGACATTCTGATGCAGCTCGTGCTTTTAGCCATGACACTGAATCTGAACCTACACTCAGAGTTCTAATGCTGTTCCAGTGAAGCAGAAACTCAAACTCAGGCACTCCCCAAAGCATCAAATGGGAATGTAATATACCACTCTTTTAACCCTGGAAGAGTCTTAAGGACTAATTCCTACATAGTTCTGCATTATGAAAGTATACATATTTAACCACATTAGTGATCATCATTTTTTTAAAAAGTGTGAAAACCCTCACAAACCTCAACCAATTGCATCCTTTGGTTAAACAAAAGTCCTAGATGTTCCCAAGACTAAGAGGTATATTAATTAGTACTACCTTTCCAGAAAATAACATTTGCACCTTCCACAAAGTCAACTTTATGAGGACATTCCCATCACTAAGTTACTTTTCACCACTTTTATAGAACAGAAACTTATTTTAAAATCTACCCATCTTAGTATAATATAAAAAAGAAAACAATTTATGAACTGGACTTTCTCAAAATTAAACCTTTTTCCTCTTTGAAAGACACTATTATGTTAGAAGGATACGAAGCCAAGCTAAAGACTGAGAAAAAAACAACGGCAAATCACATACCTGAAAAAGGATTTGTATCCAAATATATAAAGAATTCTCAAAACTCAACAGTAAGAAAACAACCCAATTAAAAGCTAGGCAAAAGATTTCAATGGCACTCCACCAAGAGGATCTAATGATGGCAAATACGCACATGAAAAGATGTCCAATGGCATTAGTCATCAGAGAAATGCAAATTAAAACCATGATAAGATACTACCACATACCTATTAGAATGGCTAAATTAAAATCACTGATAGTGTCAGTGATGTGGAATAGGTGGAATTCTCGTACATTGCTAGTGGGAGAGTATAAAATGGTACAGACACTCTGGAAAAAGGGTTGACAGTTTCTTATAAAGTTAAAAATATACTCACTATACCATCCAGCAATCCCCTCTCCCCAGAGACAGCTACCCTAGAGATAGAGAAATGAAAACTATGTTTGCACAAAAGTCTGTACACAAATGTTTACAGCAGCTCTATTCCTAAATGTTAAAAATTGGAAACAACGCAAATGTCCTTTAATGAGTGACAATGGAAAACTACTCAGTAATAAAAAGGAATAAACTTTCAATACATGCAATAACTTAGATGAATCTCAAAGACAGAGTAAAAGAACCCAGTCTCAAAAGCTTACATGTATGATTCCATGTATAGGACATTCTCAAAAAGACAAAACTATAGGGATGGAGAAAAGGTCAGAGGTTGCAGAGGTTATAGGATGGGGACAGTTAACTATAAAAGGATAGCATCAGGGAATTCTGGGGGGTGATAATATTATTCTGTATTCTGATTGTAGTGATGGTTGCACAAACTACACGTGTTAAATTAACAGGATAAAAGAAAAAAGTTAGTTTTACTGTATGATAATTTTAAGAATAAAATTTTAAAATTATGTTTAAATATGAATCTCAATGTCACAATGGACACGGTTTTTAAAAACTGGAAAGAAATAAAGAAGGATAAGTTTGTTAATAAAAGGTAAACCTGGGCTTCCCTGGTGGCGCAGTGGTTGAGAGTCTGCCTGCCGATGGGGGGGGGACACGGGTTCGAGACCTGGAATGGGAGGATCCCACATGCCACGGGGCAACTGGGCCCGTGAGCCACAACTACTGAGCATGCGCATCTAGAGCCTGTGCTCCGCAATAAGAGGGGCCACGGCAGTGAGAGGCCCACGCACCATGATGAGGAGTGGCCCCCGCTCGCCACAACTAGAGAAGGCCCTTGCACAGAAACGAAGACCCAACACAGACAAAAATAAATAAAAAATAAATAAAAATAAATACATTTAAAAGGAGAACCTATACATTTCCCTTTCTGCAAATGTAGGTTTTTGAGGCAAGAGTAGAGCCTCAGAAAGAATGTCTGCAAACAGAACAATCACTAGTTCAACTAAGTACAAAATGTAGGATACTTTTGAAGAATCCCGTCACAGCTAGATAATTGGTCCAGGACCAAAAGTAAATACTGGAAGAAAAATGAAATCAACAGTGTTCCACAGAGGTGGTAGGCAGACTGGCCTGGACTAAGACATGTTCAGTAATAGATAATAAGGGTGCTGATTTGTAAGCATCATTCTCGTCCCACTGTGGACTTCCTTCTGCGACAGTATAAGGATACCACCAGATCATCTTGAAATCAAGTCATGAAATGTACTTTTATGTTTTTAAAAATCAATTCTTGTCCTTAAATTAACTTTTCTTATTAGTTTAGTCATGGTCCTCTATTACTTCTAAAACATTAAATCTTATTTGATTAGAGACAGACTTCAAAAAATAAAAATAAACTGTGATCAAATAGCAGGAACAAAGAGTAGTAACTAAAATTTCTTCAATCTAAACTGAAGATGATTTCTGTATCTCTGTCTTTTACATTTGTCTCCATTAAGGGAAAAAAATGATGTACCTCATAATTAACTTGGCTGGAATGAATCAGACTGCATTTGTAAAGGTTTCAGAAGACCAATGAGCTGTGCTAAACAGTACCACTATCCACCTGAGCAGAAATTACTATCCATAAGTTTCTTTACATAACTAACGAAACAAAAATTTAAACAAAAGAAGAACTACTAGAAAAATATTAGAGATTCATTTTTTAAGTCAATAATTTGCCTCACACATTATTATTTTCCCTGTGGAAACCCAATTATTACCCTGAAAACAAGACCACGTTAGAAAGTAAATGCATTGTGACAAAAGAAAGAAAAGGCAGATTGATACGTTATTAAAATAACTCACACGCCATACCCTGAGGAGTAAGGAAGCCATGGCAGAGCAGGCCCCTTTCTCCTCAATGGACAGCACAGCTGTGGGGAAGACACTGCAGCTAGCACAAGCGTGTCACACTTCTTCAGGGAGGAAGCAAGTTACACACCACTCTAGAGAGGGCGCCCATAAACTCACGGCCACGCTCATTACCCAACGTCCAGGCCACCCACAGGCTGACTGCAACCCAACTTTCCCACCATTCCCACACAGGCCCCAGGAACCGTCAGGCCTCTGAGGCTCTGCCAATGCCCTTCCCTCTACCCAAATATCCTTTCCCTCCTCTCTCCGGACCTCAATCCTGCCCAGCTCTAAATGAACACTTCAAGGCCTATTTCCCTAAGAATGCCTCTCTCAAAACCAAAATTACTTCCTAGACAATGATCTGCCTCTTACTCACCCATTATCTTGGATTAAATACATCATGTAAGATGCCTTATCTGACCAACACAACTATTTTATAAATAGGAGTCATGTTTTATATCATCTATGACATGACATGACAACCAATCAGCTCACTAAAACCATTCAATAAATACTCTAATTGAATTTCCCAAAGAGTTGACCTAAAATAACCTAAATGCTAAGCAGTTCAAGAACTGTCCTGAACCAAATTCACTTCTCATTTGAATGCCAATGTCATAGATAGGGATGTTGTATTGTCTTTAAATGTACTTGCCTTTATCCAAAACTAGAATCTCTGATGAATCTATGGGACACACATGTAAAATATTCTGCAAAGGAAAAAAGCTTTATTTAGTGTACTGTGCTTAATATTCAGCCAGACTTGAATTTTTCTCTAAAACTTATACAATTACTGAGTATGCAAGAAGCATTAGAAGAGAGACTAAGTCTATTGAGAAGAAAACTGGAAGCGAAGGTCAGCAATCATTTTCTACTTTGAATCATCTCTTTCATAAAGAGGTAAATTCTCCTAAATTCCAGAATGAATGGAATTCAATACAGCAAAGTAAAATGCTTTAAATACATAAAATAAATATCTTGATGGACCTTCCACCATCTGTTTTAGTAACTTAAATTATAAAAAAGAACCCTAACTTTAAGAAAAGTTATATCAAGAGCTAAAATTGAGATTGTTTTTCCATCTATTACTTTGATTTTCCTGACCCATTTTTGAGAACTGTCAGCATTCTGGATCAATAATTCCAAATTATTTCTTGAAGAGAGTGAGATTCCTCCCAAGTCATTTACTATGCTTACTAATCAATAAAGATATGAAAAAACAAAAAATCCATATTTATGAGGCAAGCAAATTATATTAAAAGACTGACTTTGAGAAAAGGTTGCTGCTTGCCAAGAAAATTTTATTATTATAAAATATTTTCTGTCATTTGTATTTCTTCATTTTCCCTTCCAGATTATCTGTGTAGCCTTGTAAACACATCATAATCCAAAGCAGTGGAGCTTTACCAATAAAATGTACATCAACGCAAGAGAGCCAACTGCATAATTAAAACAAAAGTGTACCGGGCTTCCCTGGTGGCGCAGTGGTTGAGAGTCCACCTGCCGATGCAGGGGACACGGGTTCGTGCCCCAGTCCGGGAGGATCCCACATGCCGTGGAGCGGCTGGGCCCGTGAGCCATGGCCGTTGAGCCTGCGCGTCCGGCGCCTGTGCTCCACAACAGGAGAGGCCACAACAGTGAGAGGCCCGCGTACCGCAAAAAAATAAAAAACTGGGCTTCCCTGGTGGCGCAGTGGTTGAGAGTCCGCCTGCCGATGCAGGGGACACGGGTTTGTGTCCCGGTTCAGGAAGATACCACATGCCGCAGAGTGGCTGGGCCCATGAGCCATGGCTGCTGTGCCTGCGCGTCCGGAGTCTGTGCTGCGCAACGGGAGAGGCCACAACAGTGAGAGGCCCGCGTACCGCAAAAAAAAAAAAAAAAAAAAAAACAGAAGGTGCAAAACTGTTTCCCATCCCAGGCTCCTATCTTCCGTCTTACAATACTGTAACTGACACTTCAGAGAATCAAAGTCCACACCGTGTAGGATTTTTCCCACCAGTACAAAACACTGGCTCAAGGGCAAGTTCGAACTGGCTATTAATTCAGTTCAGCAAACATTTCCTGAGGCCAGGCCCTGTGTTAGCAGCACTAAACGCAAAGAGGAAGCATGCCATCACTGCTTTCAAGAAACTCAGAT
The DNA here is from genome assembly GCF_964341445.2 of Mesoplodon mirus. Lineage (NCBI taxonomy): Eukaryota > Metazoa > Chordata > Mammalia > Artiodactyla > Ziphiidae > Mesoplodon > Mesoplodon mirus. The sequence continues at coordinate 30,459,449 of NC_138994.1, forward strand.
TCTAGCAAGACAGGCAAAGCACAAATGAAAAATAGCAAGAAATACCTTCCATCTGCCGAAAGGCATGAGCTGCCCTCAAAAGAAGAACACAAGTTCACTGTGCAGAGATGATAGGGAGAGCACAGGGGAGTTTATCAGAGAGAATGCACAAGAAGTCACCAAGACAAGAAAAAGCACATGATACACTCCAGGTGTGTCAGAGAAAGAGGGAAAGGAGCTAAGAATGCCCTCCAATGCCACAGGAAGTGAGGGCTTTATTCCATAGCAATGGAGCATGATGGGAGGTGTTTAAGTAAAGGAGGAACCTATCGGGCAGTGCAGTGGTTGGGACTCCGCGCTTCCTCCATGGCGGAAAGGGGCGGGGAGAGGGTTTGATCCCTGGTCGGGGAACTAAGATCCCGCAGGCGGCATGGTGTGGTCAAAAAAAAAGGAACCTATCATGTAGAAGTCCTGTGAACAACTGGTGATAAGCAGGCATTGCCATTAAGAACAGACCACTAAGCAGTCCAAGTAATAGAGATTGAGAATTCAAGCGCAGCCTCTCCTGAGCTATACCACTCATAATGCAGGGAGCAGCAATCCTGGGCAAAGAAGACCTAAGATCCTCTGACCTGACAGTCACAACATTGCTCCGGCGGACCACGCTTGCAGACCTCCCACCACCATCTCTGTTGGTTCCGAGACTGCTCTTCTTGCCTCTTCCCACCCTCGCTCACTCTCCCCACTTTCTACCTCACCAAACGGCCCCAAGGTACAGGTCTCCTCCATCCTTCCAAAGCTCAATTTATGCCACTTCGCTTTTAAGAAAGACCCACGTTAGCGCCTGTTTTCCCAACCAAAAGAAATCCAAAGAGGTATCTATTTTCACAAAAAAGGGGGGAAAATGAGAACAGTGCCCGGCACGTGTTGTGCAGCAGCCCGTACAGAGGCAATTCGCACTGTGCGCTGCAAAAGCGGGTGCAAGGGGCACCACCCAGCTCCTTCCTGGGAACCACACTCAGCACCTCAGCATCAAGCCACCATAGCTTTGAACTGTCACTGAGCTTCCGTACTTTAGCTCAATTTATTTTGTGCATCCGTTAGCAAGATGTGTCCTATGGTCACTGCTTCTTCGCTTTACGCCACTTCGGCTTATGAAAGGCTTCATGGGAACGCTCTGCTTTCAGTCATTGGGGGAAACCCATACTTATTGTCCTCCCGCCTCCCTCCAGCCTACGCATCCACTCTCGGCCTGGCCTTTCCAGCTTTGAAAAGACAACCTGGCTCCGCCCTCCACCGCCTATATACTGCAGTGAAAGATGAGGGGAGAAGCTGACAGGCAGACAAAAGGCAGCAGCAGTGAGTGAGGCCTGACGACAGACAACGGAAGAGTTCCAGGCCCCTTCAACTTTTGAGACGTTTGGTATAATAAAAAATGTAGAAACACCTAAGGGATGGGATGAGAAAGAGCTCAAAATGGACTTCAGTATTTGTTAGCATTTGTTAAATATGGGTGGTACATACACGGGGTACAATGTAAGATTCTCCACTTTTCTCAGTATGAAATTTTTAATTAAAAAAATACCAAAACACGGTTTTAAAAATTACAGGATATTTAAAATGTTTATACATTTGACAAGTTAATACAACACAAAAAATGAAATCTAATTGTGTAATTCACAAGGTAATCCAACAAATATTTAGAGTATTGTATCCTCAGGCATTACATGGCCTCCCTTTCAACTTCCTCAGCTCTCCCTCAGTGGGCTATAATTCCCAGTTTACTTTAAGGGAACTTCAATATTTAAGTTATGGTTGCTGTTTATGTCCCTTATACAAACATGCATTCATTTGGGGGAATCAATTATCAAACAAACATCAAAAGTAATCATTTCTACATTACTAATGTGACTTTGCCCGTTAGAGATCAGAATGGCATTACAAGATCATCAGTCACTTATTCTATAGGCCAGAGTTGATGCTATTGACATTTTGGGCTGAACAATTCTTTGTTGCGGAAGGCTGTCCTGTGCTTCATAAATGTTTCAGCAGCATCCTGGCCTCTGACCACTAGGTGCCAGGAGCACGTCTCCTGACTTACGACAACTAAAGATGTCTGTCTCCAGACATCAGCAAATGTCCCCTGGGGGGCAAAATCATTCCTGGTTGACACCTACTGATCTAAACAAGCATAGAGTGTTTGCTTGCCAAATAACAGCAACAGAAGATGGATAAATCCATGGATTCCAAAGGTCCTAGAATTAGCAAATCTTCTCTATAAAACTCCTAGCCCACATCTAGAAAATATTACAAAAAGAAGCAAAATGAAAAGAAAAACTAACAACACATGAGCTAAAATCTTTACTAGGGACAGAACACAGCATAGTGATCCAAAGCACAGGCTTGGAGCCAGAGGACTTACATTCAGAACTCACCAGCTGTCACTCACCAACTGTGTCACTCACCAGCTGTGTGACCTGGAGCAAATGACTTAGCCTCAAGTATCTCAACTTGCTCACCTCTAAAATGGCAAGGAGACAACTAATACCTACCTCCTATGGTTATTTATTTTCACTTAAGAATTAAGCGAAATAATACGTGTAAAGTGCTTAAAAGAATGCCTGGCATACAGTGAGTGCTCAGTAAGTGTTAGCTATTGTTATTTCACTAAAATTCCATATTTTCAATTTATACAAAGTGGAAATCACTTTACAGATTTCAACATACAACACTCTATTTTTAGAAAATAAAATATCATGCTATGTAACTACTTTATCTACTTGACAGAGGAATTATTTTCACCCATTTTCACCATCTCGGTAAAATAATAATGGTTATGATTATGCAATCATAAGAATGATTATGCTCTCCAATAGCCATTGGAGAAACAAGTGTACTTGTACATCACTGACAAACACAAGCTAACCCCTAAAACTGGCTCTGAGGGGAGATCACAAAGCCTACCATCAACATTAATCACCAAACATATCAGCCAGGGATATCTCAATAAAAGTAACACAGAAGTAGAGATTAGGGACAGAATTACTAACTCCGGGAGCTATGGGGGGAACTGACTTAATTTCAAGAGTTAATGTCTCTGATATGTAGGCTCAGGTGCCCACCTCAGCACTGGATATGAAGATGCCTACCACAATTAATCAGGTCCCAACAGTTCATTTCTAACTGCGGTCTCCCTGAACCTCACTGCGGGTACTTCTGTAGCGTAGCTCTCCATACAAGGCAGGTCTCTGGTAACTGCCTTCTCTGGTTCTTCAGAAAACAGCATGACCTGGCTACACATACTCCTGAAGAAGTTCAAGCGTCTTCTGGAAAAACATAAAATAGAAACTGCCAGCCGAAGTCAAAGTGAGACAATGTCTCAAGCCACACTAAAATGGACTATAAAAAATACAGAGATCTAGAAACTACCTCTAAACGACGCCAGCACCAGACACACCTCACCATGTAGCCAACACTCTTGGCCGGGATACACGGATACACCCGTGTCTACAGCATGCAACCCTGCCATGTAGCGGACAGACACTGACCAAGCTGGGTCTTGTACAGCCTCTGCCACGGGGACAGAAAGGCCCGGAGAAGGGCGCTGAGTCGCTTAAACCCACCAGTGTGGGAAGAAGCACCACGTCCACCCATTGAGAAGGCCACCCCTATTTGCCTTGACTCTTTCTCTTCCTGTTAAACATTATCCGACTTTCACCAAAAGAATACACAACACTAACTTTCTGCAAACTCCTGCCCCTGTGGGGAACGGCATTCCTGGAGACAAAAAAGCTGGAATCAGTAACCAAGGTTCTAATTCAAATCCGGTCTAATTCAAATCCATTAACCCCTGTGATCCGTTGCCGATCTACAAAAAGAGCCTAACAGCACATTAGTCGTTTGACCAGCCAGCGTCCAGCCCTTTTTCTGGTAATAAAAGCCCACAAAGTCCCTCAGAGTAGGTACCTCTCCCCGCCTCTCAGTCAGCGTGGCTCCGGTGGGCTCGACTCCGCCAAAGAGCCACGGGTGACACGTGACCAGAACTGGCCAATCCCAGTCTCACAGCCTCAAACAGCGATTGGCTCCAGGTCAGACATGTGACCCCATAAGAGCCAATGAGACATCATGAGACTTTTGCTGAGGCTTCTGGGAAACAGACAGGCGCTCTTTCCGGCTGAATCTAAACGCTGACAGGCTACAGGGGGTGAATATGCTACAGCCAAGTTTCTAACATACAGTTCCGACAACTGAAGTCCATACAGGAAAAGGCAGAGTTGACTCGTGGGGAGAACCTGAGTCCTGATGACTTTACTTGAGCCCTGAATCCAGCTAGCTGTGCCTGACTTTGCAGTTAGGTGAGCCTAACTCAAATTTCTTTCCAGCTTAAGCCAATTTAGGTTGATATTTCAGGCAGCTGAAGCGAACTGATGTATACGTGTATATCTGATTAGTACCTCACAGGATGTGAAAAATGGAATGAACTGATAGCTGGCTTGTAAAACAGTGTATATATACATGATTATTAAAAACACTGGTCACAGGTATTGATTAATAATAACAAGTGCAAAGAGAAAAAAGTGGGCATGGGAGAGAAATGACTTAGTGTGATATGTGGTTATTCTGACTCTTGAAAATATTCCAAAACATTTGTTTAAACAATTTTATCATAAAGCTATTTCAGCAATAATAATAAGAAGAATAACAAGAGCCATTTGCTGAATGCTTCCTGCGGGCCAGAGGCCGTTGAAATGACTATATTATGTAATCTGCTTGAGTCCTCATAATGACCTTACAAGGTGGATGTTATTATTATCATTCCCACTAACAGATAAGGAAACTGAAGCACAGACAAGTTAAGTTACTCACCCACAGTTACACTGTAAATAAAAGGCAGGATTCAAATGCAGACATTCTGATGCAGCTCGTGCTTTTAGCCATGACACTGAATCTGAACCTACACTCAGAGTTCTAATGCTGTTCCAGTGAAGCAGAAACTCAAACTCAGGCACTCCCCAAAGCATCAAATGGGAATGTAATATACCACTCTTTTAACCCTGGAAGAGTCTTAAGGACTAATTCCTACATAGTTCTGCATTATGAAAGTATACATATTTAACCACATTAGTGATCATCATTTTTTTAAAAAGTGTGAAAACCCTCACAAACCTCAACCAATTGCATCCTTTGGTTAAACAAAAGTCCTAGATGTTCCCAAGACTAAGAGGTATATTAATTAGTACTACCTTTCCAGAAAATAACATTTGCACCTTCCACAAAGTCAACTTTATGAGGACATTCCCATCACTAAGTTACTTTTCACCACTTTTATAGAACAGAAACTTGTTTTAAAATCTACCCATCTTAGTATAATATAAAAAAGAAAACAATTTATGACTGGACTATCTCAAAATTAAACCTTTTTCCTCTTTGAAAGACACTATTATGTTAGAAGGATACGAAGCCAAGCTAAAGACTGAGAAAAAACCAACGGCAAATCACATACCTGAAAAAGGATTTGCATCCAAATATATAAAGAATTCTCAAAACTCAACAGTAAGAAAACAACCCAATTAAAAGCTAGGCAAAAGATTTCAATGGCGCTCCACCAAGAGGATCTAATGATGGCAAATAAGCACATGAAAAGATGTCCAATGGCATTAGTCATCAGAGAAATGCAAATTAAAACCATGATAAGATACTACCACATACCTATTAGAATGGCTAAATTAAAATCACTGATAGTGTCAGTGATGTGGAATAGGTGGAATTCTCGTACATTGCTAGTGGGAGAGTATAAAATGGTACAGACACTCTGGAAAAAGGGTTGACAGTTTCTTATAAAGTTAAAAATATACTCACTATACCATCCAGCAATCCCCTCTCCCCAGAGACAGCTACCCTAGAGATAGAGAAATGAAAACTATGTTTGCACAAAAGTCTGTACACAAATGTTTACAGCAGCTCTATTCCTAAATGTTAAAAATTGGAAACAACGCAAATGTCCTTTAATGAGTGACAATGGAAAACTACTGAGTAATAAAAAGGAATAAACTTTCAATACATGCAATAACTTAGATGAATCTCAAAGACAGAGTAAAAGAACCCAGTCTCAAAAGCTTACATGTATGATTCCATGTATAGGACATTCTCAAAAAGACAAAACTATAGGGATGGAGAAAAGGTCAGTGGTTGCAGAGGTTATAGGATGGGGACAGTTAACTATAAAAGGATAGCATCAGGGAATTCTGGGGGGTGATAATATTATTCTGTATTCTGATTGTAGTGATGGTTGCACAAACTACACGTGTTAAATTAACAGGATAAAAGAAAAAAGTTAGTTTTACTGTATGATAATTTTAAGAATAAAATTTTAAAATTATGTTTAAATATGAATCTCAATGTCACAATGGACACGGTTTTTAAAAACTGGAAAGAAATAAAGAAGGATAAGTTTGTTAATAAAAGGTAAACCTGGGCTTCCCTGGTGGCGCAGTGGTTGAGAGTCTGCCTGCCGATGGTGGGGGACACGGGTTCGAGACCTGGAATGGGAGGATCCCACATGCCACGGGGCAACTGGGCCCGTGAGCCACAACTACTGAGCATGCGCATCTAGAGCCTGTGCTCCGCAACAAGAGGGGCCACGGCAGTGAGAGGCCCACGCACCATGATGAGGAGTGGCCCCCGCTCGCCACAACTAGAGAAGGCCCTTGCACAGAAACGAAGACCCAACACAGACAAAAATAAATAAAAAATAAATAAAAATAAATACATTGAAAAGGAGAACCTATACATTTCCCTTTCTGCAAATGTAGGTTTTCGAGGCAAGAGTAGAGCCTCAGAAAGAATGTCTGCAAACAGAACAATCACTAGTTCACTAAGTACAAAATGTAGGATACTTTTGAAGAATCCCATCACAGCTAGATAATTGGTCCAGGACCAAAAGTAAATACTGGAAGAAAAATGAAATCAACAGTGTTCCACAGAGGTGGTAGGCAGACTGGCCTGGACTAAGACATCTTCAGTAATAGATAATAAGGGTGCTGATTTGTAAGCATCATTCTCGTCCCACTGTGGACTTCCTTCTGTGACAGTATAAGGATACCACCAGATCATCTTGAAATCAAGTCATGAAATGTACTTTTATGTTTTTAAAAATCCATTCTTGTCCTTAAATTAACTTTTCTTATTAGTTTAGTCATGGTCCTCTATTACTTCTAAAACATTAAATCTTATTTGATTAGAGACAGACTTCAAAAAATAAAAATAAACTGTGATCAAATAGCAGGAACAAAGAGTAGTAACTAAAATTTCTTCAATCTAAACTGAAGATGATTTCTGTATCTCTGTCTTTTACATTTGTCTCCATTAAGGGAAAAAAATGATGTACCTCATAATTAACTTGGCTGGAATGAATCAGACTGCATTTGTAAAGGTTTCAGAAGACCAATGAGCTGTGCTAAACAGTACCACTATCCACCTGAGCAGAAATTACTATCCATAAGTTTCTTTACATAACTAACGAAACAAAAATTTAAACAAAAGAAGAACTACTAGAAAAATATTAGAGATTCATTTTTTAAGTCAATAATTTGCCTCACACATTATTATTTTCCCTGTGGAAACCCAATTATTACCCTGAAAACAAGACCACGTTAGAAAGTAAATGCATTGTGACAAAAGAAAGAAAAGGCAGATTGATACGTTATTAAAATAACTCACACGCCATACCCTGAGGAGTAAGGAAGCCATGGCAGAGCAGGCCCCTTTCTCCTCAATGGACAGCACAGCTGTGGGGAAGACACTGCAGCTAGCACAAGCGTGTCACACTTCTTCAGGGAGGAAGCAAGTTACACACCACTCTAGAGAGGGCGCCCATAAACTCACGGCCACGCTCATTACCCAACGTCCAGGCCACCCACAGGCTGACTGCAACCCAACTTTCCCACCATTCCCACACAGGCCCCAGGAACCGTCAGGCCTCTGAGGCTCTGCCAATGCCCTTCCCTCTACCCAAATATCCTTTCCCTCCTCTCTCCGGACCTCAATCCTGCCCAGCTCTAAATGAACACTTCAAGGCCTATTTCCCTAAGAATGCCTCTCTCAAAACCAAAATTACTTCCTAGACAATGATCTGCCTCTTACTCACCCATTATCTTGGATTAAATACATCATGTAAGATGCCTTATCTGACCAACACAACTATTTTATAAATAGGAGTCATGTTTTATATCATCTATGACATGACATGACAACCAATCAGCTCACTAAAACCATTCAATAAATACTCTAATTGAATTTCCCAAAGAGTTGACCTAAAATAACCTAAATGCTAAGCAGTTCAAGAACTGTCCTGAACCAAATTCACTTCTCATTTGAATGCCAATGTCCTAGATAGGGATGTTGTATTGTCTTGAAATGTACTTGCCTTTATCCAAAACTAGAATCTCTGATGAATCTATGGGACACACATGTAAAATATTCTGCAAAGGAAAAAAGCTTTATTTAGTGTACTGTGCTTAATATTCAGCCAGACTTGCATTTTTCTCTAAAACTTATACAATTACTGAGTATGCAAGAAGCATTAGAAGAGAGACTAAGTCTATTGAGAAGAAAACTGGAAGCGAAGGTCAGCAATCATTTTCTACTTTGAATCATCTCTTTCATAAAGAGGTAAATTCTCCTAAATTCCAGAATGAATGGAATTCAATACAGCAAAGTAAAATGCTTTAAATACATAAAATAAATATCTTGATGGACCTTCCACCATCTGTTTTAGTAACTTAAATTATAAAAAAGAACCCTAACTTTAAGAAAAGTTATATCAAGAGCTAAAATTGAGATTGTTTTTCCATCTATTACTTTGATTTTCCTGACCCATTTTTGAGAACTGTCAGCATTCTGGATCAATAATTCCAAATTATTTCTTGAAGAGAGTGAGATTCCTCCCAAGTCATTTACTATGCTTACTAATCAATAAAGATATGAAAAAACAAAAAATCCATATTTATGAGGCAAGCAAATTATATTAAAAGACTGACTTTGAGAAAAGGTTGCTGCTTGCCAAGAAAATTTTATTATTATAAAATATTTTCTGTCATTTGTATTTCTTCATTTTCCCTTCCAGATTATCTGTGTAGCCTTGTAAACACATCATAATCCAAAGCAGTGGAGCTTTACCAATAAAATGTACATCAACGCAAGAGAGCCAACTGCATAATTAAAACAAAAGTGTACCGGGCTTCCCTGGTGGCGCAGTGGTTGAGAGTCCACCTGCCGATGCAGGGGACACGGGTTCGTGCCCCAGTCCGGGAGGATCCCACATGCCGTGGAGCGGCTGGGCCCGTGAGCCATGGCCGTTGAGCCTGCGCGTCCGGCGCCTGTGCTCCACAACAGGAGAGGCCACAACAGTGAGAGGCCCGCGTACCGCAAAAAAATAAAAAACTGGGCTTCCCTGGTGGCGCAGTGGTTGAGAGTCCGCCTGCCGATGCAGGGGACACGGGTTTGTGTCCCGGTTCAGGAAGATACCACATGCCGCAGAGTGGCTGGGCCCATGAGCCATGGCTGCTGTGCCTGCGCGTCCGGAGTCTGTGCTGCGCAACGGGAGAGGCCACAACAGTGAGAGGCCCGCGTACCGCAAAAAAAAAAAAAAAAAAAAAAACAGAAGGTGCAAAACTGTTTCCCATCCCAGGCTCCTATCTTCCGTCTTACAATACTGTAACTGACACTTCAGAGAATCAAAGTCCACACCGTGTAGGATTTTTCCCACCAGTACAAAACACTGGCTCAAGGGCAAGTTCGAACTGGCTATTAATTCAGTTCAGCAAACATTTCCTGAGGCCAGGCCCTGTGTTAGCAGCACTAAACGCAAAGAGGAAGCATGCCATCACTGCTTTCAAGAAACTCAGATTCTAGCAAGACAGGCAAAGCACAAATGAAAAATAGCAAGAAATACCTTCCATCTGCCGAAAGGCATGAGCTGCCCTCAAAAGAAGAACACAAGTTCACTGTGCAGAGATGATAGGGAGAGCACAGGGGAGTTTATCAGAGAGAATGCACAAGAAGTCACCAAGACAAGAAAAAGCACATGATACACTCCAGGTGTGTCAGAGAAAGAGGGAAAGGAGCTAAGAATGCCCTCCAATGCCACAGGAAGTGAGGGCTTTATTCCATAGCAATGGAGCATGATGGGAGGTGTTTAAGTAAAGGAGGAACCTATCGGGCAGTGCAGTGGTTGGGACTCCGCGCTTCCTCCATGGCGGAAAGGGGCGGGGAGAGGGTTTGATCCCTGGTCGGGGAACTAAGATCCCGCAGGCGGCATGGTGTGGTCAAAAAAAAAGGAACCTATCATGTAGAAGTCCTGTGAACAACTGGTGATAAGCAGGCATTGCCATTAAGAACAGACCACTAAGCAGTCCAAGTAATAGAGATTGAGAATTCAAGCGCAGCCTCTCCTGAGCTATACCACTCATAATGCAGGGAGCAGCAATCCTGGGCAAAGAAGACCTAAGATCCTCTGACCTGACAGTCACAACATTGCTCCGGCGGACCACGCTTGCAGACCTCCCACCACCATCTCTGTTGGTTCCGAGACTGCTCTTCTTGCCTCTTCCCACCCTCGCTCACTCTCCCCACTTTCTACCTCACCAAACGGCCCCAAGGTACAGGTCTCCTCCATCCTTCCAAAGCTCAATTTATGCCACTTCGCTTTTAAGAAAGACCCACGTTAGCGCCTGTTTTCCCAACCAAAAGAAATCCAAAGAGGTATCTATTTTCACAAAAAAGGGGGGAAAATGAGAACAGTGCCCGGCACGTGTTGTGCAGCAGCCCGTACAGAGGCAATTCGCACTGTGCGCTGCAAAAGCGGGTGCAAGGGGCACCACCCAGCTCCTTCCTGGGAACCACACTCAGCACCTCAGCATCAAGCCACCATAGCTTTGAACTGTCACTGAGCTTCCGTACTTTAGCTCAATTTATTTTGTGCATCCGTTAGCAAGATGTGTCCTATGGTCACTGCTTCTTCGCTTTACGCCACTTCGGCTTATGAAAGGTTTCATGGGAACGCTCTGCTTTCAGTCATTGGGGGAAACCCATACTTATTGTCCTCCCGCCTCCCTCCAGCCTACGCATCCACTCTCGGCCTGGCCTTTCCAGCTTTGAAAAGACAACCTGGCTCCGCCCTCCACCGCCTATATACTGCAGTGAAAGATGAGGGGAGAAGCTGACAGGCAGACAAAAGGCAGCAGCAGTGAGTGAGGCCTGACGACAGACAACGGAAGAGTTCCAGGCCCCTTCAACTTTTGAGACGTTTGGTATAATAAAAAATGTAGAAACACCTAAGGGATGGGATGAGAAAGAGCTCAAAATGGACTTCAGTATTTGTTAGCATTTGTTAAATATGGGTGGTACATACACGGGGTACAATGTAAGATTCTCCACTTTTCTCAGTATGAAATTTTTAATTAAAAATATACCAAAACACGGTTTTAAAAATTACAGGATATTTAAAATGTTTATACATTTGACAAGTTAATACAACACAAAAAATGAATTCTAATTGTGTAATTCACAAGGTAATCCAACAAATATTTAGAGTATTGTATCCTCAGGCATTACATGGCCTCCCTTTAAACTTCCTCAGCTCTCCCTCAGTGGGCTATAATTCCCAGTTTACTTTAAGGGAACTTCAATATTTAAGTTATGGTTGGTGTTTATGTCCCTTATACAAACATGCATTCATTTGGGGAAATCAATTATCAAACAAACATCAAAAGTAATCATTTCTACATTACTAATGTGACTTTGCCCGTTAGAGATCAGAATGGCATTACAAGATCATCAGTCACTTATTCTATAGGCCAGAGTTGATGCTATTGACATTTTGGGCTGAACAATTCTTTGTTGCGGAAGGCTGTCCTGTGCTTCATAAATGTTTCAGCAGCATCCTGGCCTCTGACCACTAGGTGCCAGGAGCACGTCTCCTGACTTACGACAACTAAAGATGTCTGTCTCCAGACATCAGCAAATGTCCCCTGGGGGGCAAAATCATTCCTGGTTGACACCTACTGATCTAAACAAGCATAGAGTGTTTGCTTGCCAAATAACAGCAACAGAAGATGGATAAATCCATGGATTCCAAAGGTCCTAGAATTAGCAAATCTTCTCTATAAAACTCCTAGCCCACATCTAGAAAATATTACAAAAAGAAGCAAAATGAAAAGAAAAACTAACAACACATGAGCTAAAATCTTTACTAGGGACAGAACACAGCATAGTGATCCAAAGCACAGGCTTGGAGCCAGAGGACTTACATTCAGAACTCACCAGCTGTCACTCACCAACTGTGTCACTCACCAGCTGTGTGACCTGGAGCAAATGACTTAGCCTCAAGTATCTCAACTTGCTCACCTCTAAAATGGCAAGGAGACAACTAATACCTACCTCCTATGGTTATTTATTTTCACTTAAGAATTAAGCGAAATAATACGTGTAAAGTGCTTAAAAGAATGCCTGGCATACAGTGAGTGCTCAGTAAGTGTTAGCTATTGTTATTTCACTAAAATTCCATATTTTCAATTTATACAAAGTGGAAATCACTTTACAGATTTCAACATACAACACTCTATTTTTAGAAAATAAAATATCATGCTATGTAACTACTTTATCTACTTGACAGAGGAATTATTTTCACCCATTTTCACCATCTCGGTAAAATAATAATGGTTATGATTATGCAATCATAAGAATGATTATGCTCTCCAATAGCCATTGGAGAAACAAGTGTACTTGTACATCACTGACAAACACAAGCTAACCCCTAAAACTGGCTCTGAGGGGAGATCACAAAGCCTACCATCAACATTAATCACCAAACATATCAGCCAGGGATATCTCAATAAAAGTAACACAGAAGTAGAGATTAGGGACAGAATTACTAACTCCGGGAGCTATGGGGGGAACTGACTTAATTTCAAGAGTTAATGTCTCTGATATGTAGGCTCAGGTGCCCACCTCAGCACTGGATATGAAGATGCCTACCACAATTAATCAGGTCCCAACAGTTCATTTCTAACTGCGGTCTCCCTGAACCTCACTGCGGGTACTTCTGTAGCGTAGCTCTCCATACAAGGCAGGTCTCTGGTAACTGCCTTCTCTGGTTCTTCAGAAAACAGCATGACCTGGCTACACATACTCCTGAAGAAGTTCAAGCGTCTTCTGGAAAAACATAAAATAGAAACTGCCAGCCGAAGTCAAAGTGAGACAATGTCTCAAGCCACACTAAAATGGACTATAAAAAATACAGAGATCTAGAAACTACCTCTAAACGACGCCAGCACCAGACACACCTCACCATGTAGCCAACACTCTTGGCCGGGATACACGGATACACCCGTGTCTACAGCATGCAACCCTGCCATGTAGCGGACAGACACTGACCAAGCTGGGTCTTGTACAGCCTCTGCCACGGGGACAGAAAGGCCCGGAGAAGGGCGCTGAGTCGCTTAAACCCACCAGTGTGGGAAGAAGCACCACGTCCACCCATTGAGAAGGCCACCCCTATTTGCCTTGACTCTTTCTCTTCCTGTTAAACATTATCCGACTTTCACCAAAAGAATACACAACACTAACTTTCTGCAAACTCCTGCCCCTGTGGGGAACGGCATTCCTGGAGACAAAAAAGCTGGAATCAGTAACCAAGGTTCTAATTCAAATCCGGTCTAATTCAAATCCATTAACCCCTGTGATCCGTTGCCGATCTACAAAAAGAGCCTAACAGCACATTAGTCGTTTGACCAGCCAGCGTCCAGCCCTTTTTCTGGTAATAAAAGCCCACAAAGTCCCTCAGAGTAGGTACCTCTCCCCGCCTCTCAGTCAGCGTGGCTCCGGTGGGCTCGACTCCGCCAAAGAGCCACGGGTGACACGTGACCAGAACTGGCCAATCCCAGTCTCACAGCCTCAAACAGCGATTGGCTCCAGGTCAGACATGTGACCCCATAAGAGCCAATGAGACATCATGAGACTTTTGCTGAGGCTTCTGGGAAAGAGACAGGCGCTCTTTCCGGCTGAATCTAAACGCTGACAGGCTACAGGGGGTGAATATGCTACAGCCAAGTTTCTAACATACAGTTCCGACAACTGAAGTCCATACAGGAAAAGGCAGAGTTGACTCGTGGGGAGAACCTGAGTCCTGATGACTTTACTTGAGCCCTGAATCCAGCTAGCTGTGCCTGACTTTGCAGTTAGGTGAGCCTAACTCAAATTTCTTTCCAGCTTAAGCCAATTTAGGTTGATATTTCAGGCAGCTGAAGCGAACTGATGTATACGTGTATATCTGATTAGTACCTCACAGGATGTGAAAAATGGAATGAACTGATAGCTGGCTTGTAAAACAGTGTATATATACATGATTATTAAAAACACTGGTCACAGGTATTGATTAATAATAACAAGTGCAAAGAGAAAAAAGTGGGCATGGGAGAGAAATGACTTAGTGTGATATGTGGTTATTCTGACTCTTGAAAATATTCCAAAACATTTGTTTAAACAATTTTATCATAAAGCTATTTCAGCAATAATAATAAGAATAATAACAAGAGCCATTTGCTGAATGCTTCCTGCGGGCCAGAGGCCGTTGAAATGACTATATTATGTAATCTGCTTGAGTCCTCATAATGACCTTACAAGGTGGATGTTATTATTATCATTCCCACTAACAGATAAGGAAACTGAAGCACAGACAAGTTAAGTTACTCACCCACAGTTACACTGTAAATAAAAGGCAGGATTCAAATGCAGACATTCTGATGCAGCTCGTGCTTTTAGCCATGACACTGAATCTGAACCTACACTCAGAGTTCTAATGCTGTTCCAGTGAAGCAGAAACTCAAACTCAGGCACTCCCCAAAGCATCAAATGGGAATGTAATATACCACTCTTTTAACCCTGGAAGAGTCTTAAGGACTAATTCCTACATAGTTCTGCATTATGAAAGTATACATATTTAACCACATTAGTGATCATCATTTTTTTAAAAAGTGTGAAAACCCTCACAAACCTCAACCAATTGCATCCTTTGGTTAAACAAAAGTCCTAGATGTTCCCAAGACTAAGAGGTATATTAATTAGTACTACCTTTCCAGAAAATAACATTTGCACCTTCCACAAAGTCAACTTTATGAGGACATTCCCATCACTAAGTTACTTTTCACCACTTTTATAGAACAGAAACTTGTTTTAAAATCTACCCATCTTAGTATAATATAAAAAAGAAAACAATTTATGACTGGACTATCTCAAAATTAAACCTTTTTCCTCTTTGAAAGACACTATTATGTTAGAAGGATACGAAGCCAAGCTAAAGACTGAGAAAAAACCAACGGCAAATCACATACCTGAAAAAGGATTTGCATCCAAATATATAAAGAATTCTCAAAACTCAACAGTAAGAAAACAACCCAATTAAAAGCTAGGCAAAAGATTTCAATGGCGCTCCACCAAGAGGATCTAATGATGGCAAATAAGCACATGAAAAGATGTCCAATGGCATTAGTCATCAGAGAAATGCAAATTAAAACCATGATAAGATACTACCACATACCTATTAGAATGGCTAAATTAAAATCACTGATAGTGTCAGTGATGTGGAATAGGTGGAATTCTCGTACATTGCTAGTGGGAGAGTATAAAATGGTACAGACACTCTGGAAAAAGGGTTGACAGTTTCTTATAAAGTTAAAAATATACTCACTATACCATCCAGCAATCCCCTCTCCCCAGAGACAGCTACCCTAGAGATAGAGAAATGAAAACTATGTTTGCACAAAAGTCTGTACACAAATGTTTACAGCAGCTCTATTCCTAAATGTTAAAAATTGGAAACAACGCAAATGTCCTTTAATGAGTGACAATGGAAAACTACTGAGTAATAAAAAGGAATAAACTTTCAATACATGCAATAACTTAGATGAATCTCAAAGACAGAGTAAAAGAACCCAGTCTCAAAAGCTTACATGTATGATTCCATGTATAGGACATTCTCAAAAAGACAAAACTATAGGGATGGAGAAAAGGTCAGTGGTTGCAGAGGTTATAGGATGGGGACAGTTAACTATAAAAGGATAGCATCAGGGAATTCTGGGGGGTGATAATATTATTCTGTATTCTGATTGTAGTGATGGTTGCACAAACTACACGTGTTAAATTAACAGGATAAAAGAAAAAAGTTAGTTTTACTGTATGATAATTTTAAGAATAAAATTTTAAAATTATGTTTAAATATGAATCTCAATGTCACAATGGACACGGTTTTTAAAAACTGGAAAGAAATAAAGAAGGATAAGTTTGTTAATAAAAGGTAAACCTGGGCTTCCCTGGTGGCGCAGTGGTTGAGAGTCTGCCTGCCGATGGTGGGGGACACGGGTTCGAGACCTGGAATGGGAGGATCCCACATGCCACGGGGCAACTGGGCCCGTGAGCCACAACTACTGAGCATGCGCATCTAGAGCCTGTGCTCCGCAACAAGAGGGGCCACGGCAGTGAGAGGCCCACGCACCATGATGAGGAGTGGCCCCCGCTCGCCACAACTAGAGAAGGCCCTTGCACAGAAACGAAGACCCAACACAGACAAAAATAAATAAAAAATAAATAAAAATAAATACATTGAAAAGGAGAACCTATACATTTCCCTTTCTGCAAATGTAGGTTTTCGAGGCAAGAGTAGAGCCTCAGAAAGAATGTCTGCAAACAGAACAATCACTAGTTCACTAAGTACAAAATGTAGGATACTTTTGAAGAATCCCATCACAGCTAGATAATTGGTCCAGGACCAAAAGTAAATACTGGAAGAAAAATGAAATCAACAGTGTTCCACAGAGGTGGTAGGCAGACTGGCCTGGACTAAGACATCTTCAGTAATAGATAATAAGGGTGCTGATTTGTAAGCATCATTCTCGTCCCACTGTGGACTTCCTTCTGTGACAGTATAAGGATACCACCAGATCATCTTGAAATCAAGTCATGAAATGTACTTTTATGTTTTTAAAAATCCATTCTTGTCCTTAAATTAACTTTTCTTATTAGTTTAGTCATGGTCCTCTATTACTTCTAAAACATTAAATCTTATTTGATTAGAGACAGACTTCAAAAAATAAAAATAAACTGTGATCAAATAGCAGGAACAAAGAGTAGTAACTAAAATTTCTTCAATCTAAACTGAAGATGATTTCTGTATCTCTGTCTTTTACATTTGTCTCCATTAAGGGAAAAAAATGATGTACCTCATAATTAACTTGGCTGGAATGAATCAGACTGCATTTGTAAAGGTTTCAGAAGACCAATGAGCTGTGCTAAACAGTACCACTATCCACCTGAGCAGAAATTACTATCCATAAGTTTCTTTACATAACTAACGAAACAAAAATTTAAACAAAAGAAGAACTACTAGAAAAATATTAGAGATTCATTTTTTAAGTCAATAATTTGCCTCACACATTATTATTTTCCCTGTGGAAACCCAATTATTACCCTGAAAACAAGACCACGTTAGAAAGTAAATGCATTGTGACAAAAGAAAGAAAAGGCAGATTGATACGTTATTAAAATAACTCACACGCCATACCCTGAGGAGTAAGGAAGCCATGGCAGAGCAGGCCCCTTTCTCCTCAATGGACAGCACAGCTGTGGGGAAGACACTGCGGCTAGCACAAGCGTGTCACACTTCTTCAGGGAGGAAGCAAGTTACACACCACTCTAGAGAGGGCGCCCATAAACTCACGGCCACGCTCATTACCCAACGTCCAGGCCACCCACAGGCTGACTGCAACCCAACTTTCCCACCATTCCCACACAGGCCCCAGGAACCGTCAGGCCTCTGAGGCTCTGCCAATGCCCTTCCCTCTACCCAAATATCCTTTCCCTCCTCTCTCCGGACCTCAATCCTGCCCAGCTCTAAATGAACACTTCAAGGCCTATTTCCCTAAGAATGCCTCTCTCAAAACCAAAATTACTTCCTAGACAATGATCTGCCTCTTACTCATCCATTATCTTGGATTAAATACATCATGTAAGATGCCTTATCTGACCAACACAACTATTTTATAAATAGGAGTCATGTTTTATATCATCTATGACATGACATGACAACCAATCAGCTCACTAAAACCATTCAATAAATACTCTAATTGAATTTCCCAAAGAGTTGACCTAAAATAACCTAAATGCTAAGCAGTTCAAGAACTGTCCTGAACCAAATTCACTTCTCATTTGAATGCCAATGTCCTAGATAGGGATGTTGTATTGTCTTGAAATGTACTTGCCTTTATCCAAAACTAGAATCTCTGATGAATCTATGGGACACACATGTAAAATATTCTGCAAAGGAAAAAAGCTTTATTTAGTGTACTGTGCTTAATATTCAGCCAGACTTGCATTTTTCTCTAAAACTTATACAATTACTGAGTATGCAAGAAGCATTAGAAGAGAGACTAAGTCTATTGAGAAGAAAACTGGAAGCGAAGGTCAGCAATCATTTTCTACTTTGAATCATCTCTTTCATAAAGAGGTAAATTCTCCTAAATTCCAGAATGAATGGAATTCAATACAGCAAAGTAAAATGCTTTAAATACATAAAATAAATATCTTGATGGACCTTCCACCATCTGTTTTAGTAACTTAAATTATAAAAAAGAACCCTAACTTTAAGAAAAGTTATATCAAGAGCTAAAATTGAGATTGTTTTTCCATCTATTACTTTGATTTTCCTGACCCATTTTTGAGAACTGTCAGCATTCTGGATCAATAATTCCAAATTATTTCTTGAAGAGAGTGAGATTCCTCCCAAGTCATTTACTATGCTTACTAATCAATAAAGATATGAAAAAACAAAAAATCCATATTTATGAGGCAAGCAAATTATATTAAAAGACTGACTTTGAGAAAAGGTTGCTGCTTGCCAAGAAAATTTTATTATTATAAAATATTTTCTGTCATTTGTATTTCTTCATTTTCCCTTCCAGATTATCTGTGTAGCCTTGTAAACACATCATAATCCAAAGCAGTGGAGCTTTACCAATAAAATGTACATCAACGCAAGAGAGCCAACTGCATAATTAAAACAAAAGTGTACCGGGCTTCCCTGGTGACGCAGTGGTTGAGAGTCCACCTGCCGATGCAGGGGACACGGGTTCGTGCCCCAGTCCGGGAAGATCCCACATGCCGTGGAGCGGCTGGGCCCGTGAGCCATGGCCGCTGAGCCTGCGCGTCCGGCACCTGTGCTCCACAACAGGAGAGGCCACAACAGTGAGAGGCCCGCGTACCGCAAAAAAAAAAAAAAAAAAAAAACAGAAGGTGCAAAACTGTTTCCTATCCCAGACTCCTATCTTCCGTCTTACAATACTGTAACTGACACTTCAGAGAATCAAAGTCCACACCGTGTAGGATTTTTCCCACCAGTACAAAACACTGGCTCAAGGGCAAGTTCGAACTGGCTATTAATTCAGTTCAGCAAACATTTCCTGAGGCCAGGCCCTGTGTTAGCAGCACTAAACGCAAAGAGGAAGCATGCCATCACTGCTTTCAAGAAACTCAGACTCTAGCAAGACAGGCAAAGCACAAATGAAAAATAGCAAGAAATACCTTCCATCTGCCGAAAGGCATGAGCTGCCCTCAAAAGAAGAACACAAGTTCACTGTGCAGAGATGATAGGGAGAGCACAGGGGAGTTTATCAGAGAGAATGCACAAGAAGTCACCAAGACAAGAAAAAGCACATGATACACTCCAGGTGTGTCAGAGAAAGAGGGAAAGGAGCTAAGAATGCCCTCCAGTGCCACAGGAAGTGAGGGCTTTATTCCATAGCAATGGAGCATGATGGGAGGTGTTTAAATAAAGGAGGAACCTATCGGGCAGTGCAGTGGTTGGGACTCCGCGCTTCCTCCACGGCGGAAAGGGGCGGGGAGAGGGTTTGATCCCTAGTCGGGGAACTAAGATCCCGCAGGCGGCATGGTGTGGTCAAAAAAAAAAAAAAAAAAAAAAAAAGAAGGAACCTATCATGTAGAAGTCCTGTGAACAACTGGTGATAAGCAGGCATTGCCATTAATAACAGACCACTAAGCAGTCCAAGTAATAGAGATTGAGAATTCAAGCGCAGCCGCTCCTGAGCTATACCACTCATAATGCAGGGAGCAGCAATCCTGGGCAAAGAAGACCTAAGATCCTCTGACCTGACAGTCACAACATTGCTCCGGCGGACCACGCTTGCAGACCTCCCACCACCATCTCTGTTGGTTCCGAGACTGCTCTTCTTGCCTCTTCCCACCCTCGCTCACTCTCCCCACTTTCTACCTCACCAAACGGCCCCAAGGTACAGGTCTCCTCCATCCTTCCAAAGCTCAATTTATGCCACTTCGCTTTTAAGAAAGACCCACGTTAGCGCCTGTTTTCCCAACCAAAAGAAATCCAAAGAGGTATCTATTTTCACAAAAAAGGGGGGAAAATGAGAACAGTGCCCGGCACGTGTTGTGCAGCAGCCCGTACAGAGGCAATTCGCACTGTGCGCTGCAAAAGCGGGTGCAAGGGGCACCACCCAGCTCCTTCCTGGGAACCACACTCAGCACCTCAGCATCAAGCCACCATAGCTTTGAACTGTCACTGAGCTTCTGTACTTTAGCTCAATTTATTTTGTGCATCCGTTAGCAAGATGTGTCCTATGGTCACTGCTTCTTCGCTTTACGCCACTTCGGCTTATGAAAGGCTTCATGGGAACGCTCTGCTTTCAGTCATTGGGGGAAACCCATACTTATTGTCCTCCCGCCTCCCTCCAGCCTACGCATCCACTCTCGGCCTGGCCTTTCCAGCTTTGAAAAGACAACCTGGCTCCGCCCTCCACCGCCTATATACTGCAGTGAAAGATGAGGGGAGAAGCTGACAGGCAGACAAAAGGCAGCAGCAGTGAGTGAGGCCTGACGACAGACAACGGAAGAGTTCCAGGCCCCTTCAACTTTTGAGATGTTTGGTATAATAAAAAATGTAGAAACACCTAAGGGATGGGATGAGAAAGAGCTCAAAATGGACTTCAGTATTTGTTAGCATTTGTTAAATATGGGTGGTACATACACGGGGTACAATGTAAGATTCTCCACTTTTCTCAGTATGAAATTTTTAATTAAAAATATACCAAAACACGGTTTTAAAAATTACAGGATATTTAAAATGTTTATACATTTGACAAGTTAATACAACACAAAAAATGAAATCTAATTGTGTAATTCACAAGGTAATCCAACAAATATTTAGAGTATTGTATCCTCAGGCATTACATGGCCTCCCTTTAAACTTCCTCAGCTCTCCCTCAGTGGGCTATAATTCCCAGTTTACTTTAAGGGAACTTCAATATTTAAGTTATGGTTGCTGTTTATGTCCCTTATACAAACATGCATTCATTTGGGGAAATCAATTATCAAACAAACATCAAAACATCAAAAGTAATCATTTCTACATTACTAATGTGACTTTGCCCGTTAGAGATCAGAATGGCATTACAAGATCATCAGTCACTTATTCTATAGGCCAGAGTTGATGCTATTGACATTTTGGGCTGAACAATTCTTTGTTGCGGAAGGCTGTCCTGTGCTTCATAAATGTTTCAGCAGCATCCTGGCCTCTGACCACTAGGTGCCAGGAGCATGTCTCCTGACTTACGACAACTAAAGATGTCTGTCTCCAGACATCAGCAAATGTCCCCTGGGGGGCAAAATCATTCCTGGTTGACACCTACTGATCTAAACAAGCATAGAGTGTTTGCTTGCCAAATAACAGCAACAGAAGATGGATAAATCCATGGATTCCAAAGGTCCTAGAATTAGCAAATCTTCTCTATAAAACTCCTAGCCCACATCTAGAAAATATTACAAAAAGAAGCAAAATGAAAAGAAAAACTAACAACACATGAGCTAAAATCTTTACTAGGGACAGAACACAGCATAGTGATCCAAAGCACAGACTTGGAGCCAGAGGACTTACATTCAGAACTCACCAGCTGTCACTCACCAACTGTGTCACTCACCAGCTGTGTGACCTGGAGCAAATGACTTAGCCTCAAGTATCTCAACTTGCTCACCTCTAAAATGGCAAGGAGACAACTAATACCTACCTCCTATGGTTATTTATTTTCACTTAAGAATTAAGCGAAATAATACGTGTAAAGTGCTTAAAAGAATGCCTGGCATACAGTGAGTGCTCAGTAAGTGTTAGCTATTGTTATTTCACTAAAATTCCATATTTTCAATTTATACGAAGTGGAAATCACTTTACAGATTTCAACATACAACACTCTATTTTTAGAAAATAAAATATCATGCTATGTAACTACTTTATCTACTTGACAGAGGAATTATTTTCACCCATTTTCACCATCTCGGTAAAATAATAATGGTTATGATTATGCAATCATAAGAATGATTATGCTCTCCAATAGCCATTGGAGAAACAAGTGTACTTGTACATCACTGACAAACACAAGCTAACCCCTAAAACTGGCTCTGAGGGGAGATCACAAAGCCTACCATCAACATTAATCACCAAACATATCAGCCAGGGATATCTCAATAAAAGTAACACAGAAGTAGAGATTAGGGACAGAATTACTAACTCCGGGAGCTATGGGGGGAACTGACTTAATTTCAAGAGTTAATGTCTCTGATATGTAGGCTCAGGTGCCCACCTCAGCACTGGATATGAAGATGCCTACCACAATTAATCAGGTCCCAACAGTTCATTTCTAACTGCGGTCTCCCTGAACCTCACTGCGGGTACTTCTGTAGCGTAGCTCTCCATACAAGGCAGGTCTCTGGTAACTGCCTTCTCTGGTTCTTCAGAAAACAGCATGACCTGGCTACACATACTCCTGAAGAAGTTCAAGCGTCTTCTGGAAAAACATAAAATAGAAACTGCCAGCCGAAGTCAAAGTGAGACAATGTCTCAAGCCACACTAAAATGGACTATAAAAAATACAGAGATCTAGAAACTACCTCTAAACGACGCCAGCACCAGACACACCTCACCATGTAGCCAACACTCTTGGCCGGGATACACGGATACACCCGTGTCTACAGCATGCAACCCTGCCATGTAGCGGACAGACACTGACCAAGCTGGGTCTTGTACAGCCTCTGCCACGGGGACAGAAAGGCCCGGAGAAGGGCGCTGAGTCGCTTAAACCCACCAGTGTGGGAAGAAGCACCACGTCCACCCATTGAGAAGGCCACCCCTATTTGCCTTGACTCTTTCTCTTCCTGTTAAACATTATCCGACTTTCACCAAAAGAATACACAACACTAACTTTCTGCAAACTCCTGCCCCTGTGGGGAACGGCATTCCTGGAGACAAAAAAGCTGGAATCAGTAACCAAGGTTCTAATTCAAATCCGGTCTAATTCAAATCCATTAACCCCTGTGATCCGTTGCCGATCTACAAAAAGAGCCTAACAGCACATTAGTCGTTTGACCAGCCAGCGTCCAGCCCTTTTTCTGGTAATAAAAGCCCACAAAGTCCCTCAGAGTAGGTACCTCTCCCCGCCTCTCAGTCAGCGTGGCTCCGGTGGGCTCGACTCCGCCAAAGAGCCACGGGTGACACGTGACCAGAACTGGCCAATCCCAGTCTCACAGCCTCAAACAGCGATTGGCTCCAGGTCAGACATGTGACCCCATAAGAGCCAATGAGACATCATGAGACTTTTGCTGAGGCTTCTGGGAAAGAGACAGGCGCTCTTTCCGGCTGAATCTAAACGCTGACAGGTTACAGGGGGTGAATATGCTACAGCCAAGTTTCTAACATACAGTTCCGACAACTGAAGTCCATACAGGAAAAGGCAGAGTTGACTCGTGGGGAGAACCTGAGTCCTGATGACTTTACTTGAGCCCTGAATCCAGCTAGCTGTGCCTGACTTTGCAGTTAGGTGAGCCTAACTCAAATTTCTTTCCAGCTTAAGCCAATTTAGGTTGATATTTCAGGCAGCTGAAGCGAACTGATGTATATGTGTATATCTGATTAGTACCTCACAGGATGTGAAAAATGGAATGAACTGATAGCTGGCTTGTAAAACAGTGTATATATATACATGATTATTAAAAACACTGGTCACAGGTATTGATTAATAATAACAAGTGCAAAGAGAAAAAAGTGGGCATGGGAGAGAAATGACTTAGTGTGATATGTGGTTATTCTGACTCTTGAAAATATTCCAAAACATTTGTTTAAACAATTTTATCATAAAGCTATTTCAGCAATAAGAATAAGAATAATAACAAGAGCCATTTGCTGAATGCTTCCTGCGGGCCAGAGGCCGTTGAAATGACTATATTATGTAATCTGCTTGAGTCCTCATAATGACCTTACAAGGTGGATGTTATTATTATCATTCCCACTAACAGATAAGGAAACTGAAGCACAGACAAGTTAAGTTACTCACCCACAGTTACACTGTAAATAAAAGGCAGGATTCAAATGCAGACATTCTGATGCAGCTCGTGCTTTTAGCCATGACACTGAATCTGAACCTACACTCAGAGTTCTAATGCTGTTCCAGTGAAGCAGAAACTCAAACTCAGGCACTCCCCAAAGCATCAAATGGGAATGTAATATACCACTCTTTTAACCCTGGAAGAGTCTTAAGGACTAATTCCTACATAGTTCTGCATTATGAAAGTATACATATTTAACCACATTAGTGATCATCATTTTTTTAAAAAGTGTGAAAACCCTCACAAACCTCAACCAATTGCATCCTTTGGTTAAACAAAAGTCCTAGATGTTCCCAAGACTAAGAGGTATATTAATTAGTACTACCTTTCCAGAAAATAACATTTGCACCTTCCACAAAGTCAACTTTATGAGGACATTCCCATCACTAAGTTACTTTTCACCACTTTTATAGAACAGAAACTTATTTTAAAATCTACCCATCTTAGTATAATATAAAAAAGAAAACAATTTATGAACTGGACTTTCTCAAAATTAAACCTTTTTCCTCTTTGAAAGACACTATTATGTTAGAAGGATACGAAGCCAAGCTAAAGACTGAGAAAAAACCAACAGCAAATCACATACCTGAAAAAGGATTTGCATCCAAATATATAAAGAATTCTCAAAACTCAACAGTAAGAAAACAACCCAATTAAAAGCTAGGCAAAAGATTTCAATGGCGCTCCACCAAGAGGATCTAATGATGGCAAATAAGCACATGAAAATATGTCCAATGGCATTAGTCATCAGAAAAATGCAAATTAAAACCATGATAAGATACTACCACATACCTATTAGAATGGCTAAATTAAAATCACTGATAGTGTCAGTGATGTGGAATAGGTGGAATTCTCGTACATTGCTAGTGGGAGAGTATAAAATGGTACAGACACTCTGGAAAAAGGGTTGACAGTTTCTTATAAAGTTAAAAATATACTCACTATACCATCCAGCAATCCCCTCTCCCCAGAGACAGCTACCCTAGAGATAGAGAAATGAAAACTATGTTTGCACAAAAGTCTGTACACAAATGTTTACAGCAGCTCTATTCCTAAATGTTAAAAATTGGAAACAACGCAAATGTCCTTTAATGAGTGACAATGGAAAACTACTCAGTAATAAAAAGGAATAAACTTTCAATACATGCAATAACTTAGATGAATCTCAAAGACAGAGTAAAAGAACCCAGTCTCAAAAGCTTACATGTATGATTCCATGTATAGGACATTCTCAAAAAGACAAAACTATAGGGATGGAGAAAAGGTCAGTGGTTGCAGAGGTTATAGGATGGGGACAGTTAACTATAAAAGGATAGCATCAGGGAATTCTGGGGGGTGATAATATTATTCTGTATTCTGATTGTAGTGATGGTTGCACAAACTACACGTGTTAAATTAACAGGATAAAAGAAAAAAGTTAGTTTTACTGTATGATAATTTTAAGAATAAAATTTTAAAATTATGTTTAAATATGAATCTCAATGTCACAATGGACACGGTTTTTAAAAACTGGAAAGAAATAAAGAAGGATAAGTTTGTTAATAAAAGGTAAACCTGGGCTTCCCTGGTGGCGCAGTGGTTGAGAGTCTGCCTGCCGATGGGGGGGGGACACGGGTTCGAGACCTGGAATGGGAGGATCCCACATGCCACGGGGCAACTGGGCCCGTGAGCCACAACTACTGAGCATGCGCATCTAGAGCCTGTGCTCCGCAACAAGAGGGGCCACGGCAGTGAGAGGCCCACGCACCATGATGAGGAGTGGCCCCCGCTCGCCACAACTAGAGAAGGCCCTTGCACAGAAACGAAGACCCAACACAGACAAAAATAAATAAAAAATAAATAAAAATAAATACATTGAAAAGGAAAACCTATACATTTCCCTTTCTGCAAATGTAGGTTTTCGAGGCAAGAGTAGAGCCTCAGAAAGAATGTCTGCAAACAGAACAATCACTAGTTCACTAAGTACAAAATGTAGGATACTTTTGAAGAATCCCGTCACAGCTAGATAATTGGTCCAGAACCAAAAGTAAATACTGGAAGAAAAATGAAATCAACAGTGTTCCACAGAGGTGGTAGGCAGACTGGCCTGGACTAAGACATGTTCAGTAATAGATAATAAGGGTGCAGATTTGTAAGCATCATTCTCGTCCCACTGTGGACTTCCTTCTGTGACAGTATAAGGATACCACCAGATCATCTTGAAATCAAGTCATGAAATGTACTTTTATGTTTTTAAAAATCCATTCTTGTCCTTAAATTAACTTTTCTTATTAGTTTAGTCATGGTCCTCTATTACTTCTAAAACATTAAATCTTATTTGATTAGAGACAGACTTCAAAAAATAAAAATAAACTGTGATCAAATAGCAGGAACAAAGAGTAGTAACTAAAATTTCTTCAATCTAAACGGAAGATGATTTCTGTATCTCTGTCTTTTACATTTGTCTCCATTAAGGGAAAAAAATGATGTACCTCATAATTAACTTGGCTGGAATGAATCAGACTGCATTTGCAAAGGTTTCAGAAGACCAATGAGCTGTGCTAAACAGTACCACTATCCACCTGAGCAGAAATTACTATCCATAAGTTTCTTTACATAACTAACGAAACAAAAATTTAAACAAAAGAAGAACTACTAGAAAAATATTAGAGATTCATTTTTTAAGTCAATAATTTGCCTCACACATTATTATTTTCCCTGTGGAAACCCAATTATTACCCTGAAAACAAGACCACGTTAGAAAGTAAATGCATTGTGATAAAAGAAAAAAAAGGCAGATTGATACATTATTAAAATAACTCACACGCCATACCCTGAGGAGTAAGGAAGCCATGGCAGAGCAGGCCCCTTTCTCCTCAATGGACAGCACAGCTGTGGGGAAGACACTGCAGCTAGCACAAGCGTGTCACACTTCTTCAGGGAGGAAGCAAGTTACACACCACTCTAGAGAGGGCGCCCATAAACTCACGGCCACGCTCATTACCCAACGTCCAGGCCACCCACAGGCTGACTGCAACCCAACTTTCCCACCATTCCCACACAGGCCCCAGGAACCGTCAGGCCTGTGAGGCTCTGCCAATGCCCTTCCCTCTACCCAAATATCCTTTCCCTCCTCTCTCCGGACCTCAATCCTGCCCAGCTCTAAATGAACACTTCAAGGCCTATTTCCCTAAGAATGCCTCTCTCAAAACCAAAATTACTTCCTAGACAATGATCTGCCTCTTACTCATCCATTATCTTGGATTAAATACATCATGTAAGATGCCTTATCTGACCAACACAACTATTTTATAAATAGGAGTCATGTTTTATATCATCTATGACATGACATGACAACCAATCAGCTCACTAAAACCATTCAATAAATACTCTAATTGAATTTCCCAAAGAGTTGACCTAAAATAACCTAAATGCTAAGCATTTCAAGAACTGTCCTGAACCAAATTCACTTCTCATTTGAATGCCAATGTCCTAGATAGGGATGTTGTATTGTCTTGAAATGTACTTGCCTTTATCCAAAACTAGAATCTCTGATGAATCTATGGGACACACATGTAAAATATTCTGCAAAGGAAAAAAGCTTTATTTAGTGTACTGTGCTTAATATTCAGCCAGACTTGCATTTTTCTCTAAAACTTATACAATTACTGAGTATGCAAGAAGCATTAGAAGAGAGACTAAGTCTATTGAGAAGAAAACTGGAAGCGAAGGTCAGCAATCATTTTCTACTTTGAATCATCTCTTTCATAAAGAGGTAAATTCTCCTAAATTCCAGAATGAATGGAATTCAATACAGCAAAGTAAAATGCTTTAAATACATAAAATAAATATCTTGATGGACCTTCCACCATCTGTTTTAGTAACTTAAATTATAAAAAAGAACCTTAAATTTTAGAAAAGTTATATCAAGAGCTAAAATTGAGATTGTTTTTCCATCTATTACTTTGATTTTCCTGACCCATTTTTGAGAACTGTCAGCATTCTGGATCAATAATTCCAAATTATTTCTTGAAGAGAGTGAGATTCCTCCCAAGTCATTTAATATGCTTACTAATCAATAAAGATATGAAAAAACAAAAAATCCATATTTATGAAGCAAGCAAATTATATTAAAAGACTGACTTTGAGAAAAGGTTGCTGCTTGCCAAGAAAATTTTATTATTATAAAATATTTTCTGTCATTTGTATTTCTTCATTTTCCCTTCCAGATTATCTGTGTAGCCTTGTAAACACATCATAATCCAAAGCAGTGGAGCTTTATAAATAAAATGTACATCAACGCAAGAGAGCCAACTGCATAATTAAAACAAAAGTGTACCGGGCTTCCCTGGTGGCGCAGTGGTTGAGAGTCTGCCTGCCGATGCAGGGGACACGGGTTCGTGCCCCAGTCCGGGAAGATCCCACATGCCGTGGAGCGGCTGGGCCTGTGAGCCATGGCCGTTGAGCCTGTGCGTCCGGCGCCTGTGCTCCACAACAGGAGAGGCCACAACAGTGAGAGGCCCGCGTACCGCAAAAAAATAAAAAATGGGCATCCCTGGTGGCGCAGTGGTTGAGAGTCCGCCTGCCGATGCAGGGGACACGGGTTCGTGCCCCGGTCCGGGAAGAACCCACGTGCCGCGGAGCGGCCAGGCCCGTGACCCATGGCCACTAAACCTGCACGTCCGGAGCCTGTGCTCCGCAACGGGAGAGGCCACAACAGTGAAAGGCCGCGTACTGAAAAAAAAAAAAAAAAGCATACCACCATCATCCCAACCAGATTACAAAATAGCAAGCAGATTATAAAATAATAGTCTACAAGCATGCTTTTTAAAATATATATCTATATGCACTGAATATCTTATATAAAAAGCCAAGAGAGAGAGATGAAACAAAATATTAAAAGTAAACATCTCCTTCCCCAAAACCCTAACTCCATTCCAGTCATGAGGAGGACATCACACAAACCCAAGTTGAGGGACAGTCTATGAAATACATGAACCAGGACTCTTCAAAATTGTCATTAAAAAAAGGAACGTCTGGGACTTTCCTGGTGGTGCAGTGGTTACGAATCCATCTCCCAATGCAGGAGTCACGGGTTCCAGCCCTGGTCCGAGAAGATCCCACATGCCGCAGAGCAACTAAGCCCGTACGTCACAACTACTGAGCCTGTGCTCTAGAGCCTGCGAGCCACAACTACTGAGGCCACACGCCGCAACTACTGAAGCCCACACACTCTAGGGCCTGTGTGCCGCAACTACTGAGCCTGGGTGCTGCAATTACTGAAGCCCGCGCACTTAGAGCCCGTGCTCCGCAACAAGAGAAGCCACCACAATGAGAATTCCGCGCACCACAATAAAGAGTAGCCCCCACTTGCCACAACTAGAGAAAGCCCGCGCGCAGCAACAAAGACCCAACACAGCCAAAAATAAACAATAATAAAAATAAATAAATAAAGGCATCATCACATAAAAACAAATGAGGAAATAATTTTTTGATAAAAGAAGAACTGGTGGGGCAGTGGTAAAGAATCCGCCTGCCAGTGCAGGGGACACGGGTTTGAGCCCTGGTCCGGGAAGATCCCACATGCTGCAGAGCAAGTAAGCCCGTGCGCCACAACTGCTGAAGCCCACACGCCTAGAGCCCATGCTCCACAACAAGGGAAGCCACCACAGTGAGAAGCGCGTGCACCGCAATGAAGAGTAGCCCCTGCTCGCCGCAACTAGAGAAAGCCCACACACAGCAACGAAGACCCAACGCAGCCAAAAATAAATACATTAAATAAACTAATTTAAAAAAAAGAAACTAAAGAGTCAAAAACAAACTAAAGAAATAAAATATATTTTGGGAAGAAATAGGAAAAATTATACATGGACTTGATATCTGATAGTATAACTATTAGTATTACTGAATTATCTTCTTAGGTGTGATAATGGTATTATGTTTATGAAGAAATATGTCCTCATTCTTAGGAGACACATGATGAAGTATGAATGAAATGCCATGTAAGATGTCTGCCACTTACTTTCAGCTGGCTCAGGAAAAAAAAAATTCTATCTATTTGACAGAGAAAGGGAGACAAGGCAAATTATGACATAACGCTAACAATTGGGTATTGATTATACTATTCTTACAACTTTGCTGTAGGCGTAAAGATTTTCATAATATAAATTAAACTAACAGTTTTCTTTAACTTAAAAATGATTCAAAACCCAAACTAATCCAGAAGTTATAATCTTCTCGTAAATATAAAATATATTTTATTTTATGCTGCTTAACTCATCTCCTCCAAATTAAAAAAAAAAAATTGAAAAGGGGTGACTTATTTTCCATAGTAAGGAATTATAGCTAACATCCAGGAGTAATATTTAGGTTTCCTTCAAATTGATATTGAATAGAGTCTTTTTAATCATCTGAGCAGTTTATACTGATCTTGGGCTCATTAATTGCTAACTTACCTAGTTTTTTTAAATAAAAATGTTTATTTGAATACAATTACCTTATCCCTTAATGAAGCTGGAAAGAAGATTAAATAACCCAGAAGACACAGTTGGAAACTGTAAAGAAGTATAAGAAAGAGAGTCACTGGCAGAAGAGAAGAGCAGATCTCTGGCAAAGCTGCATTCCATGTACCCTGCCTGGGTCAGACATAGTTCATCTTGAGCCGAAGATCCAGTAGAGACCCATCTGCCCAAAATGCCTTTCTCCAACTGAGAAAGAAGTGAAAATGCTAAGACATATGAGAACATTTGTTGCTGTCTACAGCTAATTGAACCAGAAATCTTTAATACCATTTCCAGTCCTGAAATTCTATTATTCTACATAAAACACCTTTAAAAACAAGTATATATTATCATTTCACACCCATTAGGATGACTACTATCCAAAAAATAGAAAATAACTGTTTGCGAGGATGTGGAGAAATTGGAACCCTTTTACATTTCTGGTGGACATCAAACGGTGCTACTGCTATGGAATACAATATGGGGATTCCTCAAAAAATTAAACACAGAATTACCATATGATCTAACAATTCTTCTGGGTATTTCCTGAAAGAACTGAAAGTAGGGACCTGAACAGATATGTATACACCCAAGTTCACAGCAACATTATTCACAACAGCCAAAAGGTGGAAGCAACCTGAGTGTCTATCAAAAACTGGATGGATTTTAAAAAATGTGGTATTTACATACAATGGCATAGTATTTAGCCTTAAAAAGGAAGAAAATGCTGCCACGTGCTACAATATGGATGAACCTTGAAGACAGGCTAAGTGAAATTAGCCAGTCACAAAAAGACAAATATTGTATCAGTGCACTTACATGAGGTACCTATGGTATGAATGGACCCTATTCAAATTCTGAGAAACAGAAAGTAGAATGATGTTTGCCAGGTGCTTGAGGGAGAGGGGGATGGAGGGTTAGTGTTTAATGAGTACAGACTTCAATTTGGGAAGATGAAGTTCTGGAGATGGATGGTGGTGATGGTTGTACAACAATGTGAATGCACTTAATGACACTGAATTGTATGCTAAAATGATTAAAATGGTAAATTTTATGTTATGTATATTTTAACAATATTCAAAAAAAACCCCACAGGTATGCAAGCCATAATACCCTCCTAACCCTCCTTAAAAGGAGTGAGGCCCATGTCCTAATCCTGATGCAAACTTAAGGAATGCTCACTGCCCATTTCCCCATCTTCCCTGCCCAGGAAGAAGAACCACGAGCTGGCAAGGCAGAGCCAGAGCCAGAGGCGGGAAATTGGTCCTGACGTTAGTCCCGCTGAAGAAACTCAGAAGAGCCACAACAGAGGGTAAGGCCCAAGAAGACGGACAGAGGCAGGCTAGGGAAGAGAAGGCAAAAGCAGAAGGAAGGAAATCCCTGAGAACATGGGCAGCTGATGACACTGGGAAGGGACACCACAGCTGTGAGGAAAAGGAGGATCAGACAACAGGGGAAATCAGAGAAGGGAACTGCCCCAAGGTAAGGAAAGAGAGGAGTAGGAGAAAAAAGAAGAATTGTAAGCAAGAAGGAGATTCATTCAAGAAGAGACTCTTCCCAAGTACCAGCAGGAAAATGACTTCGTTCCACTGAGGTGGCCATTTGTATCTAAAGAATCCAAGAAAGTTGCTGAAGCCTATAAAAAGTTAGGAAGAAACATTCTTTTCTGTGTAAGAATACTAATATACCCCCATCCACAGAGAACTGTGTACTGCCATTTTTTTCATTTGGTTTTGTCTTTTTTTCTCCCTCAAGAAGAGAACACTTACTTGTTTAGGAATAATTTCAATCAGGGCCTACCTTTTGTATTTGTACCAAACACTAGTACGCCATGAATGAGCTAAAGCGTTTTAATGGCACAGGGGTAAGAGTACAGGCTTGAAGCCAGCTCTGCCTGAATCTGAATCCCGGCATTGTGACCTGAGGCAATCTGCTTAAAAATCTGCTTTGATTTCCAAATCTGCAAAATGGGAATAGTAACAGGGCTACACTTCAAGGCATTACTGCAAGAATTAAATAGGGTAAAATATGAAAGCACTTAGAACAGTGTCTGGCCCACACTAATCACTATTAAGGTAGTAGCTTCCTATTATACTCCAGACCTAGAACATGAGTTCCAGGAGAGCTGAGATTTTGTCTGTTTTGTTCCCTGTTGAAGCCTCAGGTACCTCACATCATTCTTTGTTGAATAATAAAAATGTATTGAATGCCAGCAACACAGAAGCCCAAAGGAATAGCACTACCTTTCTGTTATTACCAACAACTAAAATCTGCATAACACTTCAGGCTCACAGTTCACAGAGGGTTTTCTACACCTTATCTCAGGTGATTCTGTGACGCTGCCATTATTACCTCCGTCTCACAGACAAACGAAGGCTCAGAAGACGTAAGTGACTTGCCCAGGAATTCTGGCAATTAATGCTACTTCTGTTCACTCTAGACCCCCACCCAGAAAGCTCAGAACATACCCTACTGAACTGTTCAATTCTCCTTAACTACAGATACGCAGAGTTCAAGTTCACCAAAACACTTTATCCGATTTGCTTCAATAGAATTGATGGAGAGGGAGGAAACAGAGGAAACAACATCACTAACTATTAAAGTTGAACAATGGGTACAGTGGGATTGATTATACCCTTTCCACTTCTATACATCTGAAATTTTCCATAATAAAAAAATGTAATTAAAAAATAAACTCTTCACTCCCAACATAAGCTCTGCCACTTCCAACTTCCTATTGAGCACACCTGGGTGCGAGGAAAACACCACAGCAGAGAAGTTTCTCAGTCTGAGGCACTGAAGAGAGTGCTGCACTGGGAATCAGGAAGCTTCAGTCTTCACTCTGCTTTATCTAACTGTGAGACCTCACTGGTCCCTCTAGCTCCTCTGGGCCCTGAACTTCCTCATCTGTTCCTTCCAGGGTTAAGATTCTGATTTCACCTTTCTACTAGTTCCTTAAACTCAACACACAAAACCAAAATCATCTTTTCTCTATTCTAAACCCCTAAGACCTGCTCTTCCTCCTGACCTCTGTATTCCTGCTGTCCCATTCTGCCAGCCATCCAACCACAAATACCTCAGCATCATCTCTGACTTAAGACACAGAACTGACTGTTCCTTCCCCTCCTACCTAATCAGTCACCACATCTCTCTGTTCAACCTCCAAAGTACCTCTTGACTCCACCACCTCCTTTCATTCCCAAGCACACTAACTCAGGCACTCATCATCCCTCACCTGGAGTAGTGCCATGAACTCGACTGAAAACCCTGTCTCTAGTTTCTCCTCACTCACAATCCATCATATGCATTCTCCAAAACCCAGTCATGACCTCTCAACAGCCTCACTGTCCACTATGTTCTTTCATGTAACCCAGGGTCCGGGTAATTTGGATACTCAGTTTCCGGACATCCACCTCATTTCCAACACCACCCCTCAGCCTTTGCTCAAGCTACCCTTCCCTCCAGAATGCCCTCTTCTTGCCCTGGCGCCTCAGTTTCACAGTGGTGCAATTTAAATGCCACCTCCTCAGTTGAAGCGTTCCCTTACATCCGCAAGGGGGCAGTATCACTCCCTCCACTGAACCCCTAAGCACCTTGTCTGAACCCCTCTTACAGCACCCTTCAAATTCCTATTAGTCCTTTCTTGTTTTGGTGCCCCTACTCTCTCTACTAGATGATTCGCTCCTTGTCAGAGGAAATGATGCTTTATTCGTCTTTGTATCCTTCAGAACAGAGCTTCTCAAAGACTGTGCCGTGGCACTGTGGTATGCCCTGAATGAGCTAAAGAGGTTCTAGTCAGTCATCCCCTCAGCCCTCCACAAAGAGACTTCAGCAGCCAAAGTCCCACAAGTCAAGCCTCAAGCAGCCTCAAGCAGCCTCCTCCTTCAGCCAAGTATACGCCACGATGACTTGAGAAGCACTAAGAGGATGCAACACGTGGTACACAATGGATGCGCACTAAACATGTGCTGAGCTGAACCTTGGAATAACTCACCCGTTCCCCTTCAACCACTATGTTCTCAAGAAAACTTACCATCCAGACTAGACTCTCTCTGAACATTCTCCCCGAACAGGTTCTGATCATCTTTTTAATAATCACCTGTTTATTAGCTGGTTATACTTGCCTTACCATCCAAAGCCCACATCGATAGTTTACTGATTAAAATAGCAAAGGATATGAACAAACAATTCACCATGAAGAGACTCAAAGAGAAAAATTCAACATTATAGAACAAAGAAGTACAAAGGCCAATTTACACTATTAAATAAGCAAAAACTTTTAAGGAAAAAATGTATTTATATCCAGTTATGGCGAAACAGGTACATCTGTATATCTCTTAGTAGTACAAACTGGTATAACATTCTTGAAAAACAGGATGGCGATATATATATCAAAAACCATAAAAACATTCATACCATTTAACACAATAATGCATTCAAAAATTTATCCTAGAGATATAATGAGCCCGAAGAAAAGTACAATAATATCTACAATAATGTACATTAAAGTATTAACTGAAAACGAGCCAGCAACATAAATAACTAACATAAAAAGAGTTAAGTAAATTATTGACGGCATGACTTGATGAAATATTTTGCAGCCTCTCAAAGTGTAATCATGTCAATTAAAATTGTGACAACTATAACATGGAAATGTTTCATAATCTAATAAGTAGGAAAAATTCAAATTATATACATTATAATTAAAAAGGAGTACAATAATCTATGTGTGTGTGTATGTATATATAGATAGATATATACATAGATAGATAGAGAGAGAGATAGATAGATAGATAGATAGATAGAGATACATAGATAGATAGATAGAGAGATATATATCTCTCTATATATATTTTTAACAGAATGCCAAAAATAAAATCAACTGTTTTAGGGGTAGTAACCCAAATATTTAACAATTTACTTAATAACAATTCTTAAATTATTTTATAATTTAAGAGAGGAAGTTCTACCATACTGAGCAAACTTAGGGGTCCCAGGATGCAAACTCGATATAGTCTCAGGAAGAGGTCCACACCTCTCTTTTATTGCTCACTTTGGCCTTAACTGAGAACGCTCATGTACTTCTGATCACAATGACCTATGACAACCCAGACCCCAGCTTTCCAAGGACCAAGAAACCAGCTCAGCTAGCCTTCTGATCATCCCCATGAACCTGTGGGGGATGAATCGTGCAAACTACCCTAACTCAAGAAACAAAGAACCCCTACAACAATGTTTTACTTTAGCAATCAATAAGTAGCCAAGCCTAAGTTTAATTATAAACCCTAAAAGTATATAGCATTGTCTCATTAAAGTCTCTGGGACTAGCATTAAAAATACATCAAAAAATAATTTTAGCACTGATGCCCCACAAGGACAATATTAGAACAGTCTTCTAATTGTTTTTCTGTAGTATTACCATTTTCTTAGTTTAATACTGAATGGCCAAGATACTATAATGGACCAAGAAGATTAATTACTGTGAAATAATAAATACTCAAGACTAAAATGTCATTCTTAGGGCATTTCAGCAATAAACAAATAATTTGAAGGACTAATACAACCATTAGGGAAAAAGTTTAACCTTCTGTTTCCATTGGTATGTTCCTGGTATCCAGATCCTCAGAAATGCAGATATATAGTCATTCATGACAATACACACATAGTAGATAACAGGAAAAACAGACAATTTAACACTTAACCTGTTCATCAGAGCACTGGGCGGTCAACACTCAAGAATGTTGACACAAAAACTGAAGGACCTCTGAAGAGCCAATCATATGCAGATAGGTTGAATCCCTGTGCAGTTACTCATGCAAAACAGAAGTGGAAGATTAACCTACCCTCACTTCTCTTCAAACAAACTGACAAAGCATCAGGCAGTCTGTTTGGAGTAGGTTCACCATCATCCAGTCGGCCCCAGAAGTAGCCAATTGAGTCAGGTCACCGCTGCTGCACCAGGGCCCTACTTCCTCCACCTTGTCTCAGCTCATCTTGCTGACCAGACACCCTCCTCTAGATTAAGTCCCTTTGGTCTTTTCCTCAGGCATTACCAAGTCCTTGCTTTGTAAATAAGGCTCTCCCAGACCTTACTCACCTGCAGTTCACTGCACTGGGTATCACCCAAAGAGCCCATCAGAGCTCTTTATAATTTCTGAAAGAGAGAGAAGGAACCTTTGAATACATACTAGAAAACACCACTGCTGATGTATCAGTTCTGAAGCATTTGTATCCAGTGGTCACAGCATATGGTCCTTTGGTCCACAGTACTTCAGTAAAATGTAGCATAACCAGCCAGGACCAAGAGTCCTGAGATAAAAGTTTGGTTTAATGTTACTACTAATCAGCTGTATGACCTTGGGAAAGTCACTTGACTTCTCCAGGCCTCAATTTCCTCATCTGGAAAATAAGACAGACTAGATAGAAGCAGCAGAGCATACTGCAGTGGAAAGAGAACGCCCTTTCCAAGGCACAGCGCCAGCACCACCACTTACTGGTCTTGCGACGTTATGTTCGTTAATTCACATTTAACCTAAATCTCCTCTGCAAAGCAGAAATAACAGCTATCTTGGAGTTGTTCTGAAAACTAAAGGAAACATAATGAGTTATAAAAAGCCTAGAGTAAGTATACTGTGCATCTCATCATAAAATTCCACAGATGATAATTACCAACATTACTCCCAGCCCTAAGGTTACGTGAATTCAATTTCCAAATATTTATTTCCTTACAAGATCAACAAATCAAAACTTTACCAACCTGACAATGCAATTAACTGTTTGAGTGTTTCACTAACAATTCAATTACAGTTATCTTAAACTAATGGAAGTTTAAGATGATCAATATTAATTAACATCACAGGAAATAAGGGTGGAATACCTGCCTAACACCTAAACGGGTTCCGTGGCCATGCCTTCCATGACTTCTCCCTCTGCTTTCACTACTGCCCGCGCACCGAGTCAAGAGAGGTCTTCCAAACACCAAGTAACACCAACTGCTTTCTACGGTCAGATTAGGGGGACATGGCTAACGATGGAGGAAGGAGAGCAGAGGCTTTTTATCTTTTTTCCTATATACACTTAGCACTGCTTGGATTTGTTGACCATAGCATGCATCAGTTTTACATAAAAATAAATAAGTTTTTAAACTATATTAGTTACACATATTGCCTACTGAAAGGAAGCTCGCCTCACAGGATTATTTTCACCACTAGGAGAATATCGACAGAAGAAAGCAAAAAGGCAAATTCAGATGTTCCGAGAACACCTAAAATATGGCACAGAAATAACAAAAATCACAAACATTCACACGTCACAATGGTTTACTCAAAAAAATGTGCCTGCATTCTTTGAAGAACCTAATGATGAATCAGGGTTTCTGGGGGTCAAAACAAGTTGAACACACAAATTCTGGCTTTAGGGGCTTCTCTGGTGGCGCAGTGGTTGAGAGTCCGCCTGCTGATGCAGGGGACACGGGTTCGTACCCCGGTCCGGGAAGATCCCACATGCCGCGGAGCGGCTGGGCCCGTGAGCCATGGCCGCTGAGCCTGCGCGTCCGGAGCCTGTGCTCCACAACGGGAGAGGCCACAGCAGTGAGAGGCCTGCCTACCGCAAAAAAAACAAAACAAAAAAAACAAATTCTGGCTTTACCAGACAACTTCCTGCCCTTGGAGAAACTGACCCAGTACAATTTACACCAGTAAACAAGTTGGTATGACTCTTTAGTAGTATGCTGAAAAACGTTCAATTTGCTTTAGACAATTGGTAGCTTTTAAAATAAAGATAGATACATATATAAATATATATGTACACACATATATATACATATAAATTAAAAATCTTCATGTTATATCTACTATTTATTTTTGAAAGAGGAATATTAACCTTATTAAATTCAGGATAGCTCAAAAGTATAATCTCAGCCACCGGTGAAGTGACAGACCACTAAGTTTTATGTGGCTCCTAGCCAGTGCTACCGAAGTCATCCTGACTACACCCAGCAATTTAAATGAACTACAAGCTGCTGCGGCCACACTCTCCACACATATCATACTTCTCTCCTAGAAAACAATTCAAACTATTATTTAGAAATCAAATTATATTTGCATGTATACTTATCTAAGTTTATGGAAATAAACAGCCATAACACTTTGTTTATAATTTTTAAGTAGCTCCTCCCCATCTCTTGTTTATCGACAAGTTGATAAACTTGGCCCCAAGTCTACTAGGCATTTCAAACTGTTAAGCATTTAAAACAACAGGCAAAGGGCCTTACTTCTTGTGCTGGGCCTGTATTTAGAATCTTAAATAGAGTCTGACAGATAATTATAGACTAATTTGCATTTAATATCAATACCATGCCTACTTCTTAAACAGAGGACAAAAGTGCATGTGTAAGATCTGGTCTACTTAGTTGTAGGTCCCTCTGCAATATTCTTAGCCTTTCATGAATATGCTCTATAGTTTTAAACTACACAAGGTCCTTTGCAAGTAGAAATGATTTCCCCTGTTATTTTGGCATCACTCCCTGCTCCAGTAAAACACTGGACTGTCCATAAATGTATACAGACTTTAAAACAATGTAGATTGA
Organism: Mesoplodon mirus; assembly: GCF_964341445.2. Taxonomy (NCBI): domain Eukaryota; kingdom Metazoa; phylum Chordata; class Mammalia; order Artiodactyla; family Ziphiidae; genus Mesoplodon; species Mesoplodon mirus. The sequence goes on from NC_138994.1 coordinate 30,499,004, forward strand.
ATACTTATGGTATTAGAAATGAAACTTCTTGCTAACAACTGCAAAAATCAAGCACACCAGCTGATAGAGAGGCACTTACTGACTCCCCAAAACTCCCGCCTTACCTAAAAATAGTGTCCCAGCTTCCCAGCCAAAAGGACAGACTAAAAAAGCGATGTGTTCAAAGACACAGACCCTCGCTTCACCACAAACTTCAGTACTATGGCATTTCCCATTTTAGAATGCTTCGTGTGACAACCTGTTCGGTGGCCAACCACCAACTTCACTTTGAAGTGAATACTAACACTTCACATGGTAATATGTATTCAAAGTAATATGTATTAAAAAAGGTCCAGAGGCCCGCAGACCGGTCCCCTCCTCCCCCGTACTGGTTGCCTTTAAAACCGCCCCCCCCCCCACGCCATGTTTAAAAACGTGGCTTTGGGTCTTTCCCGTCGCTCCTGCCCCGGCCTCCCTTCCCCCCACCCTTCGCCTCCACGCCGGTTCCCTCTACCCCGCCGCCCTCCTGTCCTGGAAGACAACCCCGCGTCTGCATTTAATCAGCCCGAGGTTTCCCTGCTGCTGGCAGCAAAGAGCCGCTCATTGGTTTATTTATGCGTCTGTTATTGCTCTAGATCTTCGGTGCCCGGAGGCGGGCTTCTGCTTCCCGCCCCCGGGCAGACGGGGGTCGCCCTCGGGGCCCCGGAGCCCGGCAGCCCTGCAGGCCAAGCGGCGCTCTGACTGCAGCATCCGCGTATGGAAAGATACCTCTGTCCTGCCAAACCGTTCCGGGGCGGACACTGTGTCCCCGAGCCTACCGGCATCGCAGCGCGTAAGGGAGGGGGAGGGGGAGTAGTAAGCGAAAAGCAACTTTTACCTCTGTTGACTCTCCCTTCCGCTGTCTCCTCCCCTCGGCCGGTAATGCGATCTGCGACCCTCTAGATGGGGACCCCACCCCTCCCCTAGAAATGTGGTTTTGGGCTCTGCCGAATCCACCCTTTTACAGTCCCGGCTGCTTGCGAACTGGGACTTCCCGAGGCAGGTAACTCGGGGGCGCAGATGGCGAGCTCTGGCCGGGGAGCAGAGGCGCGCCAGGGCTCGAGGGAGGGGCCGGGGCCGGAAGGAGGGTGCGCCCGCCGCAGTCCACCTGCCGGGTCCCAGCCGGGCGGCGAGCGCCGGCGGCCGGGCGAGCGGAGGACTGCGGGCAGCACTCCGGCCCAAGGCTGGTTGGGGGACGCTCAGGTCGCCTGGCTGCGACGGGGCGCGCTGGAAGTAGGGGCGCCGAGATGCCAGCCGGAGAACCAGGCGAGCGTCCCCGCAGCCCACGCCCGCCGCCTGGGCCTCTGCTCCTGCCCGAGGGCTCGCTGCAGGGGAGCTGAGCGCTCTCGCGATACTCGCCGCCCGCTTTCGGTTGCGCGGGCGAGTAGAGCTTCGGCCCGCGCCCTCGCGCGGTGGTCCCCTTGCCCCGGGGCCCGTTGGTCAGTCCGCCGCACTCTCACCTCCCATTGCCACTGGTCTCTGCTTTGCAGACTTTGGGGGCCTACTCTGGTTGCTTTTTTGTTTTCCCCTAGCAAATTTTGACCAAGAGGTGTCCAAGGGAAAATTCCTCCAGGACACCAAGACTTGCGAAATTGTATTCGGTATAAAATGCTGTTGAAAGGCTCTGAAATTAGAAGAATGCACAGGCATTAAAGCCCTCCTTCGGTGCACGGGGAGGGCCTGGGGCCTTCGGGTCCACCCAAAGGTTTTACGCTCCACCAGCCCCTAGGAGAAGCCTCTCTCGAGGAACCTGGACGGTTGCTGACAAAAGCCCTGCCCCCGGGGAGCTAAAAACTCCACCAGGCAATTGTCCCGGCCAAGTGAGAAGAGTGGGGTGTAGACTCCTTAAGGGATTGGCCCGGGGTCAGCGGTGAGGGAGGGAGCGAGGTGGTGAGTCACTGCAGGCCGGCTGAGAACGCGGCGTGTCGGGAGGGCCCTCGCCTTTGTCACCGCTTCTCTGAGCTCCGAGTGAGTTGGGAAACTGGAGCCCGGAGCCAATTTCTTGGACAATCCAGGCCCCGCCGCCACGCGGGGCCGTGGGCTGGGGGCGGGGAGGCAGCGCTGCTCGCGACCCTCTGCCACTGCCCGCTGGAAAATGAGCCGCCCCGCCCGTCTGGAGAAGGCTCCAAAGTCTCCCCTTTACGCGGTAGCCAGTTACTGTTTCCAGTCCCCCTTCTGCACCTAGTCAGCCTCTCCTATGCACTGACTTACTGGTTGCTTTGTGTTTACCCGGCACCTTAATATGTGTGGTCTGAGTTTCCTGTAATTCAGCATTCAGTAAGCTGAGGGCAAGGACTGTACCTCGCTCATGTTTCTTTAGGAGGTGCTTTTCTTGGCCTTGCATAGGCCTGGACCCAGAGAAGAGCTTGATATATGTACGACTGCCTGACCCACCCGTTCGTTCAAGACAACGTGCATCCTGGCCCATCCTAGTGCAAGATGCCACCTGTGGCCTCAGCTCGAAAACCCTCCTAACTCCTTTCGCTGCCTCCACTCTGGCCCCTACTGTCTGCTCTCCATCTGACCAACCCAGTGAGGTCTGTGAAATGTTGTCACGTGAGTCCTCTGCTTAAACCCACGGGAGGTGTCCTCGTCACACTTAGAATAAAACCGAATTCCTAACCATAGCCTCCAAGGTCCCATGTGAGGGGGCTCCTCACCATGATCAGCACACTGGCCTTCAACATTCCCCTGCAGCACTGCAAGCCTCCCTCCAGCCAGATCCTTGACCCCCAGATCTGATGGCCATCATCCTTTTAGCGCTCAGGTCTCAGCTCGGATGTCCCCTCCTGGAAGAGAATTTTCATGATCCCCTGCACCAAAGCAGGGCATTCTCTATTCTTTTACCCTGGATTAGGAATGTTCTTGTTTGTCTATTTGTTGATTGTTTATTATCTGCCCCAGCCCCCTTATGGAGTATAAGCTCCAGAAGGGCACAGGCCTTGTCTAGCTTGTTCACTCAGGGCCTGGCACATATATAGGCATTCAGCAAAGATTTGTTGAATGAATGACCAAACCTTTATGAGAGCGAGGGGTGGTGGTGAAAGAGTGCAGAAGCATGGAATGAGCAGCTGACGGCCCTGCCCATCATCAGACCACTGGGATTGTACACAGCTAGAGGCAGGCAGGTAGGAGTGGAGTTGGGGGGAAACAGACCCCTTGGTCACCATTAATGGTGCTCCATTCTGATTCTGATCTGATGAACCACAGCCCCAAATAATTCCCCACTCACGCCCGCTTCCTTCCCTCACTTTTTTTCTCCCCATCCCCAGCAATGGCCACATCTTATTCTGTCCAGACCTAAGGCTCAGTCCTTGGGTCTCTCTTTTTCAACTACACTGCCTGCCCTTCTCTTTCGGTCTCAAGGCTTTGAGTAGCGTCTTTACCCTGAGAAAGGACTCTAAACCTGTAGCTCAAGCCCAGGGCTTTCTCCTGAGCTTCAGACCCTAGTCCAGCAGCTTCTTAGCGTCTCCACATGAAACTCTCATGGACGTCGCAAGCTCAACATGTCTAGAGGTGAGTTCTTGAGTTCCCCCCACAAACGTGCTCCACCATGGTCTTCCCTAGCTCCATCTCTTAATTGCTCAGGCCACAGTCACTCCTGTCTTTCTCTCAAACTCCATCTTCAATCCATCTACAAATCCTGCTTTGCCTTCAAATTGTATCTAGCAATCTACATCTCTCATCACCTCCATTGTTGCCACTCTGGTCCCATGCACTTTTATCTCCTTCCCTTTGCCCCCATTCAGTGTATTCCCAACGTAGCCACCACACTGGTCTCGATAAAGTGCAGATCAAATCCTAGCTCTCCTCTGCTCACACCCATCTGATTCTTCTCGTCTCATTCAGAGGATAAATCTAGAGTCCCACACGATTTGCCTCTGATTTGTTTGAGCTCATCTCCTGCCTCTCTCCGCTGGCTCTGTTTCAGCCATAATGGGCTCCTTTTTGAGTGTTTCCTCTTCCAGTCACACCGTCTCCCCTATATTCACATGGCTCACGCCTCTGCTTCCTTCAAGCTTTGCTCAGCCCAGTGAGTCCGTCTCTCACCAGTCTATTTAAATTTTCAATACTCCCCCCCTCCCAGACACTCTATTTCTTTCCTGCATTTTTCCCATAGCATTTATCACCTCCGAAAGTAATAAATAATTTGTTATTCAGTTTCTTGTCTGTATCTTTCCATGTGAAGAATCAGTTTGCTGATCACCAAAGACTTGTGTTTGTTACTGGGAACTACATTTCCCAGCCATGCCCTTGCCTTTGGGGCCATGTGACTAGTTCTTGCCAATAGACGTGAAGCAGAAGTGTGACTCTGAATGAGCAGGGCAGATCTGCATGACCAAAAATACATGCAAGGACTCTCAGCTGAGCAGACAACAGACCTTTATTATGTTAACCTGCTGAGAAGTTGTGATCTGTTTGTTACAGCATTTAGCACCTCAATCACTGTACCTTGGGTACAGTGGCCCACTAGAACAGAAGTTCAGTGAGGGCAAGGGCTTGTGTAGGTTTTGTTCATTTGTTTCTCCTCAGTGCCCAGAACAGAGCTTGGCATATAGTGGGTACCTAATAAATGTTTGTTGAGTGAATGAATTAGTTTCCTTTTTCCACGACCAGTCATGAAAATAAGTGAATGGTTGGCAAGGAAAGGACAATGTGAAAGGAATTTTTTGTTTGTTTGCTTGTTAAGCAGGTAGTAACTCTGGATTTCTACAGAAGCGCTGGCTACAGGTCTTGGTAAAACTAAATGGAGCTTCCTTTAATTCTGTTCTCCCCGCTTCATCTTTCTCTTTTCTTTTTCCCGCTTTTCTGCCTTCTCCATCTCTATCCCTCTAGGTCCTCCTTCTCTCTCCCTTTCTTCTTCCACTCCTTTTTCTTCCATGGATTTTCTTCTCTTTTTATTCCCACTTAATCTAAAAAAAAAATTCACTGCCTGTTAATGTGAGCTACTGCGAGTACTCAGCCAGGATATCTACTCCAGATTACTTAAAATATAGACGTGGGAAATCACGTGGGTTAAAAAATAAAGAAATATTAAATCCATGGACTCCTACTCTCCTTCTACCTTTAAGGCCCACTTCATTTCTTCTTGAAATACAGAAAAGAAGTGATGGTGGTCCAGATAATTCAGACTAACCCCCCCCCCCACTAAGGACTACTAAAACAAAATAGACAATGTATTCCTCAAAACATCTGCTTGGAAACATCTGGTAGGTTAATAAGAGTGAAAACTATCAGGGGTAGACAGAACAGGGAGGTGATTCTAAGATTTGGGGTCCTTGTGCCCTAAGGTCCTTTGCTTTTGACAGCAACTTAAGTCCAGAGTAAGTATCACCTCGCACACATTTAGTCAACTGTTATCAAAACCAAAACAAAAAACAGAAAATAACAAGCGTTGGCAAAGATGTAGTGAAATTAAAATACTTGTGCATTGCTGGTAGGAATGTAAAATGGTGCGACCACTATGGAAAACATTATGGCAGTTTCTCAAAAAATTAAACAATGACCATATAACCCAGCACTTCCACCTCTGGGTATATAACCAAAAGAATTGAAAGCAAGGACTCAAACAGATATTAAACACTCATGTTCATAGCAGCATTATTCACAATCACAAAAAGGTGGGAGGAACCCAAGCGTCCATCAACAGATGAATAGGTTTTTTTTATTGTGGTATATACACACCATGGAATATTACTCAGCCTTCAAAAGGGAGGAAATGCTACACATGCTACAACATGGATGAACCTTGACAACATTGTGCTATGTGGAATAAACCAGCAGCAAGAAACAAATCACTGTCTGATTGTATTTGTATGAGGGCATCTAGAGTAGACAAATTCTTCGAGAGTAGGAAGGGTGATTGCCAAGCAGGGGGTAGGAAGGAAGGATGGGGAATTGTTAACTGGATACACATATAGCGTCTTCAGTGTGGTAAGATGAAAAGACCTCTGGAGATTAATTGCAGAACAATGTAAATGTACTTTACTGTACACTTTAAAATGACTAAAATGGTAAACTTCATGTTAACAGAGTTTTTACCACAATTTTTAAAAAGTTTAATGGTTAAGACAGTAAATTGTGCATTGTACCACAATTTTTGAAAGAAGAACAAAAATTTAAAAAGACAAACCATGCAAAAACTACCAAAAGAAGGTAGGCATTATGGCAAAAAAGCATGACTGGAAGTAAAGAGGGATGCTTCATAATGATGGAATGCTTCATTCACCAAGAAGACATAACAGTTCTGAATTTGTGTGTGCCTAATACACATAGCCTCAAAATATAGAAAGCAAACCCATGGACAGAATTGCAAGAAGGTAGAGACAAATCTACAAATATAGTGGAAGATGCATATATCAGTAACTCTTAAAATGAGCAGATGGAGAGCTAGTAAGAAAGAGATCTGAACAACTGGATAAGCAGACCTTACCTAATAGATGTATAGAGAATACTGCACCCACAACTGCAGATCACAAATTCTTCTCCAGTCTACATGGAATGTTTATGAAAATGCTGGGCCATATAACAAGTCTCAACAAATTCAAATGCTCTAAATCATACAGAGTACATTCTCAGACAGTGATGCAATTAAGGTAGAAAACAAGAAAAAAACTAAGAAAATATCTACATATTTGAAAATTATTTCTTTCTTTCTTTTTTTTTTTTTTTTTTTTGCGGTATGCGGGCCTCTCACTGTTGGGGCCTCTCCCATTGTGGAACACAGGCTCCGGACGCGCAGGCTCAGCGGCCATGACTCACGGGCCCAGCCGCTCCGCTGCATGTGGGATCTTCCCGGACCGGGGCACGAACCCCTGCCCCCTGCATCGGCAGGCGGACGTTCAACCACTGCGCCATCAGGGAAGCCCAAGAGGTGGTTATTATGTAGTCATTAAGAACAATGAGTTTGGGAATTCCCTGGCGGTCCAGTGGTTAGAACTGTGGCGCTTTCACTGCTGAGGCCTGGGTTCAGCCCCTGTTTGGGGAACTAAGATCCCGCAAGCTGCTCGCAGCGGGCCAAAAAAAAAACAACGAGGCAATGAGGTCAATCCGTAAGTACAGACATGGAAAGATGAGTACAGTACATTAGGAAAAAAAACAACATGCAGATCAATATGAGTAATATCCCAATTAGGTTAAATATCAAAATAAAGCAAAACAGAAAACCTGAATGTGTTTATATATGTATAGGAAAATCTGGAAGGCTGCAAACTGATTGTTAATAATGGAGTTACCTTTCATAGTGTTGGATTATCACTTTTTTTTTTCCTCATGGTACGCGGGCCTCTCACTGTTGTGGCCTCTCCCGTTGCGGAGCACAGGCTCCAGATGCGCAGGCTCAGCGGCCATGGCTCACGGGCGCAGCCGCTCCGTGGCACGTGGGATCTTCCCAGACCTGGGCACGAACCCGTGTCCCCCTCATTGGCTACATTGGCAGGCAGACTCTCAACCACTGCGCCACCAGGGAAGCCCAGATTATCACTTTTTAAATTACGTACTTCTTTGTATTTTTTTTTGTCAAAGACATGTATTACTTATATAATTTTTAAATTTTGTTTATTTATTTAATTTATTTTTTGCTGTGTTGTGTCTTCGCTGCTGGGCGCGGGCTTTCTCTAGTTGCAGCAAGCGGGAGCTACTCTTCGTTGCGGTGCGTGAACTTCTCATTGAGGTGGCTTCTCTTGTTGCGGAGCACGGGCTCTAGGCACATAGGCTTCAGTCGTTGTGGCACGTGGGCTCAGTAGTTGTGGTGCACGGGCTTAGTTGCTCCGCGGCATGCGGGATCTTCCCGGTCAAGAGCTCGAACACGTGTCCCCTGCATTGGCAGGTGGATTCTTAACCATTGCGCCACCAGGGAAGTCCGTATAATTTTTTTAAATAGGTAAAAAACATGAATAACAAAAGCAGCACTGTAGCATTAGAATTGACTTGAACAGTTAGAGGTGCTTAAATACAATTTTGTTACTTTCCTTTTATTTTTGTGACCTTAAGCTTAAAGTATGTTATTGAAATGCCATGTAGATGAAGATTTTTCAAATATATGAAAATGTAATAGGATTTCCATAGCCAGTTTTTCCATATTTTAATTTTTCTTTTTATTTCCTTTTCTTTTTATTTCTTTTTAAATTTTTTTCCCATATTTTAATTTTGTATGAAGTTATTTTTAAGTACAATTCCATTTTCTACAATAATCAAGGATATAACTCCATTGGTCCAAAAGTAAATAGGTGAAGATTAATATTTTCCACTTTTAGGCAGGATATCTAATTTATTTTACTGTGACCTCAATTTTTAAAAAAATACCAAAAGAAGGGAAGATTGATTAGAGATCTTGCAATAACAACTCCCAATTAGGGCTTCCCTGGTGGTGCAGTGGTTGAGAGTCTGCCTGCCGATGCAGGGGACGCGGGTTCATGCCCCAGTCCAGGAAGATCCCACACGCCGCAGATCGGTAGGCCCGTGAGCCATGGCCGCTGAGCCTGCGCGTCCAGAGCCTGTGCTCCACAACGGGAGAGGCCACAACAGTGAGAGGCCCTCGTACCGGAAAAAAAACTAAAAAACATCTTGGGAATTTCCCGGTGCTCCAGTGGTTAGGACTCCATGCTCCCACTGCTGCAGGCCTGGGTTCAATCCCTGGTCAGGGAACTAAGATCCCACAAGCCACACGGTGCAGCCAAAAAATTAAAAATTAAAAAAAAAAGTTAAAAAAAATATCCATCTTGCTGGAATATTTTCAGAATTCAAATAATGACAACTATTGTGATTTGATTTCCATTTTAGAAAGTTAGCTCTTTAAATCAGCTCACAGTGTAGAGTGAATCAGAAAGGGAGGAGATTAAGGAGACCAGTTAAGAGGTCATAGTTTTAGTTAAGAATGAAAACTACCTGAACTAGGATAGCAGCATTAAAAAATAAGGATGGTGCAGATTCAAAAGTTGTGGGCAGTGTGAGTTGAGGGAAGGGGAGAAGTTAAGGCAGAGGACACGGAGGAGCAGTCCCTGGGGGCAGCTACCACTTAAATGGGATCCTCTGCACGGGTTTTGTCTGCAGGTTGGTTTGTGCCCAGGCCCCAGTGTAACCAGACCGGTTGGTCACAAGTACCCCAGTATCTACTGCCTTGGAGCCTGTATTCATCTGCCCAGGCTGCCGTAACAAAATACCACAGGCTGGGTGGCTTAAACAACCCATACTCACTTCTCACAGTTCTGGAGGCTGAGAACTCCAAGATCAAGGTGCCGGCAGACTGGGTTGCTGGTGAAGGCCCTCTTCCTGGCTTGCAATGACTGCCTTCTTACTGTGTCCTCACATGACAGAAAGAGACTGGGAGTTCCCTGGTTGCCTAGTGGTTAGGATTCCCGGCTTTCACTACCGTGGCCCGGGTTCAGTCCCTGGTTGGGGAACTGAGATCCTGCAAGCCTCACGGTGTGGCCAAAAAGAAACAAAAGAGAGAGAGACTGATATCTCTCTCTCTGTTCTTATAAAGCCACTAATTCCATCTGGAGGGGCCCACCCTTATGACCTTATCTAACCCTAATTATCTCTCAAAAGCCCCATCTCCAAATATAGTCACATTGGAAGTTGGGCTTCAAGGTATGAATGGGGGAGGGGGACATGAGTCCATAGCACAATGTAAAGTCCATGGAAGGAATGGGCCTCTTTACCGAGTGTGTGTGTGTGTGTGTGTGTATTAGACTGGATTTTTTGCCTTTTGTCTGCTATCTTCTTTCCTTCTTCCTTCCTTTATAACTGTAGTACAACTGTTTTTGTTTTGGGCATTCAGTTTGGCAATATTTAGTAAATTTTCAGCTGTGGCCCAGCTATTTCACTTCTCTGAGTGTCCATGTAAAGGAAAAACATACGCCTGTGTGTTTCCTCTTCTCTCAGTATTCTACTACAATGCTGATTCACATTTTTAAAATTAATTAATTAATTAATTAATTTTTATTTATTTTATTTTTGGCTGCGTTGGGTCTTCGTTAGCTATGCGCCGGCTTTCTCTAGTTGTGGTGAGCAGGGGTTACGCTTCATTGTGGTGCACAGACTTCTCCTTGCAGTGGCTTCGCTTGTTGTGGAGCATGGGCTCTAGGTGCGCAGGCCTCAGTAATTGAGGCACGCGAGCACAGTAGTTGTGGTGCACTGGCTTAGTTGCTCCATGGCATGTGGGATCCTCCCAGACCCGGACTCAAACCTGTGTCCCCTACATTGGCAGGCAGTTTTTTATTTATTTTATTTTTATTTATTTATTTATTTATTTATTTATTTATTTTTTGTGGTACGCAGGCCTCTCACTGTTGTGGCCTCTCCCGTCGCGGAGCACAGGCTCTGGACGTGCAGGCTCAGCGGCCATGGCTCACGGGCCCAGCCACTCTGCGGTATGTGGGATCTTCCCGGACCGGGGCAGGAACCCATGTCCCCTGCATTGGCAGGTGGACTCCCAACCACTGCGCCACCAGGGAAGCCCTGGCAGGCGGTTTTTAACCACTGTGCCACCAGGGAAGTCCCTGATTCACTTTTTTTCCCCAATGCACTTATAATTTATTTATTTATTTATTTATTTATTTTTGGCTGCATTGGGTCTTTGTTGCTGCATGCGGCTCTCTCTAGTTGTGGTGAGCAGGGGCTACTCTTCATTGCAGTGTGCAGGCTTCTCACTGCAGTCGCTTCTCTTCTTGCAGAGCACGGGCTCCAGGAATGCGTGCTTCAGTAGTTGTGGCACACGGGCTCTGTAGTTGCGGCTTACGGGCTCTAGAGCACAGGCTCAGTAGTTGTGGCACGCTGGCTTAGTTGCTCCACGGCATGTGGGGTCTTCCCAGACCAGGTTTCAAACTCATGTCCCCTGCATCGGCAGGCAGATTCTTAACCACTGGGCCACCAGGGAAGTCCCTCCTGATTCACTTTTGACACTAGATGTGTGTGGGTTTTCCGCACATCAGGCAGGAATTGTTAAATAAATTATAGTGTATCTATACTATGAACTGGTATTCAGGCAAAACTAAAGTAGAGCTGTATCCACTGAGGTGCAAATATATCTAGGACCACATCGTTTACCAAAAAAAAAAAGCAAGTTCCTATATATAATGTAGAGTCTGGATTCATTTCTTTATTTTATTTTTTTAATCTTTATTTATTTATTTGGTTGCACTGGGTCTTAGTTTCTGCCAGCAGGCTCCTTAGTTATGGCTCACTGGCTCCTTAGTTGTGGCATGTGAACTTTTAGTTGTGGCTGTAGAAAGAGAATCAGTAGGCTTTTGCATCTGCCCTGGGGTGCACCGAGGTTGCGAGCCCAGGTGACTGATGGGGGTGCCGGGCGTGGGCTGAAGGACAGGCGGTGTTTGTATTAGATCCATCAAGCTGGAACTAACCCTCCATCCAAGAGGAGAAACCCAGCAGGTACCGGGGCCTCCGCTGGTTCTGTGTTCTCTCCCTTCAGAAGAAGAGCTATTTGTCCGCGTACCACAAAAAAAAAAAAAAAAAAAAAAAAAAAAAAAAGGAGAGTTGTTAGTAATCCTGGGGAAACCTGGGGTGTTCCCGTGTCACAGCTACTGGGTGACCAGTGTCACCTGAGCTGCGGTCTTTGTGTGGCTCCAGCAGCTGCTGGGCCTCGGGCAGGATGTGCTTGCATCACCCCCCGGGAGACAGCCACTCCGGGTCAGGGGTGCACAGAAGTGATGAGAGGAGAGACCAGCCCTCCCTCTGCATGTCGCCTCCTGCCGCCCTTCCCAGATCCCCTTTCCTCCTCCTCGCACGGGTGCCCTGCCCTGACTCCTCCCCTCTAACATATTTGACTGGCGCTTACTTCTTTCCCACCCAGGAATGTGGCATCACCCCAGAAAGTGAGAACCTGACCTTGTCACCGAAAGGAGCTATTGACCAGTCGTCCTGCACGGGGACGCCTCTCTCCTCCACAATTTCCTCCCCAGAAGGTACATGATGGTGGGTGGGAACAACTGCAGGTCCTTCCCCGTCAGCCGAGTCCTCCCGGATGGACTAGGGAGCAGCACTTTAATACCTAAGCGGCAGACAAAATAGGCCCCAGCTTGAGAGGAAGTGAGACTCGCTCCCTTGCAATGAGAGGGCGGTCTAGCGGCTGAGCTGGGGGAGAAGCAGGTATCTCACTCCCAGTCCTGCTGTCATAAGTGTTTCTTTAACATTATGACAGGGAAAAGCAAATCCCTCATCCCTGAGGTTGAGTTTGGAGTTCTAAAATATAAAGCAGCCAAACCTTGGAAAACCTTCCATCTAAACCCTATTTGGTGAGGGCAAGGCCAGGCCGCTGGTGTCCTCACTGCCCGGGTGCAGCGAGAGAGCTCTGCGACTCTGCTCTAAATGAATCTATTTGGGCATGGAGAAAGGCGCAAAAATACCTCCAAAGCCTTCCGATTTGGCCTGACCGTGCCCCCTCCATCATGATCTTGCAGATCCCATGGCAGGGGGCCTGGTCTTGTTTCCATCAACAGGCAGTTTAAGGCAGACGCGGCCTCTGTGATAAGGTCTTGGAAAGAGAGCCTGAGCCCTTGAAAAGGGAACCTGTAGCCCCTCAGAGGAGAGTGTTTAGTTAGGATCAGAGAGGAATTTCAAAGCCTGCATTTTATAGACTAGCTCTGTGACCCAGTGAGCCCTGGGCTACCACCAGTTGCCTTGTGCTCCCTAGATTTGGATCCCAAAGGAACGATCAGGGGTCGAGGGTGACTCTTCTCCCTGGAGCCCTAAGTCTATAAATTCAATCAGGGCCATCAACGTGCCCCTTATTCCTTCTCATGACACTAAACTGAATCCGGGATGAGTTCTCAGGAGGAGCCCACCTGTCAGTCACACTCTGCGCACTGATGTCTCTCTGCTCCGTGCTCACCAAGGGCTTCAACAACCATGGCTCTAAAGCCACATCTTGCCCGGTGGACTAGGTCGAAATTGCCCCTCCTGGGTTCACAGCAGAGACTGCCTTCAGGTTGCGTGGTTTGTAATCTCTTAAACATGCCCTGGACATACTTAAGCTTCAGGACAGCCACGTCCCGTCATGGGTCCAGTGCTTTACTCTCTTGGCGACGTGGTTACAGGTGCTGGAGGGACACAAACTCCTGTGGTTGCCACTCTCCATCAGCTTGCAAAAGACCCAGGTCCTCACCCCTCTGGCCCCATGCAGGCTTGTGGTGGAGGAAGCCGTAATCCCCAGAGACGCCTCCCACAGCCTTCCCAGGGGCTCTCCGGTCCCTTCCCACTTAGCGTTGACCCAGCCAGGCCTGGGCCAGAGTGGCTGAGGTCCAGGGTACACTTCACTTCCTGCCTTCCTACTCTTTACCTGGCTTCTGTCTGTCCATTTGTTTCTCATGTCTTTTTGCCAAATGTACGTCTGTCTGTCCGGTTTGTTTATTTTGAAACTCATTTAGGTTATCCAGACTTCGTGTGAAAGTTCATGTTCACCCACACCCAACCCCAAGCTTGCTGGGCGCGTGCACATCCGGGGGGCCCTCGCTGAGGCTTCCGTTCCTAACTGGCAAGAGCCTGTATTTAATATGCTGAAATTTTCCAGGAAAAATAAATATTTGTGAGACTAGATTAATCCCTGTTCCACAAAAGCGGGGATGCTTCTGTGGCAAAGGTTACAGGCAGGATTTGTTTTGGTCACTAGTTGGGGAAGATGCCATCTCTGCCCTCACTCCGCCCTGAGTCTGTGGCAGCTGTGCCGGCCAGCCGCTCACTGGGTTTCAAGAGAGGAATCTAGGCTCCTGCCTCCCCGCAGTGGCTCCCCACCAACCCCCGTGTTTGGCAGAGAGAGCTCCTGGGAAATGTTTCAGCCACCCATGCTGGTGGAAACTGACCCCAGGCCTTGTGCTTCCTCCTCTCCCTAACTCCTTCGGGCCAACCTGCTGGTGGATGTTTATTCCACTCTGGGATTGCGGCAGGGGAGCGAGACCTGGAAGGAAAACAATGCCTGGGCTTCTTTATGGTGATCTCGAGAGCCAGCCATTCTCAGATTAAACTGGCTTCACCGTTCAGGCCAGACATGAAACCGAATGACAGTGGCGGCTGCCAGGAGAGGGAGTTGAGGGTCGCATCGTAGCCTCACCCCGAGGTCTCAAGGGCTCTTACGGGATAAGGAAAGTGCATCTGCTCTCTTGGTAAAATGTTTCTCGGGTTCTGCTGTTAGCGTCACACTGGTAGTAAAGAGCTGGGGAACTCTCTGGAAGCATCTGTCGGGTTAATGTCAGGTTAATGACAGGAGCATCCACTGTGGTAGTTCCCGTGGAATCAACAGACCTCACCACGCTCAGCTGTAAGTTCAAAGTTCCATCCTATGACTGAGGTGCCTCAGGCTGGCTTGGCCATCAGGACAGCTTCTCAGGCACTTGGTCTCCCTCTCCACGCTGTTTCCCTCCCCACACGGATGCCACTCCCCTCACGGAGCTCCCACAAAGAGGGAGCCCGGGGAGCATACCATGGTCCACCCTCCCCAGGCCCACAGGTGCTCTGCCAGGAGCCCCAGTTCGCGGCAAGGATGGCTCAGGTCCCCATCCTCGCTGCTCTCATCACCCTTGTGGGAGTGATGTTGAGAAAGCACCTGTGTCATTCCAGCACCTCTTCCGCTAAGAAGCCTCTGGGTCTTCTTTGGCCCCAAGACCAATGCGGTGCGGCGGGGGGGGGGGGTGCGATGGTATGTTCTGAGATTGTTCTGCAAGGTTCACAAAGGGAGGAAATCTGAGTTGACCATTGTAGGTGGTGAGCCGATTAGAATCACGAGGCTGTGCTAGGTAGACGGGCCTCCAAGGAATCTGATGGAGTATCACACAGGCGGCAGGAGAGTGGCCAGGGGACCAGTGACAATTCTGTGAAAAGGCTCTGGGGAGTGCGATGGGAAAAAGCAAAGATAATTTGAGTTTATTAGTGGAAATACAAATGTTTTTGTTTTGTTTTGTTTTGTTTTTTGTGGTACGTGGGCCTCTCACTGTTGTGGCCTCTCCCGTTGCAGAGCACAGGCTGCGGACGCACTGGCTCAGCGGCCATGGCTCATGGGCCAAGCTGCTCTGTGGCATGTGGGATCTTCCCGGACCGGGGCACGAACCCATGTCCCCTGCATCGGCAGGCGGACTCTCAACAAAGGGTAAGCTGTGAAAAAGCGAAAGAGAGGCATGGACATATATACACTACCAAACGTAAGGTAGATAGATAGTGGGAAGCAGCTGCAAAGCACAGGGAGATCAGCTCGGGGCTTTGTGACCACCTGGAGGGGTGGGATGGGGAGGGTGGGAGGGAGGGAGATGCATGAGGGAAGGGATGTGGGAACAGATGTATATGTATGACTGATTCACTTTGTTATAAAGCAGAAACTAATAAAAAAATAAAAATAAAATAAAAATAAAAATAAATACTTGGGAAGAAAAAAAAAACTTTGCCTCAAGACAAGCTGGACATGGAGGAGTGAGAGAGGGCAAGGGGTAGAGGGAAAGACATATTTCTGGGTGGGAACAGGTGTACCATCCCCTGGGCACAGCTCCTGCCCAGAGGCCTGATAAGGAGCCCTCACCTCCACCCACCCCCTTCAACCAGAGAACTTCCAACTGCAGCTCCTCAATAACTGAAGAGCAGGAAAGCTGGTGACTGGAGGGAGGCTGGGGGAGGGGAGGAGGAAGGACCACAGTCCACCGTTAGTCCGTCACTTAAAGGCTGGTGAAATGAATGGGGCAAATGACCCCAGTCAAAGAATTTGGCAAGTCCACGGCTTTCCTGGCTTTCACCCAGCGGCTCTGTTTCCTCGGCTATCTGGAAAGGAGGGAGAGCACTTCCGAAGAAGCCTCTGGAATGTCAGCTTCTGGGAATCTTGCTGAGGACGGGGCGGGGAGGGAGCGCTTACCGGGGAACACTGGATTACCCTAGCCGCCTTGGGGTGCCTGCGACCGGGGCTGCGGTTTCTGCGGACCTGAGCGGCAGGTGGCATCGGAGAGTCAGACCTGCTTGCGGGCACCAAGACGACACTCGGTCGGGAGACCGGGACAGGCCGAAGAAACGTGAGGAAGTGCCACTCGCAGCCCAGAGGAGAGGAGAGGAAAGGAAAGCCCCAAGCATGCACCCAGCCCTGGCCCCCGCGCCACGGGCTGCGTCCCAGGAGCCGTCGCCACCTCTGAGCAGCCCAGATGGGAAGGGGGTGGGGCGGGGACGGTTCCCGCGGCGAACTGCTCGCCAAGGGCCCCGGGGCCTCTGCGGGAGCGCCGAGCCGCGCGCCTCTCCGAGCCCTGCGCGGGGCCCTCGGGCGGGAATGCGCGGAGCCGGGACGCGGTGGCGGGTAGGGGGCTGGGTCGCGCGCGGGAGAGGGCGGCAGGAGGGAGCTGGAAGAGAGTTACCGCGTGAGAGAGCGGTTAAGAGCCCGCGGTCTCTGTGGAGATGCCCTGGCCAATGGCAGAAGCGGAAGCTGTTTATATGGGCGGGGCGTCGCCACGGCAGCAGGGGACGCCTTGCGAGCGGCTACTGAGTGCCGGTCCCCGGCCGCTGGCTTTCAGAGAGGCGCCGGCGGGCGTGAGTGGCGACGAGGATTGCTAGCTGGGCCATGGAGCTGGGAGCAGAGAGCCGCGGTGAGGGTGGGCGGTGGGAGGAATTTCTTTGAGAAGCTTCCTTTGGCCCGGGCTGCGCTCTGAGCCAGGTAAGGGACGGGGAGGGCTGCCGGCCGTGGGAAGGGAGGGCGTCAGTACCAGCCCGCTCTCCCATCCGTCCCCGACGGAAGTGGTGGGCCCGGGGACTGACATCAGAGGCGTTTGGGGGACACTCACTTCCCGCCCCCTTATAACTCTCTGTATTGTTTCCTTCCTTCCCCTTGAGCCCCATCCTAATATCCCTTTTCAAAGATCAGACGACCTCCCCCGCCCCCCGACCCGTCGTACTGCCCTCCTGGACTCTCTCGCCCCATTTCCATTGTTTGTGGACGGAGAGAGGGGGGTTAATTCCCCGCTTTGAGGGAGAAAGGGGTGACCTCGCATGCCCCTACACTATTCCCTCGTTTGGCTAATTAAGTCTCCTCTAAAAGATCCAAGAGGAAAAGAGCGAGGCGAACCCCGTGTGGGTCGGACTCCCGGGCACACCTTCTGTTTCCCAGACGTCGGCAGTAAAAGATCCTCCCCGGCTGCAGGAAGGATTTTAGTAAGAGCCTCCCCCCTCGCCCACACTCTCCCCTCGGGGGTGGGGAAAGAGGGCTCAGTTCCCGCTCTGGTCCCCGCAGGCACCACATTCCGTTTGGAGGAGGCTACCCCCGGATCGCGGGATGGAAGCCCGCTTCCGGGAGGCTGCGTAACTGAAGCCGCGGGAGTCAGCGGGCCGGAGAGCTCGGCGGCCACCCTCGGCTCGGCTCGTGGATGTTGACAGCCCCCTCGGAGAGTCCCCGCAGATATGGCGGAGAGCTGGCTACGCGTCTCGGGAGCAGGGGCAGCGGAGGAGGCCGGACCGGAAGGCGGCCTGGAGGAGTCCAACGCCCTGAATGACAGCCTGACCAGCCTGCAGTGGCTGCAGGAATTCTCCATTCTCAACGCCGAGCTCCCCGCCCTGCCTTCGGGGGACACCGACCCCCACGGCTCCCACGAGCTGGCAGGCTCGGCCGAGCCGGGGTCTCCCCTGGCGGCGGACCCCGCCTGCCTGGGGCAGCCGCACACACCCGGCAAGCCCACGTCCTCCTGCACGCCGCGGAGCGCCCCCTCGGGGCTGCAGGCCTCGCCTCCCGACGACGTGGACTACGCCACCAACCCGCACGTGAAGCCGCCCTACTCGTATGCCACGCTCATCTGCATGGCCATGCAGGCCAGCAAGGCCACCAAGATCACCCTGTCGGCCATCTACAAGTGGATCACGGACAACTTCTGTTACTTCCGCCACGCTGATCCCACCTGGCAGGTAGGGAGGCACTCCCTCCCTCCCTCCCCATGCCTGCGAGGACTGGACTCACATCCCAGATCCGCAGGCCAAGTAGGCGCGGTACGGCCAGGGCCCCGAGAGAGGAAGGCCGTCCAGGAAGGACCTCAAGGGAGCCCAGTGCTTGGACTGCTGCCCCTTTGACTTCAGAGGTGGAGGAGGGAGGATGTTCAGAGGGCTGCAGGGGTGCCGACATAGAGGTTCAAGTGGAAAGAACTTGTCACTCGTCTGGCAGGCTCAGCCCAAAGACCAGGGCTGAACTATGCGTGGACACAGCCTCCCAGGGTAGGTTGATGGACTGAGGGACACATTTTTGTCCCAAGTCCTGCAATTCCTCGACACTACCCTCCTCAAGGTCAGTTTGTCAGGGCCTGACTGGAGGCAGAGCATCGTTCCTGCCAGGCTCTGCATCCCGCCTGCTTTCAGTTGGCTGGAGGGGCTCTGGGAGGGGAGAGGGGCGTGCTGCGGGGTGTGAAGGCCATCTGTGTCCCAGTGGAAGGGCTACGGGGCCTTCCGAAAGCTGCTGTGCCAGCCCCCACCCCAAGCCCTCCCTAGTTTCCTGCCTACACTCCTCCCCCTCTTCTCATCAACCTCCCTGGGGGGACAGTTACCTCAGCCACGTGCTTTCCACAGGGGCTCTTTCCTCCCACACTGGCTTCATGTTCCAAGTGTCCGGAACCTGGCACAGAGCAGCCAAAGGGCACAGACCACCATGTAAACCTCCCAGTCTTGCCAGGGGGCACTACTCACCTGCCGGCCCCACCCACCAGGCCCCAGACCCCTGTGCCCCAGCGTGGTTTGGACTGTGCACCCAGGCGTGAACAAGGCAGGATGGTGATTCAGGCTGGGCACACACGGCCCTGAGCCTCTTCGACCATCAGGATCAGGGGCTACTTGGGGACAGAGACTCTGAGGATGCACAGATCCTTCCCTGTGGCACAGGTCACAGGATCAGAGTTCCTGTAATCACAGCTATTCCACATTTGCTTGGGCCCTGACCCTGGGGCAGGTACCATTTGTAACCTTGGTGAGAAAGCAGAGACCCTCCACCACCCCCCACCCTACCCCAAGCCTGAGAGGCCCCAGGAATGAGCGCTATGCTCTTGGCTGGGTAATAATCAACTGAGGCCTCAGAGCCTGGGGTGGGAGGAGGGGGACATGGTGGGTGAGGGCCCAGGCCAGCAGCCGGCTCTAGAAACAAGGAAAGTCATCAGATCCTCCCACACTTCATCCCCCCCCACACACACACACCCTCACACCCACTCACTCATTTCACAAACAGAGAAGGCCAGCCAGGCCCGGGCAGAGGGAGATGGCCGTCCAGGACCTGGGGGAGCCAAGGCCTTTGGCCAGAGGCCGCAAGCGGCGGGGTAAGGGAGGGAGGGCAGGACAGGCTGGCACTGAGAGCCACCCTGCGGCTCAGGGCTCGGATGACCGAGCAGGCAGATATCCTGGCCAAAGGGAACAAAAGCCCCCGACAGCACTCCCAGCTCCTGGTGCCCCGTGGCTGGTGTCCCAGAGCCTCCCGCTCGGAGCAGCGCCTCTGTCTCCCCTGCCCCCATCGGAGAGAAGGTGGTGGTGGGACTGGCAGTGGCGCTAGGAGCCCCCCATCACTGACCCCACCCACTCTCCCAGCTGTCTTCCTTCTCTCCTACCTCCCTGTGTCCAGAACTCCATCCGCCACAACCTGTCCCTGAACAAGGGCTTCATCAAGATGCCTCGTGAGAAGGACGAGCCAGGCAAGGGGGGCTTCTGGCGCATCGACCCCCAGTACGCCGAGCGGCTGCTGAGTGGGGCCTTGAAGAAGCGGCGGCTGCCCCCAGTCCACATCCACCCGGCCTTTGCCCGCCAGGCCGCGCCAGAGCCCAGCGCCGCCCCATGGGCCGGGCCACTGACCGTGAGCACCGAGGCCCAGCAGCTGCTGCGGGAGTTCGAGGAGGCCACTGGGGAGGCGGGCTGGGGTGCAGGCGAGCGCAGGCTGGGGCGTAAGCGTCAACAGCCGCTGCCCAAGCAGGAGGCCAAGGTCCCGCGGCCCTCCAGCCCCCTGCTGCTGACCCAGGAGGAGCAGGGTGAGCTGGAACCCCTCAAGGGCAACTTTGACTGGGAGGCCATCTTGGACGCTGGCACGCTGGACGGGGAGCTGGGCACGCTGGAGACCTCGGAGCTGATCCCGCCGCTGAGCCCTGCCTCACACGGGGACGTGGACCTCACCATCCATGGCCACCACATCGACTGCCCTGTTACCTGGGGGCCTCCAGCGGAGCAGGCTACCGACAGCCTGGACTTTGATGAGACCTTCCTGGCCACATCCTTCCTGGAGCACCCCTGGGACGAGAGCACCCGTAGCTCCCTGCCCCCCGAGCCCCTCTTTGAGGCCGGGGATGCCACACTGGCCTCTGACCTGCATGACTGGGCCAGCCTGGGCGCCTTCTTGTAAGAAGCCAGGCCCTGCCCCACCTCCAGACAGCACCGAAGTCTGGGCCCAGACTGCCCCCCTCCCCGCCAGTGCAGGCCCATGGACACCCTACCGCCCAGGCAGGGGCTGGGCCAGCTCACCCCACCAGGCCACACGGCCCCCAGCCCAGGCCATCCTCAGATTCTAGTCCAGCAGGCTGAGAATTGGGGCCCAGGACCCAAATTGCTGCCTCCGCTCCCCAGCCCCCCATACACACAGTGTTTCACTGATCCACTTCTTCCCTGCCCCAGAGACACGCTAAGGGCCCTGCACTATGAGAGCTGCGGCTTGGAGGGGCCCTGGCCAAGCTGGAAACATCAGTACAGGGTCCGCCCCAGAACACCTTAGCTTCCAAGCTTCTCTCTCTCCTGCTCTCCTCCCCAGGTCTCTATCCAGAGCAAGTTCCCAGGTACAACCAATGCTGATTAGGTGACTGCAAATGAACACCCAAGAGGCCTCTCCTGGCAGTCTGTGAGGAGGAGCTAGGCGGAGGGGGGAAGAGAGAGGAGACAGAAAGGAGGCCGGGGTGCCGGGTGGAGCCAGGAGGTTTTCTAAGGCCTCTGGGATCTTCTGGCTTCATCCCTAGAGGTGGGGCAGAGGGTATGTGTCCCTAATCTTTGAGCCCAACTTGAGGCTGAGAGCAGCGGGGAGATGGGGATCTGGGGTTTCGGGGCTGGGGCAGCCAAGCTGCGGAGGGAAAGGGGACAGACAGACTAATGTAGTGAGTGTAGCTAGAGCTGAGGCTTAACTGGGAGGGACGCAGTGCTTGCTAGAACCACTGGGACCAGGAATGGGGGGATGGCCCATTGCCCTTGCTTGCACTCCTGCAGGGGAGTGTCTTGCTCCACCATAAACCCCCTGGGCTGCATCCCACATCCCCTCTCCTAACCCATCGGGCAATTTAACCTTTTTCATAGAAAGTGATTTACAATAAAAACATTTTTAAAACTAAAGTTTTAAAAAGTCTCAAAATGGACCTGCTTGCAACTTTCTCTGGGGAAAAGCATGGGCCAGTTTTGGGGAGGCCACGGCCCAAGGGAGAATGGCTGGGAGGAAGATGGGGGGCACCAAAGGCCTGCAGAGTGTCCCCTGATGCACTCCTCAGGATCTCTGGGTGCCCAGAGAGAAAGGGGCTGAGAGGCGGCCCTCGGGGGTCCCCTGCAGCCAGGGCCTCGGCACCTCTCTATGTGCAATGGGGAGACTGTACCCACAGCCCCGAGGAGCAGGCGGCAAAGGAGGCACAGCCCCCTCCCTGGCCCTGGGGACTCACTCACAAAGGCCGTTCTTGCCCAGGGCTCGGCTCACGTTCCCCACCTCGCCCAAGTTGAGGGCCTGCCCAGACTCACCTGCGGTCCTCGCCTGGGCCTGTCTCCAGCTCCTCCCTCCCTTGGTCCCTTCCTGAAGGGACAGGGTGTGAGGTCAGAGGGCCCCAGCCCCTGGGGCCCCACTTGCCACCCTGGGGTTCATTCACCCCGCCCAGGGCCTTCCCTCCAATGCAGGTTGGGGCTGAGGGAGGCCATCAGGGCAGACGGAAGACGGGGTGCCTAGACCCTACAGCTCCAGCCTGTGAGGAATCAACGTACCAGAGTTCTGATGGGGAAACTGAGGCACAGCAAATATGTGACACTCAGCAGGCACCTTTCCACCCCCTCACCCCAGCTTTGCCTGGAACCCATCTCTCCCCCGAGCCTGCACCTGGCCCCGCCAGCACGCCCTTGTGGTGCACAGCCCCTTCCCCCAGCACTCACGTGCACGTGCACACAGACACACACACACACACACAAACGGGCACTGTCCTACACAATCCTGCCCAGCCTCCACGGGCCCCTTTCTCCTGAAGCCCATTTCTTTCCTTGCACTGGAGGCTGGCTCCAGGACAACCTGGCATTCCCCCGCCAACTTGCTGCTTTCCCTTGCTAATTACTCAAAATATTTTCGAAGGGTGCGCACACTGCAGGGCCAGGCGGGTTGGGGCCTTACAGAGCTCAGGAGGCAGCCCATCCCCTTCCCACCGCTTGCTGAGGAGGCTGCCCCAACCTCCCTCTGAGACTCCCTTCACCCCCTAAGCAACGACTCCCTCCCTCTCCCCACCACCCTCCGGCCTTCCTGCCCACGCTCCCCAGCACTGGGGGAACATGGGGGCTCCAGCCTCTCCACTGGTCCCCAGGCTCAGCCTCCAGCCCCCGACAAAAGGGGTACACCCTGGATTGACAGGTGGGGCCGGTCACTGTCCCTCCTCCTCACCCTCTGCCTGGGCCCATGCTGGGGAAAGAGGGGCAAGGTCAGGGGCTGGCAGAACTGCCTGCCAGGTAAGAAAAGGCTGAAGAAGCTTCTGGCTGCCAGGAAGAATCCCCAGGAGCTCCTGAAAATCCCTATGCTTGGGACTAGTGTCTCTGGGGCTGGGACCCAAACACTGGCACTTTTAAGGGTCCATGGATGCTGCCAACGAGCAGCCAAAGCTAAGAGGGGGCTCCGAAGCGGCCAGAACACAGGGCTTCACACACCCTTTCAGCAGGCAGCGTTTGGGGGTTGGCGGTGGAGGGGGCGGGAAGCGTGAGTGGATCCTGTCCCTCCTATTCATCCCTGCCCCGGCCCTTGGCTGGGTGGCTTTTTCAAACAACGTTCAGTGACTCCGTATTTATTTAGAGATTCGATGTAATCCCAGTCAATATATATTTTGCACCCTTAACAGTAAGTTGCAGACAGGCTACCCCATTAGCACTAGATACTTTAGTGTGTGTTTCCTTAGAACAAGGACACGCCTCCATAATCCCAGTACCACCATCACAATCAGGAAATGAACACTGACCTGGTAATCCCATGTAACCGCAGACCCCCTTCACGTCTTGCAGATCACCCCAGGAATGCTCCTCTCCATTCCAGCATCCCAATCCAGGACCCCATGTTGCACTGAGTTGTCCTTTCTCTTTTGCCCTGTGTGGCTTTGAGCCCATGACTCAAGCTCTCTGGGCAGGTTTCGCATTTCCTTTGATCTCCACTTTTGAGGTGAGAAGCCCTTCAGCCACTTCACCCTCAGGTGTGGTACAGTCCCTTCCCAAAGCAAGAAGCCAGCTTGCTGTCTCCTCACTTTCCACCTCTTCCCTATCCTCCCTCCCCCATGTATCGCCAGCCAGGAAAGGGATGAGGGGCAATGTTCAGGAACTCAGTGTTTGGGGACCCTCGCCGTCTGCCCACGGGACAGGCCACCCCCAGCTCCAGTGACGGGAAGGCCCCCGGGATGGGATTCCATGCTGGCCTGAAGCAAATGCGCCAGGCCTCCTGAAGAGCTGAGCTGAGGGCAGGAAACACTCTTCTCCCCGCCTCTGCCCCCCTCAACATACTGGGGACCCAGACTTGAAGAAGGAAGGTCATGTCCATGGTGTTCTCCCAGATCAGCACCGACACCGTCTCCTCCATGTCCGGCTCCTACATCGCCCCTGGCACGGAAGAGGACGGGGAGGCTCTCCCCTGCCCCCGGGCCGCCAGCAGGACCCCCTCAGAAGAAGGAGACGTAAGAGAGGAGCATGGGATCGCCCTCGCCGCTCTGCTCTGCTCTGTACTCGAGTCCCAAGGAGCTCAGTCCAGGGCCTGCCAGGGAGATCGGCAAAGCCCCCCAGTGCTCGGGAGGGCAGCCCTGGAAAACACGGTACCGAGTTGTTGAATCAAAGACTCCCTCAGATGTGATCTTCCATGTGGCACCACTTCTGTCCTGAGGACTTGGTTTTCGCTTGCTGCCAGGCGAGCTGGGTAGGAGAGCCGGTGGCATCTGCACCTTGACTTTTGTTGCTCCTTTGCAGGTGACGCCAGCGGCGTCTCCAGACTGCAACTTTGTGGGCCTCGTCGCCACCGCTGAAGAGCAGGATGCAGAGGTAAGAGCAAGGTGGACGCTGGTGCCCCTCCCCGGTCAGAGGGACTGCCGGCGCTGGCACAGGATGCAAATAGGATGGGGGCTCTTCTGGAAGAAGCCTTCCAAGGTGGTGCACTTGGATCTGTTAGAGGCAGGGTGCAGAGCAGAGGGACTGTCCGGTTAGCAGAGGGCGCTGGTCTCAGCGTAATAGGCGTGGGGTGAGTTCCAGAGGGAAGTCTTCCAGGCCAGACCCTTGAGAGGGTGTTTGTCCTCCAATTCACTTAGTATTTACCTGGCACAGGCATCTCACATCTTCCTGGCACTGGGGGACACAAAGACCGAGTGACATGGCTTTTGCCTGCCCACACCCCCAATCCACCCATCCCACCCATCCCGGAGCTCCATCTGATGGAGGAATCAGAGTTATAACTCAGCGTGAGAAGTGCTCTGACGGAGGTGTGCCTGAAGTATATGGAATGCCCAGCTCCCAGTGGGGACTCTACAACTTTCTCTTGAGCCAGATGTTCTCAAAGGAGTATCTGGATGGGATTGGGGATCCTAAAGGGTTCCTGAAAGTTTTATGATCTCACGGTTTGCTTTTTCATTTGACAACTTTGATTTCCACCTGAGAGAAACAGTGTGAGCTAAACTATGACCAAGGCTATTCCTGACAGTCCCAGGGTCCCTCTGTAAGGTGCCTCAGACCTGGTCCCTCTGGAACGTGCCTCAGACCTGGTCCCTACGCGCCGATCCTGCCTAGCCAAGCAAAATCTGCCTCTGCTGGGCCTCCCAGCCATCTCACACAGACAGAAAATGTATGGATACCAGGAGGGTGATTAGTTCTGTCTTCTGACAATCAGTAGGCTCATTTCACTGCTTTATGGACTCACAGTGCCTTCCTTCTGTCCTAGGGAAATGAGGTTCTAGAAGAAGAGGACGGATCACCCACACAAGAAGATGGTAAAAGACCTGGTCTTTTGCTCCCTTTTATTATATTTCTCTCCCGGGTATTCTCTGAAGGGTACAGAAAGGGGCACTGGTGTGACTTGGTGGCACTGCTCAAGGGTGTGGCTTTGGGGAAAGGTTGTCTTCTTGATGGAATATCAAAGCAAGCAGGGTATCTGAGGACCTCAGCAGCCTTCCTGGCTCTTTCTGGGCCTCTGAGCCAAGGCTGCAGAAGACACATGGAGTTCTCCATCTACGTTGAGTAGATCCTGAAGCTTCTTGGGCAACTGCCATCCCCTTCCTTCCTGCTTCAGCTTCTCAGCCGAGTCTCACAGAACTGCTCTAGCAGCCCCAAAGTTCAGCTGCAGCAGGAGAACAGCTTCCTCCCCTTGGGGGAACCGACTGTTAGGCAGTAGGTTTTCCTGCTTTAGTGAAGAAAACGGCTGATGTTACAGTAGCAGAAGGATCACAGCCCTGGCGGCACAGCAAAGGTGAGGTGAAGAGACGTTAGCAGCTCAGCGTACACTAGTGTTTGTAGGCTATTGGAACGATTCTCTTTACCATCATTCAGGCCTCAAGTAGATATTTTTTTTAATGGGAAGAGTTGGTTTACAAAGTTGTGTTAGTTTCTGCTGTACAGCAACGTGAATCAATTATACATATACATATATCCACTCTGTTTTTAGATTCTTTGCCCATATAGGCCATTACAGGGTACTGAGTAGAGTCCCCTGTGCTCTACAGCAGGTCCTTATTAGTTATCTATTTTATATATAGTAGTGTGTATATGTCAATCCCAATCTCCCAATTTATCCCTCCCCTCCCTTGCCCCCCGCCATAACCATAAGTTTGTTTTCTACACCTGTGACTCTATTTCTGTTTTGTAAATAAGGTCAATCATATCTTCAGTCGGAAGAATTTGGTTTCTAGTAAGCCGAGAAGCGAAGGAACGACCTGCATATAGAGCAAGGAAGTGGCGGGGTGGGGGTGGGGGTTAGGCGAGCTGGGAATCCCACCTGGGATTGTAGGACCAGGCGTCCCAGGAACCGGTGTCTCTTCCGTCTGCTCCTCTGAGGTGCCTCCACAGAAGGGCAACCTCTAGAGCAAACCTGGATCCCAGCCTGGATGCAGATGTCATGCTAGTCGCTTCTGCTTTGGCCATGGCAGTTGCTTGGGGGGTGGTGTGGTGTGCAGGGGGTGCGCATGTGCACTGACCACTCTCTCCTGGTTATTGTTTCAGCCACGCATGCTGGTGGAAACTAACCCCAGGCCTTGTTCTTCCTCCTCTCCCTCACTCCTTCGGGCCAACCTGCTGGTGAATGTTTATTCCACTCTGGGATTGCGGCAGGGGAGCGAGACCTGGAAGGAAAACAATGCCTGGGCTTCTTTATGGTGATCTCGAGAGCTAGCCATTCTCAGATTAAACTGGCTTCACCGTTCAGGCCAGACATGAAACCGAATGACAGTGGCGACTGCCGGGAGAGGGAGTTGAGGGTCGCATCGTAGCCTCAACCCGAGGTCTCAAGGGCTCTTACGGGAGAAGGAAAGTGCATCTGCTCTCTTGGTAAAATGTTTCTCGGGTTCTGCTGTTAGCGTCACACTGGTAGTAAAGAGCTGGGGAACTTTCTGGAAGCATCTGTCGGGTTAATGTCAGGTTAATGACAGGAGCATCCACTGTGGTAGTTCCCGTGGAATCAAGAGACCTCACCACGCTCAGCTGTAAGTTCAAAGTTCCATCCTATGACTGAGGTGCCTCAGGCTGGCTTGGCCGTCAGGACAGCTTCTCAGGCACTTGGTCTCCCTCTCCACGCTGTTTCCCTCCCCACACGGATGCCACTCCCCTCACGGAGCTCCCACAAAGAGGGAGCCCGGGGAGCATACCATGGTCCACCCTCCCCAGGCCCACAGGTGCTCTGCCAGGAGCCCCAGTTCGCGGCAAGGATGGCTCAGGTCCCCATCCTCGCTGCTCTCATCACCCTTGTGGGAGTGATGTTGAGAAAGCACCTGTGTCATTCCAGCACCTCTTCCACTAAGAAGTCTCTGGGTCTTCTTTGGCCCAGAGACCAAGGTGGGGGGGGGGGCTATGGTATGTTCTGAGATTGTTCTGCAAGGTTCTCAAAGGGAGGAAATCTGAGTTGACCATTGTAGGTGATGAGCTGACTATAATCGCGAGGCCATGCTCGGTAGACGGGGACCCAAGGAACCTGATGGAGTATCACACAGGCGTCAGGATAGTGGCCAGGGGACCAGTGACAATTCTGTGAAAAGGCTCTGGGGAGTGTGATGGGAAAAAGCAAAGATAATTTGAGTTTATTAGTGGAAATACAAATGTTTTTGTTTTGTTTTGTTTTGTTTTTTGTGGTACGCGTGCCTCTCACTGTTGTGGCCTCTCCCATTGCGGAGCACAGCCTCCGGACGCGCAGGCTCAGCGGCCATGACTCACGGGCCCAGCCGCTCCGTGGCATCTGGGATTTTCCCGGACCGGGGCACGAACCCGTGTCCCCTGCATCGGCAGGCAGTCTCTCAACCACTGCGGCACCAGGGAAGCCCGATACAGATGTTTTTAAATGATGGCCTTGGACAGGAGTGGGCATACCGATGAAATCTAAAAGTACTTATGGAGGGAATTCCCTGGCAGTCCAGAGGTTAGGACTCAGCACTTTCACTTCAGTGGCCTGGTTCAATCCCTGGTCACAGAACTAAGATCTTCCAAGCCACTGCGCAGCCAAAAAAAGAAAAGTTCTTATGGAGACCTGAAATAACCCAAGACTAAGACGCCACTAGGAAGGGTTATGCTTCGCAGATACTAAGGAAAAATCGGAATTAACTTTCTCTTTTCTTGGAGAGAAACTCTACAAGATGGTGGAACTGTTACAGATCTTAAATTTAATTAGTGGCTGGGTAGAGGCAGGAAAGAGGTGTGTGGAATCCCCCTAGATGTGCTCCCCAAATCTGCCTCTAGAGGTCTCCTCACTCCCCCGTTTCTGAGCCTGAGGAGGGAATTAAGTGGGAACCACCTTTCTCTACCTCCCGTGAAGGATTTTGAATCTCCAGGCTCCCTTTTCTGGCTGAGGGCTGGACAGAATGGTAGCACTCGCTCAGGAAGTCCTCCTGCGCCTTCCAGGCTTACCTTCTGCATCCAGGATGCACGGAGCAGCAGGGTTTCGCCGAGGGTCTGGCAGAAGCCTTTTTAGAGGAAAGAGCACCACCGACTGTACCAAGAAGCTGGGGAGATCAGAGACTTCAGGTCTGAGTCTTCAGGCTGTTTCAGAAGGAGCCAGTTTTCAGCCCTGGCTCAGAATCTGGACCGGTGGTGTTTGTAGCAAGGACTCAAGAATTCAGAGCCAGGCAGCCTGGCAGCCAGTGGTGGTGGCGGCGAGGCTGCGGCAGTGTTTTGATTTCACTTTGTGTGTGTGCGCGTGCGTGCGTGTGTGTGTGTGTGTGTGTGTGTGTGTGTGTCTTCTCTCCTTTTTACCATTTGCTTTTGGTCGTTCCTACCAAACAGCCGCAGTTCCGGAGTCCTGCCCATTAAACACAGAGGAATAAGTATGAGATCTACCAAATTATATAAAATGAAGGAACAACTTCTTTCATCTGGGGGTTCCTAACTTGAAAGGGCAATCTTGCCTGCTCTTCATCCTGTCACCCTTAGAGCGGTAAAGCACTGTGGACCCATGTGCCGGACTCCGGTAACCCCAGGGAGTACAGATCCCCGCATTCCGTCTGGCTGTGAGAGATACCTAAACATTTCCTGTCCCACTCACTCCCCTTCCCCTGGGGTCCACCTCCACAAGACTATTATTAGAGCCTTAGGGCGGATTAGCACACCAGGACATTTATGGGTATACACAATTTATACCCGCTGAATCCTAGTGTTTCTGCCATTAAAGGGTTTCGTGTCTTGGGCTGGCCTAACCTGAAGCTGACCCCAGACATTTGTGAGTGGCCTCCCTCAAATGTGACACAGTGAGCGTCACGTCCACCCTCCAGGGTCAGCCGGCTCCGTCCACGAACTGAGCCCTCTGAAGGGCATGGCTCTCGGCTCTTCCCTGGAGAGATCACCGTGTGCTGGAGGATCCAGGAATTTCCACACAGCATGAGAAATGGGGTGGTCGTACGGGCCAGTGGGGGAATACTTCGGAGCACGATGGACCCCATCTGGCTTCAGGGGGGGGCTTTCTGGGGGCAGGTGCTGGAAGAGGCAGCTCAGCAGTCCTCGGCCAGAGAATGGGAGGCTTTCCCCCAACTCAGGGGCTTAGGGCTTCATCCTTTCCCTTCAGAAGGGCCATCTCGCTGCACTGGGGGGAATGAATCAGATGGAGTCAGTCTGCGGGCTGGGAGGACGACTTGGGGGATATGAGTGTAACCTGAACAAGGCCAGGGGGGCGGATGGTTTTCACGCACATTCTGTGAGTCAGGCGCCCTGCTCACCACTCTTCCATGTCACCTCGCTTAGTCTCACAGCATCCCTGGGGAGTAAGTACTTGTCTCCCATCTGATGGATGGGAAAACCAGGGCTCCAAGTACAGTGACCTGCCCAAGGTCACACAGTCAGTACGTTACAAGCTGGGGCTGTATCCCGGTTTTCTGACTACAGATTTAGACCTTACTAGAGCTTGAACAAGCAGCAGGTCATGGTGGATTGGATACAGAGCATGAAGGAGAGAGAAGCTTCAGGAGTGGGTTTCCAGCATGGGCAGCGGGTGCTTCTCGTGCAGGAACTGCAGTACGAGGGGGGAAGATGATGAGTTTCGTGGATGGTACCCGGGGGACCCCAAAGCTCTGGAGCTAATGTCTCCTGGGGTTGGTGGCACCAGCTGATAGCAACTCTCGGTGGGCTGTTCAGGTGCAGAAGGAGAGGAACAGCTGTCACTCTGTTCTCTGCCATGCCATTTGGTCCCTGGCGCCCTGCTGGGCAGCCAGTCCCTTCCTGCCCCACCCTGGCCCCCACAGCAAACACTAACTCTGAGCCCAAATTAACACACTCTTCTCCCTCCCCTTCACCTCCTCCTGCTCTCGTGAAAGTCTCAGCCAGACTCAGTTTCTTTTCCTGGTCCGCTGTAACACTTAGGCAAACTTCAAGACCAAATAAAGATACAAAGGTGGATCCTACGGCAAGCTCACAAAACAAGGACCATCCTGCATGTCCCTCCATCAGTGGGCCACAGTGGCCATGACTGTCCCTCGCCCAGTGGACGCCACTGCTCCCAAGTTTCACGTGCTGTGGTTTGCACCCTGTGGGAGTTCCAGCTAATGCGCATCTTGCCAGCTTTCGTGCCAAACTCCCAGACTGTCCTGCCAGAGACACCATCTGCACCAAACCAAAGGTCCGGTAACCTTCCTTTCCTCTTCTCAGGTGCCTGGCAGGCTGACGACAACGTGGTCAGTCGTTGGAACACGCAGCGCAGACGCTCACCTTCTGGCAGCCTGGAGGACCCCGAGAACAGGCTCTGCGTGTGGGATCCTTTGGCCATCTGAGAGCCTTAGCCCCTGTACCAGGGCTCTCCTCCCGTTCTCACATCCCATCCTGGCCTCATGGCACCACTGACCTCCTGGGCATCCTCAGCAAGACACACGGAGACTTTTTAGACCCACGTGAAAGCTGGATGCTGAGGGCACCTGACCCTTCTCCCAGACTCATCTTCTTCCGCAACCGTGATCCTTCCCCTCTCAGAAGGGACTGGAAACCTCTTTTCTCCTTGTCGGCTAAAGCCACTCGAACTGCAGCTCATGAGACCCTTTGCAGAGAGTCTCTGGAATGTTTCCACTGTATCTTGATCTTCAGGTGGAGCTGTGGTCTACAGACTGGTTATTTCTTGTGTATCTTTTTTTTTTTTCTCCTTAGGAGGTAGACCAAGAAGACTCAAGAGTTTGGGTGACTTCATTACAAACACCCATCTAGCATTTTCTAGTCTCTGGGACATCATAACCAATCTGAAACCTGCAGTTTGGGGTGGCGTTGGGGGACGACTCCTGTGAGAAGGGAAAGCCATATTGCACTGTAAGTGGGGTTTCCCTCAAAATGCATTAGGGGTTCCTCTCTCAAGGACAAGAAGCAGTGGCAACCACCAGAAGGTTGGTTGGGAAAACAGTTCTTGCTTCTGGTAGCAGAGGCTATGCCTCGTGTTTCTGCTTAGGAAGGAGGCCTTGAATCTGAGAACCCCTCAGTTACATGATGACCTACCGGGGAGTTCTTTATGATCAGGTGCACTCAGGAAGGCCTGGGGCTCCATCCTAAGGTGACACTGCAAAGGCATTTTTGACCCCCTCGATGTACCAGGCACTTGTTAGGGACTGTCGTATATTATCACGTTTCATCACTACCGCCCTGTCAGGTGGAGGTGGCATTCTTACCCCTGCTGCCCCCGTCTCCACCCCGCTTTTCTGAAAGAGTTGAAGAAAGAAGCTGAGAGAGGGGTGGACCGGTGGTTCTCATTTGGTGCCCAGGAACCCCAAAGGAGGTTGGGGGAAGGGCTGAGCTGGGGTCAGTGGTGGTCTGGGAGGCTCCCCACCCCACCGGTTTTCCTCCCCTGTCCTCCAGATCAGCTGAGCCTGATGGGGGGAGCCGGAGGTACTGCCTTCCATAGGCTCATCAGAGATTTAGAGATATTGTTCAAATCACATGTGCACCCCACCTCACTCTGCTGTAGGGCATATAAATAACAGCCTGAAACAGCAAGACCGTAAGCTGTTGGCTGTTCGTCCCTCAACACTAGTGTTATCAATGGATTCCTCATAGCTCTCTGATAGATGCATTGTCTGCTGGCTTTTGGAAGAGGTGGTTATTTAGTGGAGCATGAGATTGAGAAGCAAAGTGGGATCCAACAGTTTGTGAGGCTGATATGACAGAGCCCTAGGCTATGCCCACCATGATGGCCTGAATTAGTAGTTGGAATTGTTGCCCTAGAAGAGCTTTTCAGGGTCCTTCCCAAGGCCTCAAAGAGAGCCCAGTGCCGGGGAATGTTTTGCACCTCCTGTGTGGCTGCTTTGCGCCACCAGGTGCCTGGTGACCCTCACTGCCTGGTGGTTGTGGTTCACATCCTGCCCTGGGGGTGGGCAGGGGGAGGCCTGTGGTCTTGACAGACACTACATGAGCCAAGCCTGAATCTCAGCTTCTGCCTTGAGTTCCCGTGTCCACCCGCTCTGAAATCCTGCAGCGGGTTCTGCTGTTTCAGGCCCCATTTAATGTCCTTCCTTTCCCTGAAACATTCTTACAGCCCCTTTCATATTGAAGATTCGAGCAATAACCACACTTCCTGATCTCCTTGAAGTCTGAGTCCCAGAAGCACTAGGGAAGGGGGCGCTCCCTTAGCCTGGGGAGGTGGTATACAGATCAACCTCATCTCCCGGCAGGTAGTATTCAGAGTGTGGTGTTACCTGAGATGAAGGAGATGTAGGTAAAGAGTTGCCACAGTGGCCAGGAACCCTAAGAGGAAGCCATTGCCTTCACCCTTTCTGGAGGGTCTGTCTTCTCCCAGGAAGAGGCTCAGAGAGATTCCTCAAGGCCTTGGTTCCATAACCAAGACATACCCGGGTGAGAAGTGGCCCTTCACTCCTGTTTCTCAGACAGTTCCTGCTCTCTCCCCCATCCCCTCACCTCTTTGCCCTCATTTAGCTTTTTGGCGAGCAGAAATATCCCATCCAAAAGGGCTGGGGTCAGGGAACAGGGCACAGAACCTGGTCGGGGAACAGGACAGCCGCCCCAGTCATCATCTGGAGATGGTCATGTTGTTAGCAGTTGACCCACAGAGAATATGACGGGGCCTGGTTTCTCACACAAGGACACAGACTAACCGGAGGCCTGGGGCTCCTTCCTGCCACACTCAGGTCGGAGCTCACCTATGAGCTCACTTCCGGGTGGTGTGGTGATCCCAGCCTTCTCACAGAGCCCTTTTTCCTTCTCTTCCCCAGTCCCATCCCTCCAGAGGTCATGCCAACGCTGGGGCATCTCCTGGGCACGGATCCACACACGTTAAGCCATCTCACCTGGGGAGGGTTTGTGTCCTGTTCACCTGACCTTGGCATGCTGCTTGCTCACTTTGCTTTAGGATCTGCACACCTAGTGTGTGTAAGTATGTGTGTACTGTTGTGCCATCTGTGTACCCCTCACTCCCTGGAGTACACTCATGGGCACACTACAGTGGGGAGGTCAAGGATGCAATATTTATGGACCGCTGCATGATTCTTAAAAATGAATAAAACTGTTCACAAGGGAAGAAGAGCTATTAATTGCGCAGTTGGCTTATTTGTGAAAGTTGCTGTCCGACTTTCTCCAGCACGCTTTTAATACTTTGACTCAATAACAACTCACACTGCAGAAATATAGAAGATCATGAGAGATTACTACAAGAAACTCTATGCCAAGAAAATGGACAACCTGGAAGAAATGGACAAATTCTTAGAAATGCACAACCTGCCAAGACTGAATCAGGAAGAAATAGAAAATATGAATAGACCAATCACAAGCACTGAAATGGAAACTGTGATTAAAAATCTTCCAACAAACAGAAGCCCAGGACCAGATGGCTTCACAGGCGAATTCTATCAGACATTTAGAGAAGAGCTAACACCTATCCTTCTCAAACTCTTCCAAAATATAGCAGAGGGAGGAGCACTCCCAAACTCATTCTACGAGGCCACCATCACCTTGATACCAAAACCAGGCAAGGATGTCACAAAGAAAGAAAACTACAGGCCAATATCACTGATGAACATAGATGCAAAAATCCTCAACAAAATACTAGCAAACAGAATCCAACAGCACATTAAAAGGATCATACACCATGATCAGGTGGGGTTTATTCCAGGAATGCAAGGATTCCTCAATATACGCAAATCAATCAATGTGATACACCATATTAACAAATTGAAGGAGAAAAACCATATGATCATCTCAATAGATGCAGAGAAAGCTTTCGACAAAATTCAACACCCATTTATGATAAAACCCCTGCAGAAAGTAGGCATACAGGGAACTTTCCTCAAAATAATAAAGGCCATATATGACAAACCCACAGCCAACATTGTCCTCAATGGTGAAAAACTGAAACCATTTCCAATAAGATCAGGAACAAGACAAGGTGGCCCACTCTCACCACTCTTATTCAACTTAGTTTTGGAAGTTTTAGAAACAGCAATCAGAGAAGAAAAGGAAATAAAAGGAATCCAAATTGGAAAAGAAGAAGTAAAGCTGTCACTGTTTGCAGATGACATGATACTATACATAGAGAATCCTAAAGATGCTACCAGAAAACTACTAGAGCTAATCAATGAATTTGGAAAAGTAGCAGGATACAAAATTAATGCACAGAAATCTCTGGCATTCCTGTACACTAATGATGAAGAATCTGAAAGTGAAATCAAGAAAACACCCCCATTTACCATTGCAACAAAAAGAATAAAATACCTAGGAATAAACCTACCTAAGGAGACAAAAGACCTGTATGCAGAAAATTATAAGACACTGATGAAAGAAATTAAAGATGATACAAATAGATGGAGAGATATACCATGCTCCTGGATTGGAAGAATCGATATTGTGAAAATGACTCTACTACACAAAGCAATCTACAGGTACAATGCAATCCCTATCAAACTACCACTGGCATTTTTCACAGAACTAGAACAAAACATTTCAAACTTTGTTTGGAAAAACAAAAGACTCCGAATAGCCAAAGCAATCTTGAGAACGAAAAACGGAGCTGGAGGAATCAGGCTCCCTGACTTCAGACTACACTACAAAGCTACAGTAATCAAGACAGTGTTTTACTGGCACAAAAACAGAAAGATAGATCAATGGAACAGGATAGAAAGCCCAGAGATAAACCCACGCACATATGATCAACTTATCTTTGATCAAGGAGACAGGAATGTACAGTGGAGAAAGGACAGCCTCTTCAATAAGTGGTGCTGGGAAAACTGGATAGGGACATGTAAAAGTATGAGATTAGATCACTCCCTAACACCGTACACAAAAATAAGGTCAAAATGGATTAAAGACCTAAATGTAAGGCCAGAAGCTATCAAACTCTTAGAGGAAAACATAGGCAGAACACTCTATGACATAAATCACAGCAAGATCCTTTTTGACCCACCTCCTAGAGAAATGGAAATAAAGAGAAAAATAAACACATGGGACCTAATGAAACTTCAAAGCTTTTGCACAGCAAAGGAACCCATAAACAAGGCCAAAAGACAACCCTCAGAATGGGAGAAAATATTTGCAAATGAAGCAACTGACAAAGGATTAATCTCCAAAATTTATAAGCAGCTCATGCAGCTCAATAACAAAAAAACAAACAACCCAATCCAAAAATGGGCAGAAGACCTAAATAGACATTTCTCCACAGAAGATATACAGACTGCCAACAAACACATGAAAGCATGCTCAACATCTTTACTCATTAGAGAAATGCAAATCAAAACTACAATGAGATATCATCTCACACCAGTCAGAATGGCCATCATCAAAAAATCTAGAAACAATAAATGCTGGAGAGGGTGTGGAAAAAAGGGAACACTCTTGCACTGCTGGTGGGAATGTGAATTGGTACAGCCGCTATGGAGAACGGTATGGAGGTTCCTTAAAAGACTAAAAATCGAACTACCATATGACCCAGCAATCCCACTACTGGGCATATACCCTGAGAAAACCATAATTCAAAAAGAGACATGTACCAAAATGTTCATAGCAACCGTATTTACAATAGCCCGGAGATGGAAACAACCTAAGTGTCCATCATCAGATGAATGGATAAAGAAGATGTGGCACATATATACAATGGAATATTACTCAGCCATAAAAAGAAATGAAATTGAGCTATTTGTAATGAGGTGGATAGACCTAGAGTCTGTCATACAGAGTGAAGTAAGTCAGAAAGAGAAAGACAAATACTGTATGCTAACACATATATATGGAATTTAAGAAAAAAAATGTCATGAAGAACATAGGGGTAAGACAGGAATAAAGACACAGACCTACTAGAGAATGGACTTGAGGATATGGGGAGGGGGAAGGGTAAGCTGTGACAAAGTGAAAGAGCGGCATGGACATATATACACTACCAAACATAAGGTAGATAGCTAGTGGGAAGCAGCCGCATAGCACAGGGAGATCAGCTCGGTGCTTTGTGACCGCCTGGAGGGGTGGGATAGGGAGGGTGGGAGGGAGACGCAAAAGGGAGGGGATATGGAAACATATGTATATGTATAAATGATTAAATTTGTTATAAGGCAAAAAATTAAAAAAAAAAGTGGTGCTGGGAAAACTGGACAGGGACATGTAAAAGTATGAGATTAGATCATTCCCTAACACCATACACAAAAATAAGCTCAAAATGGATTAAAGACCTGAATGTAAGGCCAGAAACTATCAAACTCTTAGAGGAAAACATAGGCAGAACACTCTATGACATAAATCACAGCAAGATCCTTTTGGACCCACCTCCTAGAGAAATGGAAATAAAAAAAAAGATAAACAAATGGGATCTATTGAAACTGCAAAGCTTTTGCACAGCAAAGGAAACCATAAACAAGACCAAAAGACAACCCTCAGAATGGGAGAAAATATTTGCAAATGAAGCAACTGACAAAGGATTAATCTCCAAAATTTAAAAACAGCTCATGCAGCTCAATAGCAAAAAAAACAAACAACCCAATCCAAAAATGGGCAGAAGACTTAAATAGGCATTTCTCCAAAGAAGATATACAGACTGCCAACAAACACATGAAAGAATGCTCAACATCATTAATCATTAGACACATGCAAATCAAAACTACAATGAGATATCATCTCACACCAGTCAGAATGGCCATCATCAAGAAATCTAGAAACAATAAATGCTGGAGAGGGTGTGGAGAAAAGGGAACACTCTTGCACTGCTGGTGGGAATTTGAATTGCTACAGCCACTTTGGAGAACAGTATGGAGGTTCCTTAAAAGACTAAAAATCGAACTACCATATGACCCAGCAATCCCACTACTAGGCATATACCCTGAGAAAACCATAATTCAAAAAGAGGCATGTACCAAAATGTTCATTGCAGCTCTATTCACAATAGCCCGGAGATGGAAACAACCTAAGTGTCCATCATTGGATGAATGGATAAAGAAGATGTGGCACATATATACAATGGAATATTACTCAGCCATAAAAAGAAACGAAACTGAGCTATTTGTAATGAGGTGGATAGACCTAGAGTCTGTCATACACAGTGAAGTAAGTCAGAAAGAGAAAGACAAATACCGTATGCTAACACATATATATGGAATTTTAAAAAATGTCATGAAGAAACTAGGGGTAAAACAGGAATAAAGACACGGACCTACTTGAGAATGGGCTTGAGGATATGGGGAGGGGGAAGGGTAAGCTGTGACAAAGCGAAAGAGAGGCATGGACATATATACAGTGCCAAAGGTAAGGAAGATAGATAGTGGGAAGTAACCGCAGAGCACAGGGAGATCAGCTCGGTGCTTTGTGACCGCCTGGAGGGGTGGGATGGGGAGGGTGGGAGGGAGGGATATGCATGAGGGAAGGGATGTGGGAACAGATGTATATGTATGACTGATTCACTTTGTTATAAAGCAGAAACTAATAAAAAATAAAAACAAAATAAAAATAAAATAAATAAATACATGGGAAGAAAAAGAATACTTTGACTCAAGACAAGCTGGACATGGAGGAGTGAGAGAGGGCAAGGGGTAGAGGGAAAGACATGTTTCTGGGTGGGAGCTGGTGTACCATCCCCCGGGCACAGCTCCTGCGCAGAGGCTTGATAAGGAGCCCTCACCTCCACCCACCCACAGCAATCAGAGAAGAAAAGGAAATAAAAGGAATCCAAATTGGAAAAGAAGAAGTAAAGCTGTCACTGTTTGCAGATGACATGATACTATACATAGAGAATCCTAAAGATGCTACCAGAAAACTACTAGAGCTAATCAATGAATTTGGAAAAGTAGCAGGATACAAAATTAATGCACAGAAATCTCTGGCATTCCTGTACACTAATGATGAAGAATCTGAAAGTGAAATCAAGAAAACACCCCCATTTACCATTGCAACAAAAAGAATAAAATACCTAGGAATAAACCTACCTAAGGAGACAAAAGACCTGTATGCAGAAAATTATAAGACACTGATGAAAGAAATTAAAGATGATACAAATAGATGGAGAGATATACCATGCTCCTGGATTGGAAGAATCGATATTGTGAAAATGACTCTACTACACTAAGCAATCTACAGGTACAATGCAATCCCTATCAAACTACCACTGGCATTTTTCACAGAACTAGAACAAAACATTTCAAACTTTGTTTGGAAAAACAAAAGACTCCGAATAGCCAAAGCAATCTTGAGAACGAAAAACGGAGCTGGAGGAATCAGGCTCCCTGACTTCAGACTACACTACAAAGCTACAGTAATCAAGACAGTGTTTTACTGGCACAAAAACAGAAAGATAGATCAATGGAACAGGATAGAAAGCCCAGAGATAAACCCACGCACATATGGTCAACTTATCTTTGATCAAGGAGGCAGGAATGTACAGTGGAGAAAGGACAGCCTCTTCAATAAGTGGTGCTGGGAAAACTGGACAGGGACATGTAAAAGTATGAGATTAGATCATTCCCTAACACCATACACAAAAATAAGCTCAAAATGGATTAAAGACCTAAATGTAAGGCCAGAAACTATCAAACTCTTAGAGGAAAACATAGGCAGAACACTCTATGACATAAATCACAGCAAGATCCTTTTGGACCCACCTCCTAGAGAAATGGAAATAAAAACAAAGATAAACAAATGGGATCTCATGAAACTGCAAAGCTTTTGCACAGCAAAGGAAACCATAAACAAGACCAAAAGACAACCCTCAGAATGGGAGAAAATATTTGCAAATGAAGCAACTGACAAAGGATTAATCTCCAAAATTTAAAAACAGCTCATGCAGCTCAATAGCAAAAAAAACAAACAACCGAATCCAAAAATGGGCAGAAGACTTAAATAGGCATTTCTCCAAAGAAGATATACAGACTGCCAACAAACACATGAAAGAATGCTCAACATCATTAATCATTAGACACATGCAAATCAAAACTACAATGAGATATCATCTCACACCAGTCAGAATGGCCATCATCAAGAAATCTAGAAACAATAAATGCTGGAGAGGGTGTGGAGAAAAGGGAACACTCTTGCACTGCTGGTGGGAATGTGAATTGCTACAGCCACTTTGGAGAACAGTATGGAGGTTCCTTAAAGGACTAAAAATCGAACTACCATATGACCCAGCAATCCCACTACTAGGCATATACCCTGAGAAAACCATAATTCAAAAAGAGGCATGTACCAAAATGTTCATTGCAGCTCTATTCACAATAGCCCGGAGATGGAAACAACCTAAGTGTCCATCATTGGATGAATGGATAAAGAAGATGTGGCACATATATACAATGGAATATTACTCAGCCATAAAAAGAAACGAAACTGAGCTATTTGTAATGAGGTGGATAGACCTAGAGTCTGTCATACACAGTGAAGTAAGTCAGAAAGAGAAAGACAAATACCGTATGCTAACACATATATATGGAATTTTAAAAAATGTCATGAAGAAACTAGGGGTAAAACAGGAATAAAGACACGGACCTACTTGAGAATGGGCTTGAGGATATGGGGAGGGGGAAGGGTAAGTTGTGACAAAGCGAAAGAGAGGCATGGACATATATACACTACCAAACGTAAGGTAGATAGTGGGAAGCAGCCGCAGAGCACAGGGAGATCAGCTCGGTGCTTTGTGACCGCCTGGAGGGGTGGGATGGGGAGGGTGGGAGGGAGGGAGATGCCTGAGGGAAGGGATGTGGGAACAGATGTATATGTATGACTGATTCACTTTGTTATAAAGCAGAAACTAATAAAAAAATAAAATAAAAATTAAAATAAAACAATAAATACTTGGGAAGAAAAAAAAAACTTTGACTCAAGACAAGCTGGACATGGAGGAGTGAGAGAGGGCAAGGGGTAGAGGAAAAGACATGTTTCTGGGTGGGAGCTGGTGTACCATCCCCCGGGCACAGCTCCTGCCCAGAGGCCTGATAAGGAGCCCTCACCTCCACCCACCCCCTTCAACCAGAGAACTTCCAACTGCAGCTCCTCAATAACTGAAGAGCAGGAAAGCTGGTGACTGGAGGGAGGCTGGGGGAGGGGAGGAGGAAGGACCACAGTCCACCGTTAGCCCGTCACTTAAAGGCTGGTGAAATGAATGGGGCAAATGACCCCAGTCAAAGAATTTGGCAAGTCCACGGCTTTCCTGGCTTTCACCCAACGGCTCTGTTTCCTCGGCTATCTGGAAAGGAGGGAGAGCACTTCCGAAGAAGCCTCTGGAATGTCAGCTTCTGGGAATCTTGCTGAGGACGGGGCGGGGAGGGGGCGCTTACCGGGAAACACTGGATTACCCTAGCCGCCTTGGGGTGCCTGCGACCGGGGCTGCGGTTTCTGCGGACCTGAGCGGCAGGTGGCATCGGAGAGTCAGACCTGCTTGCGGGCACCAAGACGACACTCGGTCGGGAGACCGGGACAGGCCGCAGAAACGTGAGGAAGGGCCACTCGCAGCCCAGAGGAGAGGAAAGGAAAGCCCCAAGCATGCACCCAGCCCTGGCCCCCGCGCCACGGGCTGCGTCCCAGGAGCCGTCGCCACCTCTGAGCAGCCCAGATGGGAAGGGGGTGGGGCGGAGGACGGTTCCCGCGGCGAACTGCTCGCCGAGGGCCCCGGGGCCTCTGCGGGAGCGCCGAGCCGCGCGCCTCTCCGAGCCCTGCGCGGGGCCGTCGGGCGGGAATGCGCGGAGCCGGGACGCGGTGGCGGGTAGGGGGCTGGGTCGCGCGCGGGAGAGGGCGGCAGGAGGGAGCTGGAAGAGAGTTACCGCGTGAGAGAGCCGTTAAGAGCCCGCGGTCTCTTTGGAGATGCCCTGGCCAATGGCAGAAGCGGAAGCTGTTTATATGGGCGGGGCGTCGCCACGGCAGCAGGAGACGCCTTGCGAGCGGCTACTGAGTGCCGGTCCCCAGCCGCTGGCTTTCAGAGAGGCGCCGGCGGGCGTGAGTGGCGACGAGGATTGCTGGCTGGGCCCTGGAGCTGGGAGCAGAGAGCCGCGGTGAGGGTGGGCGGTGGGAGGAATTTCTTTGAGAAGCTTCCTTTGGCCCGGGCTGCGCTCTGAGCCAGGTAAGGGACGGGGAGGGCTGCCGGCCGTGGGAAGGGAGGGCGTCAGTACCAGCCCGCTCTCCCATCCGTCCCCGACGGAAGTGGAGGGCCCGGGGACTGACATCAGAGGCGTTTGGGGGACACTCACTTCCCACCCCCTTATAACTCTCTGTATTGTTTCCTTCCTTCCCCTTGAGCCCCATCCTAATATCCCTTTTCAAAGATCAGACGACCTCCCCCGCCCCCCGACCCGTCGTACTGCCCTCCTGGACTCTCTCGCCCCATTTCCATTGGTTGTGGACGGAGAGAGGGGGGTTAATTCCCCGCTTTGAGGGAGAAACGGGTGGCCTCGCATGCCCCTACACTATTCCCTCGTTGGGCTAATTAAGTCTCCTCTTAAAGATCCAAGAGGAAAAGAGCGAGGCGAACCCCGTGTGGGTCGGAGCCCCGGGCACACCTTCTGTTTCCCCGACGTCGGCAGTAAAAGATCCTCCCCAGCTGCAGGAAGGATTTTAGTAAGAGCCTCCCCCCTCGCCCACACTCTCCCCTCGGGGGTGGGGAAAGAGGGCTCAGTTCCCGCTCTGGTCCCCGCAGGCACCACATTCCGTTTGGAGGAGGCTACCCCCGGATCGCGGGATGGAAGCCCGCTTCCGGGAGGCTGCGTAACTGAAGCCGCGGGAGTCAGCGGGCCGGAGAGCTCGGCGGCCACCCTCGGCTCGGCTCGTGGATGTTGACAGCCCCCTCGGAGAGTCCCCGCAGATATGGCGGAGAGCTGGCTACGCGTCTCGGGAGCAGGGGCAGCGGAGGAGGCCGGACCGGAAGGCGGCCTGGAGGAGTCCAACGCCCTGAATGACAGCCTGACCAGCCTGCAGTGGCTGCAGGAATTCTCCATTCTCA
This sequence comes from Mesoplodon mirus, assembly GCF_964341445.2. Taxonomy (NCBI): domain Eukaryota; kingdom Metazoa; phylum Chordata; class Mammalia; order Artiodactyla; family Ziphiidae; genus Mesoplodon; species Mesoplodon mirus. The sequence continues at coordinate 30,541,242 of NC_138994.1, forward strand.
ACGCCGAGCTCCCCGCCCTGCCTTCGGGGGACACCGACCCCCACGGCTCCCACGAGCTGGCAGGCTCGGCCGAGCCGGGGTCTCCCCTGGCGGCGGACCCCGCCTGCCTGGGGCAGCCGCACACACCCGGCAAGCCCACGTCCTCCTGCACGCCGCGGAGCGCCCCCTCGGGGCTGCAGGCCTCGCCTCCCGACGACGTGGACTACGCCACCAACCCGCACGTGAAGCCGCCCTACTCGTATGCCACGCTCATCTGCATGGCCATGCAGGCCAGCAAGGCCACCAAGATCACCCTGTCGGCCATCTACAAGTGGATCACGGACAACTTCTGTTACTTCCGCCACGCTGATCCCACCTGGCAGGTAGGGAGGCACTCCCTCCCTCCCTCCCCATGCCCGCGCGGACTGGACTCACATCCCAGATCCGCAGGCCAAGTAGGCGCGGTACGGCCAGGGCCCCGAGAGAGGAAGGCCGTCCAGGAAGGACCTCAAGGGAGCCCAGTGCTTGGACTGCTGCCCCTTTGACTTCAGAGACGGAGGAGGGAGGATGTTCAGAGGGCTGCAGGGGTGCCGACATAGAGGTTCAAGGGGAAAGAACTTGTCACTCATCCGGCAGGCTCAGCCCAAAGACCAGGGCTGAACTATGCGTGGACACAGCCCCCCAGGGTAGGTTGATGGACTGAGGGACACATTTTTGTCCCAAGTCCTGGAATTCCTTGACACTACCCTCCTCAAGGTCAGTTTGTCAGGGCCTGACTGGAGGCAGAGCATCGTTCCTGCCAGACTCTGCATCCCGCCTGCTTTCAGTTGGCTGGAGGGGCTCTGGGAGGGGAGAGGGGCGTGCTGCGGGGTGTGAAGGCCATCGGTGTCCCAGTGGAAGGGCTACGGGGCCTTCCGAAAGCTGCTGTGCCAGCCCCCACCCCAAGCCCTCCCTAGTTTCCTGCCTACACTCCTCCCCCTCTTCTCATCAACCTCCCTGGGGGGACAATTACCTCAGCCACGTGCTTTCCACAGGGGCTCTTTCCTCCCACACTGGCTTCATGTTCCAAGTGTCCGGAACCTGGCACAGAGCAGCCAAGGGGCCCAGACCACCATGTAAACCTCCCAGTCTTGCCAGGGGGCACTACTCACCTGCCGGCCCCACCCACCAGGCCCCAGACCCCTGTGCCCCAGCGTGGTTTGGACTGTGCACCCAGGCCTGAACAAGGCAGGATGGTGATTCAGGCTGGGCACACGCTGCCCTGAGCCTCTTCGACCATCAGGATCAGGGGCTACTTGGGGACAGAGACCCTGAGGATGCACAGATCCTTCCCTGTGGCACAGGTCACAGGATCAGAGTTCCTGTAATCACAGCTATTCCACGATTGCTTGGGCCCTGACCCTGGGGCAGGTACCATTTGTAACCTTGGTGAGAAAGCAGAGACCCTCCACCACCACCCACCCTACCCCAAGCCTGAGAGGCCCCAGGAATGAGCGCTATGCTCTTGGCTGGGTAATAATCAACTGAGGCCTCAGAGCCTGGGGTGGGAGGAGGGGGACATGGTGGGTGAGGGCCCAGGCCAGCAGCCGGCTCTAGAAACAAGGAAAGTCATCAGATCCTCCCACACTTCATCCCCCCCCCCACAGACACACACCCTCACACCCACTCACTCATTTCACAAACAGAGAAGGCCAGCCAGGCCCGGGCAGAGGGAGATGGCCGTCCAGGACCTGGGGGAGCCAAGGCCTTTGACCAGAGGCCGCAAGCAGCGGGGTAAGGGAGGGAGGGCAGGACAGGCTGGCACTGAGAGCCACCCTGCGGCTCAGGGCTCGTATGACCGAGCAGGCAGATATCCTGGCGAAAGGGAACAAAAGCCCCCGACAGCACTCCCAGCTCCTGGTGCCCCGTGGCTGGTGTCCCAGAGCTTCCCGCTCGGAGCAGCGCCTCTGTCTCCCCTGCCCCCATCAGAGAGAAGGTGGTGGTGGGACTGGCAGTGGCGCTAGGAGCCCCCCATCACTGACCCCACCCACTCTCCCAGCTGTCTTCCTTCTCTCCTACCTCCCTGTGTCCAGAACTCCATCCGCCACAACCTGTCCCTGAACAAGGGCTTCATCAAGGTGCCTCGGGAGAAGGACGAGCCAGGCAAGGGGGGCTTCTGGTGCATCGACCCCCAGTACGCCGAGCGGCTGCTGAGTGGGGCCTTGAAGAAGCAGCGGCTGCCCCCAGTCCACATCCACCCGGCCTTTGCCCGCCAGGCCGTGCCAGAGCCCAGCGCCGCCCCATGGGCCGGGCCACTGACCGTGAGCACCGAGGCCCAGCAGCTGCTGCGGGAGTTCGAGGAGGCCACTGGGGAGGCGGGCTGGGGTGCAGGCGAGGGCAGGCTGGGGCGTAAGCGTCAACAGCCGCTGCCCAAGCAGGAGGCCAAGGTCCCGCGGCCCTCCAGCCCCCTGCTGCTGACCCAGGAGGAGCAGGGTGAGCTGGAACCCCTCAAGGGCAACTTTGACTGGGAGGCCATCTTGGACGCTGGCACGCTGGACGGGGAGCTGGGCACGCTGGAGATCTCGGAGCTGATCCCGCCGCTGAGCCCTGCCTCACACGGGGACGTGGACCTCACCATCCATGGCCACCACATCGACTGCCCTGTTACCTGGGGGCCTCCAGCGGAGCAGGCTACCGACAGCCTGGACTTTGATGAGACCTTCCTGGCCACATCCTTCCTGGAGCACCCCTGGGACGAGAGCACCCGTAGCTCCCTGCCCCCTGAGCCCCTCTTTGAGGCCGGGGATGCCACACTGGCCTCTGACCTGCATGACTGGGCCAGCCTGGGCGCCTTCTTGTAAGAAGCCAGGCCCTGCCCCACCTCCAGACAGCACCGAAGTCTGGGCCCAGACTGCCCCCCTCCCCACCAGTGCAGGCCCATGGACACCCTACCGCCCAGGCAGGGGCTGGGCCAGGTCACCCCACCAGGCCACACGGCCCCCAGCCCAGGCCATCTCAGATTCTAGTCCAGCAGGCTGAGAATTGGGGCCCAGGACCCAAATTGCTGCCTCCGCTCCCCAGCCCCCCATACACACAGTGTTTCATTGATCCACTTCTTCCCTGCCCCAGAGACACGCTAAGGGCCCTGCACTATGAGAGCTGCAGCTTGGAGGGGCCCTGGCCAAGCTGGAAACATCAGTACAGGGCCCGCCCCAGAACACCTTAGCTTCCAAGCTTCTCTCTCTCCTGCTCTCCTCCCCAGGTCTCTATCCAGAGCAAGTTCCCAGGTACAACCAATGCTGATTAGGTGACTGCAAATGAACACCCAAGAGGCCTCTCCTGGCAGTCTGTGAGGAGGAGCTAGGCGGAGGGGGGAAGAGAGAGGAGACAGAAAGGAGGCCAGGGTGCCGCGTGGAGCCAGGAGATTTTCTAAGGCCTCTGGGATATTCTGGCTTCATCCCTAGAGGTGGGGCAGAGGGTATGTGTCCCTAATCTTTGAGCCCAACTTGAGGCTGAGAGCAGCGGGGAGATGGGGATCTGGGGGTTAGGGGCTGGGGCAGCCAAGCTGCAGAGGGAAAGGGGACAGACAGACTAATGTAGTGAGTGTAGCTAGAGCTGAGGCTTAACTGGGAGGGACGCAGTGCTTGCTAGAACCACTGGGACCAAGAATGGGGGGATGGCCCCGTGCCCTTGCTTGCACTCCTGCAGGGGAGTGTCTTGCTCCACCATAAACGCCCTGGGCTGCATCCCACATCCCCTCTCCTAACCCATCGGGTAATTTAACCTTTTTCATAGAAAGTGATTTACAATAAAAACATTTTTAAAAGTAAAGTTTTAAAAAGTCTCAAAATGGACCTGCTTGCAACTTTCTCTGGGGAAAAGCATGGGCCAGTTTTGGGGAGGTCACGGCCCAAGGGGGAATGGCTGGGAGGAAGATGGGGGGCACCAAAGGCCTGCAGAGTGTCCCCTGATGCACTCCTCATGATCTCTGGGTGCCCAGAGAGAAAGGGGCTGAGAGGCGGCCCTCGGGGGTCCCCTGCAGCCAGGGCCTCGGCACCTCTCTATGTGCAATGGGGAGACTGTACCCACAGCCCCGAGGAGCAGGCGGCAAAGGAGGCACAGCCCCCTCCCTGGCCCTGGGGACTCACTCACAAAGGCCGTTCTTGCCCAGGGCTCGGCTCACGTTCCCCACCTCGCCCAAGTTGAGGGCCTGCCCAGACTCACCTGCGGTCCTCGCCTGGGCCTGTCTCCAGCTCCTCCCTCCCTTGGTCCCTTCCTGAAGGGACAGGGTGTGAGGTCAGAGGGCCCCAGCCCCTGGGGCCCCACTTGCCACCCTGGGGTTCATTCACCCCGCCCAGGGCCTTCCCTCCAATGCAGGTTGGGGCTGAGGGAGGCCATCAGGGCAGACGGAAGACGGGGTGCCTAGACCCTACAGCTCCAGCCTGTGAGGAATCAACGTACCAGAGTTCTGATGGGGAAACTGAGGCACAGCAAATATGTGACACTCAGCAGGCACCTTTCCACCCCCTCACCCCAGCTTTGCCTGGAACCCATCTCTCCCCCGAGCCTGCACCTGGCCCCGCCAGCACGCCCTTGTGGTGCACAGCCCCTTCCCCCAGCACTCACGTGCACGTGCGCACAGACACACACACACACACACACACACAAACGGGCACTGTCCTACACAATCCTGACCAGCCTCCACGGGCCCCTTTCTCCTGAGGCCCCTTTCTTTCCTTGCACTGGAGGCTGGCTCCAGGACAACCTGGCATTCCCCCGCCAACTTGCTGCTTTCCCTTGCTAATTACTCAAAATATTTCCGAAGGGTGCGCACACTGCAGGGCCAGGCGGGTTGGGGCCTTACAGAGCTCAGGAGGCAGCCCATCCCCTTCCCACCGCTTGCTGAGGAGGCTGCCCCAACCTCCCTCTGAGACTCCCTTCACCCCCTAAGCAACGACTCCCTCCCTCTCCCCACCACCCTCCGGCCTTCCTGCCCACGCTCCCCAGCACTGGGGGAACATGGGGGCTCCAGCCTCTCCACTGGTCCCCAGGCTCAGCCTCCAGCCCCCGACAAAAGGGGTACACCCTGGATTGACAGGTGGGGCCGGTCACTGTCCCCCCTCCTCACCCTCTGGCTGGGCCCATGCTGGGGGAAGAGGGGCAAGGTCAGGGGCTGGCAGAACTGCCTGCCAGGTAAGAAAAGGCTGAAGAAGCTTCTGGCTGCCAGGAAGAATCCCCAGGAGCTCCTGAAAATCCCTATGCTTGGGACTAGCGTCTCTGGGGCTGGGACCCAAACACTGGCACTTTTAAGGGTCCATGGATGCTGCCAACGAGCAGCCAAAGCTAAGAGGGGGCTCCGAAGCGGCCAGAACACAGGGCTTCACACACCCTTTCAGCAGGCAGCGTTTGGGGGTTGGCGGTGGAGGAGGCGGGAAGCGTGAGTGGATCCTGTCCCTCCTATTCATCCCTGCCCCGGCCCTTGGCTGGGTGGCTTTTTGAAAAAACGTTCAGTGACTCCGTATTTATTTAGAGATTCGATGTAATCCCAGTCAATATATATTTTGCGCCCTTAACAGTAAGTTGCAGACAGGCTGCCCCATTAGCACTAGATACTTTAGTGTGTGTTTCCTTAGAACAAGGACACACCTCCATAATCCCAGTACCACCATCACAATCAGGAAATGAACACTGACCTGGTAATCCCATGTAACCGCAGACCCCCTTCACGTCTTGCAGATCACCCCAGGAATGCTCCTCTCCATTCCAACATCCCAATCCAGGACCCCATGTTGCACTGAGTTGTCCTTTCTCTTTTGCCCTGTGTGGCTTTGAGCCCATGACTCAAGCTCTCTGGGCAGGTTTCGCATTTCCTTTGATCTCCACTTTTGAGGTGAGAAGCCCTTCAGCCACTTCACCCTCAGGTGTGGTACAGTCCCTTCCCAAAGCAAGAAGCTAGCTTTCTGTCTCCTCACTTTCCACCTCTTCCCTATCCTCCCTCCCCCATGTATCACCAGCCAGGAAAGGGATGAGGGGCAATGTTCAGGAACTCAGTCTTCGGAGACCTTCCCCGTCTGCCCTCGGGACAGGCCACCCTCAGCTCCAGTGATGGGAAGGCCCCCGGGATGGGATTCCATGCTGGCCTGAAGCAAATGCGCCAGGCCTCATGAAGAGTTGAGCTGAGGGCAGGAAACACTCTTCTCCCCGCCTCTGCCCCCCTCAACATACTGGGGACCCAGACTTGAAGAAGGAAGGTCATGTCCATGGTGTCCTCCCAGATCAGCACCGACACCGTCTCCTCCATGTCCGGCTCCTACATCGCCCCTGGCACGGAAGAGGACGGGGAGGCTCTCCCCTGCCCCCGGGCCGCCAGCAGGACCCCCTCAGAAGAAGGAGACGTAAGAGAGGAGCATGGGATCGCCCTCGCCGCTCTGCTCTGCTCTGTACTCGAGTCCCAAGGAGCTCAGTCCAGGGCCTGCCAGGGAGATCGGCAAAGCCCCCCAGTGCTCGGGAGGGGAGCCCTGGAAAACACGGTACCGGGTTGTTGAATCACAGACTCCCTCAGATGTGATCTTCCATGTGGCACCACTTCTGTCCTGAGGACTTGGTTTGCGTTTGCTGCCAGGCGAGCTGGGTAGGAGAGCCGGTGGCATCTGCACCTTGACTTTTGTTGCTCCTTTGCAGGTGACGCCAGCGGCGTCTCCAGACTGCAACTTTGCGGGCCTCGTCGCCACCGCTGAAGAGCAGGATGCAGAGGTAAGAGCAAGGTGGACGCTGGTGCCCCTCCCCGGTCAGAGGGACTGCCGGCGCTGGCACAGGGTGCAAATAGGATGGGGGCTCTTCTGGAAGAAGCCTTCCAAGGTGGTGCACTTGGATCTGTTAGAGGCAGGGTGCAGAGCAGAGGGACTGTCCGGTTAGCAGAGGGCGCTGGTCTCAGCGTAATAGGCGTGGGGTGAGTTCCAGAGGGAAGTCTTCCAGGCCAGACCCTTGAGAGGGTGTTTGTCCTCCAATTCACTTAGTATTTACCTGGCACAGGCATCTCACATCTTCCTGGCACTGGGGGACACAAAGACCGAGTGACATGGCTTTTGCCTGCCCACACCCCCAATCCACCCATCCCACCCATCCCGGAGCTCCATCTGATGGAGGAATCAGAGTTATAACTCAGCGTGAGAAGTGCTCTGACGGAGGTGTGCCTGAAGTATATGGAATGCCCAGCTCCCAGTGGGGACTCTACAACTTTCTCTTGAGCCAGATGTTCTCAAAGGAGTATCTGGATGGGATTGGGGATCCTAAAGGGTTCCTGAAAGTTTTATGATCTCACGGTTTGCTTTTTCATTTGACAACTTTGATTTCCACCTGAGAGAAACAGTGTGAGCTAAACTATAACCAAGGCTAATCCTGACAGTCCCAGGGTCCCTCTGTAAGGTGCCTCAGACCTGGTCCCTCTGGAACGTGCCTCAGACCTGGTCCCTACGGGCCGATCCTGCCTCGCCAAGCAAAATCTGCCTCTGCTGGGCCTCCCAGCCATCTCACACAGACAGGAAATGTATGGATACCAGGAGGGTGATTAGTTCTGTCTTCTGACAATCAGTAGGCTCATTTCACTGCTTTATGGACTCACAGTGCCTTCCTTCTGTCCTAGGGAAATGAGGTTCTAGAAGAAGAGGACGGATCACCCACACAAGAAGATGGTAAAAGACCTGGTCTTTTGCTCCCTTTTATTATATTTCTTTCCCGGGTATTCTCTAAAGGGTAGAGAAAGGGGCACTGGTGTGACTTGGTGGCACTGCTCAAGGGTGTGGCTTTGGGGAAAGGTTGTCTTCTTGATGGAATATCAAAGCAAGCAGGGTATCTGAGGACCTCAGCAGCCTTCCTGGCCCTTTCTAGGCCTCTGAGCCAAGGCTGCAGAAGATACATGGAGTTCTCCATCTACGTTGAGTAGATCCTGAAGCTTCTTGGGCAACTGCCATCACCTTCCTTCCTGCTTCAGCTTCTCAGCTGAGTCTCACAGAACTGCTCTAGCAGCCCCAAAGTTCAGCTGCAGCAGGAGAACAGCTTCCTCCCCTTGGGGGAACCGACTGTTAGGCAGTAGGTTTTCCTGCTTTAGTGAAGAAAACGGCTGATGTTACAGTAGCAGAAGGATCACAGCCCTGGCGGCACAGCAAAGGTGAGGTGAAGAGACGTTAGCAGCTCAGCGTACACTAGTGTTTGTAGGCTATTGGAACGAGTCTCTTTACCATCATTCAGGCCTCAAGTAGATATATTTTTTTTAAATTGGAAGAGTTGGTTTACAATTTTGTGTTAGTTTCTGCTGTACAGCAACGTGAATCAATTATACATATACATATATCCACTCTGTTTTTAGATTCTTTGCCCATATAGGCCATTACAGGGTACAGAGTAGTCCCCTGTGCTCTACAGCAGGTCCTTATTAGTTATCTATTTTATATATAGTAGTGTGTATATGTCAATCCCAATCTCCCAATGTATCCCTCCCCTCCCTTGCCCCCCGCCATAACCATAAGTTTGTTTCCTACACCTGTGACTCTATTTCTGTTTTGTAAATAAGGTCAATCATATCTTCAGTCGGAAGAATTTGGTTTCTAGTAAGCCGAGAAGCGAAGGAACGACCTACATATAGAGCAAGGAAGTGGTGGGGGGGGGGTAGGCGAGCTGGAATCCCACCTGGGATTGTAGGACCAGGCGTCCCAGGAACTGGTGTCTCTTCCGTCTGCTCCTCTGAGGTGCCTCCACAGAAGGGCAACCTCCAGAGCAAACCTGGATCCCAGCCTGGATGCAGATGTCATGCTAGTCGCTTCTGCTTTGGGCATGGCAGTTGCTTGGGGGGTTGTGTGGTGTGCAGTGTGTGCGCATGTGCACATGACCACTCTCTCCTGGCCAAGTAGTGCCGGAGGAGGGGTGGTCGCCCAGGCTGTCCCTCTGCCGCACGTGCACGCCAACCAAGCCGGAGTTGGGCGCTACCTCTCCTCGGTTGATGTCTTCAGGGCGCAAGGCTCTGAGTTCTCCATTGTGATTGTCGTCCCCAGCAGAATATTTGCTTCTAAAAGGCACAGGGCAGTACGTGGTTTCCGCCTGACATTCCATATGTGGTTTCCACCTGACATGCTGTACACAGTAGATGTATGTTTCTTCCTCTCCCTTTCACCAAGGAAAAAAAAACCGGGTGGGGGCTTGAAAAAATAACATCTAAAATTGTCCCCTTCCCATCTTACACGACTGTAGGTTTCTGGTCAGCCCCTTAAAACATCTTCAGAATAGAAAATTAAGTCTCAAAGAAAATAAATCATAATTTTGCAAGCAATGCGATTCTTTGATTTGAGGTGCAAAGTTACGGGACCAAAGACCTTTAATTGCCATTTTATGTATTAGTCATTTCGCAGAGCCTTGTGGTCATAAACACACCTCACGTGCACCGACAGACACAGGCCTGAGCCCGGGGTCACTTCCCCCGTGGCTCTCCTAGCTCTTCCAGCCTGGCTTAGGCTCTGCTCTGGGCCCGGGTGTGCGTGTCCGAATCCCACAGACCTCCCCAGGGTCTGATTTCCCTGGAACGAAGGCTGGAAAGGGGCCAGTTAAGGAAACAGAGCAGAACAGAGCGAGAACACAAACGTACCCACGCAGTTTCCTTTATTGTCCTCTCTCCCCACTTAATTATTGTCTTTTTTTTAACATATGATTTGATGTTTTTTGTCTCCATCCTTAAGATTTTTATTTTAAGGACAGCAAAGCAGAGAAAAACACAGCCAGGTCCTCTCTAACTGCCTTAACTCCGTTAGAGGCCAGAGGACATTCGCATTTCTAGGTATGGAGTGTGACAATAACAATGACTTTGACATCGCCAGCATGAAAGCACTGGACAATAAGCTGTGCTCTGCGGTCTGCTTACCCGGTGAGTGGCAGTCTGCTGAACATGAACTTGGTGGGAGACGCTCCCCTGCTCGCACCCCTGCTCTCACCCTGGGACACCCATCTCCTGCCCTGCAGTTCCTGCAAGAAGGCATGGGCTTTGCTAAGGTGCTGGGAGCCAGTTGCTGAAAGGAAGTGAGGCAGCCTTGGGAGAGTCCTTGGGCGAAGAGCGACTCTGCTCTAAGCGAATCTATTTGGGCATGGAGAAAGGCACAAAAATACCTCCAAAGCCTTCCGATTTGACCTGACCGTGCCCCCTCCATCATGATCTTGCAGATCCCATGGCAGGGGGCCTGGTCTTGTTTCCATCAACAGGCAGTTTAAGGCAGACACGGCCTCTGTGATAAGGTCTTGGAAAGAGAGCCTGAGCCCTTGAAAAGGGAACCTGTAGCCACTCAGAGGAGAGTGTTTAGTTAGGATCAGAGAGGAATTTCAATGCCAGCATTTTATAGACTAGCTCTGTGACCCAGTGAGCCCTGGGCTACCACCAGTTGCCTTGTGCTCCCTAGATTTGGATCCCAAAGGAACAATCAGGGGTCGAGGGTAACTCTTCTCCCTGGAGCCCTAACTCTATAAATTCAATCAGGGCCATCAACGTGCCCCTTATTCCTTCTCATGACACTAAACTGAATCCAGGATGAGTTCTCAGGAGGAGCCCACCTGTCAGTCACACTCTGGGCACTGATGTCTCTCTGCTCCATGCTCACCAAGGGCTTCACCAACCATGGCTCTAAAGCCACGTCTTGCCTGGTGGACTAGGTCGAAATTGCCCCTCCTTGGTTCACAGCAGAGACTGCCTTCATGTTGCGTGGTCTGTAATCTCTTAAACATGCCCTGGACATGTTTAAGCTTCAGGACAGCCAGGTCCCGTCATGGGTCCATTGCTTTACTCTCTTTGCAACATGGTTACAGGTGCTGGAGGGACACAAACTCCTGTGGTTGCCACTCTCCATCAGCTTGCAGAAGACCCATGTACTCACCCCTCTGGCCCCATGCAGGCTTGTGGTGGAGGAAGCCGTAATCCCCAGAGACGCCTCCCACAGCCTTCCCAGGGGCTCTCCGGTCCCTTCCCACTTAGCGTTGACCCAGCCAGGCTTGGGCCAGAGTGGCTGAGGTCCAGGGTACACTTCACTTCCTGCCTTCCCACTCTTTACCTGGCTTCTGTCTGTCCATTTGTTTCTCATGTCTTTTTGCCAAATGTACGTCTGTCTGTCCAGTTTGTTTATTTTGAAACTCATTTAGGTTACCCAGACTTCGTGTGAAAGTTCATGTTCACCCACACCCAACCCCAAGCTTGCTGGGCGCACGCACATCCGAGGGGCCCTCGCTGAGGCTTCCGTTCCTAACTGGCAAGAGCCTGTATTTAATATGCTGAAATTTTCCAGGAAAAATAAATATTTGTGAGACTAGATTAATCCCTGTTCCACAAAAGCGGGGATGCTTCTGTGGCAAAGGTTACAGGCAGGATTTGTTTTGGTCACTAGTTGGGGAAGATGCCATCTCTGCCCTCATTCCGCCCTGAGTCTGTGGCAGCTGTGCCGGCCAGCCGCTCACTGGGCTTCAAGAGAGGAATCTAGGCTCCTGCCTCCCCGCAGTGGCTCCCCACCAACCCCCGTGTTTGGCAGAGAGAGCTCCTGGGAATTGTTTTAGCCGCCCATGCTGGTGGAAACTGACCCCAGGCCTTGTGCTTCCTCCTCTCCCTAACTCCTTCGGGCCAACCTGCTGGTGGATGTTTATTCCACTCTGGGATTGCGGCAGGAGAGCGAGGCCTGGAAGGAAAACAATGCCTGGGCTTCTTTACGGTGATCTCGGGAGCCAGCCATTCTCAGATTAAACTGGCTTCACCGTTCAGGCCAGACATGAAACCGAATGACAGTGGCGCCTGCCGGGAGAGGGAGTTGAGGGTCGCATCGTAGCCTCACCCTGAGGTCTCAAGGGCTCTTATGAGAGAAGGAAAGTGCATCTGCTCTCTTGGTAAAATGTTTCTCGGGTTCTGCTGTTAGCATCACACTGGTAGTAAAGAGCTGGGGAACTCTCTGGAAGAATCTGTCAGGTTAATGTCAGGTTAATGACAGGAGCATCCACTGTGGTAGGTCCCATGGAATCAACAGACCTCACCACGCTCAGCTGTAAGTTCAAAGTTCCTTCCTATGACTGAGGTGCCTCAGGCTGGCTTGGCCATCAGGACAGCTTCTCAGGCACTTGGTCTCCCTCTCCACACTGTTTCCCTCCCCACACGGATGCCACTCGCCTCACGGAGCGCCCACAAGGAGGGAGCCCGGGGAGCACCCCATGGTCCACCCTCCCCAGGCCCACAGGTGCTCTGCCAGGAGCCCCAGCTCGCGGCAAGGATGGCTCAGGTCCCCATCCTCGCTGCTCTCATCACCCTTGTGGGAGTGATGTTGAGAAAGCACCTGTGTCATTCCAGCACCTCTTCCGCTAAGAAGCCTCTGGGTCTTCTTTGGCCCCGAGACCAAGGTGGGGGGGCGATGGTATGTTCTGAGATTGTTCTGCAAGGTTCTCAAAGGGAGGAAATCTGAGTTGACCATTGTAGGTGATGAGCTGACTATAATCGCGAGGCCATGCTCGGTAGACGGGGCCCCAAGGAACCTGATGGAGTATCACACAGGCGTCAGGATAGTGGCCAGGGGACCAGTGACAATTCTGTGAAAAGGCTCTGGGTGGTGTGATGGGAAAAAGCAAAGATAATTTGAGTTTATTAGTGGAAATACAAATGTTTTTGTTTTGTTTTGTTTTGTTTTTTGTGGTACGCATGCCTCCCACTGTTGTGTCCTCTCCCGTTGCGGAGCACAGGCTCCGGACGCGCAGGCTCAGCGGCCATGGCTCACGGGCCCAGCCGCTCCGTGGCATTTGGGATTTTCCCGGACCAGGGCACAAACCCTTGTCCTCTGCATCGGCAGGGAGACTCTCAACCACTGCGCCATCAGGGAAGCCCGATACAGATGTTTTTAAATGATGGCATTGGACAGGAGTGGGCATACCGATGAAATCTAAAAGTACTTATGGAGGGAATTCCCTGGCAGTCCAGTGGTTAGGACTCAGCACTTTCACTTCAGTGGCCTGGTTCAATCCCTGGTCGGAGAACTAAAATCCTGCAAGCCACTGCACAGCCAAAAACAAAACAAAGAAAAGTACTTATGGAGACCTGAAATAACCCAAGACTAAGACGCCACTAGGAAGGGTTATGCTTCGCAGATACTAAGGAAAAATCGGAATTAACTTTCTCTTTTCTTGGAGAGAAACTCTACAAGATGGTGGAACTGTTACAGATCTTAAATTTAATTAGTGGCTGGGTAGAGGCAGGAAAGAGGTGTGTGGAATCCCCCTAGATGTGCTCCCCAAATCTGCCTCTAGAGGTCTCTTCACTCCCCCGTTTCTGAGCCTGAGGAGGGAATTAAGTGGGAACCACCTTTCTCTACCTCCCGTGAAGGATTTTGAATCTCCAGGCTCCCTTTTCTGGCTGAGGGCTGGACAGAATGGTAGCACTCGCTCAGGAAGTCCTCCTGCGCCTTCCAGGCTTACCTTCTGCATCCAGGATGCACGGAGCAGCAGGGTTTCGCCGAGGGTCTGGCAGAAGCCTTTTTAGAGGAAAGAGCACCACCGACTGTACCAAGAAGCTGGGGAGATCAGAGACTTCAGGTCTGAGTCTTCAGGCTGTTTCAGAAGGAGCCAGTTTTCAGCCCTGGCTCAGAATCTGGACCGGTGGTGTTTGTAGCAAGGACTCAAGAATTCAGAGCCAGGCAGCCTGGCAGCCAGTGGTGGTGGCGGCGAGGCTGCGGCAGTGTTTTGATTTCACTTTGTGTGTGTGTGTGTGCGTGCGTGTGCGTGTGTGTGTGTGTGTGTGTCTTCTCTCCTGTTTACCATTTGCTTTTGGTCTTTCGTACCAAACAGCCACAGTTCCGGAGTCCTGCCCATTAAACACAGAGGAATAAGTATGAGATCTACCAAATTATATAAAATGAAGGAACAACTTATTTCATCTGGGGGTTCCTAACTTAAAAGCACAATCTTGCCTGCTCTGCATCCTGTCACCCTTAGAGGGGAAAAGCACTGTGGACCCATGTGCCGGACTCCGGTACCCCCAGGGAGTACAGATCCCCGCATTCCGTCTGGCTGTGAGAGATACCTAAACATTTCCTGTCCCACTCACTCCCCTTCCCCTGGGGTCCACCTCCACAAGACTATTATTAGAGCCTTAGGGCGGATTAGCACACCAGGACATTTATGGGTATACACAATTTATACCCGCTGAATCCTAGTGTTTCTGCCATTAAAGGGTTTCGTGTCTTGGGCTGGCCTAACCTGAAGCTGACGCCAGACATTCGTGAGTGGCCTCCCTCAAATGTGACGCAGTGAGCCTCACGCCCACCCTCCAGGGTCAGCCGGCTCCGTCCACGAACTGAGCCCTCTGAAGGTCATGGCTCTCGGCTCTGCCCTGGAACAGATCACCGTGTGCTGGAGGATCCAGCAATTTCCACACAGCATGAGAAATGGGGTGGTGGTACGGGCCAGTTGGGGAGCACTTCGAAGCACGCTGGACCCCATCTGGCTTCAGTGGGGGCCTTCTGGGGGCAGGTGCTGGAAGAGGCAGCTCAGCAGTCCTCGGCCAGAGAATGGAAGGCTTTCCCCCAACTCAGGGGGTTAGGGCTTCATCCTCTCCCTTCACAATGGCCATCTCGCTGCACTGGGGGGAATGAATCAGATGGAGTCATTCTGTGGGCTGGGAGGACGACTTGGGGGAGATGAGTGTAACCTGAACAAGGCCTGGGGGGCGGCTGGTTTTCGCGCACATTCTGTGAGTCAGGCGCCCTGCTCACCACTCTTCCATGTCACCTCGCTTAGTCTCACAGCATCCCTGGGGAGTAAGTACTTGTCTCCCATCTGATGGATGGGAAAACCAGGGCTCCAAGTACAGTGACCTGCCCAAGGTCACACAGTCAGTACGTTACAAGCTGGGGCTGTATCCCGGTTTTCTGACTACAGATTTAGACCTTACTAGAGCTTGAACAAGCAGGAGGTCAGGATGGATTGGATACAGAGCATGAAGGAGAGAGAAGCACCAAGAGTGGGTTTCCAGCATGGGCAGCGGGTGCTTCTCGTGCAGGAACTGCAGGACAAGGGGGGAAGATGATGAGTTTCGTGGATGGTACCCGGGGGACCCCAAAGCTCTGGAGCTAATGTCTCCTGGGGTTGGTGGCACCAGCTGATAGCAACTCTCGGTGGGCTGTTCGGGTGCAGAAGGAGAGGAACAGCTGTCACTCTGTTCTCTGCCATGCCATTTGGTCCCTGGCACCCTGCTGGGCAGCCAGTCCCTTCCTGCCCCACCCTGGCCCCCACAGCAAACACTTAACTCTGAGCCCAAATTAACACACTCTTCTCCCTCCCCTTCACCTCCTCCTGCTCTCGTGAAAGTCTCAGCCAGACTCAGTTTCTTTTCCTGGTCCGCTGTAACACTTAGGCAAACTTCAAGACCAAATAAAGATACAAAGGTGGATCCTACGGCAAGCTCACAAAACAAGGACCATCCTGCATGTCCCTCCATCAGTGGGCCACAGTGGCCATGACTGTCCCTCGCCCAGTGGACGCCACTGCTCCCAAGTTTCACGTGCTGTGGTTTGCACCCTGTGGGAGTTCCAGCTAATGCGCATCTTGCCAGCTTTCGTGCCAAACTCCCGGACTGTCCTGCCAGAGACACCATCGGCACCAAACCAAAGGTCCGGTAACCTTCCTTTCCTCTTCTCAGGTGCCTGGCAGGCTGACGACAACGTGGTCAGTCGTCGGAACACGCAGCGCAGACGCCCATCTTCTGGCAGCCTGGAGGACCCCGAGAACAGGCTCTGCGTGTGGGATCCTTTGGCCATCTGAGAGCCTTAGCCCCTGTACCAGGGCTCTCCTCCCGTTCTCACATCCCATCCTGGCCTCATGGCACCACTGACCTCCTGGGCATCCTCAGCAAGACACACGGAGACTTTTTAGACCCACGTGAAAGCTGGATGCTGAGGGCACCTGACCCTTCTCCCAGACTCATCTTCTTCCGCAACCGTGATCCTTCCCCTCTCAGAAGGGACTGGAAACCTCTTTTCTCCTTGTCGGCTAAAGTCACTCGAACTGCAGCTCATGAGACCCTTTGCAGAGAGTCTCTGGAATGTTTCCACTGTATCTTGATCTTCAGGTGGAGCTGTGGTCTACAGACTGGTTATTTCTTGTGCATCTTTTTTTTTTTTTTTCTCCTTAGGAGTTAGACCAAGAAGACTCAAGAGTTTGGGTGACTTCATTACAAACACCCATCTGGCATTTTCTAGTCTCTGGGACATCATAACCTATCTGAAACCTGTAGTTTGGGGTGGCGTTGGGGGATGACTCCTGTGAGAAGGGAAAGCCATATTGCACTGTAAGTGGGGTTTCCCTCAAAATGCATTAGGAGCTCCTCTCTCAAGGACAAGAAGCAGTGGCAACCACCAGAAGGTTGGTTGGGAAAACAGTTCTTGCTTCTGGTAGCAGAGGCTATGCCTCGTGTGTCTGCTTAGGAAGGAGGCCTTGAATCTGAGAACCCCTCAGTTACATGATGACCTACCGGGGAGTTCTTTATGATCAGGTGCACTCAGGAAGGCCTGGGGCTCCATCCTAAGGTGACACTGCAAAGGCATTTTTGACCCCCTCTATGTACCAGGCACTTGTTAGGGACTGTCGTATATTATCACGTTTCATCACTACCGCCCTGTCAGGTGGAGGTGGCATTCTTACCCCTGCTGCCCCCGTCTCCACCCCGCTTTTCTGAAAGAGTTGAAGAAAGAAGCTGAGAGAGGGGTGGACCGGTGGTTCTCATTTGGTGCCCAGGAACCCCAAAGGAGGTTGGGGGAAGGGCTGAGCTGGGGTCAGTGGTGGTCTGGGAGGCTCCCCATCCCACCGGTTTTCCTCCCCTGTCCTCCAGATCAGCTGAGCCTGATGGGGGGAGCCGGAGGTACTGCCTTCCATAGGCTCATCAGAGATTTAGAGATATTGTTCAAATCACATGTCCACCCCACCCCAGTGCAGTGTAGGCATATAAATAACAGTCTGAAACAGCAAGACCGTAAGCTGTTGGCTGTTCGTCTCTCAACACTAGTGTTATCAATGGATTCCTCATAGCTCTCTGATAGATGCATTGTCTGCTGGCTTTTGGAAGAGGTGGTTAGTTAGTGGAGCATGAGATTGAGAAGCAAAGTGGGATCCAACAGTTTGTGAGGCTGAGATGTGACAGAGCCCTAGGCTATGCCCACCATGATGGCCTGAATTAGTAGTTGGAATTGTTGCCCTAGAGGAACTTTTCATGGTCCTTCCCAAGGCCTCAAAGAGAGCCCAGTGCCGGGGGATCTTTTGCACCTCCTGTGTGGCTGCCTTGTGCCGTCAGGTGCGTGGTGACCCTCACTGCCTGGTGGTTGTGGTTCACATCCTGCCCTGGGGGTGGGCAGGCGGAGGCCTGTGGTCCTGACAGACACTACATGAGCCAAGCCAAATCTCAGCTTCTGCCTTGAGTTCCGGTGTCCACCCGCTCTGAAATCCTGCAGTGGGCTCTGCTGTTTCAGGCCCCATTTAATGTCCTTTCTTTCCCCGAAACATTCTTACAGACCCTTTCATATTGATGATTCCAGCAATAACCACACTTCCTGATTTCCTTGAAATCTGAGCCCCAGAAGCACTAGGGAAGGGGACTCTCCCTGAGCCTGGGGTGGTGGCATACAGATCCACCTCCTCTCCCGGCAGGTAGTATTCAGAGTGTGGTGTTACCTGAGATGAAGGAGATGTAGGTAAACAGTCGCCACAGTGGCCAGGAACCCTAAGAGGAAGCCATTGTCTTCACCCTTTCTGGAGGGTCTGTCTTCTCCCAGGAAGAGGCTCAGAGAGATTCCTCAAGGCCTTGGTTCCATAACCAAGACATACCCGGGTGAGAAGTGGCCCTTCACTCCTGTTTCTCAGACAGTTCCTGCTCTCTCCCCCATCCCCGCACCTCTTTGCCCTCATTTAGCTCTTTGGCGAGCAGAAATATCCCATCCAAAAGGGCTGGGATCAGGGAACAGGGCACAGAGCCTGGTCGGGGAACAGGACAGCCGCCCCAGTCATCATCTGGAGATGGTCATGTTGTTAGCAGTTGACCCACAGAGAATATGACGGGGCCTGGTTTCTCACACAAGGACACAGACTAACCGGAGGCCTGGGGTTCCTTCCTGCCACACTCAAGTCGGAGCTCACCTATGAGCTCACTTCCGGGTGGTGTGGTGATCCCAGCCTTCTCACAGAGCCCCTTTTCCTTCTCCTCCCCAGTCCCAACCTACCAGAGGCCATGCCCACGCTGGGGCGTCTCCTGGGCACGGATCCACACACGTTAAGCCATCTCACCTGGGGAAGGTTTTTGCCCTGTTCACCTGACCTTGGCATGCTGCTTGCTCACTGTGCTTTAGGATCTGCACACCTAGTGTGTGTAAGTATGTGTGTACTGTTGTGCCATCTGTGTACCCCTCACTCCCTGGAGTACACTCATGGGCACACTACAGTGGGGACGTCAAGGATGCAATATTTATGGACTGCTGCATGATTCTTAAAAATGAATAAAACTGTTCACAAGGGAAGAAGAGGTGTTAACTGCGCAGTTGGCTTATTTGTGAAAGTTGCTGTCCGACTTTCTCCAGCACGCTTTTAATACTTTGACTCAATAACAACTCACACTGCAGAAATATAGAAGATCATGAGATTTTACTACAAGAAACTCTATGCCAAGAAAATGGACAACCTGGAAGAAATGGACAAATTCTTAGAAATGCACAACCTGCCAAGACTGAATCAGGAAGAAATAGAAAATATGAATAGACCAATCACAAGCACTGAAATGGAAACTGTGATTAAAAATCTTCCAACAAACAGAAGCCCAGGACCAGATGGATTCACAGGCGAATTCTATCAGACATTTAGAGAAGAGCTAACACCTATCCTTCTCAAACTCTTCCAAAATATAGCAGAGGGAGGAGCACTCCGAAACTCATTCTATGAGGCCACCATCACCTTGATACCAAAACCAGGCAAGGATGTCACAAAGAAAGAAAACTACAGGCCAATATCACTGATGAACATAGATGCAAAAATCCTCAACAAAATACTAGCAAACAGAATCCAACAGCACATTAAAAGGATCATACACCATGCTCAAGTGGGGTTTATGCCAGGAATGCAAGGATTCTTCAATATACGCAAATCAATCAATGTGATACACCATGTTAACAAATTGAAGGAGAAAAACCATATGATCATCTCAATAGATGCAGAGAAAGCTTTCGACAAAATTCAACACCCATTTATGATAAAAACCCTGCAGAAAGTAGGCATAGAGGGAACTTTCCTCAAGATAATAAAGGCCATAACTGACAAACCCACAGCCAACATTGTCCTCAATGGTGAAAAACTGAAACCATTTCCACTAAGATCAGGAACAAGACAAGGTGGCCCACTCTCACCACTCTTATTCAACTTAGTTTTGGAAGTTTTAGAAACAGCAATCCGAGAAGAAAAGGAAATAAAAGGAATCCAAATTGGAAAAGAAGAAGTAAAGCTGTCACTGTTTGCAGATGACATGATACTATACATAGAGAATCCTAAAGATGCTACCAGAAAACTACTAGAGCTAATCAATGAATTTGGAAAAGTAGCAGGATACAAAATTAATGCACAGAAATCTCTGGCATTCCTGTACACTAATGATGAAGAATCTGAAAGTGAAATCAAGAAAACACCCCCATTTACCATTGCAACAAAAGGAATAAAATACCTAGGAATAAACCTACCTAAGGAGACAAAAGACCTGTATGCAGAAAATTATAAGACACTGATGAAAGAAATTAAAGATGATACAAATAGATGGAGAGATATACCATGCTCCTGGATTGGAAGAATCGATATTGTGAAAATGACTCTACTACCCAAAGCAATCTACAGGTTCAATGCAATCCCTATCAAACTACCACTGGCATTTTTCACAGAACTAGAACAAAAAAATTCAAACTTTGTTTGGAAAAACAAAAGACTCCGAATAGCCAAAGCAATCTTGAGAACGAAAAACGGAGCTGGAGGAATCAGGCTCCCTGACTTCAGACTACACTACAAAGCTATAGTAAGCAAGACAGTGTTTTACTGGCACAAAAACAGAAAGATAGATCAATGGAACAGGATAGAAAGCCCAGAGATAAACCCACACCCATATGGTCAACTTATCTTTGATCAAGGAGGCAGGAATGTACAGTGGAGAAAGGACAGCCTCTTCAATAAGTGGTGCTGGGAAAACTGGACAGGGACATGTAAAAGTATGAGATTAGATCATTCCCTGACACCATACACAAAAATAAGCTCAAAATGGATTAAAGACCTAAATGTAAGGCCAGAAACTATCAAACTCTTAGAGGAAAACATAGGCAGAACACTCTATGACATAAATCACAGCAAGATCCTTTTGGACCCACCTCCTAGAGAAATGGAAATAAAAACAAAGATAAACAAATGGGACCTAATGAAACTGCAAAGCTTTTGCACAGCAAAGGAAACCATAAACAAGACCAAAAGACAACCCTCAGAATGGGAGAAAATATTTGCAAATGAAGCAACTGACAAAGGATTAATCTCCAAAATTTAAAAACAGCTCATGCAGCTCAATAGCAAAAAAACAAACAACCCAATCCAAAAATGGGCAGAAGACTTAAATAGGCATTTCTCCAAAGAAGATATACAGACTGCCAACAAACACATGAAAGAATGCTCAGCATCATTAATCATTAGAGAAATGCAAATCAAAACTACAATGAGATATCATCTCACACCAGTCAGAATGGCCATCATCAAGAAATCTAGAAACAATAAATGCTGGAGAGGGTGTGGAGAAAAGGGAACACTCTTGCACTGCTGGTGGGAATGTGAATTGGTACAGCCACTATGGAGAACAGTATGGAGGTTCCTTAAAAGACTAAAAATCGAACTACCATATGACCCAGCAATCCCACTACTAGGCATATACCCTGAGAAAACCATAATTCAAAAAGAGGCATGTACCAAAATGTTCATTGCAGCTCTATTCACAATAGCCCGGAGATGGAAGCAACCTAAGTGTCCATCATCGGATGAATGGATAAAGAAGATGTGGCACATATATACAATGGAATATTACTCAGCCATAAAAAGAAACGAAACTGAGCTATTTGTAATGAGGTGGATAGACCTAGAGTCTGTCATACACCGTGAAGTAAGTCAGAAAGAGAAAGACAAATACCGTATGCTAACACATATATATGGAATTTAAAAAAATGTCATGAATAACCTAGGGGTAAAACAGGAATAAAGACACAGAACTACTTGAGAATGGACTTGAGGATATGGGGAGGGGGAAGGGTAAGTTGTGACAAAGCGAAAGAGAGGCATGGACATATATACACTACCAAACGTAAGGTAGATAGATAGTGGGAAGCAGCCGCAGAGCACAGGGAGATCAGCTCGGTGCTTTGTGACCGCCTGGAGGGGTGGGATGGGGAGGGTGGGAGGGAGGGAGATGCCTGAGGGAAGGGATGTGGGAACAGATGTATATGTATGACTGATTCACTTTGTTATAAAGCAGAAACTAATAAAAAAATAAAAATAAAATAAAAATAAAAACAATAAATACTTGGGAAGGAAAAAAAAAAAACTTTGACTCAAGACAAGCTGGACATGGAGGAGTGAGAGAGGGCAAGGGGTAGAGGGAAAGACATGTTTCTGGGTGGGAGCTGGTGTACCATCCCCCGGGCACAGCTCCTGCCCAGAGGCCTGATAAGGAGCCCTCACCTCCACCCACCCCCTTCAACCTCTGAGAACTTCCAACTGCAGCTCCTCAATAACTGAAGAGCAGGAAAGCTGGTGACTGGAGGGAGGCTGGGGGAGGGGAGGAGGAAGGACCACAGTCCACCGTTAGTCCGTCACTTAAAGGCTGGTGAAATGAATGGGGCAAATGACCCCAGTCAAAGAATTTGGCAAGTCCACGGCTTTCCTGGCTTTCACCCAGCGGCTCTGTTTCCTCGGCTATCTGGAAAGGAGGGAGAGCACTTCCGAAGAAGCCTCTGGAATGTCAGCTTCTGGGAATCTTGCTGAGGACGGGGCGGGGAGGGAGCGCTTACCGGGAAACACTGGATTACCCTAGCCGCCTTGGGGTGCCTGCGACCGGGGCTGCGGTTTCTGCGGACCTGAGCGGCAGGTGGCATCGG
Organism: Mesoplodon mirus; assembly: GCF_964341445.2. NCBI lineage: Eukaryota > Metazoa > Chordata > Mammalia > Artiodactyla > Ziphiidae > Mesoplodon > Mesoplodon mirus. The sequence continues at coordinate 30,563,396 of NC_138994.1, forward strand.
AGAGTCAGACCTGCTTGCGGGCACCAAGACGACACTCGGTCGGGAGACCGGGACAGGCCGCAGAAACGTGAGGAAGTGCCACTCGCAGCCCAGAGGAGAGGAAAGGAAAGCCCCAAGCATGCACCCAGCCCTGGCCCCCGCGCCACGGGCTGTGTCCCAGGAGCCGTCGCCACCTCTGAGCAGCCCAGATGGGAAGGGGGTGGGGCGGAGGACGGTTCCCGCGGCGAACTGCTCGCCAAGGGCCCCGGGGCCTCTGCGGGAGCGCCGAGCCGCGCGCCTCTCCGAGCCCTGCGCGGGGCCCTCGGGCGGAAATGCGCGGAGCCGGGACGCGGTGGCGGGTAGGGGGCTGGGTCGCGCGCGGGAGAGGGCGGCAGGAGGGAGTTGGAAGAGAGTTACCGCGTGAGAGAGCCGTTAAGAGCCCGCGGTCTCTTTGGAGATGCCCTGGCCAATGGCAGAAGCGGAAGCTGTTTATATGGGCGGGGCGTCGCCACGGCAGCAGGAGACGCCTTGCGAGCGGCTACTGAGTGCCGGTCCCCGGCCGCTGGCTTTCAGAGAGGCGCCGTCGGGCGTGAGTGGCGACGAGGATTGCTGGCTGGGCCCTGGAGCTGGGAGCAGAGAGCCGCGGTGAGGGTGGGCGGTGGGAGGAATTTCTTTGAGAAGCTTCCTTTGGCCCGGACTGCGCTCTGAGCCAGGTAAGGGACGGGGAGGGCTGCAGGCCGTGGGAAGGGAGGGCGTCAGTACCAGCCCGCTCTCCCATCCGTCCCCGACGGAAGTGGTGGGCCCGGGGACTGACATCAGAGGCGTTTGGGGGACACTCACTTCCCGCCCCCTTATAACTCTCTGTATTGTTTCCTTCCTTCCCCTTGAGCCCCATCCTAATATCCCTTTTCAAAGATCAGACGACCTCCCCCGCCCCCCGACCCGTCGTACTGCCCTCCTGGACTCTCTCGCCCCATTTCCATTGGTTGTGGACGGAGAGAGGGGGGTTAATTCCCCGCTTTGAGGGAGAAAGGGGTGGCCTCGCATGCCCCTACACTATTCCCTCGTTGGGCTAATTAAGTCTCCTCTAAAAGATCCAAGAGGAAAAGAGCGAGGCGAACCCCGTGTGGGTCGGACTCCCGGGCACACCTTCTGTTTCCCAGACGTCGGCAGTAAAAGATCCTCCCCAGCTGCAGGAAGGATTTTAGTAAGAGCCTCCCCCCTCGCCCACACTCTCCCCTCGGGGGTGGGGAAAGAGGGCTCAGTTCCCGCTCTGGTCCCCGCAGGCACCACATTCCGTTTGGAGGAGGCTACCCCCGGATCGCGGGATGGAAGCCCGCTTCCGGGAGGCTGCGTAACTGAAGCCGCGGGAGTCAGCGGGCCGGAGAGCTCGGCGGCCACCCTCGGCTCGGCTCGTGGATGTTGACAGCCCCCTCGGAGAGTCCCCGCAGATATGGCGGAGAGCTGGCTACGCGTCTCGGGAGCAGGGGCAGCGGAGGAGGCCGGACCGGAAGGCGGCCTGGAGGAGTCCAACGCCCTGAATGACAGCCTGACCAGCCTGCAGTGGCTGCAGGAATTCTCCATTCTCAACGCCGAGCTCCCCGCCCTGCCTTCGGGGGACACCGACCCCCACGGCTCCCACGAGCTGGCAGGCTCGGCCGAGCCGGGGTCTCCCCTGGCGGCGGACCCCGCCTGCCTGGGGCAGCCGCACACACCCGGCAAGCCCACGTCCTCCTGCACGCCGCGGAGCGCCCCCTCGGGGCTGCAGGCCTCGCCTCCCGACGACGTGGACTACGCCACCAACCCGCACGTGAAGCCGCCCTACTCGTATGCCACGCTCATCTGCATGGCCATGCAGGCCAGCAAGGCCACCAAGATCACCCTGTCGGCCATCTACAAGTGGATCACGGACAACTTCTGTTACTTCCGCCACGCTGATCCCACCTGGCAGGTAGGGAGGCACTCCCTCCCTCCCTCCCCATGCCCGCGCGGACTGGACTCACATCCCAGATCCGCAGGCCAAGTAGGCGCGGTACGGCCAGGGCCCCGAGAGAGGAAGGCCGTCCAGGAAGGACCTCAAGGGAGCCCAGTGCTTGGACTGCTGCCCCTTTGACTTCAGAGATGGAGGAGGGAGGATGTTCAGAGGGCTGCAGGGGTGCCGACATAGAGGTTCAAGTGGAAAGAACTTGTGACTCGTCCGGCAGGCTCAGCCCAAAGACCAGGGCTGAACTATGCGTGGACACAGCCCCCCAGGGTAGGTTGATGGACTGAGGGACACATTTTTGTCCCAAGTCCTGGAATTCCTTGACACTACCCTCCTCAAGGTCAGTTTGTCAGGGCCTGACTGGAGGCAGAGCATCGTTCCTGCCAGGCTCTGCATCCCGCCTGCTTTCAGTTGGCTGGAGGGGCTCTGGGAGGGGAGAGGGGCGTGCTGCAGGGTGTGAAGGCCATCTGTGTCCCAGTGGAAGGGCTACGGGGCCTTCCGAAAGCTGCTGTGCCAGCCCCCACCCCAAGCCCTCCCTAGTTTCCTGCCTACACTCCTCCCCCTCTTCTCATCAACCTCCCTGGGGGGACAATTACCTCAGCCACGTGCTTTCCACAGGGGCTCTTTCCTCCCACACTGGCTTCATGTTCCAAGTGTCCGGAACCTGGCACAGAGCAGCCAAGGGGCCCAGACCACCATGTAAACCTCCCAGTCTTGCCAGGGGGCACTACTCACCTGCCGGCCCCAACCACCAGGCCCCAGACCCCTGTGCCCCAGCGTGGTTTGGACTGTGCACCCAGGCGTGAACAAGGCAGGATGGTGATTCAGGCTGGGCCCTCAAGGCCCTGAGCCTCTTCGACCATCAGGATCAGGGGCTACGTGGGGACAGAGACCCTGAGGATGCACAGATCCTTCCCTGTGGCACAGGTCACAGGATCAGAGTTCCTGTGATCACAGCTATTCCACGATTGCTTGGGCCCTGACCCTGGGGCAGGTACCATTTGTAACCTTGGTGAGAAAGCAGAGACCCTCCACCACCCCCCACCCTACCCCAAGCCTGAGAGGCCCCAGGAATGAGCGCTATGCTCTTGGCTGGGTAATAATCAACTGAGGCCTCAGAGCCTGGGGTGGGAGGAGGGGGACATGGTGGGTGAGGGCCCAGGCCAGCAGCCGGCTCTAGAAGCAAGGAAAGTCATCAGATCCTCCCACACTTCATCCCCCCCCCCACAGACACACACCCTCACACCCACTCACTCATTTCACAAACAGAGAAGGCCAGCCAGGCCCAGGCAGAGGGAGATGGCCGTCCAGGACCTGGGGGAGCCAAGGCCTTTGACCAGAGGCCGCAAGCAGCGGGGTAAGGGAGGGAGGGCAGGACAGGCTGGCACTGAGAGCCACCCTGCGGCTCAGGGCTCGGATGACCGAGCAGGCAGATATCCTGGCCAAAGGGAACAAAAGCCCCCGACAGCACTCCCAGCTCCTGGTGCCCCGTGGCTGGTGTCCCAGAGCTTCCCGCTCGGAGCAGCGCCTCTGTCTCCCCTGCCCCCATCGGAGAGAAGGTGGTGGTGGGACTGGCAGTGGCGCTAGGAGCCCCCCATCACTGACCCCACCCACTCTCCCAGCTGTCTTCCTTCTCTCCTACCTCCCTGTGTCCAGAACTCCATCCGCCACAACCTGTCCCTGAACAAGGGCTTCATCAAGATGCCTCGGGAGAAGGACGAGCCAGGCAAGGGGGGCTTCTGGCGCATCGACCCCCAGTACGCCGAGCGGCTGCTGAGTGGGGCCTTGAAGAAGCGGCGGCTGCCCCCAGTCCACATCCACCCGGCCTTTGCCCGCCAGGCCGCGCCAGAGCCCAGCGCCGCCCCATGGGCCGGGCCACTGACCGTGAGCACCGAGGCCCAGCAGCTGCTGCGGGAGTTCGAGGAGGCCACTGGGGAGGCGGGCTGGGGTGCTGGCGAGGGCAGGCTGGGGCGTAAGCGTCAACAGCCGCTGCCCAAGCAGGAGGCCAAGGTCCCGCGGCCCTCCAGCCCCCTGCTGCTGACCCAGGAGGAGCAGGGTGAGCTGGAACCCCTCAAGGGCAACTTTGACTGGGAGGCCATCTTGGACGCTGGCACGCTGGACGGGGAGCTGGGCACGCTGGAGACCTCGGAGCTGATCCCGCCGCTGAGCCCTGCCTCACACGGGGACGTGGACCTCACCATCCATGGCCACCACATCGACTGCCCTGTTACCTGGGGGCCTCCAGCGGAGCAGGCTACCGACAGCCTGGACTTTGATGAGACCTTCCTGGCCACATCCTTCCTGGAGCACCCCTGGGACGAGAGCACCCGTAGCTCCCTGCCCCCCGAGCCCCTCTTTGAGGCCGGGGATGCCACACTGGCCTCTGACCTGCATGACTGGGCCAGCCTGGGCGCCTTCTTGTAAGAAGCCAGGCCCTGCCCCACCTCCAGACAGCACCGAAGTCTGGGCCCAGACTGCCCCCCTCCCCGCCAGTGCAGGCCCATGGACACCCTACCGCCCAGGCAGGGGCTGGGCCAGCTCACCCCACCAGGCCACACGGCCCCCAGCCCAGGCCATCCTCAGATTCTAGTCCAGCAGGCTGAGAATTGGGGCCCAGGACCCAAATTGCTGCCTCCGCTCCCCAGCCCCCCATACACACAGTGTTTCACTGATCCACTTCTTCCCTGCCCCAGAGACACGCTAAGGGCCCTGCACTATGAGAGCTGCGGCTTGGAGGGGCCCTGGCCAAGCTGGAAACATCAGTACAGGGTCCGCCCCAGAACACCTTAGCTTCCAAGCTTCTCTCTCTCCTGCTCTCCTCCCCAGGTCTCTATCCAGAGCAAGTTCCCAGGTACAACCAATGCTGATTAGGTGACTGCAAATGAACACCCAAGAGGCCTCTCCTGGCAGTCTGTGAGGAGGAGCTAGGCGGAGGGGGGAAGAGAGAGGAGACAGAAAGGAGGCCGGGGTGCCGGGTGGAGCCAGGAGATTTTCTAAGGCCTCTGGGATCTTCTGGCTTCATCCCTAGAGGTGGGGCAGAGGGTATGTGTCCCTAATCTTTGAGCCCAACTTGAGGCTGAGAGCAGCGGGGAGATGGGGATCTGGGGGTTAGGGGCTGGGGCAGCCAAGCTGCAGAGGGAAAGGGGACAGACAGACTAATGTAGTGAGTGTAGCTAGAGCTGAGGCTTAACTGGGAGGGACGCAGTGCTTGCTAGAACCACTGGGACCAAGAATGGGGGGATGGCCCCGTGCCCTTGCTTGCACTCCTGCAGGGGAGTGTCTTGCTCCACCATAAACGCCCTGGGCTGCATCCCACATCCCCTCTCCTAACCCATCGGGTAATTTAACCTTTTTCATAGAAAGTGATTTACAATAAAAACATTTTTAAAAGTAAAGTTTTAAAAAGTCTCAAAATGGACCTGCTTGCAACTTTCTCTGGGGAAAAGCATGGGCCAGTTTTGGGGAGGCCACGGCCCAAGGGGGAATGGCTGGGAGGAAGATGGGGGGCACCAAAGGCCTGCAGAGTGTCCCCTGATGCACTCCTCATGATCTCTGGGTGCCCAGAGAGAAAGGGGCTGAGAGGCGGCCCTCGGGGGTCCCCTGCAGCCAGGGCCTCGGCACCTCTCTATGTGCAATGGGGAGACTGTACCCACAGCCCCGAGGAGCAGGCGGCAAAGGAGGCACAGCCCCCTCCCTGGCCCTGGGGACTCACTCACAAAGGCCGTTCTTGCCCAGGGCTCGGCTCACGTTCCCCACCTCGCCCAAGTTGAGGGCCTGCCCAGACTCACCTGCGGTCCTCGCCTGGGCCTGTCTCCAGCTCCTCCCTCCCTTGGTCCCTTCCTGAAGGGACAGGGTGTGAGGTCAGAGGGCCCCAGCCCCTGGGGCCCCACTTGCCACCCTGGGGTTCATTCACCCCGCCCAGGGCCTTCCCTCCAATGCAGGTTGGGGCTGAGGGAGGCCATCAGGGCAGACGGAAGACGGGGTGCCTAGACCCTACAGCTCCAGCCTGTGAGGAATCAACGTACCAGAGTTCTGATGGGGAAACTGAGGCACAGCAAATATGTGACACTCAGCAGGCACCTTTCCACCCCCTCACCCCAGCTTTGCCTGGAACCCATCTCTCCCCCGAGCCCGCACCTGGCCCCGCCAGCACGCCCTTGTGGTGCACAGCCCCTTCCCCCAGCACTCACGTGCACGTGCGCACAGACACACACACACACACACAAACGGGCACTGTCCTACACAATCCTGCCCAGCCTCCACGGGCCCCTTTCTCCTGAAGCCCCTTTCTTTCCTTGCACTGGAGGCTGGCTCCAGGGCAACCTGGCATTCCCCCGCCAACTTGCTGCTTTCCCTTGCTAATTACTCAAAATATTTCCGAAGGGTGCGCACACTGCAGGGCCAGGCGGGTTGGGGCCTTACAGAGCTCAGGAGGCAGCCCATCCCCTTCCCACTGCTTGCTGAGGAGGCTGCCCCAACCTCCCTCTGAGACTCCCTTCACCCCCTAAGCAACGACTCCCTCCCTCTCCCCACCACCCTCCGGCCTTCCTGCCCACGCTCCCCAGCACTGGGGGAACATGGGGGCTCCAGCCTCTCCACTGGTCCCCAGGCTCAGCCTCCAGCCCCCGACAAAAGGGGTACACCCTGGATTGACAGGTGGGGCCGGTCACTGTCCCTCCTCCTCACCCTCTGCCTGGGCCCATGCTGGGGGAAGAGGGGCAAGGTCAGGGGCTGGCAGAACTGCCTGCCAGGTAAGGAAAGGCTGAAGAAGCTTCTGGCTGTCAGGAAGAATCCCCAGGAGCTCCTGAAAATCCCTATGCTTGGGACTAGCGTCTCTGGGGCTGGGACCCAAACACTGGCACTTTTAAGGGTCCATGGATGCTGCCAACGAGCAGCCAAAGGTAAGAGGGGGCTCCGAAGCGGCCACAACACAGGGCTTCACACACCCTTTCAGCAGGCAGCGTTTGGGGGTTGGCGGTGGAGGAGGCGGGAAGCGTGAGTGGATCCTGTCCCTCCTATTCATCCCTGCCCCGGCCCTTGGCTGGGTGGCTTTTTGAAAAAACGTTCAGTGACTCCGTATTTATTTAGAGATTCGATGTAATCCCAGTCAATATATATTTTGCGCCCTTAACAGTAAGTTGCAGACAGGCTGCCCCATTAGCACTAGATACTTTAGTGTGTGTTTCCTTAGAACAAGGACACGCCTCCATAATCCCAGTACCACCATCACAATCAGGAAATGAACACTGACCTGGTAATCCCATGTAACCGCAGACCCCCTTCACGTCTTGCAGATCACCCCAGGAATGCTCCTCTCCATTCCAGCATCCCAATCCAGGACCCCATGTTGCACTGAGTTGTCCTTTCTCTTTTGCCCTGTGTGGCTTTGAGCCCATGACTCAAGCTCTCTGGGCAGGTTTCGCATTTCCTTTGATCTCCACTTTTGAGGTGAGAAGCCCTTCAGCCACTTCACCCTCAGGTGTGGTACAGTCCCGTCCCAAAGCAAGAAGCCAGCTTGCTGTCTCCTCACTTTCCACCTCTTCCCTATCCTCCCTCCCCCATGTATGGCCAGCCAGGAAAGGGATGAGGGGCAATGTTCAGGAACTCAGTGTTTGGGGACCCTCGCCGTCTGCCCACGGGACAGGCCACCCCCAGCTCCAGTGACGGGAAGGCCCCCGGGATGGGATTCCATGCTGGCCTGAAGCAAATGCGCCAGGCCTCCTGAAGAGCTGAGCTGAGGGCAGGAAACACTCTTCTCCCCGCCTCTGCCCCCCTCAACATACTGGGGACCCAGACTTGAAGAAGGAAGGTCATGTCCATGGTGTCCTCCCAGATCAGCACCGACACCGTCTCCTCCATGTCCGGCTCCTACATCGCCCCTGGCACGGAAGAGGACGGGGAGGCTCTCCCCTGCCCCCGGGCCGCCAGCAGGACCCCCTCAGAAGAAGGAGACGTAAGAGAGGAGCATGGGATCGCCCTCGCCGCTCTGCTCTGCTCTGTACTCGAGTCCCAAGGAGCTCAGTCCAGGGCCTGCCAGGGAGATCGGCAAAGCCCCCCAGTGCTCGGGAGGGGAGCCCTGGAAAACACGGTACCGGGTTGTTGAATCAAAGACTCCCTCAGATGTGATCTTCCATGTGGCACCACTTCTGTCCTGAGGACTTGGTTTGCGTTTGCTACCAGGCGAGCTGGGTAGGAGAGCCGGTGGCATCTGCACCTTGACTTTTGTTGCTCCTTTGCAGGTGACGCCAGCGGCGTCTCCAGACTGCAACTTTGCGGGCCTCGTCGCCACCGCTGAAGAGCAGGATGCAGAGGTAAGAGCAAGATGGACGCTGGTGCCCCTCCCCGGTCAGAGGGACTGCCGGCACTGGCACCGGATGCAAATAGGATGGGGGCTCTTCTGGAAGAAGCCTTCCAAGGTGGTGCACTTGGATCTGTTAGAGGCAGGGTGCAGAGCAGAGGGACTGTCCGGTTAGCAGAGGGCGCTGGTCTCAGCGTAATAGGCGTGGGGTGAGTTCCAGAGGGAAGTCTTCCAGGCCAGACTCTTGAGAGGGTGTTTGTCCTCCAATTCACTTAGTATTTACCTGGCACAGGCATCTCACATGTTCCTGGCACTGGGGGACACAAAGACCGAGTGACATGGCTTTTGCCTGCCCACACCCCCAATCCACCCATCCCACCCATCCCGGAGCTCCATCTGATGGAGGAATCAGAGTTATAACTCAGCGTGAGAAGTGCTCTGACGGAGGTGTGCCTGAAGTATATGGAATGCCCAGCTCCCAGTGGGGACTCTACAACTTTCTCTTGAGCCAGATGTTCTCAAAGGAGTATCTGGATGGGATTGGGGATCCTAAAGGGTTCCTGAAAGTTTTATGTTCTCACGGTTTGCTTTTTCATTTGACAACATTGATTTCCACCTGAGAGAAACAGTGTGAGCTAAACTATGACCAAGGCTGTTCCTGACAGTCCCAGGGTCCCTCTGTAAGGTGCCTCAGACCTGGTCCCTCTGGAACGTGCCTCAGACCTGGTCCCTACGGGCCGATCCTGCCTCGCCAAGCAAAATCTGCCTCTGCTGGGCCTCCCAGCCATCTCACACGGACAGGAAATGTATGGATACCATGAGGGTGATTAGTTCTGTCTTCTGACCATCAGTAGGCTCATTTCACTGCTTTATGGACTCACAGTGCCTTCCTTCTGTCCTAGGGAAATGAGGTTCTAGAAGAAGAGGACGGATCACCCACACAAGAAGATGGTAAAAGACCTGGTCTTTTGCTCCCTTTTATTATATTTCTTTCCCGGGTATTCTCTGAAGGGTAGAGAAAGGGGCACTGGTGTGACTTGGTGGCACTGCTCAAGGGTGTGGCTTTGGGGAAAGGTTGTCTTCTTGATGGAATATCAAAGCAAGCAGGGTATCTGAGGACCTCAGCAGCCTTCCTGGCTCTTTCTGGGCCTCTGAGCCAAGGCTGCAGAAGACACATGGAGTTCTCCATCTACGTTGAGTAGATCCTGAAGCTTCTTGGGCAACTGCCATCCCCTTCCTTCCTGCTTCAGCTTCTCAGCTGAGTCTCACAGAACTGCTCTAGCAGCCCCAAAGTTCAGCTGCAGCAGGAGAACAGCTTCCTCCCCTTGGGGGAACCGACTGTTAGGCAGTAGGTTTTCCTGCTTTAGTGAAGAAAACGGCTGATGTTACAGTAGCAGAAGGATCACAGCCCTGGCGGCACAGCAAAGGTGAGGTGAAGAGACGTTAGCAGCTCAGCGTACACTAGTGTTTGTAGGCTATTGGAACGAGTCTCTTTACCATCATTCAGGCCTCAAGTAGATATTTTTTTTAATTGGAAG